>NC_064618.1:349756542-351237792 GCF_023898315.1 Schistocerca nitens | reverse complement strand
CTACAGAGGATCAAGTAGGTAAAAAGACGAGGGCTAGTAGAACTCCTTGGGTAACAGAAGAAATATTGAACTTAATTGATGAAAGGAGAAAATAAAAAATGCAGTAAATGAAGCAGGTGAAAAGGAATACAGACGTCTCAAAAATGAGATCGACAGGAAGTGCAAAATGGCTAAGCAGGGATGGCTAGAGGACAAATGTAATGATGTAAAGGCTTATCTCACTAGGGGTAAGATACATACTGCCTGCAGGAAAATTAAAGAGACCTTTGGAGAAAAGAGAGCCATTTGTATGAATATCAAGAGCTCAGATGGAAACCCAGTTCTAAGCAAAGAAGGGAAAGCAGAAAGGTGGAAGGAGTATATAGAGGGTCTATGCAAGGACGATGTACTGGAGGACAATATTATGGAAATGGAAGAGGATGTAGATGAAGATGAAATGGGAGATAGGATACTGCATGAAGAGTTTGACAGAGTACTGAAAGACCTGAGTCGAAACAAAGCCCCGGGAGTAGACAACATGCCATTAGAACTAGTGACGGCCTTGGGAGAGCCAGTCCTGACAAAACTCTACCATCTGGTGAGCAAGATGTATGAGACAGGCGAAATACCCTCAGACTTCAAGAAGAATATAATAATTCCAATCCCAAAGAAAGCAGGTGTGACAGATGTGAAAATTACCGAACTATCAGTTTAATAAGTCACGGCTGCAAAATACTAACGCGAATTCTTTACAGACGAATGGAAAAACTGGTAGAAGCCGACCTCCGGGAAGATCAGTTTGGATTCCGCAGAAATGTTGGAACACGTGAGGCAATACTGACCCTACGACTTATCTTAGAAGAAAGATTAAGGAAAGGCAAACCTACGTTTCTAGCATTTGTAGTCTTAGAGAAAGCTTTTGATAATGGTGACTGGAATACTCTCTTTCAAATTCTAAAGGTGGCAGGGGTAAAATACAGGGAGCGAAAGGCTATTTACAATTTGTACAGAAACCAGATGGCAGTTATAAGAGTCGTGGGGTCTGAAAGGGAAGCAGTGGTTGGGAAGGGAGTGAGACCGGGTTGTAGCCTCTCCCCGATGTTATTCAATCTGTATATTGAGCAAGCACTAAAGGAAACAAAAGAAAAATTCGGAGTAGGAATTAAAATCCATGGAGAAGAAATATAAACTTTGAGGTTCGCCGATGACATTGTAATTCTATCAGAGACAGCAAAGAACTTGGAAGAGCAGTTAAACGGAATGGAGAGTGTCTTGTAAGGAGGATATAAGATGAACATCAACAAAAGCAAAACGAGGATAATGCAATGTGGTCGAATGAAGTCGGGTGATGCTGAGGGAATTAGATTAGGAAATGAGACACTTAAAGTAGTAAAGGAGTTTTGCTATTTGGAGAGCAAAAGAACTGATGATGGTCGAAAAAGAGAAAATGTAGACTGGCAATGGCAAGGAAAGCGTCTCTGAAGAAGAGAAATTTGTTAACATCGAGTATAGATTTAAGTGTCAGGAAGTCATTTCTGAAAGTATTTGTGTGGAGTGTAGCCATGTATGGAAGTGAAACATGGGCGATAAATGGTTTGGACAAGAAGAGAATAGAAGCTTTTGAAATGTGGTGCTACAGTAGATTGCTGAAGATTAGATGGGTAGATCACATAACTAATGATGAAGTATTGAATAGAATTGGGGAGAAGAGGAGTATGTGGCACAACTTGACAAAAAGAAGGGACCGGTTAGTAGGACATGTTCTGAGGCATCAAGGGATCACAAATTTAGCATTGGAGGGCGGCGTGGAGGGTAAAAATCGTAGAGGGAGACCAAGAGATGAATACACTAAGCAGATTCAGAAGGATGTGGGTGTGGGTTGCAGTAAGAGCTGGGAGATGACGAAGCTTGCACAGGATATGGTAGCATGGAGAGCTGCATCAAACCAGTCTCAGGACTGAAGACCACAACAACAACAAGCAGCAAATTTCACAATGCGAATGCAACACGTGGTGCAGTAGCCACTAAAAGACCCCTTGGTGCATGAAAGTTCTGTAATCCCCCATTTGTCTTGTTTTTTATTCCCTGCTCTATTTTTGCCTTCAATCTTGAATTGACAAACAATCATCTGAAAGCAATTTCACACGCATAAAATAAAGAGTCTTCGTAAATAACATTCTGAACGTTGCGACTGTAGTAGTCGTGAGGCCTAGGAAATTGGGACGCCAGCGCTCTTTCCGTTGTTACTTTATTAGCACCGCTCAGAGTACACGTGCTAGACAGGCGCTCCAAGATCTATTCTGTAAATTTTGGCTGTTTGGTTCTCCCAGTGTAGCTGAAATCATCTTCAGAAAAAAGCTACTAAATTGAATAGTCTCAATAATTTACTGCCAAGACAAAGAAGAACTTCACTGGGAGCCGGTGACATTTCATTACTGTCGTCGACACTGTAATTTTCTCATTTACGGAAAATGTTTCAAGTGTATGACTCTTAAATATCCAGCTTGTAACAAACTTGAGTATTGTACCGGGTAAAATTATGTCTACCCCTGGTAAAAGACTTATACAGATGAGCAGTATTATGTCACTCCACAAAGGAACACGGATGGACCACGCTATGTTTCGGACAAAAATGCAGAAATACCAAAAATTTCGCCGGCCAGAGTGGTCGAGCGGTTCTAGGCGCTAGGGTCTGCAACCGCGCGACCGCTACGGTCGCAGGTTCGAATCCTGCCTTGGGCATGGATGTGTGTGATGTCCTTAGGTTAGTTAGGTTTAAGTAGTTCTAAGTTCTAGGGGACTGATGACCATAGATGTTAAGTCCCATAGTGCTCAGAGCCACTTGAACCATTTGATTTTACAAAGCGTCCATCTTTGCACCATAGTTTCGAATGGATTAGTTATGTGCGGAAGACGAAGTGTCGGCTTCTTCAAAACTTTCAAAGGCGAGACTTATCCTTTACGAGGCAGTCACGCTGTGACTACGGTACGGCAGGCCTGTTCAGGACGCGGCTAGGTGATCTCGAGCGCTCAGCTCGCTCGCCGTCTGGGTAGTTAGCGCTCGCGGTAAAATGTGGCTGTCAGACGTCATTACGGTGCGCTGGGGAAGTGAAAAATGTGCAATGTGTTCAGAGGAATGACCATGTGTTGTATTCGCCGTAGCCTTAGACGCAAGCACATATACCGGGTGATCAAAAAGTCAGTATAAATTTGAAAACTTAATAAACTACGGAATAATGTAGATAGAGAGGTAAAAATTGACGCACATACTTGGAATGACATGGGCTTTTATTAGAACAAAAAAAAGTAAAGTTCACAAAATGTCCGACAGATGGCGCTGGACAGCAAAACGTTAGTGACTGCGCATGACAATCGTGTATAAAAGGAGCTGTAACGAGAGAGAGAATCAGATGCGCCAGCAGTCACAGCATGTTGACGTTATCTGAAAAGGCGTTATTAGTGAAGCTGTATTATCAGAATGGGGACTGTGCTAGTTCAGCGTTACGATCCTATCGCCTTAGGAAGGGGATTCGAACGGGTAAAGGTCCGTTGACAAATGCAGCTGCGGCGAGAATGATTTCGAAGTTCGAAGCCACGGGTTGTTTAGACGATAGACCCCGTAGTGGTCGACCGAGCATAAGGCGTAATGCTGCTGAGACAGATCAGGAAGAAATGGAGACTGTAGCGGGTTCGTCTATGCACGGGGAAGTCAGCGCTCGTGCATAGATGTACAAGCAACGTTTTGTCAGCAATGAAGAGAACAAAAGCTAGTGACTGCAAGTGTTCATCTTGTAATTATCAGTGCTCAGAAAGTCGCGTGAGATATTGATGCTTGAATGATAAGCAAGATAAGTAGTATTCATTGACATCCAGTGTTTTTAGGTTTAACGTGTGAATAAAGCAGCAACGAAATACAAGCTGAAGTCCATTTAAACTTCGTCCGAAAACGATATTCATCACAAGGCTGCATCAGTTGTAAGAATTATCGGGTTTCGTACTTAGTTGCCATCCAAAATGCAATACCAAGAAGTACCGGAGATATACAAGACCAATTGACTTTGGAGGTAACATGTACAAAAATCACATGATCGGAAATACAGCCCCGTGTGAAGTGAGAAGATGATGAAATCAGTAGTGAGAGTTGCCGCCATTGCTGGCTATCTGGCTATAAACGCTGCTACATGCCTCGGCATTAAATCAAAGAGGCTCTGGATCTTTTGTTGGGGTATAGCAATCCATGCTGCTTTCACATATTGCCAAAGTTAGTCTGGTGTAGCAGCGGGTGTTGTAGCCCGGGCCAATATTTCTGCGCCGGCCGAAGTGGCCGTGCGGTTAAAGGCGCTGCAGTCTGGAACCGCAAGACCGCTACGGTCGCAGGTTCGAATCATGCCTCGGGCATGGATGTTTGTGATGTCCTTAGGTTAGTTAGGTTTAACTAGTTCTAAGTTCTAGGGGACTAATGACCTCAGCAGTTGAGTCCCATAGTCCTCAGAGCCATTTGAACCATTTGAATATTTCTGCTATCATCAACCAGACGTTTTCGATAGGCGAGAGATCCGGAGAACAGATACGCCAAGGCAGCGATGTAATACGTCGACGAAGTCTTGAACATTGAGTCCCACATGCAGTCGCGCATTACCCTGTTGTAACGTGGCTGTCGAAGAACTCCAAAGGTATGGGAGCACAACAGGCTCCAACACTTCAGAGATGTAACGCTGGCTGGTTAGTGTACCGGCAGACCGGGCAGTGCGTACTGGATGGGGGGGGGGGGGGGGGGTGCGGGAGTGCGGAATCATCCAATACCACTCCAAAATCGGGTGCAGGATCAGTATGGCGATGCAAAAGGCCACAGTTCAATAGTCTCTCAGTATGGTGTCTCCAGACCCTAACAGTGGTGTTGCAGTCAGAATTGAAATTCGTCGGTAAAAACAACGACGTTCCATTCGGTTGCCCATGTTCGTCTTCATCGCACTACTGCCGGCGCAAACGCCTGTGGCGTTGACTCAGTGGTAAACGCAGCAGTGGACAATTCGCTATGCTGCGAACTACGTCGAATGCTACGCCCGTACACAGAATTTGTTGTGATATGGTTCGTGATGTGGCAGTGCGATCCATTACTGCCATGCACACAAAACGCCTGTCATGACGAGTACTGGCGCAACGAGATGGGTGTAATCGGTCCCATCGCTCTGTCGTTCCCTTCTAAAAATACACTGTGAATACCTAAGGGACCATACTTCTGAGGTCATGGGTCCCTAGACCTACACATTACTTAAACTAAGTTATGCTAAGAACAACACACACACACCTATGCCCGAGGGAGGACTCGAACCTCCGGAGGGAGGGGCCGCGCAATCCGTGACATGGCGCCTCAAACCACGAGGACACTTCGCGCGGCTCGTTCCCTTCTACATCCAGCGATTACAGATTCGCATCACAGTTGTTTGCTTCCGTCCGACACGATCACCGATTTCTCTGAAGGACAATCCGCAATCCCTATAGGCAACTATTCTAGGCAACTACTCTTCCTCGGTCGTACTCAGAAACATGCTCGAAAGATGCTCGCTGTCTTCTCCAAGGCATACTGAAGTTGTTTACACACAGCCGCACAAATGATCAATTCAAGCACAGTACATCTACACGGCCGTCTGTTCTCCCTGTAAAAAGTGCTTGCAAGTGCCGCTACTGGCACCTGCGCTGAAATGCTAATCGGGTGCATCTCTCGTCGCCACAAACGCTACAGTCTAGAACCGTGCGACTACTACGGTCGCAGGTTCGAATCCTGCCTCGGACATGGATGTGTGTCATGTCCTTAGGTTACTTAGGTTGAAGTAGTTCTAAGTTCTACGGGACTGATGACCTTAGAAGTTAAGTCCCATAGTGCTCAGGTCAATTTGAACCATTTGAAAAATAAAAAATTGGGGCTATAGACTAAAACATATATTATTTCTTCCTATATCTGGAAATTATAAATAATTTTAAAGCTAAGAGACATGAATATGTGCTCATTCAAATACAGTTTATCATATTATATGCATTAAGCTGGCGTCAATAGCTCTTTTCCTTTCCTTTCTCCCCCTCGCCCCCCCCCCTCTCCCCGCACTTTATATAATTCTATTAGTTATATAACTCACGGTTCATTGAGTTCAGGACTAGACCAGTATTCGAGAAATTACCACTGTAAGTGAACTTTCAACTGCATTGCCATTCACCCTCTTCAGTTCGAGTTAGATAATGTGTAGTTTCATTTATTAAAGTACTATGAATTGTTTATAAAGTTGCCTTCATTTTTCTTAGGTTGGCTAAATCTATTTGGCCCCAAGACGAGCCTGTATAGTTGCTGCGTGCAAGCAAGCCACCTCAGTAACACCAACCGCTTCCGGGAGGTAGGGTGTTCGCGCCCCGACACATTTATGTTAGACCCCTTGGTGAAAACCACACGGAAGTCATGATAGTGGAGTGCGGGAGGGGCAAGTCATTCGACATCAATGCATTCGATCGCTGCTAGAATGTAGCTCTCCTACTAATAGAACACTCCATCTCCGAGGATAGTGTGTAATGTGAGTACATAGATTAGGTCAAAGACAATTGCCATGAAAACAATTTGTTGATGACAGAAGATGCCGTTTTCTGTTGGGTATTGTAACGACAGATACGCGGGTCACAGGTGTAGCAGCCCACTCGACCATTCAATTAACTGCCACCTGTAATAAGCGTATACGCATTACGATATGCGTCTATAGTGGCGATTCGCACATTAACTATACGCTAACGAATGCGATGGCTTCTTTTTAAATCTCGGGAACTCGTTGGATGAGGATTTTTTATGGCTACATAGCCACATTCTGCGGCCACAAAGTCTTTCACAATCTTGACAAACCTTTACAGCAATCACAGCTTATTGGAATTGCAATACGTTCCATGAACGTTAAGGAAATCACCACAGCTGTTAATGCATTTATTAAGCGACTACCAGTTTCATTCCACAGCAATACCCTCAGATGGCACAGTGACACTCTGTTCGAATTGATCGAAACCAGTCGTAGTTTAATAAATGGGCTTAAAATAAAAACTGTTCACTTTCTTGTCATTTATATCAGTCTTCTGTGAAAGCAACACTTTATCAAAATTGTCCAGTTCCTTCCTTGTCTGTTGGTTATTCATTTCATGTTCTTGCCATATTCGTTACAGGTGTCGTGCGCTTCCACGAACAAATCGATACTATGCTTCTCGATTACGAGTACTTGCAGTAGCCACCCATTCGACAGTACTCTTGAAGCATTTTGGTGCGCTGCTTTTCAACTTTACGCTGTCTTCCACTCGTGCGTTTTCCATCTGTAAATGAGAGTACTTCATTTGCTTAAGGGAGACGAGAGTCTGGAAAATGGACCATATGACTAAGCGAAATTTGCTTCTTCAAGGACACTGGTATGCCAGCCTCCTCATTTTATTTTAAAGATTCTCGTCAGACAACGCGGATGATATTTCTCCAGACAAATGGGTGGCTCCTACAGTTTCACGGTCGTAAGTTAGGCTTGGTATTGCAACAAGCTTATTCCGAGTTATGACGTTATGATTTTCGAAAACCCTTTCCCGTATACGGCCGAAAATTGTTTTTGGTACGTTTTCTAACGATGTTGAAGTTCGGCATCGATCTTTGCGCACGTTGATGCGTGACTGCCTAGGTAGGGAACAAGTTCAGTGCTCCAAAGAAACTCGCCACTGATTGTAGTGGTTGGAGGCGTGGCTTGGGCAACACAAATAAGTTGATACAAGATATGGTTCTTTTTATTGACATCTAGGCTTTGTTAATAGCATTCGGAACGACCAGCAGGTCATGTTATGAATTGGCCAAAACGACCTTGTCACCAGCATATTAGGGTCGCTCCAATGAATATGATTTAATACATACTTCTTCCTGGGTCTTAGTCGTTTTGGGTTAAGAATTACTCCATCAGTTCGGTGGTCTGATGAAAAAGAGGTGCCCTCCTTTCATAATTCATCATTTAATGACTTTCTTATGTCGTTGTTTTGTTGTTCACAGTGTCATATTTCGAACACATGCCAATGCCTGGGGAAAATACAATGGGAAGGTTTTTATGTCTCTTGAGGTCAGCAGCCTCTACCTTTTCCATGACCGGTTCTATCTGCATGATGTGTAAGCGCGGGTGCTTGTTTTTGAAACCCTCTGGGTAGATCGACGTAATCTGTGAACCTCAGAACGTAGTAATATCAGCCTCCCAATTTACGCTCCGACACCAGAATTTGAACTCAGTAGATACCCTCTAAAACAGCATGATGCAAATACCGACCTTCAACGGTTTTCCTGTTACGCTCAAGTGGCTAGCCGAGTGGCGTCATCCCCTCTTGCAAAGTGTCGAGGCGCTGACCTTGACGGTTGTCCAGACGCACTCTTTCTGCAGGCTTCTACGCTACAGAGTGGCTGTTTCCTTGCAACATAGTTTTACTGTGATTCTGATTGCTTTATGTGGGTTAGAGTGTTATTACACTAAAGTATCAGCACTTCCGTGTTCAGTTAATGATCAGTTATGCATTTTTCGATGATATTCCCATTTGGATACCTTTAGCTTTGTGTGTAACTTAAGATGTGATAATCATGCTCTGTAGTATCTATCCACGTGGTCGTATCACACTACCTGTTGTTAACCTCCGTCTTCTGCTTCTTGCCTTGATTATCCTTTGTGTTAGTTTTGCGGAGTGTTAATTGAGCGAAATATTTAAAAATAACGAACTTTGCCGGTGTTGGTGGCCTGTGGTCTTTCACGAGTGATAGCTACATGTGTTGCTTCTTCGTAACTTTAAGTTCCGTTTATCAGTTGTTCCCTCCATCGCTTTCAGAGGGTTTTACCATTATAATACAAACGTGACCTGCAATTTTTTGTTCTCGAAGCAAGCGTTTGATGGAATCATATCTTTCCTTTGTGTGGTACCGAAAGGCACTTGATAGTAAAATGTGTTTCATGGTTAATTATCGCTTTTACCCAAGAGAACTCGATTTTGTGAACATAATGAATACCAACATCATTAATATCAATTCCGTGTAACGAAAATATGGATTTAAAGTAATTTTCTCCAGAAGAATCGTCCTGTTTCCTATATACATTTAAAACCTCCAACCTAATCGTACGATGCTAGTGATCCTGAGTAGAATGAACCCACATACGACAAAATCTCCATCTATTTGGTGGCGTCGGTTCAATTAAATTTTAAGAGGGGAGCTCTCTTCTCCCCCGCCCACATTACCTCACTGTGATCGATTTTGATACAATGCAGCGGTATCATTTCTTCATCAGTTTCAAATGTCTTATTCCACATTTTTCCCAAGATATGTACTTGTTGATCCATTTAATCAGTATAATAAATGTCTTCTTCGTCTATATAAGGGGCCATAGCAAATTAATATTTGTGCTCATGTTAAGATCATCCTCTTTTTCTGAACGGAAACGTCATGTAACAAATAACTTATTTTATGGGAATTAATCTCCAGTTTGGTTCCCCACTGTAAGGGACCCACCCACTGCAAAAACACCGAATACATGTACTAAATTCAGATACGTGTAATGAAACCCAACAGAATCGTTCGTCACTGTGTGGCCGTACAGGATCACAAGCGGCGCCGTTGCGTACCATTTGTTAAGAATATCAAGTAGGCCTCATCTTTTATTTTATAGAGATCCGGCACAACCGTTGCACGTGTGGTGAGCAGTGTTTACATTTCAATAAGAACATTCAATACATATTTTATTACGACTGTCGGGATTAGCTCGCCAGTCCAACAAAAACAACCATTTAATATAATGGAAGAGGAGACTCGAACTTTATAGTGGAGTAGACGGTCAACATTAGCAATCCTCTAGTTAACTACAGACGATTGAAAGTAGATAGGGATCGTTTTGTTGCTTCACAACTGTTAGCAGCAACGGCTTACCAACAAAAAGAAGCTTACCTCTTGTATGTGAGGATCCATGACAATTCAGTATCGCGGTAATCCGTTATTTTCAGTCATACCGTAATAAATGGACAAAACGCAACTGTATAAAAGTTTTCTTCTTTACGGCAGTAATTGCTATTTTGTACCCACTTCCTCAACGTATTAGTGTTTGCTGCTTCAGAGTGGCAGCTGGGTGCGGGATATGTGAAGGGGTGTTTCTGGATATGGTCCAGAGACAGTGACAGAATCCAGGTCGCTGGACCACGGCGTAGGGCAGATGCCGTCCCTTACTTTTTTCTTTGTTTTAAATAGAGAGGTATTTTCTACATTCTTTGCTGAACATACCTGATCCACTATTCGCTACAACTCTCGGTGGTACGGCGTGACTGGATAAAAAAATTAGGATCTACCAGTGTAATTTTTAGCGATGTCTTATATGAGATCCTTAGTTTATTTGTCCTAGCAATAGTGTGTTTGTTCAGCGGCAATGTACGGCCTCAGGTCATTTCTGTGTAAGTCAACTGAACTGATTCCCTGCCATAAATCAGTATATTGGGCTTATAAACCATAAGTCTCGCACTTGGGTGCAATCTAACCAACTTGGTAGGTCAACGCGACTAATCTATTCACTTTGCCACCAGAATCAGTATATTTCTTTATGCACCTCCACATAGAGTATACTCGATGAACGTTGCTCCTACACAGTGTCACTACAGAGATATGACAGATGTCATGGAATATCTCCTAATATCGTGTCCGACCTCCTTTTGGCCGGCGTAATGCAGCAACTCGACATGGCATAGACTCAGTAAGTCACTGAAAGTCCCCTGCAAAAATATTGAGCCATGCTGCCTCTATAGCCGTCCATAACTGAGGAAGTGTTGCCACTGTAGGATTTTGTGCATGAATTCACCTCTCTATTATGTCCCATAAATGTGCGACGGGATTCATGTCGGGCGATCTAGGTGGCCGAATGGCCGAATCATACGCTCGAATTGTCTAGAATGGTCTTCAAAGAAATCGAGAACAATTGGGGCCCTGTGAGATGTTTGGGAGCATGAAGACCATGAATGGCTGCAAATGGTCTCCAAGTAGCCGAACATAACCATTTCCAGTCAATGATCGGTTCAGCTGGACCAAAGGACCCAGTCCATTCCACGTTAACACAGCCCACACCACCCGCTTGCACAGTACCTTGGGCCCTTGGCTTCGTGAGGTCTGCGCCACACTCGAACCCTATCATCAGCTCTTATCAACTGAAATCGGGACTCATATGACCAGGCCACGATTTTCCAGTCGTCTATGGTCCAGCCGATGTGATCACAAACCCAGGAGAGTCACTGCAGGCGATCTTGTGCTGTTAGCAAAGGCACTCGCATCAGTCGTCTGCTACCATAGCCCATTAACGCCAAATTTCGCAGCACTGACAAAATGGATACATTCGTCGTACGCCCGAAATTTATTTCTGTGGCTACTTCAAGCAGCGTTTGCTAGCACTGACACCTCTACGCAAACGCTGCTGCTCTCGGTCGTTAAGTGATGGCAGTCGGTCACTTCGTGGTCCGTGATAAGAGACAATTCCTGAAATCTGGTACTCTCAGCAGACTCTTGACACTGTGGATTTGGGATATTTAATTCCCTAACGATTTCCAAAGTGGTATGTCTCATTTGTCTAGCTCCAACTGCCATTCCGCGTTCAAAATTTGTGAATTCTCATCGTGCGGCCATAATCACGTCGGAAACTTTCCACAGGAATCACCTGAGTACAATGACAACTCCACCAATGCACTGCGCTTTTATACATTGTTTACGCAATAGTACCACTATCTGCATGTCTGCATAGCTCTGTCCCATGACTTTTGTCACCTCAGGGTATTACATAGCAAGGGTGTACTTTGTTTACATAGGTACATATCTTGGAAAACGGTCCCACACAAATACAACATGCTATACCATTTTGATGTTTTAATTTCAAACCTTATAAATCATAAATCTAATCACATTGGTAGGTCAACTGGACTCTTCTTTCCCATCGGTATAAATGCGAGAGAGAACTGCAGATAACAGATGTGTATATGCCGCTTTCTTAATGTGGTACTGTTATGTATATAATGTTATGTGCTATGTGTGGCCACAAGTCATGTATAGGTAGGTCTACTGTTCAGCCTTCGTGCCAGAATCAGTGTAATTATGACTTGCTATCTCACTTGCACTAGTCTGATTCCAACTACTTTAGAAGGAGACAGTCACTTTTAATTACACACATCCGTAGAACAATGTTAACAATGTGTGTGGCAACTGTTAAACATGTGGTTAGTATAATTAATTTGGTAGGTCAATTGAGCTAGCCTGACTCAAACCATCAGACATTTTCGAGTCATAAATCGTAATAATTATTAGTTTATGCATCTCCACAATAACTGAATAATAACCTCTAGGATAATGCCTCAATTCATGTTTTTCTTGTTATTCTGCGTGGAGGTGCTGAGTGAATCTTCCACTATGGTGTTCAGAGCACAAGTGATGAGTCCATCATGGGTAAGTAGTGATGGTAAAGAAACTGCAGCTTTCTCGCCATTTTTAAGTCACCCAACTGGCTGACAGAAGTGGGGGAGGGGAATTTTGGCAACATTGCAGTCTGCGCCGGCTTTTCCGACCAATAGGACAATCTCCTGCAATTTTTAAGTCACTCAGTTTTTTTTGGGTTGGGGGGTTGGGGTAATATGAGGGAGAGGAAGATGGAGAGGGAGCGGAAATGGTAGGAGATCTGACAGAAATTCAAAGTGTGCCAGAAGGGAAAAAGTCCAATTACTTGCCCAGAGCGACGTTTCCATGTCAAAAAGAATATTCGTAAGTCAGATATTTTATTACAATTGTCAGGATTAGCTCAGTAATCGAACAAAGAAAAAGCCATTTAATGTGGTGAAACGGAAGACTCCACAGTAAGACGATAGTCGAATGCTATACTGGAGTTGAAGGCCAACCTCCATATTTAATTATAAACGAGTAGAGATCGTTTTGCTGCGTCACAGCTGTTGGTATCAACGGTTTACTAAGGAAAAGAAGTGGACCTCTTTTACTGTGTCAAACATCACATAACGTAACCGCCCCACTCATCCGAGTACATGAAAATATGTCTTCAGAGTAACCGCTGCTTTCTGCACACATTTTAGACCAGAGGAATGATGATAGCGCCATTAGACAATATTTGAACTAAACATATTTGAGGGAAGTTAATGCTTATTTTGCACAGTGGAAAGATCAGAAGGCATAAATAAGTATTTAAGTGAATTTCATGATCATTCTTTTATAAATAGTTCATAGCCTCACTAGGGAACTTGTAGCCAATCCACATTACAGGTGAGTTATGCGCGATGAGCGTACATAACTCAGCCTGATAACCTAACATTTTTCTGCCCAGAAACCTGAAACACGAAAATGCGTAGCAGTGACGCCAAACATGACATCATGAACGGCCAGCTGTCATGGAATCTTCGCGACTTTACTTACATGCTAACCTGAAAAACATGTAAAGAATACGAAAGGCTTTCTGCTAATTGCAGTTATTCGTAATTGTACTGATTGCAGCTGTGTCTCGCTTTGACTAACATTCCTTCTAAAAGATGAAAACGTGTGAGTATTCATGCTTCAAGCTGAATTTGGATTACGAAAATAACAATTTCACGTAAGAAATCGAATCTCTAACCATGAATTCATCGGTGGCATGAGAATGTGAGTAAATCAGAGAAGTTTCAGGTCAACTGGAAATTATTCCATCTCAAAATATAATCACCAGTATAAGAAGGAATGCAACCGTCTATATATGAAACAGGTGGCATACCCGACCACCACATAAGAAAGAATTGAACAATAAAAAGTTCTAGATGCTCTGGAAAAAGCTGGAACCGTTTAAATTACTGAGAGTGTGATGTATTCAATAGGTCTGTTATTGAGATGGATCAATAAAACCCTAATTCTGTACCATGTGCGTAGCAAGCTAACTACCTCCCTGAATAACGATATTAAGTAGTTGAAGGCAAGTTAAAGAGCTGAATATGCTGCAACCAATATGATATTAAACTTCATCACACTTTCTGTAACTCTTTGCTTGAGAATAGCCACCAGAGACCAACTTTTGTGTAAACTATTACATCCCCCGTCAATAGCAGAAGCTTGGAAGCAACCGCCAAGACCGTTTGCAGCAGACCACCCGGAAACCCTGACAGGAAAGGACTAGAACGCTTTGTGCGGCTCAGCCGGTATGCACGTCAAGAACACGCGGAAACCATGGTTCAAAATGGCTCTGAGCACTATGGGACATAACTTCTGTGGTCATCAGTCCCCTACAACTTAGAACTACTTAAACCCCACTAACCTAAGGACATCACACACATCCATGCCCGAGGCGGGATTCGAACTTGCGACCGTAGCGGTCGCGCGGTTCCAGACTGTAGTGCCTAGAACCGCTCGGCCACCCCGGCCGGCGCTGAAACCCTGACTTGCCATTGGTTACCACTTCAACTCGCCAAAGTATCTACCTTCTGACATCCCTTCTCAGCTAGTCAAAGACTGTGATACATTGAGTAATCGATCTCTTGGTACAGAACATGTTTCCAGCGTGATTGAGATGCAGAATAAGTGGATGAAAGAATAGTTTAGAAGGTTGACATCGTGACAAGCAACTTTCAACTACACTACGCCATACATTCCGTTTGACAACAGGGCATCGTTGACACAGTTTTGGATGTATTTTCGTTAAAAGAATAAGTTCTTGAGACGTAAGGGGACCCTAGTACGACTTCCACCGTTTCCATAAACCTGCGGTGCGCTCATGTGAATCAGTTTGTCTGAGTACAAGATGTAGAAGGCAATCCTTATCCTCAACAGAATCATGCGCCACTTCATCTCTCCCTGACGGTGTCAGAATCTGCATGAGAAACACTCCACGGACATAGGGTTGTCAATGTAGCGCCCCCCTGCTCATTCCTGTTCAGCGTATTTGACATGCGATCTAGCGATACGTGTGTGCGTACTTTGGATCCAGTTCCAACTAAACTCCGCGAGCTCTGTACAGCATTTCATGAACAGGAGGAAGGAATGATAAAACGTTCCATCGACGACTAGCTCGTTAGAGAAGAGGGTAGGATAAGAAAAGAACAGGTGAAGTAATCATTCGCCTCCTTTTCAAAAGCTATCATTGTTGATGGTATGGGGTGGGTTCTATACCAGTGTTTCGTGTGACGAAGAGTGCTGCCAACAGAGATAATAAGCCGACCACTACTGCACACCAAGCGACGGCCAGCGCGGAGAAGAAATTCCTGCCGCGGACTGTTGCTGCTCTCTGCCCTTATTTTCATCACTTGCAAAAATAACTAAAATTCAAAAATACATGAATATCGTTGTGTTAACTGACTAATATGTAATGAGATGATTATCATTATGGTCCGGCACACAGTTTCCTCCCCCCCCCCCAAATGAACCATGGACCTTGCCGTTGGTGGGGAGGCTTGCATGCCTCAGCGATACAGATGGCCGTACTGTAGGTGCAACCACAACGGAGGGGTATCAATTGAGAGGCTAGACAAACGTGTTGTTCCTGAACAGGGACAGCAGCCTTTTCAGTAGTTGCAGGGGCAACAGTCTGGATGATTGACTGATCTGGCCTTGTAACACTAACCAAAACGGCCTTATTGTGCTGGTAATGCGAACGGCTGAAAGCAAGGGGAAACTACAGCCGTAATTTTTCCCGAGGAAATGCAGCTTTACTGTATGATTAAATGATGATGGCGTCCTCTTGGATAAAATTTTCCGCAGGAAAAATAGTCCCCCATTCGGATCTCCGGGCGGGGACTACTCAAGAGGACGTCGTTATCAGGAGAAAGAAAACTGGCGTTCTACGGATCGGAGCGTGGAATGTCAGATCCCTTAATCCGGCAGGTAGGTTAAAAATTTAAAAAGGGAAATGGATAGGTTAAAGTTAGATATAGTGGGAATTAGTGAAGTTCGGTGGCAGGAGGAATAAGACTTTTTGTCAGGTGAATACAGGGTTATAAATACAAAATCAAATAGGGGTAAGCAGGAGTAGGTTTAACAATAAATAGAAAAAAAAGGAATGCGGGTAAGCTACTACAAACAGTATAGTGTACGCGTTATTATGGCCAAGATAGACACGAAGCCCAAACCTACTACAATAGTACAAGTTTATATGCCAACTAGCTCTGCAGATGAAGAAATTGAAGAAATGTATGATGAGATAAAAGGAATTATTGAGATAGTGAGGGGAGACGAAAATTTAATAGTCATGGGTGACTGGAATTCGATAGTAGGAAAAGGAAGAGAGGGAAACGTAGTAGGTGAATATGGATTGGGGGTGAGAAATGAAAGAGGAAGCCGCCTGGTAGAATTTTAATCATAGCTAACACTTGGTTCAAGAATCATAAAAGAAGCATGTATACATGGAAGAAGCCTGGTGATACTGACAGATTATAAAATGGTATTATATATTATGGTATTATAGATTATATAATGGTATAATGGTAAGATTATATAATGGTAAGACAGATTTAGGAACCGGGTTTTAAATTGTAAGACTTTTCCAGGGACAGATGTGGACCCTGACCACAATCTATTGGTTATAAACCGTAGATTAAAACTGAAGAAACTGCAAAAAGGTGGGAATTTAAGGAGATGGGACCTGGATAAACTGAAAGAACCAGAGGTTGTACAGAGTTTCAGGGAGAGCATAAGGGAACAATTGGCAGGAATGGGGGAAAGAAATACAGTAGAAGAAGAATGGGTGGCTCTGAGGGATGAAATAGTGAAGGCAGCAGAGGATCAAGTAGGTAAAAAGACGAGGGCTAGTAGAAATCCTTGGATAACAGAAGAAACATTGAATATAATTCGTGAAAGGAGAAAATATAAAAATGCAGTAAATGAAGCAGACAAAAAGGAATATAAACGTCTCAAAAATGAGATCGACAGGAAGTGCAAAATGGCTAAGTGGGGATGGCTAGAGGACAAAGGATGTGGAGGCTTATCTCACTAGGGGTCAGATAGATACTACCTACAGGAAAATTAAAGAGACCTTTGGAGAAAAGAGAACCACTTGTATGAATATCAAGAGCTCAGAAGGAAACCCAGTTCTAAGCAAAGAAGGGAAAGAAGAAAGATGGAAAGAGTATATAGAGGATCTATACAAGGGCGATGTACTTGAGGACAATATTATGAAAATGGAAGAGGATGTAGATGAAATGGGAGATGTGATACTGCGTGAAGAGTTTGACAGAGCACTGAAAGACCTGAGTCAAAACAAGGCCCCGGGAGAAGACAACATTCCATTAGAACTACTGACAGCCTTGGGAGAGCCAGTCGTGACAAAACTCTACCATCTGGTGAGCAAGATGTATGAGACAGGCGAAATACCCTCAGACTTCAAGAAGAATGTAATAATTCCAATACCAAGGAAATCAGGTGTTGACAGATGTGAAAATTACCGAACTATCAGTTTAATAAGTCACAGCTGCAAAATACTAACGCGAATTCTTTACAGACGAATGGAAAAACTGGTAGAAGCCGAACTCGGGGAACATCAGTTTGGCTTCCGTAGAAATGTTAGAACACGTGAGGCGATACTGACCCTACGACTTATCTTAGAAGAAAGATTAAGGAAAGGCAAACCTACGTATTTGGCATTTGTAGACTTAGAGAAAGCTTTTGACAATGTGACTGGAATACTCTCTTTCAAATTCTGAAGGTGGCAGGGGTAAAATATAGGGAGTACAAGGCTATTTACAATTTGTACAGAAACCAGATGGCAGTTATAAAAGTCGAGAGGCATGAAAGGGAAGCGGTGGTTGCGAAGGGAATGAGACAGGGTTGTAGCCTCTCCCCGATGTTATTCAATCTGTATATTGAGCAAGCAGTTAAGGAAACAAAATAAAAAATCGGACTAAGTATTAAAATCCATGGAGAAGAAATAAAAACTTCGAGGTTCGCCGGTGGTATTGTAATTCTGGCAGAGACAGCAAAGGACTTGGAAGAGCAGTTAAACGGAATGGACAATGTCTTGAAAGGAGGGTATAAGATGAACATCAACAAAAGCAAAAAGAGGAAATGGAATGTAGTCGAATTAAGTTGGGTGATGCTGAGGTAATTAGATTGGGAAATGAGACAATTAAAGTAGTAAAGGATTTTTGCTATTTGGGGAGCAAAATAACTGATGTTGGTCGATGTAGAGAGGATATAAAATGTAGACCGGCAATGGCAAGGAAAGCTTTTCTGAAGAAGAGGAATTTGTTAACATCGAGTATAGATTTAAGTGTCAGGAATTCGTTCTGAAAGTATTTGTATGGAGTGTAGCCATGTATGGAAGTGAAACGTGGACGATAAATAGTTTAGACAAGAAGAGAATAGAAGCTTTCGAAATGTGGTGCTACAGAAGAATGCTGAAGATTAGATGGGTAGATCACATAACTAATGAGGAGGTATTGAATAGGATTGGGGAGAAGAGGATTTTGTGGCACAACTTGACTAGAGGGAGGGATCGGCTGGTAGAACATGTTCTGAGGCATCTAGGGATCACCAATTTAGTATTGGAGGGCAGCATGGAGGGTAAAAATCGTAGAGGGAGACCAAGAGATGAATACACTAAGCAGATTCAGAAGGATGTAGGTTGCAGTAGTTACTGGGAGATGAAGAAGCTTGCACAGGATAGAGTGGCATGGAGAGCTGCATCAAGCCAGTCTCAGGACTGAAGAACACAACAACAACAACATCATTATGGTTGTCACTGTCTTATTGTCAAGAAGTGTTGTAGATTCGCTACGATGCAATAATGTCATATAGAAGTGAAGATAATTTTGCCTGACTTCTCATTTAAGAAGCATAAAGTAATTATTTACTTTGTAAGCGTGTACAGCAAGTCATTTAATCTATGGTGAGTGACAATTACTACGAATTTTTGAAAGTAGTTTGAGACTGGGCATTTAAAAAAATCTGACAGTTCCGTCAGAGATTATTTACAGCTCTGTCCATTCCAGAGAAAGAATTTATAATTGACCATTTTCGGTGAAGTTAACATTTTCTGTATTTTTACACAATATTGTCTCTCGACGTACGTATCTGCTAATTGCTTATTAGAAAACTTCAAAAATTTGTTTGTGGATTACACTCTGAGTAGCAAAATCCAAACACGGTCAAAAAATATTAAATATTTCGTGGACTGCAGGGCTGACTTATGAAAGTTGAACTTATACCACACTTATTCATCAGAAGCAGGAAATGTAATACAGCAGTGGGTAACATAAGGCAATAAATTTAACACAATAAAAATAACTTACAGCGAGACTTCTTCCCTCGATATATGCATTATTGTGTTCCATAATGGAATAACGTTCAAAGTTCATCAAAGGTCCATCAACCCTCTTAAACTATCTTGTAGTAAATACATGAACTAAGTGTTCTAACTAGTTGGTGTATCATAATCGCCGAAACCCAATAAGTTTCTTGATGAAAATGTTTACGTCATAACGGAGAAGAATACAAATAACCATCCGTGAATTTCGTTCGCTGATGGTTTTGTAGCTCCAAAATCAATGTAACACGAGCCATCTACAAAGAAAAACGGCTCAAACATAATAAGGCCTGAAGAAGGAAGGAATATTTTGAGCAACTTTCTTTAAATATTCTGCTGTGTTCGGAAACACAAATTAAAATATTCTTATCCGGCAGAAGGGTAGTGGGTGCGGTGAGCTAACTGCACGCCAAATATACCTTCCAGTAACTTTTAAATGACTTGTTAAATATTAAACTGTATACAAGATGAATGTTTCTTTTATGCCAACCGTCTTTATGTGCTCCATATTGAGAATTCTTCTTCTCCTTCATCTTCTGCTTCGTAAGGACCCTTCAGGATCATGCGGGGCTTGTTTGAGAATTCAACATGTAAAAGAATCAAAATACGAACCATGAGACAAGGATAACCACCATTTAAAGCTAATTAACTACGGCACTGAAACCACTTTAAAAAATCAAAATTCACTCAGCAAGATTTGAAATACAGGATTCAAAATAACAACATGCCTTAATGATGAAGGTTGCCTTTCTTCGCAATAAATAACTTTATTCACAAGATCAGGAAGGGAAACAACTTAGTTACAGATTTTATGATAAATATCAGCAAGTACATGAACAGATTCCGCCAACATCATATTAAAGCAAGGGACAGCTGCACTGGTAGCTGGTGACAGTGGCTACGCAACGGAAATGACTCAGTCATTTTACTCGATCGACAACTGACAACTGACATGAGCGAAACTGAAGTAACTGCCACGGGAGAATACCAACAACTCTCTGGATGCATCCCTGACACACCGAAGTCCGAAGTCAGAGCTCACTGAAGCAACCCAACTACGGCATGTGTGGGGCACGTCGGCCTGCTGGTTGCCGTCTAGTCGAACTTCGGCCGAAAACTCGTCACGGGTGGCAAGAATCCATCTATGGTATCTTGGCCAAGGCGATGACAACAGAGCCATCTGTATCGCTCAACGGCCTCGTTGGGCAGTATGACATGTGTCCACCCTTCGCCTTCATGACGAATTGAACTGCTGGGCACACTTCCAATGAAATGTTTGAATGTCTGTGAAGGAACGGCAGCCAATTCTCCCTGGAGAGGTGAAGCAAGAGGAGGTAGTGATGATGGATGCTGGAGCTGAACATGAATAGAAGCTGGAGTTCATCCCAAAGGTGCTCCATTGGGTTCAGGCTGGGACTCTGGGCACGCCAGACAGTTTCAAGAATGTTATTGTCCACAAGCCATTGCCTCACAGATTCAGCTTTATGACAGCGTGCACTGTTATTTTGGTACCATCATCGTCTCCGAACTGTTCCTCTATCATACGTTGCCTGTAAAATTTATCCATTTCCTATGGCGTCTAGCGTTTTCTTAAGCGCAGTAAGGGGACTACACACTAACTAGGAAGAACATCGCCATACCGTAACACCATCTGCCCTGCACTTCACTGTTGACACTCATAAAAAGGCAACCGACCGTTGTGGCCGAGCGGTTCTAGGCGCTTCAGTCCGGAACCGCGCTGCTGCTACGGTCCCAGGCTCGAATCATGCCTCGTGCATGGATGTGTGTGATGTCCTTAGTTAGGTTTAAGTAGTTCTAAGTCTAGGGGGCTGATGACCTCAGATGTTAAGTCTCATAGCGCTTAGAGCCATTTGAACCATAAAAAGTCAGATAAAGTTCTTAAGGAATTTTCAGACTCAAATCCTTCCAATGGGACTGCCACAAGGTATAGTGTGACCATTTTCAATCATCCCTTGTCCAGTGGGGTCGCTCATTGAACTACCTCAGGTCTCGCTTACATTTGACTACAGAAATGTGTGGCTTTGTAGGAGCTGCTGCGGTTGGCTGTGGTTGTTCTTTTGCGTTTCCATTTCAGAATCAGAACACCAATAGTGGACTTGGGCAGCTTTAGAAATGTTGAAATGTCCCTGATTGATTTGGTTCCAGGGTGACATCCAATGACTCTTCCTCGTTGAGAGTCACTGAGCGATAGCACAATACTACTTGCCTCCTTTTATATTGGTGGTTCCACCTCTGGTGTCATCTAGTGATCAATTCTGTATTATATAGGGCTTTCTGGGCACTTTTGGTGAAATAGTGTATGTTATAAGTAGAACAACGAGATCTGCAACACCAGTAGCTGCTGATAAACGAAGAAACAAGTAGATGACTGGCGAAGTACACGAAGGACATTACATCCATCAGGATGCACATAGTCTCCTCCAGCTCACACAGACCCCAACTAGGAACCACGTACTCCGGCAGAGAGAAAGCACAATCTGTAGCCCTGTGTAGAGCGAAGAACTTAAAAATACTATCGACAGCACAGTTCACCAATCAGAAAAGTAGGTGTGGTGCCTCCTAATTTTTGCAACTTCTAAGAAAGTTCAAAGATCTTTTTAATATGTTCTATTAAAAAGGAACCCAATTTATGTTCTATTAAAAAGGAACCCAATTTATGAAACAATAGTTCTTGACAGCTATATATTTGAAAAACCTCTACAGGAGACAACAACCATGGTGTCATCGTAATACTGAGTAATTTAATAAGACGTTTCCTAGTGAAGATTTCCTCACTGAATAGTTTAACAGTTTGGCAATAGTGTCTTTTTGAATGATCTCTGCACAGTGTAGTATGTATGGTTCACATCTATATTTGTCAACGATATCTCCCGCTGAATCTTCTTTTTATGGCCGAAGTACCATGGTGAAAAATAAGGACGCAGACATTAGTTTGAGTTGCCTTTGAGTGCAGTACGTCTTACAAAATCTGTTTCTATTATGAGACTATTGCCTAAGAATGTAACTGTCACCTTGTTTTAGTCATAGCCTGTCGCAACACTCCACATCTCCTATACATACCACTGATGTGACTGAGCCGGCCGGAGTGGCCGTGCGGTTCTCGGCGCTACAGTCTGGAGCCGAGTGACCGCTACGGTCGCAGGTTCGAATGCTGCCTCGGGCATGGATGCGTGTGATGTCCTTAGGTTAGTTAGGTTTAATTAGTTCTAAGTTCTAGGTGACTGATGACCTCAGAAGTTAAGTCGCATAGTGCTCAGACCCATTTGATGTGACTGACTTTCTTGCGCGAGAAGAGACTATGGGAATTTGAACTGTGAGCATGAAAATCACATCCAACAATACTTCATGTGTTTCCTACTTGAGAAAATAGTTGTACAGAACTATTTTTGTTAACTAATTAATAAATGTACTAAATGTCTAAAGTGTTCTAAAGTTTGTGACACTCGCAGGCTTCAACGCTTTCCAATATAATAAGAACAAAATTTCGGTTCCAGAACATTATGGCACTAAGCAAATAATGTTGTTATAAAATAGCTGTCCTTGTGATATCGATCAATCAAGTTTCCTGCAGTCCTTTGGCGTATTTTTTCTCTGTTCAGACAAATCATGAACACATTTTCCGCTGTTCGTTTTTTATCAGCAGTTATTCAGTAATTCGCTGTCCGCCTGCTTAGCTGGGTGGTAACGTGCTCGCCTCCCAAGCAAGTGGGCCCGGGTTCGATTCCCGGCCGGGTTGGAGATTTTCTCCGCTCGTGGACTGGGTGTTGTGTTATCCTCACCATCATATCATCCCCATCACCGGCGCGCAAGTCGCCCAATGTGGCGTCGACTGAAATAAGACTTGCACTTGGCGCCCGAGCTTCCCCGAATAGGGGCCTCACGGCCAACGATGCCATAAGCTCATTTCCATTTCAGCAATTTACTTTATTTGCAGTAGGTTGTTGCTCTTGCGCTGAGCTACAACGGTAATTGGAAATTCATCCTTTGTTGCATTTGAGGTGACTTTTTCCTTACCAATAGATAGCAATCTCTGTCTTCCATTGCAGTTTTTCTCCTCTACGACTCCCTCTAGTACACTGGAGACTATTCTCTAAAGTATATATTTGTTGTAGCATCCTGTCCCTTCTTCTAGTCAGCGTCTTCTTCATCTTCCTTTTCGCCAATTATGCGAAGAACCTCCTCATACCTTATCTTAGCACTTTACTTAATTTTGAGCAACCATCTGTAGCACTGTATCTGCGAGACTTCGATTTTCGCGTTTTGAGGTTTCCCGTAGTCCATGTTGAGCTAACATACAGTATTGTACCCAGATGTATATTCTTAGGAATTTCGTATATTAAGATCTATGTTTGATACTAGTGGTACACTTCTTTTCGCAGGAATATTCTCATTTATTGCATTAGACTTTTTTGTATCCTCTACATTCTATCTGCCAAGCTTTACTTTGCTTCCAAATTAGCAGAATTCCTTCACTTTGACTGCTATGTCGTTCCCAAATAAATACTGTGGCTTCTGTTCCCATATAATAACTTATCCCGTCATACGTTTTGTGCGTACGTTCTTGACATAAATTGTCATTTCAGTTATTTCGCTTTCCTGTATTGTAAAATACCGATGTCTTAGTTCGTGTATAGCGAAACATAGACACCCGTTTCCTCACCAAAAATTTGGATATTGCCACCAATCTAAGAAAGCACTCACGTTGCCTTGTTTCCTACCTGCTTCATTTTAAAGCAAGCACACAAAGACAACATGGGACTTCGGTACAAGATTGACAGAGACGTTGTTCGTGGAAAGCATTTACGAGTAAGGGGAAAGTGAACACAGTGAATCAAATATTAAAGACGAAGCGAACACTTTTATCTGATTTTAAACAAAAACGTACTGCTGGGAAAATTTATATTTGTTTAAAGACATGATACAAAAATACTGACGTCACCACATATGTGGAAGAAAATTCGTTCCCGATAAAATGAATTTCACGTTAGTCAGAAATTACATCCGACAGATATCGAACATACTCTACTGATCTCAGATCGGACGATGTAATGGGCACAGGGATTCTTTGACGTGGCGCAAGAAGTGCACAGCAGATAATTGTTGATTTGCGGATGTTGTCAGGCTACTTTGCAGGAGAGGAGAAACGCTGTGTGACTGTGAAATATTAGTGGGCCATCGTAGTATCCCTGTCGTGTTATGTGTGATGTACGGAAATAAATAACTCTTACTGAGGTAAACAACTTGGCCACGTTTCCCTACCGAACGACACGTCGGCGCTAATGGTTCATATACGAAACTGTCAAAGCATAAGAAACAACAACGAACTAACTACAGTTGCACCCCAAAACATGTTCTCTATCCACAGATGTAAAAAAGTATTACTATGAGTTTAAATCAGGCAGCTGTAATAATATAAATCATTTACCCTTCATCAGACGCATGAAAATCAGAAAAGTCTCTACTAAAAAATAATGGAACATGCTTCATCCGTCAAATTCGCTGGCAATAATAGTGGTGTATATTAGAACACATCTGACCACTTCCAGGCAGGGGCCAGCACCGTTCAAGGCAAAAAATATGTGATGGACACTTTTCCCGCCCTGGCGATTTTACTGCAACATCCTCTACACTACTGTATTACAAACGTACAAGCGATTGCATTGTGTAGAACATTTTCCTTATAATATGGAGCGATTCCCATTCTGTGGACAAGCATTATCAGCCGTATCTTTGAGTGTGTTCGATTCTCTTCGTGTAACAATCTGGTTGACTGTTGAATCACTTTGACATCACAATGTTCAAGAGACTAGAAATGCCATAACCGATGCCATCCCAAAATACTCCCCACTCTAAATCCTAACAAGTACACCTATCTTTATGTACAGTGTACACGTCACGAACTCTGAGAATCCTCACCGAGTTCACAGAATACGTATGTCTTTCCTAACGTTATCTTCCATAATGAACTAACTCCGACCTGTCTAGTATGCTACCTGACCTTTGCGTAGGAATGCATATGAACTGCACTATAACTGAAGTTTTAGTTTCTTTAAAGTCAGTACCGCCATTAGACTATTGCTTATTTACAGTGTTACATTTATACTTACAAAATCATGATTTCGGCTTCAAAGTGCCATTATCAATCGTTTCAAGTGTTATAAATTGCCTAAGATGGCATACTGTCGTATTAAAATACACTATTGGACACATTGTCTAAGAGTAGATATTTCTGGCAGAGCCTACTGCTTTATTTCATTACTGAGTAGACCATCAAAGCAGGAGTCAAGATGGTGTACTCAGTAATGAAACAAAGCTGTAGGCTCTGCCAGAAATATAGACTCTTAGACAATGTGTCTAATAGTGTATTTTAATACGACAGTATGCCATCTTAGGCAATTTATAACACTTAAAACACTTGATAATGGCACTTTCAAGCCGAAATCATGACTGTATAAGTGTAAATATAACACTGTAAATAAACAACAGTCTAATGGCGGTACTGACTTTAAAGAAATATATTATGACTGTGGCCCCGCATTATGAAAAAATTATTGAAGTTTTAGTATTTATAATTACCACATTACCACTTGCATAAACTATAACATAATCTATGTCACTAAGCTCCATGTCATCGATTCTTCAATAAGAAAAATCAATCACTAAAGAAGCAACTGTCGCTTTAGTATTTAACCACATAAACATTTACGCACATTAATACTTAGTAAAGTAGTAGCCCTTTTGCTAAGTACGAGTTCCTGGAAACATTGGTTCGGTACCTTGTACTTCTAATGAAGTAATAAGGCTGTTCAGAATCGCATGAGGCACCTAGTACATAAATTGCAGACACAAATTAAGAAATATTGCATCTCTGCCAAAGAGCTTACGCTTCCAGTAGCTTGACTCTTAATCACGCATCATTCAAAATCTTTCCCCCTTTACTTCCAAATTTCTACCATACGTTTGTGGAATAAAGGAGACACCAATGCGCCTGATCGTAAACCTTGATGCTTTCAAGACGAGATCAAAGCTATTGCTGTTATTATCCGTGTTCCTTCCCTCTCGGTATATTCCTGTTTTCTTCCAGCTCTTCAGCAGTTAATCAGTAATTCTGTACCTTTTCTGGTTCTTGCTCATCCCTACTTCTTTATTTTTCTTGTTTTGCTTCAATTTCCATTCCTTTTTCATTATTTCTTCCGTTAAAGTTTTCCTCATATTCCTTATTATAGTACAGACCAGTGAAGTTACAATCCAGATTTGTTTTCTCTGGCTACTGTTATCATATCTCTCTTAGTACATCATTACTCTTACCTGAAAGCTACTTTGTTTCAAGAGAAAGGAACTTATCACGCTATTAATAGAACTGATAATAATATAATAATTTTCTTCATTAATTTTATTACTTAAGATTTATTTGCTATGAATATTGCAGTGTTTAATCTAAAATGAATCGCCAAGTATGCCAGGTTTGATGTGAGAGAGGATATGGCGTCACTAACATTGCCAGGTACTGACCGATAAACACAAAACTTCGGGTTCGTACACGGTTTTAACACACGTTTTTACTCATTTTATCGCAGGCTCCTCTCGTTAACAAAAATTCCATTGGCTTAAATACTTTTTTGTTGTACTTTGTCACTTTATTTAAGATCTTTTCTTATTATATGACCAGTTTGGAACATCCTATATCAGTTTGAAACAGCCATAAATATATGCCCTGCGACATCAAGAATGCAGTGTAAAACCCTCATCAGCATCTCATTCCGAAGTACGCGTTCAATATTTTGTATCTCTTGTTTATTAGTGTACAAGCAGCTCGTATCTATAATCACAGTCATCTGCCTTGTGATAAAACGCTTCATTTCACCGTTCAGGGTATACGCCATTGTGGATGCGAGGTGCAAAGCATTTCAAGCCTACGCACGAGAGCTATCAATCATTGATCTTGTACTAGCAACGTTGAGGTTTAAGCATTGGCTTTTCATAGCTGTAGAGAAAATATTTGCGAGCACTTGAGAATGGGAACAGATGTCTCGAGACCAGTCACGACATAAGAAAATATTACCGATGTATGAATACAAAGAATGTCACAGCCTGCTTTAATTCGTAAGATCGTCCGCGTGTACACTCTATCAGCTAAAAGCAACTAGATAATTACGATACGTAGGAAACTTTCCGCTATGCATTACTTCCGAGTGAATTGAAATGATGTCATCTGATAGCGGTCTTTCTTTGTGGAACGAAGGTCACTTGTACGTATAGGAGGTAAAATTATTTTCTTCCCTCCTCTATTGATCTTTCATTAATTATGTACGGCGTTACTTCTACATATCTCCATTGCTACTAGATTTTAGTATTCTCTTTGTAGATTAACTGCTTTGTTATTCAGCGAATCCATGTTAATGGAAATTTGTCTTGTGAAACGTTATCGGGAGAGCTAAAACCAACCTCGTACTGGTGCGATGAATGATTTCTGTCTTCCTACGTTACCACATATCTCAGGCCTTTACTATCCTTCAACCGTTGGTACTGTGCATATGATCATATGTACTTTCCTCTCCAGATGTCTTGCACTAGAAGTTATTAATCCTTTTGATCACCTGTAATTTTCAGTGTCGCAAAGTCAGTCGACGAGCAGTTCATCCACGTGCAGAACATTTTACTGAATTAGTATCAAGTCGCCGCTCAGCAAAAGCTGAATAAATTTGCTTACATTTAATTTTATCCATATTTTGCTGCTGCGTACTAGACTGTATTAAATGCACAGTAAGTATGAATAAAAACACATTTACTCTCATTTTTTATTTTATTGAATCACACGATGCATTTCGGATCCTTTGGGTCCATCATCAGGTCCAAATCGTCTAGTACATAATTTACATTGGCTACTGAGTAGAGTGAAATGAATGTTCCTATTACGAAAACGTTAGATTTTAGTGTTGTGTCCTACCCACTCGTCAAATATGGGGTGCCTAGGAAACCTGCTTCTCGGATGACTACAAAACAATTCAAGCCAATCGTGTTAATGAAGTTTATTACACGAGGAAACGATTATAATACTTAACTTTCTGAAATACAGATGTGTTGTTGGCAGAGGGCGACATACAAACCCCTTCAGTAAAGACGGTGCAACATACTAGAAGCGAAAAGACTAATCTTGATGTTATTCTTGAACTTGATGGTGTAGACCTCATAAAACGTAGTTTTCAACTGTGCCGCGGCCAGGCGGCGCGGCGCTTGTGTTCTCTTCGTGTCGAGGGCGCTGCCGTCGGGTTGACGTCCTAGAGAGGGTCAGTCTGCGTGTAATTGGCTGACGTCTTTTTCACAGCCCTCTCTCCCTAACATTACCAACCGGCGGGCCGACGCTTGACTTTACGCCGGAACAGTTACGTTCTGTACTTCATGAATTAAGTACGGAAAACATGTGAGAAACAGTGAGAAAAAAACAGTGAAAAGCTTACTGAACAAACAAGGAAGAACATTTTTTAACCTTTCGAGGTCAGTATACGTTGGTTTATTCATTCTAAATTCGCCCATCAAAGCACTCACGACACTCATTTGTTTATATATTTTAAAAACATTCACAGATGTAGTTTACCATGACACGATCAAAGATGAAATTCATCACATAGTATCAGAGCCATGGTCAGAGATCTGAGTATTAAGATGGTGACGTATACGTTGAATAAATTTAAAATAAGTCTTTGAAATTACTAAAATGGCTAGCGAAATCTGTTAGTTCATTTAACATAAACTCAGGCTCTTTGATCTTGTACAAGTATATTCCTAGTTGCTTTAAAAGATTTATCCATTAACTTCCGAAAATTTCATTGTGTAGCACTATCAAATTCTTTTCTATCTTCCACAAAATCAAAGAGCCAGAATCTAGCACAGAGATTTCGATAGCTGTAGTAATTTCAGCAACTTTAAAGTCTTATTTTAAATGTATTCCTTGCATATTTTATAGTTGCCATAATCATTTTAGTAACTTTGAGACTAATTTATTACTTGCATATGTCAGCCTCTTAATAATCAGATATCTGACAGTATCTCTGACATCATAGTGAACTATATCTATGAAGTGTTTTTAAAATATCCAAACAAATGAGCGTCTTGATTGACGTGATGGGCGCCAACGGAATAAATAGACCAACGTATAGTGAGCTCAACTGGTTAAAAATTTGCTTTCTTTTTTGTTCGGTAAGTTTTTCGTAAGTTTTTTCCACTATTTCTCACGTATTTTTGCACTTGATGCACGAAATGTAAAACCTACCACCTAACTTTCTCGTAATAGGAATACGCATTTCACCTCGCTCAAGAGCAAATGTAAGTTATGTGTTACACTATTTGGACCTTATGATGTACTCATAGGATCCGAAATGCATCGTGTAATTTAATAAAACGCGAAAAACTTGTGACGAAAGCGTTTTAATCGTGTAAGTATGCTTATGCCTCGCGCTCAGTGTCGTATCCTCTCTTTCGTTTGCTTTTCAGTATATTCATCTACATCTACATGTGTACCCAGCAAATTACATTTAAGTGCCTGGCAGAGGGTACATCGAACCAGCTTCATAATTCTCTGTTATTCCAATCTCGTATAGAGCGCAGAAAGAACGAACACTTAGTTCCCTTATTTTATCTTGGTGATAGTTCCTTCCTATGTACGTCAGTTTCAACAAAATATTTTCGCATTCGGAGAAAAAAGTTGGTGATTGGAGTTTCGTGAGAAGATTCCATCGCAACGAAAATTCCTTTCTTTCAATGATGTCCAGCCCAAATCCTGTATCATTTCAGTGACACTCTCTCCCATATTTCGCGATAATACAAAACGTGCTGCCTTTATTTGAACTTTTTCGATGTACTCCGTCAGTCCTTTGTGGTAAGGATCCCACATCGCGCAGCAGTATTCTAAAAGAGGACGGACTAGCGCAGGGTAGGCAGTCTCCTTAGTAGATCTGTTACATTTTCTAAGTGTCCTGCCAATAAAAAGCAGTCTTTGGTTAGCCTTCCCCACAACTTTTTCTGTGTTCCTTCCAATTTAAGTTGTTCGTAATTGCAATTCCTAGTTATTTAGTTGAATTTACGGCCTTTATATTTGACTGATTTATCGTGTAACCGAAGTTTAACGTATTCCTTTTAGCACTCATGTGGATGACCTCACACTTTTCGTTATTTATGGTCAACTGCCAATTTTCGCACCATTCAGATATCTTTTCTAAATCGTTTTGCAATTTGTTCTGATCTTCTGATGACTTTATTAGTCAATAAACGACGGAGTCTTCTGCAAAAAAACCTAAGACGGCTGCTCAGATATTGTCCCCCAAATCGTTCATATAGATAACGAACAGCAAAGGGCCTATAACACTACCTTGGGGAACGCCAGAAATCACTTCTATTTTACTCGATGACTTTCCGTGAATTACTACGAACTGTGACCTCTCTGATAGAAGTCACAAACCCAGTCACATAACTGAGACGATGTTCCTTATTTCACTATAAGCCACTTGTGTGGTACACCGCCAAAAGCCTTCTGTAAATCCAGAAATACGGAATCGATCTGAAATCCCTTGTCAATAGCACCCAACACTTCATGCAAATAAAGAACTAGTTGTGTTTCACAAGAACGCTGTTTTCTATACCCATGTTGACTGTGTGTCAGTAGACCGTTTACTTCTCGGTAATTCATAATATTCGAACACAATATATGTTGCAAAATCCTGCTGCATATCGACGTTAACGATATGGGCCTGTAATTAAGTGGATTACTCCTATTACCTTTCTTGAATATAGGCGTGACCTGTGCAACTTTTCAGTCTTTGGGTACGGATCTTTCGCCGAGTGAACGGTTGTATATGATTGTCAAGTATGGAGCTAATGCATCAGCATACTCTGAAAGGAACCTAACTGGTATACAGTCGGGACCAGAAGACTTGCTTTTATTAAGTGATTTAATACGCTTCACTACTGCAAGGCTATTTACTTCTACGTTACTCATGTAGATTTGTATGTCACACAGATTGCACCCAAATGTGCATTGCACGCATTATTTATATGAAGGAATATGCAATAACATTATAGTTTTCAGCACCATATCATACATTTGCGGCGTCGATATGTATCTGATATTTGTCTCGTGACGGTACGCACCGTTACGAAATAGGCCCTCTCCCCCTGGAAGGTCACAGTACTGGAACCTCCTTTTTACAAATCAAGTGAAGTGTCTTCAAACAATAAGAAGCAGCTGTAAAATGAGCTTTAACTTTCCAGGGTTCACTTTAAACAAACTACAGCTACCTTGCAACTGTTACTATTTGATGTGTTGTTTAGAATGCCATAACATAACATTTACCAGGAAACAATTAAACTATAGCTCGCGTCACGTAAGACGGCACTTCCGCGCATAGAGACAGAGCAGCAAAGGGATGAGAACTGCGCATGCGCAGCAGCAGAGAGCTGAATTGCATTGCTGCGGACCGAACTCAGGCTCATTTGCCTACAGTGCATCATATTAAACTTTCAAATCTATGAGGGGAATATTAAATATTAAAATAAGTTTCGATCAGTCGTCATGAAAGAAATATTAATTCACGTCTTGACTACGTTGCGTCCACTGCTCCACAGATTTACTCCGCGTGGCATCGGGAGACGAGAATAGCTGACACGACTTTGTGAAGATGGAAGTACAATTTTTCTGAACATGGTTATTGTCTAACTACAGGATCATTGAATCTGCTTGCAATAATTATCATTTATTGCGATTTGAACTGTATTATAAGTAAAAATTTAATACAGAACAAAATTAATTTTAAGCACAAACCGAAGTCATTATATTTACTTGACAACTGCTTCTACTCAATAGAATTTTTAAAATTGTGTATAAGATGTCTATGTTGATGTGTTTGACTGTAGTTAAGTGTAATCACTGCACGTGAAAAAGAATTAGTGATAGAAAAGACTAATGAAAAAACTATCGTAAAAATGGTCAATAAGTTGTCATATTTTTCGCGGTTAATGGACATTATGAGTGTAAACTAACCCGTTCGACATTACAGTGAGAGACTGCATTTATAATCCACTGAACAAGCAAACAATCAACCATCACCTGCGAATAACTCCAGGGAATGATGACCGATAACATCGAAAACGACCGATATCTCAAGTAACAGTTACTGTCATTTTAGGGCCTTATCCAATTCATGCTTTGAAAATTACAGGGGTTTACATGTTGAAATATCGGACTTTTGACGAATTTATCCATCTGCATTCTTGCGTGTTATTAGAGCATACAACACAGTGACAGGAGCTTAACTTATCCTAGGGCAATATGTTGAATATTATAGCCTGCATAACTCAAAGGATACAAAGTCCTAATCAAAAAGGCTAGGAAGTTCTCATTATCAGGTAGACAACTGAAATCCGGACAAACACATTTTTTAAATCACGAGTCTTTAAAACCAAGAAATATTATTACTTTGTTCCAAACGTCGCTCCTATTTGAATCTGTTTCCGAACAACCTGATTTTAAATTTACTATGATAGGCTCAAGGCTTATATCCATCATCAATTCCCTGTCAAATTATTTTTTCCTAATCTTTTCAGCATGTCGCATAGACTGTGCCCACGTTACAGGTGGGATATTGTCTATTGCCTCATGCACAATCGATTCAATGAATGTTATCTTGAATGGTTTTTTTTCTCCCACATAACCTTATCCTTTGCCCAAATTAATGCCGTAGGACTACATTGACAGTGACTCGTGGGTAAACGCAAAACTGTGAGACCCCATTCACATTCAAGGAAGTCATGTTTGTACGTTCTGTCACGTAACTTGTATAAATTAACGAGCTGCAGGAGACAGGAACGACTCTGGTTTACACTGTGCTTGATATTTTTATTTTTAAGCCAGGGAAAAGTATTCGCCTTTCTGAAGTTTTTGCTTGGTATTTTCTCTGTAACAGTTGCATTATAACTGGCAATGGACGACTTCGAAGCAAGGTATGACAAGAATTGTGAATCACGTCACGAAACTGACTGCATTCATTTCCGAATGGTAGTCACTGCTGTTTTTCTTACACGTAAATACAATTTTACTCGCAGAAACAAAACCAAACGAAGAGTCAGCATACAGAATAATTATCCGAGAACCTATTCTTACTAAAACTTTAAGACCCCCCCCCCCCTCTGGCTCTGAGCACTATGCGACTCAACATCTGAGGTCATCAGTCCCCTATAACTTAGAACAACTTAAACCTAACTAACCGAAGGACATCACACACAACCATGGCTGAGGCAGGATTCGAACCTGCGACCTTAGCGGTCGCGTGGTTCCAGACTGAAGCGCCTAGAGCCCCTCGGTCACACCGGCCGGCTAAAACCACCTCTGCCATCACTCATTTTTCAGTAGATCTTCCTGGAATGATACTAATTGACCCATGTTTCATCAAGGTAATACACTGTTGAACTACCTCCTTCTCTTGTATCGTGAATCTTTATATGGGATGTACTCCTGCTGCAACTATGTCACTTCTTTGAACTAAAAACTCTCTTCTTAACATATCAGGAACCAACTTCTTTATAAATTCTTTGCACTGTCAAAGCACTTACCGTTGAAGCTAATTTCGTCCTGCATAACTGTAACACGTTTCTGTGACGTCGGGCATTCATCATTCACATGGAGCACTTTAAAACATCGTTGTTAAAGCTATCCATTTGTATTACAGGTTCACTGCGATTTCGATGCTTTCCAGGTGACACAAAACCAAATTTTTCCACGGTTCCTACAGCACTGACACTTTGGTTTACAATTCTCTTTACAGTTCTCTTGCCGACTCCACATGGTACTGGAGTCTTTTCTTGTGTCTTCAGATCTCAACAGTAGGACACCAGCTTTCAAATTCACGTTTAAAAAGTTATAAATGCGGTAAATAATCTCCCTCGTCTGCTTGTGAAGCACTTCACATTTATTGCCACCACCTGCCTCTTTTTTAAAATCACACTTAAACATTTAAAAATTCACATTCACACCTATACTGCTACAAAAAAAGAAGAATACAAAAAAACTGACAATTGAATGAATAATTTGGCTGTCGCGAAGTGCAGCAACAGGGCAGAGGTTCTCGCTGTTTAGCTTTAACTCTTTGCTACCCGCTCGGAAAGAGAATGAATATCATTGGCTGGCAGTGGCTAGTGGAGGGGAATGCGCAGAGCGGCTGAAAATTGTGCCGCCTTCTAACATGACGCGGACTTTAGTGCCAGAAAATTTAATTTTCTATCAACAAATTAAGTTTCGCAACCATTAACTAAGGAAATAAAAGATACATCTGAAAAACCCACTAAAATGTTCTCCTTAGGTAAGATTACTACACAAGAAATGAATGCTCATATTTAAATCACACAGCGTACGCAGATAAAGTCTACAATTCCATGATAACAGTGGTGGTTAAAATAAATAATGTTAAATTTTCGTAGCACAGCGTCTCATTCATTATTGTCATACTCTGACACAGTATTTTCGTCTGATATATGGGAAGTCTCAAAGTTTATGAATGATAATGAATCGGCGCCACTGTGCCTGCAACTTTGAGCACAAATGTGTGCAAAGCTTCTGCTGAACAGAACTAGAGTGTTGTGGTTTTAACAACTGAGTACTTCCCTTCCCTGTGTTGTAAATACTACAAATCGTGTGCATATATACTTCTTATTTTTACTATCTGTACTTTATGTTGAGGTGTCTATTGCGACGATAATCTCGTTTTTGGTGGCCGCTCATCAAGTTCAATCACCCACGCTGGAACTGGTATTCGTATAGATAATGTGTCTGCATACCATTCCTGACAGCTGGTCGTTTATTGTAAGAGGGAAAGAATAACTTATCTCTGAACACAGTAAAATACGTGCTGCGAGTTTCTGTATTTTAGTTATTCATGTGCTGTGTTTCCAAGATAGGAGTGTGGAATAGTCTGGTACATATGTTTAAGGTGACTGATGGAACATAGCAAATGTCGTTAACTTAACATTTAGATGTGTGCAATTTAGGCTTTCTTCATGTTCCTGAATCTAGTATGTAATTATCACATATGAACCACATGAGTAAATAAACAGAAATGGAAGTATTACTCTTCGCAATGATTTTAACATTGATTCCTTGGTCCTCAAGCTTCCAGAGTTCTGCAAAATACAGTCATCATTGCAAAAACCAGTATTTTTATTTTCTTAAACAGGTGCCATAGTGGCACGTATCCCCTTGCTGACCAAAACTTTTGCAGTAATATAATTCAATTAATCTCTGAAAAATTGTGTTTGTTAAGAAACTGGGGTGAATGTAGGAGAAGCACATCACATTTCATAAAAAAACTATTTATTTGTTTAGAATAGAAAATAAATTATACATGCTTCAAATAAATTAAGTTTAGGTCATATTTTTTTAGTTGGACTAACGAAATTATGTGGATATTTGTCACTTGTGCTGTCAAATATTTACAAATGTCGTAAGTCATGGATAACCACAGTGATTAAATAAAGCTAAGTAAAAGCTTCGTGGATCATCTTCTCAGTCTTTTAACACTTTTCAGCTCCCGCCAGAGGCTTCTGCTTCGTGAACTCCTGAGCTGACACACGACAGTCACTTTTGTATCAATACTGTGTGACTTCTCAGTGGTGGCTTCTCGGTTCACAGAATCTGGAGGTATCACAACAAAGCAATGTCGCAAGGATTTTGTTTTTATGGTGGCGCTTCCACATAGTGTAATAAACGTCAGGTTTCTATATTTTTGACAAGAAACAGCGGACGGCGGACTTACAAACGGAATTAATACAGTTTACTGAGAAATATCGCTACAGCTGTTATGAATTTAATGCTCAGTACCAGCTGCAAGTCTCGAAATAACCTGCTTATGTTGTAGGGGAAAAAAACACACGCTTATAAAATGCCAAATGTCGTACAGAGTGATTTCTGGCGAGCTGTGTTGCGAACGCATGATGAATACGATTTCAGTTAAATATGCTTTGAATACTCTATGATCCAGTTTGCCACAGTGAAAAGGTCTGTAGTGTATCTATTCCTATCATTCGCAGCACGTAATATAAATAATGGCACAATCACGGACATTTTCATTAGATATTCGTAAAATACTAGCTTAAAGATATATACCATCTTGATTTTCATACAGTGCGAATGGCAAGTACATTTGTAAACGACGATTATTGATGACTCAAGAGAAAGAAATACTGAGCAGATATAAGAAGGAGGCCAACTCTGGCGCGAAAACAAAATCTCTGAACGTAATTCAAAACATTTCTCTCTTAGGATTCTGTACTGAAGGATCTAATTCATATTCAGGCATAGATGCTGTCACTTTAAAGCAGAGAGTGTTAAGTAACTGACTCAATATTGCGGCATAAGTTAAGACTTCGAAGAGGCAAAAGTAATTAAATTATTTTCATACAGCGCAAGTTTCTCAAGTGATAAGACCCTAAATACGTCACAGTTGGTTCAGGATATCACTCGAGGTATACAAAGACGACAGCAGGCAAAGATGTGAATGTTTACTAACGCGTCATTACACGAAAGTGTCTTATCTACCACCATACAGCAGCACATACGAATTTTTTCTGATGAATTTACTTTCCTAATCGACATTGGATACGAAAAATAACAGTGTAGTGACACGGAACATTAATTTTTACCCTGAAAATTCTTTCGAAAATAGATAGGAACATGTGCTGAATGTAAGACTGTTATCTGCAGACAACAGCTTATTTACAGCTTCACTTCCTTAGAAATCCTTCCTGGCTGCTGGCAGAATTTCGTCTCATATAATGGCAAATTTTCATTATGGAGGGTTTCAGTGTACATACTGACACGTTTAACAGTCCTACTTTCCTAGTTTTACTGTCGCATGTCGTCAAGAAATTACAAAATGACATAATATGAATTTTTAATTTGGTTACAATATTATTGAGGATGACTGTTATTAAACAATTTTGTCGTTAAAGTATTACGTTGACTTCGAATGGCCAACCCTATATCATCAGGGTTTAAGCATAGTGATGCTGAAATGACGATTTCTGTGCCTGAGAGTGATGGCTTATGATCAAAACTAGTAGCAATAAAAAAGTTATTCATGGAAGCAGTTGCCGATATGTTCAACGTAACTGTATTTGCACATAGTTCCTTTCGAGAAGAAAGCTTGTGCTTGGTTCAGTATCGTGGTACGAAGAATATGCCGAATATTAATGTACATAAAAAACATTTTCCCTTTTTCTTCCTATCATTTGCCGAAAATCTCGTTTCGATGTCTTAAAACGACTGTAGATATCTTCAAACGACTCAGAGATGTTAGTTCGATTGACAACTTCCAACTATTCGAGATACATATCTGTTGTCTCCAGAGGTGATGGCTAGAGTGACAAAGCGTACCATACGATTTGGCGTCGTGGTTGGTCATCTGTTGGCACGCTTGTACACGACACTGTACTTCGCGCAGAGTTGGATGACCGACAGTTCCTAGAAGCCTCGGGGGCGAGGCATGGCGATGAGCCGACTGCGGCCAGCGTTGGCTCCCGGGGGCGGAGCACGCGCCCTGCGAGACCAGGCTGCCGCCCCCGCGGGAGGCGGCGTCAGGAAAGCTCGAGGCGCCTCCCCTCCAGCATCCGCGACGGCCTGCGCTGGCGCCGCCTCCACGTCCGCGGTGGGCTTGCTGTCGGGCCCGGCGCCGTTCCGCGCCACCAGAGGCAGCGCCTGCGGCAGCGACGGCGAAGGCACCGGGGGCAGCGCCACCGCCTCCAGTGGCACTGTGGACGCAGAGCCCACCAGCACCGGCTCCTCGTCCGCGAGCGAGTGGTCTTGCACCTGCAACACGCAGTTCACCGTCAGACTAATAAGCTACCTGACTGATTAGAAATGTTACGGACTACAGCAATAAGCTATGTGATCAAAAGTACATTGCAACACCCCCGTGTAATGCGGAACAGACTACTGCAGGTCACAAGAGGCGCACCCATCGGTATAAAAGGAGGTGGGGGGTTGGGTTGGGTTGTTTTGGGGAAGAGAGCAAACAGCGAGGTCATTGGTCTCATCGGATTAGGGAAGGATTGGGAAGGATGTCGGCCGTGCCCTTTCAAAGGAACCATCCTGGAATTTTCCTGGAGCGATTTGGGAAAATCACGGAAAACCTAAATCAGGATGGCCGGACGCGGGATTGAACCGTCGTCCTCCCGAATGCGAGTCCAGTGAGGTGGGGAGTATTCTGTTATTGGTAGAGAAGCAGAAACAGAAGAACGGGCGGGTCAGAAGAGTTCAGTGACCTCAGACGTGGACCAGTCACTGGAAGTCACCTAAGTAACAGATCCATCAAGGACATTTCAACTCTTCTAAAGCTGTCCAAGTGAACTGTAAGTGATGTGTATATCAAGTGGAAATGAGAAGGAACAACAGTGCTAAACCAAGCTCAGGCAGATATGCACTGACGGATCGGGTCCGTCGAACATTGCACAGGGTGGTTCTAAAAAATGCGTTAAATCAACTAAAAGAATCACTGGTAGGTTCTACAAGGCCAGCTGGCACAATGATGCTGCATAGGAAGTTAAAAAGAGCGCCATACAATGGTTCAGCAGCTCCTCGTGGACCACACATTTCTTAAGCCTACACTGGGCGACGCTTCAGGTAACGCAAAGAGCGACGTCACTGGGCAGTGGGTGACTGAACACGACTGGTTTGAAACGATGAATTAAGCTATACCCTGTGATAATTCCATGGAAGGGTCTGGGTTTGGCGAATGCGTGGACAACGTTACCTGCCGTCATGGTTTATGCCAACGGTGACGAAAGGAAGGGAGGTGTTACGGTATGGGTTTGTTTTTTTGTAGTGTGCTGAGGCTGAAAGCGAGGGCAAAACTACAGCCGTAATTTTTCCCAAGGGCATGCAGCTTTACTGTGTGGTTAAGTGATGATGGCATCCTCTTGGGTAAAATAGTCCTCCATTCGGATCTCCGGGCGGGGACTGCTCAAGAGGACGTCGTTATCAGGAGAAAGAAAACTGACGTTCTACGGATCGGAGCGTGGAATGTCAGATCCCTTAATCCGGCAGGTAGGTTAAAAATTTAAAAAGGGAAATGGATAGGTTAAAGTTAGATATAGTGGGAATTAGTGAAGTTCGGTGGCAGGAGGAATAAGACTTTTGGTCAGGTGAATACAGGGTTATAAATACAAAACCAAATAGGGGTAACGCAGGAGTAGGTTTAATAATAAATAGAAAAAAAAAGGAATGCGGGTAAGCTACTACAAACAGTATAGTGAACGCGTTATTATGGCGAAGATAGACACGAAGCCCAAACCTACTACAATAGTACAAGTTTATATGCCAACTAGCTCTGCAGATGAAGAAATTGAAGAAATGTATGATGAGGTAAAAGGAATTATTGAGATAGTGAGGGGAGACGAAAATTTAATAGTCATGGGTGACTGGAATTCGATAGTAGGAAAAGGAAGAGAGGGAAACGTAGTAGGTGAATATGGATTGGGGGTGAGAAATGAAAGAGGAAGCCGTCTGGTAGAATTTCGCACAGAGCATAACTTAATCATAGCTAACACTTGGTTCAAGAATCATAAAAGAACCAGAGGTTGTACAGAGTTTCAGGCAGAGCATAAGGGAACAATTGATAGGAATGGGAGAAAGAAATACAGTAGAAGAAGAATGGGTAGCTCTGAGGGCTGAAGTAGTGGAGGCAGCAGAGGATCAAGTAGGTAAAAAGACGAGGGCTAGTAGAAATCCTTGGATAACAGAAGAAATATTGAATTTAATTGATGAAAGGAGAAAATATAAAAACGCAGTAAATGAAGCAGGCAAAAGGGAATACAAACGTCTCAAAAATGAGATCGACAGGAAGTGCAAAATGGCTAAGCAGGGATAGCTAGAGGACAAATGTAAGGATGTAGAGGCTTATCTCACTAGGGGTAAGATAGATACTGCCTACAGGAAAATTAAAGAGACCTTTGGAGAAAAGAGAGCCATTTGTATGAATATCAAGAGCTCAGATGGAAACCCAGTTCCAAGCAAAGAAGGGAAAGCAGAAAGGTGGAAGTATATAGAGGGTCTATACAAGGGCGATGTACTTGAGGACAATATTATGGAAATGGAAGAGGATGTAGATGAAGATGAAATGGAAGATACGATACTGCGGGAAGAGTTTGACAGAGCACTGAAAGACCTGAGTCGAACAAGACCCCGGGAGTAGAGAACATTCCATTGGAACTACTGACAGCCTTGGGAGAGCCAGTCCTGACAAAACTCTACCATCTGGTGAGCAAGATGTATGAGAGAGGCGAAATACCCTCAGACTTCAAGAAGAATATAATAATTTCAATCACAAAGACAGCAGGTGTTGACAGATGTGAAAATTACCGAACTATCATTTTAATAAGTCACAGCTGCAAAATACTAACGAGAATTCTTTACAGACGAATGGAAAAACAGGTAGAAGCCGACCTCGGCGAAGATCAGTCTGGATTCCGCAGAAATGTTGGAACACGTGAGGCAATACTGACCCTACGACTTATCTTAGAAAATAAATTAAGGAAAGGCAAACCTACATTTCTAGCATTTGTGGACTTACAGAAAGCTTTTGACAATGTTGACTGGAATACTCTCTTTCAAATTCTAAAGGTGGCATGGGTAATATACAGGGAGCGAAAAGCTATTTACAATTTGTACAGAAACCAGATAGCAGTTATAAGACTCGAGGGGCATGAAAGGGAAGCAGCGGTTGGGAAGGGAGTGAGACAGGGTTGTAGCCTCTCCCCGATGTTATTCAATCTGTATATTGAGCAAGCAGTAAAGGAAACAAAACAAAAATTTGGAGTAGGTATTAAAGTCCATGGAGAAGAAATAAAAACGTTGAGGTTCGCCGATGACATTGTAATTCTGTCAGAGACAGCAAAGGACTTGGAAGAGCAGTTGAACGGAATGGATAGTGTCTTGAAAGGAGGATATAAGATGAACATCAACAAAAACAAAACGAGGATAATCGAATGTAGTCGAATTAAGTTGACTAGAAGAAGGAACCGGTTGGTTGTACATGTTCTGAGGCATCAAGGGATCACAAATTTAGCATTGGAGGGCAGCGTGGAGGGTAAAAATCGTAGAGGGAGATCAAGAGATGAATACACTAAGCAGATTCAGAAGGATGTAGGTTGCAGTAAGTACTGGGAGATGAAGAAGCTTGCACAGGATAGAGTAGCATGGAGAGCTGCATCAAACCAGTCTCAGGACTGAAGACAACAACAACAACAACGTGCTGAGACACCAGACAAGAAGAGTTCGCGACAGCTGGTACCAGGAGTACCGTGGACGTCCGTCCGTAGCGGGTTTTAAGTGCTGCACAGACCGACCAGGCAGCTGTTGGCATGGTTGATGTTGCTGCTGACTTTGCTTGTAATATATTAATGTGGATTTAATTGCTGCGCAGCTCTAACAAAATTTGAGTTGACTAGCAAGGCTGCAGGTTGACTTTGGCGGTCTTCAGGGCATTTGTGAATTGAGCTGTTGCCGATATTTACAATTTCTGTTAAGGTAGCAGGCATGGACCGTGCGCCTGGTCCCGCCGAAGCTTCAAAGTCCACCCTCGGGCATGGGTGTCTGTGTTTGTCCTTAGGATACTTTAGGTTGAGTAGTGTGTAAGCTTAGGGACGTACGACCTTAGCAGTTAAGTCCCATAAGATTTCACGCACGTTCGAACATTTGTTAAGGTAGAAGTATCAGGCGCTGGACTTCAGAGAGATAATACTCCGCCGATTTCGAAATTGTCCGCTATATGCAGATCGAAATCCGATTAAGTCGGAAGACGTGGATGATAGTAGTTGTAGAACGCTGTGAAACAATTATGTCCTTCAGTCCTGCAGATCTGTATATAGTGTGTGTCCTAGTGGTTTGTCGGTTGTGACCGTTCATTTGGTTGATGAAATACGTGGTTGGTAAGGCATTGCAATTAGAATAATTCCCCAGCCCCCACTCAAGAACTGCTCGTGAGATCCAGCTCGGGTTACAAAGGTAAATTTCAGTTAATGGTTGAACACACGATTAGCCACAGGATTTTCTAACTCCCAGACATGGCTATTGCGACGGTCAAATATTCCTTCCCTTGTGAAGCGGGCCGCGTCAGTAAACAAAATACACGTTTGGAAGTCAAGGATTTTTACGGTCTGGTGCAGATCCCACTGGAGAATTCCACGTAGTAGAAAGAGTCGTCAGATGGTAGGTCTTGAAGTTTTGATATTTGAACGGATGAATGCGCCTCTCGTGCAGGCCGTTCCACTCAGTGGCTTTGGAGGTTTTTTGTTCCTTCGATAAGGATCGTTTGCTAGTGCTGAGGCTTTCCTCGATTCGCTGCAATACGGCTTCCTCAAACTGAACAGTTGGCATACTGCGAGGTCTACCAGTTTCCCGTTGTTGTGTCTAAGAGATCTTATTTCGCGAAGATTGCCGTCAAGTCTTTGAGTATGACGTGACTTGGTAACCCTCTCCCTGGAAATAGCTCTGCATACCGGCGCCTTGCTGCTCGACTACTGCATTGTGCCTCCCCATAAACGAGATGCATAACAGCTGACTCGGTTCGGATGTAATCAGCCATCAAGAATCTGTAAACATCAATAGAAACTTTCTCGTAAACACAATATAACGTAAGCGATTATAATTTAATTATTTATCCAGGAATGTGGAGACGGTTCACAATAATGAAAACTTATCCTCCCTAGAAGTAAGATGTAACTGTGTTCCAAATCAGATTGCACTGTCAGACAACTGTGAGCGTGGACCTAAGGGAAGCCCAGCGGAAAACGGTGCACCTGCGGCATTTATGTCACATAGGAGAAATGTTTCTTTCTGTCTCCTCTAATAACTCTAAAAATTTGTTTACGTTGTTTTTGTATCGTGTATACTAGGCTGACTCAGGGTTCAGCATGTTACTTGTCAATGAAGCAGACCTACATACTGCTTTGTGTGTGTTAAAACTTGTGCTCCAGAAGAACATGTTAAATTTTTAAGGAAAGTCCTTGCCGCCCTCTGATGGTGTAGCTGGTGGTGACTCTAACCTGCTCAGTATTGACTGTGAAAACTACGCATACGTTACGGCGCAGTAATAATGAATGCAATATCTGACAACAGCCTCGAAAAACTATTGCGACACCCATACCCGAAAGGTATAAAGATATATTTTAGACCTGCTGGCTTCATCAGACACGATCTTTTCGAGGACGTCACTAATGACAGATGAATTAGCGACCACGGTGGTACACAGGAACGGTCATCGTAGATAATGTCATCAATGAAACTAGCAGACAATTTGTATTTGGTGGAACCGATTGCCACTATCAACTTACTTAAAGAACGAAATTAGAACAATTAGTACAGATCTGGCAAGCGCTCGAAGATTGTGATTAAATAAAAGACGACAAAGACACGACTTGATCTATTGCTAATACGCGGAGAATGGTCTGCTTGACTCTCACGACGAAAGCCTGCAAGGAAACGTACAGAGGAAACACAAAAGGAACTCGTGCATCTGTAAAAGTAACCAAGCCTGCCGCTTTCAATAATTTTCACAGCCATATCCTGGCGAAAGATATACAGAGTAGAACAGTCCATAGGTGTTGAATGACCATTCCAAAACAAAAACAGCTGGATAAATCAAGATACCATCACACAGAGTATCTTCGTTGATAATAACATCAAAACTGGTGATCACAAAGCAGACGAAGTTACGGAATTCTGCTACTTTGGAAGCAAAATAACCCCTGACGGACGAAGCAAGGAGGATATAAAAGGTAGATTAGCACAGGCAAAGATGGCATTCCTGGTCAAGGTCTTAATTCGAGAAAGAAGTTTCTGAAAATAATCTTTAGATTGTATGGTAGTGAATCATAGACAGTGAGGAAACCGGAAGAGAAGATAATCTGTTTGAGATTTGGTGCTACAGTAGAATGTTGAAAGTTAGGTAATGAAAGAAGAAGTACTCGGCACAACTAGCGAAGAAAGGAACGTATGGAAAACACTGACAAGAAGAAGGGACAAGATGATACGACATGTGTTAATACGTCAGGGAATAACCTCCATGGTAATAGAGGTTGGAATACATCCAGCCATTAATTGAGACTATGGGATAAGGTTGCTGAATAAAAGAAATTCCTGGTGGGTTGCAGCAAGCCACTCAGGTTGATAAGGGTGTCCTTCCTAAGGGTCATCTGGCGCATTTCCTCTGGTGTTTCCGCAGATATTTGCATTTTCGTTTTCGCACCATGTGCTGGTGTCATACCAAACAAATATTTCTCATAACATATTTCATGCGACGCCCACCGTCCACAGAATGCATCAGTTTCAAACAAAATTCTTTTCAAATCGAAATTGTAAATGCCTATTCGATAGAGCGCCGCCTGATTAGTCTAGTGCGATATTCGTTTTACCGATATGTTTTAACGGAAGCAGTAAAACATAATAAGTGGGTACTCCAGCAGCGACCGAGCAGCACGGTTCTGCATGACGGTAGCCGTCAGGGCTGGCCAGGGTGGTGCTGCCGCTGCTGTAGTGCTCGTTATCACTCGCGTTTTACTGTTCTTGTTAACACTTACCGTAAAACGAATATCGCACTTGACTAATTTGGGACCGCTGTGTCGAACTGGCAAGTAAAATTCCACTTCAAAACTCATTTTGTTTGTAACGGGAAACATACCAATGCTTATAATCGACGCTGGGCGTCGCATGAAAGATGTAATGAGCAGCGTTTGCTTGGGCTGACTCCACCTACACGTTGCAAAAACAAAACTGCATATATCTGCCGAAACACCAGAGAAAATACCCTTGACCACACTCAGGAGAGACACACCCAGTATACGCAAATAAAATAAAAAAGATAAAAATGAAAAACTGGAAGCTGTTATGTGTTAGGGGGTTCACTTCTTGACACCCTTCTGTTGGACGCCAGATCCGTTTGGTGAACACAACACAAACTGGGTGGGTGCGCTCACCTGGTAGTGGCTGGAGGCCGTGCAGGAGAGCGGCCCTAGCTGGTGGTGCGCCGAGACGTCGTGTGACGTCACGATGTGTCCGTCTCCGAGGCCCAGTCCACCTGCAGCGTAACCGCCGCCCCCGAAGCCGCCAGTGGTGAGGGCGCTGCCCGCGAGGCCGCCAGCCGGCAGGCCGCCGCCCCCGTGCCCTCCGCCCCCGAGCAGGGCGGCAGCGGCTGAGTCCTGCACCAGCACCACGTTGTCTGCCAGTCCGCCGCCGCTGCCGTACATGTCTGCGTTTCCGTAGCCGTTGCCTCCCGCACCACCTGCGATACTGTGTCCAGTGGCCGAGACAGCAGAAATACCTGCACTCCCGAAAGCATCCGCCACAGCTCCTCCTGCGCCATAGCCCCCACCACCAGACGCGCCAAAACTAAACCCTATTCCGTTACCGCCAGCAACTCCTCCACTGCCGTATGTGTCCGCCACAGTGCCTCCTCCACTGTATCCTCCAGCTGCTCCAGACGTGATGCCGAACCCGCTGTCAATGCTGTGACCACCACCACCAACACCAACACCGACACTACCACCTCCTCCATTTCCGTACATATCAGACGAGCCTCCAGACGCTCCTCCCACATCCTGCGGGAGCACCTGGTAACTGGAAGGATCGATGTTGCCCTCACCCCCTACGCCACCTTTCAGCACTATATCCACCAACCCTGCAACAGCGGGATCTACTGCGTTCAAATCACTGTACCCGCCGCTACTACCACCGACATTGTTGTGACCGTCAACGGAACCAGAGTCGATCGACAATCCGAGCTGGCCACCGTAAGCGGCGTCTCCTCCACCCAAGTCTTTCAAAATCTGACCATCGTAGTTGCCTTGCAATCCCACACTGTTGAACTCTTCATTCAGAGCCGTATCTTTGAGTCCTCCGTCACTGTATCCACCACCCCCTCCACCACTGAAGTACGAGTCTTGCTGAAAACCGCCGCCGCCGTTGCCTAAACCGTCTTTAATTAGTGAGAGATCGCCCAAAGTGTTCCCGAAATCTAACTGACCACTCCCAAAACCGTCTTTGAACCCGTAGCCAGTATACGAGTCTTTGATGTGTGTGTCCTTGAAATGTAGTCCGCCCCCAAAGCCATCTTTGAAACCGACGCCGTTGAACTTGTGGCCACCAGCGAACCCGTCCTTGAATCCAGGTCCTCCGAATCCGTAGCCCCCGCCACCGCCGCCTCCACCACCGCCACCGCCTTCGCCTTTAAAGTGCAAGTCCTTGAACACGACGTGGCCGTGCGGCTCCTTGTGATAACCGTCCTTGAAGTGGCCGCCCCCTTCCTTGTAGTGGCCACCTTTGTAAGAGTCCTTGATGACGTTGCCATAGCTGTCCCTTAGCACGTGGCCGGCACCAGCGACATCGTTGAAGGAGGCGGACAGCGGTAGCGGGGGTGGTCTCTTGTGCGGTGGCGGATGATGGTGATGGATGTGCTCGCCCAGAGGAGGCCTTCTCAGCGGGATGAAGGGCGGTCGCCTCAGCCTGCTGGGGAAGTTACATAAATTAAAATTTTAGTTTTGTAGGAGTACCACTGGCCAATTTCAACGGTGAGTCATTTTCAAGTACATATGTTAAGCTTCCAGCTTAGAATGTGATATGAAACTGGAATCTTGAGATATGTGTTTGAGAATGACACATGGTTGACACTGGCCAATTGCACGGATAATACGAATACAGCTTGCTTGGACCATGTTTTCAATCTCATAATATACCAGATGATGAAAAAGTCAGTATTAATTTGAAAACTGAATAAATCACGGAATAATGTAGATAGAGAGGTATAAATTGACACACATGCTTGCATGCTTGGGGTTTTATTAGAACCAAAAACATACAAAAGTTAAACATGTCCGACAGATGGCGCTTCATATGATCAGAATAGCAATAATTAGCATAACAAAGTAAGACAAAGCAAAGATGATGTTCTTTACAGGATATGCTCAAAATGTCCACCATCATTCCTCAACAATAGCTGTAGTCGAGGAATAATGTTGTGAACAGCACTGTAAAGCATGTCTGGAGTTATGGCGAGGTGTTGGCGTCGGATGCCGTCTTTCAGCATCCCTAGAGATGTCGGTCGATCACGATACACTTGCGACTTCAGGTAACCCCAAAGCCAATAATCGCATGGACTGAGGTCTGGGGTGGGGACCTGGGAGGCCATGCATGACGAAAGTGGCGGCTGAGCACACGATCACCACCAAACGATGCGTGCAAGAGAACTTTCACGCCTCTAACAATATGGGGTGGAGCGCCATCCTGCATAAGCATCGTACGTTCCAGCAGGTGTTTATCAGCCAGGCTGGGGATGATGCGATTCTGTAACATATCGGCGTACCTCTCACCCATCACAGTAGCAGTTACTGACGTTTTGCTATCCAGCACCATCTGTCGGACATTTTGTGAACTTCGATTTTTTTGTTTTTTTTTTTTTTTTTTTTTCTAATAAAACCCCATGTCATTCCAAGCATGTATGTCAATTTTTACCTCTCTATCTACATTATTCCGTATTTTATTAAGTTTTCAAATTTATACTGACTTTTTGATCACCCGGTAAATTACACTGCGTCCATATTAATAAGCACAAATACATTTAACTAATTTTTTGGAACAGCAACTCAGTCTCGCAGCCTGGCGGTAGTTCGTGTCAGTTAAGTTTTCTGACGCCTTTAATTGAATCTCGTATTTTTTAAGCCCTGTTGTGTATACTCTTGCTTTTTCTTAGGTTCTACCTAGTTCTTTGTTCCTCTTAAGCACCTTACGTATGGTTTCAGTATCATATTGTTCAGTCATATTATGGGCACAATATAGCGTCACTGTTCTTATACGTTCTTATATGTTCATTCCACGTCTGCTTTCTGTGCTTTCTTTCTAACAACTTTTGTAAAGTTACTCTTGATGACCTTCGTCAATTATGCTTGCATTTATGGCTCTGCACTTCTCTTTGGCACATATTCTGGTAATGGGATGTACCCGAAACGCGTCAATAACTCAGAATTTTTGAACAGCAAGGGACTAGTTATTCTAGCAACTTCATGGCACAGTTTAACTACACTTGCTTGACAGTTGCTAAGGAACAGAGACATTGTAGGACAGGGGTATTCATAGGCAATGGTGGGCGATGTGAAACACAGTACTTAAAGAATAGAGATGGACTGGTATAACTATAGCGAAAAATGGTACAAATTTCACCACACGTGAAAGCAGGGTAACAGACATAAGAGATATCATGCTTGACCCAAGTCAGAGTCGGACTTTCAGTACAGAATATGCCCTCCTTGGGCACAAATGCACATTTCGCACATGTTATTCTTGCTGGATACCAAACTGTCAATGAGTCCTTGGGGGATATTGTTCCACCCCTCTCTCAAGGCGGTTTCCAGTTCTTCCACGGTTTGGGAGGAGGGTTTCGCCAAGAAACACATCTGCCAAGTGCATTCAGGTATGCTCTAGAGGGGTAAGGTCTGGGGACTACGCAGGCCATTCCATACATTCAGTGTCACTGGAGGGAAAGAGGGGACAGGAAAAACATGGCTAAATTACAGACCACTCATTCGTGCCTATACTATAACCTCTAGGCTGAACTGATGACGTTCATGAACATTTTTTCGTGCATATCCGACACATGTCCGACAACTCAGGGGTCTAGTGTGGGCGGGAATTGTCGTCCATAAACAGAATTTCGGTATCTACCACATCCCTAAAGAGGCGGATATGAACGAGAATAATGTCCCTGCAACACCGCTATGCTGTAACGTGATACCGCAGAAAGATATGGAGCGATACTCGGTCATTATGCAGCATGCATGCTTATACCATAGCGTCTAGGCTACACTGTTGAGTCCATGAATATTCTGTGGTGCATAACGTGTTTCTTTCTCCACACTAACTGGAGGCCAAACTCACTTTCCACAGCGCGGCGGGGTACGTCGGAGAACATTACTCTAGACCACTGTTCTTGACCGTACCGAAGATGCACCCTACAACGAACTCTTCCTCGACGATGGCGTGGTTCAAGTGGGATGCATTTAACACACTTCCGAGTGTACAAACGAGCCTGAGTGAGCGAAATTCTTCTGACAGAGAACATGTATCGGTAGCGGTTGCATAGTCTGCAGCGATCTGCCTAGGAGTGAGATGTCTGTTCCTTTTAGCCACTAAGGCTACTAATAGTTCCTCTTTCGGTATGCGGTCCGTCTATGACCGCTGGCATGCATCCACATAGCATTTCACATTCAGCCTTTTTTAATCGCGTGATGACACTTCTGGGAACATGCTTCACTGTTTCCATAGTAGTGATACTTTGACCGGTTGCGAGCCATTCAACTGCTCGTCGAAGACCGTAAGCACTCAACTGCAGTCTTGCAGACATATTGCCGTGTCACACACAATGACGCACTTGTCAAACACCGTACTGCATGAACTGTCGATTTCATAAAGAACGTACACAGGCCTTGCTGCAATTAAGACTTTCCACCTTCTATCTTTCGTTTTACTATCATTGCTCGGGTATTCGGTAGCAGTTTTCGGCTGTTCTGTAGCAGTCGGCAGCTGTTCCTTTGCCAGCGTTAATTGTTCCTTAGCAATTATCTAGCAATGTATATTACTCACAGCTGAGTACACAGAGCAACAAAAGTTACACTACTGGCCATTAAAATTGCTACACCACGAAGATGACGTGCTACAGACGCCAAATTTAACCGACAGAAAGAAGAGGTTGTGATATGCAAATGATTGGCTTTTCAGAGTATTCACCCGTGCTGACATAAGGAAAGTTTCCAACCGATTTCTCATATACAAACAGCAGTTGACCGGCGTTTCCTGGTGAAACGTTGTTGTGATGCCTCGTGTAAGGAGGAGAAATGCGTACCATCACGTTTCCGACTTTGATAAAGGTCGGATTGTAGCCTATCGCGATTGCGGTTTATCGTATCGCGACATTGCTGCTCGCGTTGATCGAGATCCATTGACTGTTAGCAGAATATGGAATCGGTGGGTTCATGAGGGTAATACGGAACGCATGGCTGGATCCCAACGGCCTCGTATCACTAGCAGTCGAGATGTCAGGCATCTTATCCGCATGGCTGTAGCGGATCGTGCAGCCACGACTCGATCCCCGAGTCAACAGATGGGGACGTTTGCAAGACAACAACCATCTGCACGAACAGTTCGACGACGTTTGCAGCAGCATGGACTATCAGCTCGGAGACCATGGCTGTGGTTTCCCTCGACGCTGCATCACAGACAGGAGCGCTGTGATGGTGTACTCAACGACGAACCTGGATGCACGAATGGCAAAACGTCATTTTTTCGGAAGAATCCAGGTTCTGTTTAGAGCATCATGATGGTCGCATCCGTGTTTGGCGACATCGCGGTGAACGCACATCGGAAGCGTGTGTTCGTCGTCGCCATACTGGCGTATCACCCGGCGTGATGGTATGGGGTGCCATTGGTTACACGTCACTTTGAACAGTGGACGTTACATTTCAGATGTGTTACGACCCGTGGCTCTACCCTTCATTCGACCCCTACGAAACCCTGCATTGTAGCAGGATAATGCACGACCGCATGTTGCAGGTCCTGTACGGGCCTCACTGGATACAGAAAATGTTCTATTGCTGCCCTGGCCAGCACGTTCTCCAGATCTCACACCAATTGAAAACGTCTGGTAATGGTGGCCCAGCAACTGGCTCGTCACAATACGCCAGTCACTACTCTTGATGAACTGTGGTATCGTGTTGAAGCTGCATTGGGCAGCTGTACCTGTACACGCCATCCAGCTCTGTTTGACTCAATGCCCAGGTGTATCAAGGCCGTTATTACGACCAGAGGTGGTTGTTCTGGGTAGTAATTTCTCAGGATCTATGCACTCAAATTGCGTGAAAATGGAATTGCATGTCAGTTCTAGCATAATATATTTGTCCAGTGAATACCCGTTTATCATCTTCATTTCTTCTTGGTGTATCAATTTTAATGGCCAGTAGTGTATAAGTGTTTCGTCATCTTACGTTGATAAAGTCCACAAGGCGGATTTGTGTGCAATACTGAATGGGGCCGCAGATTACTTTCTGTCGGCCCCAAGAATACGTAAGGCCACTGGGTGCGTACTCCTTCCTCCACATCCGTGTACTCACCTGCCACTGAATTTTCCGGGCCGTGGGCCCGGCCTGAAGGGCGGCGGTCGGTGCACGTGGTGCTGCGGCGGCGGCAGAGACAGCAGCGGTGGCGGCGGCGGCGGCGGCGGCAGGGGTGGCGTAAACAGCAGACTCGCTTCGTCGCCCAGCGCCGGTAGGTGCACGTGGGGGGCGGCGGGCAAGGGCAGCTCCACGTGCGTCGACAAGTGCTCCTCCAGCGGCTTGCTGCTCACGATGGGCTTCCATTCACCTGCAAACAGCGCATGGAAACTCCGTCACAGGCGAGGAAGACTCTCGTATTGCACATAGTGAACGTAAACGAGTTTTATAGCAGCCACTACTACACACATGTTGTCTCATTCTGCGTTAATTATGCATACTGTCTAGAGAAGAAAGTTAAGCTCACGGAAGACATGGTCGACTGTAAATGTACCTTCGTTCACATGCACATCGGCGTGTATTCAAATGATTACAGTTCCACTTCTCCGTTATAAATAGAACGACTACAATAGCGCATTAGTGTTTTTCATGTTTAGTTTCGTTACCAGACCTACTACTGTGAACAGTATCAGGTGCAGAGCGACAACTGTGAAGAAAACAGAGGTGCCGTGTACTCGTTTGAGTCAGTATTATTAGCATCCAACAGAGTTTGAAAGTTGTCTTATAGTGGGTCTCAGTTAAGCGGGCTGGTCGAATTCTGCAGGGACATTCGGATGTGACAATGGCCCATTGTTGTAGTGCACGGGAAAGTAAGAGTGCCTGCTTTTTCCAAGATTGCAATCGACCATGCCTAACTCTCAAAAGAAAGGATCACTGTATTGTTCAACAGGCACATCGTAGCACCTTCACGTCTTCTCCTGCCTTCAAGAACAAGTGATGTACTCTCTGCAACATTCTGCGTAATTCTGGGCCATTGGTCGGATATTAGACCACCCGGACTAGGAAATTGTCGTCCCATGAAGAGGCCGCCGCTAACACCGCCATAGAAACGGCTGCGTTTGGAGCGGTACCATGACCGGGAAATATGCACTGCTGATGAAGGGCGTTGCATTGTGTTCAGAAATGAATCACAGTTTTGCACTTTCCTGAACGACCATCGCCAGCGAGTATGGCAGTGACCTCTGGAGAGCTCACATTCTTCAAATGTTTTGCAGAGACACAGCAGTGGGTAACCGTCAGGTATGACTTCAGTTGGTTGGTTGGTTGATCTGGGGAAGGGAACCAAACAGCGAGGTCATCTGTCTCGTCGGATTAGGGAAGGATGGATAAAAATGTCGGCCGTGCCCTTTCAAAAGAACCATTCCGGCATTTTCCTGAAGCGTTTTAGGGAAATAAAGATGGCTGGACGCGGCTTTGAACCGTCGTTCTCCCGAATGCGAGTCCAGTGTGCTAACCATTGTGCCACCTCGCTCGATGTGACTTCAGATCACGGCTGGCAGCGACAGAGGTAACCTTGACGCTACAACCGTACGTCACGGACATCATGTGTCCTAATGTGTTACCTTCCATGCGACAGTATAGTGGCGCCATTTTTCAATAGGGCAATGCTTGTCCACACATGGAACTTACCTGTGCCAACTGTCTGCGTGATTCTGAGATATTTCCACAGCTATCAAGATCTCCATACTTGTTCCCGATAGGTATACACTTGCTCAGACGTTAGCTCCGTCCCATTGCCAGTGTCCAGGGTATTGTAGTGCATCATTTGCGCATACGGATTATTCTGAAAATATACTCCTGGAGATTGAAATAAGAACACCGTGAATTCATTGTCCCAGGAAGGGGAAACTTTATTGACACATTCCTGGGGTCAGATACATCACATGATCACACTGACAGAACCACAGGCACATAGACACAGGCAACAGAGCATGCACAATGTCGGCACTAGTACAGTGTATATCCACCTTTCGCAGCAATGCAGGCTGCTATTCTCCCATGGAGACGATCGTAGAGATGCTGGATGTAGTCCTGTGGAACGGCTTGCCATGCCATTTCCACCTGGCGCCTCAGTTGGACCAGCGTTCGTGCTGGACGTGCAGACCGCGTGAGACGACGCTTCATCCAGTCCCAAACATGCTCAATGGGGGACAGATCCGGAGATCTTGCTGGCCAGGGTAGTTGACTTACACCTTCTAGAGCACGTTGGGTGGCACGGGATACATGCGGACGTCCATTGTCCTGTTGGAACAGCAAGTTCCCTTGCCGGTCTAGGAATGGTAGAACGATGGGTTCGATGACGGTTTGGATGTACCGTGCACTATTCAGTGTCCCCTCGACGATCACCAGTGGTGTACGGCCAGTGTAGGAGATCGCTCCCCACACCATGATGCCGGGTGTTGGCCCTGTGTGCCTCGGTCGTATGCAGTCCTGATTGTGGCGCTCACCTGCACGGCGCCAAACACGCATACGACCATCATTGGCACCAAGGCAGAAGCGACTCTCATCGCTGAAGACGACACGTCTCCATTCGTCCCTCCATTCACGCCTGTCGCGACACCACTGGAGGCGGGCTGCACGATGTTGGGGCGTGAGCGGAAGACGGCCTAACGGTGTGCGGGACCGTAGCCCAGCTTCATGGAGACGGTTGCGAATGGTCCTCGCCGATACCCCAGGAGCAACAGTGTCCCTAATTTGCTGGGAAGTGGCGGTGCGGTCCCCTACGGCACTGCGTAGGATCCTACGGTCTTGGCGTGCATCCGTGCGTCGCTGCGGTCCGGTCCCAGGTCGACGGGCACGTGCACCTTCCGCCGACCACCGGCGACAACATCGATGTACTGTGGAGACCTCACGCCCCACGTGTTGAGCAATTCGGCGGTACGTCCACCCGGCCTCCCGCATGCCCACTATACGCCCTAGCTCAAAGTCCGTCAACTGCACATACTGTTCACGTCCACGCTGTCGTGGCATGCTACCAGTGTTAAAGACTGCGATGGAGCTCCGTATGCCACGGCAAACTGGCTGACACTGACGGCGGCAGTGCACAAATGCTGCGCAGCTAGCGCCATTCGACGGCCAACACCGCGGTTCCTGGTGTGTCCGCTGTGCCGTGCGTGTGATCATTGCTTGTACAGCCCTCTCGCAGTGTCCGGAGCAAGTATGGTGGGTCTGACACACCGGTGTCAATGTGTTCTTTTTTCCATTTCCAGGAGTGTATTTTACAAATTCGCACTTTCTGCGACAATTATGTCTCTGCTTTCACAGTTATGCTCCTATAGAATCTGTATTATATTGCTATTGTAGGACTCCTTGCTACCTATTACCTCAAGGTAACACAATTTGCAAGACTTTCTGCAAACGTGAAATTGATGTCATACGCAGTATCAACAACCGCAGGAATCGTAATCGACTTTCTAACATGGAAGAATTATGAATGTTGTTATTCCTTATTTCACTCGCAACAATTGAAGCTGTCTTCTTGGGTTCCTGCCTAATCACACACTCGGAAATGGCCGAATATTTATTTCATACTTCGTTCTCTAATCAGAAGGAAATGTAAATATGTTAACAACGCTAAGATGAGAAAAAATATTTGCATATAGCAGGATGTAAACCCAGATCCTTCGACTGCATAAACCATGACATTATCCGTTACGCTAGTAATCATGTGGTATGAGATTCACGTGTTGGTTATCGTACTACCTTTTGAAGGCTTATATCAATTATGTATTACTGGCATTTAATTATACCGGTGAGATATTTGTAATAAATTTGCTGTGCGCTGTTACCATGAAACAGCATACTGCAAGTTCTTATGCAAGCGTGTTTCATGCTTAATTTGTAAATTATTGACGATAACATTTCACTCCTGAGAGATCACTTTTCTATGAAAGGATTAACGTCAATAAATAATTATGTGACGTTTAATTAATAACAATATAATTATAACAAATCATACACAGAACGACATGTTTCTGCAAATGTCGGATAAGCGTGCCTGAGGTCTGGCGAGAGGACCGTATGGAACACTAAAGACAGTCAATAGCAGTTCCTGCAAAATGACGTCACGTTTTCAGAAAGTCTTTTGAAACGAGTGTTACCCACTATCTCCACTCGCTGATTCGTTACCTTAATAAACTAAAATGTAACATGATACAAACACTCATTCCCCGAGCCGGCCGACGTGGCCGAGCGGTTCTAGGCGGTACAGCCTGGAACCGCGCGACCGCTACGGTCGCAGGTTCGAATCCTGTCTCGGGCAAGGATGTGTGTGATGTCCTTAGGTTGGTTAGGTTTAAGTAGTTCTAAGTTCTAGGGGACTGATGACCACAGATGTTAAGTCCCATAGTGCTTAGAGCCCTTTCAACTTTTTTTTTTTTTTTCATTCCCCGAACGGGCACTCTGCTTCTGCTCTGCTGAAGACCATTCTGCTTATGGCCACTCGCTTACTGTCGTTTGCTGATTGCGCATTCTGCTTATGCAAGTACACAACAAAAAAGTTATCAAATGTATTCATTCTTTTTGAATATACAGAGACAAAACCTTGACGTATAACAATAGTAATAATATTAAATGCAAAGTCATTTGAAGAGCCTTCAGCTCTGTTGGAAAGGTAATATTATAGTGTACATGAAATGTATGCCCAGTTTCGAATATGGACAACCATCAGCTGTATAATGGAAAGACAACAATGAAATTTTCTATCGGACCGGGTCTCGAACCCGAATTTCCCACTTATCGCGAGCGATCGCCCTACCATTTGGCTACTCGAGCACAAATCACGACTAGACCAAACTTCAATATGTCTTCAAGCATGTATCTACGACCTGTATTCGTTCGTCTATTATATATTTTCCCCATAGAGGGGAGACATTTTACTTGAAAGTCGCTTACCCGGTGTCGGCGGATTGATAGCATATTTCATGCCTGTGTTATTCCGAATTACGAGGCAATGTTCCTTTGGACTTTCATCTGAAATGTCCTCCCCTCTATGGGAATCACATAATGTATGTATTTAGTACAGGTCAGCGATAACCTCGCAGTTCAGCGGTCCTGAGCACCAAACGACTACACGTTTTGACACAGGAACGGCGTCATATGGAAGTTTGGGCCTGGCCGTGATTCGTGCACGGACAGCCAAACAATTGGGGCAACCGCTCGGCTAAAGCGGGAAAGCCGTGTTCGAGTCTCAGTCCCCCACAAATTTTCGTTACAGTCATGGCTGTTGATGGTTGTTCGTATTCGCAACTGCGAATATATGTCATGTATTTCATAACGGCTGTACGTTTAGACCACCTACGTATCCGGCCGGAGTGGCCATGCGGTTCTAGGCGCTACAGTCTGGAGCCGAGCGACCGCTCCGGTCGCAGGTTCGAATCCTGCCTCGGGCATGGATGTGTGTGATGTCCTTAGGTTAGTTAGGTTTAATTGGTTCTAAGTTCTAGGCGACTGATAACCTCAGAAGTTAAGTCGCATAGTGCTCAGAGCCATTTGAACCATTTGAACCACCTACGTAATCGGGGATTAAAAGACATTGCCGAGCCGGCCGAGGTGGCCGAGCGGTTCTAGGCGCTACAGTCTGGAACCGCGCGACCGCTACGGTCGTAGGTTCGAATCCTGCCTCGAGCATGGATGTATGTGATGTCCTTAGGGTAGTTAGGTTTAAGTAGTTCTAAGTTCTAGGGGACTGATGACCTTAGAAGTTAAGTTCCATAGTGCTCAGAGCCATTTGAACTATTTGACATTGTCGATTCAGTAAATTAATAAGTGGTTCTTGATCATACTTGGTAATATATATCAGAGCTGTTTTCCTACTCTTACAAAACTGAAAATCAAATACACCTACAGTAAGTCCAAGTAACCACTCCAATTTCATCCTCATATCAGACAACAAATATATATTTGAAGTCTTATAATAAGCATGAATATGAATTTTATCACGTGAAGCAAATTTCTCCTCAGAAACGTCTGTTAACAAATCCTGCCCAAATACAACTTTACCGCCAACAGACTCAGAATCAACTTTAACTAGAAAAGATGTACTCCCCTTTTTATACCGACTGCTGTCCGGAGACGTTAACAGACATTGACGTTCTCGAGTATTGTGTTTGTGAGGAGAAATTTGCTTCAGGTGAGAAAACTCATATTCATGCTTATTTTAAGACTCCAAATATGTATTTGTTGTCTGATGTGAGCATATTTATATCGTATAAATGTTAAGGTTGAGAGACTAACTTTGGATAACAGTGCTAACAAGAAGTTTTTTGAAGAACAGGTGCCTGTTCTTTCGCACATAATAGCGTGTCCGAAGGAACATTGCAATGGTTCAAATGGTTCAAATGGCTCTGAGCACTATGGGACTTAACTTCTGAGGTCATTAGTCCCCTAGAACTACTTAAACCTAACTAACCTAAGGACATCACACACATCCATGCCCGAGGCAGGATTCGAACCTGCGACCGGAGCGGTCACGCGGTTCCAGACTGTAGCGCCTAGAGCCGCTCGGCCACCTCGGCCGGCAACATTCCAGTATAATTCAGAATAAGACAGGCATTACGCCATCGTATAATATTACAGTGCGTCGTGCATCGTACTCTTACCTGATGTGTTAACTGTTTCGCGTTCCAGGGGTGATTTTGCGCGATAGATCGTACTCATGTGGAACGAGTCATTTGACATTCACATCGCAAACTAATTTGTACATATGGTTACAGTCTAAATATTTGTAAGCTTGCTTATTTTCAGAAACAAAATATGTTTGCAGACGTTGTGAGTTAATAAGCCTTGCCCACCAATTTTTACACATTACAGGAGAATAGAAGCTTTCGAAATGTGGTGCTACAGAAGAATGCTGAAGATTAGATGGGTAGATCACATAACTAATGAGGAGGTACTGAATAGGATTGGGGAGAAGAGGAGTTTGTGGCACAACTTGACCAGAAGAAGGGATCGGTTGGTAGGACATGTTCTGAGGCATCAAGGGATCACCAATTTAGTATTGGAGGGCAGCGTGGAGGGTAAAAATCGTAGGGGGAGACCAAGACATGAATACACTAAGCAGATTCAGAAGGATGTAGGTTGCAGTAGGTACTGGGAGATGAAGAAGCTTGCACAGGATAGAGTAGCATGGAGAGCTGCATCAAACCAGTCTCAGGACTGAAGACCACAACAACACAACAACAACAGGAACAGAAATTCTTCTAAGGTATAGAGGGAGTTCTCATGGATAAACTTCATCAGTTTGTCTTCAGATTTTAGTTTTCTGTCTGTTACACATTTTCTATCACTGAGAAAGTGATCAAAAATTTTTGTGTACTCAAATCTGGATATACGATTACGCTGCGACACCATATAAAACTTGCAACTTTCTTTACGAGTTCGACAACCAAGATTACATTTATTGTTATGAGTATTCAGATCCTACAAATACGTTTAACACCAGAGCAGACGGCCAACGTGGCGGCGCACTCTAACATCAACGACTAGTTACAATAGTTGTGGATCAACTTGCCTAACGAGAGCATACAGCGGCTTTATGCACGCTTCCCACTCCAATCAGTGCGTATATCCAGCTCAGAGAGGGACCAACGTCATACTCACAAGTGGGCTCATCTGTGAAATTAAATTGGACTAGACTTGCAAGCACTGAAATAACATCACACACCCTTTCGACCCTTCCCATACTACACTGTCTGTTACTGTGTACACGGCGATTGTGGGTGCGGGAGTTCCCTGCAAATACTGCCCTGCTTCATAGGTGCCCCGACGTCATTGCTGGCGTGGTTGTGCATTGATCGGAATGCCATCTTCCGTGCATAACACGATCGTAACGACATCAGTTGACAGTTTGTATGATTATATCGTGCATTACACACAGGACGGGGAAATAGCAATTTGTTGCTTTAATTTTGAACACCATTGTACTAGTCTTTCGTATAAAGGTTATTTCTCTTAATAATCTGGATTACAGAAATAAGTAACTCTGTAAGCAAACAATGATGAAGATTATTAAGATAAATATTCTTTGTACAAAAGTATATCATATTACGTGGGCGACCTAACTAATCTCTGTTCACTGTGTCTAAAAATATCTTTGTGGGTGTTTCGATTTCCTACGTTTGCTGTTATCAGTGTTTACTGTGCACAAAATTGTGTGTGAAGTTTAATATGAGTGAGTTTCTGTACAAGTGGACCAAAAGAGAAGTATAGTATTTCTTTCCAAATTCGCCTTTTACTCTGCATAAAGGTCGATCATTAATTTAAAATTTAACGTGTTTTTCAAATAATACAGTAAGATCACAGAACAATGCAGCACGCAGTACATAGGAAACAGCGCTAATAAATGGTGTAGCAAATGGAAATCCCGAAAGATGTAGTAGAAAATATAAATAAATAGAACACCGTGACTGGCAGCAGGAAACGTTATTTTATAAACAAATCACAATCTCAAAACTGTTACTGAACTGAACCATAAATGATCATCAACAAAATGTAAACTACGCTGAGATGTTAACCCTTACTTCCAGTGACTTTCAGTGGTTTAGTTTACAGTGATATATAAAATGTAAACTTTACCTTTTAATATCTATTTTATGACGTGAGTCATTGCTGGAGGTAGTAATTTCATCTGAACAAAACAGGTGGCTCACTCTACAAAGTTTTTCCGACAGCTCTTTCACCAGCAGTTCTTTAACTAAAAGTGTACTGTGACTTCAAATGGAGTTCTTATTTTACTAAAAGCGTAGTGTTTCGTGACACTCGAATCGTCCTAGTTAATTAAGGTCTCATGATGGACTGATGGTCCATTTAAGAGACATGTGGGACTATAACGCCACGAATTCGCTTTCCAGAGTACTCATAATATGAAATTTATCAATAACCCTGAAGCCTAGATTCTTTAAAAAATCGGGTTCCTATTTATAAAATAGCTTCAAACATCAATTTGCTTTACAAATGAGTTAACGCTTTAAATATTTGAGTTAAGACGACTGAAGACGTAAAACCCTAGTTATGTTGATTTTATTTGTTTTGGATTATTCACTGTAACCTAATGAAACCGGTTAGAAAAGGTTTAAAATTATGTTTCAAGTTTGTTGGAACTCCCTAAGTGCTCTCATTCTCAAATGTTTGTCGAACATAGTTTGGGTAATACAGTTTCTAGCTTTAATATTTGTATCATTGTGTTACAATTTTACTGTGGCATTAGTAGTAGTAGTAATTGTCTTCAGTCCTGAGACTGGTTTGATGCAGCTCTCCATGCTACTCTATCCTGTGCAAGCTTCTTCATCTCCCAGTACCTACCGCAACCTACATCCTTCTGAATCTGCTTAATGTATTCATGTCTTGTTCTCCCTCTACGATTTTTACCCTCCACGCTGCCCTCCAATGCTAAGTTTGTAATCCCTTGATGCCTCGGAACATGTCCTACCAACCGGTCCCTTCTTCTTGTCAAGTTGTGCCACAAACTCCTCTTCTCCCCAATTCTGTTCAATACCTCCTCATTAGTTATGTGATCTACCCATCTAATCTTCAGCATTCTTCTGCAGCACCACATTTCGAAAGCTTCTATTCTCTTCTTGTCCAAACTATTTATCGTCCATGTTTCACTTCCATACATGGCTACACTCCATACAAATACTTTCAGAAACGACTTCCTGACACTTAAATCTATACTCGATGTTAACAAATTTCTCTTCTTCAGAAACGCTTTCCTTCCCATTGCCAGACTACTTTTATATCCTCTCTACTTCGACCAGCATCAGTTATTTTGCTCCCCAAATAGCAAAACTCCTTTACTACTTTAAGAGTCTCATTTCCTAATCTAATTCCCTCAGCATCACCCGACTTAATTCGACTACATTCCATTATCCTCGTTTTGCTTTTGTTGATGTTCATCTTATATCCTCCTTTCAAGACACTGTCCATTCCGTTCAACTGCTCTTCCAAGTCCTTTGCTGTCTCTGACAGAATTACAATGTCATCGGCGAACCTCAACGTTTTTATTTCTTCTCCATGGACTTTAACACCTACTCCGAATTTTTCTTTTGTTTCCTTTACTGCTTGCTCAATATACAGATTGAATGACATCGGGGAGAGGCTACAACCCTGTCTCACTCCCTTCCCAACCGCTGCTTCCCTTTCTTACCCCTCGACTCTTATAACTGCCATCTGGTTTCTGAACAAATTGTAAATAGCCTTTCGCTCCCTGTATATTACCTCTGCCACCTTTAGAATTTGAAAGAGAGTATTCCAGTCAACATTGTCAAAAGCTTTCTCTAAGTCTACAAATGCAAAAACGTAGGTTTGCCTTTCCTTAATCTATTTTCTGATATAAGTCGTAGGGTCAGTATTGCCTCACGTGTTCCAATATTTCTGCGGATGAGTATATTATGACAACATTTTAAATTTTTAAATTCGGCCAATAATTATATGAAACATTAAAAATAATTTTTATATATATTTGGTGTCTGTTTTTTCTGACATATCCGATGCAACAGACACCATTTTGATCGTGCAGCCACTGTGAATCACGACACAAAGGCATTAAAGGCAGGTGCTGCCAGCGAGCATTGATTTATATCAGTAGTGTATGTTGCAAATTTGTGCTGGACCGCGATTCGAAGCTGGGTCTCTTGCTTACTAGGAAGATGCGTTAACCACTACGCCCTACGCACACAGTGGTCAGCGTCACTGCACGGACTACCAAAGCGCGCTTCCCGTCAGGCCCATAATCTCAACTTGTATCGCGCACTACTGATGTAGTGCCACTGTTCATCAGCCTCATTACTTGCTGCATCTCGCCGATTCCCGTGACAGTTCAAGCTTGGTGGTGAAGCAATGAAGGCCAATGATCCCGATCTCGAACTGTTACGGGAATCGGCGAGATTCCGTGGATAACAAATATTTTTACACGTCATAGTTTCCCAGTCGCCCACCCCGCCCCCCTCACCCCTAGTTGTGGTAGAGGCGTATTAAAAATGTGTGAAATCTTATGGGACTTAACTGCTGAGGTCATCAGTCCATAAGCTTGCACACTACTTAACCTAAATTATCCTAACGGCAAACACACACACCCATTCCCGAGGGAGGATTCGAACCTCCGCCGGGACCAGAGGCATATTACCCACAGCGTATTTTTATAGAAGTAATGCAAATTATGAGCCATTTACATGCAATTTTTTCTTGAAATTACCCCAGACGTTCCCTACTTATGCTTCTATGTCGTTCCCTTTTCGCCCAAGTGAGCCAGTAGGTGGTCCTTATCCCCAAGGGCTTCTATCCAGATATTAAGTGACATTCTAAGCAGATTTGGTTCACGTCGATCGAGTGGTTTAGGAGGAGATGTGGAACGAACACACGTACAGTTAACTTTATTCACTACCGAAAAAAAGTATTAGTACACCCTTTTAGACGTTTCCAATACATTCAAGATTTATTGATGGATCAGTGCATATCAAGTAGATGAAATGATTACATTTACAGATCAGTAGCACAAGCGGTTCTGAGGTACCAATCATCGACCCAAGCAGAAACATTCATATTAGTACTGGTATAGCCTCCACGGACGATAATTCAGGCCCTTACTCTGGAATCCAGTCGGTCGTACAAATGGCGATTACCGTCCTGGGAAACGTTATGTCACGCCTGCTCGACCGGTTCACGTAGTTCTGTAAGAGTTGTTGGCTGACGAGTCTCAAGAGTCAGTTCTCTCCCGATCATCTCTCACAAGTGCTTGATTGGAGACAAGTTTGGAGATTGTACTCGCCAGGGAAGTTTCTGCACGTCATGCAGAACACGTTGGGCATGGCCTTGCCGCAGTGGATACACCGTCTCCCGTCAGATCACAGAAGTTAAGCGCTGTTGGGCGTGGCCGGCACTTGGATGGGTGACCATCCAGGCCGCCATGCGCTGTTGCCATTTTTCGGGGTGCACTCAGCCTCGTGATGCCAATTGAGGTGCTACTCGACCGAATAGTAGCCGCTCCGTCAAAGAAAACCATCGTAACACCGGGAGAGCGGTGTGCTGACCTCACGCCCCTCCTATCCGCATGCACAGCTGAGGATGACAAGGCGGTCAGATGGTCCCGATGGGCCCCTTGTGGCCTGATGACGGAGTGCATGCAGAATACGTTGAGTTTCACTTGCAGTGTGGTGGAGAAAATTATCCTATTGCAACAACACATCACGCCGGCCGGAGTGGCCGAGCGGTTCTAGGCGCTACAGTGTGGAACCGCGCGACCGCTACGGTCGCAGGTTCGAATCCTGCCTCGGGCATGGATGTGTGTGATGTCCTTAGGTTAGTTAGGTTTAAGTAGTTCTAAGTTCTAGGGGACTGATGACCTCAGCAGTTAAGTCCCATAGTGCTCAGAGCCATTTGAACCAACACATCACCTTCCTGTTGCAATAACGGCGAAGTAACGTGTCTGACTACATTCTACTTGTACAGAGCGCTGGTTACCGTCCCCTCCAGAGACACCAAACGGTGAACTAGACATATAGATTATCGCACTCCAGCCCATAAGAAATGGGGTGCGGCAAATGTGTCTTCGACAAATGCACTCTACAAGACCACTCTCACCAGGTCTACGTCACATACGCTAATGACCATCATCTGCGTCTAGGGAGAATCTGGTTTCATCGCTGAAGACCATATCATATGCCAAGTAATCCTCTGACGGCACCGGTCGAGCTGTGCACGTTCGATACTTTGGGGAGAGTGGAAGATGGGCTTGAAATGTGCGTGCCAGTAGTCTCACTGCTGATAACCAGTTCGCAACAGTTCGCGTTGACACGTCTGGGCTCACAAGCCCCCTTACCTGTGCTGTGGCACCTGTACGATCTACCACTGCTGCCCTTGCATACGACGATCCTGGCGGGCGTCTGTGCTGCGTAGATGTCAAGAACATTGTCTACGGGTGTGAGAATGTTCACGTGACCACTAATACCAGCATTGTTGCACAACTGACGCAGCACATCCAACTTACCTATCAATTCTCCGTAAGAACCATCCCACCACTCGGCAGGCCACAACTAACCCCTTTCGAACTACGAGCTACGTAGGTCAGTTGCCTGATGAAGCACGAGTGCGTCTCCGTAGCGCCGTTACCTAATTGCTTCAACGTCTGCACTAAACTGCGCTTTCTGGTTATGAACATTCCCTGTTAAAGTGTAGGTACATATGGCGGTCTGGTAGCTGTGTGACTACGCTATCTGTTGGAGGACTATGTAGTACATCTAACATCCCCCAGGTGGAAAATGCCGTCATCGGATCAAAATTGACGTAGTCTTTCCAAGTGTATCAATTTTCTATCTATCTACATTTATACTCCACAAGCCACCCAACGGTGTGTGGCGGAGGGCACTTTACGTGCCACTGTCATTACCTACCTTTCCTGTTCCAGTCGCGTATGGTTCGCGGGAAGAACGACTGCCGGAAAGCCTCCGTGCGCACTCGAATCTCTCTAATTTTACATTCGTGATCTCCTCGGGAGGTATAAGTAGGGGGAAGCAATATATTCGATACCTCATCCAGAAACGCACGCCCGCATCTCGTGGTCGTGCGTTAGCGTTCTCGCTTCCCACGCCCGGGTTCCCGGGTTCGATTCCCGGCGGGGTCAGGGATTTTCTCTGCCTCGTGATGGCTGGGTGTTGTGTGCTGTCCTTAGGTTAGTTTGGTTTAAGTATTTCTAAGTTCTAGGGGACTTATGACCACAGCAGTTGAGTCCCATAGTGCTCAGAGCCCAGAAACGCACCCTCTCGAAACCTGGACAGCAAGCTACACCGCGATGCAGAGCGCCTCTCTTGAAGAGTCTGCCACTTGAGTTTGCTAAACATCTCCGTAACGCTATCACGCTTACCAAATAACCCTGTGACGAAACGCGCCGCTCTTCTTTGGATCTTCTCTATCTCCTCTGTCAACCCGACCAGGTACGGATCCCACACTGATGAACAATACTCAAGTATAGGTCGAACAAGTGTTTTGTAAGCCACCTCCTTTGTTGATGATCTACATTGTCTAAGGGCTCCCCAAATGAATCTCAACCTGGCACCCGCATTACCAACAATTAATTTTATATGATCGTTCCACTTCAAATCGTTCCGTACGCATAATCCTAGTTATTTTACAGAAGTAACTGCTACCAGTGTTTGTTCTGCTATCATATAATAAAACAATAAAGGATCCGAGGTAGGAGGCGAGGTACTGGCGGAAGTAAAGTTGTGAGGACGAGGCGTGAGTCGTGCTTGGGTAGCTCAGTTGGTAGAGTACTTGCCCGCGAAGGGCAAAGGTCCCGAGTTCGAGTCTCGGTCCGACACACAGTTTTAATCTGCCAGGAAGTTGCATATCAGCGCACACTCCGCTGCAGAGTGAAAATCTCATTCTGGAAACATCCCCCAGGCTGTGGCTAAGCGATGTCTCCGCAATATCCTTTCTTTCAGGAGTGCTAGTTCTGCAAGTTTGGCAGGAGAACTTCTGTAAAGTTGGGAAGGTAGGAGGCGAGGTACTGGCGCAAGTAAAGCTGTGAGGACGGGGCGTGAGTCGTGCTTGGGTAGCTCAGTTGGTAGAGCACTTGCCCACGAAAGGCAAAGGTCCCGAGTTCGAGTCTCGGTCCGGCACACAGTTTTAATCTGCCAGGAAGTTTCATATCAGCGCACACTCCGCTGCAGAGTGAAAATCTCATTCTGGAATAAAGGATCTTTCTTTCTATGTATTCGCAATAGATTACATTTGCCTACGTTAAGGGTCAGTTGCCACTCCCTGCACCAAGTGCGTATCCGCTGCAAATCTTCCTGTATTACTCCGCAATTTTCTAATGCTGCAAATTCTCTGTATACTACATCATCATCCGTGAAAAGCGGCAGTGTAAATATAAAGATATAGACGTATTGTGACATGAGCCTACGAGTTCGCTCCGTTTAGACACACAAAAGAGAAACTAATGCCACTATTCACGCTAAACCTGTTTACCTTGATCTCTCTAACAACCTAAAGATGTAGAGACCGCGAAACAGTAGCTCCCTGTCGTTTGCTCTTATTTTCGCTTATAACTTGCCATTATGTGATTAGATTCATCTTCGTTGTTTTATAACCGAGCGCTGAATAATTTATGATTACGCGACGCTGCAGTAACAGAGAAAGGAGGGAAAGGCAGGTTTGAACAGGTGGGAGGGATCAGTCACGACTGCTGCTCGACTGTCAACACAGCCGAGACAGAATGCGCCCGGCAGCTCAGCGGCAGACGAAAGCTCTGGGTAATGCCGTAACCGGGCTGTGGCGCAGTACTAACGCGGCGGCGAAATCTATCATCACGGAGACCTGAGCGTTAAACCCCTCGTTTAAAAATTAATAAGGTACCACGTTACAACAAGCCTCAGTCCTGCAACTGTTGCATGTAGTCTTTCCAAACCTGGTGCAAGTCCAGCTTCTGTTCACATTCGTCATCTGTTGTTACTCTATCGGGTATTTGGTGTCTAAACTGAAATAATTAACAACAGTAAGTCGGACGACGCATATAATGATCTCAGAATATCTACTACTCGTAATATCTTCGGCAGTTTCTGATCAGTCCTCCGGGTTGTATGGCCGCGGTCGAAGAAACTTTTCGGTTCCTGACGTTTTCTGAAGATCGCCTTCGGAGGTGCTCCTGGCGACGTGGCAGCACCTCCGAACACCTCCAGCGCGTCAGGAACCGAAAAGTCTCTTCGACTATGGCCGTACAGCTCGGAAGACGCATCAGCGACTATGACATCCAGTTGCGAAAGCCTTCATTGTATGATATTCGACAGTTTGTTTTGCAGTTTTTAATCGTCGCCTGGAGACATAATATTTCCGCTCTGCAAACTACTTCAAGTGCTGCGTTCTCGGACGCTGCAGAAAACGTTCCAGTCACCTCTTCATAGTTTTAAGTCACCTTTTTTTCTTGTGCTTCTTGTCGTTGTAGATTATCTGTTCCCTTAACTTTTAAAATTAATCTGTGATAAGCAAGCAGTCCATAACCATCAAGAGTTTTTCCTTACTCTTCCTTGGCCGGCCGCGGTGGCCGTAAGGTTCTAGGCGCTGCAGTCCGGAACCACGAGACTGCTATGGTCGCAGGTTCGAACCCTGCCTCGGGCATGGATGTGTGTGATGTCCTTAGGTTAGTTAGGTTTAACTAGTTCTAAGTTCTAGGGGACTGATAACCTAAGATGTTAAGTCCCATAGTGCTCAGAGCCACTTGAACCACTTACTCTTCCTTCCTTACTAGAACATATATCTCGACAACGGAAGCCAGAATTTAAACCTGTTTTGCTAATACTATTACTGCTGTTTTTATATTTTCGATGACATTCTCCATCGCTTCTTCCACATACAAATTAAATAATCGAGACGAGTCACACTACTGAGTCACGTCGATCTTAAACAGTTGCTTATTGATTTTCAAGTCTTTTTTGACATTTGATTTTCGGACTGAAAAAATTAAGACGTAAGAAAAGAGCACTAATTCAACACTCGAGGAAGCCATCGAAATTACTGTCATCCGTAGAAACAATTTCACAGATTTTTATTTGCTGAACTGTACTATCCCAGCAACAAAAATAATTACTGGTCCAACTGCACTTCTCTTGGTAGTAAGACAGGTACTCCGCCCGAACACGCCTCGGAAGGCCCAACGGCACCGACCGACCGCCGTGTCATCCTCACCTCTTAGGCGTCACTGGATGCAGGTATGGAGGAGCGTGTCGTCAGCACATCGCTCTCCCGGCCGTTGTCAGTTTTCGTGACTGGAGCCGCTACTTCTCAATTAAGCAGCTCCGCAGTTGACCTCAGAAGGTTTGCGTGCACCCCGCTTGCCAACAGGATCCGACAGAGCCACACCGTCATGCGGTGTTAGCCGACCCCGACAGCGCGCAAGTTCGGTGATCTGACGGGAACCGGTGTTACCAGTGCGAAAAGGCTGTTGGCACTAAGACAAGTACTAGAATCGTAAAATCCCTTTTTAATCGTTTGGCCATGATTCCCCTTGCCCCAATTCGAATGTATTGTGAGCTGACCTAATGGAACTCGCAGCTCTACAACAAAAAGAAACAGAAAGCATTATGCTCCTCAATTACAGAATGGATCGTAGTAAAACGTCTTACGCAAGTTCGTTTGAAATAGTTTTACTTAAAAAGTGCTCCTCCTCATTCGTTCACGTGCTAAAGACTGTGCGGCTGGTCCCGGCGGAGGTTCGAGTCGTCCCTCGGGCATGGGTGTGTGTGTTTGTCCTTAGGATAATTTAGGTTAAATTGTGTGTAAGCTAAGATTTCACACACATTTGAACATTTGAACTAAAGACTCTCGGACATTTAACAGATCGAACTGCGTCATATTTCTCCATTAAAATTTTTCTTCCGAATTCCACTCAGGACGCGATAATCATCCTGCACCTCTGCTTCTGTCCATCCCATGCTTGAAAGACATCTTCCTCTTCCCCCTATCACCCGTTCCAGCGTCACAGTCTCCTGCAGGGAACGCTGTTTAATGACTTGTTGGACTTCTGTTTTCTGGTAACATCCTTACTTGTGCTACGCAAAACGTGTTGGTGACTTTTTGCCTCTAGCGCCAGTGCAACGATCCTCTATTTAGCGTTTCTCTTCTCTAACTAGCTTTCAGATCCATACACTGCAATTGAGAAGATAATGGTATTAACAGATATCCTATTCGATATATATGTGTTGCACCCTCCTCTCTCGAAATAGCCTGCGCTTCATAATTCCATCTCGATCAATCGGCACTTGAGATTCTGGATGCAGCCTTCATGCGATTATTTATCTCAGGATGAAGTACATAAAATTCTCAGCAGCTTGAATGATAGAACAATATCTTAATTAATTCTTATAACAATGTCTTCATAATTTTCAGTGCTCCATTTTCATTTTTCAGCAACGGTTGTTTCTTATCTTCATTGTTTCCTGGCAGGACAGTACTGTTGTAAGAAAAACTGAATATTCGCTATTAATCCTAGATCCTAGTGTGGTTATTCACTGCTCTGGAAAACTTAAGAGGCTGATAAAGTAACATTCATTAATAACTCGCTGGAAATGAATAAAAGTGCTTGAGCCTGTTGCCAGAGGTCTCCCAGTCGTGCAGAGAAAGTTGGGTATCACATGGCGTGAGGTTGGCCTCACAACAGGAAGCGGTTGAAGGAATGGAAAAAGACAGTATGTGTCAACCTGCGTTCTTCATTACAACATGGCCTGAAAGCATCTGAACGACTTCGCACGGGGAAGAAGAACGAAGAACGAAGAGCGTCAAGTGTAGCCCCAGGACCTTAGTAAAGCTCATTCTTAGAGGTGTCGAAACCTAGGTCAATGTACCAAAAATTTATCTGCAATGGGTTGGCTGTGTGCTTCCTATTTTAAAAGCTCACAACATCGTTTCACATGCAGGAGGGAGGGGGGTTAGAGCCACAGGCACTGCTGTCCGAAGGAGAGAAGATGGTCGAGCACGGTCAATCACAGCAGCACATTTGTGCAACAGGCAAGAAGGGACCGACGTAAAGAGAGAGTGCAATTGCAACCATATTTAACAGGACTGCAGGGCAAACAATCTCGTGCCCCACAGAGGCACGGCTACTCCGTTGGGGTGATCTCTTTGCCCGACAATCAGTAAGCTGTGTTCCGTTGAAATCTGCACATCGACGGCACCCTCTGTGATGGTACGAAGAGCATAGGGAGTGTGTCGACGTCGAATAGGGTCGCGTACTCTTCTCGGATGAGAGCAGATTCAGTCTGAGAAGCGATTCTGGACGTGCCCTCATATGGCGAGAGGTGGGTAAGTGTAACGCACCGAGGAACATTGTCGAACATGATCGGTTTGGTGGTCCCGGTGTTACGGTGTGGGCGTACTGAACTCCAAATATTGAACACGGTACTCTCACCGCTCAAAGTTATTGTGACATTGTGATCCTTCTTGAAGAGCGACGTTTCAGAATTGCATTCGGCATGACTTCCTTTTTATGCAGGACAATGCGAGACGAGATCGTATTGAACAGCGCAGGTGGCGAAGGTCTCCGAACGAGAGAGTACTAGGCGAATGGAACGGGCTGCCCATCACCCATTTTAAATCCCATCGAGCACGAGTTTGTATGCTTTGCGGAGACGTTCTGCAGCGCGCCCATCTGCACCAGCAGCCGTGCGGCAGTTGTCAACCGCTCTGGTGAAGGAAGAACGCCTTACCAACCCCGTGGCCACCACGGCAGCGCGTTGCAGAGCATACAACGCCATCTCTGGACACGCTCCGCCATTCGTCCTGTCCAGGGAACCAAAGAAATCGCGGTGAATACAGTGTAATTATCTTCTTTGGATAAAAGTGTCATTTCTGTTCGTGTCATTACGTTCTTCTTTCAGTTACCTTTTTTACTATACTGAAGCAATTCATTACGAATATGGTCCAAGTCTCATCAAGTTACACTACTGGCTAATAAGAAATGCAGATGATGAACGGATATTTATTGGACAAATATATTATACTAGAACTGACATGTGATTACATTTTCACGCAATTTGGGTGCATAGATCCTGAGAAATCAGTACCCATAAGAAACACCTCTGGCCATAATAACGGCCTTGATACCCCTGGGCATTGAGTCAAACAGAGCTTGGATGGCGTGTACAGGTACAGCTGCCATGCAGCTTCAACACGATACCACAGTTCATCAAGAGTAGTGACTGACATTGTAACGAGCCAGTTGCTCGGCCACCATTGACCAGACGTTTTCAATTGGTGAGAGATCTGGAGAATGTGCTGGTCAGGGCAGCCGTCGAACATTTTCTGTATCCAGAAAGGCCCGTACAGGACCTGCGACATGCGGTCGTGCATTATCCTGCTGAAATGTAGGGTTTCGCAGGGATCGAATGAAGGGTAGAGCCACGGGTCGTAACACATCTGAAATGTAACGTCCACTGTTCAAAGTGCCGTCAATGCGAACAAGAGGTGATAGAGACGTGTAACCAATGGCACCCTATACCATTATGCCGGGTGATACGCCAGTATGGCGATGACGAATGCACGCTTCTAATGTGCGTTCACCGCGATGTCGCCAAACACGGATGCGACCATCATGATGCTGTGAACAGTATCTGAATTCATCCACAAAAATTACGTTTTGCCATTCATGCACCCAGGTTCGTCGTTGAGCGCACCATCGCAAGCGCTCCTGTCTGTGATGCAGCGTCAGGGGTAACCGCAGCCGTGGTCTCCGAGCTGATAGTCCATGCTGCTGCAAACGTCGTCGAACTGTTCGTGCAGATGGTTGTTGTCTTGAAAACGTCCCCATCTGTTGACTCAGGGATCGAGACGTGGCTGCACGATCCGTTACAGCCATGCGGATAAGATGCCTGTCATCTCGACTGCTAGTGATACGAGGCCGGTGGGATCCAGCCATGCGTTCCGTATTATCCTCCTGTATCCACCGATTCCATGTTGTGCTAACAGTCACTGGATCTCGACCAACGCGAGCAGCAGTGTCGCGATACGATAAACCGCAATCGCGATAGGCTACAATCCGACCTTTATAAAAGTCGGAAACGTGATGGTACGCATTTCTCCTCCTTACACGAGGCATCACAACAACTTTTCACCAGGCAACGACGTTCAACTGCTGTTTGTGTATGAGAAATCGGTTGAAAACGTTCATGTCAGCACGCTGTAGGTGTCGCCAACAGCGCCAACCTTGGGTGAATGCTCTGAAAAGCTAATCATTTGCATATGATAGAATCTTCTTCCTGTCGGTTAAATTTCGCGTCTGTAGCACGTCATCTTAATGGCCAGTAGTGTATGTTACTTGGCAGTGACATATCATGCGAAAGTTACTTTCGTCCTTATGTTTTGCACACCAGTGTATTGTCCTTCTTTTCCTAATATATCCATAAAATGATGTTGCACTGTGTGCAGGTAATATTAATCACAACATCTATTTGTTAAGAAACAGTAGCGAATGTATATAAATGTCTTGAATACTTATCTACATTAGCTAAAAACTAGTAAATGGAGCAAATGCTGGCAAAACTTCCACTACACGACGAATACACTGTAGCACGTTTCAACAGTATCACCAGGTAACTGCAACACGATAACGTGTCAAAGTGTTCTGCACATTTCATTTAATGACACAAATGTTGTTACCTGTAGGGGAGCCGATCACTCAGTGGTAGCCGTATCCTCTTTTAAAAGTACTTTTCGTTATTTCTGCACACGAATGTTAATCTTTTCCATCTTATTTACCCCTTAGTACGTTCGATACGAAATTTTTGATGTAAAAGCGTCTCAGTCCAAGGCAAGCACCTTCTAAATATTATCATAACGAAAATTTGCCTAATGTCTACTATTTCTAGCAAGTTATAAGTTACTCGCAGTCTCGTGTCTCAAGGTCATGGCTGAGTGTCACCTTGAGTGCTTGCTGCGAAATTATGACAGTCCGTGATTACTTAACGGTGCTGTTTCACAAGAAGTGAACACGTTAACAAACTTCGTCCCATTCTGGGAGTGTTTTATTTCAAAATGGGCAGTTATCAGATATATAGTATATTATGCCTATTACGAAACAAGACATATATAATGATGATAAAATTACTAGTGAAGTGATTGTTGTAAACCTTAAAATGACGTCACATCACATTCTCAAGCAAAGCAACCCAAATATAACTCCTAGATGCACATTTTTCATATCATTCTCATATCTAGATCGTGTGTTTCATTGGCACAGACCAACAAAAAATATTTTCAGTCTTTAGAATAAAGTGCAATGTGAGTGACAAATTGGCGTAATAACTAATGAAAATAATACGTTGTAAAATTATTTTACATTTTCCATCTCAGACAGAGGTTATCACGCCCAAAATCCCCGAGACCGTCCAGATGAAAGTCTGCTAAGGTGATATTTTTCATTTCGTTTTCTCGGGTTTCTTTCAGTAGTACTGTCGATGTTCTAAGTCGGACACTTGCGCCCTATGATAAAACAAGGTTCAGTTGATGTCAAGCGAAGCGGGCAAGTGATTTCATCTCGAAACCTTATGGCCTGTTAAACCACAACCCAAATTTAGTTTCGCCAGAAATTTGGCGTTCTTTTACATTGTTGACAGCTGATCTTCCGGGGTTTTCAAAGACAAGTCACTAATCTCGATCCTACCTCCAGATTGCGACGAATCCTTATTTCCTTCAGAAGAAAACTTGGCAAGTGAGTACTCTGGAAGTCCATTACTTCCTGCGGTGTCAAAAAACTCGTTCTGACAAATCTGGAATATTTTATTTTCATAAAATCTTCAAATTTCCCTTTATTGCAACAGTTTGTTCACTGGTGCATTCTGTTTGAAACAAGGGTGTGTTTGTTTTCTGTGGTTTTCGAGATATCGGTAAGCGAGATAATGTGGCGAATGCTGAGCGCTGCCAATATGGTACTGGCGGGCCGTCACAAGACCGGAAAGAGACAAGACAATGTTCTGACTAAATGTTTCCTGTGGTATAACCCTATCATTCTACGTGATACAGCGGTGAATTTAGCTGTAGAAGCTAAGCTGCAGTCCTGCCCTGTTCATCGTGGAAGTACTTTGAGGCTTTTTACATAAGGGCAGTTCAAAAATGGTTCAAATGGCTCTGAGCACTATGCGACTTAACTTCTGAGGTCATCAGTCACCTAGAACTTAGAACTAATTAAACCTAACTAACCTAAGGACATCACACACATCCATGCCCGAGGCAGGATTCGAACCTGCGACCGTAGCGGTCGCTCGGTTCCAGACTGTAGCGCCTAGAACCGCACGGACACTCCGGCCGGCAAGGGCAGTTCGAATGATTGTAATGGGTTCTACTATCGATAGATGATGTAATTACTCATAACTCATACGCTTCGCTTGTTCTCTGAAACATTCAGAGCAGACGGCGCGCTCTTCCGGCAGGAAGTGCTGTCTTGCTATTTCGTTCAACAATGTCCACGCACTACCGATCGCAAGGGTTTATGCGAAGAGGGAATCGTTGCTTAGTTTCGGCGTGGAACAGTCGTATGCAGTCGAGTTACATCAAGAATATAGGAACAGTTTGCAGATTTTGGTAATATCTAGTGTGGAAATTTTCCGATGAATAGTAGGGCAATAGTGACTGACGAATCGTTTTATTAGCTGAGGGTACGCATAAAATCAGTGGACAAATCAGTATCGTCATTCTCATTCAGTAACATACTTTTCTGGGCTATATTACCATTTGTACAGTTATTTAAGGAGCGTGTGAACTGTTATGGGACGATACTTCAATTTGTAAAAGCTATAATGCAATGACAAACGATAAATTGGAAGTGTAACTAAATTTAACTGCTGATATGGGCTTCATTGGGCCTGGCTATTGCTAGGAATTGCGTTATCTACGAACTCAAGAAACGAAATAAATGTTATAAACTGTTATATTTTCAAAGCAATCTTTTTCACTTAAAATTGAAGATCTTTATTGTTTGCAAAGTAAAATGTCACGTTCAGGCAACATGGATCAGGTTTGGTACACAGCATGTTCTCACTGTTAACTGTCTCTAAGAAACTGTCACTAAGAAAATTGTTTCAGTAAATAATTACTTAAAATAGTGGGACGAACGTAACACGCTTACTTGTTTTTGCTGACGAGAAACCGTCAAGAAATGAGGACTGCTAATGTCGACATATAATTCTGTGGGAGTGGAAGGAATCGCCAGAAACCAGCGGGAAAACAATAATTGCATTTCGGTCGGTCAGTTAATGTTTTGCAGAAGTCACATTACGGATGCAGGTACATGTGGGTAATTATTTGCTAAGAGGGCACATTTTTAGAGTGCTGTCTGAAAAGCGATTGAGATTGCATCATTCCATGTTGTACGAGAAGTCGCTTTGGGCTACTCTAGGGGGGCAGAAGGGGATGCCTTAGCTACGATACTGGGAAAATTGTATGTCGTGCCTTGCTCAGGTGCTGGAGTATCACCGATTAGTTCATTCTAAAAAATTACCATACGGGGCAACAGTAACATTGTTCTTTAACTTTCATTGGATGGAATTGTGGAGGAAGCACTCCAATTGGCGGAGGAAACGCTGGGAATTGTAATACCGATCACTGAAGTGGAGGAGCGCGGAGGGTTGCGTTAACTTTGCGGGAGGCCCTGTTAGAGTGAAGTTTTCGAGGCTTCTGCCTGGGTTGGGGTGGTAACACGGAGAGAGATGGAAGGAGGAGGAGATGGATAGACAGAGAAGGGAAATGAGGAGATAGACACTCAGATGTTCACAGAGAGGGAGAGGGGGAAATGGATAGTGAGAATGGGACAAGGAGATGGACAGAGAAATGGAGAAAAAAGGAGGTAATGCTATTAGGGAGGGAAGAAGGAGATGAATAGAAGAGGAAGGAAGAGATGGACAGAGAGAGGGGCTGGAGAAGGTGAACAGAGAGTGGGTGGTGGTGGAAGTGAGCAAAGAGAGAGGTTGGAGGAGATGGACAGAGAGGGGGGGGGGGAGCAGGAGATAGAAAGAGGAAGAAGGAGGAGACTGGAATAAAGAAAATTTCACGCTGATGAGCGGCAGAGGCAGATGTACATCGCAGATGAGGTACATCTAGCTATCTCTCAGTTCACCCATCAGCTGTAACATGCCTCATTCAGTTGCAGTCCGGTAAACTATGTTGTTGTTGTCTTCAGTCCTGAGACTGGTTTGATGCAGCTCTCCGTGCTACTCTATCCTGTGCAAGCTTCTTCATCTCCCAGTACGTACTGCAGCCTACATCCTTCTGAAACTGTTTAGTGTATTCATGGTTCAAATGGCTCTGAGCACTCTGGGACTCAACTGCTGTGGTCATAAGTCCCCTGGAACTTAGAACTACTTAAACCTAACTAACCTAAGGACAGCACACAACACCCAGCCATCACGAGGCAGAGAAAATCCCTGACCCCGCCGGGAATCGAACCCGGGAACCCGGGCGTGGGAAGCGAGAACGCTACCGCACGACCACGAGATGCGGGCTAGTGTATTCATCTCTTGGTCTCCCTCTACGAGTTTTACCCTCCACGCTGCCCTCCAATACTAAATTGGAGGTCCCTTGATGCCTCAGAACATGTCATACCAACCGATCCCTTCTTCTAGTCAAGTTGTACTACAAACTCCTCTTCTCCCCAATTCTATTCAATACTTCCTCATTAGTTATGTGATCTACCCACCTAATCTTCAACATTCTTCTATAGCACCACATTTCGAAAGCTTCTATTCTCTTCTTGTCCAAACTATTTATCGTCCACGTTTCACTTCCATACGTGGCTACACCCCATACAAATACTTTCAGATACGACTTCCTGACACTTAAATCTATACTCAATATTAACAAATTTCTCTTCTTCAGAAATGCCTTCCTTGCCATTTCCAGTCCACATTTTATATCCTCTCTACTTCGACCATCATCAGTTATCTTGCTCCCCAAATAGCAAAACTCCTTTACTACTTTAAGTGTCTCATTTCCTGATCTAATTCCCTCAGTATCACCTGACTTAATTCGACTACATTCCATTATCCTCGTTTTGCTTTTGTAGATGTTCATCTTATATCCTCCTTTCGAGACACTGTCCATTCCGTTCAACTGTTCTTCCAAGTCCTTTGCTGTCTCTGAGAGAATTACAATGTCATCGGCGAACCTCAAAGTTTTTATTTCTTCTCCATGGATTTTCATATCTACTCCGAATTTTTCTTTTGTTTCCTTTACTGCTTGCACAATGTACAGATTGAATAATATCGGGGAGAGGCTACAACCCTGTCTCACTCCCTTCCCAACCACTGCTTCCCTTTCATGCCCCTCGACTCTTATAACTGCCATTTGGTTTCTGTACACGGTAAACTATATCTGCGACATAGTATTTTGAGACTTCGAAGAAGTTCATGAGCGATTGGAACAGGGGTTATATTCAGTCGATTATCGTCATTTCACATTTATAAATGTTCTTGCATCTCATCAGAGACCTGTTGAAATAAAGATCGTGTTAGGGACTTGGCATAATATCACGGACAGAAATGCGTAATCACTCAAGCTGCTAGTCTCAGACTGTAGTTTCCGTGGTTGTCATTCAAATCCAGTATGTTTTTTATCTATTTATTCACCTTTTTTTAGTGTTGTCTTTCCAGCCTTGTTGAATATAAAGTAATAGCAACAGTGTCTGTTTTTCAAAAAAGTACACTGTTATCCAATTTTAATTCATGATGTCAGATTATTGCAAGCTGTTACCCTCATATGAATTTAAGTAATAAAAGCAATGTTAAAAATGGACTTTGAATTAAGTTTTAGTTCTTAGAAATTTTACCCATATCATGTTAGGTATTGTACATCAAGGGACCGACATCATAACCCAACTACTTGGGGCATGTTGATTTCATTCAAGCAATTAATCTGCATTTCGTTTAATACGCACTTCGGTACATGGGAGCTGTCTGTCGCACGCAGGTCGAGGCACAACGCACTCTTTTTATCAGTCATTGGTTCATTGCTGGGTCGCTACTTTCCAAATCTTTGAAAATAAATCTTTATTTTGATGATCATGGAAGTAGTGCTTTTTTTTACCTGTTAGAAGAAGTACTACATAGAAAATGCATTGTAAAAGGAACAAATTCCTCAGTCTTATTCAAGGGGTAAATATTAAAAGAAAATATAATTCGTATCCATTTAAGATAATTCTTGAGATCTTTAAAAGCTTTTAGTGAAAGCACAAGAGCTATTGTACTGTCAATGGAAATTTGCTATCTATTAAATTGAATGGAAAGAAAAGATGTAAAATTTGTTATTTTTTAAATTTAATAATGTCACTTCTCTGTTTTACAGTTCACAAATTATTTCACTTTCCATCGGAAATATTGGACAGAAACACAAAAATATCATTTACTTTAATTATGTAAATTGAAGGTGGAGGGAGAAGAAACGAAAGGAAGTACTGATGTTAGTTGCAGCGTGCATTAATGTGGAATCATAAGCGACGAGTGAAAATGTGTGGAAAACGGGGATTCGAACCCATGATCTGTTACGTTAACCACTGTGCCACCCGGGCATAGAGTTTGCCGCAGCTACGCGGACTGTCTTGGCACGCCCCTCCGTTGACACACATTCTCATCTACCGCCACCTATCCGCAGCCCCCATCTGTCTCCATGCTACTTTGAGACTCTCTCAGGAGGCCCAATGCAATCCTGCATCTGTGCTGAAGGTGGTGGATTCATTGCCCATCGGGGCGAATCAGTTATACGAATGCATAGTGTCTGTTATTTCGGACATGTCGATCGATATGTGCGCCCAGATAGTCCACGAAATTCCGATAAACAACGCATCCGGATGGTGCAGTGGTTAACGAAACTGCGTAGCAAGTAGGAGATCGCGGATTCGAATCCCGGTTCGCCGCACAATTTTCACGCATCTCCTCTGATTCCACATGCAGTCCCGATGCAGCTGACATCAATCTTCCCTTCCCTTTCCTTCCTCCCCCCTCCACCTTCAGTTTGCTGTTTGCTGATGATGCTGTGGTGTACGGGAAGGTGTCATCGTTGAGTGACTGTAGGAGGATACAAGATGACTTGGACAGGATTTGTGATTGGTGTAAAGAATAGCAGCTAACTCTAAATATAGATAAATGTAAAGTAATGCAGATGAATAGGAAAAAGAATCCCGTAATGTTTGAATACTCCATTGGTAGTGTAGCGCTTGACACAGTCACGTCGATTAAATATTTGGGCGTAACATTGCAGAGCGATATGAAGTGGGACAAGCATGTAATGGCAGTTGTTGGGAAGGCGGATAGTCGTCTTCGGTTCATTGGTAGAATTTTGGGAAGATGTGCTTCATCTGTAAAGGAGACCGCTTATAAAACACTAATACGACCTATTCTTGAGTACTGCTCGAGCGTTTGGGATCCGTATAAGGTCGGATTGAGGGAGGACATAGAAGCAATTCAGAGGCGGGCTGCTACATTTGTTACTGGTAGGTTTGATCATCACGCGAGTGTTACGGAAATGCTTCAGGAACTCGGGTGGGAGTCTCTAGAGGAAAGGAGGCGTTCTTTTCGTGATTCGCTACTGAGGAAATTTAGAGAACCAGCATTTGAGGCTGACTGCAGTATAATTTTACTGCCACCAACTTATATTTCGCGGAAAGACCACAAAGATAAGATAAGAGAGTTAGGGCTCGTACAGAGGCAGATAGGCAGTCATTTTTCCCTCGTTCTGTTTGGGAGTGGAACAGGGAGAGAAGATGCTAGTTGTGGTACGAGGTATCCTCCTCCACGTACCGTGTGGTGGATTGCGGGGTATGTATGTAGATGTACATACATAAAATGAATCACAGTTGCGGATTCTGCGTGATATGTGTTCCCTCGGACGTGTCTGAAAGAACATACGCCACACATTCATATAATTTACTTTTATATTGACGTTTCACACCTAAGACACTGTTTCACTCCGTAAGCTTTATTGAGTATGTAAAGAAAACTCACCAGCAAAGAGTTTAATTTTAGAAAATTCTCTTTTAAAGTGGTTGGAAATACGAGTATATAACCACGGTCAAATATTTCATGTATGCAAATCAAAAGGCAAATACAAATTTGGGAATAATACGAAAGAGAAATAGTCTGTTAATAAAGTAATGCGTACAGTTGTTCGGTATAGGTTCTGATAATTTTTCCGTTGTAAGCATGTTTACCGGAACGTTTTTGCTTCTATTATCGTATACTTTCGCGCGTGTGAGTTATCGCTACCAATTATGATGCGTCTCGTAAGCAAATTACGTACTTGAGCGCCTGTGGCGCCCCTATTAGTTTTGCGCCACAAGCGTTCAATTGTTCGGGAGGGTTCCTCGAGAGTGCGCTTGAGAAACGTTCAACATCTAATATTCGAATACAGTGTTCATGGTGTCCTACGTCACTTAGCAATGGTACAAAGTACCCTCGTCCGTACACTTTAGAGAGGCTTGTGGAGTACATATATGTAGGAGTCTGAGTGAACGTCGCTGCGTTCTTTGTGTTAGCAAACGTGCGCAAGTCATAGACGACTGACCCGCTCTTGAACAAATAGGTAGCCCTCCAATATTCCAAGTTCGGTTGCCAGGAAGTGGATTACGTACAGAAAAAAGCTGTTTCCTTCGCGCTTTCAACGGCTGGGAGACAAAAACATGTAATGATGATAATGAGGAGGAGGTAACAAGCGAGCAGGGCGGCCAAGTTCAGTGGCACGGCCAGCAGCCGCGGTTTGCGGTCGCCGGCACCGCAGCCGTGGGCGCTTCTTGACTTGCGGTCGCTACGAACCCACTTCAGGAACTCCAGACACACAGACGCAGCGCAGCACAAGCCGCCGCTACCGGGTTGCTGTCTCCTCTCCGTGGCGACTATGTAACATCCTGCTGTCATAGAGTTCGTCTATTCGCTGTGCAAGTTAACAAAAAGAATACAGCCTACTTTTCAGCGCCAAGCTACACTGAAGCGCCAAAGAAACTGGTGTAGGCAAGTGTATTCAGAGTTATGTAAACAAAATGGTTCAAATGGCTCTGAGCACTGTGGGACTACTGAGGTCATCAGTTCCCTATAGCTACTTAAACCTAACTAACCTAGGGACAGCCCACACATCCATGCCCGAGGCAGGATTCGAACCTGCGACTGAAGCGCCTAGAACCGCTCGGCCACCAACGGTCGGCAGTTATGTAAACAGGCACAATATGGTGTGCGGTCGGCAATGCCTATATAAGACAACAAGTGTCTGGCTCAGTTGTTTGATCGGTTACTGCTGCTACAATGGCAGGTTATGAAGATTTAAGTGAGTATGAACGTGGTGGTACAGTCGGCGCATGAGCGATGGGACACAGCACCTCCGAGGTAGCGATGAAGTGGTGATTTTCCCGTACGACCATTTCACGAATGCACCGTGAATATCAGGAATCAGGTAAACCATCAAATCTCCGACATCGCTGGAGCCGGAAAATGATCCTGCAAGAATGCGAGCAACGACGACTGAAGAGAATCGTTTAAAGTGACAGAAGCGCAGCCCTTCCGCCAACTGCTGCAGATTTCAATGCTGGGCCATCAACAAGTGTCAGCGTGCGAACCGTTCAACGAAATATCATCAATATGGGCTTTCGGAGCCGAAGGCCCACTCGTGTACCCTTGATGACTGCACGACACGAAGCTTTACGCCTCGCCTAGACCCGTCAACACCGAGGTCGGACTGTTGGTGCCTTGTCGGACGAGTCTCGTTTCGAATTTCGAAAAAAATAATCAGTATACAATATGTCGGCAAATTATGTAGGGAACTGTATCATGTAAAAGAGAATTGTTAGATCTCATTTGTGCACGGGTCGATTCAATATGAACTTTGGCAAATATTCTGCATTGATTATTCCTTCCTTCTTGAATCTGATGACAGCAGGTTGGCGTGATAAATAAACTACGATTTAGATAGTTCTTCCATTGTGTAAGTGTATCAAGATCGTCGGTTTCTCCAACACATTCTGGATAAAATGATTCGTCGTATCCTGATATAATATAAAATCGTGTTTTCAACTGAAATAAGTTTATTAAGTTTACAACTAAAACTAACTGTTCCAAGTGGACAACGATCATGGAAAATTAAAATATTCATCATAGTTAGTTTCATGTCATTGCCTGACACTAGGTAAGTTCGCCGGGATCCACGTGAGATCTGGAAACCAAATTCGACGCTTAATCGATGGCCTAAATTGTAGAGATCGAACGCCACTACTGCTCCTATAGTAACGTGAACCTACATCAGTATTGATGAATAATATCAGAACCATTGCAGACAATACCACACAATCAGTGTTACACCACAGTAAGGCGGTGCAAAGGTGTCAAACGAAGTGGAAAAGTGCCAACATGTGCCAGTGTGCTTCGTCGACATCAAAGCAGCTGGTGAGTGAGATCGAACGGGGCAGAATGACTGGTCTCCGTGAAACATGTTTGTCGTACCCTCACGTTGCGTCTCGTGCAGGCACGCTGCTACGATAGTGATGCGTGTATGGAACCATTGGGTAGAAGAGGGTCGTACCTAGCGAACTGGACCATACAATGTGGCCACAGCACAGGGTGACCGCCATTTTTATCCGCATTGTCGTAACCATCAGAACAGTTTCGTCTACAGTCTTAGTTCGACGATGTAGCACTGCTACGGATATGAACTTCTCTCCGTCGACACTTCGGCGTCGCCTGCTAAGGGCTGGACTGGTCGCACGCACGCCATTACGTCGGCTTCCGTTATCAGAAACCACACATCACCTAGGCAGTAATGGGCATCTGAATTGAATCACTGGCGTGCTGAGTGGCAAAATGTAGTGTTTTTGGACGACTCGTCCTTCAACTTGTACTGCAATTGCGGCCACATACGTGTGTTCGACGCTACCGTATATATCTATATTTAAATGGGCACACTTAAGTTCCAGACAGAGCGTTGATCGAACCACCTTCAAAATAATTCTCTATTATTCCAATCTCGAACACCGCGCTGAAAAGACGAACACCTATATCTTCCCGTGCGAGCTCTGATTACACTTATTTTATTATGATGATCATATCTCCCTATATAGATGGGCGTCAACAAAATATTTTCGCATTTACACAAGAAAGTTTGGTTATTGAAATTTAGTGAGAAGATTCCGTTGCAACGAAAAACGCCTTTTTTGAATTATGTTCACGCAAAATCATGTATCACGTCAGTGACACTCTCTTCCCTATTTCGCGATAATGCAAAACGTGCTGCTCCTCTTTGAACTTTCTCAGCCCCATCTAGTAAGGATCCCGTGCCACACAGCAGTACTACGGACCTGGACGGACAAGCTTAGTGCATGCTGCCTCTTTAGTAGGTCTGTTACATTTTCTGCAAATAAAATGCAGTCTTTGGTTTGCCTTCCCTACAGCATAGTCTTATTTCCAATGTAATTTGTTCGTAATAGTAATTCCTAGGTATTTAGTTGAATTTAAGGCCCTTAAATTTGACTGATTTATCGTGTAACTGAAGTTTAACTGATTCCTTTTAGCATACATGTGGATGACCTCATACTTTTCATTATTTAGGGTCAACTGCCAAATTTCGCACCTTACAGATACCGTTTTGCACTCTGTTTTGATCTACTGATGACTTTACTAGACGATAACCGTCTGCATCATCTGAAAACAACCTAAGACGACTGCTCAGATTGTCTCCTAAATCGTTTACACAGATAAGGAAAAGCGGAGGATCTATAACACTACTTTATTACTACGAACTGTGACCTCTTTTTGATAGGAAATCACGAATCCAGTCATATTACTGAGACGATGCTCCACAGGCACACAATTTCACTGCAAGCCGCCTTAGCGTTAGAGTGTCAAAAACATTCTGGAAATCTATAAATTCGAAATCAGTTTGAAATCCCTTCTCAATAGTACTCAACACTTCCTGTATGTAAGTAGCTAGTTGTGTTTCCCAACAACGATGTTTTCTAAATCCGTGTCGACTGTATGTGAATGGACCCTTCTCTTCGAGATAATTTATAATGTTCGAACACAATATATGTTCCAAAATCCTGCTGCGTATCGACGTTAATGATATAGGCGTTCTGGCGCTGCAGTCCGGAACCGCGGGACTGCTACGGTCGCAGGTTCGAATCCTGCCTCGGGCATGGGTGTGTGTGATGTCCTTAGGTTAGTTAGGTTTAAGTAGTTCTAAGTTCTAGGGGACTTATGACCTAAGATGTTGAGTCCCATAGTGCTCAGAGCCATTTGAACCATTTTGATATAGGCCTGTAATTAGTGGATTACTCCTACTACCGTTCTAGAATACTGGCTTGACCTGCGCAACTTTCCTGTCCTTAGGTACGGATGTTTCGCGGAGCGAACGGTTGTATATGATTGTTAAGTATGGAGCTACATCATCAGCCTACTCTGAAAGGAAGCTAATTGGTGTACAGTCTGGACTGGAAGACTTGCTTTTTTTTAGTGATTTTAATTGCTTCACTACTCGAGGATACCTACTTCTAAGATACTCATGTTGGCAGCTGTTCTTGATTGGAATTCTGGAATTCGTCTTCTCTGATGAAGGAATTTCAGAAGTCTGTGTTTAGTAACACTGCTTGGGCACTATTGTCGTCGATAGTATCTCCATTGCTATCGCACAGAGAAGCCCTTGACTTTGTCTTTCCGCTAGCGTACATTACATACGATCAGAATCTCTTTGGATTTTCTGTCAGGTTCCGAGACAAAGTTTCGTTGTGTAAACTATTATAAGCATCTCACATTGAAGTCCGCACTAAATTTCGAGCTCCTGTAAAAGGTCAACAATCTTGGAGATTTTGCGTTCGTTTAAATTTGGCATGCTTTTTTCGTTGTTTCTGCAATAGCGTTGTGATACGTTTTGTGTATTAAGGGGGATCAGCTCTGTCGATTGTTAATTTATTTGCTATAAATCTCTCAGTTGCTGTCGATACTATTTCTTTGAATTCAAGTCACATCTGCTCTACACTTACATTGTTAATTTTGAGGGAGTGGAGATTGTCTCCCAGGAAGGCGTCAAGTGAATTTTTATCTGCTTTTTTGAATAGGTATATTTTCGTTTATTTTTGGAGGATTTTGGGGTTACAGTATTCAGTCTCGCTACGATAACCCTAAGTTCACTAATTCCTGTATCCGTTTTTATGCTTGGTAGGGCAGACTGTTAAGTGGTATAAGTGTGATATACAATGTAGGCTTTCACGGCCGATATTAACTTCACTTAAAAGTTTTGTCCTGACAGGCCGTGGTCGATATGTAATACTTTCCCGCAAAGTTTCCTCTCCGGCTGCGGGAGAGATCCTCGGAGTTGAAGCAGTGAGCTACTATCAGCTCTCGAGAGAGCGCCGAATATAAAGCAGTATAGAGGGCACCACAGTCCTTCACGTGACATGAGCTGTACCACAATCTCTGGTAGTGCCAACATTCTCGATTGAAAGTAGTAGATCATCGTTCTGACAGTGCAAAGTCGACATATATATTTTATCTAATTTGACACCTTCCTCTTTTGTGTTAAAATTATTCAGGCCCACCAGAAAAGATAAAAGACTAAGTACGGCAGAAGATGTACTACATCCTTTGGCTACATCAGGTCCATGTAAAATTTCTTGTAGTTGGGAACTAGTATGTACTGAAACCACGAAAAGAAGTGTAAACGTCAGTTTAGTTGAACATAAGAGAAATCACCGTCTGAGACATACGAATAAATCGACAGTAAGAGAATGTGTGAACCAAAAGGATAATCGTGAAACAAAATTCTGTGAGACGAGCGTCATATCGAAAACTTCGTATTATTATGCTCGCCTGTATAGAGAGGCTATTGAGAGTTATAAATGCCGTAATAATTTCAATATGAAAGAGGAAGGTGCCATATTATATGTCATATGGACGTCGACTTTGCGCCGACAGAATAACGATCGATTATTTTCAATCGAGAAAGCTGGTACTGTCAGAGATAGTCTCGCAGGCGGCGTCACATGATTCCCTCTATACTGTCTATGTATATTCAGCGTTCCCTCGAGTACTGATTGCAGTCGCACTTTACGTCTGAGTATGTCAACCACAGCCGGAGACATCGACCACGGTCTATCATCCAGGAAGTTGTAAGTGAATGCAAGTGCGATAGTTACGGTCGTCACTGACCTGCTATCTCGCCTCCTACGTGTTAAGAGCAATGGGAACAAGAAGTGCTACAGCATGGAGGTTTCAGAGCCGAACTCAGTGTCTCTACTGCAGGCAGCTCCACGTGCCGTATTTCAGTAGGATAATCACCTGGGCGCGTGTTACAAGGAATGTGCCAGCCTTGTTCGAAGAGCGACGGGTACCACTGCTTCCACGGCTTGCGCATTTGCCTGGCAGGTCGCTCATCGAATATCGGCAACTTGTTTGTTCTTTTCGTCCTGCAACTTCCGTCTGTGCTTTGTGGATGCGCCTTAAAACCGCACTGCCGTGTGTTCCCCAGCGGCATATCCAGGTTGCCTTTGATTCCACGCCACGAACTCGAGAGCTGTGAGTATACCAAGTGGCGGCTTCTCACCGTAGTGAACTGTTACGGTCAGAGTGCATGTGCAGTTCTGTAATTCTAATCAACTTTGTACTGTCATCTGCCTAATCTGTATAATAAATGGCATTGTAATGGCATGCCTTCTTGTTACTGTAATTTTCGCAAACAGCAGCATATTTTCCATACAAATAATATCGTCGCCGCTCTCAGAGTCTCCACATTGCCCGAGAGGCGAGAGATTAGACTCTGAACATTTTAAGTCCGCTGTAGAGTCGAAGGTAAGACAATAATGTGTCAAAAAGGAACACTGTAATAGAACAGAACACATTAATGATAAAAATGTATCAGGTTGTTACAATTAAAGTACAGCTTCACAGGGTGGTCCAGTGTGTAATTACGGCATAGCAGCTCAACTTGGAAGATACATTAATGGAACCGATTTACGCTGGAAAAAAATTAGTTCCAGTTTTGGCCATCAGGTGCAAATCTAGCGCTGTACAGCATCTCGTCAACGTCCCCAGTACTCATATTCATCAAACTGTGTGAGCGGCGGTTAATAATAAAATTAACAGTATGCCTTTGTCTCTTGTTTGACCTTTTCTGCCCACGTCCCGTTCCTAATCCATTATATATGGAAACATTTCTACACTCCTGGAAATTGAAATAAGAACATCGTGAATTCATTGTCCCAGGAAGGGGAAACTTTTATTGACACATTCCTGGGGTCAGATACATCACATGATCACACTGACAGAAACACAGGCACATAGACACATAGACACAGGCAACAGAGCATGCACAATGTCGGCACTAGTACAGTGTATATCCACCTTTCGCAGCAATGCAGGCTGCTATTCTCCCATGGAGACGATCGTAGAGATGCTGGATGTAGTCCTGTGGAACGGCTTGCCATGCCATTTCCACCTGGCGCCTCAGTTGGACCAGCGTTCGTGCTGGACGTGCAGACCGCGTGAGACGACGCTTCATCCAGTCCCAAACATGCTCAATGGGGGACAGATCCGATCTTGCTGGCCAGGGTAGTTGACTTACACCTTCTAGAGCACGTTGGGTGGCACGGGATACATGCGGACGTGCATTGTCCTGTTGGAACAGCAAGTTCCCTTGCCGGTCTAGGAATGGTAGAACGATGGGTTCGATGACGGTTTGGATGTACCGTGCACTATTCAGTGTCCCCTCGACGATCACCAGTGGTGTACGGCCAGTGTAGGAGATCGCTCCCCACACCATGATGCCGGGTGTTGGCCCTGTGTGCCTCGGTCGTATGCAGTCCTGATTGTGGCGCTCACCTGCACGGCGCCAAACACGCATACGACCATCATTGGCACCAAGGCAGAAACGACTCTCATCGCTGAAGACGACACGTCTCCATTCGTCCCTCCATTCACGCCTGTCGCGACACCACTGGAGGCGGGCTGCACGATGTTGCGGCGTGAGCGGAAGACGGCCTAACGGTGTACGGGACCGTAGCCCAGCTTCATGGAGACGGTTGCGAATGGTCCTCGCCGATACCCCAGGAGCAACAGTGTCCCTAATTTGCTGGGAAGTGGCGGTTCGGTCCCCTACGGCACTGCGTAGGATCCTACGGTCTTGGCGTGCATCCGTGCGTCGCTGCGGTCCGGTCCCAGGTCGGCGGGCACGTGAACCTTCCGCCGACCACTGGTGACAACATCGATGTACTGTGGAGACCTCACGCCCCACGTGTTGAGCAATTCGGCGGTACGTCCACCCGGCCTCCCGCATGCCCACTATACGCCCTCGCTCAAAGTCCGTCAACTGCACATACGGTTCACGTCCACGCTGTCGCGGCATGCTACCAGTGTTAAAGACTGCGATGGAGCTCCGTATGCCACGGCAAACTGGCTGACACTGACGGCGGCGGTGCACAAATGCTGCGCAGCTAGCGCCATTCGACGGCCAATACCGCGGTTCCTGGTGTGTCCGCTGTGCCGTGCGTGTGATCATTGCTTGTACAGCCCTCTCGCAGTGTCCGGAGCAAGTATGGTGGGTCTGACACACCGGTGTCAATGTGTTCTTTTTTCCATTTTCAGGAGTGTATACTTCTTTCTTGCATTCAGAGCGCCGGACTTGGACCTGGTGGCCAAAAGTGGAACTACTTTTTTCTAGCGTAAATCGTTCCGCATTTACGCATTATAATATCTACCAAGTGTCGCTGCCGTACGATAATTACACCCAACAGTAGACCTCTGTGAATAGCTGCACTTTACTTATAGCCGCCCGGTACGACACGAGGGCGACGCATTTGACTGACACAGCCATTACATGAAAAAATTAGTAAACTCTTCGTTCCCTCAGCGGCGAAGCCATTGTGAGTCGAGCAGTGCATAGAGAAGTTAAGAGACGAGGAATGCGGCCGGATTCCAACTTGTAAGGGACAGGGTCGTAAGTTTTTGTTCTATGGGATGCGGGGCGACATGAAGAGTTGCCGGACGTGACTTCCCCGCGGCGTACGCCATCTGCCTCTGTCGTGCGTGAAGGCGGCTTTCCACTCGCTGCGAAACTAGTGTCTGTATTCAAACAGCGCGATACAAAGGCTCCTCACCTACTAGCTGCAAACGGCACACTGTGCGTATTACTCCACATTCTGGCATATGCAACATTCTGAATTTCTTACTTCGTCTGACGCATGGGAAATTAGGATAAACAGAAAATCAAAAGGTGGCCCAAATGGCTCTGAGAACTATGGTACTTAACATCTGAGGTCACCAATCCCATAGAACTTAGAACTACTTAAACCTAACTAACCTAAGGACATCACAAACATCCATGCCCAAGGCTGGATTCGAACCTGCGACTGCAGCGGTCGCGCGGCTCCAGACTGAAGCGCCTAGAACAGCTCGTCCACACAGGCCGGGTCAAAAGGCGGGAAATTCTAAATAACAGTTACAGAAAAACGTCATAAACAGATATCTCATGCAAAGGTTTGTACGGCAGTGGATTAAAGTTCAGTGTTGAGACTTATTGAAACGTCAGAGTGTAGATTCACATTCTGTCTGCGTTGAAATTATTAGAAGCTCAGTTTTAGTATAACTTTCTTAAGGAAACGCTCCAGTACTTGTCCATGTTTATTTCAGAAATCTACGTGTATAAATCGTAACTATATTATTGTGGAAACCTAATGAGAAAATGCTCAGGTTTCTTCATCGGAGCCGGCCGCGGTCGCCGAGCGGTTCTAGGCGCTTTAGTCCGGAACCGCGTGACTGCTACGGTCGCAGGTTCGAATCCTGCCTCGGGCATGGATGTGTGTGATGTCGTTAGGTTAGTTAGATTTAAGTTGTCCTAAGTTCTAGGGGACTGATGACCTCAGATGTTAAGCCCCATAGTGCTCAGAGCCATTTGAACCATTTTTTTCTTCATCGGACACTAATTTTCTCAAGGCAGAAGTGTAATTCCGTCACAACTAAGCATAAGGGGTGACCAAAAAGTTTCCGTTCGAAGGTCGTTCACGCTAGAATCGGTGGGTCAATCAGGAGAAACTGAGGTAAACATCTCACTGTCGCATCAGGTGACAGATACCCTTATGATAAAACACCATGACCTGCTGCGTGATGAATTGCGGAAATGCCTCCTGCACACCCTCCTCCGTCGTGAATCGTCGACCCATGAAGGCCCTTTTTTAAGGTATTGAATGCTTGATAGACCCATGGGGAGAGATCGGTACTATAGGGCGGGTGCTCTAGTGTCTCCCACTTGAGTTGGCGTAACTTCGGTATTTACGGTATTTGCGACATGAGGACGTGCGTTATCATGAAGCAGCACGGAACTTGGCGCACCATTCCACAGACAGATATGCTGTCCCTGTTCCATACACCTTCTTCATTCTCCGATGGCTGTCCACATGTGTTTGACCGTCGGCTGCCAAGAAAAAAATAACGGCACGCTGGTCCTGTTAAGCTCCATTTCGTAATAACGTCACCATAGTTCACGCTTCCGCTTTCACCACAAGCGTGTCGGAAAGACGCGAATGCTGCACGGATCCCTTGCCTACAACTTGGTGCTTTTATAACCGCTTGAAGGCCGCTGTGGTCGAGCGGTTCTAGGCGCTTCAGTCCGGATCCGAGCTCCTGCTACGGTCGCAGGTTCGAATCCTGCCTCGGGCATGGATGTGTGTGATGTCGTTAGGTTAGTTAGATTTAAGTAGTCCTAAGTCCTAGGGGACTGATGACCTCAGATGTTACGTCCCATAGTGCTTGGAGTCATTTGAATTTTTTATATCCACGTTGGAGTAGCGCTATGTTGCACATACGCTGCAACATCGTCTTCAAAAGGAAAATTTTTGATCACTAATTAGAGTAAGGTCATCAGTTTTCAACATCATATTATTGCTTCCCAAATGTTCGCGTATATTGTGAAACAAATGAAGACAGGACGGAATGAAATCATGAAAAGCCCAGATATCGTCTCATTGTTTAGTAAGGAGACTTGAGACGTTATAAGAAACTCTGTTATGCTCGACGAGCACTTTTCTGCTTATATGATTAGGTTATTTGGAGGACGGAAGCAAAATTAGTATTTAGCGACACGTCGACATCTAGTTCACTAGAGACGGAGCATAAGGTCAGATGAAGAAAGGATGAGTAAGGAAATAGGGCGTTGCCTTTCATAGGAACCATTCCGACATATGCCTTAAGCGATTTAGGGACCTCACAGAAAACCTAAATCTTAATTTCCGGCGGTTTTCAACCGTCTTCCTTTTTAGTCATCATTCTCCTGACTGTCCTGCGCCAACCTTTTCATCTTATAGTAGCGACCTACGTCCTCATTTTATTTGCAGGATGTATTCCAACCTCTGTCTACAGATTTTGCGCTCAACAGCTCCCTCTAGCACCGTTTAAGTTATTCCCTGATGTCATAATGTCATAGCAGATGTCGTGTCATACTGTCCCTTCTCCTTATCCATGCCGCGTGGGATTAGCCGAGCGGTCTAAGGCGCTGCAGTCATGGACTTGCGGCTGGGCCCGGCGGAAGTTCGAGTCCTCCCTCGGGCATGGGTGTGTGTGTTTGTCTTTACGATAATTTAGGTTAAGTAGTGTGTAAGCTTAGGGACTGATGGCCTGAGCAATTAAGTCCCATAAGATTTCACACATATTTGAACATTTTTTCTCCTTATCCGTGTTTTCTATATATTCCTTTCCTCGTCGATTCTGCGGAGAACCTCTTCATTCCTTATCTTACCATTCCACCTAATTTTCAATATTCGTCTGTAGCACCACATCTCAAATGCTTCATTTCTCTTCTGTTCCTCTTTTCCCACAGTCCATGATTCACCTTAGACAATGCTGTGTTCCTAATACACATTGTCAGAAAGTTCTTCCTGATACTAAGGCCTACGTTTGATACTAGTAGACTTCTCTTGGCCAAGAAAGCCATTTTTGCCAGTGCTAGTCTGCTTTTTAAGTCCTCCTTCCTCAGTCCGTATCGGGGTATTCTCCTGCCTATGTAGCAGACTCCCTTAACTTCGTCTACTTCGTCATTCTCAATTCTGATGTTAAGTGTCTCGCTGTTCTCATTTCAACTACTTCTCATTACTTTCGTGTTAAGATTTATTCAGTGCCATCAGGTGTGTCATCGGCGAATCTTATCACTGACATCCTTTCACTTTGAATTTTAATCCCATCCTTGAACCTTCCTTCTATTTCTGTTATTTCTTCTTCGATATATATGAGTAGACCGAACAGCAGGAGCGAATGACTTTATCCCTGCCTTATACCCTTACTCCGTTCTTGGTCTTCCAGTCTTACTGTTCCCTCTTGGTTCTTGTATGTACTGTATATTACACGTTCTTCCCTACAGCTTATCCCTTTCTTTTCCCAGAATTGCGAATATCTTGCACCATTTTGCATAGACTAACGCTTTTTCCAGGTCCACAAATCGTATGAACATGTCTTGATTTTTCTTCAATCTTGTATCCATCATCAACAGCAACGTCAGAACTGCCTCTCTGGTGCCTTTACATTTCCTAAAGCCAAACTAATCGTTATCTAACATTTTCTTTCCCGTTATTCTGTGTTCTGTTCTTGTCAACAACTTGGATGTATGGCCTGTTAAGCTGATTGTGCCATAATTCTATCGCTTGTCTGGCCTTGATATCCTCGGAATTGTGTGAATGATGTTTTTCCGAAAATCTGATGGTATATCGCCAGTCTCATACAGTCTACATCTTCATACATTCCAGACACCAACGTGAATAGTCGTTTTGTTGCCACTACCCCCAATGACTTTAAATATTCCAACGGAATTTTATCTATCTTTTGTGCCTTATTTGATCTTAAGTCGACCAAAGCTGCTTTAAATTGTGATTGTAACACTGGATCCCCTATATCTTCCCTGTCGACTCCTGTTCCTTCTTCCATCACATCGTCAGACAAGTCGTTCTCCTGAAAGAGGCCTTCAGAGTACTCTTTCCGCCCATCCGCTGTCTCAACTGCATTTGACAGCGGAATTCGCATTGCACTCTTAATGTTTCCGCTCTTGCTTTTAATTTCACCAACGATTGTTTTGACTTTTCTGTATGCTGAATGAGTCCTCCTGGCAGCCATTTCTTTTTCTGTTTCTTCTCATTTTTCATGCAGCCATTTCGCCTTAGCTTCCCTGCACTTCCTATATATTTCGTTTCTAAGTGACTGTTATTTTTTGTGTTCCTGAATTTCCCTGAACATTTTTGTATTTCCTTCTTTTATCGATCAACTGAAGTATTTCTTCTGTTACCCACTATTTCTTCACAGTTGCCTTCCTTGTACCTATGTTTTTTTCCACCTTCTGTGAATCACTTTTTAGAGATGTCTAGTCCTCTTCAGCTGCACTGCCTACAGAGCTATTCCTTATCGCACTATCTATAGCCTCAGAGAACTTCAAGAATACTTCTTCTTACCTTATCACTTTCGTATCCCACATCTTTGTATGTTATTCTCCCTGAGCAGTCCCTTAAACTTCAACCTTCAACAAATTGATGATTATTGATTATTTCCACGACTCTACTTGAACCGCTCAAAAACCGTTTTGCATCGCCCACTCATGTCTAACACAGTTTATGTGTTCTTCTATCGGAGAATTCTTCCTTTATAATCTTTCTTACTGCACTACTAGGGTCCAGCTGTGTAACGGAGATATAAATTAACCCACATTCTCAGTAGAGCACGCTTTTTCTCCATTCGCGAAAGGCAAGACAGGATAGTTCGGCTAGTGAACACTGTTCAGTCTGTCAACATGCCACAGATGACATTTCAAACTCAGATCGTACAAGCAGTTTGAATTTTCTGTGAACTTTGGGAACGTTGCGCACTGGATTCGTGCTCACCGCGGAGTCATTCGAGCATGCAACCAATATCATGAGGCTTATAAAACTGAAGGTGTGCCTCACACTGGTGATGCCTCACACTGGTGACCCGCGGCCAACAGCATCATCAAAAAATTATGGCCCGCAAAAAGCTCGAGGAAAATGCAACAGAAACGCATCCTACCGCTTGGAGCAAACGGTGAGCTCCGTCGACCAAAGCAGCGCGCAACAGGTACCGCGCAATCAGCCTGGCCTCTAACTAATCCTTAGAGTACTAGCCCCTAGCGCCTCTGTGCTCTTTGAAGGTAGTCAAGGCAACACCTTATTGAAATTTAGACCAATGTCGCTGTTTTCTGTACACGATTTGTCTGACATTTGATGATCGTCATAGAACAGTGAGAAGGTGACGTGCTACTAATTGGCGTCTCACGCATGTAGTCCCTTCAGCAGGGAGGTGGACAAATCATGTTTAGGGGCCAATATTGCGTACAGAAATCACACGTCTTACGCAGCTATCGACGTTAATCTAGAGCCTTGTAACATTGGGACATGATCCTCCAACTAGTCAGTCAGTCCTGCGGTTAACATTTCGGGTTTGTCTCCCAAGACAATTACACAAAGTACACCGAATCCACTTCGTGAACACATCGAGACTTCCACCGAATAGTCGCTGGAGCCACCCTCACACACTGGATGACGTCAGAGTAGAGGCCATTCATCAGTGACAGAGACATGAGCAGCTGCGTCTCACCTTACAAGGGACACCCAAGCATTCTACAACGCACAGGGTGGAACAACGCAGTATTTAATGTTACCCAGCAGCAAATTTTGGTTTCACAGATGTCCAAATATGCGAGTCTTCCAACAGACTGTTTTTATATTAATTATAGCATCGATTTTACGTCACAGTAAAGTTATATTTCTAAATTCACGAGGCATAACACACACTTTCGGAAATATACAAGCAGTGCAAAACTCTTTCTGAGATATTTATTACAACAAACTTTTAGGACAGTATTGCGAAATGAGTGATGGGAAACCTATACACCACATCATCAAAAGTACCCAGTCGCTATTGGTGGACGTTAATACGGAATGTACCCAACATTCGCCTTTAAAACGGCTTCAGATCTGCTGGGGACACTGTCAGAGACGTGTCTCAGTATCTGTGGAGGAATGGCAGCTCATTATTCCTCAACATCTGAAACCTGACAAGGTAATGTTGGATGCTGGGGTCTGGAGCGAAGTCGGCATTCTAACTCATCCTAAGGGGGCTCCATTAAGTTTTGGTTGGGACTCTCAGCAGGGAAGTCAGTTTCAGGTACACTATGTGATCAAAAGTATCCGGACATCTGGATGAAAAAGACTTACAAAGTTCGTACCGACTACCATCGGTTATGCTGGAATTCAGTATGGTGTTGGCCGACCCTTAGTCTTGATGACAGCTTCCACACTCGCAGGCATACGTTCAGTCAAGTACTGGAAGGTTTCTTGGGAAATGGCAGTCCCTTCTTCACGGAGTGCTGCACTCAGGAGAGATATCGACGTCGGTCGGTGAATCCTGGAACGAAGTCGGCGTTCCAAAACATCCCAAAGGTGTTCTACAGGATTCAGGTCAGGACTCTGTGCAGCCCAGGCGATTACAGGGATGTTATTGCAGCGTAACCACTCCGTCACAGGCCGTGCATTATGAACGGGTGCTCGATCGTGTTGAAAGATGCAATGGCCATCTCCGAATTTCTCTTCAACAGTGGGAAGCAAGAAGGTGCTTAAGACATCAACGTAGGCCTGTGCTGTGATAGTGCCACGCAAAACAACAAGGGGTGCAAGCCCCCTCCATGAAAAACACGACCACACCATAACACCACCGCCTCCAAATTTTACTGTTGGCACTACACACGATGGCAGATGTCGTTCACCGTGCATTCGCCATATCCACACCCTGCCATTGGATTGCCACATCGTGTACCGTGATTCGTCACTGGACACAACGTTTTTCCACTGTTCAATCGTCCAATGTTTACGCTCCTTACACCAAGCGAGGCGTCGTTTGACGTTTACCGGCTTGATGTGTGGCTTATGAGCAGCCGCTCGACCATGAAACCAAAGTTTTCTCACCTCCCGCCTAACTGTCAAAGTACTTGCAGTGGATCCTGACGCAGTTTGGAATTCCTGTGTGATGATCTGGGCAGATGTCTGCCTATTACACATTACGACCCTCTTCAACTGTCGGCGGTCTCTGTCAGTCAACAGACGAGGTCGGCGTGTACGCTTTTGTGCTGTACGTGTCCCTTCACGTTTCCATTTCACTGCCACATCGGAAACAGTGGACCTAGGGATGTTTAGGAGTGTGGAAATCTCGTGTACAGACGTATGACGCAAGTGACACCCAATTATGTGACAATGGACCTAGGGATGTTTAGGAGTGTGAAAATCTCGTGTACAGATGTATGACACAAGTGACACCCAGTTATGTGACCACGTTCGAAGTCCGTGAGTTCCGCGGAGCGCCCCATTCTACTCTCTCACGATGTCCAGTGACTACTGAGGTCGCTGATATTGAGTACCTGGCAGCACAATCCACCTAATATGAAAAAAAACGTATGTTTTTGGGGGTGTCCGGATACTTTTGATCACATAGTGTATGTTATTGTCCACAACACAATGCTTTGCAAATGCAATTTTAGGGCAGGATGCACTGACATGCTGACAAAACAATTATCTCCGAACTGTTCCTTTACTGTACGCCGTACACACTACTGTAAAATGTGATCATATCCCTCTGCATTTTGCACCACAATAATGAGACCGTACCTTAACCACGAAAAATATCGCTATACCCTAACACCACCTTCTCTGTACTTCGCTGCTGGCGCTACGCATGTTGGCACGTAGCAATCTTCAGGCATCAAGCAAATCCAAACCCTTCCATAGTATTGCCACGAAGTATAGCGTGATTCATTTCTCCAAATCACATGTTTCCAGTCATCCACTTCCCAGTGGTGTTGCTCATTACTCCGACTCAAGCGTCGCTTATCATTTATAACAGAAATGGGTAGCTTATGAAGAGCTACCCGACCATCGTACCCCGTGCTTTTTAACGCGCAGCGCATAGTCATTGTACTAGCTAGATTGCTGGTACCACTTTGGAACTCACGAGTGATTCGTTCTGCTGATTTCATTTGATTGTTTACAGCCATCCTCCCGAATTCCCGTCAGTAGCCTACATTACGTGTGTCTGCTCTTGCTCTAGTTGTGGTTGTTCCTTTGCGTTCCTATTTCACAATCACGTCACCAACAGGGCACATAGGTGGCTTCAGGAGAGTTGAAACGTCCCTGATAGATTTGCTACTTTGGTGACATCCAATGTCTAGTCCTGGTTCGAAGTTACTGAATTCTCCTGACCGATCCATTCCGCAGTTTCTGCTTCTCTACTGACATCACAATACCCCCCGACTCCTATTGTGCTGGCAGGTCCACCTCTCCTGCCACCTAGCGGTCAATTTCTCGTCACATAGCGGCGTCCAGTTAACTTTGCGCCAATAATGTATGCATCCACTGTCACGAGCCGTCTTTAACTTTTACCAATGGATTAATCTGAAGAATGTCTGCTCCATATTGCTTCTTCTAATCTGATTAGCAACAGCCGATGATTAACGATCTGTATCACAGTGCGCAATTTTAGTCACCCTGCCCACAAGAGAGTACTCTAATGGATTGAACGAAAACAAAGTCGATCAAGTATATGATATCAAGTCAGAGATTTCGAAAACGCGACGTCATGGAGCAACCTGGAGTAAAATAGGAGGGAACACAGCTTTTCTGTGAGGTAAGTGACTTATAAAAAAGAATGGGATTTCCACTATGGAGATTCGTGATTGAAATGAGTTTAGGCAATTAACAGAGTTGGAGGTAGTCTCATAGTTCTTTAATTTCATATTTCTTGGGTTTGTATTATTGTTAGGATTTCTTGCAATTCAGTGCCATTCTTTTATGCGAATTATTGGAAGTCATGTTGTCAATGTGTAGCAGTCAGATTCCGTTGCGCTTGTGTATTTTGGCAATAAATGAATAGGTTAGGTTTGAGTTGTCTTTGCCAGGAAAATTTCTGTAGGTCAGTGTTTAGTAAAAAATATAATAATTAGAGAGTTAGTTTCAAATATATGTTCCGTCATGTTAAAGATGTTCTTAGGGACAGAGTACGAGAGAATTCCAAAACTCTATTCGTTGGCATTAATTTATCAATGAAATTGACGGTTGATCTCAGTGACTTTAGACTGAATTACTTGGAAATATATAACTAACCACTTACTATATAGTTATATGTCAAGACACTTTTTAGATTTTCATCCATCTTCATTTGGTGCAACACATTTATATCTTCGTGAATACTACATTTTTGTCTTCTGAATTCTGAACGCGGCAGCTGCCATATTCAGAATAACAACGCCTTTAGCTACCATTTTTTCCGAGCTGTATTTGTTCGTTTAATTCGTAGTTACATTCACTTACTTTCATTCTGTAAATCGCAGCTAATTACTTCGTATTTATAAGCATGACAGACACACTTTCAGATTTACAGCCGCACTGGTAGAGCGCAGCATTCATCACGTGGGCGACTTACATTCGGTTACGTCGGAAAATAAATCTAGTCACGAGAACAATTTTCGAAGACTCAGAAATTATTTCTGAAGTCTGCTGTATTTCTAGACTTAGCATTACATACTTTAAAACTTAAAGCAATGTATCAGTGAAATATGAATGGTGTCATATTCCCTGCTTGATGTTCATTGTGTGTACTGCAGTGAATAGAGCTAAATTATTTTAAAGCTAGACCTTTTTTCTCGCTACGTGAAGCACAGAAAACCATTACAAGTCTTGATTAATGATACAGAAATGACTATATTAATAAGTAGCTTATTTTAAGGTAGGTTTTAAATGGCTGTCTAACTGAGGGAGAAATGACGAGCTAACACTGGCCAAATGATGGCTAAATCTCCATGAATGTTTTCCGTTTGTCTGCAGGCTCTTGTTTACGACATCAAGTAGTCAGAAAAAGTTGAGTGACAAGTCTTTAGACGTAGGTCATGTGATGTGGTGGGTCGAGATTCAAATTGTCACTTGCCTCACTTGACTTAGGTTTTGCTTGGTTTCAGGAAGTGAGCTCAGGTGAGTGCAGAAAAGTTTTGCTCAGCTAGGTAATCCACTCCCCATTCCAAGTTCTTCCTTTTTCTTTTCTTTTTTTTTTTAATTTTCTTTACCTGCTGGCCTCGAGGGACCTCACTGTCAACTAATTAGTAATTTGAAAATAAGTGCACATACAACTTAGTTGTATGAGGGAAACTGAGTGTGAACAATACATAAAATGATTCAATAGACAAATAAGAAAAACCAACCTTGCAACGCGCACTGGTACAGCAGAGAATCCTCGTTGTTATTGTAGTAGAACGGATGCAGGTGGTGCTGAAACAGGATGATGTAGGTGTTGGATGTGTATATGTGTTAAGACACTCTACAAGCAGATTTTGAAAGAAAACGCTATTTATTACAGGATCATGACAGTTCACTTAAACATTAGTTACTTCATGCGCTTAGTCGACCACCCGCTTGCTCAGTAAACCTCTTCCATAGAGTTCTATTCTTCATATCATATACCTTTCCAGATCGGATATACTGGGTGATTCAGTTGCCTCGGCCTTTGGGTTTTATGCAACCCACAACGCATTCGAATACTACGTGCAAGATTTCATATTCTGTCCCCCGCCACATGTAAACTATCGGGCCTACAGAAAAACGATGAGTATCTTTTAGTAGAATATTTAATGTAGCTAAATTTAGTGCTGAGATACGTTTTCGCCGGAGGCCACAGTTTTCGAGTTATTCAAGATCACGCGTTTAAAGGTCACTTTTGTACGTTTTTCTTCAATAATTCGAAAACTACGGCCGCTAGCGAAAACGATAACTGCATTAAATTTACTACAAAAAAGTTTCTGTTCACTTTTTCTGTAGGGCTAACAGTTCGCTCATAGCGAGTGATAGAGTATGAAAATATCTCACATAGTATTTGAAGGTGTTACAGGTTGCATAAAAAACAGCAGTACGGGCAACTGAATCACGCTGTAGATCTACAACACCAAACAGTGTGCCACTGCGTGACCTGACAAGTCGATCGACTGCCACAGTGGTTACCTACTGTCGCTAGGTGACTGGGTTCATCCCAGCCACATACGAGGGACGTTTGAGAAGTCCGTGCACAAATAAAAACTGCTTACTTGTTTGGGGTAAACCTGTTTTATTTTTCGACATAGTCTCCTTTTATACTTACACACTTCGTCCAACGCTGTTCTAATTTGTTGATCCCTTCCGAATAATAGGAATTGTCTAAGTCTGCAAAATAACTATTAGTTTCTGCACTCACCCCCTCGTTTGAATAAAATCTTTGTCCTGCCAGCCATTTCTTCAAATTTTAGAACAAACAGTAGTCCGAGGGAGACAAGTCTGGAGAATATTGGGAATGTGAAACGAGTTGGAATCCTATTTCCATTACCTTTGCTACCACAGCTGCTGAGGTGTGTGCTGGTGCAGTGTTGTGATGCAAAAGAACTTTTTTGCGCTCCAATCGCCGGCGTTTTTCTTGCAGTTCGGTTTTCAAACAGTCCAATAACGATGAATAATATGCACCTGTAATAGTTTTACCCTTTTCCAGATAGTCGACAAGGATTATCCCTTGCGAAACCGAAAAGACAGTCGCCATAACCTTTCCGGCTGAAGGACTGGTCTTCGCCTTTTTTGGTACAGATTCTCCCTTGGTAACCCATTGTTTAGATTGTTGTTTCGTCTCAACAGTATGGTAATGTAGCCATGTTTCATCCACAGTGACGAAACGACTCTTAAAGTCCTGGTATTCTTCCTGAACAGCTGCGAACCATCCTTGCAACACTTCACACGATTCCGTTTTTTGTCAAGCGTGAGCAATCGTGGAACCCATATTGCTGATAGCTATCTCATGTCCAAATGTTTATGCAAAACATTATGTACCTGTTCATTCGAGATACCCACAGCACTAGCAATCTCACGCACCTTAACGCTTCTCTCATCCATCTTCATAACGTTCAGCATCACTTGTGCCCATATGCCCACGCCGAAATTTTTGAAACCACTTATAAACTGTTCTAATCGAAGGTGAAGAGTCACCGTAATGTTTACCAAGCTTCTCTTTAGTCTCCTGAGGCGTTTTGCCTTTCATAAAGTAATGTTTAATCACCACACGAAATTCATCTTCGTCCATGTTTTGACAATCACTCGACTTCCTTGATTCACGCGAATGCCAAACACAAATAAATTGACCAATATGGCTGAAACTTGGTGTGAGTTCTTTTCAAAGATGCTACTAACTAAACATGACCTCGATACGCGCCCGTGTTGCCATCGCTCGGACTTTACACGGACTTTTCAAACGCCTCTCGTACTTTAATACTTCATACTTCTTGTATTTCATTGTTCAAGTAGACTGTTTTTGACACAGGGAAGCGGCTAGTGCTTGTGAATTGCTGGGTGCCAGAGCAGACGAGAGCAGTTAAGTCGGGCAGTACATCTACAGACGCCCCCGCCTGCTGGGTACTCACTCCGTATCCCACGCCGTGCGTCGTCTCCCCCGCAGCGCCGCCTCCGCCGTAGCCAAACGCAGCGCGCAGGCGGTCCGCCTCCTCCTCGTCTACGCCCAACTTCGGTTCCGCCGTTCTTCTGTAACATACATCATGTACTGTTAGCGAAGGTGGCAACAGGCGCGAGATGAAGTAGCAGTTGCCAGCTGTAGCACACAGTTCCCACAGTCACCGTCTGCTGCATTATTAACCCCAAGTTGCAATATCTGGAAGGAGGGTAATCTGAGTGTGTCCGCAAGGAACAAGTTGTTGGACTGCCTATAGCCTGACTGAAATTACGAAGGCGTTCCGAAAAGCAACGGTTCCGAATGTTTTGTGTGAGAACTTTCCAGTGAACATGATTACCCGGAAAAATTATCCGAACACATTCTGAACAACTATAGCAGTTACGCATGACTTTGTTAATAGAATATTTCTCTTTCTTGTTACACACAAATTTCAGTTTCCCTTTTCACTTGATTGCATAAAATATTCGACTATGTATATACCGGGTGATCAAAAAGTCAGTATAAATTTGAAAACTTCATAAACCGCGGGATAATGTAGATAGAGAGGATAAAATTGACACATCCTTGGAATGACATGGGGTTTTATTAGAACAAAAAAGCAAAGTTCACAAAATGTCCGACAGATGGCGCTGGACAGCAAAACGTCAATGACTGCGCATGACAATCGTATATAAAAGGAACTGTAATGAGAGAGAGAATCAGATGCGCAGCATGTTGACGTTATCTGAAAAGGCACTTTAAGTGAAGTTGTATTATCAGAATGGGGAATGTGCTAGTTCAGCCTTACGATCCTATCACCATAGGAAGGGGATTCGAACGGGTAAAGGTCCGTTGACAAATGCAGCTCTGGCGAGAATGATTTCGAAGTTCGAAGCCACGGGTTGTTTAGACAATAGACCCGTAGTGGCCAACCGAGCGAAAGGCGTAATGCTGCTGAGACAGTTCAGGAAGAAATGGAGACTGTAGCGGGTTCGTCTATGCACGGGGAAGTCAGCGCTCGTGCAGTCGCACATCGCACCGGCATTCCATACACTACTGTCTGGTTGACACTGAGGCGTACCCTCCGATGCTATCTGTACAAAATCCATCGGCACCATGACCATGAACTGTTACCTGGCGATTTAGTGAAGCGGAGGGCATTTGCGGTATGGGCGTTTCAAAAGATGGCGGAAGATGACGATTGGTTGAGTAACGTGTTGCGGACCGACGAAGCTCATTTCACGCTCCGAGGGTCTGCCAACGCCCAAAACTGCAGAATTTGGGTTACCGAAAATCCTAGAACTGTCGTGGAAACTCCACTGCACGACGAGAAAGTCACGGTATGGGTTTTATTTATCACATCTACCGTTATCGGGCCTTTTTTCTTCGAGAAAATGCGTGATTCTGGTTTTCTAACTGCTACCGTGACGAGTGAAAGGTACGTCGATATGTTACAGAATCGCATCATCCCCAGCGTGGCTGATAAACACCTGCTGGAACGTACGATGTTTATGCAGCATGGCGCTCCACCCCATATTGCTAGACGCGTGAAAGATCTCTTGCGCGCGTCGTTTGGTGATGATCGTATGCTCAGCCGCCACTTTCGTCATGCTTGGCCTCCCAGGTCCCCAGACCTCAGTCCGTGCGATTATTGGCTTTGGGGTTACCTCAAGTCGCAAGTGTATCGTGATCGACCGACATCTCTAGGGATGCTGAAAGACAACATCCGACGCCAATGGCTCACTATAACTCCGGACATGCTTTACAGTGCTGTTCACAACATTATTCCTCGACTACAGCTATTGTTGAGGAATGATGGTGGACATATGAAGCATTTCCTGTAAAGAACATCATCTTTGCTTTGTCTTACTTTGTTATGCTAATTATTGCTATTCTGATCAGATGAAGCGCCATCTGTCGGACATTTTTTTGAACTTTTGTATTTTTTTGGTTCTAATAAAACCCCATGTCATTCCAAGCAAGTGTGTCAATTTGTACCTCTCTATCTACATTATTCCGTGATTTATTCAGTTATCAAATTTATACTGACTTTTTGATCACCTGGTATGTTTCCAAGCACTGTCATACAAAGTTTTCTAACATTTAACTACTTACTGACGGGATCTCTTCACGTAACACACAACTTATGGAGTTAAATAGTGTCTTAGGTTTAACAAGTCAATATACATCATGTGATCAAGAGTGTCCGGACATCTCCAAAAACATACGTTTTTCATGTTAAGTGCATTGTGCTGTCACCTACTGCCAGGTACTCCATACCAGTGACCTCAGTAGTCATTAGACGTTGTGAGAGATCAGAATGGGGTGCTCCGCGGAACTCACGGACTTCGAACGTGGTCAGTTGATTGGGTGTCATTTGTGCCATACGTCTGTAAGTGAGATTTTCACACTCCTAAACATCCCTAGGTCCACTCTTTCCAATGTGATAGAGAAGTGGGAACGTGAAGGGACACGTACAGCACAAAAGCGTACAGGCCGACGTCGACTGTTGACAGACAGAGACCGCCGACAGTTAAAAAGGATCCTAAGGTGTAATATACAGCCATCTATCCAGGTCATAACACAGGAATTCCGAACTGCATCATAATCCACTGCAAGTACTATGACAGTTAGGCGGGAGGTGAGAAAACTTGGATTTCATCGTCGAGCGGCTGCTCTAAAACACACATCTCACCGGAAAATGCCAAACGACTCCTCTCTTAGTGTGAGGAGCGTAAACACTGGGCGACTGAACAGTGGAAAAACATTGTGTGGAGTGACAAACCACGGTACGCAATGTGGCGATCCGATGGCCGGGTGTGGGTATTTCGAATGCCCGGTGACCGTCAGCTGCCAGCGTGTGGAATGCTAATAGTATAATTCGGAGGCGGTGGTGTTATGGCATGTTCATGTTTTTCATGGAGGGGGCTTGCACCCCTTGTTGTTTCGCGTGGCACTATTGCAGCACATGCCTACATTGATGTCTTAAGCGCCTTCTTGCTTCCCGCTGTTGAAGAGCAAAAAAATGCAAATGGCTCTGAGCACTATGGGACTTAACATCTATGGTCATCAGTCCCCTAGAACTTAGAACTACTTAAACCTAACTAACCTAAAGACATCACACAACACCCAGCCATCACGAGGCAGAGAAAATCCCTGACCCCGCCGGGAATCGAACCCGGGAACCCGGGCGTGGGAAGCGAGAACGCTACCGCACGACCACGAGATGCGGGCGTTGAAGAGCCATTCGGGGATGGCGACTTCATCTTTCAACACGATCGAGCGCCTGTTGATAATGCACGGCCTTTGGCGGAGTTGTTACTCGACAATAACATCCCTGTAATGGACTGCCCTGCACAGAATCCTGACCTGAATCCTGTACAACATATTTGGGATCTTTTGGAACGCCAACTTCATGCACGGCCTCACCGACCGACATCGATACCTCTCCTCAGTGCAGCACTCCGTGAAGAATGGGCTCCCTTTCCCCAAGAAACCTTCCAGCACTTCATTGAACGTATGCCTGCATGAGTGGAAGCTGTCGTCAAGGCTAAGGGTGGGCTAACACCAATTGAATTCCAGCATTACCGATGGAGGGCGCCACGAACTAGTAAGTCATTTTCAGCCAGGAGTCCGGATACTTCTGATCACATAGTGTAAAATTAAATGATATTACTGTCATTCTGTCCAACTTTTTGCGATCGAAAGCGAAATAATTTGTATGCGGCTGTGCTGAAAAGCAATGCCTTTTTTATGTGAAATCCCTTAACGCTTTTAAATCAAACAAGTGTTGTTAACATTCTGCATCTTTATTCTTGATGTCTGCACGTTTATTTCTCGGTATGGTCAATCCGGTGAGGAACACATTTCTAAAAAGAGAGGCCAGTTGGTCGATGCCGTCACTGTAGAATGTTTTACTTTGTTGGCGGAACCACAAACTCACTTCTGCTTGCACTACCTCATCAGTATAAAAGTGAAGTCCCCGAAGGCGTTCTTTATGGTTTGGAAACGGCCAAAAATCGGATGGAGTCAAGTCAAGTTTGTAGGGAGGATGGACGATAACAGTGAACCCAAGGCATCTCATTGTTGCTGATGTTGCAGCGCTCGTGCGTGGTGTGGAATTGTCATACTGAGGAAGAGAGTGCCCCATATGTGGACAAACTTCGATTTCGAAACACTATAACAGCACTCTGTATCTCACACATCCACGTAGTTTCGTTACACACCACCATCTTACATGCTACAATTCGGAGCTCTCTAGCGGTAGGGCGCTGCAATAATGTAGATGTGAAGAATAAATAATGTAGAATGTTAATAAAGTTTTCACATAAAAAATTCAGAATCATTACTTTTCAGAAAGTTCTCGTAGCTGGAACCTGACGTTTAAAGTAGAGAGTTTCGACCTTGTGGCGGCAAGTACTGTCTGCAGACAGCTACCACAGAACTCCGCTCCAAGCGGCGGTAGAAAATCTCCTACAAACATCACGCAACATTTCTGAAGTTCATCTAAGGTATTAACCATCATAGTGTATTAAACATTTCAAAAATTTGCACTTAATTTCAATCAAGGTCAGACTGCTGTAAATTATATTGAAACTTTTGAAGTTTCCCCTTCTGAAACAGCTTCAAACTTACAAAGTCCCATATTGCAAACTACTTAAGCCAAGGAATTTTTTTTTTCGTTTATTTCCAGAAGCCTCGCTCATGAACAGATGTTTCCAATGTTGCGTATTTCATTGTTTCTTATGTGTATACGCTTCGTAAGATGGAGTTTATTTGCAATTTTGTAAATATTCAAGTACGAAATTTAAAGTCCAAATCTCCTACAAAAGTAACATAAAAACTCTGCATTCCACGTTTCGTATACTTCTGTGTAATGACATTCCACGTGTGGTAGAGTTCTCCGTAGTGACTCCCTTACGCCTCGCTTGCGACTACTGTTATATCACATTGTGAGCCACACGAAAGTAAATGTTACACGAATGTCCTACTGCAACAGTTTACTGATAACTGACGGGCACAATGCTTTTCGCAGTAGAAGTGGTAACACCGAACCGACAGCGACAGGCTCTCATTGGTGTACTGATGGCAGGAGTGGTGCGGGTTGCTAGCTGTCAAACGTTAAAGGGGGTAGACCGGGGTGACACTCGATTTTACAGCCGATGTTTTTTTTTTTTTAATCAAATAAGAAACATTTTACAAAACTGACTTAGGCTTCTATTGTACACCCTTAAGATTATGTTATGTATTTTTTAAATAAAAAACTTGAACCCAGAGGAAACTACACAACATCGACGAAAAGCTTTCGCCGAATAAGAGGGCGACTGAATAAGAGGGCGATTGGTGGGAGCTCTGAACGCCACAATTTTCAATCTGGAACAAAATTTAAAAACTGCCTTGAAACTGATGGTATTTTCTGTCGTAGACCGTAGAAACTTTCTTTTTTTTTGTAAAAATGGGGGCATTCTGAAATAAAAGTCTGATTTTTAGCAAAAAAGTCGCTATAAAAACGAGCACCAAAAACTCTACATTAAAATAAATCGCAAAAATCGTACGTAATGCAGTACAATAAACGCCGCGTCACAAGTTACAAAAACGTATAATGCAATTGCATGTATATTTCATGAATTATAGCTCCCGCCAACATGAAAAATGTTGTTTTGTGAAAACAAGCGTTTAAAGTCTCAACTTGCGTTTTTTAATATTGAAACTGAACAAACATTGAACGTGCAGTTGGCGTTGTTTTCGCCAATGTCGAAACACTCTCAGTTTGACGAAATTATATCGATTAACTGGCTTCCGTCTTCCAATCGAAACGTTTCTTGTACGATTGGGATTATTCTTCGATTTTTCTATCCATATAAACGCGTTTGTCATTTTCGTGCGCTAACGTTTTACTTCGTTTAAAAAACAACCGAAATGACAAATTAAGGAGATGCGAGAGAAGCACGTGCTTTCAGACTGTTTACCTTAACCCAACATGTTACGAACCAAAATATTGTTGAGAATACTATTTTAGTTGATACTAATGCCCTCCGTGATACATCCCAAACTAACGAGACACCTGTTCCGTCGGTAATTGTTTTAGTATTACACCGGTTGCATAAGAGCGCTCGAATTCGCCAGGCCACCATGCAGTAAATCGCTGTTTTGAGATATTTTAACATTTATGGCATACTTTACACGAATGAATCTTCAAAACGTACCCTCTAAGGAACACTTTAAGCCAATAAAAAATTAAGCTCAAAAGAAATTTCTATCCTGGTCTGCACCCGTAAATCAGACTATGGTCCAGTAAGTACTGACACACGCTGGCCGGAGGTCTGCTAATCATAGTTACTTATGCTATTAGTCTTGTCATATCCCTGTCATACACAGCGCTTCTATCGAGTGGCTCTATGAATCGAAAGTGATTTATTCGATCCCGAATTTCATTTTGAATTATTCTAAATCTGTTGACACTGCAGGTCAAAAGGAACATTGCATCATCCTTTTTAACAGCATAGGAATTGCAATGTAATACCTGTCATCTATGACCCTGTTGCATTACAGTTGCCTCGGCGTCGGTTTTGGATAGCGCAATTTTTCCAAGCACGGTGTAACTTAATCACGGCGGCACACAAGCATTCTAAAAACTTAGCCGTTTCGGAAATCCTCCCACCCTTGGCCCAAAATCCAATGATCTTGTCCTTTTCGACGTCAGATAAATTGGACCGTTTCCGCATTACGAGAACGACTGCAATGTTGTCCGCGTGTCTGTGACTTTATTGCACTTTGACGTCGAATGTACGTGGTGGTCATATTAATGTAACTGGACCGTGTATTTTGCTTTACGGATAAAAATGTTAGCAGGTACAAAGAAAAATTAATCAAAAGTCAATTAAAGTAGCAGAAACAATTTTCCCACGTGTATGAAAATTATTTAGGCTGGAACACATCGGTTTGCAAGAACTACAAGATAGGTGCAAATACACTATGATGGGGAACAACTGCATTAATAACATGTTGTTGCAGAAGAAGGGAAGAATTAATAGGTGCACATTACCAATAATTTTAAGTTACTAGATAGAATACTTAATGTAGAGCACTGAAGATATCTATTGAGGTGAGAAGACCAGTGGCTCTGAGCACTATGGGACTTAACTTCTGAGGTCATCAGTCCCCTAGAACTTAGAACTACTTAAACCTAACTAACCTAAGGACATCACACACATCCATGCCCGAAGCAGGATTCGAACCTGCGACCGTAGCGGTCGCGCGGTTCCAAACTGTAGCGCCTAGAACCGCTCGGCCACCCAGGCTGGCTAGTATAAATCCTTACGAAAATAATGAAGATCAGCGGTAGCGTTTTATGGTGCCAAGATGTGACGAATTAGATTAAAGGTTTCTCAATGACGACACTGCACTTTTAGAAAGTCTACGTACGGCTCTGCTGTTACGGATATAGTGTTTCGTCGTTTGTGGTTCTCTGCAGTGACACAAGGGGTTATTCGTAGCGAATATATTGTTATTGTACCTAATGCAGGGGAAGGCTTCTGAGGGTTCAACTGCATAAGCAGGAAACATTTCATAATTACGTTTGGCTTCGTTAGGAAACACAGATATTGTGTTCCAAGTAGGCTGTGCCCTGTTCGTTGCATCGTTGACGCTGAAAGAAAGAAGAAAAGCTGAGGTTAATGTCCACATCCGACGGACGAATTACCATCGTGTTCTCTCACATCACGAGACACTTAGGAGACTTCAGAGCTTAACACAGTACACTGAGTAGGGTCTCCACATTCCTGTCTCCCTATCCTCATCCCAGTGAGCCAAATTTTCGTGAAAAACTTACAAGATGTGAACTGATTACCTCCAGATGATTTGCTACCATATTTCCATGTTTCATCAATACTCATTTACGATATACTTCGAAATGTCCTAGCGCTAAGGCGGAGTGGGAGATAAAGAGTTTAACCTCCGTCAACGTCAATAGCATAAGCGAAAGAATACAAATTTGGATCGAATAAGGAAAGCACATAGGCAATAGATATTTGGTGAACCAATGGATACATAAATCAGGGTGGTCGAATACTAGAGCAGTGTCACCCAGTTGGGTCTTTGTGCTGAGAGATGAAATCTCGGCTACCTCAGTTACTCCTGCAGTGTAGGCAACCATTCTGGCATACCGGTTACCAGGCCTTTTCGGGTAGAGCCTCTTACGGCGCTTCGTAAAAGAGAAAAGGAGCAGGACCTGAAGTTATCGGCAGAGAAAATAAAATACCAGGCTACAAAAATCGTGTACCTCTAAAGATTCGAGTCTGCCAACTATATGTTCGGACAGCCCGAATGCTGTAATAACCGCCAAGTGCGGAAGAAAGATCCACAAAACAAACGATTTACGAGACAATAATTTGAAACGATTACAAAGATGCAAGTTCTATGCTAGCGAGGCAGGTCTGTAGAAATATTTACTAACTTGTATCATGGTTTCATCAATTAGTTTTGTATCTTTATATGAGGAATTTTTCAAACTTGGTATTGAAAAATACCACAGCAGTATATTTGATAAAACACATTGTAATTATTCCAGCTCGGCTGCTGTTTTCCACATATTTACTTCATTTAATGAAGCACGCTTCGCTAATTTCGGTCTTAAAGGCCACTCTCAGCTAGTTGGCTTTGAACTACGAAAGTGCGCACTTACAATGTTTAAGACCATGTTAACAGTTTCCATAATGACTATTTCTGTATTCAGTAAACATTTTGTTGTAAATTTGAGACTTGCATGTGTATGTGCTCGCTTTCAGAACAGTGATGTCCGCTGTTAAATAACCAGGTATTTTACGACACGTTGCCTACAAAATCCTGATCCGACCCAACCTCTGCTATGGGAACGCTGCATAAATCTCCGACCGACCAAAGTTCACAGGTCTCTCCAAATCCTCAAGAGCCCTGAATTCCGTCTCGCTTTCCGCATCCGTTTAACTTCTCCCGCATTGATCCTCTACTGTCTTATCAAATTCCCACCCCTCCTCACCCACATCTAACACCTCCGCATCTCTTATACCCGGCCGGAAACTAGATTTCAATAACGCAGTTGTCTCCCATCTAATCACCGATCCGCTGCAGCGCCTTTAAAAACGCATCCCTCCATCCCTACACCCAAGCACACTCCATATCCTATCTCAACGCAACTTCAACCAACACCCTCTCCTACCAGCTTTAACTCTTCCCCAACTATTCCACCCTGCATCAGCGCCCCTGTCTTATTTTCCCTCCCCATCCGTATCCCTATCCTCTTGTAACCACTGCCCTCCCCATACACCATACTATTCCTCACCATCTTTTTTTTTTTCTCCAAATACCCGCCTTACCTCCGACCTATCGTCTCCATACTTTCCCTACCTAGCAGTCCCTATCTCTTTACCCACACCCCTCAAACCTATGTAACATATTCTATCCTCCAATAATAATTCGCAGCCAGTGCAGGTCCTTCAGATCTTGAGTAAAACTGCAGGAATAATTTCACCTTTCTGCAATGTGTTTTTAAAAGGTATATTTTTCATTTTTTAGCTGTCCGTCTTTGATTTTCAATTTAAAATAAAAAAGATCCCCAAATTTTGTTACTCGTTCTATATTTTTTAAATTGGCGCCCCCCCCCTCCTCGTCCATCTGAGGGGAGGGGGATGAAATAACAATAAAGGAGAAAAAAGACACGTTACACCTTGAGCGCTTGAGAATGGCCTCTAAGCCCGAAACTGGCCAATTGTGCGTCAGAAAATAAAATCAGTACCTATAAACAACAGCTGATTTGGAACCTCTCCCATATCTTTCGAGAAATCCACAGATGAGTCAAAACATTGTACCACTGACCACCTCCTTGGTGAACGCCGTTCTTGTGGCATTGTGGTTACGTGACGCGGTAAGATAGGCGGAGCAGAGAGGAATGGGGAACCACTCTAGCGGCGATACAGGCGGCAAATGTAAGATATAGCTGACATGAGCAACTTCAAAAATGGGTATATTGTTCTGGGCCGACGTCTGAGAACGAGAGTCTTGGCAACGGCGAAGGTGGTAGGCTATTCACGTGCTGCTGTCATGAGCATCGATGAAATGTGGTTAAAGGACGGTGAAGCCACCAGCAGCAGACAAGGTGTAATACGTCCGCCCCTCCTCACTGAACGTGGAGGTCGGAGGCTGTTCCGCTCCGTAAAGAGGAATATAGGCGGCTATCTGTACCAGATGTGACGACAGAGTACAGTGCTGGCGCTGCCACAAGTGTTTCGGGGCACATCGCTCAGCGCACATTGTTGAACATGGGGTTTCACAGCAGACGATCCCTACGGGTTTCCATGTGCATCCAACCATATCCTCAGTTTCGATTGCAGTGGGCACAAGATAAGCGAGAGTTGACCATGAATCAGTGTCAATGGAAACGTGTCACCTGGTTGGGAGAATAACGTTTCTTGCTACACCTGGTCATTGGTCATAAACGTCGACATCCAGGCGAACAACTGCTCGAGGAAGAGAGGAAAGTATTGTAGGTATTGACGAAGCCCAAGTCCGGAAATCGACTATGATCTGGTTTGGGAACCATTTGGCGTTCGCCCTACATGACGTATGGAAACTAAAGCAGACTTGAATTTGTCGAACTGTAATTCGAAAATCAATCCTGCTATATGTAAATTCAGTGCCTTGCTCTTTCTTGTGGACGCACCTTTCAAATTTCGGTGAGTGCGAGTCTTTAACCTCTTATACCTCAGTTAATAACTGTTTCAGTATATTGCCGCTTTGAATGATACTTTTTTCTTGTAAGAAAATGACGTTTGTGCAGTATAATGAAGCAATTTTAATGAAGAGAGTTATCTTCTATGAATCGTGTGAGTGTACTAATAAATTAATTAGCGTTTCCATTTACTGATCATTTTAGAGTGAATGTGATTTGTGTCCATGACACTTTATTTTTTGAAACTATCTTTATTGTATTTCAGACATCCTGCTTTTGCCCAGTTATTTTCGTACTGCACTCACATGGAACAAATTCCGAGCTTTTATGATTCCTTGGCCTCTTTTTCTTGGTATCTATATCTGGTCAAGAATTCGTGTATATGTCCTCTACGTAATAAGAAAGTAATTCACAAGTGCAAAACCTACTCACATTACAGTGTGTGTGAAAGAAACCACCCGAGAAAAATGAGACTCAGTTTACAAACCCCTATAGCGGCTAAAGTGTCTGTAAGATTTCATACGTAGCTGGGGATTTAATTTGTGACGCACCGCCACAATAGAGTGCTACACTCTCAAGGAGAAGTGGTGTTACTTGTAGTTCATCATTGTAGGAGTATATGATAACAAAACCATATGGAAGACTCATGTCGCAGTAAGGGCAGCCCAGACAGTCGCATCACTACACATTTTAACGCCCCCCCCCCCTCACCGCCCCCACTTCGCGGCAACGCAGGAGTGTATTCTAGCATTTATATGATCATAAAGGTGCCGAATGGCCAACCATCTTGCGCCTTTTGTTGTAATTCGACAATGGTTTTTAAAGGCCATGGATAAATAGTAAGTTCCCGCTTTATCATGTCCTATTGGGGTTTAATTGGCGACAGACCTGATGATCTTGGTTGCCTCAGCAGTTGTTTTACACCACGAAAGGCACGTTTTGTCGCAGCAGTCGTTTGTGGGACTGCAATGTACTGCTTAAAAACGTCACATCACCTTCCTGTCGAATACATAGCAGTAACACCTGGAATAACATCCACTAATTGCTTTAGCCGGCAGGAGCGCCAAATGTTACCTCGAATTGTAACTGATGGCCTCCCACATCACGAAGCCTGGGATGCGAGCTGTTTTTCGAAAGAGAATACACTCCGGAACAGGTCTACGCCACACACATGTACGCTCATCGCTCATAAACAGACAGAATCTTCTCTCGCCACTGAAGACAAGAAGTGCCATTCCACCCACCAGTTAGCTGTTTCACTAAACCAGAGTAGTCATGCTTGATTGTGTCGTGGTGTCAGTGGCAGCCTGGCCAGAGGCGCGTGTTCTCTTAATTACTGTTGCAAGCAGACGCTTTCCAATGGTCCCTGATGACACAGCACGCTCAACATTTGCCCGGTTTTCATCACTGGATGATGTTCGGTCTGCCACCGCTGCTCACATATTGCGACGATCTGGATGTGCGTCTGTTCTATGCGGACGCCCATAATCTAGTCTAAAGGTGTGCGAGTGTTTCACAGACCACTCTTGAAAATAAAGACACAGATCCATTATGCCCAACACGTGCATCACTCCATCGATTCGTCCATCCACCTTTCCGCAAGCCCACAATGCGACACGTATAAAATACCTGAAGCTGTTCAACAGAAGGACGTACTCGCCGCCGGAGCACGTTTGTAAACTTTTGTGCACTCTGCACCTCCAAACTGAGCACAGTTACTGCCTGCAGTGTCAAAACGGAAAGTATACGACAACCGTGACAAATGAATCACTAACAATACCGCCTCTCAGCATGCACGTATTGAACCCAAGTGCCACTGAACATAGTTCTTGAGAGAGCTGTTTTTTTTTTTTTTTCGGGAGTGTATTTATAGCCGGTTACATCCGTTATGAATCGTGGACACACTATATGCGTTAGAACGCAGACAGCAAGCTGAAGTATTAAGCCCTGAGCTACCTCTGTGTATCATCGTACTCCAAGAGTGAAGGCTAGTGCATGACTGTTGTATAGTTTGCTGAAGGAAAATAATCGAGAACCGAGGTGCTGCTGTTGTTAGTCGGAAAGTAACTCTTGCACACAAGCCGGGTACTCACTCTGCAGATTCGGGGGCAGCCGTAGGCGGCTGAGAGGCGGGGGGCGACGAGGAAGCGGAGCCGGAGGCGGAGGATGCGGAGGCCGCTGAGTCCTGCGGCTCCTCGGGGGCGGCGTTGCTAGGGGCGGACGAGCCCGCCTCCTGGCTAGCGGCGGCTGCCACCTGCAAACAGACGCCACATTATCCTCTGAAATACGTCTTCACGCAAATCTTTCCTTTTCTTTCTGTTGCTCCGACTATTCGAAAAGTTACCCTCCTCCAGTTTCAGATACATCTGCCATCCCCACATAAGAATATTTTTTTCAGGGAATAAGTTTGTTTAAAGCAAAAGAGATAAAAGCGAATTTGACACCCATTTGCATAATTCATTTTGCTATGTACGCTATGTCACTAGAGGTATTACTTATTACTTATTCGTTCTCATACTGTCTTGACATTCATTGCAGTACGCCGGCCGCGGTGGTCTCGCGGTTCTAGGCGCGCAGTCCGGAACCGTGCGACTGCTACGGTCGCAGGTTCGAATCTTGCCTCGGGCATGGATGTGTGTGATGTCCTTAGGTTAGTTAGGTTTAAGTAGTTCTAAGTTCTAGGGGACTGATAACCACAGCAGTTGAGTCCCATAGTGCTCAGAGCCATTTGAACCATTCATTGCAGTACGGCGCCACATTAGACTTAGGTTAATTAGACATTAACGAAAGCTTATTGTGAGGCTTGTGAGTATGAAGAAGAAATAATTATCAGTATCATAATAAAAGAATAGGTGTCCCATTTCCAGTGTCTAGAATATGACATAACTTTTCAAGAAGTTGTTGTTCTTGTTGTGGTCTTCAGTCCTGAGACTGGTTTGATGCAGCTCTCCATGCTACTCTATCCTGTGCAAGCTCCTTCATCTCCCAGTATTTACTGCAACCTACATCCTTCTGAATCTGCTTAGTGTATTCATCTCTTGGTCTCCCTCTACGATGTTTACCCTCCACGCTGCCCTCCAATGCTAAATTTGGGATCCCCTGATGCCTCAGAACGCGTCCTACCAACCGGTCTCTTCTTCTTGTCAAGTTGGGCCACAAGCTCCTCTTCTCCAAAAATGGTTCAAATGGCTGTGAGCACTACGGGACTTAACATCTCAGGTCATCAGTCCCCTAGAACTTAGAACTACTTAAACCTAACTAACCTAAAGACATCACACACAGCCATGCCCGAGGCAGGATTCGAACCAGCGACCATAGCGGTCGCTCGGTTCCAGACTCACGCGCCTAGAACCGCTCGGCCACCAACGGCCGGCTCCCCTTCTTCCCAATTCTATTCAATACCTCCTCATTAGTTATGTGGTCTACCCATCTAATCTTCAGCATTCTTCTGTAGCACCACATTTTGGAAAGCTTCTATTCTCTTCTTGTCCAAACTACGAGGGGCGTTCAGAAAGTAAGCTCCGATCGGTCGCGAAATGGAAACGACTATGAAAATCCGATAAAGCTTTGCACAGATGTGTTGGGTAGTGTCTCTAGTATAACCCCAGTTAGCATTACGTCGCTCTTCTCATTTCTGAGCTCGCAGTGAGTGCGTAAAGATGTCTAGAAAATAGTGTCTGCCGCCAAGTACGAGGGCCTGGTGAGAAATTTCGCCTGAAGCTATGCAGCTAACATTACATAACTGCCGTGCTGTTTCTTCTTCAAGACAATTCTCAGCCGCATTCTGCAGGGGCAATGAAGATGCTCCTGCATCGTTTTCAAATGGAAATGTGAGATTACCCACAATACAGTCCGCAATTGTCTCCCCCTGAGTTTCATCTCTGGTAACATGAACCGCTGTCTTTGAAGACAACATTTTGACACAGACAACGAGGTGTAGGCCAGCGTGGAGAATTGGCGGAAATCACTGGCGGCTGCCTTCTATGATGAGGCTATTGAAAAGTTGGTACAACGCTATGACAAAAGTCTAAGTCAGAACGGCGACTACGTAGAGAAGTAGCTGAAAGGTGTGGCTAATTGTTACAAGTAAAACATTTCTGATGTTCACTGTGGTTTCAATTTGGCAATCAATCGGAGCTTACTTTCTGAACAGGCCTCGTATTTATCGTCCATGTTTCACTTCCATACATGGCTACACTCCATACAAATACTTTCAGAAACGACTTCCTGACACTTACATCTATACTCGATGGTAACAAATTTCTCTTCTTCAGAAACGCTTTCCTTGCCATTGCCAGTCTACATTTTATATCCTCTCTACTTCGACCATCATCAATTATCTTGCTCCCCAAATAGCAAAACTCCTTTACTACTTTAAGTGTCTCATTTCCTAATCTAATTCCCGTAGCATCACCCGACTTAATTCGACTACATTCCATTATCCTCGTTTTGCTTTTGTTGATGTTCATCTTATACCCTCCTTTCAAGACACTGTCCATTCCGTTCAACTGCTCTTCCAAGTCCTTTGCTGTCTCTGACAGAATTGCAATGTCATCGGCGAGCCTCAAAGTTTTTATTTCTTCTCCGTGGATTTTAATTCCTACTCCGAATTTTTTTTCTGTTTCCTTTACTGCTTGCTCATTATACATATTGAATAACATCGGGGAGAGGCTACAACCCTGTCTCACTTTCAAGAAAAGAAATGCATAAATAAGAAAATTAACGTCTGTCAACATACAAGGGGCGCCCAAATGAAAAGATACGGATGGGAAAAATAATTAACCTTTTTATTACTTCAAAAGTAATAACTACAACTGTTAATACATTTATTCCATTGTGAGAGAAGATGGTCAATACCTTCAATGTTTCCAGTTGCCTTCTTTTTTGAGCCATCAGTGTTATCACTGGTTTGATGCGGCCCGCCACGAATTCTTCTCGTGTGCCAACATTTTCCTCTCAGAAGACCACTTGTAACCTACGTCCTCAATTATTTGTTGCGTGTATTCCAATTTCTGTCCTCCTATACAGTTTTTACTCTCTGCAAATACCAAGGAAGGTATTCCCTCGTGTCTTAACAGATGTTCTATAATCCTGTCCCTTCTTCTTGTCAGTGTTTTCCACATGTTCTTTTCATCGCCGTTTCTGTGGAAAACCTCCTCATTCCTTACCTCATCAGTCCACCTAATTTTTAACATCCGGTTGTAGCAACACATTTCGGACGCTTCGATTCTCTTCTGTTCCGGTTTCCATGTCTCACTAGCATACAATACTGTACTCAAAACGTACATTCTCAGAAAGTTTTTCCTCAAATTAAGGCCTATGTTTGATACTAGCAGACTTCTCTTGTCCAGGAGTGCCCTTTTGCCTGTGCTTGTCTACTTGTAATGTCCTCCTTACTCTGTCCATCATGGATTATTCTACTGCCTAGGTAGAAGACTTCCTTAACTTCACCTACTTCGTGATCCTCTATTGTGATGTTAAGTTTCTCGCTGTTGATATTTCTGCCACTTCTCACTACTTTCGTCTTTTTTCGATTTACTCTCAATCCATATTCCGTACTCATTAGACTGTTCATTATATTCAGCAAATCCTGTAATTCTTCTTCACTTTCACCGAGGATAGCAATGTCATCAGTGAATCTTATCATTGATATCCTTTCACCGCGAATTTTAATCCCACTCTGGAAAATTTATTTTGTTTCTGTCATTGGTTCTTCAATGAAAAGATTGAACAGTAGGGGGAAAAGACTGCATCCCTGTCTTAAGACTTTTAATCCGAGCACCTCGTTCTTGGTCTTCCACACTTATTGTTCCCTCTTGGTTCTTGTACATATTGTATATTACTCGTCTTCCCCGAAGCTTTCCCCCATTTTTCTCAGAATTTCGTACATCTTTGCACCATTTTATACTGTCGAACCCTTTTTCCACGTTGACAAACCCTATGATCGTGTCTTGATTTTTTTAATTTTACTTCCGTTAATTTTCGATCGGAACGTCAAAACATCCTCTCTGGTGCCTTTACCTTCTCTAAATCCAAACAGATAGTCATCTAACAGTTTCTGAGGAACCTTGGATCTACCCAGGCGCGCACCTCTTCGTCCGAAGCATATTGACGGTCACGAGAGTCTTGCTGCAAGGTTGGAGAAATATGGAAATCGCATGGGGAGAGCTCGGGACTATATGAAAGTATGCGTAACGGCTTCCCAGTGAGATTTCTAAAGCGGGCCTTCATCTTGCCAAGGTTGTTTAGAGTACGTTGCACAAGTTTCTCTGTGAATTTCTTAAACTTCCTCCACACAGTTCCAGTCTCTTCCCATGAGGTATCCATATTTTTGGATCCTCGAAGGAAGACATTCGTGGCCGTCTGTTTGCTTCGGACGAAAAAGTGTACGAGTACGTACAATCTCGGCTCCGTATTCAACAGATAACATTTTTCTATTAAGGCACTGACCGTCTTGTCTCACAATGGCATAAACATATTAACAGTTATGGTGATTAATTTTGAAATAATAAACACCTTACTTTTTTTCTATCTGTCTCATTTTCATTTGATTGCTTCTTATATATGTGGCACGATAAGCAGAACATTTAAGCGTAAAACAAGAAGATAATCCCAAATTAAATTTTATAAAGTCATGGGACAGTCATATATGGAGCAGGAAGTTGGAATTCAAATTTAAAAAAAAAAAAGGCTAAGACAACTTGAAACAATCTAAATGAAGTTTATTAGCTCTGTAAAAGGCTGCAAAAAAGAAGAAAAATAAGAAACGAAGGATAAATAAAGAAATTGGGGTACAGCCATTGGTGGAAAAGATAATCCAACGAAAACAGGATTGAAAAGAGTATGTATGTCAGCTCAGTGAACTCCTCGAAGCACTATGGATTACAGCTCCACTGGAAGAAGGAGTATAGGAAGATGAAGGGTGAGACGGGAGGCCTGAACAGGCCATAAGGCCTAATACTGGACCGGCATAACGAGAGGAAGAAGAAGAAGAGATTAACTCTTTGATGTTAGTAATTATAATAACTGAATTTAACTACAAACTGATTTGCGATTTTATGTGTGTTGCGAGGGATCGAAGCACTATGGATTACAGCTCCACTGGAAGAAGGAGTATAGGAAGACGAAGGGTGAGACGGGAGGCCTGAACAGGCCATAAGGCCTAATACTGGACCGGCATAACGAGAGGAAGAAGAAGAAGAGATTAACTCTTTGATGTTAGTAATTATAATAACTGAATTTAACCACAAACTGATTTGCGATTTTATGTGTGTTGCGAGGGAGAACGAGAGCCGATATAGATGTACTTTCCATCATATTTGTTGGTCGTAATTGTAACTAATTCAGATATTCGTAATTTTCGCCGAGATGGCGTTTGCCGCTATAAAGGCTGTACTAAGACTGAATGGTCCTTCGCATATGAATACCCCAGAGAGGCGCCTGTGAAGCGGTTCTGGTCGTTAGAATAAATCAGTGACTGCCAACCTAAGTAAGCAAGTAAGCACATTTAGTTGTGCTATCAAAAGCAGAGTCTACTGCGCAGACGGCCATTTTCTTCAAAACCTGAGGTTTCACACAAACTCCACAGAAAGAGCTCTGCCTCATTAGGGCCTTAGTTCTTCCACCGTCAAGACGCGTTTCCGTCGCTGGTACAGTCTCCAGACCACAAGGTGCTGATGTTTAGACTCCATGTTGAGACGGTTTAACCCACTACTACAGGCACCGGAAAGGTCGATAGACGATTGCAGGTTAGTCAAAGAAGCAAGAAATGATCACGTTGCTCGCTAGTTGCGACAGTCAGATCATCTGGAATTACGATGGAAACTCATAATTACGATCACATCCCGACTACTAACGCTTCTAAGTTGCCGTTACCGTAACCTGCCACGTTATTTTGTCATTTCTCATCGTTAGACAGTATCTCACTCTCACTTACAATCAGTTATGTGTTTTATTTCTTCGTTTCGTGGCCTTTGATTACTTATGTGTGTGGTTTTTCTTAATTAACCGAGCATTGTCTCCCAGACCTGTGATTACTTTCTTGTATCCAAGCACTTTTGCCATTTGTTTCACCCCCCTTTTAACCTTGTTCAATCGAGTGAGCTTCAATGTTAATATATCGTTGTGTCTTTATCAAAATATATCTGTTCATTCGTGTCTGTAGTCAACTCTTATTTAAGTAGACTTGTGCCACCCCTTTCCATCATTAATGTATCATCATGCGTGATTATGAAGAAGATTTCGAATTACGGCCGTAGCAGCATATGATTTTGTTACCTCATGTAGGGTCCTCCTTTCCGAGTCACACAATTGGGAACGCAGTTCCACCTTTTCACAACACAAGTGGCTCTATATTACACCCATTATTTTCAAAATTACAACGGTAAAATTATTTGCAGCAACACTTCGAAATGAGTGCAACAAAATTAAATGAATTACAATTGCTATAAAACCGCCACCAACTATAGATAAGAAAGTAAACCCCATCTACATGGCACTATTTTATTTCTAACTTAAACAAAATTTAACGTTTGATAGTTATTTCAGAAACCCCTCTAGTCCAGCCAGTCGTCTCACCTAAGCAACTACATTTGACTGTATCTAGTCTACTCGGTACCCACTCTCTGTTAATTGTGTCAGGAGTAGTCAAGTCATCTTCAGACCGTGCGGGTTACGTTGTTCTGTTTATAACACTAAATGCTACACGCTGCTTATGACAAATATGTACAAAATAATCAAATACATATTGATAGTAGTCAGATATGAACTAATCTATGTCACCGACAAGAGGACCAGCAAGGAAGTTACAGAGCTCTGGTTTTAGAAATGCGTGTGCAGTTGTCTCCAGTGGCGACTATACCTCTCGCTGTCTTAGAAAATTGCATAGGTCTTATAATCAGGAGTATCTTAGCAACCGATTCACTCAAAATTTGTTACTTTATCACAGTCTCCACTCTCGGAGACAATTCTTTGGATCAGTCATTTCTTAATTGAGAGCTCCACTAAGACTAGCTACATGATGATCGATTGTTATCCATATTTTGAGTAGTTGCCCACACAGTCATCACCACTTTGGATATACTTATCCACATAGTATTTGCTTAGCGCCTCGTCTATTTTCATGAGCTCGTACTCGTAAACTCTACATATCAAGGGGCGTTCAATAAGTAATGCGACACTTCTTTTCTGAAATCAGGTTAGTTTTATTCAGGATTCCAATACACCATATTATTCCCCACTCTTTCAGCTATGAAACCCTATGTTTAAACGTAATCTCCGTTTGATGCGGCGGCCTTACGCCTCCTTACTGGGAACGCCTGTATGCCCTCATGGTACTACTCTACTGGTCGATGTCGGAGACAACATCTTGCTACACCAATAACCTCCCTACCATCCACGTATTGCTTCCCGCGGGAACACCTTTAATTGGGCTAAACAGGCGAGGTCGGAAGGTGCGAGATTCGGCCTGTAGGGTGGATGAGGAAGAGGTTTGCACGACCTTGTTGTGATGATGACAGACACCTCGCCCAACGGCTCACCGTGCTTATGTTCACTGTCAGTGAAGAGCCCGTGAATATCTTCGATGTTTTGGTTTTCCGCCAAAAGAAATTCAATGACAGCCACGAACTGGAACTTCATCGAATTGTAGAGTCTGAAGCGGGAATATTCAACGATGTCCCACAGCAACTTCCTCATTTTTTCAACCGAAATTGGCTGAGGAAAAAATGTGTTGCATTACTTGTTGAACACCCCTCGCAGTTGAAGATCTATATCCACAAAACAGGTCTGCATCATCCCACGGACTGTGTGGCGATATTGCTGTTATTACTTGGTGCTTAATGGAAGCCATTTTATAACCGGAAGGTTGTGTAACAATTTCTCTTCAAAAAAATTAATGTGTTTGTATTATGCTTTAGCTTTTTTTCCTCAATAATCTGAAGGAATTCCACGTGTTCCCAGTTACCATGTGTGACGTGTTATTAGCTGCATTTTGTTTTGTCTCCATGCTGAATTTTTTTAATCGTCAGATGTAGGCTACCACCTGCGTACCAAGGTTCCGGATGCACGATATATGCACCAAATGTTAATAACAATTAAAATAAAGGAAATATTTTCAAAGTTCAGCTCTTTTTGAATGCCTAAATTATGTTTTGCTAATACTGTTTCACTCAGACATCACTGCATTCCCTGTTATGGATTGTTATATTATATACCGAAGTAGTTGGGTTTATAACTTGAAGACTACTTGGCGAAATGTGCTATCTCTCAGAATACAGTAAAAGTATGAAATTGTGGACCTTTATTGATAAAAATGAAGGCTTACTTCAAACTTATTGATAAGGTTCGAGTTAACCATGAAACCGACGCATCGTTAACGCGGCAGTCGTTGAACATGGAAGTAATCAATAGCTGTCAGTTTATCGATAACTTCAGTGTTCAATTTGTCAGTTCCGAAGATTTGGCACTATGTTTAAAGGATAGAAAGTTGCATGAAGACAACAGTACTTGAGTATGCAGAGAAGTACTTCAGTGAGATCGCAGCCTGGAAGATTCAAACAGAGTAGGTGCAGCATTAATCCCGTAATTGGGTAGTGATTTGCGGACGGAATACGAACACTCATCTGCATAGCGTTGTCCTGGTAATAGCACCCCAGAGCGCTGACTTTCCAGGACATCGCCCAGCAAACTGCTCATTGTTCTCTTGTGCCAGATACGTGACACAGGGGATACTATGGAGCGCCAAGTAAACCACCGCCGGTATCTCACAGAAAATTAGTGAAGCATGTCTCACAGCAAGCAAAATTATCGCAGTCGCATGAAACACTTAACAGTCAACATGTCTCTGATCAGATATTATAATAATGTTTATATTCCCCAAATTATGCTTTGGTCGCATCTGTGCAACCTGCAAGGTTGAACAATTGTTATTATTTGTCTCCCTCACTATTTCATTGTGAGATAAGTAGTGAGAGCAAACGTGTGTGCATAGTTTCTGTGATACTATACATTATGTGAACCGGGGTTGTCATCCTTGTTAGGACAAACGGACTGTTTACATCAGTAAGCAGTGCTCGTGGGAAGAGTGGCATCTATTTGGTATCGAATTATAAATATTTCTCTACTAATGAGCTGGACGAGGCCTACAATAACGACATTGCTGCATCACAAACTGAAAATCAAAGCACTAAGTAGTAAGAAGGGCTTTTAGTAGCCAGAAGTACTTTTGCTGCGGTCAGGACTAACGAACATTTTAAATGGCGAACTCTTTCTCACCAGATGGATTCAAAGACGTTACAAATTGTTCAGTGTGTGGTACAAGACACCGTGCTGGTTTCAGGACGTAGTTTATCTATGTATTCAATGTAGATCGCTAAATATCTTCTAAAACAAGTAGACCCTTCGATATATGCGAATAATTAAACGAGCTGCAGATGATACTGAAAGGAATGACAAAGTTTCGTACCCTCTTTTTTCCAGGCGCACCAATACACTTGAATCTGCCGCTACTTTCCTGTGGCTCGCAAATGATAAATCGTAAGAACATAAAACCAACTAAGTCATACTTGCAATGATTACACGATAAAAATTTCACTTAATAAAACACACTGCTTGCAAAGTGCATGAAAAGTTTCAGTAGTGGACCAGGCAGACACCGTAGTTCCTCTGAGCTCAGCTAGCAGCGCTACTTGTGATATGCTTTTCTTGTTACTGAGACCGGTATATTTTAATCTCCTCTGATGTTTATATAACAGATTCACCACTTACTTCGTATTGTAAAATTGTATATAATTTCTTTATTTTCTTTCTTTTAAATTTTTTAGTCTTTCGTGATTTTGTGTATGTAAATGTGTGACGTAAAATGTTAGGTAAATTAATACTGTTATTGTGAATTTTAATATTATTCTCAATGTACCTGTGTATATTGTTATGTGTTAGGATGGAGCATAAGTTCTTAGCGTTCTTCCATAAGTTTAATAAATACGACAGATACACATGACAGACACTTTAGTCGTGAATCATATTTTCTCCTTCACTATTTACAAAAGTCTGCCAAAGCAGGTAACTTTTCGATTCCGCGACTGTAGAAACCATGTGGCGAAGAACTCTTCGAGCCGTATTCGGAGCTCATTTTCATCCGGAAAGGAAGTTCCTGGAACGTTGTTCGATAAAGAGCAAGAAAGTTGAAAATCTAAGGGCACAAGATCAAGTGAATAAGGTGGGTGTGGAATGACTTCCCTACCCGACTCCTGTATGATGTTTGTCAGTCGGGCAGAATGCGGGCGGGTTTTACCGTGGAGTATCATCACTTGACGCAGTCTTCCTGGTTGTTGTTCTTTGACAGCGTCTGCAAGACGTCTCAGATGTTAACAGTAAATGTCAGCAGTGACGGTTACACCTCGGCGAAGCAATTCGTAGCTCACCACACCGTCGCTGCTCATTGACATGCATAAAATTATCTTTTAATGGTGTGCACAGGTCTTTGTACTGGGAGTTACTTTCTACCCCTTACGTTAGTATGAAGATACTATTTCTCATCAGCAGTGACTATACGGGATAGAAATGGTCGGTGTTGTTCATGAGGCAATTGATGACGAGCAAGCATAGATGCTCATATGGCCACACGCTAATTTCTGTGATTTTCGCTTAGAGCCTGCGGTACTCATAAACTCGATTTTTGAAAGTTTCACAACGAATGCAAATGAAGCACGATGGTGGAATGATCACAGGTTATCACATTTGCCAGTTTTCGAGTACAATGATGTGTATCATTGTGGATTAATGTGTTTAAACGAACTTCATCAAACCCCAAAGATCTTCGTGGTCGTAGAGTGTCGCTAACGTCAAAATGATCCATCTTAAAACGAAAAAACCATTTTCTTGCAGTGCTCCGTCCAGGGGCATACTCCACGCAAATGTTTCTGCCTGCCTCCGCTGCTAGTGTCCCTCTATCAAATTCAAAAAGAAGAATATCTCGGAAATTTTCCGATTTCTCCACTTTGCATTCCATTTTCTGGCATCCACAGTTCCATTTACTATCCCAATATGACACAATGACACTATGTAAGCCCAAATAGCAACAGTGAACTAACAATAAAAAATTACAATTGATAAATAAACCCATAGCAAACGTAACACAAACTTATGCACGAACCTAATATTTGTGTAAGCTTCGGCTCAGTGGGAAAATAATATCTGTGTAAAAGATCTTTGAACCCAGGAGACAGAATAAAATTGATGTGAGAGTAATTCAAGCAGCGATTCAGCAGTATTCAGGCTGGCGGTTGTGGTAAGTCGAATTATTGGTAGAAAAGGCAGGCATGTTTTGTAACGTGAAGTATTCCGGAATAGTACTGGTCGGAAAGTGACGTTTGGAAGAAGAGAATGTACAGCCTGGAAGAAGAGCAGTGATTTCAAGGCGGGACGGTGGAAGTGTTAAGTGGATCGGTCGCAAACGCTGTGCAGATCGGTGAAAAATTTCATCAAATTGTGGAAAAAAAAAATAATTTTGGCAGTGGTGGAAGGAGGTGAAAGCAATAACTGTGAGAGGAAGAACGTTGTTGTTTGCGAGGAAAGACGGGTCGAACTTGGAACATTTTAGAAGACGATTGCTGCCCCATTGTTGTTACAATTTTCTAAAACTTTAAGAGGAAATAGTCATAACCTTCCAGAACCAGCAGCAATACAGTTACGAGAGTGCTGTTACGTCGTGACGCGTTCCTATCAGCCGGCCAAACAAATTTACGTGATGTCTGAGGTCGGAAGATACTGTGAATTTCTATTGTTCTACAGCATATGTAGTGAGAAAGTATTGATAGCGTTTCATGCATCACACTGTGATTTTTAATAGTGTGAGGGCCAAACTCCCGTTCGCTTATTTTGAATGAAAGTAATAAACTGACGACTTGCTGTTCAAATCCACAGTTAAGCAGTCACTGTTGAAGGTGAAATTTCGTGTTCATCACATTAACCAGAAATACCATATCGGGCATCTTTTGGAGCCTGTTTAAATTACTTTAGTGTATTTATCCATAGTGCAACGCTTCTGAGCAATCGGGAAGTTTTTATTTCATTTGTGATCATTGTTTTCTTCAATTAACGAGCTAGACATCGCCATCTTAGTCCAGTTCAGGGATATTCGAGGACTACAGACATCGCCACCAGACAATGGCGCTGCACCCATCACGAGGTACGCCGTATTCGTAATTCAGTCGCTGTCCGTGACTTTTTTTCACCTTCTTGAGACAAAACTGCAGACCGAGTATTACATTCAAATGCGACACAATCAAATAACGAGGACATCGACATTAATTCGAAGTGGTAACATGTTATTGAGATAAATAATTTACTTCTTTTCGGCAGAGCAAGCATAATTGCAATTAGCATTTTCTTTCGCAGTGGTAAATCTATAATCAGAAGACATAACGGAACATTCTCAACATTAGAATTCATGCTTAGAGTAACTTTCTGTTTAATTTTGTTTGACAAGATTAATCATTATATCATTAGAGTTTGTTAAGTTGTTCTTTTGAATTTATTTGTAAACGCGACGAAAGATGAAATTAACTTATTGGAACTTATGAGTCTGTTGCGAAACATAGCAGTAGAGTGCTTTCATCTAACAGCTAAAGAGTAGTGTCATTATTAATAATTACATTCAAGTAATAACAGTTTTACAAATCATAGAGTGGCCTGAGATAGCGGTCATATGAGAGCGAGATGCGCCTGCTTAGGTGGATTTTTTTCTGTGTGTTTTTCTTTATTTTCTGAAGAAGGCTTTGGGAAAAAGCTCAGAGTGTTAACAGTATTTTCGTTGTGCCTGTCCGAAACTCAATGTGTCCTTTACAGTGAGTGACACTCTGTCCTTTTCATAACTGATGACATTCCGGAAAATGTGTTTGAGAAAGTTGTCAAATGATTCAAATGGTTCTGAGCACTATGGGACTAAACATCTGTGGTCATCATTCCCCTAGAACTTAGAACTACTTAAACCTAACTAACCTAAGGACATCACACACATCCATGCCCGAGGCAGGATTCGAACCTGCGACCGTAGCGGTCGCGCGGTTCCGGACTGAGCGCCTAGAACCGCTAGACCACCGCGGCCGGCTGAGAAAGTTGTCCACACATCTACTTTTCGTACGTAACAGGTAACTGACAGCAACAACTACCATTACAGCACCACCTATAATATTTGTGTTATATTTCTATGTACGTGCTTCATTGTATTCTTTTTATATAAAAATGTGATTGTGGGTGTGCATGTGTGTTGCATTGATCATTTGAGTCAGGTGTGACGAGAAAAGCTAGCTGCCAATTTTTCCAAAAGTATATTCGTTCTTAATGGACTGTTTCCGTATTAAGTTGTACAAGACAGGACAGTGTGGCACCTCAAGTTACGTTTAGACAGCAAGGTGTGGTGGAACCCAAGTTTCGTAAGGAGATAGTACATGTTCAAGACAGTCAATATGAAGTAGTAAGTCTCCCGCGTGGCTTTTTATTCCGACATCCACACACGACTGCGTATTACGGCAACAGACGGTTACCACACGTCGTTCCTATGGGTAAATATTGAACGTTGCTTAATGTTTAAACTGTTGGAAAAATAGAGAGAAAGGCGAAGATAAATTATCTGTACTCTCTGTGGTGACGTTTCCAGCACACTGGAAAGACTCCTATTTCTTCTCGAATTTCCTCTGCTGATCGTGAAAACTCGACGATAGAAACATGCAAGGGAAATATAACCTAGACGGCATTTTCAATACAATAAGCGGAATTTCAGGTTTCATGGGGCGAGCGGCGTCCTTTGGATGACCGTCATAACAGAGATCTTTAAAGGAACTTTCATCGTAATGATCTGCGTCCATCAGATCGTTTGTCGAATTCAAACGACACCGTGTAACCCACATAAGCAACTAAGGCACTGAGAGCCATAAGGGCCCAAAGCACTGATACAAAGTTTTGAGAAAAACGGATGTTTATGAAAATCGAATTTGTAGGCAAACCACCAATCTCATACGTGTGATTTGTTTTTTCAACCAAGTCTCTACATCCCATATTTCCTGTAAAAAATCATATACCCACTTTATGTTACGAAATTTTAATTAATGTTTATACGGTTATTATTATTAGTGTCAACCCACAAAATTTACGTGTATGGGCCAGCGGCAACAGTGTATTTTTGACTGTTGTGTAGTTTGTAATGAATGTGAAACTAAAATCAGAACAGATACTAAATTCACCACACACACAACTGTGACCTATCTCAGCGCTTTGTGGTCCTGTTTAACTTCATTTTCATTCAGTACATTCTGTCCTTGTACTTCAAGTTTAATCTAGTACTTTTGTTAAGTCTTTATATCTCAAGGTCGATATTTGCCTTCAGCGTAAGTATTTGAGTACGAGTTTTTGCTAGGCATCTATAAACTGTGGAGAAACTTGAAGACAATGGTGGCCTCCCACAACTCCAATGAAGAATATGTTACTTCAAACAACAGTTCAAAATAATCTGTTGAAAACTTCATCTTGGTAAAACTTCTTGTATGCATATTACTACCAGGAACATCGCCTATTGGTTTGGTAGTGAGGCCGGTAACACACTTGACGGTTTCGATTGTTAAAACCATGGAACGCGAGGTTGTCGTGGGGCATTCCTTCAAGAGCTTCCAGTTTTTATGAAAAATCAGTGTGGCCAGTGAGCGAACTTACAGTAATGAAAATTTGTGTTTTGGGCCCTTATGGAAGTGAATATCAGAGAAATCGCTGAGAGAGCTTTTCGTAAATTTTCATATATATAGCTTAGGGGTACAGCACTGATGAAGCTGGATCACTGTAAGGTCAACAGATCTCAGAAGCATGCACACATACTGCTATCTCATAATCAACGACTGTGTGCTTTAGGGCCATATGGTTCTCAACCCCTCCATTATAATTGTGAGAAAAGTGGTTTATTATAAGGTGAAACTGCATCCCATAATGCAGTGATGGATATATGGGTAACGAATTAAGTTCATGTGACGACTCATAAATTCTGCAGTGCTACAGCTATAATTAATTCACTGTGCTGTTTGAGGCTTTTGCGAAGTTATAATTCCCTGAAAGATTCACGGGCGTTGGGTCAGACGGTACTGTTTGAACTGCACGCTTTTTCCGCGAGGCAAATGCTTAGTGCAAGCATTGTGCAGTTTAAACATCATCAACTCACGCAACGCACGTCAACCTTTCAAATCATTGACTAATTTACTAAGAAATCAATGGTGATTATGTTTACCATGTAGATAAAAATCAATAGCATTGTATCTCTAATGCTGCCGCAGAACATCTCTAGCGCGTAACCATATTCGTTTCTGGCATCATTATCTTCTTCTTCTTCTTCTTCTTCATATTGTTATTCTTCTTTCTTGCTTTCTCCCGTTCCTTCACAGGGTTAGCATTGTTACATGAATTTTGGCAATGTTAGTGACAGATGGTGTCTTGATTCCCTTCCTGATGTCAACACTCCCCAAGCGACGGAATTGATGTACCTCATCTATTGGCTGCTAGAGTAAACCTCATGTTCAAGTGTGAGAACGTTGCCAAAATGTTAATGTAGCGTATATTTGAGGCGAGATGTGCGTTTCGATCTGATATTCACCTAGTCGGATATTATAAACCTTTGGAAAAAATGTATGTACGACAATAAATGTAGCAACTTGGAGGATTTGCAACAGATTTTTATTTCCAGAGAATCTGCTTTTACTTTTAATTATAATGCCAAGATAGTTTACGTGATGCTCTTAGATCGCATCACAATTCACTAGACTGTATCCTTAAGCTTAATAATGGAGTTAAGCTCGCCATGACTACCACCCGTTCCGAACTGAGGGAAATACCACTACAGAAGATCTTATGGAGTCAAACATTACCGAGTCAACACATTAAAAATATTGCCAACTGTTCTCTGTTGCACATATGCGGCTCCTTTCTGCGACAGTTCAGTCACCTATCATTTCACCCAGCAACTTCCTCTGTCATTTCTTCGGTTGACAAAACCGTGGTACTTCCCTTATAGAGCTAACATACACTCCTGGAAATTGAAATAAGAACACCGTGAATTCATTGTCCCAGGAAGGGGAAACTTTATTGACACATTCCTGGGGTCAGATACATCACATGATCACACTGACAGAACCACAGGCACATAGACACAGGCAACAGAGCATGCACAATGTCGGCACTAGTACAGTGTATCTCCACCTTTCGCAGCAATGCAGGCTGCTATTCTCCCATGGAGACGATCGTAGAGATGCTGGATGTAGTCCTGTGGAACGGCTTGCCATGCCATTTCCACCTGGCGCCTCAGTTGGACCAGCGTTCGTGCTGGACGTGCAGACCGCGTGAGACGACGCTTCATCCAGTCCCAAACATGCTCAATGGGGGACAGATCCGGAGATCTTGCTGGCCAGGGTAGTTGACTTACACCTTCTAGAGCACGTTGGGTGGCACGGGATACATGCGGACGTGCATTGTCCTGTTGGAACAGCAAGTTCCCTTGCCGGTCTAGGAATGGTAGAACGATGGGTTGGATGACGGTTTGGATGTACCGTGCACTATTCAGTGTCCCCTCGACGATCACCAGTGGTGTACGGCCAGTGTAGGAGATCGCTCCCCACACCATGATGCCGGGTGTTGGCCCTGTGTGCCTCGGTCGTATGCAGTCCTGATTGTGGCGCTCACCTGCATGGCGCCAAACACGCATACGACCATCATTGGCACCAAGGCAGAAGCGACTCTCATCGCTGAAGACGACACGTCTCCATTCGTCCCTCCATTCACGCCTGTCGCGACACCACTGGAGGCGGGCTGCACGATGTTGGGGCGTGAGCGGAAGACGGCCTAACGGTGTGCGGGACCGTAGCCCAGCTTCATGGAGACGGTTGCGAATGGTCCTCGCCGATACCCCAGGAGCAACAGTGTCCCTAATTTGCTGGGAAGTGGCGGTGCGGTCCCCTACGGCACTGCGTAGGATCCTACGGTCTTGGCGTGCATCCGTGCGTCGCTGCGGTCCGGTCCCAGGTCGACGGGCACGTGCACCTTCCGCCGACCACTGGCGACAACATCGATGTACTGTGGAGACCTCACGCCCCACGTGTTGAGCAATTCGGCGGTACGTCCACCCGGCCTCCCGCATGCCCACTATACGCCCTCGCTCAAAGTCCGTCAACTGCACATACGGTTCACGTCCACGCTGTCACGGCATGCTACCAGTGTTAAAGACTGCGATGGAGCTCCGTATGCCACGGCAAACTGGCTGACACTGACGGCGGCGGTGCACAAATGCTGCGCAGCTAGCGCCATTCGACGGCCAACACCGCGGTTCCTGGTGTGTCCGCTGTGCCGTGCGTGTGATCATTGCTTGTACAGCCCTCTCGCAGTGTCCGGAGCAAGTATGGCGGGTCTGACACACCGGTGTCAATGTGTTCTTTTTTCCATTTCCAGGAGTGTATTTTCATACGGTCCACTTTAGCTGAAATCAAAAGGAGGCACATTAAGCGCAGTAGACACAGTGCTATTAAAGAAAGCGTTTAGGACGGATTTTTAGCAATAAAAGAGAGCACATACGATTCATTTCAGTGACAGATGGCTAGTCTGAGCTGAAGGTTGAGTGGAGTCAAACAGAAGGCGAAAGAAGAGTGTTGGCTATCTTACGGAGGAAAGAGGATAACGATAAGGGTGCCAAACGCTAATACGTATAATTAACTTATAACAAAAGCCAATAACTATTAATGATACTACTCTGAGGGACACACTGTTTGTTTACGATGTTGCAGTAGTGTGCAAACATTACTATATCGCTGTTAACGAAAAGAGTTGACTTTTGTAACATGAAATATCACCGAATATACGAACATTAATGAACTGTCATTCAAATTCTTTGCCGTACTACCAAATTTTGACAGCATGTCTGAACGTCAGCGACTGAACTTAATCCAAAGTAAAAAGTAACTGTCATAATGGTAATTACTTTTGGATCTACTGTTGGTAAACAGTTACGACTGTAACCAGCATTCCACACCACATAAGGAGCAGATGTTTAGATCTGCTGTCAACTACCTAGAGGTAACCGTCACCGACTGCTGTTTGAGGTATGTACGAAAATAACAGAAGTGAGCAGGCATTCCTCAGACAGCATCCCACTAATACATACGAGTCGGATTGAGCATTGTACGAGAGTTGCCCAGAAAGTAATGCACTGAATTTTTGCTCAGCCAGAAATAACGCTACGAATGCGAAACGTTACGTGTGTATTATTTGAAGTGTCCTGAGTGAGCGCGCCAAGTCTCCGTCGCTTTCGACAGATAGAACAGCAGCAGGACAGTTTCAAAATGGCGTCTGTAGGTGATGTACGTTACAAGCAATGTGCCGTCATTGAAGTTCTCACTGCAGAGAAAGAAACTGTGGGGAATATTCACAAACGCTTGTGCAAAGTCTATGGACCATCTGCCGTCGACAGATGTACAGTTAGTCGTTGGGCACAGAGGGTGAGGTCATCAGAAGGCGGTTCGGCGGAGCTCCACGATTTGCAGCGGTGTGGGAGACAATCCACAGCTGTCACACATGACATGTTGCAGCGAGCTGACGTAGTCATTCGCCATTAAAGGACGCCATTCGTGGAAGACATTCTGAGGAGATTGAAGAGGTGATTCGGACAGTGAAGCACTGGCTTCGCCATCAGGACAAGGATTGCTACCGACAGGGCATACACGGCCTTGGTTTGCTCTGGAGGAAGGCCATAGAACGGGATGGAAATTATGTGGAAAAACAGGGTGTGTAGATAAACACCATTCTTTCGTGTGTATAATTCTCATTACGTTCAATAAAAAAATTGCTGAAGAAAAAATATGCAGTGCGTTAATTTCTGGTCAACCCTCGTATGATAGCTGTATCCATTATGTTACCAAACTTAAGTGCATAGATCACTAATAAGTTGCATAACAGTGACAAATCTCATAACAGTGATTTGTAGGATTGTGTGTCGTATGAGCAATGCTACCCATACTGTGACTCTTACATAGGCTGCAGTGCCCAATGAAAGCAATATTCTATAATCAACTGAAGTCATTTATATGATACTTTACCCTGAACCATAGAAAAAACCCCCCAATTATTTATTTTCAGAAGTTGCCCAGCAGCCTGATTAGATACCGGCTGACGAATGGAAGGGAACCGTTGGTGGTAGCGAATGATTAAGGAAGACCTGAAAGGTTCTTTCTTACCCACAACTCCCCATACCCCTCCAGGGCCCTTGTGCCTATAGTTCACCCGACGTAGTTCCTGGGGTTTGGTGTGTGCAGCAAGATTGCTACTACGTTATAAGGTTTAAGGAAGAGGGTTGTTGAAACTGACATCCCAAGTGGGGAATATCAACATCCTAATGACGCTTCTCCAGTAGACAATTCAGATGATAGTTTTTGATTCTGTGTCCTCAGATTTAAAATTCTTAGATTGCGTTTCACTCTACTTAACTATACATTTAGTCCTTCCTCTCTGTTAGGTTATGTGGATGACATTTCATTCATTACTCGTTATTCTTTGCAAATTTTAGCTTACGATAATGATAAGTCCTTTATACTGCGCTTCTAGAGTGTAATCTGGTGACGATTACTACGTGGGGACTTCAGAAAATAAGCTACACACATCGTCCCGTGCTAAGAGCATTGTGCAGCCAAGAGTGGCGCATTGTCAAAATAAAATACGTTTCCTCGATTTTCTGCAGGCACAATTCTGCTGTAGTACAGATAACAGGTCGATCACAGTGCGCAAAATATGATTCTTGCGAGAAAACGTCTAAATTACACGCAGATTCACCGTAAAATTCTGGACTAAATGCAATGTCACGACGAGCCGTAGTGAAATGGTGATATTTGACTAAGGCCGCAGGGGCCGGAGTGGCCGAGCGGTTCTAAGCGCTACAGTCTGGAAACGCGCGACCGCTACGGTCGCAGGTTCGAATCCTGCCTCGGGCATGGATGTGTGTGATGTCCTTAGGTTAGTTAGGTTTAAGTGGTTCTAAGTTCTAGGGAACTGATGACCTCAGAATTTAAGTCCCATAGTGCTCAGAGCCATTTGATCTAAGGCCGCACAGACAGGGATATAGTGATACGAAAATCCAGATCTTGCTGCATCTGATTTCTATCTTTTCGACAAACTGAGAAAACATCTGTGCAGGTTTTCCAACGATGAGGTCCTCGAATGGCTCCGTAACCAAGGAGCGGACTTCTACCGTCGAGGAACTGAAGGACTGGTAGAACTTCCCGACCGTTGTTCGCAGAGAATTGATGATAATGTTGAAAAATTGGGTGATGTATAAGGGACAGTCAAATGAAAACCAAATATACACCACTACGGGTTCACTTCGACTGCAGAGTTCGTTTGTACGTCGAATTCCTCGAGAGTGGAAGCGTAATCAATACGCAGCGTTATTAACACACTTTGCAGGAACTGCGGTGCGCCATAAAATCAATCCGCCCAGGAATGCTGTCACACGGAATTATCCTGTTGCATGATAACGCCCGCCCCCCACACTGCCAATCGGACGAAGGCTACGCACCAGCGATTTGGTTGGAAAACACTGCAAAATACTCCGTACAGCCAGAATTTTTCTCCCTGTGATTTTCACACCTTTGACGACCACAAAAACGACATGTTTGGACGTCGGCTTCAGTCGGACGAGCAAGTGCAAGAGTGATTGCGGTTGTGGATCCGTCAGCGGGATAAATGTCTCAGCGAGTGTGGTGATTACTTTTGAACAGAATCATTCCATGGTCCCGTTGTAACGAGTGTTCGGTTTTCATTTGACTGCTCCTCATATCTGTGTCACTTTGAGATGTGGTGCAGCTTTCGGTAAGTTACGTGGCCAGCCATCGTAATGTGTAAGCTACTTTTTGAAGTACCCTCTTATACAGTCGAACATATTTGGAATGCGACACATATCGTTTGCTGAGTGGAGCGTCAAAGTAGTTTCTGTGTTGCATACGAAAAATGTGTGCCGTACAACACTAGAATCCAGACCTTGTGTTTTCAAGAGTACTCTCCCCCACTCACTGAGACACTTGAATCGGTCCTGAATACCCACGTAAAACACGGTTCTGCCATTACTGTTGCTTACGAGCCTAAATGCTTCACGAGCTGCACTGTTTGTCGTTGTAACTTTCCTCGCTGAACCGATGCTCGCTCGTTCTGAATGCCTGGTGTCCTCTTGAAGTGGCCGTACACTCATTCACGAGTGAAAGCGGCACTGTTTATTCGTTGAAAAGCTTCCCATGTTTATATAGTGACTGTTCCGGAATCTACATAGTGCCGTATGGAGCCTCCTGCCACAGTGCCGTACATATCCTGCTCAGTATCCTAAACCGCTGTCTTCATTCAGATCCCCGCCGTTTACGATTCACCAGGAACTACGTTCTCGGTATAGCATTTCTGTCTTGAAAAAGGGAGGTCGTAGTTCCACTCGACGTATGTGTGGGTTTAAGTGCTCTTTTACTATTTGAGACCTGTAATACGCTTTAATATTATTCATACTCAAATAGACCATGAATACTGCGTATTTCAGTTTTTAATAATTGATATTCAAGACTGGATTTGAACGTATTGTAATATAAAAGAAAAGAAACAAGGTAATCATTTTTAAAAGTATGTACGGGGTAAAGGGTATATTCTATGACTATTTCAATAACGTTTTGCTGGCTAAATGACCGAGAACTCAAACGCCAAACACAGAAAATTTAAAAAACATGTTTGATTCCCTTATTGACTGGACGCTATCCTTACCTACAAAATCCACATCAAATCTTGCGTTGACGGACACCGCAATACGATTGTTGAGACTTCGGAACACCAGAATACGTAATACGCCAGGTACACTGCCTATAGAACTGCAGACATCTACAGTTATTCACTGGGTTGATTATCTGACGAGTCAGTTTTGTGGCATCACGTCAGCAGCGCTACAGTCTCTGTCTCAAGGTGGTAATGTGCAAGGTGAATTTCTTTTATTTTGCAGCCTGTTTCGGCCTTTCATACTATCTTCATGAACAAAAACATTACTATGGACTCATGTTCACTTTACGGTATGCAAAAGTATTTATCAAGTCATTCTGTATCAAAAGTTCCTTAAAATTCTGTTTAGACAAAAAGTTCACTAGATGTCATTAATGGGAGAGAGAAAACTCAAAATACAAATGCTCTTGTAATCAATGTTGTCATTTAATTTAAGAACAGCGGCAGCAACAGGAAAATTGGAATTAATTGTGTAACTTTTAAGAAACTTATGATATCCAAACTGAAACCAGTAAATGACCACATACGGAGAGATTCAACATTTTATACTTGAGAAACAATGACCACTATTAAGAGTGCAGTTGGTCTAGTATACTAATTACGTGTCATAAGTACAAGTATAATATGGACTATTTCATGGTAATAGAAAGATTTAGGATCCAAATAACAGACTTGTTATATCATGAAGTAACAGTATTACTTATGAAGCAACAATATTGGACAACACCGTGAGTTGAAGTGAATAAAGAAAAATTTTCAGATGAAAAAATTGGATCCTGACAACATAAGAAAGAATGAGTCGAAGTGATATTTTCCTAGGTTGTAAATATAGCCTCTGAGAGTCATTCGCTACATTAGGAGAATATTAAAATGAAGAAAATCTGAATGAAGTCCACGGAGATAAAAAACCGAATTAAAGCTACAGAGGCCACCGTGTTTACAGGAATGTTAAGGAGCAAGGAATATATCAGATCTAGACTCATGAATGCGAAAAAAGCACTGTTCAGCAAGAGAGAAAATAAGGTCCGATCAGTCGCGAAATGGAAACCTGAGTGAAAATCCAAAATTTTTGATATAAAATAGTTAACTACACGTTCCAGCTACTTCTTTACATAGTCACCGCTTCGATTGAGACATTTGTCGTAGAATTATACTAACTTTCTAATACGCTCGTCACAGAATTCAGCCTTCTGTGCTGTCTACCAATTCTCTACGTTGATCTGCAGCTTGTAGTCTGTGCCAAAATGTTTTCACAGCCAGCGATTCCTGTGAGCAGAGATGAACAACAGAAAGAGCCAAGTCCGGGCTGTATGGTGGGTGGCGAAACACTTCTTATCGAAAACGCTGTAGAGGCGTCCCCATTGCTCCTGCAATGTGCGATCGAGTGTGTCATGAGGAAGGAAATTCGTGACAGTTAGGGTGCGTGGGCTGCTTGAAATCAGGCGAAATATCTCACAGGCACTCGCACTTGGCGGGAGACACTGTTTTCTAATCATCGTTACTTGGTCGCCGTGCGTTCAGGACTGAAAAGAGGGACGTGACGCTGTCGATGGACATACAAGCGACACTGTGCAACACATCTACGCAATTTCATCGGATTTTCGCTGTGGTTTCCATTTCGCGATCGATGGTATCTTACTTTCCTGATAGCCCTCGTAGAATTGTATGTCTGGAGCAGCGTGCGAACTATGGGAAAACCAAATAAAAAAACTGAAAGTATCATACTTTAAATATGGCGACATAACTCCCCGCACAGGCCATGAAGGCCCAAAGGTACCGACTGGCCGCCGTGTCATCATCAGCCCACAGGCGTCACTGGATGCGGCTATGGAGGGACATGTGGTCAGGGGCTGAGTGCACCCTGCATGCCAACAGCGCTCGGCAGACCGGGCTGTCACCCATCCAACTGCTAGCCCAGCCCGGCAGCGCTTAACTTCGGTGATCTGACAGGAACCGGTGTTATCACTGCGGCAAGGCCGTTGGCATATGGCGACAGAGGAATATATTAAAAATAAAGTTGACAGTTAAAGTAAGAAATTAAAAGATACTATAATACATGAAACAGACAATCGTAAGTAAGATGGGAAAATTCATAGTTTGGCACCTGAAAGAGCAGTAAAAGGAAAAGCATTATAGGGGTAAACAGAGGTTAAAAATAAAAAGCAAATTATGAAGACTGATGGGTGACTCACCTCATCGAAATAAAACATTAACAGAAGATCGGAATTTTTTACAGCCGTGGTCTTGGGGTAGTGTCTTTGATTAGTAATCAAAACGATCTCGGTCCCGGGTTCGAAACCAACCACCGCTTAAATTGTGATTAATAATCAGCATTGGCTACCGGAGACCTCCGGCATAAGGGGTCATCCTCATTCAGCCAACGACCTTGTCAAAGAGGGCGGAGGAGAGTACAGAGGCTCAGGGCACTCTCTTGTTCTTGGGATGGGAAACTGTCCCTAAAGGAAGAAGAATCAGCAATGATCAACGGAATGAGGATGCCGAAAGCAGTGGAAACCACGGCATTAAAGACACATACCGTGTACCCACATGACATTTGCCCTGTAATTGAAAGAGTCTCATGATGATCTCTCCATTTGCAAAAGATTCCGGAATATTCCCCCACTCAGATCTCCGGGATGGGCTGCCAACGGGGAAGTGACCATGAGAAAAAGACTGAATAACAAACGAAAGGATAAAGTTCTGCGAGTAGGGGCGTGGAATGTTAGAAGTTCGAACGTGGTAGGGAAGCTAGAAAATCTGAAAATGGAAATGCAACGGCTCAATTATATATAGTTGTGGTCAGTGAAGTGAAATGGAAAGAAGACACGGATTTATGGTCAGATGTGTATAGCTGATATCAACAGCATTAGAAAATGGTGTAATAGGACTAGGATTCGTTATGAATAGGAAGGTAGGGCAGAGAGTGTGTTAATGATAGGGTCGTTATTGTCAGAATCGACAACAAACCAACACCAACGACGGTAGTTCAGATATACAGGCCGACCCGACGTCGCAAGCACAAGACCGAGAGATAGATAAAGTATATGAGGAAATTGAAAGGGTAATACAGTACGTAAAGGGAGATGAAAATCTAATAGTCATGGGGGACTGGAATGCAGTTGTAGGGAAAGAGGTAGAATAGAAGGTTACAGTAGAATTTGGGCTTGGGACAAGGAATGAGAGAGGAGAAAGACTAATTGTGTTCTGTAATAAATTTCAGCTAGTAACAGCGAATACTCTGTTCTAGAACCACAAGAGGAGGAGATATACTTGGAGAAGGCCGGGTGATACGGGAAGATTTCAGTTATATTACATCATGATCAGACAGAGATTCCGAAATCACAGACCAGATTGTAAGGCTTACCCAGGAGTGGATATAGACTCAGATCAAAATGTGGTAGTGATGAAGAGTAGGCTGAAGTTTAAGAGATTAGTCAGGAAGAATCAATACGCAAAAAAGTGGGGTACAGAAATACTAAAGAATGCAGAGGTACGCTTGAAGTTCTCTATGGCTATAGCTATAGCAATAAGGGGTAGCTCAGTAGGATATACAGTTAAAGACGAACGGACATCTCTAAAAAGGGCTATCACAGAATTTGGAAAGGAAAATATACGTACAAAGAAGGTAACTGCGGAGAATACTTCAGTTGAACGATGAAAGAAGGAAGTACAAAAATGTTCTGGGAAAGAAATGGGAATTTATTTAGAAGAATCAGAATTTAAGAGAGCTTTGGAGGATTTAAGATCAAATAAGGCAGAAGGGATAGGTAACATGCCATCAGAATTTCTAAAATCAGTGGTGGAAGTGGCAACAAAACGACTATTAACGTCTGGCGACATACAATGTGACTTTCGGAAAAATATCATCAACACAATTCCGAAGGCTGCAAGAGCTGACAAGTGCGAGAGTTGTCGCACAATCAGTTTAACAACTCATGTATGCAAGTTGCTTACGAGAATAATATGTAGAAGGACGGAAAAGAAAATTGAGGATGTGTTAGATGACGATCAGTTTGGCTCCAGGAAAAGCAAATGCACGAGAGAAGCAATTCCGACGTTACGGTTGATAATGGAAGCAAGACTAAAGAAAAATCAAGACAAAAAATGGCTCTGAGCACTATGGGACTTAACATCTGAAGTCATCAGTCCCCTAGAACTTAGAACTACTTAAACCTAACTACCCTAAGGACATCACACACATCCTTGCCGAAGGCAGGATTCGAACCTGCGACCATAGCGGTCGCACAGTTCCAGACTGAAGCGCCTAGAGCTGCTCGGTCACACCCGCCTGGCAAGAATCAAGACATTTTCATAAGATTAATCAACCTGGAAAGAGCTTTCGACAATGTATATTGGTGCAAGATATGCAACATTCTGAGAAACACGGGGATAAACTACAGGGAGAGACGGGTAATATTCAATGCGTACAAGAGCAGAGAGGCAATATTAAAAGTGGACGACCAAGAACGAAATGCTCGAATAAAAAAGGGTGTAACACAGGCATGTAGTCTTTCGCCCCTACCGTTCAATCTGTACATAGAAGAAGCAGTGACGGAAATAAAAGAAACGTTCAGGAATTGAATTAAAATTCAGGTGAAAGGATGCCAGTGATACGATTTGCTGATGACATTGCTATCGTGAGTGAAAGTGAAGAAGAATTACATGATCCGCTGAATGGAATATGGATTGAGAGTAAATCAAAGAAAGCTGAAAGTAATGAGAAGTAGCAGAAATGGGAACAGCGAGAAACTTAATACCAGGAGTAATGTTCACGAATTAGATGAAGTTAAGGAATTCTGTTACCTAGGCAGCAAAATAACCATGACGGACGGAGCAAGGAGGACATCAAAAGTAGCCTAGCACTGACGTAATAATTGAAGACGTAGGTTACAAGTGCTACTCTGAGATGAAGAGGTTGGCGCAGGAGAGAAATTCGTGGCGGACCGCATGAAACCAGTTAGTAGAAGCCTGACGACTCAAAAAAAGAAAAAAAAGGAAGGACGGACGACAGCACAAAATCGGTAAAAAGTCCAATGGCTCTAAAACAAAATAAGAAAGAGATGCACAATCTTCACCCACCCACATCGCCGAATTGTCAGAGACAGCATAACTGTGTAGCAAGTTCCCCTATAATTAACTCCTATTAAAATTATCGTAACTCTTTTCCTCTAGAGATAGCTCAATTTCTCTGTCACTAGTTTTCCGTCATTGCACCGTTACAGCGTGGTATGGCATTTATTGCTGTGATACCAGAAGAGTCTGCGCGGGGCTTCCTGTACGGCAGGAAACCACTTCAGCGTCAGCGATTTATATTTACGGTACAGTAGCGGTCAGAAGAACGGAAAAGAACAAGTAGAACAAACGTAGCCACCCGGCCTTATTTGCCTGGCCTGGTTATTACCTCCTTTCCCCCTTGAGTTCTCATGGTCCACAGACGACGAACCCGTTAGGAAATGTTAGCGCCACGTTGCCCGGAGACAGACGGAGCCCTCGGTGCCATGTGTTAATTGATTAGCTTCCGGTACAGTCGTAGGCAGAGCTAGCTGGTCTGAAGAGTCTGAGTTCGACTATTGGTCACCAGCCAAAAATTCGATGTTAGATATGGGTTCGAGTGGATACGTTATCAGAAATCTCTGCTAATTTCAAAAGACGAGGGAATGAAGAATTAGGGCACAGAATAGAGGGTACAGAAGAAGGAAAGTGGAGTGCGGCTCCTATGATTTGTATGAAGCCAAACACTGCGCTCAACGCCATATTGAAACCGACGAAACGCGAAGCGATAGCCGCTTACTACTACAGCTCGAAGTGGACATTTTTACGGAACGAAACATATCCAATCGACCAAACGAAAGCTTTTACGAACGGAGACGGTAATACAACGAGTTGTGACAAAACTTTAGTTAAAAATTCATCGCGTAGACTTTGAAATTCATTATTGTTCACACGTGAAAGCTGTGAATTGCCACTATTTTTAGCTTCAGATGATAATGAAATTATTTTGTTATGTAAAAATCGGTTTTTTCCTTGCAGCAATTTTGTTTTACTCTTAATTTTTCTTGTCTGGGAGTTTGTGCTGATAAATCAATTTCACTTCCAACAGAAACACATGGTACAGGACATTCTGCAGGAATTTCAGTCCATATATCAGTGCTGGAACTTTCATTCATATTTTTAACCATAGGTATCACACATAGGTATCACTTAGGTAAGACATAGGTACCACTTTAAATGAAGAAAATAGGCTGCATTAAAATTTAATTTATACAAACGATTTGAATTAGGCCCAGACCTATTATGTAAGATGAGCTATATTCGTTTAATAAATGACATTTAATAAGTGTAGTAAAGAAACTTTCGTCAAGCTTTGTCCTAAATATGAGCGTTTCCATTATATAACTCTTGGTCTTGCGGTAGCGTTTTCGCTTCCCGCGCACGGTGTCACGGGTGCAATTCCGGGAGGGGTCAGCGAGTTTTCCTGGCTCGAGATGACTGGGTGTTGTTGTGTCGTCTACATCATCATCATTCATACCCATTACGGTTGGAGGAAGGCAATGGCAAACCACCTCCACTAGGACCTTGCCTAGTACGGTGGTGCGGGTCTTCCGCATCGTCCCCTACGCTCCTCGGAGTATGGGACCTCATCTTCTCTTCAACTCTTGGTATAAAAGTCTTCTTCTTCTTTATATTCTTCCATCAGTATGTGTAACAATAACTCCCGTTCAGTAATTTGAGAAACGGCTTCCTCGAACTGTTCACAACTAAGCTGCAGACTACAGTACTTGCAGATGGAGCGCAAAGACAGCGTGCTCGGGGCCAGTGCGTACAAATAAAATATTTTAACTTCTATTTTCTTCGTACTGTAATGAGATGTGCTATTCTTTCCAACCTTAAAGACAATGTCGATATGTTAGTTACATTTATTACAAGCAACTTAATAGCTACAATGAATCAAACGTAAAGTAGCCAGCGACCACATTTATCACTGCAAACCCTTCAAATTGTATACTACAGCGCGCTCGAAAACTAAGTATCACCAATACCGAAAAAATAAGCAGTAATATACAACTACAAAATACGAACGAAATGAATATTGTGCGCCAGTTAGTTTCCTCGCAATCGATTAACAGGTATTATAAACTGTAGTCAAGGTAAAAATGCGAAACAAGCCGTTTTAAAATTTTTAAAGAAAAAGGTGACCTCTACTGCAAAACTAACTCCTGGAGTTGATGTATCCTTGCTTAATTTACGTACAGTATTTTTTACAGTTTAATGAGCTTTTACTGTTTGCAGCAAGAAAGTAGGAAAAGACTCATTTTTCTCACGTTATACTATCAGCCCCTTCGCGGAAACCGCTCATTGCTTTTTCTTTGTGGTCTTTTCTCTTTACGCTGCTCGTTATGTATTTTTAACTTTAACAGTACACAAGACTACTTTGATTTGTAGGTAAGTCCATCAGCTGAAATGCAAAGTTAATGAAGCAAACAAAACGTATCCGTTCGCCTTTGGCCTCAAGCAAAGCTGTTTAATCAGTTTCAATATGGAAATTTCGTGCGTGCTAAATTTTGACGCATCAGTTGCAGCCGTGTTTCCATTCTGTGATTAGCGTTCAACGTCCCATCGACGCCGGGATCGTCAGAGACTGAGGAAACGCTCTGGTTGGGGAAAAATGGCGAAGGAAATAGTCCGTGAGCTTTTCGAAGAAATCATCTTGGCGCTGCCATTAATCGATTTACGGAAAACGCGGAAAATCTAAATCTAGATTAGCTACAGTTTGTATAAAAGTAAAATTACTCCGAGTATCCGTTTGGACAAGTTTCTATAGACTCATAGCAATAACAGCAAGCGTTTGCCTTTGATAGCGACGTAAAGTCGAAACGCGTAAAGCGTATTGGAAAAATGAAATTGTGATCAAGACACCTCAAAGTGTTTAAGTAACTAGATTGCCGCTAGGGGACTTGGACCGACTCCTCTCGAATGTGGTCCCAATGACTTACCACAGCGCCCCCACGATAGGCAATAGTGGCACGGCGTTGAACATGTACTGGCACGTTGAGACCCTGTATTTTTTACTCACGCCAATACGATGGATTCAGAAACTACAAAAGTGGATGGAGGGGTGGGAAACAAAACCTAACTATCCGTTCACATTCCCTGTAGCTGACCTAATTCAGTTTCAATGAATGTCGATATGATGTGCTCAATAAAGGAGAAAGTTGCTGTAAGTTTTCTTCCCACATTCTTCTACACGGACTTCTACACGTATATTTGGCCAGCAACGGTACAGCGCATGGTGCGACTACTCATACAAATATTAACGGCATTCCGTCCCATTCTATTCACGTGTCGAGAGGTGGATTAAGTATAGTGTACGTGAGTCGGTACACACGCTGATCTCTCTCAACCTGTTTCCATGATCTCTACACCCGCCGTACTATGGTATTTCCAGGACCTTCGCACCGCTACACGTTTTCTAAACTTACCATACTCTGTTCTGAGGGTATTAGGTCGCCTCTCTTCCGGATATTCCAGTTTAAGTTCCTTAAGTGTCTTGTCCACTGAAAGGCCTTGTTCTAAAGAACGCTAAATGCTGATGTGCTGCTCTACAGTTGTCGCTTGCAAGTGGTTTCCTTTACACATGCACCTTCACAGTGTTACCCCTAGGTGTTTAAACCAAATTTCTGGCACTATATTACTTAACGATTGATATTGGAAGCGGATACTCTCTTACTTCGTTATAGCCGTTACATCGCATTTGCCTGCAGTCAAAGAGTTGTTTCATTCAACAGACCAAATACCTACATAAATAAGCCGAAGTCCCACGCCGCGTTTTTGTCTATATGTGAAGACTAATCTAAGGAATTAGTATAGAAACTTTGACACGGTTTTCCAAAAGATATACGCTGAGTCAAGAGGAAGCCTTGTGTACATAATTTACTACCGCTACGTCACACAAGTTTTCCGGCCGTAGATACTTATGAGGAGGACACGACATGTACTACAAACTGGTTTCAAAGAAACTTTCCCCAATGTTTCGTCTTTTCCGTAGGCACTCGAACATTTCTGCCAGAGTTTTCCACGTAAGTTTCATGTCTTTTAGCGGTCGATAGACTCAGCCTAACCAGTGACATAGTGGCAAGCGTTGCGCTTGCAGCTTCTACGTCCTGCGTTCGAAACCCGATTATTGCTTTCATTTAATTTAGTGTTTTTTCGTTTATCTACTCATCTCCGTAGGAAATTACTACAGGAATATTTCCTATCAAATTAGGGGATACAAAGGCGTTACATTAATTGTAAAATTACACTTAAGTTTCAAACTCTCGTATACTTATTATACAACATACACTCCTGGAAATGGAAAAAAGAACACATTGACACCGGTGTGTCAGACCCACCATACTTGCTCCGGACACTGCGAGAGGGCTGTACAAGCAATGATCACACGCACGGCACAGCGGACACACCAGGAACCGCGGTGTTGGCCGTCGAATGGCGCTAGCTGCGCAGCATTTGTGCACCGCCGCCGTCAGTGTCAGCCAGTTTGCCGTGGCATACGGAGCTCCATCGCAGTCTTTAACACTGGTAGCATGCCGCGACAGCGTGGACGTGAACCGTATGTGCAGTTGACGGACTTTGAGCGAGGGCGTATAGTGGGCATGCGGGAGGCCGGGTGGACGTACCGCCGAATTGCTCAACACGTGGGGCGTGAGGTCTCCACAGTACATCGATGTTGTCGCCAGTGGTCGGCGGAAGGTGCACGTGCCCGTCGACCTGGGACCGGACCGCAGCGACGCACGGATGCACGCCAAGACCGTAGGATCCTACGCAGTGCCGTAGGGGACCGCACCGCCACTTCCCAGCAAATTGGGGACACTGTTGCTCCTGGGGTATCGGCGAGGACCATTCGCAACCGTCTCCATGAAGCTGGGCTACGGTCCCGCACACCGTTAGGCCGTCTTCCGCTCACGCCCCAACATCGTGCAGCCCGCCTCCAGTGGTGTCGCGACAGGCGTGAATGGAGGGACGAATGGAGACGTGTCGTCTTCAGCGATGAGAGTCGCTTCTGCCTTGGTGCCAATGATGGTCGTATGCGTGTTTGGCGCCGTGCAGGTGAGCGCCACAATCAGGACTGCATACGACCGAGGCACACAGGGCCAACACCCGGCATCATGGTGTGGGGAGCGATCTCCTACACTGGCCGTACACCACTGGTGATCGTCGAGGGGACACTGAATAGTGCACGGTACATCCAAACCGTCATCGAACCCATCGTTCTACCATTCCTAGACCGGCAAGGGAACTTGCTGTTCCAACAGGACAATGCACGTCCGCATGTATCCCGTGCCACCCAACGTGCTCTAGAAGGTGTAAGTCAACTACCCTGGCCAGCAAGATCTCCGGATCTGTCCCCCATTGAGCATGTTTGGGACTGGATGAAGCGACGTCTCACGCGGTCTGCACGTCCAGCACGAACGCTGGTCCAACTGAGGCGCCAGGTGGAAATGGCATGGCAAGCCGTTCCACAGGACTACATCCAGCATCTCTACGATCGTTTCCATGGGAGAATAACAGCCTGCATTGCTGCGAAAGGTGGATATACACTGTACTAGTGCCGACATTGTGCATGCTCTGTTGCCTGTGTCTATGTGCCTGTGGTTCTGTCAGTGTGATCATGTGATGTATCTGACCCCAGGAATGTGTCAATAAAGTTTCCCCTTCCTGGGACAATGAATTCACGGTGTTCTTATTTCAATTTCCAGGAGTGTATGTGCGTATCGTATTTTCAGGTGTTCTAACCACCAAGAGATGAATACACTAAGCAGATTCAGAAGGATGTAGGTTGCTGTAGGTGCTGGGAGATGAAGAAGCTTGCACAGGATAGAGTAGCATGGAGAGCTGCATCAAACCAGTCTCAGGACTGAAAACAACAACCTTTTTAAAATCTCTTATTGGTACATTTCATTCTTATATCAATTCCTATATTCGTTCCTATATTTTACTCTCATGTTTATTCTTCAGGAAGGTTTGGTGCATTCCCTTGGACGATCCCGATCGTAGAAACATTCCAAACATAGAAATTCCGAACCCGATGAGCATCGCGCGAAGGCAGGTTTTTCTTTATTTTAATCTCACTCGGGTAAGAAGCTAACATTGGTGAACATTTCAAGTGTTGGCAATAATTTCGCGGCGAACCACGCATAAGGGATCAATTTACCGAAAACTGGCGCTTGCAGTCGATTATGAACCAAGACACACTACAGGAATTTCACCGAAAACGATTTGAAATAATTTTCTCATTCATTTATTTTCTTTTAATTCATTCGTCAGACGTACAATTAGTAGACGACTAGGGACAACACAACATTATTTCAGTAAACATCTGAAAACTTTCATGTAGCCATGTTCTACGGACGTGGGCTGATAACTGAAAAACAAAAATAACAATAATAATCCGGTTTCGAACACAGGGCGCAAAAGTGCGAAACCGCGATGCTAGCCTCTACTCCAGCGGTTAAGTTGAACTAGTGACTCCCTAAAATGTACATAAAGTACCGCAAAAACGTTCACCGTCATTTTCTGCGGAACTGTCGAGTATCTACGCATAAGTCGAGACATGAAGGGCTTATTTCAATAATGGTACAACTCCATTTTTGTTCATTTTGAGATACAGAGGCCTAAAGTTAAATGAGCGCTGAAAAATCGGCAGTTGAGATATCAGATATATTCAAGCATGTGGCTTCTTGCAAGAGATGAACCTTTCTTTCTGTTTGTTTGGATCATTAATTTCAGAAGCATTAGAGACAGGGAAGTGGAGCTAATGGACTTGTGCCACTTTGAAATAGCCCTTCTCATGTTTTCGCTTATTTTCATCCCTCTTCCCCTGAAATAAGTTTCTGGGAAATCGGGTCATGGCAGCTACCGTCTTCTCCTCGTTAATACTGCCCGTGCAAAGCCGAGGCAGGTCGCTAGTGAACATTAATTCAGTCGACAGTGCCTTGCAATCTATGAGTGCTGGTGACCCTAATTGATAAATAGTTTGTACAGAGGTTGCTAAAAACACTAATATCCCTGTTACGCTTCCTTCGGGAACCTCCGATGTCAGTTTCGCTTTTCCGAAAATTCCTCGTTCAGAGTAATGAACTAAGTTATATTAGTCCAAAGTTCTTCGCAACTGCGAAGATACTTCGTAAGATCATGTCAGTCAACAATACGGAAAAGTATTGAACACGTTGAAGGAAGCCAGTTAGACGAAGATATTTCGGAAGATCATGTCAGTCAACAACACGGAAAAGTATTGAATACGTTGAAGGAAGAGTCTAGCCGTTCACCTTCATATGGTATTTGCGAGGTACAGTGTGTGATGAAATCATGTTATCCTTCAAAACCGTTGTTTTCCCTGTACGCTTGTTGGTTCTTTGAGATACACTTCTTTTCCTCCACGAACTTCAGAACTTCGCTCTTGGAACCTAAACAGTCAGAAGTTAGACATATTTGTATGTAATTCTACGCATACGTGATCTCAGCCTTTTTATGTAGAGAAGGGACGTAGGTTATTTTCCAGTGGTGTGCGATTTTTGGTTTCGCAAGAAATTCTCGTTTAATATCTGGTATTAATAGTGATAACCTGAAGTTAAATTTAACTGAAATTTTGTCAGTATCTTCTGACTGTTTCGGCTCTATTGATCATAGCTGTTTATCATTACAACGCTTTATTTCGATGTCAGTTATTTCGAACTACAGTTCATTGAGTACGTATGCCTACAGGATGTCAATTCCTACCTCTTCGGCCGTGCGGTTAAAGGCGCTTCAGTCTGGAACCACGTGACCGCTACGGTCGCAGGTTCGAATCCTGCCTCGGGCATGGATGTGTGTGATGTCCTTAGGTTAGTTAGGTTTAATTAGTTCTAAGTTCTAGGCGACTGATGACCTTAGCAGTTAGGTCGCATAGTGCTCAGAGCCATTTGAACCATTTGAACCTACTTCTTCTTGTTCTAATTCTCTTTCTCCTTTTGCCCTTTTCCGTTTCTCTCCTCGTGGTCGCCGTCGTTACAAGGCTTTTGGCAATGTTAGTGACAGTAGGTGGCCGGTTGCCCTTCCTGTCACCAGAACTGCACCCTGGACAGAACCTCTGTACCCCCATCTGTTTGCGCCTAGAGTAAATTCCACATTCAAATGTTTGCGTAACGTGTATCTGAGCTACACTCCTGGAAATTGAAAAAAGAACACCGTGAATTCATTGTCCCAGGATGGGGAAACTTTATTGACACATTCCTGGGGTCAGATACATCACATGATCACACTGACAGAAGCACAGGCACATAGACACAGGCAACAGAGCATGCACAATGTCGGCACTAGTACAGTGTATATCCACCTTTCGCAGCAATGCAGGCTGCTATTCTCCCATGGAGACGATCGTAGAGATGCTGGATGTAGTCCTGTGGAACGGCTTGCCATGCCATTTCCACCTGGCGCCTCAGTTGGACCAGCGTTCGTGCTGGACGTGCAGACCGCGTGAGACGACGCTTCATCCAGTCCCAAACATGCTCAATGGGGGACAGATCCGGAGATCTTGCTGGCCAGGGTAGTTGACTTACACCTTCTAGAGCACGTTGGGTGGCACGGGATACATGCGGACGTGCATTGTCCTGTTGGAACAGCAAGTTCCCTTGCCGGTCTAGGAATGGTAGAACGATGGGTTCGATGACGGTTTGGATGTACCGTGCACTATTCAGTGTCCCCTCGACGATCACCAGTGGTGTACGGCCAGTGTAGGAGATCGCTCCCCACACCATGATGCCGGGTGTTGGCCCTGTGTGCCTCGGTCGTATGCAGTCCTGATTGTGGCGCTCACCTGCACGGCGCCAAACACGCATACGACCATCATTGGCACCATGGCAGAAGCGACTCTCATCGCTGAAGACGACACGTCTCCATTCGTCCCTCCATTCACGCCTGTCGCGACACCACTGGAGGCGGGCTGCACAATGTTGGGGCGTGAGCGGAAGAAGGCCTAACGGTGTGCGGGACCGTAGCCCAGCTTCATGGAGACGGTTGCGAATGGTCCTCGCCGATACCCCAGGAGCAACAGTGTCCCTAATTTGCTGGGAAGTGGCGGTGCGGTCCCCTACGGCACTGCGTAGGATCCTACGGTCTTGGCGTGCATCCGTGCGTCGCTGCGGTCCGGTGCCAGGTCGACGGGCACGTGCACCTTCCGCCGACCACTGGCGACAACATCGATGTACTGTGGAGACCTCACGCCCCACGTGTTGAGCAATTCGGCGGTACGTCCACCCGGCCTCCCGCATGCCCGCTATACGCCCTCGCTCAAAGTCCGTCAACTGCACATACGGTTCACGTCCACGCTGTCACGGCATGCTACCAGTGTTAAAGACTGCGATGGAGCTCCGTATGCCACGGCAAACTGGCTGACACTGACGGCGGCGGTGCACAAATGCTGCGCAGCTAGCGCCATTCGACGGCCAACACCGCGGTTCCTGGTGTGTCCGCTGTGCCGTGCGTGTGATCATTGCTTGTACAGCCCTCTCGCAGTGTCCGGAGCTAGTATGGTGGGTCTGACACACCGGTGTCAATGTGTTCTTTTTTCCATTTCCAGGAGTGTATATGGATATGAAAGGCCGCTTGAAAATCCCCCCCCCCCCCTCTGCCACCACTGGCTGGCTCGCCAGCACTCGCCGATAATCCACGAGGCGGATACTATAGGGGAAACGTCCGCTGTAATGAATGCCCGAAGCGGGACGTTAACGCGCTAGGCTATCCAGGCACGCGTCAACTCTCACCTCTAAAAAACTACCAGGGTCATTTCAAAAGTTCTGCACACTAACACTAATGTATTTTGCAAAATATCTTTACATGCTTTCAGTATAATCTCCACTCATGCTTATGACAGCTTCCCAACGTTTTCGCAAACTCTCTATTCCGGAAAGGCTACTTCCTCTGTTGAGCTGTCTGATTACTCGGGTCACCTCACTGAAAGGTTCAGCAGCAGTATCAAAACATTTTCCACGGAGATGTTTCTAGAATTTGGGAAACAAATCAGTACGTGATGGGCTCATATCAGGACTATACGATGGCGGCGGGGGAAGTATTCCCCATCCGTATTTGCCGAGTGTTTCTCCCACTGACAGGACAATATGCGGTCTCACATTGTCGTGCAAGTTGAGGACACCAGCTGCAGTCACATCAGGCCTTCTTTGACGAATTTTCTGGCGCAAAACATTTTGCAGAAACAGCTTGTAGTAATCGCCTGTCATAGACGTCCCCTGTGGCACTAGTCATACAGAAAGATCGTCACCAGTTTCACCTTTGACCGTTGGCAGATGAAATTTTTCGAGCGTTGAGAGTCAAAAATTTTCCATTGTGATGGCTAAGACTTCAGTTGTGGCTCAAAATGTCGTATCCAGTTTCCATCAAGTGCAACAATCCTTTTCTGAAACTGTTCTCCTTCGATAACGTTGAACCAGTTATTGTGCGATTCTTTTGCGATATGCTTTCTGCTTTTTATTCAGATCATCCGGAACACTTGTAGCCACTTTTCTCATCCTTAACGTTTGAGTTATGATTCTATAAAATGAAGTTACTGACATTCAGGACTCACATGCAATTTCTTCGCCTGTTCATCGCCAGTCCTCTCTCATAATGTTATTAACAGTAACTTAAGAAGCGTAGTCTTTTGCAGTTGATGGCTTATAACTTCTTGGTTTGTCCTCAGTGCTTATCCCACCTTCACGGAACGGTTAGGCCACCGTGTTACTGTGTTACGATCCACTACATTATTTCCGTTGGGTTCTTTCCACGTAGAAATTCGATTTTGATGTAGGAACTCTGTTGTAATCCTACCTGACTCGGTTTCAGCTTCCATTTTAAAACTGAATTACTCACGACACAGTCACGCAAACCAGTAAACACAAATGCGACAGTCAAGCCTAAAGTCTCGCTCACAAGTGACGTCAATTTCAGCTTCATCAGGCCACCGTGCCGGTCGCGCATGCGCAGTGTACAAGACTTTTGAAATGTCCCTCGTAGAAGATGATCGGATGTATTTTCTATGTAATCTGCTATACAATGAGAGGAATTACCACAAAGACAAGGAACATTTTTCATTACCAAGACGGAGCAGGCGCGACGAAGTATCATCCCTGAAACTGTTAAATTGTTCAAAAATCCACGGAGGTGTTGTAGCAAGGTATCAATAATAGCCAGGTGTGACGAAGTATCATCTCTGAAACTGTTAAATTGTTCAAAAATCCACTTAGAGTCGTGACTACGGAGGTATTGTAGCAAGGTATCAGTAATAGCCTTGTAGTATGCCGGCCGTTGTGGCCAGCGGTTCTAGGCGCTTCAGTCTGGAACCGCGCGGCTCTGCTACGGTCGCAGGTTCGAATCCTTCCTCGGGCATGGATGTGTGTGATGACCTTAGGTTAGATAGTTTTAAGTAGTTCTAAGTTCTAGGCGACTGATGACCTCAGGTGTTAAGTCCCATAGTGCTCAGAGCCATCTGAACCATTTGAACCTTGTAGTATGGTCAACTTCCGCATGCACAGTGCGACTATCAGTGCCGAAATCAGGAAAGCATGTTAGAGATTAATGTCCTGTCGACGATGAGACCATTAAAAGACGGAGCGCTCTCTCAGACAGAAGAGGACACTGGCCGTGGCCTAGTTGGCCGTGACTTTCTTCTCCCCCGACCGCCGCCTCTTGAACAGTCTGGTGTTTACTTCGTTAGCGTCGGTCCATACAGACTACTTCATGATGGTATATACTTCGTGTATAACTCTTACGGGCCGGCGAGCGCATTTTCTCTGGTATCTCGACAGATACGAGGTCAGTTCAAAAATTCAGGAACTTTGTCCATAGGATTTTTCTACGCTCACCTTTTACTTATCGTGCAAGGTCTCTTTCGAAATACTCTCCTCCACAACTGACACACCGCTCCCAATGCCGTATCCATTTCGGGAAGCAGTCTTGTTACTCCTCTTGCTGGATCCGGCGAAACGCTGTCTCAGGATTATCTTGTGACTCATCTATCGTTGCAAATCCTCGTCCTTTCAACGTGGTTTTCAACTTTGGAAATAGAAAAAGTCCGCAGGGAGAGTACGGATGATGAGGCAGCACTGCGATTTCGTTTTTTGTTCAATAGTCACACTCCAACGCGGATGAACGTGTGGGTGCGTTATCGTGATGCAAGAGCCTTAATCGTCACATTTCAGGCCGGAAGCGTCGCAACACATTGCGATAGTACAATCTATTAACAGTTTGTCCCTATGGCGCGAATTCATGATGAACTAATCCTTCAAGGTCAAAGAAAACAATCAACATGGCTTTGACATTTGATCGGACCTGACGAGCTTCTGTGGTCTTGGAGAACCTTTTCCAACCCATTGTGGAGTATGAACCTTGGTCTCAACATCATAACTGTAGACCCAGGTCTCATCACCACTTTCGATTCTCTTAAGGAGCATATCGTACTCATTTGCGCAATTAAAAAGCTCTTCACAAATTGCGGCGTGAAGATCTTTCTGGTCTTGACTCGTGATCAGTGGGACGAACTTGTCGGCAACACGATGCATTCCAAGACGCCGAGTCAGGACTTCATGACATAATCCAACTGAAATGTTACATTCTTCTAGAGTCCGCGTCGATAGGTGAGTGATGCCTGCACGGTAGCTCAGCGTGTTCGCTCAGAGAGCTGGCTGCCCTCTGCAATAAAGAAACTGAGTTAAAGGGTCAGCAACGAACTTCAGTGGATGTCACGTGACGTCCACTACGACCAAATACAACGAACAGTCACTAACAAAATGCGAATAAAGAAAAAAGTGATTAGCGCGCCAGAATACCATGCTAAGGGGCCCGTGTTCGATTCCCGATTGGGTCGGAGATTATCTCCGCTCAGGGACTGGGTTTTGTGTCATCATCATCTCATCCCCTTCGATGCGCAAGTCGCCGAAGTGGCGTCAACTAAAAAGACTTGCACCAAGCGGCAGGTCTGCCCGACGGGAGGCCCTAGCCACATGACATTTCATTTTTTTCCATTCTTCTGCAGTCTTTCATACAATCATTCTTCGATTAGCACGCTCGTTCCTCACATGAGCGTTGTCCGTAGAAGTCGAAGGCGCCCTGAACAAGGGTCATCTTTAACTTCCGTTCGGCCGTTTTTAAACCGTGTGAACCATTCGTAATACCGAGTACGGCTTAACACTCATCACCGACGGCTGCTGCATCATTTTCTGTGTCTCTGTAAAGCCTTTCCTGAGTTTCAAGCAAAATTTAATACAGATGCGTTGGTCCTCTAACTCTGCCACCTCGAAATTCACAAACTGTAGGACACAACGTTCTACTCAATACACCACTGAACAATAACTAACAACATACAACAATGAAACATCCCTCAGTTACACATTAAACACTGGCGTGTGTAGGGATGTCAACAGCATTTCGCTCCAACACACAATTAGCGCGAAATGACAATCTATCGGAATTTTTTGAACAAACCTCGTATTTTCAATGTGTAGATGAAGTCAGCCCGAAAAATTATTTGACAACACGCCCATTGGTAACGGGAAACGCCGGTTTCTTGCTCGTTGCAAACATATTTTTAAATGTAGTATTATACGCTAGAGACTAATCAAGAGCTAGCCGTTTAGCCAGACAGTGGAAACGGGTCCTGCGTGTTACTTTCGTAACTTAAAACGATCAGCCAACTATCTCAGCAGACTGTCCTGGCCGTTGTCTAAAGCATCGAACTCTACTACTACTGCAGGCGTTATTTGACTTCCCTCACGCTTGATCACATTAATGATTGCGAAGAATAATTAAAATTAAGGACAGGGATACACAGCACCACTTCACTTAAATAAGAGTCGACTGCAGGCTCAATTAAACAAATACATTGTTTCACAGAGTCTCACACATTTGGTGTGTTGCACGCACTGAAATGAGTGGCAAAAATGATGTTAGTGATAGAGACGAAATTTCTAAGGAACCGGCAGATAGTGATCGGTCTATAAGGAAAAATCACATATAAGAAACCATGAAAAATATATGAATATAGAAAATCAATGCGGTAAACAGAGGGTGAGGGAGAGAGATTCTGTCTACAGCTGTAGATCGTCACTTCGCGGTGATACAGATGTGTCTGACGTCCGAGAGAAGTAACTGAGCTGCAGTCTACAGACCAACAACACTGTAAACTGTTTCACTCGACAAAATCAACTCATCGTCAAGCTTACATAATTCCAATAATATACCATATGAGCCATTTATATTAATTTAAAAGAGGTGGTCAAAATAGTCTACGTTGGCGGCTATACACGTTTCTGAATAATGAAACAGTTGTGTGTGAATGTGATGAGCAACACTTTTTCTTTTTTTATTTATTTATATATATATTTTTTAATTTTTTTTTATTTTTTTGTCAGACCCGTATCGAGCTACATACCTATCGTCAGCGCTCGTTTGATTTAATTTTGTGCCCTCATAGAATTTTTTGCAGATGTTCCTTTAACATTTAGCTGGTTTCCAGAACAACCTCGCAGTGTACATATGCACGTTGCCTCTGGCATAAAACTAATGGGACGTGCTGGAAATCATCTAAAAAATTAAAGTAATATCTGCAAAACTTTCTACAAGAAGTTCTATGAGGGCACAAAAATAAAAATACACGGGCTATGACGATGGACGTATAGCCCGATAACTGTCCGGCAAAAATAAAAATAAACTAGTAGCCTTATTTTCTTCAACTTCATAAAGGCCGTAGGACGCCGTGAACACAAAACACATGTGTGAACACTTTGCAAGTTGTCACCAGCAATGCTTGTGGCTACAAGGAGGACGGCTGTAAAGTGAAACTAGTGTCTGATAAGTTCTTTTGTTACACCAGTGACTTCAAGTAGCCCCACAGGAAGAAATCCACGTGAGGCATTGATGTGTGTGATGTCCTGAGGTTAGTAATGTTTAAGTAGTACTAAGTCTAGGGGACTTAGAGCCATTTGAACCATTGAAATCCACGTGGTCCCGCTCAGGAAACCAAACTGGTCACCAAATGAAACCAACACGTCCAACACAGTGATTTCGGTATTTGTCTTTTAAATAGCATCGTACAGCATGCCCGCTTTGGTATTCTATTCTTTGGGTTGCTTATGTGCACGCGATAACAAATTCAATGCTTCAGTACGGATCACATGATTTGTCTACATGTTCTGACGCTCCTGCCCAAAGTGCATTTATGCAACGGCACGCACTACGAATAGAAACTTGGAGAGATGCTCTGTCCTACGACTTTTCATTTCCTTACATGTCTTGTAATTTTCATGTCGTGATACTTATGAATAAGCCTGTAGTGTGAGTCCCTCAACATTTGAGAAACAAAATCGATTAAATTTCAGTTACACAAGCAATTAAACTTATTTAAAGGTCGTCGATCCAACAAAATACCTACAGATTACAATTGTGAAAAACTTAAATTAGAACTAACACGCATAAAGTGTGGGGACAGCAAACCATGCAGAATACTAAGAAGGTGTAACAAAAGTACTAAAGAGGCTGCCTATTCTAAGCTTGTCTGTCCAGTTCTGTAGTACTGCTGCGTGGCATCGGATACTTATCAGATAGGGCTGACGGTGGACATAGAAAAATTTCTAAGTAGGCCAGCTCGCTTTGTATTATCGCTCAATGGAGGAAAAAGTGCTATGGATGCTATAAGCGAGTTTGGGTGGCAACCAACAAAAGAAAATCGTTCTCGTTGGAGCATGATATTATCACGACATTTCGATCAGCAACTTACTTCTCTGAATGCTGAAATATTTTGGTTTGAGACTCATTTTCCCGTGTGCTATTCGAGAGTATAACGGTAGAGAAATAGTCTGAAAGTGATTCTGTGAAGCAACTATCAGACACAAATGAGAGTAACCATTTAGATGTAAAGCAGACGTCCAGTATCCGTAGGTTCAGAGAACCCTAGAAAGTTGTCCAACAAATTTGGTAGTTATCACAGAGAGCTTCTGTAACTGAAATATCGAGGTATGCGCACCAATCGCGCCTTCTGAATACTAAATAGAAGCAAAACTAGGATTTAACCTCAACGAGGTCATTACAGACGGAGAATAAGTTCGGATCGGGAAAGGAAAGGGAGAGAAAGTGGCGCGTCATTTTCAAAGGAATCATTCCGGCATCTCCCTTAAGCTGTTTAGGGAAGCCATGGTCGACTTGAGCCTGGATGCCGGACGTTAGCTCAGACCAGAGTCATTCCAATCGCAAATCCACTGCACCATCTCGCTCGGGTATTTCTTGTTATTTGCAGGTTGTTTGTCCATAGAGCAGGAATATGTCGTTGATATGACACTGTTGTTTACATTTTGCGCTAATATTGAAACCTATATTATAAGAGCATTTGCCCGTTTTCAGATATTTATTTATTTGTAACAGCAATGATACTGAGCTGTTGCTGATAGTGACGTAACTCGACATTTGTCGAAGAGGAAAAGTTACTTTTCATAAGGACGTACCACAAAGGCCTTTTATAGGTGTGCTAGTAACAGGTGCTTTATGTGCTGATTAAAATCGATACACGGTGTAATGGAGAGAGAAAAACATAGGGCTAATTTAAGTGACGGTACGGCCGCATACACAGTCCTTCCAAAAAGTTCCCAGACTGATTTTACTCCTGGCTTGTAAGCGGCACCAGCGCATAACTACGTTGGCAGCTTGAACTAACAGCTGGAAACATATACTGTGCATTCCACATCAGTTGCGAGCAGGCAGTATTATGTAATAGACGCGAGGCCACAATGTGTCAATGTTATAGTGTCACAAATCGTAGTGGAGCAACGAACTGCACATCTCTGACTCTAGTGACCAAGACATTCTTTACAATGTTTTTAAGAACAGAAAACTGTGTACGGTGTTTGTCCCGCTCACCTTCACTCCAGAACAAAAACAATAACGCGTTGACACCTGCCGAGACTTGACTGAAGTACAAAACGTGGACAATTATTTTCTGGAAAAAATTGTCACGGTGACCTGACTTTGTGTTTTCAGTAGAAACCTATCACAAAACGACGAAGTGTAGAAATTCACATGAGAGGACAACGTTCGGAAGACATGACCGACGTTCAAGTCAATATTAAGCACGAGTTGAATAACATTCCAAAGAAGGGCATCTCTGAGGGTTCTTACAAAGCAAGTGCTAGATAAATTTAATAGTGTCGGAAAGCGCTGCCAATATATCCGATGAACAGACGTTTAGCGTAATTTCCACCTACAGATGAGATTTATGTGTGACAGTCTGACTCATTATGTGCAGTTATATTTTTATTTTATTATATATGTCTTCCGAACTTAAGTACTATGACGTGAAGAATGAATATGTGTTATTAATATTGTAGTTTCCATAAGGATGATAGGCAGTTACAACTACGACATCAGAAAATAAATAGAAATGAATTTTTCTCCAAAATATATTCCCTTGTGTGGCAAATCACTAATCTGCGGCATGTCTCTGTGCCCCAGATCGATGTTTTCCGGCACAGTTCCCCTTTGGCGCACAGGAAAGTCATTTCACAATACCTTCGCAGCATAATTAGGGTTCCGTGCCTCAGTCTATAAAAACTTATAGGATCGCTTTGTTGTTCGTTTGTCTGTCTTACTGTTTGTTAACAACTCTCTTTCTCAAGAACGAGTAGACACGTCAAGTTCGAAATTATGTCTCGTTGTAAGGCCTCTGGCCCCTTACTAGTGTGACAATTTTAAGCTTTTAAATCAATGCAATCAAAAGATATAGTAATTTAGGTCACAAATTTTGACACTCGAAAATTCTCTCATCAAAACCTGTAGGGTACTCCCCTTTGACATTGTCATGAAATCTGGCAAGAAGCGACGTTTCAGAGAACACATGAGGGGGAATATCGATCTAAATTGTTAATTTGTAATTATATCACAAGAAAATATTATTACTTTTCTCATGTGTTACCCGTCTTCAGATCTGAAATTAAAACATTGTCGAAAGTCTTGGAATTCCCGGCACCTATCTCTTGTCATTATCAGTGTCGATAAGAGGCAAAAATAAGAAATATCCTCGATTCCCGGAATGGATACACTGTCTGTATACGTAATTAAGTTTGTAAGGAACCCTCAGTGTACCACTCCTATTCGCACTTGGCCGAGTTTTATTAAAAGGGGTACTCGGTAATGCGTTCAAATGTACACTACGGGCCATTAAAATTCCTATACCAAGAAGAAATGCAGATGATAAACGGTATTCATTGGACAAATATATTATACTAGAACTGACAAGTGATTACATTTTCACGCAATCTGGGTGCATAGATCCTGATAAATCAGTACCGAGAACAACCACCTCTGGCCGTAATAACGGCCTTGATACGCCTCGGCAAACAGAGCTTGGATGGCGTGTACAGGTACAGCTGCCCATGCAGCTTCAACACGATACCACAGTTCATCAAAAGCAGTGACTGGCGTATTGTGACGAGTCAGTTGCTCGACCACCTTTGACCAGACGTTTTCAATTGGTGAGAGATCTGGAGAATGTGCTGGCCAGGGCAGCAGTCGAACATTTTCTGTATCCAGAAAGGCCCGTACACGACCTGCAACATGCGGCCGTGCATTATCCTGCTGAAATGTAGGGTTTCGCAGGGATCGAATGAAAGGTAGAGCCACGGGTCGTAACACATCTGAAACGTAACGTCTAGTCTTCAAAGTGCCGTCACTGCGAACAAGAGGTGACCGAGAAGTGTAATCACCATCATACCATCACGCCGGGTGATACGCCAGTATGGCGATGACGAATACGCGCTTCCAATGTGCGTTCACCGCGATGTCGCCAAACACGGATGCTAACATCACGATGCTGTAAACAGAACCTGGATTCATCCGAAAATATGACGTTTTGCCATACGTGCACCCAGGTTCGTCGTTGAGTACACCATCGCAGGCGCTCCTGTCTGTGATGCAGCGTCAAGGGTAACCGCAGCCATGGTCTCCGAGCTGATAATCCATGCTGCTGCAAACGTCTTCGAACTGTTCGTGCAGATGGTTGTTGTCTTGCAAACGTCCCCATCTGTTGACTCAGGGATCGAGACGTGGCTGCGCGACCCGTTACAGCCATGCGGATAAGATGCCTGTCATCTCGACTGCTAGTGGTACGAGGCCGTTGGGATCCATCACGGCGTTCCGTATTACCCTCCTGTACCCACCGATTCCATTTTCTGCTGACAGTCATTGGATCTCGACCAACGCGAGCAGCAATGTCGCGATACGATAAACCGCAATCGCGATATGCTACAATCCGACCTTTATCAAAGTCGGAAACGTGATAGTACGCATTTCTCCTCCTTACACGAGGTATCACAACAACGTGTCACCAAGGAACGCCGGTCAACTGCTGTTTGTGTAGGAGAAATCGGTTGGAAACTCTTCTCGTGTCAGCACGTTGTAGGTGTCGCCACCGGCGCCAACCTTGTGCGAATGTTCTGAAAAGCTAATCATTTGCATATCACAGCATCTTCTTCCTGTCGGTTAAATTTCGCGTGTGTAACACGTCATCTTCGTGGTGTAGTATTTTAATGGCCAGTAGTGTAGTTGCAGTCGCAATATTCTTGATTTGTCCCTTAAAAGCCTTAAGCCAAGTGTATTCTAGATAGCAAACGAAAAGTATTAGGATGTCCAAGAGACGGATGTGCAGAACACACGGGACTTTTGAAAGGGATCTGTCGGTGCCAGCCACGTAATGACATTCAACGTATTCAGAGCGTTACAAACGAAGCTTACACCGTACCACGGTCACGCGACTTTTTGAGTCAAAGCGAGTTGACGATAAAAATCCTGTCGCGGATATCTGGATGCTCACTCCGTAGTGTCCCTATCCCATAGGTATTTGAAGCACATATACTGGCCGCCTTTGATTATTATACGCGGCTACACTTCCGCGAGCTTTTTAATCCATCTCTCTCGCCAGTTACTCCGGCAGGCTGTGGCAGGGTAATCAACGTTTACCATCAACTCGGCTGACCTCCTTTCGGCCTTGAGCGATGTGCTCCACATCGACCTTTTCCTCCTTTTGGTTCATCAGAGGCGCCGCTAAGGACCAGACCTCAAAATTATCGGCGCACTGCGCTTGAGGCGGGAGGTAAAAGGAAGAAGGAGAGGAGGAGGAGGAGGAGGAGGAGGAGGAGGAGAAGGTGGAGGAAGAGGAGACAGCGCCTGGGCTCGCCAAGGAGGCCAGCGGGCAGTGGCGCGGCTGGGACTCTGGCCGTGGCTGTGGCTGTGGCACCGGGACCGGGACTGGGTCAGAGAGAGTGGCCGGCGCGGCAAGGGCGGGCCGCGCCCTCCTCTCCAGCAGTCGAGGCACGCCGCCAGCGCGATACGCACCGGCTCTCCAGCCGGCGCGCTGGACGACACGCCTCCACCGTTAAACACTCGCTCGCTCCAGCCGCGCCGACCGCAGCGAGCCCGCTTCAGCATAGCCCTCCCCTTACCCTCTCCACCTCCAGGGGAAGGTAAGCCCTCCGGGCAAAATGTTTGTCACCATCTTAAAAGAAAACAATGGCCCCTTTGGAATTCTATAGATGGTGTGTAGTCTGGGAGACAAGTGTTTGGTACCACAGTCTAACATAAACAATCTAGAAACTCATTGCTGTGGAAGTTGTTACCATCTAAATGGATTTTTAAAACTACCGTAGCTTAGCGCAGACTATTGAACAAGGCATATTCCGAAAGTAAGATCCGAACGGTCGCGAAATGGAAACAACAATGAAATTCAAAAATGTTTTGCTTGCAGTTAGCCACACCTTCCAGCAACGTCCCTACATAGTCCTCGCTCTGCCTGAGGCATATGTTGTAGGGCTGTACCAACTTTCCAACACCTTCATCATAGAAGGCAGCCACCTGCACTTTTCGCCGATTCTCTACGTCGATCTGCAGTTCGTTGTCTGTGCCGAAACTCTGACTTCATATCCAGTGGTTCAAGTCATCAGAGATAAAAATCAGTGGGCGCAAAGTCCGGCCTGTATAGAGGGGAATCAAACACTTCCCACCAAAAGCGCTACAGGGGCCCCCTCATTGCCCCTGCTGAATGTAGCCAAGAACTGTCACGAAGAAGGAAATGCATGACAGTTGCGTTGTGTGGGGTGCATCAAAACAGGCGAAAACTCTCAAGGGCACTCATATTTGGCGGGAGACACTGTTTTCTAGGCATCTTTACGTGATCACTGTGCACTCAGAACTGAAAAGACAGATGTGACGCCATCAACGGACGTACTAGAGCCACTGTCCAACACAGCTATGGAAAGCTTGATCGGATTTTCACTGTAGTTTCCATTTCGCGACCGATCGGACCTTACTTTCGGAATACGCCTCGTACGTAAGCTTAGACTACAGTAGTTTTCCTGGAAGATTTGGTCAGTTAAGATCGTGACCGCGTTACCTGTATGTTAAGTGTGTGTATACCCATTGGGCGTTACCTTTCTTCGAACACTTTCTTTGTGTATGCAATCAGTTTCTCACTACAATCCAATAGCAACCGGAAGCGGCAAACTATCCAGAAACTGAGAGAGGATATATAAAAGGCTGCGTAACCTACTGAACATTTTCGTTGTATATATTTTTCTACTGTCTCTTCCTTCTAAATAAACACTACTTGCAGTAAAATTGAAATCTTCAATGTTTAATTCAGGTTTTATTCGAAAATTGTTGATTTTTAACATGAAGTGAAGGGATGTTCTAGGCAAAATAAAAATAATTAAGATTTGTTGTACAGCGGCCAAAAACGCAGTTACACCAAAAAAAAGATAAATTCAAAAGAAAAAGAAACGAAAACACGCAAAATAAAGACATTGCTTCAATACTTCATCGAGCTTATATAAAACGCTTTTTCTGTTATTTTCTGTTATTTCTGTTATTGCTAAACAACTTTTGCGTTTATCAGTAACGACAAAGATCTCTTGTCTTTGATTTGGTTGAGAAACGTATTATTGAGTGTGTAAAAACAACAATATTTGTATAGACATTTTTATGTTTGTGCATGTAAACTGCACTTGTATCAAAAGTAAAATGTAAACTGCACTAGTATCAGAAGTAAATGCTTCGGTTCCGCAAAAGCGTGGAACTTAAGAGGGCAGCTAATTTTTATTAGTTATAATACGCAATTTATATTTTGTAAGGATATAAAATAGAATCTGGACCAACACTGAACAATGTACGGTTTAATTTTGTGCAAAACCAACAAAAAAAAAAAAGACAAAGAGAAGTCGTCAGATCAGACATCCTCTCCCTCACATGTTCATTTATGTCTCTTTCCCTACCAGTGCTATCAGTACTACCGGCAATCCCATCATTTATGTACAGTACCGAAACTACCGACTCGTAGTTTCGGTAGAGCACAGCAGTAAGTCTGAGAGTTGGATCTACGATACTGCTCCTAGCGGCGAGAAAGCTAACTATATGATTAATGTTTGTTTTTAATTATATCTCTACTTAACATCGTCGATGTACTGCTGTGCTGTAAGGGTGCCACGGATGACAATAAAAGGGGCCCTGCTGTGAAAGACCGTCCATTCGTGGTTGTCGGCCAAATTGCGGGGGACAGACAGGTTGGTATTCCACAAGGTATCTTCAGGGTGTCTTCAGGCACGTGTTCGCTGGTCATTGGGACTCAGCTACAAGCGGGACTCATCACTGACGGCAATCTGCTCCAGCCAAGGAGATTTCTGGTCGAAGATGTGTCTGGAAACGCCTTGACAGTGGTGGGATACCAACCTAGCTGTCGCCAACCATACGGTCCGACAACTGTGGGTGATGGTCTGAGGTGCCATTGCAGAACCCCCTTGGCTGTCATCTGCGTCACTCTTACAGTACAGCGGTACGTCGATGATATTCTACTCCCCGTTTTGTTGCCATTCATGGCAAACCATCCTGGAATAACATTTCAGCAATATAATGCCCGCCCACACAGTGACGAGTGTTCATCATTATTCTAGCCTGAACTAAACTGTCCCTGACAGCAGTCCAGAGTGACCAACTATTACATTAGTTAACCAGCTTATTCTGGGATAAGTTATACCAGTGTACAATAGCTATACATCAGTGCCAAATGGAACTAAGGATGAGTATTTGTGTGCACACTAATTTAATAAATGATTGTTCATTGTTCTTCAGTCTGTTGGCAACCTTATTTGTGTCTTAGTGTGCTACTGTCATGTGATGAGTCTGTTTACAAATGTGCAAACGTGCAAGTTCGCCAACTAAATACACCAGCTACTTTTCTGTGATAGCAGGTTCGCTTCCAAACTTATTTGGTGAATACAACAAGTTCCCATCTTCAATTTGTTACTCAAGGTAAACCTACCCTTCCCCCACCGCCACCACCATCAACTTTCGAATTTTTTTAATGTTGTTTCCTTACACCCAGTATGTTCATTGAGGAACCGAGTGGTGCTATTCTGCATGCCCTGTGGAAAAACTTCTTGTAACAGTTTTAAAAATTCATAAGCAGAAACGTAAGTGTCAGTGAAAGCTTTAGTCATACTTGGTGCCATATTCAGATAGCCTAATCAGAACCAGGTACTGTAGGTTCGGTTCGTGATCAGACATAAACTGCGATTAACCACAACGTATTCAGAAACAGGCATGGCAAGAAAAATGTACGGTGTTCCCGTGACTGCTGAAACAGATTCGAGTTAGTAAAATGATAGAAAGTCAACTAAAATCACTCAAAAGAAGAAAGGTAATTGGACCTAATGCCATACCATCAGCATTCCATATATACTGCACGAAAGAACTATCTCTGCTTTTGGCAGCAGATATCGCAGGTCGACCAACGAATCTTTTCAAGCTATTTCAAACAAGTACATATCATTTCCATTTTCCTGAAAGGTCGTCGGGCAGGGGCTTGCAACTTAAAGGATTAAATCGATTAAATCGCCTATGGAAAACTATTGTGTAATTATGGAACACGTCTTATATTCGGCCGGCCGGAGTGGCCGAGCGGTTAAAGGCGCTACAGTCTGGAACTGCACGACTGCTACGGTCGCAGGTTCGAATCCTGCCTCGGGCATGGATGTGTGTGATGTCCTTAGGTTAGTTAGGTTTAAGTAGTTCTAAGTTCTAGGGGACTTCACAGCAGTTGAGTCCCATAGTGCTCAGAGCCATTTGAACCAATTTTGTCTTATATTCGTCTAGTTTGGCCACTTTGAAGAACGAGAAACAGTTTCCGGAAACAGCTTTCGTATGTGACTCAGCTCGCTCCGTTCCTACATCCAGAAAGCAGCACATAAAAGTACCAAACTTGATGACATTCTGTTTTCGAGAAGGCGTTTACTGTAGTTCTGGGCTGTCGGATAGAGAAAAAAAAGCACGAGCTTACTGAACAACGTGCCAGTTTTGTTGTCGGATTAAGGAAATTCTGACAGACGGAACTCAACGCGTCATTCTTAAAGGGGGAAACTCATCAGATGTAAAAGTAACGTCGGCAGGATCCCCCGGGAAGTGTTACAGCGTGGACCGTTCCGTGTCGCTTTTGCGGATGGTGCTGTTATACACGATGAGGCAGCTAAAACAGGCCACACAAACTATGTCCAGAATGAATAGCTACACCAAGGTGTAATTTTCTCTGCGTTATAGCAGACAACGTCGCGATTATTCTCATTGGTGTTCTGTTTTATGACAGGTCTTCATATGTAGCTCTCCATTCGGTCCTGTCATTTGCTACCCTCCTTGTTTTCACATAATTGTTTCCTATCCTTATACTATCCACATACTGGTATTTTCTGCGTCCCCTCCTTCTTCCAAACATCGTTCCTTCTAGAGCATCCATCAGTAAACAATCTTTTCTCATCCAGTGTCCAAGAAACTGTGTTTCCCTTTCGTGATTACTTTTAAAATTTATCTTTCTTCCCTCACTCTTCTCAACACCTCCTCATTTTTCACTTTTCTACCCATTTTATCCCCTCCAACCTCCTCCGAATTCACATCTCAAATGCTTCCACTCTTGTCTCTTCCTCTTTCCTCAGTGTCCGTATCTCAGTTCCGTATAATGCAACGCTCCATATCAAGCGCTTCGCCGATCTCTTTCTCAGGTCCCTTTCCATGTCCCCACATAGAAACCTCCTCTTCTTAACGATGCCTCTTCGGCAATTGCTGTGCATGTTTTCATGTTTTCACCTCGTTATTACTTCTCATGTCGTCCGTAATAATACTTCCCAGATATCTCAAAGCACTAAGTTGTTCTATATCTTCCTGTCTCACCTTTATACGAGGGCAGTTCAATAAGTAATGCAACACATTTTTTTTCTCGGCCAATTTTGGTTGAAAAAACCGGAAATTTCTTGTGGAATATTTTTAAACATTCCCGCTTCGCCTCGTATAGTTTCATTGACTTCCGACAGGTGTCAGCGCTGAACGGAGCTGTTGAAATGGCGTCTGTAACGGATGTGCGTTGCAAACAACAGGCAGTGTTCGAGTTTCTTTTGGCGGAAAACCAGGGCATCTCAGATATTCATAGGCGCTTGCAGAATGTCTACGGTGATCTGGCAGTGGACAAAAGCACGGTGAGTCGTTGGGCAAAGCGTGTGTCATCATCGCCACAAGATCAAGCAAGACTGTCTGATCTCCCGCGTGCGGGCCGGCCGTGCACAGCTGTGACTCCTGCAATGGCGGAGCGTGCGAACACACTCGTTCGAGATGATCGACGGATCACCATCAAACAACTCAGTGCTCAACTTGACATCTCTGTTGGTAGTGCTGTCACAATTGTTCACCAGTTGGGACATTCAAAGGTTTGTTCCCGCTGGGTCCCTCGTTGTCTAACCGAACACCATAAAGAGCAAAGGAGAACCATCTGTGCGGAATTGCTTGCTCGTCATGTGGCTGAGGGTGACAATTTCTTGTCAAACATTGTTACAGGCGATGAAACATGGGTTCATCACTTCGAACCTGAAACAAAACGGCAATCAATGGAGTGGCGCCACACCCACTCCCCTACCAAGAAAAAGTTTAAAGCCATACCCTCAGCCGGTAAAGTCATGGTTACAGTCTTCTGGGACGCTGAAAGGGTTATTCTGTTCTATGTCCTTCCCCATGGTCAAACGATCAACTCTGAAGTGTATTGTGCTACTCTTCAGAAATTGAAGAAACGACTTCAGCGTGTTCGTAGGCACAAAAATCTGAACGAACTTCTCCTTCTTCATGACAACGCAAGACCTCACTCAAGTCTTCGCACCCGAGAGGAGCTCACAAAACTTCAGTGGACTGTTCTTCCTCATGCACCCTACAGCCCCGATCTCGCACCGTCGGATTTCCATATGTTTGGCCCAATGAAGGACGCAATCCGTGGGAGGCACTATGCGGATGATGAAGAAGTTATTGATGCAGTACGACGTTGGCTCCGACATCGACCAGTGGAATGGTACCGTGCAGGCATACAGGCCCTCATTTCAAGGTGGCGTAAGGCCGTAGCATTGAATGGAGATTACGTTGAAAAATAGTGTTGTGTAGCTAAAAGATTGGGGAATAACCTGGTGTATTTCAATGCTGAATAAAACAACCCCTGTTTCAGAAGAAAAATGTGTTGCATTACTTATTGAACTGCCCTCGTAGTTGTTCTTAGTTTTCTTGCACTAATCACCATACAGTTTGTCCTTTTCTTATTATTTCTCATTCCGAATTCCTCACAGGTCTTATTTAATTAGCATTCCAGTCGTAGCTCTTTCGCTCTCTGTCAGTAACACAAAATCATCCGAAAACTGAATACATTCTATTCTCCCACCAACTACCTACCTCCTACCGCCAACCCCGCTCCTCTGTTTTGTTTCAAACAGTTCTGAATAATATGCTCCAAACATATATTAAACAGTACTGGGGAGAGACAGCAGCCCTGCCTCGCTCTTCATCCAGTTTTGCTTTCCCCTGTCATGCCATTCCCATCTGTACTCGTACTTTTTGTTGTAGGTATAGGTTTTTAATCAGCCTTCTATCCACCCCAGTCGACACAGTTTTTCTGTAGAATATCCATTTATTTATTGCACTGTGCTCTATCAAAGGCTTTCTCCAAGTCAATAAAAACGGAATAAACTTCTCTTCCTCTTTCAGTGTATCTGTCACCTATGTTTCTCAGCAGTCCAGTTGCATCACGTTTACGTTTTCCCCTTCTAGATCTATACTTTTCCTCTGCAATACTTTTTTCCAGTCTTCACTGAAGTCTTCTTTTTATCACCTTTAATAAAACCTTTGCTGTATGAGGAACCAAACTTATAGTTCTAAAATCCCCACATTTCTTGGCATTCCTTTCTTGTCAATTGGTATCATCACTGCAGAGAGAAAGTCATACGGTCAGTCACCTTTTTCATATTTCTTATTACATGGATACGTTAACTATTTCCTCACGAGGCTCTTAAACAACTCTGCAAGTAATCCATCAATTCCACTTGCTTTATGATTTTTCAGGCCTCTCAAAGCCTTTCTACTTCTCTTTCCAAGATGCAGCATCCTTTGCTCTCTATTATAACCCTTGTCTCGTCTCCTCGTTCAATATCGTTTGGTTTTTTATCAACCTCATATATACATTCTGTATATTACTGCCACCTTCCCAACACTTCCCCTGGTTTGCAAACTATAGTACCATCACTTCTTTCTATTCCTATACTTGTACTGCTTTTCTTTGCTTCATAGACTAGGTCAGCAGCTCATCTATACGTCATTTCATGTTTTCCCTCCTTTTCTAGTTTCTCTATTTCTTTACATCTCTCTTTTATCCATGTCTTCCTCGCCTGGTTTGTTTCTCTCCTTAATTCATTATTCAGCTTTTTGTACATTCCTTTGCCTTTCTCGCTCCCTGCTGTCTTCTATTTCCTTCTTTGTTCCATCTTACCCAGCGTTATCTTTGTTACCCATTCTTTCTTTATTCTTCTAAACTTCCTCACCCCTACAACTTCTTCTGTAGATTCCTTAAGGCTTTGTCTCATCTTCGATTTCTCGTTTGCACTCTCTTCATTGTGCTCTCTATCCCATTTTGACGTAAATGTGTTTTCCAACTCAGCATCATTACCTTCTTCCTTTAGTCTCTCTAGATCAAATTTCACTCTTAGTTTTCTTCTTCTCATTCTCTTGAACCTTATTTGCAAGTCCGCCACCGCCAAGTTTTGGTCCAGGGTATGCTCCAGGGTATGCTCTGGCATCCTGTAGCCTGTTTTTGTACCAGTTCTGAATTTTGACATAATCAATTTGGTATCTGTCATCATTCAACCTAGATGTCATGTATATCTTCGTCTTCCGTGGTTGTTAAGCGATGTGTTTCCAATCACAAGAGAATTTTCGCTGCAGAAAAAAACCTGCCCTTCACCCCTGTCGTTCCTATTTCCCAATCCAAATCTTACTACCACTCCCTCTTCTTTTCCCTCTCCTTCTATCGAATTCATATTCCCCATTACTGTGATGTAGGTGTTTCTTTTTTCTTTGTCCATAATTTCTTCAATCTTTTCATAATATTCCTCTACTTCCTCATCAGTGTGTTGACTTATTTGCACGAATATTTGTATTAAAAATAATCTCATCATCATCAGTCTTGCATCTATGTACTTATCTTTCAATATGTTTTTCATCAACTGATTTCCTATCATAATAGCCACGCCTTAGCTGCCTGAGTAAAACAATGGCGATTATTCTGACGATCGTTTATACACTGTCTGATCAAAAGTATTCGGTCACCTTTTAGTGGATATTAATATGGGGTATTAATATGGGGTATATCGACTTTGTGGTGGGTTGAATTCTGCTGGGGACACTTTCAATGAGGTATCTGAATATCTGTGGATGAATGACTGCCCATTCTTCCTCAAGAGCCAGAACAAAAGAAAGGAATGATATTAGACGTTGGGATATAGACCGTAGACGACGTTCTGACTCATTCCAGTGGTGTTCTATCTGGTTCAGGTCGAGACTCTGGGCAGGCCACCCCGTTTCGAAAATGTTATTGTGCACAAACCATCTTCTCACGGATACTGATTTACGATAGGATGCATTGTCATACTTTGTAGTCATCGTCTCCGAACTGTTCCTCTGCTGCAAGCAGTACATTATCCCGTAAAATTTCCGAATTTTGTGTCTTCTTAAGCGCAATAAAGGGACCATACACTAACCATTGAAAGGACCACATATCGTAACACCATCTTCTCCGTACTTCAGTGTTGGCGCTACCCATGATGCGATGTGACTTTCTCCAAGCATTCGCCAAACTCAAAACCTTCCATCGGATTGCCACAGGATATGACGTTATCATCACTAGAAATCACTCGTTTCTGGTCACTCACTCTCCAGTGGCGATGCTATTGACACCACCTCAAGCGTCGCTTACCTTTGACAATAGAAACGTGTGGATTATAAGGAGATGATCGATCATTACACTCCATTCTTTTTTACTTTATACGCACAGTCATTGTGCTACCGGGACTTCTGGTGGCACACTGGAACTGATGGTTTCATCCGATTTCTTACAACAACTCTCCGAAACGTTCGACAGTCCCTGACCGTCAATACATGGGGTCCCTTGGTTTAGCTGCTGTTGTTCCTCCACGTTTCCACTTCAGTGACATCACCAACAATTGACTTGGGCGGCTTCCTAAGGGTTGAATCGCTCCTGATGGATTTGTTAGTCAGGTGACATCCAATGACTGGTCTACGTCCGAAGTCAATGAGCTCTCCCGTAAGACGCGGTCTACCGTTAATGTATCTCTACTGTACCGTGCGCCGCCCTGTGGTGGCCGAGCGGTTCTAGGCGCTTCAGTCTGGAACCGCGCGACCACTACGGTCGCAGGTTCGAATCCTGCCTCGGGCATGGGTGTGTGTGATGTCCTTAGGTTAGTTAGGTTTAAGTAGTTCTAAGTTCTAGGGGACTGATGACCTGAGATGTTAAGTCCCATAGTGCTCAGAGCCATTTGAACCATTTTTGTACCGTGCGAAGCGGCACATCTGCACTTCCCACCGCCGTTGCCGGGATGTCTGGTGGCTTGTGGTGGCGCACTCGGCGGGAGGGCATTGGTATGACCGGACATCGATGCCAGCACCTCTCTGGCGAACGTCGACCATCGTGACTGACTCTGAGCGAGTGCGATGTCCTTAAAAGCCTGCAAGCGAGCAAGAGAGACTGGAGCGTTGAGCGCTGTGGAGGCGGGCAGTTTGCAGAATCGAAGCAGTCTCGAGGTGTACATGGACATCGTCCACTTGAGGAGAGGGTTGTGTCTTTTCCTAGTGTCCAGAAGAAGACGGAAGCCACAGCCACATACGAGGAACTGCGAATAGTTTGGTTACTCTAGTATTGCGCAGAGCACCATCTGTAGCGCATTTGGCAGCTCACATCTATTAGTGGATAGCTGATAAGTTCTGTCACAGTAAATCATCGAGCTGTGGCTGCTGAACGTGGTGAAGTCTGCCGGTGCTTGTTGCGGCGTTTTAAAAATGCAGCGAAGTGGTTATAAATTGTGCGAAGTGAAATGTTGTATTGCACTTTGGGGCCAAGGTGCATGAGAAAATACTTTAATATGTTGTGGTTATTGTACTCGCGCGGAAGTTGAAATCCACCATTGTGTGTAAGGAAATTTTTTTTTTGTGTTGTGCCGATTTCCTTTGTCCGTAAAATAGGTAGCTTTGAGTAGTTGTGTTATCGTTAGTATTGGTTGGGCATTTGGTGGAGGTTAATTCTGTTCCAGATGCTAGTTCTAATTGTACACAGCCCACTGGTGCTCGACTGGAAGCATATATGGCAGTCGAGCAGGTCAAAACAACATATCGATACTCTGTACACCATGCTGGTTTACAACAGCGTTATGTAGACGAGCGTTATCCTATTGGAAAACACCCTTTGGAATACTATTCATGAATGGCAGCACAACGGGTCGAATCACCACATTGACACACATATTTGCAGTCAGGGTGCGTGGGATAACCACAAGAGAGCTGCTGTTGTCATACGAAATCGCACCCCAGACCATAGCTCCAGGTGTAGGTCCATTGTGCCTAGCACGCAGATAGGTTGTTTGTATGGCCTCAACTAGTAGCCATCTGTCCAACACACGTCCATCACTGGCACCGAGGCAGAACCAGCTCTCATCGGGAAACACAACAGACCCCCACACTGCCCTCCAGTGAGCTGTTGCTTGACGCCACTGCAGTCGCTAATGACGGTGGTTTGGGATCAGTTTAATGCACGCTATAGGCCGTCTGTCTTGGAGCTGTCTTTGAAGTCATCGACTTGTAAGAGTTCGTTGTATCACTGTGGTGCCAATTGCTGCTCAGATTGCTGCTGCATATGCAGTACGATGTGCCAGAGCCACACACGCCAAACACGATGGTCTTCCCTCTCGGTAATGCCACGTGGCCATCCGTAGCCTGGTCTTCTTGCAACTACGCATTCTCGTAACCACGGCTGCCGGCAACCATGTACGGTGGCTACATTCCTGCCAACTCTTTCTGCTGTATCGCAGAAGAAACATCCAGCTCCTCGTAGCACTAATACACACTGTCGTTAAAACTCAGTGGGGTGCTGACAACGGCGTGTTTGTCGCCTTAAAGGCATTCTTGACTAATTTCAACTCACGGCGTCCAATCTCGAAGATAACTAACGCTCAAGACTGTTGCAGCGTGTGTTTAAAACAAACCTGATTTGCATCGTCATAGTGGCGCTATTAGGGCCACTCTTATGCCACTGGCGAGAAATCTGAATGGACATCATATTCCAGATGTAGAAACACCCCTACCAGCTATCTTTTACGCCGCACAACTCCTTCGAGATGTTGCGAAATTTTTTTGCTTCAGTGTACACGAATTGAAGGTGTTAACAAAATCAGTCTTTGAATTAACACAATAATTTATTCAATTAACAACATAATTAATCAGATCAGACCATGAAAGAATATGAAAGGTTTTACAAAGTCTCTATGTAAACTTTTAAATGTTGGATTTAGTAGTTTTGAGCGTTACCGGAACTATTATAACGCATCTCCCTCTGAAGCAAGTGACGCTCTGAAAATTGGCCTCGAATTTTTAACCTTAACTGAAAAACAGTGACTGTTGTCCTAATAGTTATACTGAGAAATTCGTACATCCACCAAAGCAATGCTGGACCTGGGATAAGTGGTTGCAGTGACTGGAGCAAGTGCGAACCAAGACATGCCCCATCCTTCGATGTTGCTAATTATGCTCACCGTTATCGTTCACCGACAGAGAGCAGAATGTCGCCGTCGTGCGAATAAATCTGCGGTAGAAGAAGCGGTTTCGCTCCCGCCACAACTATTCTGGGTCCCGCACTCCTGCTAAGATGCACGCCGCTGACCGTTTCCAAACGAACGTACCTGATTGGCACGAGACGCGCACGCCTCCACGCCTCCGAACGAACTTCGGTTTTTCTCACTCAATCTTACGCCTTGCTATGTCTTGCAGCCGAACAGGACGTGTCCGCCAAGAGTAGACTACGCATACTCGGTCAGCCAATAGCGAGGTTCCTTCAAGAATAAAATCCTACCAAAACAACGCGTCGCGATAAAAGCGCCAATGACATTACAAAACGCCCTTCTACAGCAGTGTGCAAATTAATTGGGACAGGACGATTAAACATCAACCGTACACATTTATCACTATATGTATAACACAGTTAGTAGCTTACTAAATATTACTAACTAATGTGCCTTCCTTTTGCTTTACTGAACTTCTGAACGCGTTGTGGCATGGATTTGTTAGGATAAATGTTTCCATGTTCGTCGTCATGAAAACACAGTTTTACCACATTTACCAATATGTATTCTTTTGTTGAACAGTCAGTTTTACGAATACGTCTTTTCACAACACTCCACAAATTCTCGCTGAGATTTAAGTCTAGTAAATTACCGGGCCACTGAAACACATTAATGTTGTTTTCTTCAATGAACGTCTTGACTGCCTGAAAAGTGTGACACGAGGCTAGATCACACTGAAATGTTTCTCAACCATCTGCAAACGTCTGTAGGTTCAAATGGTTCAAATGGCTCTGAGCACTATGGGACTTAACTGCTGTGGTTATCAGTCCCCTAGAACTTAGAACTACTTAAACCTAACTAACCTATGGACATCACACACATCCATGCCCGAGGCAGGATTCGAACCTGCGACCGTAGCGGTCACGCGGTTCCAGACTGTAGCGCCTAGAAACGCACGGCCACTCCGGCCGGCACGTCTGTAGGAATGGCACAATTCTGTGCCCAAGAATTTCCATGTATTTCTTTGAATTAATCATTCCATCAACCGGAACTAGTGCTCCAGTGCCACCTGCTGTGAAGAAGGCCCAAAACATTTTCTTGGGAGGGCATTTTACTGTCTGTTCGATATGCTCAGCTCTCACTGCCTCATTGATCCCTCGCCTGACAACCTTTGCTCTGAACCCTTGAACAATAAAATGTGACTCATCACTGAAAATTACACTTTCCAGTCACTGGCTATCCTAGGTTTATATATTTTGTCCCATGTCAACCGTTTTTCCTCCATGACATTAAAAAATGCTTCTTTTTGGCTTTGTGCCTCCCGCCCATAATCAAGAAGCCCACGAAATATAGTTGAAGAGACAGTTTGAACCTATGTAGCCAATAAATCTCTCCGGACGTCTTACTTGCCTCGTAAGGATGGATTCTATTGTTTCTAAGTAGAGTTTTGTCAGTTCTAAGATTGGTTTTTCGTTTTCGTCCACATCTGCCACAATGAAGCAGTATCACTACATGGCATAATAAGGGTTGAAACATTAGAATTTCCCACGCCAATAACAGAGGCAAAGTCTCAAATGATCATAGATGTGTGTTCATGACGAGCAACTATTTTTACCCGTTTCTTAGGTGAAATGTCCATTTAACACAAAGTTTTCCTGTCAAGAACAAACAAGTACTCATCTGAACTGGAGAAGACCGACAATTGGCGTTCATGGCCAAGGCAACAACATTCCGCCGAGAGTCTAACAACTGGGGGGAGAGGGGGGGATAAAATTGGTTACAGCTAATCAGCTTCAGTTCCTTGTAAAATATGAGCTTGTCCGAATTAAGCTGCACACTATTGTGCTTCGAAAAAACTGCCGCTGCAGCTCTGTCTCCGTGAAGTCGCCAAATTGTTTACCAATCGCGCGTTTTCGGGGCCAGCAATTAGTCTCGCAACAGAGGGCCACTGAAAGTAGAAAGTTGTGCACGAGGCTAGGCCGTTATTTTCCGCAAGCCGTGTTTCTTTCGAAAAGCGTAAGACGGTTTCCCTGGAAGCACTCTACAGGACATGAGAATGCCCCGGCCTCCTGCTGACAGAGCGCTTTCCCACACAGTCGCCACACAGTTCGGTCGCTGGGCGCGGCGCGGTTAATGGCTTGTCGTGTTTCACGCCTCGGCAGATTTTTCCTATTTCAGTAAAGCATCTCAGAATCCTAAAAAAACGTTTGCAGTGCTGGAAATAAATTGCAGTAACCATTGTTTCAGTCGTGAATCATGAATTAAATGTTTCTCCACGGCATCATTTATCAAAATGTTAACAAAATATCAGTGTAAAAAACACGAAGTTAAGATTACGTACCATTATCCCGTTCACTTCTGAAGGCACACGGACTCACTGAACTGCGCTGAGAGCCAGCTTCACTTTTTCTTCTATTAAACAGATGGTTCTAAGCAATGGTTTCCAGTCATTAAAAGTGAGAATGGTTCCGATAAAACTTACACAAACTATGAAATAATGAGAGTGGTGCAAAACTTTTTTTGAGCATTTTCATTTCACATTGTTTACCTAGTTGGCTTTCACCGATTACCGGAGTGGTTCATCCATGTCTAGAAGAGCGAGTGCTGCTTCTTTAAAGACTAAGCGTCGTCGTGGCATTAGACATGTTTTCCAGGACGGGTTTATCAAAGCGGTCTTTCCTGTAAATGAATTTCTGTGCCACTCAAAATTGTCACCAATTTATATAAAAGAATTCTGAATCGCTCTCCGACTACTGCAGCTTGCACGATAGACAGTCTGCTGCAACCCATTTCATATATTTCAGGGAATACCTTGGCAACACAGAGAGACAAACTTTTTCAAATAATAAACAGTTTTAGTAACTTAAAATATGATGAGACGAAAGAAACGAGCTGAATATGAGAGAAGGCATACGTGAAACATAGATTCATACTGGGTAGTTATAATTTAAGTACAGCTAACCGGGTGGTTACAATTAAAGTGCAACTGGTGTTAATGCGGAACCGATTTAAGCCGCAAAAAGTAATTTCAATTTTGGTTACGAGTTGCAAATCTCTCCAGCGTTCATAGCGAACAAATTGTGTAATGGCAGTTAATAATAAGATCAACATTATGCCTTTCTCACTTGTATAACCTTTTCTGCCCCCTGGCCCGTTCATAATCCACTACATATACGAACATTTCTATATGTGTTTCTTGCATTCACAGCTCTCGATTTGCACCAGGTGACCAAAATTGGAACTATTTTTTTCCAGCGTAAATCGGTTGCACATTAACGCATTAGAATATGTATCAAGTTTAGCTGAAATACGATAATTAAAGCCCACACCGGTAACTTCACTTTAATTACAACCATTCATTACTTCTAGACCAGGGATGCACAGCAGGGATACGGCCCCCCATTGGTCTGATGGCTACCAATCCCTCACCGTTCGTTTCGTAATTTTTCGGTTTTTTAATCGCCTTTCATTCCACCCTCCCCTCGAAATGGAGAGAGCGGTCCCTTTTAGATGATAGTTGTTTGAGCCAAATGTAGCTGTAAATCGGGCAGGGTGATCCGCAATTATGAATAATAGCTTGTCTCAAGGCACGATATTTTTGAACTTGTAACCCTTACATAATCACAGTAAAGTTTTCTCTGCCCGCGGTACCAGCAAGTCAGTACACCTCCGTTCTAGACAAACATATAATTTACTTAGAGCCGGCCGGTGTGACCGAGCGGTTCTAGGCGCTTCAGTCCAGAACCGCGCGACTGCTACGGTCGCAGGTTCGAATCCTGCTTCGGGCATGGATGTGTGTTATGTCCTTAGGTTAGTTAGGTTTAAGTGGTTCTAAGGTCTAGGAGAATGATGAGCTCAGATGTTAAGTCCCATAGTGCTCACAGCCATTTGAGCCAATTTTTACACTTAGAACTCGTTTGGGACATGCTATATGGATGTGTCCGTTTGGTATAGTATAACTAATTTCAAAAAGGAGTGTGCCTCCAAAGAGCAGCAATACAACACGCACAGCGATGAGTGAAGTTATTTATGAAAACGGTGAAGTGTGGTCTCTGAGAATTCCATAGTAAAACAAAGTCATTATACAATTTAAGACGAACAAATGGCACACCACGAAGGGGACGGAAATCGGTCGATATGATGTACACATACAGACAAACAAATGATTGCAATTTTAGAATAACCGGATGATTTACTTACGAGTAAAAGCTTCACAAATTGAGCAAGTCAATAACACGTTGGTCCACAGCTGGTCCCCATGTAAACAGTTATTTGGCTTGGCATTGATAGGTACAGTTGTTGTATGTCCTCCTGAGGGATATAGTGCCAAATTCTGTGCAATTGGCCCGTTAGGCCGTCATTATCACGAGCTGGTTGGAGGGCCCTAACCATAATGTTCCAAACGCTCTCAACTGGAGAGAGACCCGGCGACCTTACTGGCTAAGGTAGTGTTTAGCAAGCACGAAGACAAGCAGCAGAAACCCTCGCCGTCTATGTGCTGCTGTACTGTAAGGGTACCGTGGATGAGAGCCAAAGGGGTTCTGCTGTCTAGGACGTCTCCAGACAGATCTCCGGGCTGGAATCTCATTGACGGGATTAGAATTGTCTCCAGTGATAAGTGCCATTGAGTCCCGTTGATCGGTAGACATATGCCTGAAGAAGCCCCACACAGCAGTGGGTCACCAACCTGGCTGTAGCCCGCCATACTGCCCGAAAACCAGGGATGCCATTGCTTTTCATAGCAGGGTACCTTTGGTTGTCATCCAGGGCGCCCTTACAGTACAGCGGTACATCGACGGCAAGAGTTTCTACTGCTTGTCTTCGTGCTTGCAAACCCCACCTTAGCCAACGAGGTCGCCGAATCTCTCCCCAACCGAGAACTTTGGAGCATTATGTGCAGAGCCCTCCAACCAGTTCGAGATGTCGACGATATAGCGCGTCAGTTGGTCAGAATTCGACACTATGTGCTTCAGGAGGGAATCAAACAACTCTATAATCAATTACAAGCCAAATAACTGCTTACATAAGGGTCAGATATAGACCACCGTATTACTGACTTGCTGAATTTTTCTGAAATGATAATGTACATGTACTTTATACCTACCGATTTTGTCCCATTCGGATAATACCTTCGTGGTGCGTCTTTCTTTCTTTGTTTTTCTGTGTATTTAAACAGTTGCTCTCACTGAGACCGAATCTGAGGAGCAAGCATGGATGGTGGATATTAAAGGTTACTTTAATTCATCGCGAATGGAATAGTCCCACAGTTTCATGATCTTCAAGACTACATGAGAGGACTCCTGTGAATCCTAACCTTTGCGCTAGCAGTCAATGTAGCACATGTGGTTGGTTATGTCGTGTACATACTGTCCTCAAGAAGCCTTCTGCGTACTCCACTACATGATATCTGCAGTAAGAAGGCACCCTGGTTGAGAAGTTGTCGCAGACATTTGCGTGTGTAACACGAAAGCAGTGCGTGAAAATTCTTGATTATTCTTGGTTAACCTGTAGTTATTGCCACAGTCTATGAACAAGGCTAACATTTAACCGCTTTGAACCTTTGAGTTAGACCTGCTTCCAGCCTTCTAATGGTGAATTAGCTTCTATGGCAGTTCGTCCAGTAAATGATGCTGTGTAACCATGACAGACAATCCAGCAGTATTTCCTTACCCTCACAGCACTGCGTTTGTTTCAGTCTCGTAAATGCGACTGTTAGTTACAGAGATGATGCCATCGTACTGCAAAACATTTTTTACCCGGTTCTATATGTTTAATGAGTTACCGCCGTTTGATGTTTTTCCTGACGTATAATACGCGGACCGTTTCACTACTTACTGATACTTCCTTTCTTCAGAGCGAACCGTCGAAGAAATTATTTATTTTTATCTTTTTCGTAATTTCATTCCTTTGCACGCCAGGTTGGGGGTGGGATGTGGCGGTATAATTTCCCTCCTTCATTGAGTGAGACCTCATAAGAAAGAGAAGGTGTTACGGCAGATTTCCTTATCTGGTAGGGGGAGTCATGGAAGTTCCGTTAGGATGGAGTGTGTTTATATGTAAATTTGTTGAAGTATGTTGTTACTGGGTCCTCAGTGTGACTGGAATGGTAATTGGGCTGAAGGAGGTAGAGGATGGTTAAGTTTGCTTGAGTCAAATATGTGGGATGTATGCTGTAGGATATATGGAGATGTTCCGTGTGTATGAGGAGGAAGGGGAAATTGAAGAGTTGTTGAAGGAATTGAGTAAGCAGGTGTCCTGTAATCTGCGCCCAGTGAAATTTGCACACAGAAAACATCATCGAAAGATCCATTTACACTCCTGGCCTAAATGTGCAACTAGCTGAGCAGACAGAAGAGCAGACCGCTCTCAGTGGTGTACAGGAGATGCTCGAATAAAAATTGTAATACGAAAACTTTCACTGTTGGGAGTGCTCATAATTTATTTTCTGCCAGGTGTAACTCAAAATTTTACTTATGACTGGTCCTTCAGAAACTACAACGAAAAACATAAGAACCAAATTACAAACACGGAATTTAAACTTCTTTCACTTCAACTTGACAAAGCATACTTGAAAATAAATATAAAATAAAATAACGTCCAATCGTGTGGATAAACATGTGGTACGTGTAACGTAAGATGTATTGTCATACTGACTAAAATGACAGGAGCATGTAGTTGACGTAAGTTGTACATGGCTTCTCCTTCCCCTCCTAGCATAACATAATGTAATTCTGTATATCATTGTCATTATTTCTAAGTAAAAGATATACGAACATTAGAAAATTTTATATGTATTATGTAAGATATTCTTTTAAAAGACAGGGTATGTAAAATGAACTAACTTATGTAATAAGAAACCAGTTTTTTAAGTTCACCCTGCGGGATTTTTCATCACGGGACAGAGTATGTATCACAAAAGAAGGGACAACTAGAATTTAAACGTTAAACAACTAGAGTGAGGGCAGCCTGTTGAGGTAAGAGTACCTTCGCGTTCTACCAAAAAATACGGTCAGACAATTTTGTTATAGTTCATAAATGCCATAGTAAATGGTAGGATTTCCACTAATGTTGGTAGTATTGGTAGGGAAAGAAATATAAATGGATGTGTGAGAGGATAACTGCCAGCTGAAGACTTCTCTTTGTTTTTTGTTTGTTTGTCTTTCTGTTTTACACATAATTAGAACCGCACATTGTCCAACGTTAGTCCATTGTGTATTTTGTATCATTAATAAATACAAAATGCATTTTATAAGTAACAAAAATTAATTGACCATGTAACTTCTCCATTTTTATGTAACCAAAACAATTATTTTTTATGCAAGTACAGTTTACATGCACAACATAAAAAAATCTGCGTAATTATTGTTGCTATTTTGTACTCAATAGAAAGTCCATCACGTTCAAAGGCATGAGTTTCCTGGTATTACCGATAAGTGCGAAAGTTGTTCATGAATAACAGAAACATGTTTTATGTAAGCTCGCCCAAGTATTGTCGAATAAACCTAAGTTAAAAACTGACTATTTCAATTTTGATATAAATAGTATATAGTTTTGGTAATATACATGACGGCCAACGGCCTTACCGCAGTGGTAACACCGGTTCCATTAAGATCACCGAAGTTAAGGCTGTCGGGCTGGGCTAGCACTTGGATGGGTGACCATCCGCTCTGCCGAGCTGTGTTGGCAAGCGTGCTGCATTCAGCCCTTGTGAGACAAACTGAGGAGCTACTTGACTGAGAAGTAGCTGCTCCGGTCTCGTAAACTGACATACGGCCGGGAGAGCGGTGTGCTGACCACATGCCCCTCCATATCCGCATCCAATGACGCCTGTGGTCTGAGGATAACATAGCGGCCGGTCTGTACCGTTGGGCCTTCATGGCCTGTTCGGGTAGAGTTTAGTTTAGTGAACCGGCAGGAGGACACCTATGTAGAACGACAATGACCCGTAGTTTATGTGGCCCTTTATATATCCTCAGTCAGTTTCTAGACAGTTCAGTGCTTCTGGTTTCTAGGGGAATCTCACTGCAAAAGGAAACAAAGGGATCGAAATGAGGTAACACCCAATAGATATGCAACACACCTAACGTCCAGATAATGCGGTTACGATTTTAACTGATCATAGTACTAGGAGAACTACTGTAGTCTACATTTACTTATTAAGGTGTACGGTAGCCTACAATACAATCCCAACTCTAGGTAAGAGAGCATGTCGTAGAACGTCATGACGATCACTGGTGGCGCTCTTCTTTCAGCATCAGTATGTTGACGTTGCTGCTCATTTGTATTGTGGTGTCGACGCGACGCAGACAGGGAGGCTCAGTTCCTCACTGCCGGCCTAAAGAGCGTTTCAGCTGGACGTGGACTCTCGGTGTGCAGGTAGACCATGATGTAGAGAGCAGGTAGTTTTTCGGGATACCGGTAGCAAATTTCACTGTGTGTAGTTTTCATATATTCCAGTAGGGAAGTTTAGGCCAAATGGATTGCATGACGTTCAAGGATCTGGAGGACTTGTTAGAAGCTGGATATCCAGGTGGAATTGAAATAGGAGAAATGAAATGATCGTATCGTATTGTTGCCCAGGAGACCCTATCTGCGATTGTTCTGCTGCCTGGTGGATGACTTTTCTATTTGACACCATGTCGGCAACCTGGGCGTCGCTGAAGATTAGTTGAGATGATGAGGACAACATAAACACTTAGTCCCCAAGTGAAGAAAATCCTTGTCCTGCCCTGGAATCGAGTACGGGACCCCACGACCTAGAGGCTCTGACATCAACAGCCAAACCACTATTTGCGGACTGAGTAATGTCTGACGCCCAACTTCCCAAATGACGTGTTTAAAATTTTTCTTTTGTGTAGTTTCTGCTAGGAAGTGCTACCAATGACGTTTTATCTGTTTCTTAACAAGGCCGAGAGAGCCCATATCTTTCTCTGGTTAGCGTACCTTTTGCGTGGACTAAAGTTCGAAGTAGTTCTGCTATCATTAATGTACTGACAGATAACTATTTAAGGAGGCAGCGCTTTTATGTATTGACATACGGGGTCGATATATTGTTAATACGTTCGCATGAAAATCAGTTGACATTCTGAATAAAAATCAAAGTAAACTACCTCAGTTTTTTTCTGATTGTAGCCATAGAGTGATCCATATCCATAGAACCGTAAACCCTGTTGCACAGTGAGAAGATATCCCAGAAACTTCTGCCCTGTTATGCCAAATGCAAACAAACACTTAACTCGGCATGGTTCTTGCGCACGACAGGTCACCCCAAATATATCCAGAAGGAATATACAGGGTGTTCGGAAAGAATCGTTACAGACTTCTAGGATTTGTAGTGGGGAGTGAGTATATAACATTCTGCATAGGAACCCATGTGCGGAAACGTACCGTTTTCTTTCTACAACGGTCTCACTTCAGATGTGTAACGCGTCCATGTTAGGTGATTGAAAGAGAAAAGTCTCAGAACTGCTTGTCCTAGTATGCACTAGCGTAGACAGGATGACATGGACTATTTCTTGTGGAGTCCTATGCAATGTTTAATTTACGAGACTCCTGTAGCGACAGAGGAAGATCAGCTGGCACCACTTCTGGCCACTGCACTAGAAACTGAAGAGCCGTCAGGTGGAACGGAGAGTGTGTATTGGTGGTCGCCATATCTAGCAGCTTTTGTAAGGCATCAGCACTGTTCTATATATGCAGTATGATGGGTTCTTTTTTGTTTCGTAAACACATACCGTTTAAGTGTGAATACAAACAAATGTGCTTAAATGATAAAGGGATGTTTCGTTACGCGTAGTTCCCAATTGTTACCTAATGATTATATTGTTTCACGCCTGATTCAGTTCCTAAAGGAGAAATAGATGAGTTAAATATCTGAATTTAAACCGTCGGACGTGGATTTCTGTTCAAAATATTATGTACTGACTCCCCTCTACAAGTACTACAAGTTTGTAACGGGAATTTCCGAACACCCTATGTATGGAGAATCGGTTCCACAAACGGCGTCCCCATTATCCCAAATGTAAGCAAACACAAAAATCAGGTCCGATTCGCGTGTTTATTATCACGGCAGTCATACCAGATGCTCAAAATGTTGACCTTGAGCATTGCCACAAGCTATAAACTCTATCTGGAGAAACAATGCTGCACGTAGAATATCTGAGTTAACGGCAGCACAGGCCCGTGTTATGAGAAATTTCATGCCTTCGAGGGTCATCCGTGTTTCCTAATAGACGACTCGTTTAACTTTTCACCGTAGATAAAAAGTGTAGAAGTGTTAAGTTTGGTGAGTGTGCAGACCACTTTGCGTTTCCTGAACAACCGTTACAGTGCTCTCCAAAGAGAGTCATCCATTACATTTCCAGAAAGGGAGGGACATCTGCCATGTTGGTACCCACTGATTTCCCTAAGTACATTGGGATGTCTTCCAATAACGGCGATAGCAGCTTATCTTAGAAACTCTAGATACTTGAGTGTATTTAGATTCCTATCAACAAAAAAAAGGGACCAATGATGTGGGTCTTGAAAAACACGCACCAAACGTTGATAGACCAAGAGAGTTGTTATTATACAATTATTTGAGCCAGCGTGGATTTTGAAATAACGATTAGCGCACTTTCTGAAGATTAATTTGCCCAGAGTTTGTAATCGATGCCTCATCCTTAAAACATTTTTGATATATATGCCGTGTCATTTTGCACGTTTCGTAGATAAGATTCGGAGAATCTTAATCAATTTTGGATTTTGGAGGTCATTACCATGAACCTGAGAGGCAGCAAAATGTGATGAGGATGAATGCGATCGAATGTCGCGTTCGCAGGAGGCTCCTTTGGTTCAACCTTCTCCCACGTCCGAAATGCCTCTTGGTGAAACTTCGATTCTGTGTTACTGCTGCTAAAATATTATTTCATTTCTTTCATCAGTTACTCTTATTTTTCGTTGACATATTTCGTTCTCCACAGTTCCAGTCTCTAGACCTTTCTTTATAATGTTTGTAAAGAGAGATCGTGGGTGTTTGGCACAATCTGGATACTCTTCAGCGTGCAACCGCACCGCAGCCTTAGTGATTTAGCGATCTTCTCCATAAACGATATTCACTTTTTCGAATGTGGTACACATTGTGAATGTCTCAATACCTTTACGTCAAATTATCTAACTTCAACAACTGCAGAACACAGACTGACTGGTTTCAAGTGCACACATAAACACAGGAACCATACCTGAGTTACGTATTTGATTTCATGTGGTATAAAACAACGGACGTTTGTGGAACCTCTTCTCTTCACGGTGGGACAGTGGTTTGCTGTTCTATTATCTTAATACTGTCGATCAAGTCCTATATATGTTACGTCATTGAAGTAGTTCTTTCTAATGCCACAGGTAAAAGTGTATATCTCCATTAGCAAAAAATTCAGTGTCGCATTTCAGCGACTGTAGACGACAGAAACTACTTGTGAACATCAGGAAATTCTCCATATTGCCAGCTATAACATTTGGTGAAAAGCACACATCGATACATTTATTCAGTCTGGATTTATTTGAGGTAGTCTATACTAGCTGCCTCACCCTGTATAGTACTAATGTGTACAAATGTAGAGTAAGTTCTAGTACCCAGTACAAAAATTCAGAAGGAGCTTACAGAGAATAGTCATTAGTCCGATGCCGCCTAAATAACAATAAAGGAAAGGGAACTGAAGTTTCTCTCATTTCATAATCGAACTGAAATAACTGGAAATTCATACTGTATTCATCACATATTGCCAACGTCCTTTCCGCAGTGGTAACACCGGTTCCCGTCAGATCACCGAAGTTAAGCGCTGTCGGGCTGGGCTAGCACTTGGATGGGTGACCACCCGGTCTGCCGAGCGCTGTTGGTAATCGGGGTGCATTCAGCCCTTGTGGGGCAAACTAAGGAGCTATTTGATTGAGAAGTAGCGGCTCCGGTCTCGGAAACTGACATCGGCCGGGAGAGCTGTGTGCTGACCACATGCCCCTCCATATCCGCATTCAGTGACGTCTATGGGCTGAGGATGACACGGCTGCCGATGAGTACCGTTGGGCCTTCATGGCCTGTTCGGGAGGAGTTAAGTTTTTTTTTATTCAGCACATATTAAAACAAAAATTGTTGTGTTACTAAAATTGACGTAGGAGAGGATTACTCAGATCAAGGAGGTTGTGGAAAGTAGAAGTCCTCACGTTCGGCCGATTATTAATCTAAAACATCCAATCAAAACACCTTCAGCCATTCAGATTTCAAGTTTTATTTTGTTTGTGCAACCAGTTTCAGCGCTACATTACGCCGTCTTCAGGCCCCCTGACCGACTTGTACGAACAGTCCCATCTCTGGTCCAATCAAAATATGGTCGAGCATTCAGGGATCCCTTCGATCATCACTTGGTCCGCTGGGCTAAGAAGAAATCTACGGACACCAGTCACTGAAAGTTGGCCTCTGTTTTGACTGGACCAGTGGTGGGATTCTTCCTACGTCGGTCATGGAGACTGAAGATGGCATAATGTAGCGCAGAAACGAGTTGCACAAATAAAATAAAACTGAAAATTTGACTGGGCTGAGTAGTTTTGATTTGACGTTCTATATTGAACAGCCAAGGTCCTGCAACCACCTTGTACAAAGATGGACTCACAAAGATTAGTAGTTTGTCTGCTGTGTCCTGTCCGCTGTATAGTTAGTAGAAGAGAATTCGATATAAGTTTACAGTCAAGGCATTTTACGATCCACGTCATTTTAGTATTAATCAGGCAGAGTTGGATTGGGTTGTTTTGGGGAAGAGACCAAACTGCGAGGTCATCGGTCTCATCGGATTAGGGAAGGATGGAGAAGGAAGTCGGCCGTGCCCTTTCAAATGAACCATCCCGGCATTTGCCTGGAGCGATTTAGGGAAATCACGGAAAACCTAAATGAGGATGGCCGGACGCGGGATTCGACCGTCGTCCTCCCGAATGCGAGTCCAGTGTGCTAACCACTGCGCCACCTCGCTCCGTTCAGACAGAGTCTTAGTAAATGGATTCACGAAATGAATTAGAATATGCGTTAAAGTAATGAGACCTACCCAGATAGCCGCATGGTGCTTCCGAGATTCGGGGAGGAGCGCCGGTCCTGGTTGCAATCCTCCCGGCAGATTAACAACGTGGGCCAGTGTGCCAAAGAGGCTGGATGTGGTCTTTAGGTGGTTTCCCATATCCGATTAGTTGAATGCCGGGCTAGTATCAATGTCCCACGAGTTACACCATTCGCAAACATTTATTGACCGAGTATACAAAATACGTTCGGGGGACGAGGTGGACTGAGGGGAGGAGTGGAGGGACGATTACAGTGGCCATCCTCTGACATCCGTCACCGTGTAAATACTGGACAAACACCAGGGAAAGGAAGAAGAAAGTTAAAATAATGAAACAAAGACAGGTGGTTACTAGAATAGTGATCCTGGAAACACGCAGGAAGTTCGAGGTAGACATTCCGCGTACGGAGCACACGGACAATTAGTTTGCTCCGCGTGTCAGCGCGTAGAAAAGGCAGGAAAGGCGGCGAGCCTGATAGAAAGTACTTCCGGGAGTACTGGTCCAGCTGCGGCGGCCGGCAACCGGTGGAAGCGCGCGCGCTCGCGACCACCGACCACCGGGAACAAGTTTAGAACTACTCGTTCTCCAGTCGTCAGAGTGGTTCCCGCCGAGCAGCGTGTCTAAATGGATGCGTCGGGTTTTTCTGGCCGCCGCATCCTTTCGACCAAGTGATAATGCTTGCCTCAAGGGACCGTGTTGTGGAATACAGTCCTGCGACAGGAATGTTGAAGTTATCGTTCCTTCGACATCGAGGTCATCTGAGATGGAGATGGCTTTAGGGAAAGGAAACATGAATCACAGTGATTGGTGGACACTTCAGTCTCACACGTCCGTGATGAGACTACAGTGGCTTAAGAACTGTTCAATCAAGTTCGATTAGCGATTACAGCATGGATACCCTGTGCATATCGTAGTCATTACTCTGTACACACATATACCAACATACTTACACTTACATATAAACTAGGGTCTTATTTTTTTTCTTTTTGTCTGGTATGTACTGACCAGGAATTAAATTGCACTTCTGATCTAGTGTTTCAGAACGTTTGCTTGGTTTCTAAACAATGTTTGATCTAGACTCCCAAACACTCCCAATACATCCTGCGCCCCAATGCCATCTCACCTAGTATTTGGGTGAAGATACCCTCATTTGACAATGAGTCAAAACTTGAATGTCCGCTCTACCTCGAAAAACAAACAAAAATAAAGTTCGATGAAGTTGTCTGCCAACTCTGTAGTTATGGCATGGTCGTAAATGGTTTTATTGAAAGTAGTTATTTAATACGTGATCGGGAACATGTTCTGTTCAAACAGCATTGGTAAACCCCTTCTTCTAGTTATATTAACCTTATGAAAGAACGTGCTGCTACTACCGGCTATGCTCCTTTCGACTACAGGTTCATCGCAATTTCCAATGAAGCCAAATGTTTCTCGAAAGGTATAGTTCAATGAGGCTGAAGGAGTTGTTCAACAGATAATTATTCCGCTCTTAAACCCCATCACATTCCACAGGAGAGGGAAATTGCTCTGGCAGACTGTTGAATATGTGTGTACCCATACATCTGACCCCTTTCTGTACTAATGATAAGTTGAACTTTTATAGACATTGTTTTGGTTATAGTATTATACCCACACTTTACACTAGTTTTCAGGAAAGAGAAATGTTAGTAACGATAAATGACATTAATGAACATACGTATTATGATAGGTATCAAAATACCAAGACATTTTAAAAAGGCCCTGCAAGACGTTCTGGAACGAAAACCAGATATAAATTTCATAACACGCATCTGCGCTCTCAAAATATTATCCTTGTAGTTGAGCATTCACAAGTAATAAATCTGTAATTTATATCTGCTTCGAAATATACAGAATAAGTTAGTATCTTCATTTTTAAACGATCATTTTCAACCAGGCATCTTTGTATGAAAGATTGTAAGATAGGTACTAATAACCAATGGCAAGTTTCACCTCTTATTTTCTGTCATGAAGTAAACAGAAAGATATGTGCTTAACTAAGAAAAGCGAAAAAATACTAAATCAACACAAGATACTAAATCAATCTCACTTCCTGTCTCTCCGTGAAACGTGCCATTTAATCGCTTCACTGTCCAGCTAACGTATTATTTAACTCATTACTATCTCTTCTCTACACGGTTAACTGTATTCTTAAGGAGACGTCTTAGAGAGGCAATAGCTAATTAGTTTCCATCTTAACAAACTAACAGACTTCAGAGAGACTTTGTAGACACTCAGCGAATGTACGAAGTATTTGAGTGTCTTCAAAATGAAGGAAAGTATTATTGTTCGATAGGATTTACTCTCATTCTTATTGCATAAGGGGTGATCAAAAGGGCGTTACTGTAGCGTAGGTGCAACCAAGCGCGACGCCACTGCAGGTATATAAGCATCGACATGTAGGGAAGGAGTTAGTGTAGCTATCGAACGCAAACTTTTTGATTGCCCCTCGTTTATTAATATTCTTCCACATTTTACAGACGCTGAAAATGACCTATTTCTGGTGGTGGAAACATTATACATAATCTTGTTAGAGCTAGTTCAATACGTGAAAAACTAGCCGAAATTTCCTTGTATATCATCGTTTTTCTGCAGACTGTCGCTTAATTTGGAAAACTGTTGTAGATGCCATTTTAAGTGTTGCAAAAGCATGATTTGTTCTTGTCACCAAATATCTGACAGAAAACCAATTAACCAAATGAGGTTTACAATATTTTGACTTGACATGTTGACAGGATCGTAAACTAGAAGTTACGTGTTTCAGATCTTCTAATGGCTAACTTGGATAATTTCCCAGAACGAGAAATACCAGCCTTTGGAGAGAAAGAGTTAAAACATTATTTTCCCCCTTATTCATCTTTCTTTTTTTTTTCTTTTTTTTTTACTATGGGACTTAACATCTATGGTCATCAGTCCCCTAGAACTTAGAACTACTTAAACCTAACTAACCTAAGGACAGCACACAACACCCAGCCATCACGAGGCAGAGAAAATCCCTGACCCCGCCGGGAATCGAACCCGGGAACCCGGGCGTGGGAAGCGAGAACGCTACCGCACGACCACGAGATGCGGGCCCTTATTCATCCATCAATGTTTTGTGGCGCAGTTCGACATAATTCTTCACTAAGTAGAAGTACTGTTGTTATGAATAGTTTACTGAGAATATTATGTGGCGACCATTTTCAACCCTCTTCTGGGAAACAAAGTGTGACTGATTAAAGTTTCAAACCCGTCGACGAGGAAGTGATTAGAGACGGAGTACAGCCTCGTATAGAATAAGGAGTTACTAGTCTTCTGTCTGGTTGGTTGTGGCCCCCTGCGAGTTACTAATCTTGCGCCAACCTTTTCACTTCAGAGAAGCATTTGCACCGTAAGTTCTCAACAATTTATTGAATGTATTCCAATCTCTATCTTCCCCTGCAGTTTGCAGCTCCTTCCAGTACTATAGATGATATTCCGTGATGTCATGATATATGTCCTACTGTTGTGGATTGGCAAGACAGCCAACCCAGTATGAGAGGAAGCCGAAAGGCACGCGTTTTAGCTCACGCAGGCTGGCGTGAGGTCTGGAACAGGCCAAGGTAATGAGACTAACAAAAAACGTACGTAGCTGTGGAATACTTAACTTTAATCCATAAATGGTGAACATCGCTCTTGACGGTACATGTTTTACAGCATCAATAGTAACTGGTAATGGCGCCTTGCTAGGTCGTAGCAAATCACGTAGCTGAAGGCTATGCTAACTATCGTCTCGGCAAATGAGAGCGTAATTTGTCAGTGAACCATCGCTAGCAAAGTCGGCTGTACAACTGGGGCGAGTGCTAGGAAGTCTCTCTAGACCTGCCGTGTGGCGGCGCTCGGTCTGCAATCACTGATAGTGGCGACACGCGGGTCCGACGTATACTAACGGACCGCGGCCGATTTAAAGGCTACCACCTAACAAGTGTGGTGTCTGGCGGTGACACCACACCTACCATCCTATCTCTGTTTCCTCGCCGATTCTGCAGAGAACCTTCTCATTTCTTACCTTATCTGTCCACTTAATTGTCAACACTCTTCTGTAACATCACTTCTCAAACTTTGCGATTCTCTTCTTCTAGGTTTCCCCGCAGTCCTTGGTTTGCTAACGTACAATGCTGTGCTCAAAACGTACATTATCAGAAATTTCTTCCTGAAATTAACACCTACGTTTAAAACTGTTAGACGTCTTTCGGTTAGAAATGTCCTCTTTACCTGTGCTAGTCTGCTTTTTATGTCATTCTTACTTCGTGCAGCACGTGTTATTTTGCTTCCAAGTTAGCATAATTCCTTCGCCTACTTCGTGATCAGCAACTTTAATGTTAATTTTATCGTTGATATCATTTTCCCCATTCTTCATTACTTTCGTCTTTCTTCGGTTTACCCTCTGTCCATATTCAGTAGTCACTAATCTGATCATTCAGTCCGTTATCATAATGGTCGTCATCAAAATTCGTTGTGTTCATGGCTGAGCATCGTGACCCATGAGCCAGACGTCACCATCGCAGACGTTTACGAGTTTCTCTCAGAGCTCTTTTTTGATCTGATGCATCCACGTACTCGCTGTTCTCCTCCTCTCTCTATGGCCCTCGATCTCTCCTTCCACGATCATTTTTCTCCATGTCGTCTCACAACACGACTAAAAAACTGGAAAACAACACTGGACAAATTAGTACTTCTTGTGGTGTCACAGCCAGACACCACACGTGCTAGGTGGTAGCTTAAATCGGCCGCGGTCCTGTAGTACATGTCGGACCCGCGTGTCGCCACTGTGTGATCGTAAACCTAGCGCCACCACAAGGCAGGTCTCGAGAGACTGACTCGAACTCAGCCCAGTTGTACGGACGACAGAGCTAGCGACTAGACGTACTAAGCCTTTCTCTCTCATTAGCCGAGAGACAGAATAGCCTTCAGCTAAGTTAATGGCTACGAACTAGCAAGGCGCCATTAGCCTTACAGTGATTGTAATTAGAGTCTCACTTGTGTTCACCATAGAGATGTACAAGAAGACATTAAAGATAAGTATATGAGAAGCTCCGTTCTTTTCTTCATAGCATTAATTACGTATCCTGTTCCAGTACTTCACGCCCGTCTGCGTTAGTCTCGCGTGCCCTTTAAGCCACCTCTATCTACAAGGTGTTGGCCCAGCTGCCGACACATCACTTCTTTCGGTCAGTTTTATGTGCAGTATCCTGTGCCAGTAGCATACCTCAAATGCGTCAATTTGCTGCTTGTCTCTGGCCTTGAGGATCCTAGTTTCGCAATCATAAAAGAAGGCGGTAAAAACGAGTTTTTCAACCAGCGAACCCTTGTGCTGTTCGTTATGGCTCGGCTCTGACGGAGAGCTCCTTCGTGGTGTCCGCAGCTCGTGGTCTCGCGGTCGCGTTCTCGCTTGCCGAGCACGCCGGCACGGTAGCTCAGCGTGTTCGGTCAGACGGTTAGCTACCCTCTGTAATAAAAAAACTGAGTGACTGGGTCAATAACGAACTTCAACGGGCGTCAGGGGACGTCCGCCTCGAACAATTGCAACGAACTATAACGAACAAAATGAGATTAAAAAAAAAAAGAGCACGGGGTCCCAGGTTAGATTCCGGCGAGGTCAGGGATGTTCCCCTGTTTCGAGATGACGGGGTGTTTGTGTTCTCCTTATCATTTCATCGTCATTCATGAAAGTGCCGCGATTGGACTGAGCAAAGGTTGTGGATTTGTACGGGCGCTGATAAGCGCGCAGTTGAGCGTCCCACAAACCAAGCATCATCATCATAGCGAAGATGATACACCAAAGGGACTACTCAGACTTTAGGTCTAGTTTTATACTTACTACTGTCCCGTGTCCGATTTTTGTATTGCTCCATTGCTCCCTTGTTCGGTTTTAGGAAGCGAAACGGAGAACAGGTTTGGCGACACCGACTCCGGCCAGCCGCTTGAATCTTCGAGCGCAATGGCCTGATAGGCTAACTTATGCTCAATATATTGAATTCTTTTCTTAACGATTATTTCTCAGCGCATCCTACCCTGCAACACTCTTACAATTTTGCAGACTGTTTCTGATGACCACGCAGAATGAACAGCAAAGGCGAAAAATTTCACCCCTGTCGTATATTCCTTTTAATCTGAGCACCCCCATCTTCATCTTCCGTTCTTATTGTCCATACATTAATGAGATTTGGAGTGCCACAGAAAGGAGTAAATTACGCAGTCATAAAAATATTTTATCTTCACGAGTCACTTTGAAATCTCCAGGGTAGTAAAAATAATTTTAAAAACTACTGAAATACTATCTACAGACGGCTCGTTATATTCTAAAGTACTTTTATAATGGATGGTGCTATTCCTTTGAGTAGGTGTTTTTTCTGCAACACAAAACCAGTAAGTTGACATATTTCAGACAAGAGAAGTATACAGGTTGTAAACGACAGTTTACAAGGTACTACAGTGATGCAGGAGTAGTGGAGGCGAACAATTTAATCCAGGACACTTGTGGTCTGTCAAACTGGGAAGCTGCCTCAAAGTGACCAACAGAAGTCACTAAAGCACACTGCATGCACATCGCGTGAGAGTTTCGGTACGCTCTCGCTCTGTTACGCCACTGGCTTAACATTATTCTTTTTAAATTTCTCGTCAAATTCATTACATTTACAATTCGATCCACACTTAACCACTACAAGTGCAGCAGTTTGATTTTCAGAAGGCTAGACAAAACGGTGACTGTTTGTGTTAAATTTATTCTCTCAGAATTCACAATACTTTGAAGTGAAATTTACACAAACCTCAATTTTATATTTGGTAAGTGCACGAGCAAGAGGTTTTTAATATTCAAGGACGATTTTAGCCAAAAGCACGCGAGAGGCGCATTCGCTGTAGCTTAGGTGGCTTTTGTAGGCCAATTTAAAGCTCTTTGCCATCTTGATAGCTTTTGCTTCCTTGCTGATGAGTTCGCTGTAGACGGGACGTTGAAGCCAAATCTTCTTTCCTTGAAAGCTTTCTCTGTCATGCTGAGTCGACACGCCACCCAGTCATAACGAATTTTCACTGACGTGGAACTAACATAACGGGTCCAGAATGAGATTTTCACTCTGCAGCGGAGTGTGCGCTGATATGAAACTTCCTCGCATATTAAAACTGTGTGCCGGATCGAGACTCGAACTCGGGATCTTTGCCTTTCGCGGGGAAGTGCTCTACCATCTGAGCTACCCAAGCACGACTCACGCCCCGTCCTCACAGCTTTACTTCCACCAGTACCTCGTCTCCTACTTTGCAAACTGTGGCTAAGCCATATCTCCGCAATATCCTTTCTTCCAGGAGTGCTAGTTCTGTAAGGTTCGCAGGACAGCTTCTGTGAAGTTTGGAAAGTAGAAGACGAGGTACTGGCGGAAGTAAAACCGTGAGGACGGGGCGTGAATCCTGATTGGGTACCTCAGATGGTAGAGCACTTGCCCACGAAAGGCAAAGGTCCCGAATTCGAGTCTCGGTCCGGCACGCAGTTTTAATCTGCCAGGAAGTTTAATATAAGGGGTGGTCAAAGAGTTCCAGTTCGAAGGCCTTACAGTTCAGAATCGGCACGTCACTCAGGAAAAACCGCCGTGAGCATTGACGTAATCATCCCATCGACTCACCAGGTTGAAAATACCCGTTTGGTAAATCATCGTGTCCTGCTAAGTGAAGAAGTCCATAACTGCCTGATGTACATCGTCTTCCGATTGGAATCGAAGACTCTTCAAGGCTTTTTTTAAGGACCGAAGGCGTCAAACTCGCATTGGGAGAGATCAGGACTATAGGACGGATGATCGAGTGTCTCCCACCTCAGATGGCGTAATTTCTGCTTTACGACATTATCGGTTGGGGACGTTCGTTATCATGAAGTAGCACCATTCCACAACGGTGGTTTTCGACAGACATGCTGCCCCGTACAAATCCTTCATTATCCGATGGATGTGTGCCGGTGTGTGTCTTTCGGCAGCCAAGGAAGAATAACAACACTATGGTCCTGTTTGGACGCATTTGGTAATAACGGCGTCGTAGCTCACTTTGCTGCATCTACCGCACGCACGTCTGAAAGACGCGAAAGCCACACAATCGCTTGCCTACATGCCGGTGCTTTTATAGCCGCATCAGAGTAGCGCTACGTTGCGCATACGCTGCAGCAAAGCACCCAAACACAATCGTTCGATCGCTCGTTGTAATAACCCAAATTAAAATACGTGCCTGGATATTGATACGAGTAGAGGATCTTCAAATTACAGAGGTCTTGCATCAACAATTTGTTAACAAAGGTACGAGTATTGATATTGATGTCATTAGCTTAATTCTTCTCGGGGGGGTCTGCTTTACGTGTTACAATTATCGAGTAACGCAGAGTAGCTAGAACTCAGACTAACTACGAAAGTAGAACACCGTGCATCCAAAATATTACCAGTCAACGACTTACAGCTAATATTTATTGTGATGTACACGTAAAAACCGTTGCAAATAACAACCGATATAACAAGCATAGCTGCAATTATCGTAGCGATTGTGGCACAAGAAAACTGAGTTAACACTCATTGAGTTAATAACATTTTTTAACGATACTGATATAACAAAAAAATGGCTCTGAACACTATGGGACTTAACTTCTGAGGTCATCAGTCCCCTAGAACTTAGAACTACTTAAACCTAACTAACCTAAGAACATCACACACATCCATGCCCGAGGCAGGATTCGAACCTGTGACCGTAGCGGTCGCGCGGTTCCAGATTGTAGCGCCTAGAACAGCTCGGCCACCCCGGCCGGCTACTGATATAACAGATACGTTTTACAACCTTATTTCATGCCTGCGACTACACTTAACTTCAAAAGTACTGTTTTATTTCTTTGTAATCAAACGATTCTAATGACGATTGTCGGAGTCACTGTCATTTTATGATCAAATAAGAAGAATAACGTATGCGAGTGTGCATTCAGAAGTGTGTGTGTGTGAGTGTGTGCGTGTGTGCGTGTGTGTGTCCATGTATATCCGTATATCAGTTTGGTAATACGATTCCTTTTTAATTTGGATCTAGCTAAGTTGTTAAAGGCAACGTCCTTGCCGCAGTGGTAACATCGGTTGCCGTCAGATCACCGAAGTTAAGCCCTGTCGGGTTGGGCTAGCACTTGGATGGTGACTATTTGGTCTGCCGGGCGCTGTTGGCGACGGGGTGCACTCAGCCCATTTGAGGCAAACTGAGGAGCTACTTGATTGAGAAGTAGCGGCTCCGGTCTCGGAAACTGACATACTGCCGGGAGAGCGGTGTGTTGACCACATGCCCCTCCATATCCGCATCCAGTGACGCCTGTGGGCTGCGGATGACACGGAGGGCGGTCGGCACATCATTGAGCCCTCATGGTCTGTTCGGGCAGAGTTTAGTTTTTTTGTTTTAAGTTGTGAACCGATTGTACTTGTACTTGTATTCGTAATTGTATCGATTAACGGCATTAAAATTACCTGTAATTTTGTCAGAGTTAGGAGCTAAGCCGCCCGTTTTTTTTTTTTTTTTTTTTTTTTTTTTTTTTTTTTTTTTTTTTTTTTTTTTGAGGCGCGTACAGTGAGGAGTTCACTAAATTCGAGTGGGAAAAGCGTCGGAAAAAATGGAGACAGACTACCCAACCAAAACAAATCTAATGCCCTACAATCACACAAAAAAGTAATTAAGATGCGAAATACGGATTAACTTATGACGTAACGAAAGTAATGAAATGTACTTGGGTAACGCACAAATCTGCTTTTTTAAAAAAAAGAAAAGAAAAAAGAGAGCGGTCTCTATCTAAATCATTATAGCTAACGTCTGTTGTAATTGGACAACAATGACTTATTCCTCCTCTTTCTGCGCGTATCCACATTTAAGGTATGTCCATATATTCCCTGCACTAGACTGAAACAATGTTTTGGTTCTACCAGATTTCCGTGTAAGTGCTTGAATTATTCTTTCCAGTGGGTAACCTCAACCACACAGTTGGCCGCAGGAGAATAGCTTGCGTTCCTCAGCGGTACACATAGGCTAACTAGGAGACTAGACTAACAGGTGTTTCCTGCAGAGAGGTAGCAGCCTTTTCGGTAGTCTCAAAGGCGTCTACATGACTGACTTATGTGGCATTGTAACGGTATCCAACAATGCCTTTCTATGTCGGTACTGCAACACGGCTGTAGTTACAGCCGTCAGCCGTAGTATTTTGGAGGGCATGCAGCTCTACTGTACGGTTTAATGTTGACAACAATCCGCCGTATAAGTAAAGTAAATCTCCATCGAAATAGGGCGACGACCACTCAGGAGAATATCGTAATCGTTGAACAGGAAATCTCAGGACGGGGAGGCGTATACAACCAGTTTCGCGCTGAAGAACACAACAGCAGTACAGCAGCATCGTCAGTGGATAATTTCTTCTGTTGTTACAAAATACTGTAATTCATTCGCCTTGATATATATTACCCCAAATTTTGACTTGCAATATACTACACACTACAGGGCCTTGTCCCTCTCTTGTAACCATACCAGAGCCTTCCACTGCTGACTACTAGTGCAGTATTCTACGTTTAACAGACGTCTCTTAAACAAAGACAGAAGGAACTTGCGAGGGGCGTTCAATACGAAATGCAACACGCTTTTTTGCTGGGATAAATTCGTGGGATTTTTTGTGGACGCCGTCGAATATTTTCGCTTCAGCTCCTATAGTTTCGTGAAGTTCCGATTGGTGGTGGCGTTATACGTAGCCTTCAAAAAGGCGTCTGTAACGGAAGTGCGTTCCAAGCGGAGAGTTGTCATTGGCGGAAAACCAGAGCATCGCAGATATTCACCGACGCTTGCAGTATGTCTACCGTGAACTGGCGCAGTGACTCGTCGGAGGAGACGCCTGTCATAATTGCATCCGTCCGATCTACCGCTTACCGGCCGGACGCACACAACTGTGAGCACTGCAATGTTGTAACGTCCTGAAACTCTCATTCGAGGTGATCGGAAGATCACAATCACACACCTCGTTGCTCAACTGGACGTCTCTGTTGCTAGTGCTAACATACTCGTCCACCAGTTGCTGTACTCAAAGATGTGTGCCATCTGCGTTCCTCTCCGCCTGACCGAAGACAGTAAAGAGCTACTAATGACTATTTGTACGGTACTGCTTGCGCGTTGCGAGGCTGCTCGTGACAGCTTTTTGTAGAACATCGTCAAAGGTTATGAAATAGGGGTTCATCACATCGAACCGCCAAAATCATGCCGATGGTCTCCTGGGAATCTGAAGTGGTTATTCTGTTTCATGCGCCCCCTTATGATGCAGCGATCAACTGTAAAGTGTATTGCGCTACGCTGAGGAGATTGAAGAAACGACTCCAGCGTATTCCTCGCAACAAAAATACACACTTCTCCTTCTCCAAGACAACGCAAGGCCTCACACAAGTCTGCACACCAGAGAGGAACTCACAAAACTGCATTGCACTGTTCTTCCTTATCCGCCTTAAAACTCGCATCTCACACCTTCTGACTTCCGCGTGTTACGCTCAAGGAGTGAGGCATTCCGCGGGAAGCAGTACGTGGATGATGAGAAGGTTACTGACGCAGCAAGACGTTGTCTCCGACCTCGACAAGCAGAGTGGCTCCATGCGGGCATATAGGTCGTACATGTAAGGCGGCAAAGGCCGACGCATCGAAAGGAGATTATGTCGAAAAACAAGGTTTTATAGCCAAAAGAGTGGGGAGTAACATGATTGCATTGGAATCCCGAATGTAACCAACCTGCTTTCAGAAAAAAATCTTGCATTAGTTACTAAACGTCCCTCATACATTCTGTTATAATAAACATCGGTTTTAGGTGGACTATCTCTGACTCATTTCACGCTTATCTCTTAAAACGAAATGCAGGTCATAGGTAATGGTGCAACATGGCTATTATCATCTAGGAAGACGGAAGGGTCCACATCTCACTCATAAAGGCACAGAAAAACGGGCTACACATGGTCGTCCAGAATGATTAAATACACATTCTGGTTTATCTTCATGGCAACCTGAATGAGTGGACTCAAGTCACGGTATGATTGTACAAACAACTACCGCGAAAAACATCATAGAGCCACCTCCAGGGTGAACTACAGCCTCCACACTCTGCACCTTAAACGCTTCATTGGTCCGTACCTGCACTCGACACCACGCACAATTTGAAAAGAAGAAAAATCGTCACTCATTGGATCACACTACTCGCATCCAGGCAGTTACTTTCCCTTTTTTATTTCTTTTTTCCCCCACTGAAGAGGTGCAGCTTTGCCCCTTCAGCAACGGCCTTTTCCAAAGTAAACGACTCTAAATGTCCATTGTATGCCATTGCCTGCGTAGTGTTCGCTCTAAAGAAGGTTGAGATGGACCTCTATCAACTGACAATAGCAATTCCTGTAGTATTTGAAATCGATTTTCTTTGACAAAGACTAACACTTGTCTCCGGTCATGTCTGATAGTACCTCTTCATTACTGCTGTTCTCACGCCGTATTACATGGCTGCGAGTGGCACATCATTCACTGTCGGCACTTTGCAGTCCCTGCAAATAGATCAACAAAACGGGAAACGTCATTCTCCTTGTGGTCAGGTGCACAGGCAAGCATGATAGCTCGTTTGTGCTACTCTGTCATACCCCAACGTTGGTTACTCCACACAACCGGCTGGCTTAAAACGCACCACTCCATTGTCATAACTTCCGTCGGCAGTAGTGTGTCTCATCACCTGGTTCCAGTTCTACACCATGTGCGGTGGCTGTCTAATACTTTGTCTGGTGAGCTTATTAAGTGAACAGACGAATCTTGCAAGTGTCGGCGTGGCTGTTTACAGGAGAAGAAGGACGTTCACTAGCACTTTTTCTTTCTTTGCTAAACACGGACACAGTCATGACATATATTATGAATTATTTACATGATGATATGATAATGATCTACTCAGAGAATGAGCATCGGGGAGCAGTTGCAGGTTCTAGGCGATGTCCTAGTGGAGGTGGTCTGCCTATTATGAAGTGTCAAGTGTGTATCTATCGTGTTAGGAGTGTGACGAGTGCTTGTGCAGCGTACTGTTAACGTTTGTGTTGTTATGATTAAAGGGAAGTGACAGCGTGAAACCCGGACCGGCATATAGCCTACACCTCTCAAATAGTACCAAGGAGGCCGCCGAATTTAACGCCTCCATTCGACGGACGGCTTCCGATCAACAGTGTATAACAAATCTTAACGAGGGAACACTGATATAATGAAGCGTACGATTCCAGTCTTTTACCATATTTTTAATAACGAACCCGATCGACGAACCTAAATTGCCAAATTACGTAAATTTCTGGCTTGTTTGTGAAGTTAGACAACCAAATACAAAGCCACAAGATAATAACCATTCTATCACACTCTAAAACAATACAAAAAATAATTTTAAAGAACAGTAGCATGCCGAAAACATGTAAGTTATTCTCAGATTGTAATGTTTAGTTTAAATGAAAACAGGAGTACTTACGAAAATAGAAAATCTGTTCCATTGTGTATCCAGCAATATTTTATTATTCAATAGTTAGCATTAGATCTCCTGATTGTAAAAACATATAGAACTTCACTCAAAATCTTGCAATGTGCATAAAATTTTAAATTTTGAAAAATGTAAACAAAACTTCCGAGTCAAACACTTTGAAACTTTCATTATTATTCTAGTGTTACATAAACTTTTTAACTTCGTAAATATGATTTACAATCTATAACCAGTTGCGCACTTTGTTTATTTCTTTTTCGCTGCTTATAATTGCCTGCTTATTCAATATGTGAGTTAATTTGACAGCATTATTCAAGAATGTTCTAGAAAAACTCAATTTATTATATATACCTGCACTTGGCGCTACAGAAGGCTGCTCACTCCCAGCTGTAATCACGGACAGTCATGTTGTAGATCTGTGTTAAACTATATTGCTATACACTTCTTGGTAAACAATCGTGTCATAAATTGAAAAGCTGTGGACTGTTTTGGAAAGGAGGGTACGTAGAATGACAGGAGTTATACTGTTGTGACTATGTTTTCATCTGCATTTCTGAATTAATCTGAAAATGATCAAGTGTTAAGTTTTCTACCTGTACCACCCGGAGACCTCATGTATCATCCTGAAGACAACGGTAACCACAAACGGATACTAATAATATGAGTATATTGGTACTCTTTACCGTATTGACAGAGGAACAAGATCATAGTTAATACATTAAGGAAGTGCATGAAAAACATCGATCCAAACTTTTCGTATTTGTACAACAGGTAGAGGATACTTTTCAAGTGTCACATGCCCCAATTTCATTAGCCACTGCGGAGAGGTTTGGAGTTTAGTACAGGACATTGGTGAAAACAATGGTGATCAGGAACACCGTATACCGGCAGTAAAAATTTTCCCACTCCAAAATTCGAACCGACTTACTTACGAGCCAAGCTCCATTACACTAAGCGTGCGTTAGCGACCTTTTCTTGTTTATGTCATTTTGCTCGTTATTTCGTTATTGGTCGGTTCATTTGTTGGGGGCTGATGTACTATGACACCTATTCAAATTCATCGTTAATCCATTCACTTAGTTTTTTATTACAGAAGGCAGCTAACCCTCTGACCGAACACGCTGAGCTACCATGCCGGTAACATCGGCTACGGTGGCGGGTTGTTTCTAGCCCTAGTGAGCGATAAAAACAGTTTCATGAAGTGCTTGAGCTACACACATATCTGGTGTATATTACTCATCTGATTTAAACGGCAAGCTTGAAGTCTGCGCATCTCTGTTTTATGTTAAAACTAGTGTCTCTTTTACTACGGTTGTTTATATCTACTGTATCTTTCTTGCACATTTTTCTACTGATACATCTCCGTATCCACTCGTTTCTGTCTAACGTACAGATGAAGTTAACCTCTAGTTTCTCATTTCCGTAAAAATAATAACACAATGTCTTTTGCTCTGAAGTTCGTTGAAATTTGCCATGCCGGTCTCACCCAAGCCTTAATGCACCGCTGATCACTCCTGACTGCATTATTAACAGTTTCGGTCGATCCAACTCGTTCTGGCTGCACTATAAATTTTGATGTTCGATTCTCCACATATCTCCTCTGTTGCGTATTAAGTCAATACGTTTCATACGTTTATGGCTGCAACACAAAATACTTTGACGGTTTGGTATGTTTCAGCAGTCTTAACACTCGCTGTTTTTTTTTTTCAGTATTTCACAGCGGTTTATTTGGCCACTGACGTGGCACAAATGAAACCAAAGAGATCTACATCTGTCATAAACATTTTACTTATATTCCCCTGTTAAATGGAGAAAAAATAATGAAAAATGTATCAGCTGCCATTATCTCAAATAGTGCCAGATAGTATATATATATACTTTTACATTTATGATTTTTTTCGATATCGTGTGTTTCGAAACAGATTTTTCTTTGTCCACGACACCGCTGTTTGTCTCATTTGTATTTCCTACGAAATCTTCATAAGTAAATGGCGAGTTGTTTTGTTACAGCTTCTATATACACAATGTTGACGACTTAGCTGTCATTTTGTCATATCACTGACAGCTCCATCGCTGTTAAGATGACTACCAGCACATAAAGTTGCAGACGAGTGCAGCAGCAGTTTTGACATATATTTGTTGGAGTGGCAACATTTTTATATTATGTGCTATTATCCATCATACCGATTCTTAATTGTATTCTCTGGTTCTGTGCTGACAGCAAGAGAACTGGGTCACAAAGAAACTTTCTTTGTGTATTCCGGCTACCAGCTCTTTATTGATATACGCATTTATTGATTCTTTTTATTTGGAAGAGTTGGCTCTCGTGTTAACATGTCTTTGTAGTTGTCTTTGAGCATACGGATATTCTTATTAAGTTTGTATTGTGCTGCTATATACCAGCATATTAAAACATTTACTGATTTTTACAATTTATTTCCATTTCTATACTAATCCTCGAGCTATGACATCAGCTGGTATGAGAAATATTCTGAGACGCGAAAGTATGTTTCACTCTTAAAGGCGCCGTTACCATTCTCTGAATGTACACGGTACCGTGTCTTCTGTCCAGCGAAAAGTCTCATGCCAGTTCACACTGGAAAGCCGACCTGGATTACTTGGCAAGCAGTTGTATTTAGCGCGAGAGAACAATGGATCGTCTGCGTATTCCGTGGCAGTGATCCAATAGCAGGCCTGCATTTGCAAATCAGTCGCCATTATCTGACACCGATCGGACTTACCTAGTCCTATAGTGCCCTAGAGTTGGATCAGTGAGTGAAAAGCTTCCGTCAGTTCAGAAGCTACATGCAATTTGCTTTCCGTGTCTAAAGATAAATGCAATAATCATCACACCAGAGAAGATTTAGAACAAAAAAAAATGGTACGCCTGTACGAAATTCGCATACATTTAGGGAACTCGTGTAGAACACAAAATTGTTAGCAACACCGTAGCCGAGGAGACTCTTCTCTCTTTAGTCGAGTAGAATGGTTCCCCTGTTTCGTGAATTAGCAACTCATAGTAGGAAAGTGCAACTTACACGAAGGAGATTGCAAATAAAACACTCATGCGACCCATCCTAAAAAAAATGGTTCAAATGGCTCTGAGCACTATGGGACTCAACTGCTGAGGTCATTAGTCCCCTAGAACTTAGAACTAGTTAAACCTAACTAACCTAAGGACATCACACACATCCATGCCCGAGGCAGGATTCGAACCTGCGACCGTAGCGGTCTCGCGGTTCCAGACTGCAGCGACAGAACCGCGCGGCCACTTCGGCCGGCCGACCCATCCTAGAAATGTGCTGTGTAGGAAGGCACAAAGGGAAACACAGTGCTTCCTCAATAACCTACTCTTCGCAAACAGCATCAAGGACACGCTGCTGGGCTTAAACCATGTGACGAAGGTATCTCCATCAGCAGCTTCACACACCCTCGCTCCTTGCGACACTGTGCAGAGATTTTGCGTTCAGCTGAGGAGACTGGTGCAGAATCTGTTGATGAGGAGCTGCACACCGAAACCTCCTCAGCCCTTACTGATAAAGTAAAAAGGGTTCGAACACGTTACTTTCAAGTCCAGCCAAGACCAAATATATGTTGACCGTGCATTCCACAGTGAAGAAGCGTGAGTCTGGGTACACAGTTGTTCAGGATCACCGAACATGGCTCGGACTTGACTGAGAGACTGGGAGTGTTCGGTCTGGTACACCTACTTGCGTGCTGACAGCTCTTGGGACCTTTTCTTACACTTTCTGAGCGTGCTGGGTTGTTCCATGATTTATTTCTGAGATATGCAATACGCAAATAAAATACGAACATATAAAGACCAAAATTGCATGTGACAGAATAATACTTTTAAATCCTATTTTTACATCATCTCTGGTGTTAACTTCCTGCAACCCGTAAACTTGTATGATTTCTACTTTTGCTGAAACTGGCTTTTACTCATTCAGCACTAAGTCGAGATATTTGTATTGTGGTATGAGATTCATTCCTATGATTTCAGCAGTATTTTTAACTTCATTGGATACGCTTCTAGACCCCAATTCAATAGCGAAACACCAGCCAGAAAATAAAAATAAAAAATATACCAAGGTCCTCAACTCAAATGATGAAAATTTCATAACATTTTAAATCTATGTACCGAGTTGGAAATCGTAAACGGAATTTTGTCTTTTGGGGTAAATACCCTCCTCCCTTCATAGCTTTAATTCCACTAGTATGTAATGCATAATCAGAGTAAAAACCTAACCTAAACTCCTCCCGAACAGGCCATGAAGGCCCAATAGTACCGACCGGCCGCCCTGTCATCCTCAGCCCATAGGTGTCAGTGGATCCGGATATGGAGGGGCATGTGGTGAGCACACCGCTCTGCCAGCCGTATATCAGTTTCCGAGACCAGAGCCGCTACTTCTCAATCAAGTAGCTCCTCAGTTTGCTCAAAAGGGTTGAGTGCACCCCGCTTGTCAACAGCGCAGACAGGATGGTCACCCATCCAAGTGCTAGCCCATCCCGACAGCGCTTAACTTCGGTGATATGACGGGAACCGGTGTTACCACTGCGGCAAGCCGTTGGCATAATCATTGTAACACACAATACTTTATTTAGTATGGATTCCCCTGTTTTCTCTGATAGAATATTTGCCCACTGATACCACGTACTATTACACTCCTGGAAATTGAAATAAGAACACCGTGAATTCATTGTCCCAGGAAGGGGAAACTTTATTGACACATTCCTGGGGTCAGATACAGCACATGATCACACTGACAGAACCACAGGCACATAGACACAGGCAACAGAGCATGCACAATGTCGGCACTAGTACAGTGTATATCCACCTTTCGCAGCAATGCAGGCTGCTATTCTCCCATGGAGACGATCGTAGAGATGCTGGATGTAGTCCTGTGGAACGGCCTGCCATGCCATTTCCACCTGGCGCCTCAGTTGGACCAGCGTTCGTGCTGGACGTGCAGACCGCGTGAGACGACGCTTCATCCAGTCCCAAACATGCTCAATGGGGGACAGATCCGGAGATCTTGCTGGCCAGGGTAGTTGACTTACACCTTCTAGAGCACGTTGGGTGGCACGGGATACATGCGGACGTGCATTGTCCTGTTGGAACAGCAAGTTCCCTTGCCGGTCTAGGAATGGTAGAACGATGGGTTCGATGACGGTTTGGATGTACCGTGCACTATTCAGTGTCCCCTCGACGATCACCAGTGGTGTACGGCCAGTGTAGGAGATCGCTCCCCACACCATGATGCCGGGTGTTGGCCCTGTGTGCCTCGGTCGTATGCAGTCCTGATTGTGGCGCTCACCTGCATGGCGCCAAACACGCATACGACCATCATTGGCACCAAGGCAGAAGCGACTCTCATCGCTGAAGACGACACGTCTCCATTCGTCCCTCCATTCACGCCTGTCGCGACACCACTGGAGGCGGGCTGCACGATGTTGGGGCGTGAGCGGAAGACGGCCTAACGGTGTGCGGGACCGTAGCCCAGCTTCATGGAGACGGTTGCGAATGGTCCTCGCCGATACCCCAGGAGCAACAGTGTCCCTAATTTGCTGGGAAGTGGCGGTGCGGTCCCCTACGGCACTGCGTAGGATCCTACGGTCTTGGCGTGCATCCGTGCGTCGCTGCGGTCCGGTCCCAGGTCGACGGGCACGTGCACCTTCCGCCGACCACTGGCGACAACATCGATGTACTGTGGAGACCTCACGCCCCACGTGTTGAGCAATTCGGCGGTACGTCCACCCGGCCTCCCGCATGCCCACTATACGCCCTCGCTCAAAGTCCGTCAACTGCACATACGGTTCACGTCCACGCTGTCGCGGCATGCTACCAGTGTTAAAGACTGCGATGGAGCTCCGTATGCCACGGCAAACTGGCTGACACTGACGGCGGCGGTGCACAAATGCTGCGCAGCTAGCGCCATTCGACGGCCAACACCGCGGGTCCTGGTGTGTCCGCTGTGCCGTGCGTGTGATCATTGCTTGTACAGCCCTCTCGCAGTGTCCGGAGCAAGTATGGTGGGTCTGACACACCGGTGTCAATGTGTTCTTTTTTCCATTTCCAGGAGTGTAGATACAACGATTTGTGTTAATTCAGTTTGTATAATATACAATGTTAAAAATATCACGTTCTCACTGCCGTTGCAATTCGCATATCCATGGATATGGTCTTAGATCTCTCCCATGGTGACAGTTTCAAGGTTATTTTGCGCAACAAGGTAGTTTGTTGTGGGGAGCCAAACAGCACATAAACTATATGTACACTGCAGCTTACATGCTTACTGCGCCTGTGTAGTGTGCTATAGTATAGTCAGGCGGCTTGCGGAGTATGGATGTAGATGTAGATGTCATTTGCAGAGAGATGTTTAAATGTGATACATCAATCGCAAGGTGCATTTAGTACATTCACAACGACAAATGGATGCATGAATAGGACATAAAAAGAATGTAAGTGTAAAAAAACACAGCCATATAGTTGTAAATAGAAAGTCACACTGAAATGAGCTACGAACCATCACTACAAATCTCATTTCGAAATATGTATCAGTAAATAATTTTGTTTGTGTTATACGCCACTGAAGATTCCTAACTTGTATAGATAAAACATTTTCGTTAGACACAACTAACTCAGTAGCAAAAGGCGGAATTTGCTTCATCTGTACAATAAAGCATTTTGAATTATCAGTTTGGGAGAAATGACTGTCATTATTAACAATGATCTCTAGCTTTGTTGAACAGCCTTTCTCTCTATCCCTTCATCGTGCTTTTCGTGTTAGTGAAAGAGCCACCAACATCTCCATTTAGGTCGCACTATCTTCTGGTTTCTCCTGCTTACAGACTTGCCGCCCGTATCAGTAAACAGAGGAAATGCGTTACACAGAGTGAAGTCTAACACCAACGACAACATTTTCAAGGTTGTTAAGGGATATCACCTAAGTATTAAGGGTGGTCTCTCGTGACTCGTCACACAGCAATAACGTATTTATGAGTTATTCGATTTGTCACCCTAGTAACCTTTGTTTCCGTTAAAAAACAACCACAAGAGTGAAAAGGCCTGTAATATGCAACCACCAAAACTTAGAACACAAAACACAAAGTAATGCAAGAACCCTAAGACGCAAAAGTAGTGTGATGTTCAAAAATGGTTCAATTGGCTCTGAGCACTATGGGACTCAACTGCTGAGGTCATTAGTCCCCTAGAACTTAGAACTAGTTAAACCTAACTAACCTAAGGACATCACACACATCCATGCCCGAGGCAGGATTCGAACCTGCGACCGTAGCGGTCTCGCGGTTCCAGACTGCAGCGCCAGAACCGCGCGGCCACTTCGGCCGGCTACTGTGATGTGGTTGACGTTCTTGTATTGCTTTCAGTGAAGCAACGCTCGAGGTGCATATGGGACAATCCATTATTAAAGCCACCCACACTACTGAGTATTACTATTGAGGTATAACTAACACAGCCGGAAAAACAAAAAACCGAACCAAAAAAGATGGAGAAACGAGCAGTGCTGAATGATAACAGCTTAAGGGTGAAGACCTAAAGCAGCCGTTGCTGTTATGAAAGTGTTATGAAGCGGAAATGGAAAAAGTTTATTTCCGGACAAGACATACAACGCAGATATTTTCAGTGCAATGCAGGTATAAAGACAACTTGGGGCAATGAAATCAAATTAAATGCAATTATTGAGTAAATAATCACCGGCTACCACTGGTTCCTTATACCAAAATACTCAGAAAGGGTCCCTGAACAACCTTCGAAAGTCTATCGGTTGGATTTCGGTTTGCCTTGTACTGCGCATAGTTAAATAATGTTTCTTTAACGTGACAACGGCGTCCCTAATAGATCTAGCAGAAAATAGTTCTGACTCCTAAATGTTTCATGCAGTTCAACGTAAATAGAATGGGAGACTAAAAACATATATCAAGGGTACTCAAGGACGTTGGTTGCATTTCTGAGGAATTTTCAGCCTGCGTTAGCTCATTACCAAAAATTTCATATTTCTCTGCCAGTTTGTCCTCGATCATTTTGACTGCGAACATGGTTCTCACACACTTGGACACGAAACGCATTTACATACAGTAAGTAATGAAAACAAATTTATGATAAAAAATCAAATTGAAGATTCGATTACAGTTGCAACTTCCTGCAGAATCAGGTGCTGAGTGAAGGGCTAATTATGGAAGCTGTTACATTTATTTAGGACCTGTTTCTGACCAAAACTTCAATATATCTACATACGTATTAGCACAATTCGCAACAATGACGGCCGTTCTAAACACCATTACAGTTTTTCTTTATTAGATGCTACCTAGTTCCGACGAGACTTAAGCCTAATTACGATAATCAAGGTCTCCATTAACTTCAGAAGTCATCAAAACTACATCAGAACCGTTTCATCATTGAGCGAATAACAGACTAGTGCATCACAATGCTACAATAATACGACACTGTGTCCTATGAACCGAGGGAATTTAACCAAGTAAGCAATATGAGTAGATGAGAGTTGGAGAAATAAATTTTGCATAAAGCACCTGCTTCTAGTTCTCATTATCTGACTGATTATTGTCTTGTTGTGGGCTGACGGTGCTCCACAAGAAAAGAAACGTCGTTCTGAATGAAACGTAAACCAACACTAATAAAAGAATATAAACAACAGTCATTTGATCCAGTTAAAGAAACCTGTAGCATTCTATCAAGTGCCCTGGATCTACTGTTCCTGTAGCTAGCCGGTCCGATGTCACCTTGTGAAAGAAGACATCAGACGTTAATGGATTATCAGACTCCGTTGTCTGCACGTGTAATAAGATCGAGATCTCGGATTCCGACAAGGACTAAGAAATTGGCAATGAGCTGCTAGTCGACTGTTTCCGATACTGCTCAATAACACAGCAAGAAAATTATAGACCAAAGACCAATATACAATTCGCAAATACTGAAAATACGTGGCTAATAAAACTTGAAAAAATTTTCGCAAGAAACACAAAACTTTGACACGATCAGACGCCCAACGGCAATTTCGCAGTATACACGCTGGAGATACTGACGCTGAGCTGACAATATTATATCTACATCTACATGACTACTCTACTACATCTACATGACTACTCTACTATTGAGTGCCTGGCAGATGGATCATGGAACCACCTTCAAACTCTGTCTCTACCGGTCCACTCCCGAACAGTGAGCACGAAAAAGGACCATTAAATATTTCTGCGTGAGCTGTGATTTCTCTTATTTTATTACGATGCTCATTTCTCTCTACATAGGGGGTCGGTCATCAATATATTTTCGCATTCGGTAGTGAAAACTGGTGATTGAAATTTCATGAAATGATCTTGCCGTAACCAAAAACGTTTCAACTTTTTTTTAGTGTTGACAATCCAATTCGTGTATCATATCCACGACACTCTCCTCTGTTTCGTGATAATCAAAACGAGCTGCCCTTCATTGAAGTTTTTCCATGCCTTCCGTCGATCTCAGCTGGTAAGGATCTCATACAACGCAGAAGTACTCCATAAGAGGACGGAGAAGGGTAGCGCAGGTAGTCTCTTTAGTAAATCCGTTTCTTTTTGTAAGTGTTCTCCCAATAAAACGCAGTCTTTGGTTGGCCTTCCTCAAAACATTATCTACGTGATCGTTGCAATTTAAGTTGTTCGTAATTGTTGGCTCTGAACACTATGCGACTTAACTTCTGAGGTCATCAGTCGCCTAGAACTTAGAAGTAATTAAACCTAACTAACCTAAGGACATCACATACATCCATGCCCGAGGCAGGATTCGAACCTGCGACCGTAGCGGTCGCCCGGCTCCAGACTGTAGCGCCTAGAACCGCACGGCCACAACGGCCGGCTGTTCGTAATTGTTATCTCTAGATATTTAGTTGTATTGACAGCCTTTAGATTTGCGTGGTTTATCGGGTAACCGAAATTTAACGGAATCCTTTTAGTAGTTCCGTGGATGACATTGTACTTTTTATTATTTAGAGTCAATTGCCACTTTTCGAACCAAACAGTATCTTGTCTAAATTATTTTGCAGTTGGTTTTGATCTTACGATGTCTTCACTAGACGGTAAACAGCAGCATCATCTGCAAACAATCTAAAAGGGTTGTTTTCATTCTCTGCTAAATCGTTTGTATAGTGTGTAACAAAAAGGTGGGGCCATAGTTTCAGGAAACATTACTCACACGCAGAGGAAGAAAATTTTATATGGACGTGGTTCCGGAAACATTTCCATTTTAAAGCTCAGTTCCTTCAACTCTTCAACACATTAATCATCCGAGAACAACACATTTGCACTGAAGTGCGGGTTGACACATTGTTGGATGAACCATTTGCAGAAGTGTGCTAGTGCAGGAAAGTCAGCTGCTGTTCATGGTACTGATGTAACATTCTAGAGACAGTTATGTGGTCAACATTACCTGTTGCAGGTAATTGGCTTATGCTGACACTAGGGTTCTTCTCAACTGCATGAAGAAGTTCCTCCTCTAGTTGAGGTGTCCTCGTTCTTCTAGGCCTCCCCCAGTCTCAAGTATTAGGCTTAAACGTACAGTGCTTCCCTAACAGGAATATCTGTTGCTTCAAACGCCCTCCTGACGGGACACTTTCGTTCTGGAACGCCACGGCCATTACCATCTGCTTATCCGTGCAGCACACAAACATCTGACGACTCTGAATTAGAGCACACCTCCATCGCACTGTACCGGAAACCAAGTGCGTGATGATCACTAACAGGTGCTACGTGCTTGATGCTAGCAGAGCAATGAAATTAGTCAAGTGTAAACATCAACTTCGTTCAAATGGAACGACAAACACTGGCGGTGAACCGAAGAATTAAGACTTGCTGTACATTCTAACGAACGAAACCAAGAGCGTATTTTGAAAATTAATGTAAGACATCGTTTCACGTAACGCTAGCACATTCTAGTTCTGTGTGTTTCCAATGATAAATGTGATTGTCAAGAGAAGTAGAAAATGAACTCTAACATGTAAATAAAGCGTTTCCCAACCCATGTCCATACAACACATGTTATTCCTGTATGTGTCAGGAACGTACCCTGAAAGTTTGATCACACCTTTTTGTTAAATCTTGTATAGATTAAGAAGAGCAGATGGGCTACAGCAGTTCCTTGGAGCCGCCAGATACCGCCGTTAGATAAGGTGAATGTAAATATTTAATGAGCTGTACGAGTACCAAAATACAATGTGAAGTTTGGCCATACAGATCAAGGCAGAAGCTGTACCAAAAAGAAACATTAAGAGGATGAACAACAACGTGCTAGCCTTGAAGGAATGAAATGCAAACCAGTTTAATAGGCTCTAACCACTCTCGGAGTAACAGAATAACCGTCCTCTGCACCGTCGTTGTTGCTGCGACGTGAAGCCTACGATATAGATTCTTTCCAGCTAGTCCATAGTCGCGGATTTTAAATGCGCCGCTGCTATATGTGCGGCCCCAACGGGAGGAATCGAACATACCTGTGATGATGGCAAAAAGCCTTAATACCTCGGAGCAATAATGGTTAACGTGTTCTACGTGCCTGCAGAAGGCAATGAAGGATTGTGGAAGATACGCGGCCAGCTGGATTCACTATCAAAGTGCGGATTATTGAAAGAGATCGAGGAGGAGTGGCATGTTTTCCTTATGGGTCGAAATGAAAAAAAAAAATAGAAGAAAAGAAAGCTCCAGAAAGAATCTTTCACTCTGTAGTGAACTGTGCGGTGTTTTGAAACTTTCTGTCAGACTTCGTTCTGAAAACAGTTCCCTAGGGTGTAATTAAGTCACCTCTCCTCGATGTTCTCCCTTCCAGGAGAGCGAATCCAGCGAGGTATGCAGGGCTTATATAAACTTGTACGGACAACTCTGACGAAACACTGTGTATTATAAATAATTACTATTAAAAACAGTCTTGATCACGATTTATTACACATTGATCACTGCTGTGCCCATAATGTATTCAAAAGTAATAAACTGTGTATTACTTTGTTCATGTTCTTTTGATGGGGTCCAGTATCCGAACAGCGTCAGGAAATTAAAAAAAATATTTGTGGTACAGACGTATGTACCATGAACATTGGGACAAAACGAATGATTCGCAAGCACAGGGTTGCCTTTATCTTTATTGCCGGAATCACTTGAAAACACTGCCACCTTACGATTCGTTACAGCTCTAATGATGTCGCTGTAACTGAAATCGTCCTCAGCACGATAAAAATGTTCATTCACCCTGTCATTCGAATTTTTATTCTGACTAAAACCTCCTAAAATACTTCGGGTTCGTTCATTTCCTTCCGTTTTCTGAATAGAGCCATCTCCACAAGCAGAAGGAACTTAAAGACTAATGGTAACTACCTGACATAGCACAATACAATAAAAGGCTAAATAATCAAAACGTACATGAAGGCAATCAGATCTGATATTGGCGTAAATACTAAAATAAAATAAGTAGTTTAAAATAAATCGCAGCCGGTGGAATGTACGGACAGCGTGCAGACAACACGAGCTATCTCAAGATCCGTCCGTAACGGATGGCACGCGAAACACGAGTAAACTCGGGCTCCGTCCGTATTGTGTTCAATTATGTCAGTGCAACTATGACTCTGCATCTTTTTTGCATTCATGTCTTTTGAAAAGAATGAGCGAGGTACTAACAAAAGCGCAACTGTGAGGACAGGTCGTGAGTCATACTCGGGTAGCTCATTCAGTGGGAGCATTACCTGCGGAAGGCAAGGTTCTGGATTTGTATCCCGGTGCGCCATTCAGTTTCAACCTGCCGTAAAGTTTAAAAAATGCATCTGCTATATCGCTGACGGTCGTACCAAACAGCGAAGTCAAAGCCCATACATCAGCAGGAAGCATGTTGTCCAGGAATGAGTAATCAAAGCACATAACTAATGAGTAGGTATTGAATAGAATTGGGGAGAAGAGGAGTTTGTGGCACAACTTGACTAGAAGAAGGGATCGGTTGGTAGGACATGTTTTGAGGCATCAAGGGATCACCAATTTAGTATTAGAGGGAAGCGTGGAGGGTAAAAATCGTAGAGGCAGACCAAGAGATGAAAACACTAAGCAGATTCAGAAGGATGTAGGTTGCAGTAGGTACTGGGAGATGAAGAAGCTTGCACAGGATAGAGTAGCATGGAGAGCTGCATCAAACCAGTCTCAGGACTGAAGACCACAACAACAATACGACAAAAAAATGACATGGTAGGGAAAATACCCCACTAGAGCCAAGACGATAATTGACGATCAACTATTAGAACATTTGTCTTGGTTTTGCTTTCCCTATCAAGGATGATGAAGTGAAGAAAAAGCTTCATCGATTTCAATATATTTACGCAATTATATGGCGAGCAACGAAGGGTAATGTGAGAGAAGGGATTCAGATGTTATAAGATTATGAATGTGCTGACACTGCACGTGGTTGCATAAAAGCAAATGCAATCGTGTGACACATGGTTCCTCACGTCGGTGAGATGATCTGCATTACCAAACAGTTACCCCGGATCATGGACGCTTGTTCCATTTACAGGTTGCCTATGTAACGACTTTTAGTGGCAACAGAAATTTAATTTTTCAGTATCCCACATAATTATAGACGAATTTAGAAATTTAAAAAGCTGTCGTAATCTATTCGTTAAGAGATGTAATCTTCTGTTTAAGACTTAACACAGTAACTCAAGCTGAGAACGAGAGCACTTAGCGACTTTGCACAAACTTTACACATAACCTCAAACCTGGAAAATTTTTCTCACTGCAGCCCCCTGCAAAGTAATGATAGAAAAAAAGTTTATAGTTTACTAAATTTTCGCTCTTTATGCAGTAAAATTTCAGTAATATCCATGACGTTTTAACTTATCGCTTGTTTGCTACTAACTCTATTCGCAACACATTTTGCAGACAGTACCTGCGTATACTATTGAACATACCACCAAAATTTTATCATTGTACGACACACAATTCAGGAAATATAACGTCATAAACATTAAGATGCATGAAAATCTAGCGTTTGAAATTGAGCAGAATATACTCATGAATATTTGATAATGAGAGCTCTTAGCGACTTCGAACAAACTTTACGCATAATTTCAAACCTTCTCTAAACTTCTTCTCGATTACGTTCTTGACATCAAATATTTAAAGCATTAACTCACTTGTCAAGTAATCAGACGGCTGATGTCGTTTCATACATAGGAGTTCGATCCTTTAAGAAATAGGGAGTGAGGGAGGGTTTTACTGGCACTTCCTAAAAGATAAAAACATTGGCTGGTTGCGAGTAGGAGTCGCGCACTGAGATCTCGAACAAACTCAGTTCTGTACATACACAGCTCATCCATCCTGGGAATCGAGAATCTTAACAACTACTGCCTGTTATCGATATCGATACTGGAAAGATATTAGTCCCGAAAAACTAAGACCATATCAAAATCTCTTTAGTAGTTCCTCAGACTGGTCTGGAACTAAACGATGTCAAAGTTAGCGTAAGGAGGGCTATGCGTGAAGCGTCCAGTGAATTCGAAAGTAAAATTCTATGTACCGACTTGACAGAAAATCCTAGGAAGTTCTGGTCTTACGTTAAATCAGTAAGTGGCTCGAAACAACATATCCAGTCACTCCGGGATGATGATGGCATTGAAACAGAGGATGACACGCGTAAAACTGAAATACTAAACACCTTTTTCCAAAGCTGTTTCACAGAGGAAGACCGCTCTGCAGTTCCTTCTCTAAATCCTCGCACAAACGAAAAAATGGCTGACATCGAAATAAGTGTCCAAGGAATAGAAAAGCAACTGGAATCACTCAACAGAGGTAAGTCCACTGGACCTGACAGGATACCAATTCGATTCTACACAGAGTACGCGAAAGAACTTGCCCCCCTTCTAACAGCCGTGTACCGCAAGTCTCTAGAGGAACGGAAGGTTCCAAATGATTGGAAAAGAGCACAGGTAGTCCCAGTCTTCAAGAAGGGTCGTCGAGCAGATGCGCAAAACTATAGACCTATATCTCTGACGTCGATCTGTTGCAGAATTTTAGAACATGTTTTTTGCTCGAGTATCATGTCGTTTTTGGAAACCCAGAATCTACTCTGTAGGAATCAACATGGATTCCGGAAACAGCGATCGTGTGAGACCCAACTCGCTTTATTTGTTCATGAGACCCAGAAAATATTAGATACAGGCTCCCAGGTAGATGCCATTTTCCTTGACTTCCGGAAGGCGTTCGATACAGTTCCGCACTGTCGCCTGATAAACAAAGTAAGAGCCTACGGAATATCAGACCAGCTGTGTGGCTGGATTGAAGAGTTTTTAGCAAACAGAACACAGCATGTTGTTATCAATGGAGAGGCGGCTACAGACGTTAAAGTAACCTCTGGCGTGCCACAGGGGAGTGTTATGGGACCATTGCTTTTCACAATATATATAAATGACCTAGTAGATAGTGTCGCAAGCTCCATGCGGCTTTTCGCGGATGATGCTGTAGTATACAGAGAAGTTGCAGCATTAGAAAATTGTAGCGAAATGCAGGAAGATCTGCAGCGGATAGGCACTTGGTGCAGGGAGTGGCAACTGACTCGTAACATAGACAAATGTAATGTATTGCGAATTCATAGAAAGAAGGATCCTTTACTGTATGATTATATGATAGCGGAACAAACACTGGTAGCAGTTACTTCTGTAAAATATCTGGGAGTATGCGTCCGGAACGATTTGAAGTGGAATGATCATATAAAATTAATTGTTGGTAAGGCGGGTACCAGGTTGAGATTCATTGGGAGAGTCCTTAGAAAATGTAGTCCATCAACAAAGGAGGTGGCTTACAAAACACTCGTTCGACCTATACTTGAGTATTGCTCATCAGTGTGGGATCCGTACCAGATCGGGTTGACGGAGGAGATAGAGAAGATCCGAAGAAGAGCGGCGCGTTTCGTCACAGGGTTATTTAGTAACCGTGATAGCGTTACGGAGATGATTAGCAAACTCAAGTGGCAGACTCTGCAAGAGAGGCGGTCTGCATCGCGGTGTAGCTTGCTCACCAGGTTTCGAGAGGGTGCGTTTTTGGATGAGGTATCGAATATATTGCTTCCCCCTACTTATACCTCCCGAGGAGATCACGAATGTAAAATTAGAGAGATTCGAGCGCGCACGGAGTCTTTCAGACAGTCGTTCTTCCCGCGAACCATACGCGACTGGAACAGGAAAGGGAGGTAATGACAGTGCACGTACAGTGCCCTCCGCCACACACCGTTGGGTGGCTTGCGGAGTATAAATGTAGATGTAGATGTAGACATACAAAAAGAAGCCAGCAGGGGACGTCAGCTTACATATATATATAGAGAGAGGAAAAAAACTATTTTCTATTTACTCACTAAAACATGACTACAACTTAAAGTTTACGTTTGCATGCAGTAATGTTCGTCATTATGCTTTTGGCGGGTCTATGTTCAAATGGCAATAGATATTTTTATGTGATATAATCACAATTTAACGAGTTTCAGACTTTTTACTATACTCGTACTGTGAAACCGTGCTTCTTGACCAATTTCATGATTCTAGTTCAATGGGAAGTTTCGTATAGGTTTTGACGAGTGAGTTTTCGAGTATCAAAATATATGAGCTAAATGGACGTATCTTTTCATTAAAGTGAATCAAAACTTTGAAAGTTTCACATCACCAAGGGCCAATAGACCTTAATATGTCACATAAACTTGAACTTGATAAACCTACCCGCCCTTCGATAAAAAGAGACACAGATAGACGGACGACAAAGCTATCCCATAAGGGTTCCGTTTTTACAGATTGGGCCACAGGACACTAAGAACGTAACGAAAAGAATGAGTAGCATTTGAATATGTTGTCGCTGAATTACAGAATTTTCCTAAAGAAAGAAATTGGGAAAGTCACGTATGGAGGAAACTAAAGTTCCGCAGTTTGCCCTTAGACATCATCGTGCTGCGAGGAGTGTTGTTGGTCGACCCCTGAAGACATGACAGGAAAACTGAGGTCAGAACAAGCTAATAACCAAGTCCTTGAGAAGGAAGTCAATCCGATAAGTAAAAGTGGTTCAAATGGCTCTGAGCACTATGGGACTTAACTTCTGAGGTCATCAGTCCCCTAGAACTTAGAACTAGTTAAACCTAACTAACCTAAGGACATCACATACACCCATGCCCGAGGCAGGATTTGAACCTGCGACCGTAGCGGTCGCTCGGTTCCAGATTGTAGCGCCTAGAACCGCTTGGCCACACCGGCCGGCAAGTAAAACTGAGTCGAAGCATTAAATGTGCTATTGAAAAGAGAGCATACTGACTTTACTATTAAGTTTTTCAGGCACTGGGGTCACTGTTTAGTTTAGAAACACCAAGAGTCTCACAACAAAATGTAAATACCAGTACCATAGGGGCTGTTTCCGTGAGAGTCTCTGTTGTATTACAGTCGCGGTGCCTCAGACGGTGCTACACTCGACGCTAAGATCGCTGTACGATTGTCTACTCACCAGCAGCAGCAGCAGCAGCAGCAGGCTGAGCAGCGGCAGCAGCGGTAGCGACGGCATCGCGGTGTGGGAGAGGCTGTGACGCCGGTGGTGCTCGCGCGTCGGCGGCATCTGGGCGACTGTGCGCGCGGTTCAAGGTCAGCCGGCGGCGGCGGCGACGCCGCGGCAGCCGGTGGGTAGGCGGGCGGGCGCTTTCCTCTGGTGGGGACGGCTCTCGGCTCTGCCGATGGTGCCGGTGCCGGTGGTGACCCAGTTGGCGCTTCCGGACGGGCCGCTGATCTCACGCGCGGGAAAGCGCGCCGGGAGCGGCTGCCCAGGGGGCGGCGTCTCCAGCGCCGCTGTCCCGTAGCTCTCCGAAATGACTGGTACACAAATAGTATGTTCTGTGCTACACATAAACTTACAAACTGCTGTGACGTGCATGTCATTGTACTTCCAACTGTACCACATACAATATCTGATCGAAACTATCAGGAAACCTAGTATCATCTCCTTCCAAGGAATAGGTGTTGTCGACCGAGGTGGCCGAGCGGTTCTATGCGCTACAGTCTTGAACCGCGCGACCGCTACGTTCGCAGGTTCGAATCCTGCCTCGGGCATGGATGTTTGTGATGTCCTTAGGTTAGTTAGGTTTAAGTAGTTCTAAGTTCTAGGGGACTGATGACCTCAGATGTTGTTGCCCGCATCTCGTGGTCGTGCGGTAGCGTTCTCGCTTCCCACGCCCGGGTTCCCGGGTTCGATTCCCGGCGGGGTCAGGGATTTTCTCTGCCTCGTGATGGCTGGGTGTTGTGTGCTGTCCTTAGGTTAATTATGTTTAAGTAGTTCTAAGTTCTAGGGGACTGATGACCATAGATGTTAAGTCCCATAGTGCTCAGAGCCATTTGAACCATTTGAACCTCAGATGTTAAGTCCCATAGTGCTCAGAGTCATTTCAACCAGAGCCATTATTATCCAATTACAACATATATTAGCCTTAACGATTGAAATAGAGTCAGCTCTATTCTTAAAAAAAAAAGTGCTTTACTCAAGTATAATACAGTACTTTCGTTACATCATAAGCCAAGACCCATTTCGCGTCTTAACTACTTTTTTGTGTTATTGTAGAACATTACATTTATTTTGGTTGGGTAGTCTGTCTCTCTTTTTCCCCGCGCCTTTCCCACTCGAATTTAGTAAGTTCCACGCTGTACGCGTCTCAAGAAAACGGACGGCGTAGCTCCTAACTCTGACAAAATTACAGGGAATTTTAATGCCGTTAATCGATAAAATTACGAATACAACTTCCTAAGAATGGTTTATCAATAGGTTCACAACTTAGCTAGATCCAAATTAAAAAGGAATTGTATTAACAAACTGACCACAGATTTACATGCACAGACGCGCACTCTAATGGGGTATTTTCCTTACCACGTCATATTTTTGTCATAGATATCTGAAAACTAATTTTTTATTTATTCATTAATTTATTGTCGGAAGGTCAGGGTCATCAGGTCGTCTGATAGAGCTAACAAGGAATTTTGAAAACAATGGAAGTGAAACCAGTATTAGCTGTAGTAAATAAAAAAGAAATATATAAAGTGCTTTCCATTTATTTCACTCGGTTTTGTTATGAGAAACCATTGTGGTTGTAATGAAAATTTGATATGTTTTCTGCCGGCCGGTGTGGCTGAGTGGTTCTAGGAGCTTCAGTTTGGAACCGTGCGACCGCTACGGTCGCAGGTTTGATTTCAGCCTCGGGCATGGATGTGTGTGATGTCCTTAGGTTAGTTAGGTTTAAGTAGTTCTTAGTTCTAGGGGACTGATGACCTTAGGTCCCATAGTGCTCAGAGCCATTTGAACCATTTTTGAATAGGTGTTGTAGTCACCTTTTCTGATCTCTGTGATCCATCCTTCCGTCTTTAACCTACCTAATTTCCTCTTTCCATCTTCGCAATCTGTTTTCTGTCACTATTTCGACATGATCTTTCCATTTCATTCTGCCCTCTTTCCTCTTATCATTAACTGAAAAGATTTTTAAATCTGATCTTACTGTTTCATTCCTTATTTTATCCGTCTTATTACAGCCCTCAACATATGGTTCAAGTGGCGCTGAGCGCTATGGGACTCAACATCTGAGGTCATCAGTCCCCTAGAACTTAGAACTACTTAAACCTAACTAACATAAGAACAACACACACACACCCATGCCCGAGGCAGGATTCGAACTTGCGACTGTAGCAGTCACGCGGTTCCGGACTGAAGCGCCTAGAACCGCTCGGCCACCTCGGCCGGCGTCCCCCAACATATCTCGTGAAGTTTATCTCTGGGCCATGATTCGTAACCATACACAAGAGTTGGTACAGCCATAACTTTGTAGAATTTCATTTGTGATTCTTTTCTGGTATTTCTTCCGAGAAATCTTCCAATTGTTCCACAGATAGTTTGATATTCATTAACCTTCTTCTCAACGTCTTTGTCAAATGGTTCAAATGGCTCTGAGCACTATGGGACTCAACTACTGTGGTCATAAGTCCCCTAGAACTTAGAACTACTTAAACCTAACTAACCTAAGGACATCACACACATCCATGCCCGAGGCAGGATTCGAACCTGCGACCGTAGCAGTCGCACGGTTCCGGACTGCGCGCCTAGAACCGCGAGACCACCGCGGCCGGCAACGTCTTTGTCAAGTTAAAAATAACATCACATCCTAGATAAAAGAAGTGGGATATTTGTCCTAAAATTGTCTCACTTATTATTATTTTCGATCTGACTGGATTCTTTCTTTGTAATTCATTATCTTTACTTATTTGCAGATACAGTTAAGTTGTAACATATCACGATTTTGCACAGTCTATATACTACTCTTTGTAACTTATCTTCTGTTTCCGGATTGATTATCTGGTCATCGGAATATAACATAGTATTTCATGGTACGCTACATCCTGTTTTAATTCACAACTGTACTTCATATTTCCGCTTCATAACTAGGTCGTCAATACTTTAAATAAATTAAGTGATAGACCGCACCCTTGTCCAACATCAGGACTTATTAAAACTTCATCTGACATTTTCGAACCAGAACTTATAACTATTTTTGTATTTACATATAGACTCTTAATGGTATTCGTATTTACATACAGACTCTTCAGGACATTCATAAGGTGTCAGGAAAACCTTTTACTTTCAATATTTCCAAAAAGACTTTTTAACTTATCAAGGGGTTCCTCATAATTAATAAAGGCTAAATGCGTTTCTAAGTCAAATTCTCTACATTTTCCAATAATTTGTATTATTATAAATATACACTGAAAAGCCAAAGAAACTGGTACTCTGCCTAATATCGTTTAGGGCCCCCGCGCCACACACAAGTACTGCAACACGACGTGGCATCGACTCGATTAATGCCTGGAGTAGTTCTGGAGGGAACTGACAGCATGAATCCTGCAGGGCTGTCTATAAATCCGTAAAAATATGAGGGGGTGGAGATCTCTTCTGAACAGCATGTTACAAGGCATATCAGATATGCTCAATAACGTTCATGTTTGGGGAGTATGGTGGCCAGCGGAAGTGTTTAGACTCACAAGAGTGTTCCTGGAGCCACTCTCTAGCAGTTCTGGACGTATGGGGTGTCGCATTATCCTGCTGGAATTGCACAAGTCCGTCGGAATGCACAATGTACATGAACTGATGCAGGTGATCAGACAGGATGCTTACGTACGTTTCACTTGTCAGAGTCGTGTCTAGACGTACAAGGGATTCCATATCATTCCAACTGCGCACGCCCCACATCATTACAGAGCTTGAATAGACCCCTGCTGACATGCAGGGTCCTTGGGTTCATGAGGTCATCTCCATAACCGTAAACGTCCATCCACTCGATACAATTTGAAACGAAACTCAACCGGCCAGACAACATGCTTCCAGTCATCAACAGTCCAATGTTGGTGTTGACGGGCCCAGGTGAGGCGTAAAGCTTTGTGTCGTGCAAAGGTACACGAGTGGGCCTTCGGTTACGAAAGCCCATATCCATGATGTTTCGTTGAATGGTTCACACGCTGACACTCGTTGATGGCGCGGCATTGAAGTCTGCAGCAATTTGCAGAAGGGTTGCACTTCAGCCACACTGAACGATTGTCTTCAGTCGTCGTTGGTCCCGTTCTTGCAGGATCCTTTTCCGGCCGCAGCGATGTCGGAGATTTGAAGTTTTATCGGATTCCTGATATTCACCGTAGACTCGTGAAATGCTCGTACAGGAAAGTGCTCACTTCATCGCTACCTCGGAGATGATCTGTCCCATCGCTCGTGCGCCAAATATAACACCACGTACAAACTCACTTAAATCTTGATAAACGGCCATTGTAGCAGCATTAACCGATCTAATAACTGCGCGAGACAATTGTCTTATGTAGGTGTTGCTGACCGCCACCCCGTATTCTGCCTGTTTACATATCTCTGTGTTTGAATGCGCATGCCTGTACCAGTTTCTTTGGCGCTTCATTGTGTCATCATTTCAAGAACATCCCTTTCTGAAACCTGATTGTTCTTCTGATATTATTGCATAAACGATAGTTTGTAGTCTTTGACTAATAATTTTCCCATAAATTTTATATCCTGCATTTAGTAAAATTATTCCTCTATAATATCCTGTGTCATTCCTATTGCCTTTTTGAACTATAGAAATAACTTCAGCTGTGTTCGTTGCGTCAGGTACACAAGAGTTCTTACAACATATGTTTAAACAAAATTGATGGAGACATAATTCTAAAATGTTTCCTCTATAATTGATTACACCTAGTAATGCATTATTAATATATGGTGTGTGCACTCTTCCCCTATCATGACAGCTTGGACACTGCTGGAGACACTATCAGTCATGAGGGAGAATGTCTTTGGAGAAATGGTAGCCCGTTCTTCATCAGGAGTCTAAACTACGAAAGGTAGTGTCGTTCGACGCTCGTTTCTCCGTTGAAGTCGAAGTTCTGATGTATCCGAAAGCTATTCCATTGAGTTTAGGTCTTGACTCTTGGCGGAACACTTCGATTCAGGAATGTTACTGTCGTCAAACCATTGCCTCACTGGGTACTGTTTCATGCTATACCTAATAATCGTCGTGTCGGAACTTCTTCTGCAGTGCGCAGGACACAAAGCTGTAAAACGATTTCATATCCTTCCACATTTAACTCTGTCTTAAGCGCACTACACATGACAGGTAACTTTCTCCAGCATTCGCGAAAACCCAAATCCTTGCGTCGGATTCCCACAAGGTACAGCTTGATGCAGCACTCCAGGTCGCTCGTTTCTACACTGAGATGCTAAAAATCGTGGGATACCTCCTAATATCGTGTCGGCGCTCCTTTTTCCCGGCTTGGTGAAGCAACTCGACATGGCATGGGCTCAGCAAATCGTTGTGAGTCCCTTGCAGAAATATTGAACAATGCTGCCTCTATAGGTGTTCATAATAGCAGTAGTGTTGCCGGTGCAGGATTTTGTGCATGAACGGACCTCACGATTATGTCCCATATATGTTCGATGATGCTGATGTTGGGCGATCTGGGAGGCGTAATCATGCGCTCCAGTTGTCCAGAATGTTCTTCTAACAAATCGTGAACAGATGTGGGCTGATCACCTATAAAAATTCCATCTTTATTTGGCTGCAAATTGTCTCCCAGTAGCCGAACACAACCATTTCCAGTTAATGATCACTTCAGCTGGACGAGAAGACCCAGTACATTCCATGTAAACACTGCCCACACCCATAAGGAGCCGCACCAGCTTTCACAGTACCCTGCTGACAACTTGAGTCCATGGCTTCGTGGTGGCTGCACCACACTCGAACCCTTCTATCAGCTCTGACCAACTGAAATCTGGACTCATCTGACCAGGCCACGGTTTTCCAGTCGTCTAGGGTCCAACCGATATGGTCACGAGCCCAGGAGATGCGCTGCTGGCGATGTCGTGCTGTCAGCAAAGGCAGTCGTATCGATTGTCTGATGCCATAGCCCAATAAAGGCAGATTTCGCAGTAGTGTTTAACGGATACGTTCGTCTTACGTCCCACATTGATTTCTGCGATTATTTCACGCAGTGTTGCTTGTCTGTTACCACTGACCACTCTATGCATACGCCACTGCTCTCGGTCGTTAAGTGAAGGCCGTCGGCCTCTGCGTTGTCCATGGTGAGAGGTAATGCTCGACATTTGGTATTCTCGGCACACTCTTGATATCGTGGATCTAAATTCAAATGGTTCAAATGGCTCTGAGCGCCATGGTACTTAACATCTGTAGTCATCAGTCCCCTAGAACTTAGAACTACTTAAACCTAACGAACCTAAGGACATCACACACACCCATGCCTGAGGCAGGATTCGACCCTGCGACCGTAGCGGTCGCGCGGTTCCAGACTGAAGCACCTACAACCGCTCGGCCACACCGGCCGGCTATCGTGGATCTCCAGATACTGAATTCCCGAATGATTTCCGAACAGGAATGTCGGATGCATCTAGCTCCAGCTATCATGCTGGGTGCAAAGTCTGTTAATTCCAATGAAGCGGCCATAATCACGTCGTAAACCATTTCATATGAATCACCTGAGTGCAAATGACGGCTTCTCCAATGCACGGCCCTTTTATACCTAGTGTACGCAATACTATTTTATCATCTCACTGTACACAAAGCAAGTAAAGTTAAACTGAACGTGCCCAGCTATAAGTGCATCGAAACTGCACCATGGATGTTCAAAACGGGCGATTTCAAAAGCATATCGTTCTGCCTGAAAGATAATTTCCTCGTTGCAGGGCGCAGGACAAAATCTACAAACCTAAACCGATAGCCGATCCTTTGCAGGTCTTCTTGCATTTTTTAATATAATTTCTAAACATTACGGCTCTGTATACACTGATGGAAATATAAAATGTTACAACATGAAGCACGAATCCGATATATATTGTGTGTGTGTTTATATAGATATATAAACATTAATCTCCGTGGAGGTATTCATCGCGATATACAGGGTGATTATAATTAAACTTTCAAAACGCTGTAGAAATAAATCACTGTTCAGAATGACATCAAACTGCAACGGAATGTTATCAGAGAAGGGAGAAAACGTATGGCAGAAGAAAAAAATAGTGTGAAAATTGATGAACAGGTGGCGCGGTATGTGTCAGAATACGTAAATGAAAATACCTGTCATGCACACGACCCATTGAAGGTGGTATAAACACGCCGAGTACACAGCTTTTACTTCTTTCGCGTCTGCGACGTTCGCCATGACAATGAATGTAACTGCATCCTGTGGAGTGTGGGACTACGGCTGGTCAATTTCCAATAATACAATCCCAATAGCCTTTATTTAGGTTTTATTTTTTGGCTACCAGTTTAGACTTTACATTAAGCCATCTTCAGGCCTGCTTGAATATACTAACCTTCGTGTTACAAAACACAGCAGCACTGTAACTGGTCCCGTGAAGATTATTACGGGCATGCGTGCTCTTTGGACAGCTGTCAGCAACCTGACAGCAGTTCAAGGAGCACGCATGCCCGTAAGGCTGGGCGCAAATTGAGGCGCGTATAGCGTGTGTGGCGCGGCGCAGCACAGCGCGTTTTTTTGTAACTTCACAGGTCCAAATGGGACCGCGCAAATTGCGACGCGACGCGACAGGGACGCGACACTCGCCTGCGACAGGTCGCGCGGCGTTGTGGTTGTGGCACAGTTTCTAGTTCCGCGCGGCACGCTATCACTGCGGGAGGGGTGAGGTGGGGAGCGGGAAGGCAGTCCTGCCATTTGGCGCATTTCGGCAGCGTAAATATTGCCCATCCGAAAAAAAATGTTCAAATGTGTGTGAAATCTTATGGGACTTTAATGCTAAGGTCATCAGTCCCTAAGCTTACACACTACTTAACCTAATTTATCCTAGGGACAAACACACACACCCTTGCCCGAGGGAGGACTCGAACCTCCGCCGGGACCAGCCGCACAGTCCACGACTGCAGCGCCCCACACCGCTCGGCTAATCCCACGCGGCGCCCCCCCCCCCCCCCCATCCGAAAAATCAGACTTAACGGTATACTGAATTTTATTGTCACTGAGTAATATTTCGTTTAAGCAATCCATCTCTTTCTGTTAGTATATAATAGTTTTCAGTTACAGATATATATATATATATATATATATATATATATATATATATATATATATATATATATATATATACTTTGTGGTTTTGTTTATTCTTCTGTCAAGAGCTAAGCACAGTTCAATAACTGGTGTGCCATTAGCCACTGGAATTATATCTTCAGATCGTAAGAAGGGGCAGACGATTGATTCATCGTGAAGGTAGTGAATAAGGAAGTAATTAACATTATAAAGTCATGTGATCTAGAAGCAAGCCAGGAAAATATAAGAATTACGTACATCTGCCTGTTATGCTGACGTATCTCTACGATCTGTTAAAAAAAGTCGAAAAGGCGTCATTTCCACAGGTATGACACCTTTTTAGGCCTGGTAAAAAAGCGTCCCAGATGTGAAGTACATAATTTTCACTATCATTATTTGGATATGGATGGAATAAGAGACATTATACTATGTACATGTGGACATCACATTTCCACTGCAAGCTAGAAACAGTCGAGAAGCCATCACGAATAACGATGTTTTAATCGGCTCGTAGTGACGAAAATAAGCATTCTAGTGGTTGTGTATGCACTATCAGCGTTAACAAGATAATAATACAACAGACTTCACAAATGAAGTAGTGGTCGCTATTATTCCGGGAGTATGAGTATCCTGAAAGATGTGGTGATTAATTTGTTTGAATGTATTGCTGACAAAGGCAGATCTACTTTCATGACAATGTTTTTAGAACGACGTGAACTCTTCCTCTCACAAAACACACTTGGCTAGCTTCCCCATTTCTGTCTCGCGCATATTCTCAGCTGCTGACGATACATTGACCATTGTGTTGTGCCACGCACCAATTGTTTACTTTTCTAAAAAAAATGGTTCAAATGGCTCTGAGCACTATGGGACTTAGCTTCTGAGGTCATCAGTTCCCTTGAACTTAGAACTACTTAAACTTAACTAACCTAAGGACACCACACACATCCATGCCCGAGGCAGTATTCGAACCTGCGTCCGTAGCGGTCTCGCGGTTCCGGTTCAAATGGTTCAAATGGCTCTGAGCATTATGGAACTCAACATCTGTGGTCATAAGTCCCCTAGAACTTAGAACTACTTAAACCTAACTAACCTAAGGACATCACACACATCCATGCCCGAGGCAGGATTCGAACCTGCGATCGTAGCGGTCGCGCGGTTCCGGACTGAGCGCCTAGAACCGCTAGACCACAGCGGCCGGCACGCGGTTCCGGACTGAAGCGCCTAGAACAGCACGGCCACACCGGCCGGCTATGCTTTTCTCAATAACAACTATTTTATTCGCGAAGCACACACACATTGTCAGTCTGGCAAGGCGTAGGTGAGTAACCAGCATCAGGCACTTGCGTGTTATTCCGCCTGAAGGGTATGCTCGCCATTATTTTAATACTTCTCAGATGAGGAAAAGGAATCAAATCCTTTGGTAAGTTTCCATTCCAGTCGCTCAGTGTCAAAAGTACTATAGGTTATGGGATTCAACCAAAATTTCAACAGAACTGGCGATCTATTTTTGTGTGAATTGTTAACCCTTCCTCATTCGAAGAAGCATCACCATTTATGAGTAACGGCCACATTTCTCTTTTTGATAGGCTTAATTGTACTTCCTTTGCCAAAACACAGTATAATTTGCATAAACTCATGTTTGCAGCAGCTCTTGTGACAGACTTCTGAAACTTTTTGTATGTCCATCCTTTTTGCAGGAGGTCTCTGGGACGACGGCCGTTTACTACTGTGACAAAATAAAACACCTACAGCCGTCCTTGTGATTTTATTTTATTTTGGTGCAACAACTTTCATCGCTTCAATGCGTCATCTTCAGGCGTGAATGCATAAAACAGTAACGATAACATTATCAACTTATCAATGAAGTTACATAGAAACAGATTAAAACAGAATGAGAAACAATGGCAAGACTCTACAAATGAATTTACACCGAACATTTGGTAGAGCGAACAGATATATGCATTGTCACATATCTAAAATATACCATCACGAATTTCCACTCAATAAACTGTACAATTGTACACTCTATTAAAAACTTCTTTAAATAGCTATTCATGATTTTTATTGGACAGTCGGACATACATTATTTGCATAACCCTAAAATAACCTACTGTAAGACAAAATAACTATAGAAGGTGTGTAATGGAAGGAAACAATAGCTCAAAAACAAATAAAAAGAAGGAACAAGACCTATGTGTCGTGTCAAAGTAAAAAATGCTTGATTGTACACAGATGAAGGGAATACACTATGTCATATCCATCAAATGAACGTCCAAGACGTGTTATAAACCGAATATAGGACCCACCTCAGATCATAACATGTGTAGAACGTATGAAAGACGTCAACAAGGATACTCAGAAAAGCTTACTGAGTAGAACGCCGCTAAAAAAGTACTCATAAGTCTTAAACATAAGTGATCACGAAGAAATAATTGAAATCTAAAATAATATATAGTTATGAATAAATGCATTGTAACCAGTACACACATAGGTGTGCTCCCTGCCGCCGTTGGATAAGCAGCTGCCAGCAGCATGTCGTATACTCTTAGCTGACTTATTTTAGTTTAATTCTTAATTTCTTTGCGTGTTTTTGGGTACTTGCATTGTTTAATAAATAAATTTCGGGCATATTACAGTATTTGAGAGTTGTAGCATCGCGTTTTAGTACCTGAATAGTGTAAAATCGCGTAGTGTCATTCCGCCGCCGAGCAGTGTGTCAGCAGTGAGCAAGTAGCAGCATTGCTGCATTTACTATGATATCTTGTATTTTAATAACTGTTTAAATTTTGTGTCGAATTCTTTGTGCTCTCTGTAGATTAGTTCAGACGTTCTTTGCACAACAGTTTTTAGAATGGATAGGGACTGCAACTGCTGTGTTCGGATGCGGGCTGAGTTGGCATCCCTTCGCTCCCAGCTTCAGGCAGTGTTGGCTTCGGTCACACAGCTTGAGGCTGTTGCCAATGGGCATCACTGTGGGGGTCCGGATGGGGGTTTGTCGGGGACGGCCAGCTCGTCCCACGCATCCCCCGATCAGACTACGGCTGTGGCTGCACGGGATACTGCCCACATTGAGGCTGACCCCTCACCCGTGGTAGAGTGGGAGGTCGTCTCGAGGTGTGGCAGGGGGCGAAAGACATTCCGGAGGGCTGAACGGAAGGCCTCTCCAGTTTGTCTGACGAACCGGTTTCAGGCTCTGTCTCCGGCTGATACTGATCTTTGGCCGGACATGGCTGCTTGTCCTGTTCCAGAGGTTTCCCCTCAGTCTGCAAGATCCGGGCAGTCGCAGAGGGTGGGCTTACTGGTAGTTTGGAGCTCCAACGTCAGGCGCGTAATGGGGCCCCTTAGGGATATGGCAGCAAGAGAGGGGAAGAAAACCAATGTGCACTCCGTGTGCATACCGGGAGGAGTCATTCCAGATGTGGAAAGGGTCCTTCCAGATGCCATGAAGGGTACAGAGTGCACCCATCTGCAGGTGGTCGCTCATGTTGGCACCAATGATGTGTGTCCCTATGGATTGGAGGAAATCCTCTCTGGCTTCTGGCGGCTATCTGATTTGGTGAAGACCGCCAGTCTCGCTAGTGGGATGAAAGCAGAGCTCGCCATCTGCAGCATCGTTGACAGGACAGACTGCGGACCTTTGGTACGGAGCCAAGTGGAGGGTCTGAATCAGAGGCTGAGACGGTTCTGCGACCGTGTGGGCTGCAGATTCCTCGACTTGCGGCATAGGGTGGTGGGGTTTCGGGTTCCGCTGGATAGGTCAGGAGTCCACTACATGCAGCAGGCAGTTACACGGGTAGCAGGGGTTGTGTGGCGTGGACTGGGCGGTTTTTTAGGTTAGATGGCCTCGGGCAAGTACAGAAAGGGCAACAGCCTCAAAGGGTGTGGGACAAAGTCAGGACATGCGGGGACCAAGCAGCAATCGGTATCGTAATTGTAAACTGTTGAAGCTGCATTGGTAAAGTACCGGAACTTCAAGCACTGATAGAAAGCACCGAAGCTGAAATCGTTATAGGTACGTAAAGCTGGCTAAAGCCAGAGATAAATTCTGCCGAAATTTTTACAAAGGCACAGACGGTGTTTAGAAAGGATAGATCGCATGCAACAGGTGGTGGCGTGTTTGTCGCTGTTAGTAGTAGCTTATCCTGTAGTGAAGTAGAAGTGGATAGTTCCTGTGAATTATTATGGGTGGAGGCTACACTCAACAACCGAGCTAGGTTAATAATTGGCTCCTTTTACCGACCTCCCGACTAAACAGCATTAGTGGCAGAACAACTGAGAGAAAATCAGGAATACATTTCACATAAATTTTCTCAGCATGTTATAGTCTTAGGTGGAGATTTCAATTTACCACATATAGACTGGGACACTCAGATGGGTGGTAGGGACAGAGCATCGAGTGACATTATACTGAGTGCACTATCCGAAAATTACCTCGAGCAATTAAACAGAGAACCGACTCGTGGAGATAACATCTTGGACCTACTGATAACAAACAGACCCGAACTTTTCGACTTTGTAAGCGCAGAACAGGGAATCAGTGATCATAATGCAGTTGCAGCCTCCGTGAATATGGAAGTAAATAGGAATATAAAACAAAGGGAGGAATTTTTATCTGTTTAGCAAGAATAATAGAAGGCAGATTTCAGACTACCTAACAGATCAAAACGAAAATTTCTGTTCCGACACTGACAATGTTGAGTGTTTATGGAAAAAGTTCAAGGCAATCGTAAAATGCGTTTTAGACAGGTACGTGCAGAGTAAAACTGTGAGGGATGGGAAAAACCCACCGTGGTTCAACAACAAAGTTAGGAAACTGCTGCGAAAACAAAGAGAGCTTCACTCCAAGTTTAAACGCAGCCAAAACCTCTCGGACAAACAGAAGCTAAACGATGTCAAAGTTAGCGTAAGGAGGGCTATGCGTGAAGCGTTCAGTGAGTTCGAAAGTAAAATTCTATGTACCGACTTGACAGAAAATCCTAGGAAGTTCTGGTCTTACGTTAAATCAGTAAGTGGCTCGAAACAACATATCCAGACACTCCGGGATGATGATGGCATTGAAACAGAGGATGACATGCGTAAAGCTGAAATACTAAACACCTTCTTCCAAAGCTGTTTCGCAGAGGAACACCGCACTGCAGTTCCTTCTCTAAATCCCCGCACAAACGAAAAAATGGCTGACATCGATTTAAGTGTCCAAGGAATAGAAAAGCAACTGGAATCACTCAACAGAGGAAAGTCTACTGGACCTGACAGGATACCAATTCGATTCTACACAGAGTACGCGAAAGAACTTGCCCCCCTTCTAACAGCCGTGTACCGCAAGTCTCTAGAGGAACGGAGGGTTCAAAATGATTGGAAAAGAGCACAGGTAGTCCCAGTCTTCAAGAAGGGTCGTCGAGCAGATGCGCAAAACTATAGACCTATATCTCTGACGTCGATCTGTTGTAGACTTTTAGAACATGTTTTTTGCTCGAGTATCATGTCGTTTCTGGAAACCCAGAATCTACTCTGTAGGAATCAACATGGATTCCGGAAACAGCGATCGTGTGAGACCCAACTCGCTTTATTTGTTCATGAGACCCAGAAAATATTAGATACAGGCTCCCAGGTAGATGCTATTTTCCTTGACTCCCGGAAGGCGTTCGATACAGTTCCGCACTGTCGCCTGATAAACAAAGTAAGAGCCTACGGAATATCAGACCAGCTGTGTGGCTGGATTGAAGAGTTTTTAGCAAACAGAACACAGCATGTTGTTCTTAATGGAGAGACGTCTACAGACGTTAAAGTAACCTCTGGCGTGCCACAGGGGAGTGTTATGGGACAATTGCTTTTCACAATATATATATAAATGACCTAGTAGATAGTGTCGGAAGTTCCATGCGGCTTTTCGCAGATGATGCTGTAGTATACAGAGAAGTTGCAGCATTAGAAAATTGTAGCGAAATGGAGGCAGATTTGCAGCGGATAGGCACTTGGTGCAGGGAGTGGCAACTGACCCTTAACGTAGACAAATGTATCGTATTGCGAATACATAGAAAGAAGGATCCTTTACTGTATGATTATATGATAGCGGAACAAACACTGGTAGCAGTTACTTCTGTAAAATATCTGGGAGTATGTGTGCGGAACGATTTGAAGTGGAATGATCATATAAAAGTAATTGTTGGTAAGGCGGGTACCATGTTGAGATTCATTGGGAGAGTCCTTAGAAAATGTAGTCCATCAACAAAGGATGTGGCTTACAAAACACTCGTTCGACCTATACTTGAGTATTGCTCATCAGTGTGGGATCCGTACCAGATCAGGTTGACGGAGGAGATAGAGAAGATCGAAAGAAGATGGGCGCGTTTCGTCACAGGGTTATTTGGTAAGCGTGACAGCGTTACGGAGATGTTTAGCAAACTCAAGTGGCAGACTCTGCAAGAGAGGCGCTCTGCATCGCGGTGTAGAGTGCTGTCCAGGTTTAGAGAGGGTGCGTTTCTGGATGAGGTATCGAATATATTGCTTCCCCCTACTTATATACCTTCGAGGAGATCACGAATGTAAAATTAGAGAGATTCGAGCGCACACGGAGGCTTTTCGGCAGTCGTTCTTCCCGCGAACCATACGCGACTCGAACCAGAAAGGGAGGTAATGACAGTGGCACGTAAAGTGCCCTCCGCCACACACCGTTGGGTGGCTTGCGGAGTATAAATGTAGATTTGGATGTAGATGTAGGTATTTCGATGACATTTAAACCAAAAGCCATTACATGCCAGCAATTTTTTTTAATCGAAAATTTCCATTCATTCAAATAGTGTCAAAGTCAAGCCACATTATTAGTTGACCAGTGAGGAGGCCACACACCATGTTCATAATTAAAACGTAAGTAATTGTAATTTTTCTGTCAGACGTAAACTGTTAACGAGTGACAGCAGTCTATAAGATGGCAATACATACACTATTACAACAAAAATCTGGCAATGCCACGAGTCGTATGTAGTGGAACATAAGGTAATGTAATGCAAATCTACGCGTAATAGAAGACAGGTACATAATCACTAAACGTCCCACATATGACTAAAGTAATTTCATGTTACAGAAAGTGACATTTAACATACACAGCTCTACAATCAAACACGTAACTAGAGGTTAGTGGCAGCAACGTTCACGTCAGCTTCCTGACCAGCAACCCACGAAAAGTACTCATATGCAAGAATCCCAAGTAAAGACGCAAAAATACAACAAAATTTAAATTGCATAAACTTATGAGTAAATGTATCGTAACCAATACAAACCTTGGACTTTGAACTACATCAATATTAAACATCATATCTATGTAATCAAACTTCAAAAGCGTCATACTGACCATAGCAGGGGGACAAGCTATGTTCTGGCGAATTTTGTTTGAGCGGATAGCCTACATCAGGGGTAGGCATGCACTCAGGGGCAGACATGTAGTTCTCCTTTGATTGACAGGTACTTAACCTATTGTTCTGCTAAGTGTTATCAATGTCGCTGCACTTAACCTATTATCCACCCCACCCCCTCCCCCAACCTCCTCCTCCCTCGCTGCTACAGGTTAACTTTCAGGTCTGAGTTATTGGAATAGGCCCCCTCTCACTCTTATCAATTTGATTGACTACTTAATTAAATTAATAAATTAATTAACCTGTCTGGTGGGAAAGTGCCACACCCACCTTCAACTGACTGCCACGCCCCCTTACCAAACCATGTTTGCAGGCTAACGTGTACTAACGTGCACTATCATGTACTAACTTGCACAGCACACGACCTAATTCAAGATGGTGGCCATGATGTCACTTGATAATGCAAGCGCCACACCCCTGTGGCTGGAAGTTCAAATTCCATCAGCACAGTGCAACCTCTACTAATCTAAGAAAATGGCAGGAAAAATGGGCACCTCCACTAACCTAAGTAATCCAACTACCATCTCTTCCTAGGAATTGGTAGGAAAAAGACTCAGTTGATCGATCATTAGTAGGGTATTCGATTGTTCTGTGTGGAATATTATTTAAGCAATTTTGACAATGTATGGAATATATGGAAATGGTAAATTGTTTATTTATAAAAAATTCATTTTGTGGGGGTTGGATTTCTCTTCCTCATCATTCTCTGCTGTTTGGAAACATCTAGGTCTTGTAAGAAGCTGTTACATGGGGCAAACATGTTGCATAGCCTAATGTTCGGCACTGTACTCTGGGTGTCTTAACCTAATGTTTGGCCCTTTATCGGCACTTAACCTATTGTTCTGTTAAGTGGTTTTCCATATCACCCCCCACCCACTTAAACTATTGTACTGCATTTCACATAAAAATTATTCAAATTAACTTAATGTTCTGCACTTAACCTGCTGTTCTGCTCCATGTCACCCACTCACACATAGCCCCCCCCCCCCTTTTAACTATTGTACTGCTAATATAACATTGATATAAAAATTTCTGCAAATCAATTAAATCGATATTCTTCACATGTACAGTGTAGGTCTTTTTAAATCCTGGCATCCTATTGGTCTTAGAGTATTGTTCATCTGTATGGGGGGGAGGGGGATTACCAGTTAGGTCTGATTCAAGATACTGAGAAGGTTCAGAGAACAATGGCAAGATTCGTGATTGGTACATTTAACCATCACGAGAGTGTTACAAATCTCATTGAGCGTATGAAGTGGGACACACTTGCAGATAGACGACGTGCTAAATGGAAGGGGCTGCTCACTAAATTTCAAACCCTATCTTCGCCGAGGATGTAGAGCATATATATTACCACCAATTTTCATATCACGCAATCATCACCATTCAAAGATAAGGGAAATTGGAGCTCGTACTGAGGCGTTCAGACAATCGTTTCTCCCTCATGCAAACCGTAAATGGAAGAGAAGGAGGGAAATATAACTTTGATGCAAATAGTGCCCTCCACCACACACCGCTTGGTGGCTAGGGTAGTATATATATGCAGGTGGAATATAGTTTAAAAAAAATATCGCTAACAGTAAAAAAAACACATCCCGCCGCCCAACACCTGACGCCGACACCAGAGTCCGGGTGCATCGGCGCTCCAGCTACCATTCGGGTCCTGCAATGACGAAGCAGCCACATCTCGTCGAAATACGTGTTCACCTGGGAAGTGTTGCTAGTGTGATGACACATAGCTGCGGTTCAGTCCAAAGCCTAGAGATGCTGCTATGCTTCCCAGGGCACATTCCTAATGGGACAACCAGTCCATCAGTGAATTTACCCATCAAACTGCCGGTCTGGAAGCACTATCCACCATTGTTTTCTGCAGACAAGACTTTCAGAGGCAAAAATTATTTTGCGCAGATCTCTACATTGCACTGACAGTTAAACCCCACAAAAAAGTTGTCCATAGATAGGTTTCATAAACTCTACTTAAAAATAAAGGCTGGTGTATGACTTTGACAGTTGACGATTAGCAAGTAGAGTCTTTTAGATGGATAAATATTTTGACAATTTACGAGTTGTTTGGCTATCTGGACGTAAATGCATTGCATTATTTACGAGTGGTTCACATGTCTGTAGGCTGTGCAATGAATTATTTTTGACGGTTTACAATTAACAGCTGTGTGTGTGTAGAGCTTTATACATGAGTTATATAGGAGTAGCTTGCAGGTCTGTATGCTGTGGGGAATGTCAGAACGTGTGTTCTGTGATACATATACTGCATCCCTAAATAAATTGCCCCCAAATAAATAAAGTACACACCTTCCACTCTCCATCTAGAGTGGGCTGAGTCCTTTCACCAGCAACCCTTAGGAACAGGTTGCGTCCTGGAGGCTTAGGTTAGTGGTGGTGAGCTTTGTTTGCAACAATTTCCTTAGGTTGGTAGCGAAAGCGGAAGTGGCCTTTCTTTACTGCCAGAATTCAAACTCGGCGCCGGTTCCTAGGAAGAGGTGGCAGTATTTACCTTGAAAAGTAGTTGAAGCTACGTAGTTGAAAGTATAGTGAACTAATTTTCTTACCTGCTTGAAATTGGTTAAATAATAAAGACAAGTACTTTTTTCCCGCCGTTTTCCTAGCTTAGTAGAGATAACAGGGGTGAGGTCTCTATGTTCTGTGTTGTATCTGTTTTGGATCGCAATCTATACGGAATGCTGTGTCATTTAACAGATTCTATGTTTTTTATACATAATGTGGTCCAAAACAGATATAACACGTACCACAAACATAGAATCGAATGACTTAGGTTAGTGGAGGTGCCCATTTTTCCTGCCATTTTCTTAGGTTAGTAGAGGTTGCATTGTCCTGATGGAATTTGAACTTCCAGCCAGATGGGTGTGGCGCTTGCATTATCAACTGACGTCATGGCCGCCATCTTGGATGAGGTCGTGCACTGTGCACATTAGTACATGATAGTGCACGTTAGTACACGTTAGCCTGCAAACATGGATTGGTAAGGGGGCGTGGCAGTCATTTGAGGGTCGTGGTGGAGACTTTTAACTATTTCAGTCCAGGCGGGTGTGGCACTTTCCCACCAGAGAGGTTAATTAATTGATTAATTTAATTAAGTAGTCAATCAAATTGATAAGAGTGAGAGAGGGCCCTATTCCAATAACTCAGACCTGAAAGTGTACCTATAGCAGTGTGGTTGGGGTGGGGGAGGAAGGAGGGGGAGGGGGAGGTGGTTGGGTAGACAATAGGTAAGTGCCTGTCAATCAGAAGGAAATGGGGGTGACATGGAAAAGCACTTAACAGAACAAAAGGTTAAGTGCCTGTCAATCAAAGGAGAACAATAGGTCTGCCCCTGGGTGTATACCTACCCCTGATGTAGGCAATCCGCACTAAAGAAATTCGGTAGAACATAGCTTATCCCCCTACTGATGAACACCGAACAGATGTGTTGGCAGCCTTCGTGATCAAGTGTGGAGAGCGTATTCTCTGTGAAAATTTGAGAAGATTCAATATTGGCGAGTGGTTGCACTTGACAATTATTCCCTCCCATGTAAGTTGACTGGCTGAATACTTGTGCTGCCATTCTATACACTCACTATCTTAATTTGGTTGAGAGAACATCAGTTGTGATATGTGGTGCGTGCATCTAGATGGTGAAAACTAGGTAGAAGGGATGTTTGCAGGTCTCTAGACATGAGAAACACATACGAATATAAGTATTATAACATTTGTTGACGTTGTAAAGCAGAAGGATGATTTGGAATCCGTTATAACATTGGTTTTGGTATTTGATAAAAAAATACGAATGGAGCTACGTTTCAACTATTTTCGAATTCTTATGTAAAGATCTTCGCAGACGAGATAAGTTTCTAGTTACTCAGTGATTTAGAGCATGTCCCACCCCGCTGCACCTCGCTAAGGTTTCGGCTTTCTAGAGATATACGTTCCACTCTTTATCTTGAGAATTATTCTGTGTAAGCGATCGGTAGTACATTGCTATATGCTTGATATCGAGAACCATCGCGTTAATGATATGATATTTTGGCAAACATATGTCCTTGAAATTTCAGAGTCTGGAAATGATCAAAACACGTTGCAGGAATCACGGCAGCAAGCAGACCAGATCGGAAACAGTACCATCACGCCTTTTGCAGGGGCAAGCAGCCCAGCCTTTGTTCGTCAGTTCGGAGAGTGGCCGCGGTCCGTGGAGAGCGTTCTGATCGCGCATTGGGCCAGTTAGTTAGGTAGTTAGTTATGTGTTCCATTGATCAATAGCATGGAGAAACCGTTATGATGTGGAACGTGTCAAATGCACAAGAAATGCACACACAAAACAATTCTTTTTTACATTATAGTGTTATACCTAAGTATTTGTATTATCTATCCCATTCACTTAGATGGCACAAAATGCATATATTATATCTCCAGATTTATTTACTCATATTCAAGAATTCATCTATGGTATAGAAGGAGTTGTCAAGGAGGTATGATTTCAATTTGTTTTTGAAACTATTACTGCTGCCTGTCAGACATTTTATTTCATCTGGTAAATTATCAAAAAGTTTTATAGCAGCATATTTTCCCCCTTTCTGTGCCAAAGATAGGTTAAGTAAAGGATGTGTAGTTCTTTCTTTTTTCTGATATTGTAATCATGAATGTCGCTGTTGATTTTAAACTGGTCCATGTTGTTGAGAAAAAATTTCATTACTGAGTAAATGTACTGTGAAGCAGTTGTAAGAACCCCTAACCATTAAACAGGTGCCTACAAAATGTGCGACAATGAACCCCACACATTATTCTAACTACTTTCTTTTGAGCAGTTAATACCTTTTGCCTAGGTGTTGAGTTGCCCCAGAATATTATTCTGTATGACATCAGAGAGGAGAAGTATTCAAAGTATGTTAGCTTACTAATTTCTACATCCTCAAAATTGGCAATTATTCTGATTGCAAAAGTTGCTGAACCTAATCGCTTTAGGAGATCCAAAATATGAATTTTCCTATTAAGATTCTCATCTATATGTACACCCAAAAACTTAGTATGCTCTACCCTGGCTACTGACTTCTTTTGATGTGTTATGTTTATTGAAGGAATTATACTTTTTTCAGCAGAAAATTGGATGTACTGTGTTTTTTCAAAGTTCAGATCAAGCCCATTCACAGAAAACCAATTAATAACTTTTCTGAAGACCTTATTTATATCATTTTCTATCTGACTTTCTTTTACTGGATTGATAATTATGCTTGTATCATCAGCAAACAGTGTCAGTTCAGCATCTTGTTTCACATAAGAAAGGAGGTCATTCACATATATCAAGAACAGGAAGGGACCCCTGATCGAACCTTGTGGAGCACCTAATGTAATTTCACCCCAGTTAGATGAAGTGGCAAACTCTTTTGAATCACCTGAAGCATATAAAGAGACTTTTTGCTTCCTGTTGTGTAGATATGACTTAAACCACTCATATGCTGTTCCATTTACACTATAGAATTGTAATTTCTCTAACATAATGTCATGGTTCACACAATCAAATGCTTTTGATAAGTCACACAATATTCCCACTGGTGACATTTTACTGTTTAAAGACTCTACTATGTGGACAGTGAAATCGTATATTGCTGTCTCAGTGGAACAGCATTTCTGAAATCCGAACTGTGATTTACTAAGTATCCCATTACTATTGAGATGGCTAAGCACTCTTGAGTACATTACTTTCTCAAAGATTTTTGAAAATGCTGTAAGCAAGAATACTGACTGGTAATTATTGACATCTGTGGTTTCCCCCTTTTTGTAGAGAGGCCTGACAGTGGCATATTTTAACCTGTCTGTAAAAATACTCTGAGTCAGTGATGCATTACATATGTGACTAAAAACATCAGCTGTAATTGCTCCACATTGTTTTAATAACTTGTTAGAGATGTCATCTACTCCAGCAGAACATTTATTTTTCAGTGACTTAATAATTTTCCTTATTTCACAAGACGTTGTTAGATGAAACTTAATCTGACTAAAACTTTTCAAAACTGACTCTTCCATGTACTGCCTGGCTTTTTCTTTTGAACTATTCTCACCATTTTTTTCTCCTACACTTAAGAAGTGATTGTTAAATACATTGGCTACCTGTGTACTGTTGGTTAAGATGGTCTCATTCTGTTTAACAGTAATACTACCTACCCCAGTGGTTACATTTCCTGTCTCCCTTCTAACAACATTCCTTATTGATTTGATTTGATTTCTGAGGTTGTTAATTTCTTCTCTAACATACATATTTCTCGATTTCCTTACAATTTTTCTCAGTACGTTACAATAATTTTTATAGTGTAAAACTACTTCTGGATCTTTACTAGTCCTTGTTGTCTCATACAATTTTCTTTTTCTTTCTGAAGACACTTCAATACCTGTAGTAATTCAAGGTTTCTTTGAAAGGTTTGTGGTGTTACATTTAGTAACTTTCTTTGGAAAATAATGTCCAAAAAGTGATAGAAATTTATCAAGAAATATGCTGCATTTACCGTTAGCATTTGGCTCATTATATGCATCTTTCCAGTTTACATTTCCTAAACTTTCTCTGAAGTGATCTATAGATACTGGGTTGAGCACCCTCACACTTTTACTTAATGGTTTCTGAAGTGTACACCCTGTTAGGTTTTGTAAGTTAATCAGTTGTGCGTCATGGTCAGATAATCCATTTACCACAGGGAAAGCATGTGTTTGGTCTACATCCTCCTGCTCTACAAATACATTACCTATTAGAGTACTACTGTCCTGAGCTATACATGTAGGGAAATTGATCACTGATTCTAGGTTATATGTTGGTAACAACACTTCTAGTTCACTTTTCCTATCAGAATTGCTTAGAAAGTTAACAGTGAAATCACCACAGATTAATAACTTCTTCTTTTTTTCTGATAGACGGCATAATAGGGAGTCAAACTTCTTTATGAACAGCTCTCAATATGTGGAGATCTGTACATTGTTGCTAATATCAACACAACATTATCTACCTGAAGTTCACATGCACAAACCTCAAAGTGCTGATCAACACAAAATTTGCTTACTTCAACAGTTCTGTATTTATAACCTTGTTTATGAAAATGGGAACTCCTCCTTTATCCAAACTAGATCTACGAGTGTAAGATGCTAAATTATACCCATTTATACTGACATTGTCCGTCCCCACAATTACATGGTTCTCAGACAGACAAAGTATATCAATCTCATTCTTATTTTTGATATCATCTAAGCACATTGTCAGCTCATGTACTTTATTTTTTATTCCCCTGATATTTTGGTGAAGTAAGTTGATACCAACCTTAGCTTTATCCCTATTTGCTGTGCATGTAGTTTCTTTTCTTCTATCTATTTGCTGTGCATGTAGTTTCTTTTCTTCTATTTTCCTTGGTTGTTGTCTGTCTGGAATTTGGCTTTAACCTAAAAAACCTGTCTGCATGGTCCCAATAACCACAGGGATTACCCCTTGTGTGACTGTGGCTCCCCTTACAGTACCTGCTAATAGAGAAGCTAACTTATCTTTACCCATCCTATTAAGGTGCAGGCCATGTGTAGTGCAACCCCACCTACCAATAGCATCAACTGGAACAACACTCATGTGAGACTTTGCCAGTCTCTGGAGCATCCCGTTCAGCTCAGTGTTAACACGCCTTACAGCACTGTTTACCCAGGGCTGATCATGGCGCTGAAAGACCTCCACAAACCGCACATTCGTGTGCCCAGTTTCTGCTCCTATTTTATCCAGGTCACTCCTAATACTATATCTTGGATTCATAGCCAGGCTGTTTCCTACTCCCCCAACTATAATTACCTGATCTTCCTTCTCAGAGTCCTTACATAGCTGACCTAAGTTTTCTGTCACCTGGCTAAGGCTAGCACTTTGTTTCATATAACTTGTGACCTGGTACTCTGTCCCTAATTTCCCCTGAAGCTGTTGGCCCACACCCCTCCCATGACTGCTGCCTATAAGCAGAATTTTTCTTTTTCTATTCTGGTTTGATCCCGACCTGTCTTTTTTCTTTAAGCTAGTATTCTGTTTCAACCTAAATTCAATTGCATCTGACTCGTGACCACTAGCCACGATGGATGCCCGTCAAACCTCGTGGGATATATCCAGCGCTGCGACTATATGAGATACACGTGCTTAAGTTTCTTGGAATCTGTCTGTCTTTGCGATATACGTATGAGTGCCTGGCGGTCGATAGTTATATGGAGGATGCACAAGTGATGGCGTTGTATATTGCAGGATACGATTTGCTTATTACACCGATATCGTATAGTGGTACAGTTGTTTGTGGTGATATAGCATGATTGGAGATTGGTTTCACGCCGAAAAATTCGAGATTTCCTCTACAGTAGCAGAGCAGTGTAATTGAGGAAGTGTCTTTGGCGATAGTTTCCGTATTTCATAACCTGAAGACCACTTTTGCAGGGTTTTACTATCATTACGAGATGACTGTTGTATGTTTTCCGATCTGTACACAATAGTTAGCCGTTGAAAGTCTCGCAATTTCTCTATCTTCAGAAAGTGGAGGACTGTGCTCCCACATTGGCAGCAGCAATTTCGCTGGTTATTTCAGTAGGTGCTGTGACGTACAAAAATACAGCCAGGGAAAAAGCAGTGCCATAGAGACCCGCCACTAGCGCGAGTTCCACCAGCGTCACGAGTGGCACTGAGGATGAAGATGTCGACTTCGCCTCAGGCACTTGCCGGCCGAGTACAATCCTTCAATGACCGCTCGGCAAAACACAGAAGCCTACTCGGAAGGTAGAAGAGCAGCTCTCGCCCACTTGGCTGTAGATCATCGGTCAGAGCTGACTTAGATAGGGAACGTCGTTTAGTAAACTCTTAGAATTGAACAGACAGTTGTTGTAAATTGCATTTGCTATGTTCTGTGCCGTCTACCTACGATTATTTGCATTTAGCCAATCAGGGCCTTTTTTGTGTTATATTACAAGTTGTGTTGCAAACTTCTTATTCGTCAAGACACAAAGATAAGTAAGCCCTTTAACTGATTTGTGTGACTTTGTTACTAATTTGTTGGAGTGTCGTAGAACTTCGTTCTCCTATCCTGTTACCTGACCCTGGGGCTTAGCTGTGTAATAGTGGCAGGGAAAAATTGCGTTAGCGGTGTACCAGATGCCGTTTCACGAACCCACAAACTCGACCTATCGTAGCAGCGGCAACTCGGCTTCCACAGCAGTAGCAACGAGGCCCTTAAAACTGGCGACGAGCGTTTACAAAAGTAAGATCCAATCACAATGCTACATTCACATGAGGTTTCATCACGTCAGAGAATCACAATACATCCTTTGTGCAGGGCACAGGAGCCTCTACAGACTGGTTCGAGGGTCTAGGTATCTCGGAAAGTTCTGTGACATCTGAGAGTCAAGTGAAGCCTTCTTTGTTCGAGTGTTTAGAGACCAGTACAAGCAGCTCTCCCTCCTCTGGCTCAGAGAGGTGGGATGCCGTCCCCCACTCGCCGTTGTAGCTTTAGAGAACCTCCAGACCAGCAATTGTAGGACATCGAAAATTCACCGAAAATTTCAGCCATTTTTGTCGTCTGTAGGACAGTACTTAGAATTATGTTTGTGATTCTTTCATGATCTGTCGCTGGTTTCGAAATATGTCATGAACTTTTAGATATGTAATTGTTTAGATTGTCCCGTGTGTGCTTAGACACTAGTTTGCTTCGAGAAGTGAGAAAAATAAAAATAAGAGCCTTAATGTCCCTGAGTCCAGCATCAGATATAAACCAAGCCCACTCAGCATTTCAGAAAAGCGGTGATCACCACAGAAGCTGTAGGACTCAGAAATTTTTCCGCTCTCTGGCAGCGCCTTCAAACAAGCAGCTAAACCTCGAAAAGCGGTGCACAACAAAGAAGTAGGAGAAACATGATGAACAGTGAGAAAGAAAAAGTCGGAATACAAAACTGTGCTTATGTTTCGGGAATAAAGAGGTAGTGGGACCTCCAGACCCGAAGAGAGGAAACACAGATGCCAACAAACTGTAAATAATGCGGCGTGAACTGTTTGACAATCTGAAAATAACACAACTGTATCGTTCTAAATCCCACTGGAGATGCCTTAGAGTAAGAAAAAGGCGAAACGCATCTGGGAAAAATAAATTAAGCTGCAGCAAGGAAAGGCAATTTCATTTACAAAACGGTAAAATAACTTTGATAAAGTATCAGTCGGAGCAACTGGCATTAAATCCGACCTGGCAAGAACGTTCCGGATTTCAGGAACGCTAAAATCCTTAAGAGGAATTATGCAACTCGAATATAAAATCGTTATTAGCCAAAATCACATTTAGGGAAACGAACTGGTAGAAACTTTGTGACTGTCGCTGTCCGCAGACAGAAAGGCTGTTGTATTTGTCACTGTGGACGCACGACAGCTGTGCTTGGGTATACTTACGATTTACTCACGTTACATGTATGAGTTCGAACCTGATCATCTTTGCGTTCTTAACTGCCGATTGAAAAAGTTTCTTCCTGCCTTAGATACCGCTGTGTATACTTTGATCTGAAGATGGCCAGTAACGGTCGAAACTAGTTACTAAATTTCCTATTTACGTTCTAAGCTAATACAGACTTTATTTGAAATATCGACATTCACTGAAATAATAGACCAGGTAACTAAAAATTCACATGTGTCAGAATGAATAGTTTAGTCTGCAGTGGAGTGTGCGCGGACGTGAAACTTCCTGGCAGATGAAAACTGTGTGCCGTAACTGGACTCGAGCCCTTTCGCGTGCAAGTGCTCTGTCGACTGCCATGTATCCGCAATATCCGTTTTTCCAAGCTGCTACTTCTGCAAGTTTCGCAGGAGAGCTTCTATGAAGTTTGGAAGGTAGGAGATGAGGTACTGGCTGAGGTACAACTGTGAGGATCGGTCTTCAATCGTGATCACTCGGTAGCGCACTTGCCCGTGAGAAGCAAAGGTCCTGGATTCGAGTTCCGGTCTGGCACAGTTTTAATTTGCCACGAAGTTTCATATGTATCAGTTTCCTTTATATTCAGATTGACTCTAAACCGTAACTGCCCTACGCTGGAGCAAAGTTTCGTCTAACGTAGGACAAATAATTTCTGCAGAATCACGGAATAAATGTCATTAAACATAATTCATGAAAATAGTATGTAGCACCACATTACATTAGGGATAATGGCAAGCGGTGTTAGAATGTTTTGAACTGTTGTGCTATTCAGAGCTCTTAACACTATGATGGCTTTTTGTCCGCTATGTTGCGTTTCGCCCCATTGTTGAATAGAGTAACTGCTGCTTTTGTCCTCGTGCAGCAAGCAGAATAATATGGCGGCGTAATGGGTTACGAAACGACAAAACAGCACACAAAACAGGGGTAAGTGGCTGCATTCCCGACGACGACTCGCGTGACGATAGCGACTGAAGAGAAAGTCGCTTTTCTGCACCGCTGCTACGTAGTCCACAAACCTTTATCTGCAGCCTCCTTGAATTTTCTAAAAACTACGAACAATGCAAATGTCATTTCCGTAAAATCTGAAACGAATATGCATACCGTTGCTGCTATGTCTTCCGTTATCACGGCTTAACTCTTTAGACGAGTTTTTTCTGAGAGCCTTCTATAAAATTGACAACGTCTATTTAATAGATGACTTTACTTTAAACTTCTCAATATGGTGCCCTCCTTCATCTTATGTTGAACTACGAGTATTTCTGTTTCCTGTTCGATGTAGTTTGCGTGCTTAATATTTCCAGTTCCTTAAAATCACTATTGTAATTTTCTTTTTGCAATGGTCAGTCTCCCTCATATACTCACGTTTTCTCGTATAATCATTTTACCTTATTCCTTACCGGGAGGGCTGCCACTGCTGGAAGTGTCTGTCCAAGTAGACCAGACTGAATTGCGAGAGGGCACAGTGAATTCGAATAACCAGTCAGTTTTGTCATTTGTACTCAAAAGCAAGATACTTTACGTAATGAACGTGATGTTTACCATTGAAATCTCCTTTTTGAGCATCATACCATCCCCAAGTCCCCAGGAGATAGTTACCGTTGAGGATTTGCAAAGCACTTGTTAAGAATTCCACAATACTCGTAAAGAAAGTAATGAAACTTCAATAATGTCGTCGTATGGTCGGTTGGGTCTTGTGTTACTACTTCGTATTGTTAGATGAACTATATTCGTGATACGGTTTAATTTCTTCCTTGATCCGGCATGCCATTGCACGTGCTACAAACATATAGAGAGATTAATTACTTACCATTTTTAATACACGGAAAATTAAAGTGTCTTAGGCAAGTATTCTATCTTTCACGTAAAATTCCATATCTATTTTTGATTGAGCAACACTGCCCTATGAACATACCCTGTCCTAGAAGTCCCAAAATGCTACTTCTCGATAGTAAAAGTTTTTTTCTATGTGGTTCAATTTTCTTTTAGTAGTTTATTATCACAGTTATGCTACCCTGTCAGTTACACCGACAGTATACCAGAGGGAACAAAATGAAGAATTGTTGTCTTTAGTGGTGTGATCAGAAATCGGCTGAGCAGCTATGGTGTTGGCCTGAATTACTGTGAAGAACGTTTACCCAACGCAGACAAAGTATCAAAAATGGCAAAGAAAAATCTGCTAACAGTAAAGGAAAGAGAATGATACCCATAGCGCCCTCTCTTTTGTGATCAGGAAAGTCAGTGTTATTCCAAACTCATTTAGTGCAACAGTCTGTTCAAATGCATGGCAATGGAAACATGAAAGCAAATGTAAGTGTGTTTCGTCGACTTCACTGGACATAACGTCAGCATTTGACTGCACTAGAACGGTGCAAAGTGGTCAGTCTACTTGAGGCAGGTTTGACACACCGTAGCATTTCGCCTTGTACAGGATGGATGGGATATGGAACCAATGGTTAGGAGAGGGACATTTACAGAAATGAACATGTCATCATTATCACCATCAGTAATTTTTCATGCACTGCTCTATATGGGCCACTTTCAGAGTTCTGCAACCATTAGGATCTTCAGATTTTCTCATCTAAGTTTGTCCTGTTTATTCCTTTGTGCCATTACTGCATCTTCCATTGTCATTCAGATCTTTTCTTATCATGAGCAATCCAACACAGAATCTCCCAAGTCCGCCTCTCATCATTTCGTCTCACTATATCCTCAGCCCATCTCCATTTCAGTTTTGTTACGGTTTTTACATAACCTCAATTTCCAAAACTGCCCCGTAGCTAATATAAAATCAGAATGTAAAGACCCATCAGACCATATGAATTAATCAGCTCCGAGGAATGAAATACATATCAGTACCAGTCGTTGTCAGGAATTAAGTAACGTATCTTAGATTCTTATTCAGAATGTAATTTTGGAAGCACATTGGGATACGTCACCATCTGCCGGGCAAGCAGCAAGATCATGTAGCTGGACAGGCAGACCACACCCAAGGGAATTCTCAGAAGAGTGCGCGGCAGTGTGCAGGTCAATGCCACTCGGCTGATCAGACTTCCCTTTCAGATACCGCAAATCAAAAAATGTTCAAATGTGTGTGAAATCTTATGGGACTTAACTGCTAAGGTCATCAGTCCCTAAGCTTACACACTGCTTAACCTAAATTATCCTAAGGACAAACACACACACCCATGCCCGACGGAGGACTCGAACCTCCGCCGGGACCAGCCGCACAGTCCATGACTGCAGCGTCTCAGACCGCTCGGCTAATCCCGCGCGGCCGCAAAAGATGCCGGGAGCCAAGCAGAATAGATATTATCTTCTGTGGCCAAAAGCCTCCAGCGGCGACTTTTTTATGACTTAAGGGCAGAAAGAGGTGAAATGCTGTTTTTAGCAGGGTCCAGGAAGCGCACTACTGTGAACAAAATGTAGATATCTGTGTTTTTTAGAGCACACCAGACATCATCTTTAAAATCTAGAAAATGGAGTGACAGCCGACAGTGTGGGACATCTTTGTAACTGTGGGACGCTGCCGAACGGTGGGTCCACAAAATTAAATGTTTGTACGACATAATAAGTGCCAGGACCGGCTAATGTAAATAGACTGGAAGATAGAGAGAGAACTCGGTTATGGTGTTAAGGTCCCACTTCAGTGGATACAGCGACAGAGAGAAAGAGAGTGAGATGGCGTTTTTGAAAACGAAAAGGTAGGAAGCATGTTCCTGGTTAACAGCCTGAAGCAGAACTTACGGGAGGGGACCAGAATCTTTTAAAGAATCTTTGTATTGTTCGACACCTGCAATATCTGTAGCCCAGTAAAGAACTCAAAACGTAGAAATATTGGTTTTCCTTTTTAAGAATCACTTCCCATCAGGAGCCTTTACTCCGCCGGCCTTCACCACCGCCAGAGTCTATTTCCAAGCAGATGAGCTTAGGGATCTAGATCAATTTCAGGCTGACGAACTTAGCCGCAAGCGCGGGTTGATTGTGCACCGCCAATGACTGATTCTGCAGCCACTTCAGACTACGCCTACAGACGGATATGGTGGGATCGAGCCACTGCAGCGAGATGAACCATAGGTACCGTAAAATCATTTTGATATGATTTCAACCACTTCAAGCTTCACTCTGAAGACTTTCATGCAGATTCGTATGAACAATATGCTTTCAATTCCGGCCAGAGATGCAATGCATTCCTTTCGGTAAAACTGTTTGCCTTTTATGCTAACATCACGACAATCACAGTACAACTTCATTTATGTAATTGTTTCATTTTTATATGTGATTATTAGAATCTTTTCCAAGACTTTTTAGTTATATGTACCAGTGTTTTAGCTTAGAACCGCTATAACTTACCAGATGATTTTTTTCACTTCAGTGTAATAAGTCAAATTATTTGCGATTCTGGTTTCAGTTAATAGCCGTTGAATTTCTAATTCATTGTTTTGGAGGATATCTACCTAATTTGTGTCAGATAACAGTGCTGATCAGCATACTTCCAACCCACGTCGACTTACTCTATGGCGACTGCAGCAAAGGATTCGTTGACTTGCAATCTCCTGACGCTGCAGATACATGCGCAAAATTTAAATTTGACAGAAGGACGTGTGTTGCTATGTAAAAAATAATTACATTTCTAAACCTAAAAATATTTTAAGCTGCTAGCGCGTGCCCATTTGTATATTTTCTTCAGTGAAATAAGGTTAGTATACGTTAATTTTTCTTCAGCTGAACCATCGTTGAACTTTTGGAGAGTATTTTGTTTATTTTGTGTTTGTGTGCGGGTTGAGAAATTTTATTGTGGACTGATTAGTTTTTCTTGAATGTCAGGTGTGTTTAAAATTTAGCAGCTGTATTGAGGAATTAGGGAATGGCAAGGTTTATCACAGCGAGAGCTAGAAGCTTAGCATGGATGACTGCGAGAGAGGGAGAGAGAGAGAGAGAGAGAGAGAGAGAGAGAGAGAGAGAGAGAGATTATAAACTTTAGATAGTGTTTTAAACGTTGAGGCCCTGCAAGAAAACATCCAGGAAGTAAATATTAGCGAACAATATGAAGTAGCACATAAGAACGAAAATAATATGAGTAACGAGCAAGATCAGGAGCAAATTAATGATGAAGTATCTGAAAAAGATCTTAAAAGAGCAGATAGAAGTAGATATCGTGTTACTAGGGTCTCCCGTCGGGTAGACCGTTCGACCGGTGCAAGTCTTTCGATTTGACGCTACTTCGGCGACTGAGGATGAAATGATGGTGATTAGGCTAACACAACACCCAGTCCCTGAGCGAAGAAAATCTCCGACCCAGCCGAGAATCGAACCCGGTCCCTTAGGATTGACACTCTGTCGCGCTGACCCCTCAGCTATCGGGGGCGGACAGAAGAGCAGATGAGAATGAAACCTTACGCACGGCGGAAAATCCAGGAATTGCAAGGCTTTCTAGTCGAAGAGTTCAAGAAAAGCGACGAAAAAGCTGATACACAGTTCAAAATACTATGTTAAAGACTTCACAAAAGCGAAAAATTGTTTAAACAATGGGCCGAAAAAAATGATGAAACATTTGGGAAAATCGAAGAGAACAACGATGTGCGATTCAAGAAGAGTGAAGAATAACAGGGCGCAGAATTTGGAGAGAATAAGCATCAATTTAAAGACTTAAACGAACAGACAGATGAGCAAGTAATAACCATGAAACCATTCAGTTTCTTAAATGAACAGCAAGCTATTTTTAAGCTCATTGTTACTTATTTAGGCACTTACCTGTTTACCATTTTCCGCTGTCCTAATGTAAGCTGGCACAGTTATTGATGTAGCGCCACTCTACATATTTTTATTAATATTTTATGTTCTCATAGTACTCTCCAATGCCACTAATATAATGAATAGGTAACTGAAATGCTATTCTCATAATTCGTATTACAACATGCAAAATGCTTATGTAACTCCGCATATTGCCTACGGTGATGAACCTAGGAATTGAATTAGCTACTTATATCTGTTTGTGGGATGCTGCATTTTTCCATTTATTCAGCACAACCGCATAGCAGAGAGAAACAGTGGACGGAAGCGAGCAACCAACTTTTGCTCGGCCATAAATGGGCCACCTAAAGTAGGCTTCAGGGTACCGGCTGCCTCCACCCTCGCTATTTCTTCTAGCTTGAGGCTGGCCATGTTAACGCGATGGGGGTAGTGCATCCACCGGCTAGCAAGCGCTCGTGCAAAAACGCGAGGGCTACATCGAGCAATGTCTCCTTTACTTAAAAAAAAGCGGTGATTGTAAGCATGCTGTAGTAACTGAAAGACACAGCTTCTCAACGGCTGCTTTGGAACGTGGCTAGAAATACGGTTAGCTTCTATCTTTCCCCCCATCTCAAAATAAAACAAAAAGTATCTCTCTTCTAGATGCTCTGTCGAAATCTTGAAACTTCATGCAGGCGGTGGTCACAATCTTGGGAAAACTTGGCTAATGATTGAACAGCGCTCTGAATCATTACCATCATTGATGGAAGAGTTGGAGCTTTTCCAAAACTAGAGAGAAGTCAGAATTTTGAAAAAAGACACACACCGCCTTCTGTCTGGAAGAACGACAGTCTTGCTGCAGGCTCTAGGGCCGCGCATGCAAAGATGGGTCCCGAATGCTGTTAACTGCCTCACACGAGTACTGGTAGCTGTTTGTTGAGATTCTGGCATCAATGCTTTTCCATTATATAATTCAGGGGACACGATATTTGTTAATTTTGCGGAGTTAATCGTATCATTAATTGATGACCGCCGTTAGTTGTTTGATTTGCAGGTTGTATTTTGCATCTTTGAAGAGTGTTTGCTCTTCTGAGTTCACTTTTCATTAGCATTTTCTGATATGCTTTTCGCTTGATCATTGGCAATATTCACTACGCGAACCCAAAGCTGGTACCTAGGTCGGAGTTCAAATGTAGTGTTTCTTTAACTTTGCATTCATTGTCATCTGGTTGAAGGTTTTCGCACTTGAATACCCATTAAAGGAAATAAATAGCGTCTTTTATAAGGGTGCATTTTCATCCTATAATTGGATGTCTCCCTTAATTAGTATGTGATGTCGTGAGTTGACTGACGTATGTATTTCATACATGATCATTAGCTCTTAAAGATGGGCCTACATTCATCAATTTCAGATTTAATTAGACGTTATCCATCGCGCGACTTGTTTCATTACCTTTTGAAAGTAAATTCTCATGATTGCATAGGTATTTTCTCTCCGTTTTCCGAACCGGGATCTCAGGGGTGTGCACTACCACAACCACAACCACAGCAACAAACACTGAGAATAAAAATTCTTCGGTAACATCGTTAAGCTTTACTATTTTTCAAGTCATTATTACCTTCATAATGATTACACATTATGTTGGTCTTACTGTAATTTACCTTCAGGGGTACTGTCGTCGGTACCGTTTCCAGCTGCTCCACCCCTTTCTGAAGCTCTTTTGTAATCAAATGAAGCAAAACATTAGCATCTGTAACTCTAAGGTTGTTCCGGTACGATTTGTTTATGCATATTCCTCCGTGATCTCAGATTCGTGATTTTAAGTCCCCTTCCAAGGTTCGAGGAAACAATTCTGGTGAAAAGAGACATGTTACTTAACCCCTCCTCAGTTCTAGACTTTTCACTCAGTAATGTAATTTAATGTAATCTGCAGCCTTGTTGCACACATTATTCAACAAACTGACATCGGTACATTCTCTTCATTGGCCCTGAATGCCTTTAGAGGAAGAGCGCGTACCGAACTCCAATACTCTAGCACACGATAACTGCCGTATTGCCTGCATGGTCTTAACTGACTAGCCACAATGTTAGCTCGATGCTGCACCATTTGCAATAAGTGTGGACCTGTCTGCGGAGACGCTCCGGCACAGTATGCTCTGGGCACGACTTACGGAACTCATGCCGCTGGACTGACTTAAGTTCTGTATAAAATTCTCGTAACTGTTACACTAACGGTTCTAAGACGTTAATGGCTCAACCTATCCATGCCGAGGCGATCTTAACGGTCAGTTGCCTTACCGAGAGCAGAACACGTCACATCTGTGCCCTCTGTACGGTACATTATGGTGTTGAAACATTGACAAGGTATGTTCAAAAAGTAACGGAAATTTTGTAATCTGCAATGTTGTGTTAGTCCTATTCGCACGATTTCTTCATTGTTCTCTTGCTAAACATGCCTGGAAAGCATTGTATAGTGTCAGCGATATCGGATATCTAGCCTCTTGTTAGCTGTCAAACAGGTTATCTTCGTTTTGGTAATATAGGAGGTACTTAAATTTTGCTATGAGAACGACATAAAGTGCAACAACGTTTTATAAACGTCAAATATTGCTTTCGGTGTGTTGCCCATCAGTAAAGCAAGCGTTTATGAATGGCGTAAACTTTTGTAAGAAAATCGTTACTTTGTTGGACATAACGAACGCCCTGCACTCCACAGAATCCCATCAATCTAAGAAATCTTCGAAAATGCGGCAGAATTTGCTTTAAACGATCACCGAATCACAACCGTATGAGTCGCTGATGACGCTGCTAACACAGTTTGTTCATGCTATGAATATTTTTCAGGCGCTTGAGTGACATGTGACAACAAAATTGGTTCCAATGTAGTTGAATTACGAACAAAAACAGCTGCGAATGCAAGTTCCTCAGGAGTCGATAGATACGAGGGACCGTTCAATAGATACTGCGACACATTTTTTTTATCGGCTAATTTCGATTGAGAAACGTGGAATTTGCTGTGTGAGATCATGAAATATTCGTGCTTTGACCAATATAATTTCATGAAGTTCTGCTAGGTGGCGGCCTATACTTAGTCTTCAAAATGGCGGCTGTAACAGAGATGCGTTCCAAGCAGGGAGCTGCTATCGAGTTTATTTTGTCAGAAAACCAGAGCATCCCAGATATTCAAGGCGCTTGCAGAATGTCTACGGACACCTACCAGTGAACAAAAGCACGGTGAGTCGTTGGTCTAAGCATCTGTCATCATCGCAACAAGTTCGCGCAAACCTATCCGATCTCCTACGTGCGGCAGGTTGCACACAGCTGTGTCTCCTGTAATGTTGGCACGTGCGGACACTCCTTTTCGAGGTGATATGTAGCGGAATTGCTTGTGCATTACGAGGCTGATCGTTATAATTTTTGTTAAGCATCGTCACAGGCGATGAAACATTGTTCATCACCTCGAACCGCAAACAAAACGACAATCCATGGAGTGGCGCCAAACCACCTCTCTTCCGAAGAAAAGATCAAAGCCGCACTGTCAGCCAGTAAACTCATGGTGATGGTCTTCTGGGACTCTGAAGAGGTTATTCTGTTTAATATCCTCCCTCAAGTAGTGTTGATGAAGGTGTTAATGACAAATGGATAAAAATGAGGGAAGGACTCATGGACTCTGCCAAAGAAGTACTAGGAATTAGAGTATCCCAAAGTACCAGGAAAGAATGCATAACAGAAAACATGTTGAAAAAGATGGAAGAGCAGAGAAAGTGGAAAAATGTAGAAACTGAAGAAGGCCAAAAGAGGTACAGGAAACTGAATAATGAATTAAGAAGCGAAACTGAAGAAGCAAGTGAAAAATGGATGAAACAGAAATGTGACGAAATAGAGAAAATGGAGAAAGAAGGGAAGTATGAAATTATATATATACTAGCTAGTGAGATAGTTTTTGAACGTAAAAGAAAGAAGAATAACATGGAAATGGAAAGAGCGGATGGTACCCTAGCAGAAGAACCACAGGAGGTTTTGAACACATGACAAGAATATATTGAACGTCTGTGTAAGGGGGATGAAATACAAAGCGAAATTAAGGTTAAAGAAGAGAAATTTGTGCCGAAAGATGGAAAGGGATTCACCATGTTGGAAGCAGAAGTAGAAAAGGTGCTGAAGATTAGGAAGGCAAGAAGAGAAATAGTCTACCTCTGTAATGAGATATATGACAAAAGGGAATGGCCTGAGGACTTCCTTGCAACAGTTATGATACCACTATAGAAAAAGAGAAACACTAAAAAATGTGAAGAGCATAGGACCATGAGTTTAATTTCTCATGCAGCTAAAGTGTTGCTAAGAGTGTTGAATAGAAGGATATATGACGAGCTGGATAGAGGCATTGCAGAGGAGCAGTTCGGGTTTAGAAGAGGGAAAGGAAAAACACATGCTATTGGCCTTTAAGAACATAGGGGAAAGATATGGAAAAAGGTAGTGAAATCTCTGCTGTTTTTTTAGATTTATAAAAGGCTGTCGACAGAGTTCAGTGGAACATGCTGATGGATATTGTGAAGACAGGCGACTGATACAGAATCTATATCTACACCAAAAAATAAGAATAAGGATTGGAAATGAAATCTCAGAAGGAAGTATCATTGGACGAGGTGTTAGACAAGGTTGTTGCCTTTCCCCACTGTTGTTTAATGCATATCTTGAATAGATTATTGCGAAAGGCTTAGATGGGAAAAGAGGAATATGTATTGGTGGAAAGGGAATAGAATGTATAAGATTTGCTGATGACATGGTATTAGTGGCAGAAAGTGAGCGGACAGTGAATAACATGCTGAAAGATCTGGATGAAGCTTGTGTGGAATATGGGATGCAAATAAACACAGCAAAAACAAAGGGTATGGTCATCAGTGTAAGACGCAGACTGTCCTATATTAAAGTAGTACAAGTTACCTTAGCCAAGTAAGTGCATTTAAATATCTTAGAAGCACAATAACTGAAGACTTGAGATGTTACCAGGAGGTGGAAAATCGAATAACCATAGCAAAGGAAGCATTCAACAGAGAGAGGCGGCTGTTATGTGGCAAATTAGATAAAGGTCTAAGGAAAAGGCTTGGCAAAAGTTTTGTCTGGAGTGTGGCACTATATGGGGTAGAAACATGGACGCTGAGACGAGAGAATTAAAAAAGGTTAGAAGCATTTGAGATGTGGATGTGGAGGAGAATGGAGAGGATAAGCTGGATGGAAAGAGTGGGTAATGAAAGAATATTGGGAAGGTTTAGTGAGAGAAGATTTCTGCTGAAGGTTGTAAAAGGAAATGAACTGGTTGGGACATACATTGAAAAGGGAGTGCTTGCTACCAGATGCTTTGAAAGGACTGGTTTATGGGAGAAGACTGAGAGGAAGAAGGAGATACAAGATGATAGACGACATAATGATGAGTCCCCATACTGCGAAGAGCCTAGGGGACGATGCGGGAGACCCACACCAGTGTACTAGGCAAGGCACTAGTGGACGTAGTTTTCCATTGCCTTCCTGCGACCGTAATGGGGATGAATGATGATGATGAAGACTACATAACAACACTCAGTCATCTCGAGGCAGGAAAAATCCTTGACCCGCCAGGAATCGAACCCCCGACTCCGTGCGTGGGAAGCGAGAACGGTGACTGAGTCAATACGAAACCTTATCTTCCAGAATTTCCATGGTATCGTGGCACCAATACAACAAAAATCAAATTAATTCATCTTCTTGCATCAATGTTGTTCTTCTTGGTGTGTAACGACTATGGTATTCTGTAACTTACAAAAAGTTTTTAATATGTATTAAATATTCCACTCTAGCTGTTTATCTTTGTATAACTCTTAACCCATATTAAAAATTTATTTGCCAATATGAAGACACTCCTACAGCTAGCAACATTTACTGAAATATCAAGTCTATACAAGTAATATTTGTACCATAATTCAATGCATCTCTTCCCAAAGACTATTATGTAGTAAAGTGTAGTATCTGTCATATCCATATTCTTTGTAAAAACATCGAACGCTTACATCCTGTGAGCCAGTGTGAAACCGAGTGTAGCTACATACTGTGTTTATTTGTGTACATAGCTTAATAATGCACGTTATAAGGAGCAGTCTGATGTGGATACCACAAGGCAGTGCACTGTAAGTACCAAAAAGATAATAAACTTTCTGATTCGTATATGTTTCGTCACAGATTACTAAATTTCCGTCATTTCCGCCAGCAGCACCAGCGCTGCATCTAGCTACACTTGTTCCACAACATAATTGTGGTGTCACCGCCAGACACCACACTTGCTAGGTGGTAGCCTTTAAATCGGCCGCGGTCCGGTAGTATACGTCGGACCCGCGTGTCGCCACTATCTGTGATTGCAGACCAAGAGCCGCCACACTGAAGGTCTAGAGAGACTTCCTAGCACTCGCCCCAGTTGTACAGCCGACTTTGCTAGCGATGGTTCACTGACAAATTACGCTCTCATTTCCCGAGACGATAGTTAGCATAGCCTTCAGCTACGTCATTTGCTACGACCTAGCAAGGCGCCATTACCAGTTACTATTGATGCTGTAAAACATGTACCGTCAAGAGCGATGTTCACCAATTATGGATTAAAGTTAAGTATTCCAACAGATACGTACTATTTTTGCTAGTCTCATATCCCTGACCTGTTCCAGACCTCACGCCAGCCTGCGTGAGCTTAAACGCGTGCCTTTCGGCTTCCTGTCATAGTGGATTGGCTGTCTTGCCAGTCCACAACAATAATATTCCTTAAAACACGCAACAACATATTGCAGAAGCTCTGTGGCACCACTAGGGGCTCGACAGCATCTACCTTAAGAACATCCGCACTTGGCTTGGTGTATCCAGTGGCAGAATACTGTGCCCCAGTGTGGATCAACAGCAAATACACACACGTGGTAGATAGCCAACTTAATGCAATAATGCATATTATACAGGCACAATCAGGCCAACTCCTAGAGTGTGGCTGCCCGTTCTCAGTAACATAGCCCCTCCAAACCTGCGCCGAGAGCACGCTCTGGTTAGAGAATTTCAAATAAATCATGACCAACCCTCAATTACAAATCCATGTAGATACTCACGACATCCAGGGAAACCGACTCCGGTCTAAGCATCCTCCACTAAAGAACGCTCAGGCGCTGCACCAAACCAACTTTAAAATAAATGACCGATGGAAAGAGGAATGGGAGAGCAGAACAGCAGTAAACTGCCACAGTATGCCATACATCTTTAGTAAACCAAAAGGATTTGATTGCCCTCGCAAAGTTTGGTCAACTTTTAATCGCATCAGAACCAACTGTGGGAGATGCGCCGACTCCTTACACAGATGGGGTAAACTTCCTTCAGCCGCTTGCGACTGTGGCGCTGAGAGACAGACTGTCAAACACATCGTGCAGGAATGCCCACTAAGGGCATATGAGGGTGACCCACAGGATTTCCTAATGGCGACCCAACTATTTATTATCTAAGCTGGACGTTTGTTTGTGATTGCTCTTCTATGAGTGTAAATTTATAATTGGTGGTGTCCTTATATACAAACTATTTTTTGTTGTTCTGTTTACACATATGTCATTTTTTTAAATCGTGTAGTTTCTGTAATTTTTACTGTGATGTTATGAGCCATATACTAAATAAATAAATAATAAATATTCCTGTAACTCCTCCATCTGAAAATGAGCCTGCAGTGGCTCTAAAACATGTTAGTGGTTAAATAAATCGTAAAATAGCGACTGATTTCATATTTATTACCGATACACTCCAAGCTGAAAGCTATCCCGAAGAGCAAGTTCCGGAGATTGAAAACAGCATAGGAAAAAGTTTTTTGTATCTAATGGGTTATTGTGAAGAAGATAGTACTGATGTAGACGAATAAATCAAAAAATTCTCACTAACTTTTTAAGACATCTCCCATGTACATTCCACCCCTGGCGTGATATGTGACCCTAATGTGCCGACGGTAGAATACGATGTCCTCGGTAAAGCGACCTCCGTATTAACACATCTCTACATCTACATCTACATCCATATTCCGCAATCCACCATACGGTGCGTGGCGGAGGGTACCTCGTACCACAACTAGCATCTTCCCTCCCTGTTCCACTGCCAAACAGAACGAGGGAAATATGACTGCCTATATGCCTCTGTACGAGCCCTAATCTCTCTTATCTTATCTTTGTGCTCTTTCCGCGCACAGTAAGTTGGCGGCAGTAAAATTGTACTGCAGTCAGCCTCAAATGCTGGTTCTCTAAATTTCCTCAAGAAAAGAACGCATCCTTTCCTCTAGAGACTCCCACCCGAGTTCCTGAAGCATTTCCGTAACACTCGCGTGATAATCAAACCTACCAGTAACAAATCTAGCAGCTCGCCTCTGAATTGCTTCTATGTCCTCCCTCAATCCGACCTGATAGGGATCCCAAACGCTCGAGCAGTACTCAGGAGTAGGTCGTATTAGTGTTTTATAAGGGGTCTCCTTTACAGATGAACCACATCTTCCCAAAATTCTACCAATGAACCAAAGACGACTATCCGCCTTCCCCACAACTGCCATTATATGCTTGTCCCACTTCCTATCGCTCTGCAATGTTACGCCCAAATATTTAATCGACGTGACTGTTTCAGGCGCTACACTACTAATGGAGTATTCAAACATTACGGGATTCTTTTTCCTATTCATCTGCATTAATTTACGTTTATCTATATTTAGAGTTAGTTGCCGTTCTTTACACCAATCACAAATCCTGTCCAAGTCATCTCGTATCCTCCTACAGTCACTCAACGACGACACCTTCATATGGAATTATCGGGATCGGAGATAAAATTTGTATAAAGAAGCCACTATAATGGCAGACGTCAACAGGGTGAGTAATGTGAGAAGTAACAGCCTGGTTGTGGGGGACAGGTTCGGCGTCCTTGGTGTGCCGGACGAGAGGAGAAAGTCAGCGGCACAGCGGGACCCCGGTCGCCTGCCGCAAGGTCGGGGTCGCCGAGAAAGCCGGCGACACGACACGGCAGCGCACGCTGGCTGCTGCCCCGTCTCTGCCCTGACCTTCAGCTCGGTTTCTAGTCCTGCGGAGCGCTGACCACAGGCAGGCAGCGCGGTGTCACGCGGACCACGTAGGTCAACTTCAGAAGTCAAGCAACATCTCTCTAAGTGGGCGACGCTACGTTACAATGAATAACGTTGCTCAGTGTACACCTCCAGCTTTCGTACACCTCAGGCATACTATCAGTCTAGACGACAAGTTAAACCCTAATCCTCGTACCTTTTCATACGTCTAAACACAATGAAATGAAATGACTGTGCGGCATTCTTGGCCAGGAGACCCCATCTAATGTAGATCGGCTGCCTGGTGCAAGTACTTCTATTTGACGCCAATTCAGAGACTAGTGTGTACACGGATGTGAGACGAAATTGTGGTATTATAGGTCGAACCACCCTCACCAGCGTCTCACAGTTGGTAATGGAAACGCACGTTTTCAACAGAGGCCGATAGCAGGCACTCAGCGGATCCAATGATGCGCCCCCGCTGAGGCACACCTTCGGCATGTTCGCTAATCATTCCTGCCTCTCTCCAGTTTTGCTATGACGACTCATCGGGCATGGATGTGTGTGATGTCCTTAGGTTAGTTAGGTTTAAGTAGTTCTAAGTTCTAGGGGACTGATGACCTCAGATGTTAAGTCCCATAGTGCTCAGAGCCATTTGAACCATTTTGCTATGACGACAACTACTGCATCACTCTGCAGCTCACCTCTCCTTACTGTTGTGTATTAAGTAGTACACAACATATGTTATGAGGACAACACAAACACCCAGATCCCGGATGAAGAAAATGTCCGACACGTGCGAGAACTGAACCAGGGATTACACGATGTACAGGAAATGACGCTAACCACTAGACGACCACTTGCAGACTCTAAACAGAACGCTGTTCTTGAATAAATGAGTGCCTCTTGCACTCCTGCTGTAGCCCTGTAGAGTTCATATTGTTTTGAGTTGGTTCCTTTATAGATGACTGATGGCACATGGTTGAGGGGTTACGTCATATTCATAGCTTAACCAATACATTTGTCTGAACGTATGCGTATTTACTAGAGTCAAAAATTCTCCTATCACAACACAAAAGAGGGCGAATATCTCCAGGGTAGAGTTAGGGATGTAAAGGAAGGGAGCTAAGTTCTTCGACTTATCTCGAAGCTATAGAAATATTTAAATCAAAATCTTGACATATTTGCGCTTTTTTTACTCGTTGGTATCAGTACCACGTCATGTGATGTAATGCATCGCGTCGAGTTAAGTCACATGATGCGTGATGTCATTCCGCCAGGAACAAATCCACTCCCAGAACCTTTATCACCCCCCCCCCTCCCCAGAAAAACTTTTTTAGCTGTGACGTATATGCTCTTCAGCCATATGATATTACATATGGTTCACTATGGCTTGCGATTTTTCTGGATTTGAGGCAAAAGATAGACGACGGTTTGCAACACGATGCCTCCAAGAGAGCTCACTGCGCTGGGAAAGTAGGGTTAACTCCTAAAAAAGCGCGAATGTGTCAAGATGTTTTGATTTAAATGGCTTTGAAGCTAACTCGTTAAATCCAAAAACTAGTTCCCTTCTTTTACGTCTCTGACTCTGCCCAGGGCATCTCCCCTTTTTTTTGTACTATGATAGGAGCATGTTTGATCCTGCTTCACACTTTTACTCCGCTATAATTCTGATATTAGACCGCCTTAGCTTGGCAATCGGTGTACATTTTGTTGACTTGGGCGATCACTGATCCGGCATAGGTTGTTTTTTATTGTCTTTCGAACCATGTTGCTTATCTCGCAAAAATGATAAAGGTTTCATAAGACGGCAGCACGTTCATTAATTACAAGTATTTGTCTACCTTCTAACAAAATCTGAAACGATCTGCACAAGTCTGAAACACATAAGAGGCACGAGAAAAAAAATCACAAAAACGTGCTTTTTGCGCGTAAAATCCGAATAAAGCTAGATTTTTGAACGAAAGTTTCCAATTTAATCGTAAGAACGAATTTGTTTATTTATTTGAATCACTTTAAACCGTTTCCACGGATTCAGTTCACGTCAAACTTTAAATCATCGTATCTCAACAACCGATAAAGATTATTGTTTTCAGTTTATCCGTTTATCTACCTTGGTGCAAAGTTTGAACCGATTCGTAAAAGTCTAAAGTACAGATATGGTGCGCTTCAGAAACCTCCCAGAAGAACACGTTTTTTGCACATATTTGCACGTTACATCCATACGATGCGCATAAAAATGAGCTTTAATTTTAGCGCAGTTAACATCGTTCGAAAAAGGAATGAATCGATTCGCACAATTTGCTTGGGTGCCAGCTCCCGTTCTCTGTTCAAACCTTGCTTAATGTACTGTAACATAACTACAGTAAGACAGATTTTCTAATGGCTACACAAATGGCAGCTCGTCCGAGCTAAACCTTGCTACCCGATGTTCCTAGTTAAAGTAGGAACCGAGCACCAAGACCCCCTCAAGCTGCTATTCTGCTCGTGCCCTTCTCAAATACGATATAGCGTTTCCGAGCAGTAACAATCAGCGATAACAATGTAATTCGATTCAAGAGGATCCAATCTTAATGTCCCGTCTCTAATGATGGTGCAATACGCTGATTATAGTTGAACAGATATTTCAAAGAAAGTCCCTCAGTGCCGGCCGCGGTGGCCGTGCGGTTCTGGCGCTGCAGTCCGGAACCGCGGGACTGCAACGGTCGCAGGTTCGAATCCTGTCTCGGGCATGGGTGTGTGTGATGTCCTTAGGTTAGTTAGGTTTAAGTAGTTCTAAATTCTAGGGGACTTATGACCTAAGATGTTGAGTCCCATAGTGCTCAGAGCTATTTGAACCATTTTTGAACCAAAGCCCTCAGTAACACTAGTCAACTATTCAGTGTTATGTATTAGTTACCTTTGCATGTGTCTAATAACATTTCAGTAGAACTGCAGGATAAGAAGTTGTACGTACAACTTACGGGAATGCAGCTGGGTGATGCCCTCGTCAGTAGTCAACATTCCGACAGGTGAACACTCATCATTTCAAATGCACAAATGCAACGAGAGACCGCTGTACAAGGAACTTAAAACCCTCGATAAACGGGGCTGCGCCGACTAAGAAACATGATACGGCATATACCGAAAGATAACATGCACACACACACACACACACACACACTGTTAACAACGAGCGCCACCACACAACCAAAGACAAAAAAAATCGTCAGAAGTTATCAATACTGAATATTAATAACTATCGGGTGAGCGAGTAGCGTTAATTCCGTCCTTGTGTTGTTTGTCTGGGGAGAGAGCAGAATTCCAAGCAAAATTTAAGAAAAAGCTCCTTTATTTATAAGATCACCTGCTAATTTAATCTCAGCTCCTTCCGTAATAGCATTATTACAGTAGCTGAAAGTGGAGGGCCGCTTTATAAAGCCTATCCACCACACACGCTTACAACAGGTGAGCAAATCTGTTACTGCAGAACAGTACCCCAGTACCGGTCATGATACGCTTTATAACAGCACAGAGATTATGGTAAGCACCCCCAGCTCTTAAGAAAAGCATGCTGTTAAGAAATTAGTTGAGATGAGTTTATAAACATATTAACAGATCTTTTACACAAATGTAAACTAAATTCTCTAGAATTACATGACATTATCGTTGGTACTCAATACACTGACGGAAAAACTAGCTATCCTATGTCCTTAATTCCTTTAGGTTTGTATTGTAAGGTGGCCTTCGGGACTTTATTTTAAACTCAGGGAAACCGCAGTCAAACTTCCACACGTTCAAAGAAAAAATCTGCACTGGCTCTAGAATACTTTTTATTAAAAGTCACGAACGGTTTCGTATCCTGAGGATGCGTCTTCTAGTTGTGCGAAACCGGTCGCGAATTTCAATAAGATCTTAGGAATCCTTATTTCTACCATTCGTTACAGATGTTCTTTAAAGTTTTGTTTATGTTCTTCTGTCTTGTCAGTTCTCGGTTAATGATTTCAATAGGCTCTAATCACCATGGGACTTAACATCTGAGGTCATCAGTCCCCTAGACTTAGAACTGTAAAAACCTAATGAACCTAAGGACATTACACACATCCATGCCCGAGGCAGGATTCGAACCTGCGACCGTAGCAGCAGCGCAGTTCCAGACTGAAGCGCGTAAAACCGCTCGGCCACAGGAGCCGGCGTTTCATTAGGAATGCTCTCGGCTTAGTGCTATCTTTGACAGATAGTAAAACCGTCATTTCAGCAGGCTAAACATGGCTAGAACCTTTTCTGTTCGTAACCCAGATTTCCCTAGCATGCAGTGCAACAGGTTCAGCAGTAACCTTAGAGAATTTCATTTTTATGTCTCTTCGTGTATTTTTTAATTTTCTGCTTATAAGCCACTCTACATGCTCATCTTCGTTAAGCCCGCCCCTCCGCAGCTGAGTGGTCAGCGGAGATGGCTGCCATTAGGAGGAGCTGAGTTCGATTCCCGGTACTGCCAGAGATTTTCCTTGGCAGGGGGACTGGCACAGCTGCGCTCAGCTCGTGATGCCAGTTGAGATGTAGTGACTACGCACTCTGGAAAGTGGCAAAACGGCGAGGAGAGTAGTGTGGTGACCACATGCCCCTCCATACGGCACTCGCATGACGCCGCTAGGCGGAGGATGAGACGGCGGTCGATAGACATGCCTTGGGCCTTCAAGGCCTGGGCGAGAAGCTCCTTTTACCTCCGTTAAAAGTAGTGTAGCTCCCAAGGTAACAAGCTGCTGAACTTGTTGCAAAATCTGATATTCAGTTACTATTTTGTCGCGAACTGGGTATTTCCCATGGAATGCCATTGCCTTAGTTTTATTTGCTCCTATCGTACAGTTATAATTCTTACCAATTAAGTTTAAAGAATTGATTTTTTTTGTAGTTCGTCTTCAGTATTTGTCACTAATATAATGTCGTCAGCTATATTTTTCCTTGTTTATGTGGATCGGTTCTGGCACTTTTTCTTTCCATTTTCGGATGGAATCGTGTATGCAGGGTGTCCCAGGAAAAATGGTTAATATTGACGGATATGACCGAAGCGATGATTAGAAGCAAAAAATCTAGTAAACATGGTCTCTAAAAGCTATGAGCACTTGTTCATCTTCGCTGCTGTGAAACACAGCTCTTCTGCTGAACTAGCGCTCATTGCTCTTCAGGTACGTATTTTATAGCCCATGTATACCAGATTTTGTGCTTCTAATTATCGTTCCATTCACATACCTGAATACAGACCTTTCTTCCTCGGACACCATGTATAAATATTAGGAAGAATAGGCGATAAAGTACACCGTTGGTTTATTAAAATTTTTTGTCCTGTGTAATTTGGGGGGTCAAGTGTAATGTGAGTTCCTTTGTATAGACTCTTGATGCAGTTTATTAAGGGATGTGAGTATTCATGTTTTACCATAATTTCCGCACAAGCTCTGTCTATCCGCCCTGTGAAATGCTTTCTCAAAGCTATGTAAAAGTTGGTAAATTAAATTGTCTTCTTTCCTGTGCTCCACAGTGCTCTTACGGTTCTGTGGCTTTCCACTGCGTGCTGCAGTTGGTAATTGTTTAATATGACGTGGACGCGGTGAATCAGGAGCTGGAATATTAGATGACGATGTTTGGTTTGTGGGGCGCTCAACTGCGCGGTCATTAGAGCGCCTGTACAAATTCCCAATTTTTACACAGTCCAGTTTTTTTACACAGTCCAATCTAGCCGATGACAATGATGATGCGATTGAGATAACACAAAAACCCAGTCCTCGGGCAGAGAAAATCCCCAACACGGCAGAGAATCGAACCCGGGACCCGGTGATCCAGAGGCAGCAACGCTAGCCACTAGACCGTGAGCTGCGGACTGGATGATTAGAAAAGACGCGGGAATCAATGAGAAAATAGTGTTCGATAAACGTCGTCATGATCTGGAGTGTAGAAATTAAAAGGTATATTTTGTGCAGAATGTTGTTGTACGTAACAGAATAGTCGGTAAAATTGAAACTGTACTCTTAGGTTCATGCGTAATCACAACCTCGGAAATCAGGACATTTCTTAAATATCCCACAAAGTTTTCGAAACGATCATTGGGCTACGCTACAATCAGTCCGTTACCACAGCCAGTTTTCCTCAAATAACATTCGTTGGCTTCGCCACCTCACAAACAAACTGTAACATTTCAATCTGCCATCTACCTATAGACCTGCCCTCTACCTACAGCTACGCTACATACCAGTCAATCACAACAAGTTTTCTTACACTCACATTCATGGGCGTACCCAGCGAGGGGCAGATCCCCCGCCCCCCCCCCCCCTAGAAGATATTCGCAGTTTTTCACTAGTTTACTGTTTTGTTTAATAAGAAAAGCATGTTTTCTCGGATTGTACAAGCGCATTCTTGTATTTAAAATGTTTATTAAAAGCAGTTTTTCACTGGTTTACTGTTTTCTTTAATAAGAGTGCTGTATGTTGTCTCGAGTCCTTGTTTCCTGAGACTAGTATGACCTGCCCCCCTCCCCGTTCAGATCCTGGGTACGCCCTTGCTCACATTCGTTGGTTTTGCCAAACTACAACCAAACTGCAACGTTTCTGTCTATCTTAGACTTCGGGCTACACTAGAGATCAGTCTGTTACCACAGCCAGTTTCCTTCTGTCATTTCCCCGGGTTCGCCAACTCACAACCCAATCACAGTGTAGATAGCATACAGGAACGAAAGCAGAGGGTGACACCTTTTATTCGTAGGAAGCCAAGCGTAGCGCACGACGCCATTTTGAAACCGATAAATGCGAAACGATAGCTGCTCACTACTACGGCTCAAAATCGATATTCTTACGAAATTGAAGTAATCTACAAGGGTAAACAAAAACTTATACGAAAGCAAATGGTAACGAAATAAGTTGTGATAAATCTTTATCAAAAACTTATCGCATAAGTTTTTAAATTCATTACAGTTCATATGTACGAGCTGTGACTGCTACGCATTTTAGTTTCTGATAACATTGAAGTTACTGTGCTTTATGAATATCGGTTTTTTTTTCCTTGCAAAAATTTTATTTCACTTTTTTTTTTTTTTTTTTTTTTTTTTTTTTTTTCTTCTGCCGGCCGCGGTGGTCTAGCGGTTCTGGCGCTGCAGTCCGGAACCGCGGGACTGCTGCGGTCGCAGGTTCGAATCCTGCCTCGGGCATGGGTGTGTGTGATGTCCTTAGGTTAGTTAGGTTTAAGTAGTTCTAAGTTCTAGGGGACTTATGACCTAAGATGTTGAGTCCCATAGTGCTCAGAGCCATTTGAACCATTTTTTTTCCTTTTCTGGGACTCGGAGCTGAAAAAACAACTTCAGTTCAAACAGAAACAGCTGTTACGGGACGCTCTGCAGGAGTTTCCGTGTTTGTATCAGTGCTGGAATTTTTATTTATGTTTTAAGCCTGAATGTAACTCATGGGTATTATTTACTAGCATGTCTGGATGAAAAGTCATTAACGATGATTGACAGCGGTCCGAAATTAATCCGAAACAAACTGACGTGCCCGAACGGCCGAAGTGGTTAGAGCGATCCCTCGCGATAAGCGGGTTCGAATCCCGGTTCGGCAAAGAACTTATTTCCTATTAAACATAGGTGTCGGTTTAAAAGAAGACAGTACGCTGCATTAAAATTTAATAAATTTCACTCTAACATATTATGTAACAGTAATCATATTCTTTAACAACTGACGATTGATAAGTGTCGTCAAGAAACTTCTGTGAAGCTTTGTTCTAAATATGAGATGTGTTTCAGCTCTCCCATTACGTAACTGTTGGCGTGGAATGTCTTTTTCATCATTTACTCGTAGCAGCAGTACAACAGTAAACTGCGATCAGTTATTCAAGAAACGTGCATCTATTTGCACGAACTGTTCATGACTGAATTGCGGACTACTGGCAAGTTGCGCCGTCAGGCACTATACTCAAATTTAACTCCTATTTCCTCCGAACTGCATTGTGATGTGGGTAACCTTCCAACTTTAAAAACTATTTTAATGTGTTTGCGGCATTTAGTACACAGCAACGCATCACTTAAAAAGAACCAAACGTAAACCAGCCAGCGATCACATTTCTCACCGCAAACCCTTCAAATTTTATGCTGCAGAGTACTAGGAAATTAAGTATCAAACTAACTGTGACCAAAATTGTAAATATACACTTCATCATCGATCTGTGATATGACACTATAAGATACGAAAGAAAACAGTTTTTTGCACCAATCAGTTTCCTCAGAATCGATACAGGAGTGAAGAAAACACTCAAATGGAGAAAAGAGGTTTTTAATTTTTTAAGGAAAAAGGAGAACTTTCACCGAAAAACTAACTCCGGGAGTAAATGAACATTAGCTTCATTTACTTGCAGAATTTTTTTTAGTTTAATCATTTGTTGTTGTTTACTGCAAGAAAATGGGGAACTCAATTTTCTCACAAGCTTGTGGAAATCGCTCCTTACTTTCCTGTGTGGTCTTTTCTCTAGCTATTTCTCGTTATATATTTATAACTTTAACGGAACATGAAACAAATGTGTACTTGCAGGTAAACCCCGCAGTTAAAATGCGCACTTAATGAAATGAATAGAAGGTATCCATTCACCTTTGGTTTCGGACACAGCTGTTTACTCGGTTTCAGTATGGCAGACTTCGAGCATGCGCACTTCATTTTGGCGCGTGGACTACGGCAGAATTTCTATTCTGTATACTCTCTGCTCTGTGACCTAACTATAACACTGAAATACGAAAACAAATCCCAATAAATTCTGGCGTATTCCGAGAAACATATAGCACAAGAAATGTATACGAAAACAAGTAACCAATTTCATAATTCTTAAGATTTAAATCAATAATAGCCAATCTTGCCCTATCCATATCGAAAATAAAACTAATCAATTCGTATCTTCCGCCTAAACAAGCCACTAGATTCAGCAATTGTCACTGGCCACTGCGTAGTGTCACTCGATTGGCTACGACCAACGGAAACGAATCAGAAGAACCCTAAGAGCATATTAAGCAGATTACTGGTGTGTACTGCATACACAGCGGTCGAGAGCGCGATGCCGCAACTTGCAGACTGCAGTGCGCGCTCGGCTGAAGCAACTGCCTCGACCGCGTAGGGGTTGGCTGATGGCCGTGCAGCGGGGCATGCCCGGCCCGCGGTCTCGTTCAGTCACCGCGTTTACGACGACCCTGGCAATGGAAGACAGACATCCTGTGACGACGACTCAGGTTAAGGACCCGGCATCTTCTGGTACGACGAAAACGAAAAACATAGGAGAGCCTGGACCACGATATCCTGCGGGTCTGGGGGTTAGAAGAGGCCTGAGGTATTCCTGCCGGTCGTAAGAGGCGACTAAAAGGAGTCTCACACGTTTCTGCCTTTGTGATGGTCCCCTGTAGGGTTTAGGGTTTGACCTTCCGTTTTCTTACGTCTTACGCCGCCGCTACTACAGTTCTAGCCCCATCAGCTCTGCCAACCTCAGTCACCTCTCAGAGCCAGAAGGCTAAACCTGCCCCCTTAATGGTGGGAGGCACCTCCCTCCCTTTTGCTCCTGCACCACCTACTTCAGAACCAATACCCCCCCCCCCTCCCCCAAACATTGGTGATGTCTGTCCCCACTTCTAAGCCAGAGAAGCATAAAACTTCTTCAGCTAGGAAGGGGTCGCTTGGGTCACTCCCTTCCCACGTTTCTGCTAGTGGGAAAGATGACAACCGCCAGTGGCTGAAGAGCCCAAAAGCAGCTGGTTGCAGAGCTTCACGCTCATCCTCAGTCCCAGAGACTGAATCAGTGAAGCCCTCCCAGCCAGGGAAACCCAAGGAACAGCGAGAGAAATCCAAAAAGGTCCCCAACACCAAGGGAATTGCGGTGGCACCAATACCACCGCTACCTATAAGCTCTGCATCTGAGGATGAGGTGCAGATTCTGACGTCCGCTGAAGACCTAGGTCTCGCCATACCCTCAGACTGCTCAGGCAAAAAATCGGTGGCAGCAGGTGACCCTGCGGCTTAACTGCCTCATTGAATGTTCCATGCCTTCCCAGTCTCACTATGTCACCCTCCAGTGGAATTGCGCCTGTTTTTTCCACCGCCTGGCTGAGCTACGGCAACTGTTAAGCTTTACACCTGCTTTCTGCATTGCCTTCCAAGAAACCTGGTTCCCGGCAATGCAGACCCCTGCCCTCCGCAGCTATAAGGGACACTACAGGAACCGCAGCGACTGTAATCGAGTGTCAGGTGGAGTTTGCGTTTGTGTCCTAAACTCAGTCTGTAGTGAACCTGTGCCCCTTCAAACCCCTTTTGAAGCTGTGGCTGTCAGAATAAGGACAACGCAGGAGATAACTGTCTGCAATGTATATCTTCCTCCAGATGGTGTAGTATCCGTGAATGTATTAACTGCACTGATTGATCAACTCCCTAAACCTTTCCTACTTTTGAGAGATTTTAACGATCATAACCCTTTGTGGGGTGGCACCGTGCTTACTGGCTGACGCAGAGGCGTCGAAACTTTACTGTCTCAGTTCGACCTCTGCCTCTTAAATACTGGACCACCACACATTTCTGTGTGGCTCGAGGTAGTTACTCGGCCATTGATTTATCAATTTGTAGCCCAGGACTTCTCCCATCTATCCACTGGAGAGCACATGACGACCTGTGTGGAGTGACCACTTCCCCATATTCCTGTCACTGCCCCAGCGTCAAGCTCAAGGGGCCTGCCCAGATGGGCTTTAAACAAGGTGGACTGGGAAAATTTCACCTCTGCTGTCACCATTGTATCTCCCCCACATGCGAACATCGATGTGATGGTTGAGCAGGTGACTACAATAATCGTTTCTGTGGCAGAAAACACGATCCCTCACTCTTTAGGGTGCCCCCAGCGAAAGACAGTGCCTTTGTGGTCGCCGGAAGTCGCTGAATTAATTGAGGAGCGTCGGTGAGCTCCACAGCGGCATCCTTCCTTGGAGCACCTCATAGCCTTTAAATGGCTCCGTGCTCGCGTTCGCCAGCTTATCAAACGACGGAAGCAGGAATATTGGGGGAGATATGTCTCGACCATTCGGTGCCATACGTCACCTTCCCAATTATGGGTACCAGACCCCAACAGGTGTTCCCAGTGTTAACATAAATGGCGTGTTATCTACCGACGGAAACGCGATTGCTGAGCACTTTGCTGAGCACTATGCTCGAGCCTCTGCGTCGGAGAATTACCCCACAGCCTTTCGCACTCTCAAACGGCGGCTGGAAGGGAAAGTTCTCTCGTTTACTACACGCCACAGTGAATCCTATAACTCCCCATTTACAGAATGGGAGCTCCTCAGTGCCCTTGCACATTGCCCCGACACAGCTCTTGGACCAGATCGGATCCACAGTCAGATGATCAAACATCTCTCATCTGACTACAAGCGACATCTCCTCATCATCTTCAACTGGATCTGGTGCGATGGCGTCTTTCCATCGCAATGGCAGGAGAGCACCATCACTCCGGTGTTCAAACCCAGTAAAAACCCACTTGATGTGGATAGCTATTATCCAATCAGCCTCACCTACGTTCCTTGTAAGCTGCTGGAACGTATGGTGTGTCGGCGGTTGGGTTGGGTCTTGGAGTCACGTGGCCTACCGGCTCCATGTCAGGGCGGCTTCCGCCAGGGTCACTTTACCACTGATAATCTTGTGTCCCTAGAGTCTGCCATCCGAACAGCCTTCTCCAGACGCCGACACCTGGTTGCTGTCTTTTTTGATTTTCGAAAATCGTATGACACGACCTGATGACATCACATCCTTGCCACATTAAACGAGTGTGGTCTCCGACGCCCACTCCTGATTTTTCACCAGAATTTCCAGTCGCTTCGTACTTTCCGTGTCCAAGTTGGTTCATCCCATAATTCCCCCCAAATCCAGGAGAATGGGGTCTCGCAGGGCTCTGTATTGTGTGTTTCTCTATTTTTAGTGACCATTAATCAGCAGATGAGAGATTAATCAGCAGCTGTAGAGCCGTCGGTCTCATCTTCTCTGTATGCAGACGACTTCTGTATTTCATATTGCTCCACCAGCACTGGTGTCGCTGAGCAGCGCCTACAGGGAGCCATCCACAAGGCGCAGTCATGGGGTCTAGCCAACGGTTTCCAGTTTTCGACGCAACGTCGTGTGTTATGCACTTCTGTCGGCGTCGTACCGTTCATCCAGAACCAGAACTTTACCTTAATGACGATCCACTCACTGTGGTGGAGACATATCGATTCTTATGACTTGGATTCCTCACCTTCGTCAGCTTAAGCCTAAGTGCTGGCAGCACCTCAATACCTTCCGCTGCCTGAGCAACGCCAACTGGGGTGCAGATCGCTCTACGCTGCTGCATCTCTAGAGAGCCCTTGTTCAATCCCGCCTTTGCCATGGGAATCTCGTTTATGGTTCGGCGGCGCCCTCAGCGTTGCGTTTACTGGACCCAGTGCACCACTGTGGCATTCGCCTAGCGACAGGAACTTTTACGACGAGTCCGGTGACCAGCGTCCTTGTGGAATCTGGAGTGCCTCCACTGAAGGTTAGGCGTGCACAACTATTGGGCCAGTTACGTAGCACACGTTCGTAGTTCTCCTGCACATCCGAACCACCATCTCCTTTTCCCACCCACGGCGGCCCAGGTCAGGGTTTCCAATTGCAGTTTGTGTCCGATCCCTTCTTTCTGAACTGGAGTCCTTGCCTTTACCACCTATACTAGAGGTCCATTCACGTACACCTCCATGGTGTACATCTAGTCCGTAGCTTCGTCTGGACCTTTCACATGGCCCTAAGGACTCAGTTAACCCAGCAGCTGTTGCCACTTCCTCTCGATTCTTGACAAGTACCGAGGCCACGAATTGGTTTACACCAACAGCTCGATGGCTGATGGACACGTCGGCTTTGCGTATGTCCATGGAGGACATATTGAACAGCATTCGTTGCCTGATGACTGCAGTGTTTTCACTGCCAAGCTGGTGGCTATATCTAGCGCTGTTGAGCACATCTGTTCATGCCCTGGGGAGCCGTTTCTTCTGTGTACTGACTCCTTGAGCAGCCTACAAGCTCTCGACCAGTGCTACTCTCGTCATCCTTTGAGAGCAACCATCCAGGAATCCATCTATGCCCTGGAACAGTCCGGTCGTTCTGTGGTGTTTGTCTGGACCCCAGGTCACGTTGGAATCCTAGGCAACGAAGTTGCTGTCAAGTTGGCCAAACAGGCTCCGCAGAAACCGCTAATGGAGATCGGCTTCTCTGCAACTGAGCTGCGTTCAGTACTACACCGCAAGGTTTTGCGGCTATGGGAGACGAAATGGCATAACCTCAGCACGCACAACAAACTTCTTGCCATTGAGGAGACTACGAATGTGTGGCAGTCCTCCATGCGGGCCTCTCGCAGGGACTCTGTGGTTCTCTGCCGGCTCCGCGTTGTCCGCGCCTGGTTGACACACGGCTACCTGCCGCACTGTGATGACCCACCTCAGTGTTGGTGCGGCGCCCGGCTGACAGTAGCCCATATCTTGGTGAGCTGTCCTTTTTTGGCAGCCCTGCGATGGATTCTTCAGTTTCCGGATTCGTTGCCATCAGTTTTAGGTGACAACGCCTCATATACTAATTTAGTTTTACATTTTACACGCGACGTTGGGTTTTATCATTCTATATAAGTTTAAGCGCATGTTCTTTTTTCTTTGTGTTCTCCACTATAATGCTTTTAGGGTGGATGTTTTAATGTGTCGCAGAGTGGCTGGCTTTTCCTTTTTATTCTCGTGGTCGGCGAGCCACAACCATCTGCTCTCTTGTTTTCACGCCTTCTACCTGTTTCTTGCTTCTCTCTATGGTTTTCGTTTCCTGTTTTTATCCATAGTGGTGTTGGTTGTCCTTCTGTTGTTCTTCTAGTTCTCCTTTTCTCTTGTTATTGTGCTGTACATCTCCTTTCTTTTCTTCTTTCCGTTGTGTAATTATTTTACGGGGAACAAGGGACCGGTGACCTCGCAGTTTGGTTCCTTCCCCCCCTCTTTCAAACCAACCAACCAACCAACCTGTACCCGGCCGCGGCCGCGCAGCCTGCGTCGTCCTAGACTGAGATCCATATCGGAAACAAGGCAACATAACACTGTAGATCCTTACACTCCACCGGGAGTCAACATTTACCCTCCGCCGACCGCGGACGATCTGCAAATCACCGCAGAAGGCCGCAGCAGGCGTGACCAACTAGCAACGAACCTTACCGCCAAGCGTGGACTGAAAACACCCGAAGTGGGTAACAACGACTCATCAGATGAGGACAGCGGGTGCAGCCCGGCCCCGAGTCAGAAGCCGATTCCGCAGATTCATCTGACGACGAAGGCGATGGACAACCATTCCAAACGGTTCGCCATGAACAGACGTCAAAAATGCGGAAAGATTTACAAGAACATTCCAACAGGTGCCAACACCCGATTCCTACATCAAACCAGTTCGGATCGCTTCCAGTAGAGGGTGAGGTGGAAGTGACGTCGCAGACATCTGTAAAGAAAACTTCCACCGCCGCCCACTCTGACCAACCACAGCCGCCGAAAGTGACAGTAGCAAATACACCATCAATCACAATTCAGTATACCTGCAAATACCTTTCCCTAAGTGCGGAGGTGAAGAAACAGGCCTCCAGCCCGATAAAGATCATATATAAGGAGGAAACAATTAAATGCCTTTTTGAGACTATGAAGATCAACATAAAGTGCTCTGCTTCTTTCGTAAGACGAAAATCCCGTTTTTCATTCAACAGCTACCAATGGAAAAATCTCTAAAAGTGGTGATCAAATATCTATTGGCAGAGATTATAGCCAAAGAAGTGAAAAAGGAACGACATGCCAGAAGCTTCTCCCCCCAACCTCTGTCCACCAGCTCAAGTCTAGAGATGAGAAAAACACTGAGTTGGTGACTCAATCTATGATATTCGCCATATAATGGATACACAAGTCATTTTGGAGGAAACCCGAGCTCAGATTGGCCCTTATCAATGCAAGCGCTCCCTCAAATTTTTTCACACAGCAAATTATTGTGACCTACCTGACATATGCATTCGGTGTGGGAACAACCAGCAAACGCAGTCCTTTACCAAGCCACGAGCTCAGAAGGCAGAGTGTGCAAGCTGTCATGGCGATCATCTGGCAACATATAGAGGCTGTCTAATGTTTCAACAAGCCCTTCATGTGTATATGGCCCAGGGGTAGGCTATCTGGAGAGAGGAGCAGCAACCTACCAGAACACCAAACTCCAACAACACTGGAGATTTTTGACACCAAGACATTTCATTCATCGACAACCTCCAGATGGAGCCGCCAGCTATCTGCAACTCAGGCGAGTGTCCAAACCCTAATGGATGGCACCGACCTCTCAGGATTTTTTACAAGTATCAAAGACTTCATTGCTTCCTTGGAACAATGGAACATCGTCACCACCATTAAGGATACTTTACAAAAATTAAAGAACGCACAAAATACCCTCATGAATCTCTTGGTGCTCTTCGAGGGAGCCATATCTCTGTTTGCCCACAATCACAGCCTCTGAAGCTGTCCAGACCAGAGACCACTAACTATGCATTTTTAATGCTAATGGAATTCTTCGTCGAAAATTCGAACTGGAATAATTTGTACACTGGCATCAGATTGACGTTCTACTAGCAACTGAAACACATCTCTGTCCCACTAAGACAAACTAAAAAGCATGGCAGGCTACAGGATGGGGCGAGATGGCCTTGTCTATCAAAAACTCGATCACCTGTGCGCACATTGCTCTCCCCTCACTGGAGACCTTTGAGGCCACTGCAATTGCAGTTTCCACATCCTATGGACTTATTACTTTCCTTGTTGCTTATCTGAGTCCTCAGAGATCGTTCGAGCAGAATGTTCTACAGCTCATTTGTGCCAGATTCCCAAACATGTTAGCCGGCCGCGGTGGTCTCGCGGTTCTAGGCGCTCAGTCCGGAACCGCGCGACTGCTACAGTCGCAGGTTCGAATCCTGCCTCGGGCATGGATGTGTGTGATGTCCTTAGGTTAGTTAGGTTTAAGTAGTTCTAAGTTCTAGGGGACTGATGACCGCAGCTGTTAAGTCCCATAGTGTTCAGTGCCATTTGAACCATTTGAACCAAACATGTTAGCTGGCGACTTGAACGCCAAATACTTCGCCTGGCGTTCTTGGCGTACCAGTCTACGTGGGATACATCTTCAAAATATGGAGGAGCCTGGACGCTATAGTCTTTGGACCAGAAGACTCAATACACATTCCAGCAAATCCAACACAGTCCAGATGACCTGGGCATCGTTACACTTAAGGATCTATAACTAGATCTTCAGTGATGTATGGTCAACGACCTTACCTCTGATCGCCATACCATGTTCGGTGTACTGCCTGAGGCCCTGGACTGCTTACCAGAACCACTGTCTCTCGCTACAGACAGGTACTGATTAGCGTGATGGCTCAATAATGTCTGTCCAACCGATGATGTGTCAGCTACTGAGGGGAGATCAAGCATCCCTTCCGCCAGGTTTATGTTACCATGGTACACTACGTCTCCCCCCCCCACACACACACACACAAAAAACACGTTCTCTCCATGATAGTTGTATGTAGCTGTGCTATTTTCTGAGTGCATGGTACGTCGCACGAATCGTCTCAATTCCAAAACCTGGCAAAGACCTGAGTCTACCAAAAACCTACGTCCTATCAGCCTACTTTCCACTTTATCGAAGTTGCTGTAACGCCTCATTCTGCTCCACATGACACCATTTATCCACAATCAGGATATTAATCCAGATTAGTTTGCCTTCCAGCCTTTGCTTTCAGCTGAACTTTCAACTACTGTGAGTCACAAAATACATCGCCTATAATATGAATGTTTCCAATTATACAGCGGCCATGCTTTTAAACATAGAAAAAGTGTATGGCCATGTGTGGACTGATAAGCTCCTGCTCAAACTGCAAAATCTTCAGACCTTCCCTGACTATTGTCTACGTATAATTGGCAGCTTTCTCCAACACCAGCAGATAATGGTTCACATTGAGGGGCAATACTCCAGCGTTAGACGCCTGCAGGAAGGTCTCCCACAGGGCTAAGTCCTATTCTAAACTCTTTTCGTCGTTTATGTTAACGACTTACCCATCCTGCCCCAGGTCGTCCTAGCTCAATTTGTGGACGACACAGCCCCACTCACTGGTAGCTGGTGGGTTACCGCAACAGTGGGGAGACTGCAACGTCAACTCACGCTGACGGCACAGTGAGGAACAGATAATCACAATCATCTCAACGCCGAAAAAACTAAGGCTGTCGTCATCACTTGCAAACGCCCCAACTAGAGGGAGAGGTTTATACCTCACCATCAAGATCCTGCATGGATGAACCAACTAAAATACTTAGGGGTGACCCTGGATAGCAAACTCATTTTCAAACGTCAGATCTACAACAAAAGGATTCGACTATTATACCTCCTACACCAACTGTACCCATTGTTGATTGGTGTGCAGATGAATGTTCGAATGAAGCTTCATCTATATCGAGGGACAGTTTTACCTGCACTTCTTTATGGCTGCCCCACGTGGGGAACTACCAGCCTGAACTATTCCGTAGGATAGATAAACTCAGGCCCACTACCCAGCAACTGGAATATACTGGCTCTAACGCTCAACAACGGTGGTGCCGAGTGTGGGTCCCTCGTCCAATCATCGTGCCCCCCCCCCCCCCCCCCAGTAACTGGAGCCAACGAAAACCGACACCTTTACTAAAGCCACATGCTATGAGCCCTCCCCCCAGCATACGTCTGAATAAGCCTTGAGTATATCCGTATACCCAGACATCCCAGAAGTCCAGACTTAAAGCAAGGTAGTACTTGGCTCACTTCTCACACAAATACACACCCACACACTCAAAGAAAAAGGTGCAGCAATTACACATATGTGTGGCACAAGCGCCACGCAAGTAACAGTAGTGTTAACTGGTATTGGTGTGAGTGCTCATACAGCGGAGACCACGTGACCCCCAAAAGCGGCCACAGGTGCTCAGCCCGGCCCAGCAGCGAGGAAAGCAGAGCTGCCGGCACCAGGGCCGGTATGAGGTCGGCACACCGCGCATCCTGGAGTGGACCGCAGGAAGACACCTGCAGCCGCCCGCCGCACTTTCTCCGGGGTACCACATGGCCCGCGGTTGCTGGGCAACGCCACCGCCGCATTCCGGACACGAGCTGACCGCCGCAAGTGAATGTATCCAGTGGCGTAGTTTGGTAGCTTGGGCCATGGTGCGGAGTTTTAACTTGTCATTCCGCCCCTACCCAGTCTCACTAACCCTAATAAAAGCAATAAACATTTTTTATGATCCCATTTTTGATAAAAGTGGCAAAGTATAATATTAACCATTTTTTTAAAGTTTTTGTGAATAAGTAAACAAAACGTATCTTTTAAAACAATGCATCTTAACTCACTATTGCAACTTCACTCGGGCTTGTACACAAAGTTTTGTTATGCCTCGTCTGCAAAAGGGGTTCGGTTGTGCACAGTTGCATTTGCGCCTTATTTTGAGTAAATAGCCAGCCTAATAAGGTACGTTGTCCAAGACGCGACGCACACTAGCGACTGCGACGGGTCGCTACGTGACGTCAGAAGTTGCCTGCTGGCGCATGCGCAGTTCGAGTTTGGGATGCGACGCGCGACTGTTGCGGCAGCTGTCGCAGCACTGCACCAGTGAGCAGTGTTGCGACGGAAGTCGCACGACACAAAGACGTACGGCTGCCAGAAAGCCACTCAAGGAAAACTGAAATGAGCCACTCACAGGATGTGATGCTCTGTGAGCTGGTCTCGCTACATCCTTGCCTTTACGATTTGAAGAACCCTAAATATAGAGACACTATGTTCAGAGACAGAATTTGGGAAGAAATTGGTGCACAGTTGAAACTGGCAGGTGAGTGAAATATATAATATTTTCCCATTAATGCAAATTTTTCAGGCCTGTTATGAAAATCATATAATCCATGCAGATGTAGAATTAGAATGATGAAAATGAACTTGAAGGTCAATTTTCGCATTACTCTTTTTTGTGACGATAAAAATTGAAAACGGCAAGTACATTATAAAATGAACAATCTAAAGTATAACGAGAAAGTTACATTTTACAATACCTTCACTTCGAAAGTAAACGGTAGATTGGTGTCTTGATGATACCTCCTAGTTGTGAAAAACCACCACCAGATTGTTGTACAGCTTTCTGTAATCAATAGATGTTCGTTTTTGAGGAAGGCGTTTCTCAACAGATTGCGCAAACAGTTTGCTGCAATAAGTAATTTGTCACATTCACTTCAATTCATTGGTAGAAGGTGGTGCTCAAAAAACTTGTGCCAAAAGTGCACTACTGTTTTACAAGGCCCTTCTGGTCTGACACAGTTCACAATTGAAATTCGTCTTTTGTAAATCCTGGAGTCATCTTTTGAGTGCAGCTTGGCAAGATTAAATGTTCATGTCATCCATAACGATGTATGCTGTCAGAATATAAGAATATGGAAGTTCATTTGGATGGGAATAAAGAGTCAGTCGGCTATGAAAGTTGCCTTAGCTTGTTCCAAAAGTTTCTGCATGGGAGAAACTGACAAGTATAATTTGGGGAAATTTTGTGAACAAGCATGGACATTATTTCTTCCACATTTCTGCTAGTGTATACTATAGACGTTCAGAATGAAAATTCTAGAGATGTTCAAGGTGAAACCCTATCTTGTTGTCAAGAACTTGAAACAATGCAATGACGCTAGCGTGCGCTTATTGTTAATAAACTTATCTTTCATTGGAATTTTAGGTGAAATGTGCAAAAACACATGGAGGAATATTCGGGACCCGTGTCAGAGAAATAAACGAGAAAGAAAGCTTGGAACAGGTTCAGATGCCTCAGCAAAACCAAGAAAATGGGTTCTGCTTGATCACTTGGCTTTAAGAAACCTACATTTCGTGGCATTTTAAATGAAATTGTCAAGAGCATATGGAGAAATATTAGTAACTCATACCGGAGAAATATATGACATAAAATGGTTTCATTGGGTCCAAACGTGTCAGCGAAACAAAACAAATGCATTCTCTATCGTGTGATGACCACACGATTCTCGTTGCGCGTCGACAGAACTGGCGGCTAGTCGCGACGCTCCCGGAGATATATGAGCCCAAATCTCGGAAACGGAGATCGATATCATTCTGATCTCAACTTTAAAAATAAATTCGATATGTTAGCTTCTTTTCATCGGCAACGATGTATGACCTAACGTGAACCATACGTAAAGTAGCCAGCGACCACATTTTTCACTGTACACAATTCAAATTTTATGCAGTAGGTTACTTGTAAATTAAGTATCGGAATAACTGTGACGAATATCGGAAAAATATACACCTCATTATCAAGCTGTGATGTGAAACTGTAAGATACGCAAACATCAATTTTTTGTGCCTTTAACTTTCCTCACAATTGATAGAGAAGTAATATACAGCGAAAAAAACACGCAAAACCGGAAGAGATACTTTTCAATTTTTTAAAGTAAAAGGAGAATCTGTATCGAAAAAGTAACTCTGGGAGCCGATGTAACTTTGTTGCATTAACATACAGTATTTTTTACAGCAAGAAAATCGGAATTCTTATTTTTCTTATGTATTTGAATCCGCCGCCGCCGCCGACCGGAGCTTGGGAAACGGCGACGACTCCAGTCGTGTTGCGGCCGTGTCGCCGTCTGCCAGGGTGGGAAAAGAGGAGGGGGCAGCGTCGCAGTCGCAGCCAACTGTCGCGTCTTGCACAACGTAACTTAAGTACAGCAGTGAATGAATTCAAGTATTTGTGTAAATCACGATCGTTCAGAAATGATTTACACCGACAACAGTTCAGATTGAAAACATTTTTATTTTACTAAATCACATCCACAAAACAAACTGATGGCCACGTGATACTATGTCGGCGGTTCTTAGCCGCACCGCTGGATCACGATCAAAAGACCCCGACCTTTGTCCCCTATCCTCTGTCCTGTGTCCGGTCACGTGACACTACATTAGTCAAATATATTATTTCTAAACATGGCCATCATGCATTTACAATGTTACAATATTAAAATACGTAAACTAAATACCTTATATTATTTTGTAGACAATCATCAAATTATTTACATATTTAAGGGCACTCCACTTTTTGGCAGTTTCACCCCTCTTCTTTTGTTTAATCACGTCTTTGCCTAAAAGGTGTGGCATACGAAATACTCATTTTGCTCTACATAGATCGAAAACTGAACAGTACCTTCACAATAAAAGACAATAACTTATTATGCAGAGGTTCTCAAACATCCTTACAACTTAATTTTTACACAAAACATGTTCTTTAATGTCCAAAATATTATCCCTGCTACTATGGTTTAAATTTGAGTTTTGAACTATTTTGAAGAGCTCTATGTCTATAGAGAACTCCTATTTCAGTGATCAGATAACCAGAAAATCCAATGATTAGCAAGTCAAGCACACCTTACATTATTAACATATGTACCAAGTTATGCACTGAGACATAAACAATTATGTAACTACATAATTCAATGTGAAACTGTTATATGCTGCCTCCTCTCTTTATCAAGAAGGTGACTCCATAAATATATTGACTTGTGCTTGCTACACCCCAACTGTTCTTCCACAGTATTCATTACCACATCCAGCAAATTAGTTATACTATTACATTATCCCTCGTAACCTCACACTATTACGAAATGAGAAATAGCAGCACCTGTTAATAACACTGACACTGCTATGTCGTATTTATTCGCGAATATCAGGTTCTCGACTCTCGACTCTCTTCCTGGACGGAAGATACGTAAGTGCAGGTTGTGGGACGTGGACCATGACATATGGAAGTTTAGGTGTGACCATGAGTCGTGCACGGATAGCCGAAGCGAGTTAAGGCGATCGTTCTCGTAAAGCGGGAAATCCAGATTCGACTCTCAGTTCTTCACAAATTTTCAGTGTCATCATTTCAATGTACAGCCGACGGTGGTGCATACTCGCAGTTGCGAATGCATTTCCCGTAATTCACTATCAATGATGCAGTACGAATAACCAAATATCGTCTTAGTGACAGATGACTTTAACATGTAGCTTAGAGTCTCTTCCTTGTAACTTTTTCTGCTGCAAATTTTAAAAATGAGACATCAAAATCGAAAACTTTGGCTACACTATTTTCGATTGGTAAAATTGTCTATTCAGAGGATCTAGCTTGACTCTTAGTGAACCTGACTAAGAGAGTTCTTCACTGTAAATACATTAGGAGTAAAGGAGACCGCTCGTCGAAAAGCAGAAGCGCTAAGTCGTCAACAGGCACACATAAAAAAGCTGACGTGAAACACTGGCATTGAGTCCAACTGGCGCCGTGTGGGGGCATAAGCTTCTGAATGAGTGCATGTGTGTTACGCGCTCATGTGATCGTTCTGTGTTCCCTGTGTGTACTTGTACTCTAGTTCGAGAAAGGATTTATTCCGAAAGCTACTAAGTTTTCTTCCCTTATTGCATGTGCCTGTCCACAACTCAGCACTTCTGACTTTCAATGAGTGGTCTCCTTTACTCCCAAAGTGTTTGTATCCTATCAGTTGTTTTGTGAAACTCCTCGCACATGATATTAGCGAAACACTCAGATTGAAGAAAAATCGTAACTCCAAAATGAGTTTGTGAACAAATTTGTAAAATTCATATTCAACCACGAACTGTAAGAATCCTAAATATGTCCAATCAAGAGACTGTTCTTGTGGAATTTTGGCAGCTGGCAGAAACCTTCTTAGGAGTGATTTTCCTCAAGCATACCATCTTTAGAAACCTCATCATGATTGTCAAGTAAACTTTTTACAAACGTGCGAAGTTCCGTGTCTGAGGTTTTAACCAGATTCCTGCGCCCTAAAACACCAAAACGATCTGGTATATGATAGAATATTTTTAAATTTTTTAAAGACCCATTAATATCTTTTGGTAGCCGCGTTAGCTGTTAGCAGTGCCTTTATTACAGGATTACACACAAGCTGTTTCACGATGATTTAGTCGTACCCTCACGTGTAAACATGCAACAAATTTAAGGTTGGTTCGCTAAAATACACGGTCTATCAACGTTCAGATGGCTTTTGTATTGCCATACAAGTCTAAATATAATATGATCTGATATCGTCCCATGGTTTTGCAACGTGCATCGATTTCTTGTAGAAACCGCCCGATGCGCTCCAACATTAACCTTCTCAGCAAAGTCAGCGTCTTCACGTGCAGCCACCTATCCAGGCATCACTTTCTTCTTCCTCATAATTTTTTTTTCACTTGAAAGCCCAACTCTTGTCACATATCTCCTTGGTAAATTGTAGTACTTATTCAATAAGATAATTTCTCTTGTGTTTAAAAAAAGCTTTAGATTTCTCATCCTAGAAATACACATTGTATAGGCGACTCCACAACTTGAAAATAGTTACTTTCGTGCTTGAATTCTTCTAAGACAGAGAACCTGATCTTCAAGAAAAATATAATTTAATACACTTACAGCAGTAATTATATTCAGCTAAACGTTTGGCTTAAAACCACTTTTTTGAATCGAGGAGACTATGAACCATATGTGTCATCCATCCACAACCTCAGTAATTTTACGATCACAGTACCCTCGCTAATAAACTATCGATTTTCTTTAGTTTACAAGCTCAAATTTCTACTGACCACAAAATAATAGCACGAAAACCTTCACAACACGAGAAACTTCGCAAAAATAGTTTACTGAGTGACAAGTTTTGTTAACAATGCCCCTATACAAACTTAAGATCTTTGACATCACTGTGTCAATTGCTGTGACAGAATAACTTCCGTTTACACGTTATTTTGGCGGTATGATGTTCGTATACAAGCAAAACAGTCAGGCCCGATCCATAAGCTCTCTAGATGCCCGCCCGCTCTTACATTTGTGAGGAGTGGAACACCGAACATAAATATATTTATACAACTCGTTCCACAGTTCCTAGCAAGTTTTTGCTGGTACTCGGTTCGGACCACACCACCAGCTATCTCGTACCTATTATTCTGATTCTGTCTGCTATACTCGTACTCTTGGTTAGCAAGCACTAGCCGGTAAGTCACACGCTGGAACCTTCGGTAAGCTAAGCGTCCTTTTTTGGCGGCAGGAGCATTGTCGAGTCGCTCCGTCATTGTTCCCATACGTAAAGAGCTGGTACGCGATTAAGTCGGTATCTGGAGCTATAAGTGTTAGTCGGTTCGTAAAGATGGGAACCAGCCACAGTTAAAGCTAAAGCTGTTGTTGAGAGAAAGCACTGTCTCAAAAAGTTAAGCGGTTAGTAAACAAAATTGGAAATTTGTATCAAGTTCCTAGTACCCGTGGTCTAGGGGTAGCGTCTTTGATTCATAATCAAAACGTCTTCGGTCCCGGGTTCGATCCCCGCCACTGCCTAAGTTTTGATAAATAATCAGCATTGGCGGCCGAAGACTTCCGGCATAAGAAGTCAGCCTCATTCTGCCAACGGCCTTGTCAAAGAGGGCGGAGGAGCGGATAGAGGTCCAGGGCACTCTCTTGTCCTAGGGGTGGGAAATTGCCCCTAAAGGCGGAAGAATCAGCAATGATCAACGACATGAGGATGCAGAAGGCAATGGAAACCACTGCATTAAAGACACGTAACGTGTATCCACAGGACATGTGGCCTGAAATTGAAGAAGTGTCATGATGATCTCTCCATTGGCAAAAGATTCCGGAATAGTCCCCCATTCGGATCTCCGGGAGGGGACTGCCAAGGGGGAGGTTACCATGAGAAAAAGATTGAATAATCAACGAAAGGATAACGTTCTACGAGTCGGGGCGTGGAATGTCAGAATCTTGAACGTGGTAGGGAAACTAGAAAATTTGAAAAGGGAAATGCAAAGGCTCAATCTAGATGTAGTAGGGGTCAGTGAAGTGTAGTGGAAGGAAGACAAGGATTTCTGGTCAGATGAGTATCGGGTAATATCAACAGCAGCAGAAAATAGTATAACAGATGTAGGATTCGTTATGAATAGGAAGGTAGGGCAGAGGGTGTGTTACTGTGAACAGTTCAGTGACCGGGTTGTTCTAATCAGAATCGACAGCAGACCAACACCGACAACGATAGTACAGGTATACATGCCGACGTCGCAAGCTGAAGATGAACAGATAGAGAAAGTGTATGAGGATATTGAAAGGGTAATGCAGTATGTAAAGGGGGACGAAAATCTAATAGTCATGGGCGACTGGAATTCAGTTGTAGGGGAAGGAGTAGAAGAAAAGGTTACAGGAGAATATGGGCTTGGGACAAGGAATGAAAGAGGAGAAAGACTAATTGAGTTCTGTAACAAGTTTCAGCTAGTAATATCGAATACCCTGTTCAAGAATCACAAGAGGAGGAGGTATACTTGGAAAAGGCAGGGAGATACGGGAAGATTTCAATTAGATTACATCATGGTCAGACGGAGATTCCGAAATCAGATACTGGATTGTAAAGCATACCCAGGAGCAGATATAGACTCAGATCACAATACAGTAGCGATGAAGAGTAGGCTGAAGTTCAAGGCATTAGTCAGGAAGAATCAATACGCAAAGAAGTGGCATACGGAAGTACTAAGGAATGACGAGATACGTTTGAAGTTCTCTAACGCTATAGATACAGAATTAAGGAATAGCACAGTAGGCAGTACAGTTGAAGAGGAATGGACATCTCTAAAAAGGGCCATCACAGAAGTTGGGAAGGAAAACATAGGTACAAAGAAGGTAGCTGCGAAGAAACCATGGGTAATAGAAGAAATACTTCAGCTGATTGATGAAAGGAGGAAGTACAAACATGTTCCGGGAAAATCAGGAACACAGAAATACAAGTCGCTGAGGAATGAAATAAAGAGGAAGTGCAGGGAAGCTAAGACGAAATGGCTGCAGGAAAAATGTGAAGACATCGAAAAAGATATGATTGTCGGAAGGACAGACTCAGCATACAGGAAAGTCAAAACAACCTTTGGTGACATTAAAAGCAACGGTGGTAACATTAAGAGTGCAACGGGAATTCCACTGTTAAATGCAGAGGAGAGAGCAGATAGGTGGAAAGAATACATTGAAATCCTCTATGAGGGTGAAGATTTGTCTGATGTGATAGAAGAAGAAACAGGAGTCGATTTAGAAGAGATAGGAGATCCAGTATTAGAATCGGAATTTAAAAGAGCTTTGGAGGACTTACGGTCAAATAAGGCAGAAGGGATGGATAACATTCCATCAGAATTTCTAAAATCATTGGGGGAAGTGGCAACAAAACGACTATTCACGTTGGTGTGTAGAATATATGAGTCTGGCGACATACCATCTGACTTTCGGAAAAGCATCATCCACACAATTCCGAAGACGGCAAGAGCTGACAAGTGCGAGAATTATCGCACAATCAGCTTAACAGCTAATTTATCGAAGCTGCTTACAAAAATAATATACAGAAGAATGGAAAAGAAAATTGAGAATGCGCTAGGTGACGATCAGTTTGGCTTTAGGAAAAGTAAAGGAACGAGAGAGGCAATTCTGACGTTACGGCTAATAATGGAAGCAAGGCTAAAGAAAAATCAAGACACTTTCCTAGGATTTTTCGACCTGGAAAAAGTGTTCGACAATATAAAATGGTGCAAGCTGTTCGAGATTCTGAAAAAAGTAGGGGTAAGCTATAGGGAGAGACGGGTCATATACAATATGTACGACAACCAAGAGGGAATAATAAGAGTGGACGATCAAGAACGAAGACCTCGTATTAAGAGGGGTGTATGACAAGGCTGTAGCCTTTCGCCCCTACTCTTCAATCTGTACATCGAGGAAGCAATGATGGAAATAAAAGAAAGGTTCAGGACTGGAATTAAAATACAAGGTGAAAGGATATCAATGATACGATTCGCTGATGACATTGCTATCCTGAGTGAAAGTGAAGAAAAATTAAATGATGTGCTGAACGGAATGAACAGTCTAATGAGTACACAGTATGGTTTGAGAGTAAATCGGAGAAAGACGAAGGTAATGAGAAGTAGTAGAAAAGAGAACAGCGAGGAACTTAACATCAGGATTGATGGTCACGAAGTCAATGAGGTTAAGGAATTCTGCTACCTAGGCAGTAAAATAACCAATGACGGACGGAGCAAGGAGGACATCAAAAGCAGACTCGCTATGGCAAAAAAAGGCATTTCTGGCCAAGAGAAGTCTACTAATATCAAATACCGGCCTTAATTTGAGGAAGAAATTTCTGAGGATGTACGTCTGGAGTACAGCATTGTATGGTAGTGAAACATGGACTGTGGGAAAACCGGAACAGAAGAGAATCGAAGCATTTGAGATGTGGTGCTATAGACGAATGTTGAAAATTAGGTGGACTGATAAGGTAAGGAACGAGGAGGTTCTACGCAGAATCGGAGAGGAAAGGAATATGTGGAAAACACAGATAAGGAGAAGGGACAGGATGATAGGACATCTGCTAAGACATGAGGGAATGACTTCCATGGTACTAGAGGGAGCTGTAGAGGGCAAAAACTGTAGAGGAATGCAGAGATTGGAATACGTCAATCAAATAATTGAGGAGGTAGGTTGCAAGTGCTACTCCGAGATGAAGAGGTTAGCACAGGAAAGGAATTCGTGGCGGGCCGCATCAAACCAGTCAGTAGACTGATGACCAAAAAAAAAAAGGGGACGAAACTGCTGAGGTCATCGGTCCCTAGGCTTACACACTACTTAATCTAATTTAAAATAACTTACGCTAAGGACAACACATACACCCATGCCCGAGGGAGGACTCGAACTTCCGGCGGGGACAGCCGCGCGAACCATGGCAAGGAGCCATAGACAGCGCGGCTACCCCGCTCGGAGAGTGGTTAGTAATAACTAATAATCATATACAGGGTGGCTAGAAACAGTCTGAAAAGCTTGAAAATGTGTTGCAGGGTAGATTGCGCTGAGAAATAAATGTTAAGAAAAATATTCTATAAGTTGCGTCTTTCCGATTTAATTAGCACTGAGATTAGCTAATCAGGCCCTTGCGCCCACAAAATCGAGCAGCCTGTCAGAGATGGTGTTGCCAAACATGTTCGTCTGGTTTCCTAGAACCGAGCAAGAGAGTGATACAAAAATCGGAGATGGGATGGTAGCAAGGACGGAACCCGGTACAAAGGCTGGGATGTCTCGTGCACGATCATCTATGAGTACAATTGACTAACTGCATCCGGTATGCTGCTTGAATTTTGGCTTCGCAGGACCTGATGCTTATTATATCGGAAATGGCGCAACGTATCGAATTTCTTTCTTAACAAATATTTCTTAGTACATCCTACACTGCAACATCGTTACAGGGTTTTCAGACTGTTTCTGACGACACTGCATATCAAAGTTGAGCTAAAGGGCGACTGTTAGCCTAGCTTATGTGACTCCATATCTATGAAATACTGTAGTAGAAGCTGGAGTAGGTGTCGATGAAAGAAGCAAGATCAGTTTTAGGTTGTCTTCCGCGGAGTGACAAGTAATCATTGTGGACTGGGAAGTGTGAGCATGGAAGGCACCGTGAGGAACATTCAGTGTTGGGAGCCAATAAACTAAATTTGTATACCGGTACATCGTGTTGTCTGTCATAACAATTGTTCAGACGTTGATCACGTGTAATTACCGACTCGATGGCCAATAATGCATTCACGTCTAGAGCAACGTCGGACGTGTTGTGTTGTAAGTCGGCTCCCTTAAAAGTCCGACAACTAAACAATTAAATGAACATTAATATTTCTAAAACACAAAAAGAAAGCTTACGCTGCTACCGAAACATGCACTCTCAAAGAAACTATTTTCACTTTCAATATTCCTGTTTCCCAGTACTTTCTGAATCTGCGGAAGATTGTTGTGATTATTTCTCTAGCATCTCTAAAGCACAGCTGAGCATTAAAATTGCAACTTCAGGAGGGATAGCAGAATATGTCATGTCATTTTTTTTATTGTACGTGTATATCTACATCGGCATCCATATTCGCAATTGTACCAATTATTAGGGCTTTTCCCCTTTCCATTCACGTATGGAGCGCGGGAAGAATTATTGTATTGTATAGTATTGTATGTTAACCGGGGACCTAGAAACGACGGAGAGGCTCTGTCCCCGCCGCAGCCGCAGTGGTCCACAACCCCACGACGACTACCGCAGTCCAGTTCACCCCTCCGCCTTCCCACACCGAACCCAGGGTTATTGTGCGGTTCGGTCCCCGGTGGACCCCCCAGGGAACGTCGCACACCAGACGAGTGTAACCACTATGTTTGCAAGATAGAGTAATGGTGGTGTACGTGTACGAGGAGAATTTGTTTGCGCATCAAACGCCGATATAGTATAGCTGAGGCGGAATTAGGTGAACCCATTCGCCGAGGCAGATAACCGCCAAAAAACCATCCACAGACCTTGACACAAGTCCGCCGGGCGGATTCGTGCCGGGGACCAGGCGCCCCGTCCCACTCCGGTACGCCGTGAGTAAGACCGCTCGGCAAACCGGGCGGGCGAAGAATGACTACTTAGACGCCTCTGTGATGGGTCTAATCTAGTCTTCGCGATCGTTACGAGAGCGACATGAAGGGGCTGTAGTACATTCCTAGAATCGTTACCTACAGCTCTGTAAACTTACTAAACTGGTTTTCACGGGATGGTTTTCTTTTATCTTCAAACGCTTGCCGGTTCAGGTTTTTCGGGTTCTCAGTGACTATCTGCCATGGGTCAGACAAACTTCGCAACCATTTGTACTGCCCTTCTCTGTATACAAAAATATTGAACCACCGCGAGAAATGCGTGATTGAACGTAAATGCAGATGCTAGCCAAGCCTGCAGGCTGCGGTGTAGTGTTGGACCACGAAAAGCAACTGTGCAGTGTCCCCGATGCGTTACAGGCCTCAGTAGTGGTCAGAACCGTACTCTGTGTAATTATGACAGCATTATGTCGGAGATAAGTGAATTCGATCGTGGGAAAATTGTTGGCGCTTGATTGGTGGGTGCTTTCATAACCAAGGGAACCGAAGTGTTTGGAGTTTGGAGAGGCACCGTATCGAATATCAATACCGCATACAGGGAAAGCTTTTTACACCATCCATGGGGACGAAAGTGTGTGTGTGTGTTGACTGACAGTGTAAAACGATCATTGAAAAGGACTGTGGTACAAAATACGAGGACGGCAGCTGCAAATGTCACTACAGAACTGAATGTCACTCTCACGAATGTCACTCTCACGAACCCTGTCACGAAGGCCGCTCCATAAGCAGGGAATTGCAGAGGGTGCCGGAATCCCAAAACCGTTCACCAGTGACGCAAATGCCCCTAACAGAAAAACGTGGTGCTGAAGACATAAAACCTGGACTGCAGAGCCTTTGGTTGGATGGGTTTTGTTTCATACTGTTCAGAATGAAACATGGCGGGGAAACTTCCTGGCAGATTAAAACTGTGTGCCGGGCCGAGACTCATCCCCCAGGCTGTGGCTAAGCCATGTCTCCGCAATATCCTTTCTTCCAGGAGTGCTAGTTCTGCAAGGTATGCAGCTGAGCTTCTGTGAAGTTTGGGAGGTAGGAGACGAGGTACTGGCGGAATTAAAGCTGTGACGACGGGTCGTGAGTCGTGCTTGGATAGCTCAGTTGGTAGAGCACTTGCCCGCGAAAGGCAAAGGTCCCGAGATCGAGTCTCGGTCCGGCACACAGTTTTAATCTGCCAGGAAGTTTCATATCAGCGCACACTCCGCTGCAGAGTGAAAATCTCATTCTGGAAACATGGCGGGGGTTCGCTGATGTTCTGCGCATCCATCTCGTTGTATTCTGTGGGATCCACAGTTAGTCTGCAAGATCACGTTAGTATGACAATTCCCCATTACACAGTACAATGGCTCCCAATATGTTTCCCTGGGACTCATCTGAAATTACGTCTATATTTGTTTATGAGTCTACATACAAGACAACATGTTACATCCTCCCTATCAACAAATTCTTATTCAGACACAAATACCGCTGGATTTCCCCTACTTTCCTACTTTCGGTATATACAGTATAACGGGAAGAATACATTACACCGATGTAACAAAAGTCATGGGATAGCGACATGTACGTATACATAAGACGTTAGTATACAGGGTATAAAAGAGCGGTGCATTGGCGGAGCTGTTATGTGTGTTCATGTAATTCGTGTGAAAAGGTTTCCGACGTGCTTGTGGCCGGACGACGGGAATTAACAGGCTTTGAGCGTGGAGTTGTAGATGGAGCAAGACGCAAGGGACATTCCATCTCGGAAATCGTTAGGGATTTCAATATTCCGAGATCTACAGTGTCAAGAGTGTGCCGAGAATACCAAATTTCAGGCACTATCTGTCACCACGATTAACGACCGACATCAGAGGCGTTTGCATAGAGCTGTCACTGTTAACAGACAAGCAACGCTGCTTGAGATAATCCGCGAAAATCAATGTGGGATGTGCAACGAATATATCTGTGAGGACAGTGCGGTGAAATTTGGCGTTAATTGACTATGGCAGCAGACAACCGTCGTGAGTGCTTTGCTAACAGCATCACGTCGCCTGCAGCGCCTCTTCTGCGCTCGTGACCATGTCGCCTGGACCCAAGAAAAACGTGGCCTGGTCAGATGTGCTGGTAAGAGGTGATTGTAGGGTTCGAGTGTGTTGCACATCCCCCGAAGCCATGGATCCAAGTTGTCGCCGGCCGCGGTGGCCGTGCGGTTCTAGGCGCTGCAGTCCGGAACCGCGGGACTGCTGCGGTCGCAGGTTCGAATCCTGCCTCGGGCATGGATGTGTTTGATGTCCTTAGGTTAGTTAGGTTTAAGTCGTTCTAAGTTCTAGGGGACTGATGACCTAAGATGTTAAGTCCCATAGTGGTCAGAGCCATTTGAACCATTTTTGAGCCCAAGTTGTCAACAAAGCTGATGGTACCTCCGTAATGAGCTGTGTTTACATGGAATGGCCTGGCTCCAACTAAACCGATCATTGACAGAAAATTGTTATGTTCAGCTACCTGGAGACTATTTGCAGTCATTCATGAACTTCATGTTCCGAAATAACGAGGGAATTTTTATGGATGACAGAGCGCCTTGTCAGAACATTATGGACAATGCAATCCAATGATTCCCCCCCCCCCCCCCCCCATCCATCCTTAGGTCGCCCGACTTGAATCTTACAGAACAATTATGAGTCATAATCGAGAGCTCAGTTCTTGCACAAAGTCCTGCGGCGATAACACTTAAGCAAATACGGACGGCTATAGAGACAGTATGTCTCAATACTTCTGCAGGGAACTTCCAACGACTTGCTGACTCCGTGTAACATCGAGTTACTGCACTACGCCGGGCAAAAGGTGGTCCGACTCTATATTAGGAGGTACCCCGTGACTTTTGTCACCTCAGTGTATTAATTTGTAGGTTATTTGTGGGTACACAGGGTACGAACTTCGTCACACAGAGCTGTCACCTCTGTGTGCAACAATGGGTCTAATCGGCCTGGACATCAAGTTAAACTGAGCCAGTGTGGCAGATACGGATACGGTTACGTCGTTCCATCGTGGTACATCTCTATGCGAAAGTCCATCAGTCGTAGTGTCTGGCGAGTGATGGTGTGCGCGTCTCTCTCGGCAACTGATCTCCAGATTTTTTCAGTGAGTGAGAGATCTAGAGTGTTTGCTGTCCAGAGTGTTGATTATTTCTTCTTGCACATTCACATATTTGCTTGAGAAACGGGAACTCAACTCGTAATCCATACATATTAGAAGAATGGTCACAGACATGAATGTCAGTATGTTTGCATATACGTATGTTCCACATCTCTTCCTAAACCAGTGGACTGATTTCACCCAAACTTGACAAAAAAAAAATGGCTCTGAGCACTATGGGACTCAACTGCTGTGGTCATCAGTCCCCTAGAACTTAGAACTACTTAAACCTAACTAACCTAAGGACATTACACACATCCATGCCCGAGGCAGGATTCGAACCTGCGACCGTAGCAGTCGCACGGGTCCGGACTGCGCGCCTAGAACCGCGAAAACTTGACACACAACCACTTTCTGTCTGGAGAGAATCTCTGTGAGGGTATGAACTATTTACCTATCATAGCGGCGGGGATGGGGGTGAAAAAGTAGTAGAGCTCACAACGCGCGAATCCGCAGACTTTATTAATACAGTATTTGAGAATGAGAGCACTTAGTGACTTGCAACAAACTTTACACATAATTTCAGACCATTATGAAACTTTTTCCTGCTGAAAACCCCCACAAAGCGACGAAAGAAAAAAGGTTTATCGATTAGTACTAGGGCTGACGATAAAAAAGCAATGTATCGATATTTTTTCAAAAAACGTCAGTACATAACAGCGATATATTTTACTCCGATATATCGAATAAAAATGGCAATATCGAGTGCCAAAATTGTTATTTTATATTATATTTTTTCACAATTTTCGATAAATATTTGTTCTTTTGAAACTGTAGTAGAATATGAGTTTACTTTCATTGTGTGAAGGAGTTTTACTATTTTTTGAGCTTTTATCACATCCAATCTTTCACTTTGTCACTTTTACTGTGTGAAGCAAGTGTATGTGGCACACAAGAAGAAGGAGGCCGATTACTCTGGGGTAGTGGGGTGAGGGTGGGGGATGGTGGTGTGAATGGTATAACAAGATTTCCATGTGGCGTTAGAAAACAATTTTTAAAGCAACTAGTGTGGTATTTCTTCACATCGGCATTCTTCAAAAACAGTTGTTGAAAATGATGAGCAAAAATCTAAATGACTTTTGCGCTGGGCGTAGACGTATGAGGGGGAAATGCTAACATAATCACTGTTCGACGCTACCAACAGAAATTGCAAAGTTTAGCTTCATCATGAAATTTAGACACTACACTTGCTAGGTCCCTGGCGTTGGCAGAAATGAAAACATAGGGAAGTCGACATGAAGTGTTCCGGACAAATCCGATACGTGACGAAACCGAACGACGGACCCATCAGACGCCTATTTGTGCCATGTACATATAGCTACCATTGTCAGCAAAGTGATTATCGCCAAGCGTGAACGTGCATCGTTTTCCTTTCAATTCTTGCTCTAAGGGAGACAGGCAGGCTGCTAGCTTGTTGGTGTACAAAATATCTAATAATAAATCTATACTTAAATATACAGCTCTAAATCTAAATCTGGCAGTATATTTACAATGTGCAGCTGATATTTTTATAGGCAGGTACATCTACATCTACATAGATACTCTGTACGGTACGTGGCGGAGGGTGCCCTGTACCAGTACTAGTCGTTTCCTTCCCTGTTCTACTTGCAAACAGAGCGAGGGAAAAACGACTATCTATGTTCCTCCGTATGAGTCCTACCTTCTCGTACCTTATCTTCGTCGTTCTTACGCGCAATGTATATTGGTGCCAGTAGAATCGTTCGGCATTCAGCTTCAAATGCCGGTTCTCTACATTTTCTCAATAGTTTTTCTCGAAAAGAAAGTCGCCTTCCCTCCAGAGATTCCCGTTTGAGTTCCCGAAGCATCTCTGTAACACTTACGTGTTGTTCGAATCTACCGGTAACAAATCTAGCAGCCCGCTTCTAAATTTTTTCGATATTTTTCCGTCGACTCTTTTTACCAATATATCGAAGGCCGATAGTATATTTCTTTAAATACTGACATCTCTGATATTTTTAAAATTATCAAATGTCCTAGTTAGCAGATTTCCGCTGTTCATGCAGTAAAACTCCTGTATGAGGAATGACGTTTTAATTTATTACCTCTTCACTACTAACTACATTCAAGCCACATTTAACAGAGAGTGTCCGTATATACCACTGAAACGTACCTGCAAAATTATACCACTGTATAACACGTAGTTCAGGATACTTGACGTAATAAACACTAAGATGCGTGAAGGACTGCCACATCATGCATGATGTTTTAATATATTACTTCTTTACTACTAACTCTATTAGCAACAGATTTTGCTTATAGTTTCAAAATATACCACTGAATGTACCTGCAAAATTATATCATTGCACGAGACATTGTTTGAGCGATACGAAGTCGTAGAAATTAGGATGTATGGAAACAGAACTGCAGGACGAAATTCGCTAGAGGTGCAGGGAAATACGTTTACAAATATGTGCGAAATACATGTGAAATAAATGTGACATACTCGTACTATCGCAGAGCCTTGGATAAGTAGCTGCTCCTAAACCTATCGATCGATTTCAATCAAATTTGGTACACATTTCACTATCTGAAAAGAAATACTGTGGGGATACGAACCAGAAACTTCCTATCGTGATGTAAGTGATAACGAGAAGACAGAAGAACGGAGGAATAGTTGGTTGGTTTGGAGGATCAAAGGGACCAGACTGCTACGGTCATCGGTCCCACGGAGGAATAGATGAACAGACAGACATGGGGATGGAGGACATGGAAACAGATATTAGGGAGGAGGACATGGATAGAGGAAGGTAAAAGGAGAAGATGGACAGAGAGGGGGAAGGTGAAGATTGACAGAGGAACGAAAAGGGTGGAGAGGGACAGAGACAGGGAGAGGGGGAGATAGTCTGTTGAGAGGAGGGAGGAGGAAATGGACAGAGAGAGGGGGAGGAGGGGATGGATAGACTGAGGGGGAAGAGGAGATAAAGGGAGTGAGGAGGAGATAGAGGGACTGGAGGTGATAGAAGGGGGATGAGGATATGAACAGGTGGAGAAGGACCAGATGGACAGAGAGAATCGGGAGGAGCAGATGGGCACAAAGGGAGAGGAGGAGATACACAGACAGTGGAGGTGGAGGTGGTGGACAGAGAGAGGCAGAAGACGGAAATGGACAGATATGAAGGTGGAGTAGATGGAGAAATATAGGGAAAAGGAGGAAATGGTCTAATGCGATAAATATGCACCCGGCCAACGCCGTGTACGTAGCTGCTTATTTGTAAACATTTCTGCATGTTTTAAGTTTGTTCGCACTGATATGTACAAAACGAGAATTAAAGGATATTCCAGCCAAACTATTATAATCTCAGCTACTTCAATAATTCCTAAAGCCCATCCCTCGCACGTCGGTAGTTTAGAGTTTCATATTAACCAGCAGATTCCTCTCACTTCTACGAAAGTAGAACAACAAGCTACAGTCGCTGGATACATAAAATGTCTTATATTAATATGTAATTACAAGAAACTGTTTACACATTGATAAAGACATGGGTAACAAAACATTTTTCTGTGCTGCATTTCATCTGTTGGCTTTTCCTTACTGAAGTGTGGGCGGTAACGGTTTGCTGATTTATCACTGTAGTCACCATAATTTACGGAATTAATCTTTTTTTGTTGGGATGGATGAATGAGAGACTATTTCTTTGCATTATGGACAGCGTTAAATGTCAGAAGCGCAATACGTAATGTTGTGAAAACGTCTGAGAAGCAGGAATCGGAAGAAAGATTTTTGAAATTTAACTATTCTAAATTATTCGTCTGTTTTCTGCAACGATACATTATCTGCGTTTCCTGCGACTTTTTTTACATAGTTTTCATAAAGCAATAGCTCTACATAATTCCCTAATAACCGCCCAAATATTTACATGAATACTGCAGCAGTCCATACTGTTACGTCCTGTAATACCTTTCATTTCTCCTGGGACACCTATATCACGAAGTAAAAGGTTGTTACATGACGATCGCAAGCGCAGATTGTTTTTGTGATAAAAAGTTTCGGTTTATGCTTACTGACTAGAACCACCAATATCATAGTAGCTTGTTAAATAAACCAAAACACATAACGACCAAAAAAATTTGTACCTGTGACGCTGAGGAGTGATTACAGTGTCCTCCTAGATACAATGTCTCATTTGTATAAGCTCTAACGTTACTGTGAGAGCACTGTGGTACTGGGGATATTATAAAGTCGTTGAAACTCTATTCTCTACACAGGAAATTAACCATCGTCCACTATAAGTGTTCGTCCTACTGCCTCACGTGTGTTATTGTAGGCAGAGCCAAACGAGAAATACTGTTCGCTCTTGTGGACAGGACGGACTGCCAGCCAGTGGGAGAGAAACCACAACTGGTCTGTGGCGCCTCGGGTCATATTCTCCGCAAAGCGGAGCTGCATCGCTCCTCTTACCACACCAAGCGCAAACATCGGACGACTTACCTCGAATCCAGACCAGCTGGTCCGTCGTCTCATATTCGGGGTGTCAGCACTTTCTCCAAACCGCGACAATTTCCTGTGGTCTGTAATACGAGCACCGTAGCTTCTCTGTTTGCACGTCAGTGTCACCAAAGGTGCTAAACGCAAAAAGGGGAACGGTCAGAAAGAAAGTTATTATCTTTCCACCGCAAGAGAGCAATTCGACAACGAAGAAAAAAAACCATCAGTGGGTTGACTTTTTAAAGGTACCTGGTGGAAAGTAATGGGGTAAAGGGGGGAGCGGGGAGCAGAACACACACAAAAGAGTTTATCGAGTTTCTTTTTGTGAAGACTAGATGCTGCGAATGCATGCGTATCAATTACATTACTTATATTGTTCCAAAGCCTATAATTTTAGAATAATGGCCTTACAGTACTACAGACTTCGTTCTCGCACTCCTTAACACATTTTGAGCTTGTGGGGGCGGGGTGAGGGAGGGAGGGGGAGCGTGAGGGGTGACAGTGTTAATTTTGCGGTGGAAGGAGGAAAGGAATTGGTTGAAACAATTTCTTATAAAGTAACAGTCAAAACTACTAGAAAAATTGTTCAGTGAGCACTAAACGCAATAATAATTCTACCTTTTGTAATAGCTACCCACTAACTACAACGTACTTTGTGAGGTGTGCATGTCATCTTGGTCATTATACAATTGTTAATTTCTTACTTTCATATGTCGTCATACACGTATCTGAGAGCAAGGCATGTTGATCCACAATCTCTGGTTTTGCTGTTGCACCATCTCTGCTGAGGGCGCTCTCAGAGAAAGATTATTACTAGTCGAAGTGTGGTGGGAAGCAGACGTGGAACTAAATGGACTGGAAATTTGCAATTAAGATGCTAAATATTTAACACAGATCTGCTGGAAATGACTGAGTAAGGTGATGATGAGAGAATTTATGGATTCTTATAAGAGTTTTGTGAAGAATTTTGATGCTTGGTAAAACCGCTGCATTGCGTACTTGCGCATAGTTACCACTCCATTGTAAAATTGATTGTCGTACCGAACTTTGGTTGAAACATTCATCCCACGAATTGCTCACAGCTAGTGAAGTTAGTTCTCCTCCCCCATATACACATTTTGTAAAAATAATAGATATCATTTTAGTTAGATTAATCTTTGTGCAAAGTAAATTTTGATTGATCTGTCAGAATTTTTAATCTACAACCAATCATTTTTGCTCAAAGTCAATATTTTTCACAGTTTTGAAAGTGAACTTATAAAGTCATTCTTTTCTATAAAATTATTTTTAAAAAGTCCTTTGTGGAACATTAGCAACCAAAATTATTTCCATGCAAGAAATACTGTGTTGCTTGCGTTCTCAATGCACGTAGCGGCACACACGCTTTTGAATGTCAGTTTTAGTTCACCACTTTAATCTACTTGTGCTGCGGCGCTGCTTGCTATGCTCCACTTTCAAGAGAAAATTTTTACTGTACCGAGGTAAGGGCAAGAACAGCTCAAGGCCGTAACCATACAATTACACTACACATACAGAACAACGTCACTGCACGGTTAATTAGTGATTAGATTAGATAGCTTACGTTAAGGTTGGAATGTATTTTCTTATTATATCAAACACATTTCAGTGAACAGTGTGATATACCCGTGTGTCAAACATTTTTCCTATTCTGAGCTTTGTTTCGTAATTAGCTACGTAAATCGGCAGTGAACACTGTGACGTCAGGCAACATACCTCGCTCGACCGCGTAATACAGGGCTTCAGTAATCTCATTTTTCTGTGATTGTTTACGTGTACAGACACACACACACACAGAGAGAGAGAGAGAGAGAGAGAGAGAGTTACAAAGAACTGAAGTTACAACTTGTCTCAGACATTATATTTTGCAGGAGCTTTGCACATTTTATTTTTCTCTCAAACAGGTCACTATTAGATGCATCTGCAGACAGTCTGCTATGGGAATTCATATCCACCTAGTACGCAAGCAATTATTCTTTGTACTGCGATATTTCAGTGCCTGTGTTATTCCAATTACGGTGAAGTTTGCATCGTAATCAGAATAACACACGCACTGCAATATCGTATTTATCTGCCGATACCGGGCAAGCGGCTTTCAAGTACAACGTCTGACCCGTACGGGAATATACACTCCTGGAAATGGAAAAAAGAACACATTGACACCGGTGTGTCAGACCCACCATACTTGCTCCGGACACTGCGAGAGGGCTGTACAAGCAATGATCACACGCACGGCACAGCGGACACACCAGGAACCGCGGTGTTGGCCGTCGAATGGCGCTAGCTGCGCAGCATTTGTGCACCGCCGCCGTCAGTGTCTGCCAGTTTGCCGTGGCATACGGAGCTCCATCGCAGTCTTTAACACTGGTAGCATGCCGCGACAGCGTGGACGTGAACCGTATGTGCAGTTGACGGACTTTGAGCGAGGGCGTATAGTGGGCATGCGGGAGGCCGGGTGGACGTACCGCCGAATTGCTCAACACGTGGGGCGTGAGGTCTCCACAGTACATCGATGTTGTCGCCAGTGGTCGGCGGAAGGTGCACGTGCCCGTCGACCTGGGACCGGACCGCAGCGACGCACGGATGCACGCCAAGACCGTAGGATCCTACGCAGTGCCGTAGGGGACCGCACCGCCACTTCCCAGCAAATTAGGGACACTGTTGCTCCTGGGGTATCTGCGAGGACCATTCGCAACCGTCTCCATGAAGCTGGGCTACGGTCCCGCACACCGTTAGGCCGTCTTCATCTCACGCCCCAACATCGTGCAGCCCGCCTCCAGTGGTGTCGCGACAGGCGTGAATGGAGGGACGAATGGAGACGTGTCGTCTTCAGCGATGAGAGTCGCTTCTGCCTTGGTGCCAATGATGGTCGTATGCGTGTTTGGCGCCGTGCAGGTGAGCGCCACAATCAGGACTGCATACGACCGAGGCACACAGGGCCAACACCCGGCATCATGGTGTGGGGAGCGATCTCCTACACTGGCCGTACACCACTGGTGATCGTCGAGGGGACACTGAATAGTGCACGGTACATCCAAACCGTCATCGAACCCATCGTTCTACCATTCCTAGACCGGCAAGGGAACTTGCTGTTCCAACAGGACAATGCACGTCCGCATGTATCCCGTGCCGCCCAACGTGCTCTAGAAGGTGTAAGTCAACTACCCTGGCCAGCAAGATCTCCGGATCTGTCCCCCATTGAGCATGTTTGGGACTGGATGAAGCGTCGTCTCACGCGGTCTGCACGTCCAGCACGAACGCTGGTCCAACTGAGGCGCCAGGTGGAAATGGCATGGCAAGCCGTTCCACAGGACTACATCCAGCATCTCTACGATCGTCTCCATGGGAGAATAGCAGCCTGCATTGCTGCGAAAGGTGGATATACACTGTACTAGTGCCGACATTGTGCATGCTCTGTTGCCTGTGTCTATGTGCCTGTGGTTCTGTCAGTGTGATCATGTGATGTATCTGACCCCAGGAATGTGTCAATAAAGTTTCCCCTTCCTGGGACAATGAATTCATGGTGTTCTTATTTCAATTTCCAGGAGTGTACATAATGGATGCACGAGTACAGGTCGCAGATGCATGGTTGACTACATATGCAAGTTTAGGTCTGACTGTGAGTCTTGTACGCATGGCCGAATGGTCGTACTCGCTTCGGCGGTACATGTACTAAAATTGGAACGATGCAGAGAAGTTTAGACGCCGGCACGGTAGCTCAGTGTGTTCGGTCAGAGAGGTGGTTAGCCTCTGTAATAAAAAACTGAGGGAAAGGATCAACAAAGAACTTGAACGGATGCCATGTGACGTCCGCAACGGTCAAACACAGTGATCAACAACCAACAAAATGGAAAAAAAAGCTCGTGATAAGCGGGAAATCCGGGTCAGAGCCCCGATCCGGCACAAATTATCACTGTCGCCATTCCATTCTACAGTTGATGGTTGTCCTCATTCGCAATTACGAATTCATCTAATGTGTTCTTTGTAATTTCTCAAATAATTTTCAGCATCTCTGAGCCTTTATCAGTGGTTCCTTTTATTCGGTACCGTAAAATGCAAAGGTGTTTTAAGTAATAATGACTGAGGCGAAACTAGGAATAAAAACGTTTCGTATCTGTTGCAAAATGCAAACATGTTACAAGTAATAATTATTGACGCGAAATTCGGACTAAACATTTTGTTGGGACAGATATTTATAAATTTTAAAACCATATATTCGGACACACCTAAGAGCACCAAAAAGTACTACCTCAGGTGGCACATTTGTTGACTACGAGTACTTAGTAGACCATGTCACCTCCCAACTACGAGTAAAATAGGTTTAAAAATGGTAAAATCCAACCACAGCCTACACCCTAAACTTACCACGAAGAAAACGTCCATTCGCAGAAGGCAATGGCAGAAGGAAAACAGATTATAAACGACTACGCCACACTGTGCAGTGGCACAATAAACTAACTACTTAAGTCCCGAACAGGCGTCGGACGGTCCAACGGTACCGTCAGACCGCCCTGTCATCCTAGCTGATAGGCTTCACTAGATGCAGGTATGGAAGGGCAAGTGGTGAGCACACCGCTCTCCCGGAGACGAACATTAGAAATTATCTTCGTGTGCGGGAGGCCTTATCTTGCTGAAATGAAAGCCCAGAATGATTTGCCGTGAAAGGCACCGAAACGAGGCGTAGAACATCGTCGAAGTGCCGCTGTGTTGTAAGGCTGTTGCGGATGACAACCAAAAGGATCATGCTACGATATGAAACGGCGCCCCAGGCCCTCACTTCTGGTTGTTGGGGCTCAGTTCGAAGCTGGCCTAAGCACTGAAGACAATTCTACTACAGTCAACGAGATGCCAGGCCGAAGACGTGTCAGCAGACACCCCGGACAGTGCTGGGACAGCAGAATGACTGTCACCCGCCAAGAGTGATGGTCTGGGTTGCCATTTCTTTTTATAACTGGACCCCTTTGGGTTTTACCTTCGGCATACATGCAGCACAGCGGTTACGTCGACGATATTCTACAACTCGTGTTGTTGCCCTTTACGGTAGGCCATCGCGAGCTTATATTTCAGAAAGATAATGCCCGTCCGCACACGGCGAGACTTTCTACTGCTATTCTTCGTGCTTGCTAAACTCTACCTTGGCCAGCAAGGTCGCCGAATCTTGGACCAATTGAGAACGGCTGGAGCATTATGGACAGATCCATCCAAGCGGGATTCTGAAGATCTAACGCGCCAGTTGGACAGAATTTGGAATGGTATCCCTCAGGAGGACATCCAACAACTCCGTCAATCAATTCCACGCTGAATAACTGCTAGCATAAGGGCCAGAGGCGGACGAACGCTTTACTGACTTGCTCAGTTTGTGAAGTTCTTTCTCTTGAATAAATCACTCAAAAGATTCTTCTGAAAATTGTGTCGTACATGAACTTCACATCTACCGATTTCCATCTCATTCGGATAATTCCATTTCGTAGCAGTATTAAAGGCGAACTTGGTTGGAAATGAATTCTGCCATTGTACAAGTTTGTTCCAAATTTGTTATTTTAATATTTAAGCTGTGAATTTAGGCGTTATTCCTAGTTCTGGACACCATGTTCAAGTATTTCAAACAATTTTGTAGAACTACAACAAAAAAGCAAAAGAAAAACAGAGTGAGGGACAGATGAAGAGAGGAAATGAATGTTACTCCTCGGCTTGACTCCAATTCTCTGTTAAGATTTGGCATCCCAGCCAGAAAAGGAACATTCAAGCCACTTGATGGACTAGTAAAATAGTGGATGTATTGCGTCGGATTGGATCTAGCAAACAATTGTGCATCTAGTACCTTAAGCAGGACATAATCGTTTCACTTCGTAAAAAAGATGAACTGATGCTGTGTTGAACAATTGAGCTAAACCATTTCTCAGATTTCTCTGTAGAAGAGTAAAAGTACATTGATTGTTTTTGTGTGTAACCATTTTTACTTATCGTGTTAGTAGGCAAAGCAACAATAGCTATGAAGATGAGGATCTGTAAAATAAATACGATAGTATATACTGATGATATTGAGTAATGATTCAGTTGTGGGCATGATGACGGTAAGAGAGAGAGTGAACGGAAGCGAAGGAAGTGGAGATCAGTGTAAACAAAACCTTCATGTTGTTAAAATTACAGAAATTGATACTGTGAAGCACTTAAAATATTTAGGAGTTATTTTGGATGGTACCTTAAGTAAATGTGTAATAAAACGAAACCTGTTTTCAAGTTCTGCACTAAACATATTTAACGATACTGCTGCATGGATTCCAAAACAACGTTATACGTCACACATTAGTCTGATAATCTCGGATAATACATACAAATAAAGAGTAGGGAACCTAACCAAAAAGTTGAATTGGATGGGATCCTGCTTGAAATTATAGAACTCAAAAGGTTCTCAAGAGCACTGGAAAGATTTGCTCTAGTGTGAATAATGTAATTAAGAGCCTAAGATGAGCAGGACAACCTGAATGAGGCTCACGTACAATTGAAGTCGTGTAGCTGGGTCAGTGGACAGGAAGAAGAAAGGTGGGAAATTTGTGTAATTACGGTAGTCGCCAAAATTATTAAGAGTCGAAGTATAGGCTTTGGTTGGACAAGTATAAATGAGACCGGTATACCACTGAGTTAAGAATCATGGAAAATCTAAATTTGGATGGCCAAACAATTCTATTCCCCTTAAATACGAGAACAGTCAGCCCTTAACCACTGTAACACCTTTCTTGCTCAGTGATCAAATGTTAATGAGTTTGTCACATATAGAAAATCAGCAAATAATTTAAAGAGCAAAATCGTCCAAAGAAAAAGATGAACTAGGACTTGTATTAGCAAAATGCTGCACATGGAGACAAAGTAACTCATACATCTGCTGTGAAGTTTATCTAACTACTCAGTGCTGACAACACGGACAGGATTGAGAGGGAAAACTAACACCCTCGTAGAGTAAAGTTCCTTTTCGCTGTGAACAGTCTTCACTCTTATTATGATATCCTTCCTAGATTATGCAGCCAACCGAAGATACACAAGAGACGGCTTGCTCTCCTATTATCAAGAATATAGGTGCTCCGAAATAACGTGTAGCAAAACACTTTTCTGCCTATTGACTCCTCTAGTAGCTCAGTGTGTACATGACATTACGAATTCAGCAGATTTCGTATGTCGTTTAGGAGGTTGCGTCTGATTGGCGATATTAGTAAGGTCTGATGTGGTCTCTCTTATCCCTTGTGTGATCTGTCGAATTAACTAACCTGGGAGGAAGGATGGTGGTACGTCGGTACATGCCGTTTATAGGAAGCCAACTCAGACTGATCTGAATCTTCAGGCTGACAGTATCCAGCTCACCATGAAGGAGTACTTCTTATCTTGCTTCATAGGACTTATGTCATCTCAGAGCCAGAAATATGTCAGCTGAGTTAGCCCACCTGGAAAGTAGCTTTCGCCAGAATGCATACAGTGAGGGACAGATCTGACGAACGTTACGCTAACAAGCAGTCTCTCAAATCCGTCTCGAACTTCTGTTTTAGGAATTCGTAAAACAGCCGGAAATGATTCCTGAATGATGCTTCACTCGGTAGTGAACTATATCTAGTGGCCTAATTAAAGATAATAACTCTTCACAAAAGGAAATTTTTCGGTTTGAACCTTATTACATGAAATTTGAAACAGAATTTTTTAAGTGGTGATCGGTAGCGTTAGATGTGATATAACTCAAACTGTAGCAAGACTACGGCTGTTTCTTCTCCGATACTTTCCAAATGCACAAATACAGAAGCCACTGCTCTTCCTTAAAGAAATTTATCATCAAGGATTAGGCCTGTGTGTCTTTTTAACACGGGTTTAGTTAGTTACGATTTTTCAGGTAATCCAGCTGTGGTAGCAATAGTGTAATACAACGAGAAACGGCTGGAAAGACTGACTGACGGTGCCTCGAAGCAATAAACGCAAACCATAGCTGCTGCTTATGTCGTAACTTACGGTGTCCTCGTGGCGTGTTAGTTACACGCTTCGGTTTCAGAACGTCGGGTTCCGTGTGAATAAGACGTGCGTTATATTCGCTTCGGTCGTTAAGCTATACCAGTTTTCCTTCACTGCTGTCAGGACAGGAGCTTATGAAGTTCTTAGCTGTAGTTATGGGCAGTAAACTAAACTAACCTGGCTTCGCAGTACCATTTTATAGCCATAAAACTACCATAATGATCTGCAACTGTAAACAGTCTTCTGCTATTGCATTCCTTACACATAAAAATGTGAGATATTGTATAATATGCACCTGATATAGAGCGATTGTTTATTACAAGTTCTTCCGTGCCAGAAGCTGGACTGCCGAATGCTTTAAGAAACCCTCGTGGGCCTCAAGTTCATTCACACAACAACAAGAAAAAATCTGAAATGTCTACGGTCTTCTTTCATTATCGCACCTTGCGAAGTATGCAGAACTGTGTTCCTTTCATTGCGCTTATAAGATATATAAACCCGCTGTAACCATACTCACTTCCGTAGCTTATGATCTCTCTCACAATTTCTGGGCCAATGTATGTCATCCAGTTTTATATCAAGCCGTCTTGGGATACCGCAATACATACGACCGATCTGGAAGACTCGGGTAAGAGATAAATAACATAGCGCCCCTCTTCAGTTGTAGTATAATTAATAGAGTACGACACTATGCAGCTTTCGCTCCATAAAATAAAGTCTTACCAGTACAGCGTAGTGATCACACAGAGAGTAATCGCGGAATAGTGAAGAATTTTGTCTTCCACTGTATACAGAAAGATGATAGCAGTCGAAATTATCATCATAAAGTTCATGCAACAAAAGACTTTTCCGAATGATTCAGATGTTGCTCGTTAATTATGAGCTGTGATTCTAGATTGGCAAATGTTTTAAGCGTGCGACTGGTTGTTAGTTCTCTCTCACAGGTACTCTTATCAGCTAAGGAATTTTGGGCATTTTCTATCATGAAAACATCTGTATAGCCGAAGAACTTGCTGCTGTGTGGAAGGAAATCTGCCGTGAACTTACTGGAGGAATGAATTCAATATTACTCTGAAGGAATATAGGGAAATTAAGAGAAACCTTAACAAATATGACTATGAGTTTGTAACATCCACGTGATAAATTTTTGGCTACAGTGCGACGAGAGGAAATTATGCCTCTAACAGTTATAAACATTATGTATTCTACGTATGAAAAAACAGTGAACACTTATAAATATTAATTATTTATATAATATTCAGCTCTTGGCTGTTGCATAACGATTTGATTCACTGACCCACTTATATGGCTCCTTCCGTGTATTGCGATTTTACGACTATGACGTGTTGGGGCCTGAAGATGGCATCAATGTAATGCCGAAACTGGTAGCAAATAAGAAGTTCATAAAATAAATTTCTACAATACATTCGACTGTTGGTAAATTATTGCATCAAGAAATACATGCCAGCCGTTGTCCCACGGTCCGTAATGGATCAACGAAGATCTCTCAAATGCTGATGTCGGCGTATATTGTTCAAGCACCTGTCTGCAAGGTGTAGTTACTGTCCATCTGAGTACACAGAATGAAATCTGCGAAGAATTTATGCCCTGGTATCGACATGTCTCCTGTATACTATCCTTGCCAGCTGCACGATGAGATTGCGCCTCAGAGTCACATACTCATTCGTCAGCCGCCAAAGTTTATAATGTTGCATTTCCCGTCGATAGCTGTATGTATGTCAGTTTGTGACAAATTTCCATAACTCCTTCGTAGTGACTATTCTTTTCTTCGAATGTATATAGATAAAATCTTTAAGATGTCTATATACGTCTTCATTCTGATCGCCAGTAAATAATACGTTAACGATCCATCAAGTTGGAGAAAGCATTCTGACATCAGTGTGACGCCGGAGAAACTCGACTCGATGACAATTAAATGCTTCTGTTTAATTGAATGCAAAAAAGACCTTGGTTTCAGTAAGTCATACCAGAAAGAAGCAATTAAACAGCTCATAATGAAATAATTAAGCTTTATTAACATTACTTCTTCTCCATCGTCGAGTCATTGGTGGTTCTTCTATTGCCAGTCATAATTAAAAAATCTCTTGAGGTTTCGACTTTATCTGCAATTAATCTCTGGTCGACTGTCCCTTGTACAGCACAATGACGAACTACACTCCTGGAAATGGAAAAAAGAACACATTGACACCGGTGTGTCAGACCCACCATACTTGCTCCGGACACTGCGAGAGGGCTGTACAAGCAATGATCACACGCACGGCACAGCGGACACACCAGGAACCGCGGTGTTGGCCGTCGAATGGCGCTAGCTGCGCAGCATTTGTGCACTGCCGCCGTCAGTGTCAGCCAGTTTGCCGTGGCATACGGAGCTCCATCGCAGTCTTTAACACTGGTAGCATGCCGCGACAGCGTGGACGTGAACCGTATGTGCAGTTGACGGACTTTGAGCGAGGGCGTATAGTGGGCATGCGGGAGGCCGGGTGGACGTACCGCCGAATTGCTCAACACGTGGGGCGTGAGGTCTCCACAGTACATCGATGTTGTCGCCAGTGGTCGGCGGAAGGTGCACGTGCCCGTCGACCTGGGACCGGACCGCAGCGACGCACGGATGCACGCCAAGACCGTAGGATCCTACGCAGTGCCGTAGGGGACCGCACCGCCACTTCCCAGCAAATTAGGGACACTGTTGCTCCTGGGGTATCGGCGAGGACCATTCGCAACCGTCTCCATGAAGCTGGCCTACGGTCCCGCACACCGTTAGGCCGTCTTCCGCTCACGCCCCAACATCGTGCAGCCCGCCTCCAGTGGTGTCGCGACAGGCGTGAATGGAGGGACGAATGGAGACGTGTCGTCTTCAGCGATGAGAGTCGCTTCTGCCTTGGTGCCAATGATGGTCGTATGCGTGTTTGGCGCCGTGCAGGTGAGCGCCACAATCAGGACTGCATACGACCGAGGCACACAGGGCCAACACCCGGCATCGTGGTGTGGGGAGCGATCTCCTACACTGGCCGTACACCACTGGTGATCGTCGAGGGGACACTGAATAGTGCACGGTACATCCAAACCGTCATCGAACCCATCGTTCTACCATTCCTAGACCGGCAAGGGAACTTGCTGTTCCAACAGGACAATGCACGTCCGCATGTATCCCGTGCCACCCAACGTGCTCTAGAAGGTGTAAGTCAACTACCCTGGCCAGCAAGATCTCCGGATCTGTCCCCCATTGAGCATGTTTGGGACTGGATGAAGCGTCGTCTCACGCGGTCTGCACGTCCAGCACGAACGCTGGTCCAACTGAGGCGCCAGGTGGAAATGGCATGGCAAGCCGTTCCACAGGACTACATCCAGCATCTCTACGATCGTCTCCATGGGAGAATAGCAGCCTGCATTGCTGCGAAAGGTGGATATACACTGTACTAGTGCCGACATTGTGCATGCTCTGTTGCCTGTGTCTATGTGCCTGTGGTTCTGTCAGTGTGATCATGTGATGTATCTGACCCCAGGAATGTGTCAATAAAGTTTCCCCTTCCTGGGACAATGAATTCACGGTGTTCTTATTTCAATTTCCAGGAGTGTATATAAAAAGACCACGAATATGATACTACCTTAAGTTAATGTTTAGAAAGTGATTAGTTAGAACATTACAAACTGCAGGGATGTGAAAAATTATGAAGCGATTAATGATGAAGTTGTGGAACTATTCTACGCTTAGTGATACTGAACAACCAAAGAATGGAAAACGAGAAGTCAGTTTTAGCAAGTAACCGTATTAAAGGAAGAGCAAAAGATATAAAGATACTGAATGTGCTGCGTTTGTGAGTTGTCGCTACCTGCAGCAAAAAAGCACAGTTTCTAAAGTGATACGGAGATGGTCATGAGTGTGTGATTCAGACTTTATTTCGGGATTTCGTGTGGCAGTGCTCAATGTATACCTCGATTAGCTCTGTTCGTTACACCTGGACGATACATAAAAGTAAGCTTCATAACGTGAAGTCAGTGTAGGCTTATACGCGCTGGAAACAGAGTTAATGCGATGGAACGCTGACTAAGAAGTCAACCAGTTTCAGGGAAATGGACCAAAATCTCTATGCTATCAAGAAATGCGCCAGATATACAGGTCTCTTATTTTGGCGCAAATATTTTTTTATAGAAATTTATAACGCGCACCAACTAAGCGTTTTTGTCCCACTAATGCATACCAATTTCAGTTCCCGCGACGATGGAACACGTGTCAAATCTAAATTTTTGCATACAAATTTTTGTATCTGTCTTTCTGCAGATTGGTGACTGGGCTTTACTGAATAAAGAAAAAAGTAAATAAACGATAAAAATAACAGATCTTTATTAGAATCAGCTAAGAATTCTAGATTATCTTAAGTTAAGTTTCTAAATTATTTTAAAACAACATGGGCGGAGCTTTCTATGTCCTTGCACACAACACAAAAGAAACTGTTTCTGTTCTTCGTCTGCAGTGATCAGTGCATAAGAACATTCCATCACTTTTACAACACCTTCTGCTGTGCCACTTACAGTGAACCCCGCCAGCACGCAGAAGTGTCGCAACACAACGTGGCATGGACTCGACTAATGTCTGAAGTAGTGCTGGAGGGAATTGACACCTTGTGTCCTGCAGGAATGTCCATAAATCCGTAAGAGTACGAGCGGTTGGAGACCTCTTCTGAACAGCACATTGCAAAGCATCTCCCATATACTCAAAAATGTTCTTGTCTGGGGAGTTTGGTGACCAGCGGAAGTGTTTAAACTCAGGAGAGTGTTCCTGGAGCCACTCTGTAGCAATTCTGGACGTGTGGGGTGTCACGTTGTTCTGCTGGAATTGCCCAAGTTCGTCGGAATGTACAATGGACATGAATGGATGGAGGCGATCAGACAGAACGCTTACATACGTGTCACGTGTCAGAGCCGTATCTAGACGTATCAGGAGTCCCATATCACTCCAACAGCACACGCCCCACACCATTACAGAGCCTTCACCAGCTTGAACAGTCCCCTGCTGACATGCAGGGTTCATAGATTCATGAGGTTATCTGAATACCTGTACACGTCCATCGACCCGATACAATTTGAAACGACACTCATCCGATCAGGCAACATTTTTCCAGTCATGAACAGTCCAATTTCGGTGATGAAGAACCCGGGCGAGGCGTAAAGCTTTGTGGCGTGCATTTAGCAAGGGTACACGAGTGGGCCTTCGGCTCCGAAAGTCCATATCGATGACGTTTCGTTGAATGGTTCGTAAGCTGATACTTGTTGATGGCCGAGCACTGAAATTGTAACGTTCTTAAAAAAATATATGAAATAAAAAACTTTACGAATCGATTGGGCAATGCAACTCCCAATACCAATAAAGAAATATAGTCACTGCAAAACACATTCGGCCCCTTAGGCACTGAATCATCTGGCCCTGTTCAGATAATAAATAAATTAAATTGTCTTACCTCTAAAGCAGCAACGGAGTAACTCGATATGTTCTGGTCTCTCATCAAAAATATAAATATGCTAACTACAGGCTCAGTAGTGTGCAATGTTGGACATTATACTTGAAATGCACATGAAACTCTTTTGGCTGATAAACGAGAACATTTAAGAAAATTCAACTTCTTTAAAAAATATATGACCTGGACTGGGAGGCGGTAATGACTGTGGTGAATTACTAACTCTCGGTTTTTTTTAGCAAAATTATGTTGCAAGTTAAGTTTGGCTTTTCAAAAACTTCTGACGATTGAAGTTACATTACTCACAAATGATTAACAATGATATTTAAACAGCAAGTTATCTAACTTCATTAATCCAACATAAATGCAAATTATCTAATTTCAAATAGCTCTGTTCACAAATCTTAAAAGAATTACAAAAATGAAATATTTAGCAGGACTTTTTATCAAAACCGTTTACGTACATTCTTGGGTGACTCAACAATTATAAATTATCAGCCAACTTATCTATACTAACACGCTGGCAAAAACATAAAACATAATTATTTAAATCTTTACGTTATTTGCCTGAAGACTTCTGCTTCCATGTTCAACAACATTGACATACCTACATTAATCTGACTGTTGGTGGCTTCATACAGCACACCACAGAAACTGCCTACTCCATCGTCTTTCCCTCACAGACAGCCACCTACAAATGTGCATCCAGCGCTCTCTTACTCCATCAAAGCAGTACAGTGTCTTTGGCTCTGTGGTCGTGCACAGTCATCGATTCACATTATCATTCATTGCTTATAGTACACTAGTTTCATTTTAATCTATTAATATTCTTATCTTATTCTGGTGCCGCCTACAAGTGTGCACCAGTATACTCCTTTCAAAATCTGCATCAATCTGCAGAAGGGTTGCACTTGTGTCACGTTGAGCAATTGTCTTCAGTCGTCGTTAGTCCCGTTCTGGCAGAATTTTTTTCCCGGCTGAAGCGATGTCGGAGATATGATGTTTTACCGGATTCCTGATATTCACAGTATACTCCTGAAATGGTCGTACGGGAAAATCCCCACTTCATCGCTACCTCTGAGACGCTGTGTCCATCGCTTGTGCGCCGACTGTAACACCACGTTCAAACTCACTTCTTGATAACCTGCCATTGTAGCAGTAGTAACCGATCTAATAACTGCCCCAGCCACTTGCTGTCTTATGTAAGAGTTGCCGACCGCAGTGTCGTCTTCTGCCTATTTACATATCTCTGAATCTGAATGCGCATGTCTATATCAATTTCTTTAGCACTTCAGTGTACGTCCTTCAGAGATGGAAAGTTTCCAACAATATATATTTGAAATAATCCACTCAACTGTCTTTGTGGTGTTGATTTGTACATTACCAATTTCGGAATGATGTAATTGCATCATCAAGTTTCCACACAGCTATTCAAATCATTCTATTGTGGAGTATATCGAGCAGCTTAAACAGTGTGTCCGAGCAGTTCCTGCAGCATTGGGTCTGACTAGGCGTCGGTTTAGGTACTGTTTAAGGTAATTGGCTTCCACTTGGTTGCATACTAATATCTTTAGTGCCTACTGGTAAGTCCTGTTTGGTTTCTTCCTCCAATTAAAAGTAAGCATGTAAAATGTTGATTAAGGCATTTCACACAATATGTGTACTAAATCACCCTGAAGAATCCAGTTACACGGCAGCGAGTACTACTTTGAAATCGACCATGTACCTTCCGAGATTACCTACATCAGACAGGTGGAAAGATGCGGTTGCTGATTCTGCTTTACAATAAGTAGTGAATAACAACTGAACGTGACTGATTGGGTTGTTCTGTTTTTCACTTTGCCACAGAACACTAAATATATTTTTAGCGGTGGAGAACGAACTCAAACTTAACTTTTACCCCCACGGGCTCTAGTTGTTTTGCCGGCCTTAGAGGCCGTGCGGTTAAAGGCGCTGCAGTCTGGAACCGCAAGACCGCTACGGTCGCAGGTTCGAATCCTGCCTCGGGCATGGTTGTTTGTGATGTCCTTGGGTTAGTTAGGTTTAACTAGTTCTAAGTTCTAGGGGACTAATGACCTCAGCAGTTGAGTCCCATAGTGCTCAGAGCCATCTAGTTGTTTTGGTGGTTTTGCCGACGAAGAAATTTTCGAAAAAATCATCATAAGCGACGCTTTCTTTTTCGTCAGTTTTATTTGAATTTCTTTGATTTTCGAATCCACTTCACTTCAACATTGTCACTACTTTTCAAACTTCACCGTAAGATGTATACTGATTAATTAATCATTTCAAGAATAATAATTACGATGGAAATTTGTTGGGGCCGTGCAAGAGGCGCAACAATAGTGAGGTCGCTCGGGAGCGTGTGTCTCAGATAATTTACGCACAGCGACGCACATTCCCGTCAGGTTTACGACTTTTCGTATACACCAAAAATCTGTAACATATAATATTGGATTATTAGGTGATAGTGCCTCGAGCCTTGAAGTTATTTACCTGCTCTTTTTCTTTTAAGACAGAGTTACGGCGTCCAACTTGCTCTGCTTAAATTTCTTGCTCCTCCGAAGTATTACAAATACCGGCAAGGCGGGTAGTTCAACCAGATGAAATAAGAAACTAGGAAACAAAATCGATTTAATACTATAGTAAATAATGTATTTCACGTTATTAGTGAACTAAACAAAAATACACGTCATGTCTCTACCATAGACAGGAAAAGGCAGACAGTACTAGACTGATGAAACATGCAACAGGAGTTTTTAGAAACATAAGAATATTAGTGTTCATCTTCTCCCGCTAGCTTGACGGGCTGATTACTGCGGCAATATCGCGTTTTAATCTTTGCCGTAAACTACTGAGGCGAATGAATGGATAAAAATAGAAATAATAAAACATATACCCACACAGGTCCCCCTACTGTTTACTGCCGCAGTCCACGATTACTGGACGACAGTATACAGCAGCGGTGCTCTTTCTACGTACAATCATAAAATATTAAAATTTATTTTGTTATAACTTACATTATATTTGGCCTGACCGGGGCTTAAAATACCCTCACTCATGTTCAATCTCGTTTTAATGGAGACCCTAGACCTGCCAGTTCTCTCTTATTTTACAGTTTTATGTATATATTCTGAAAATTTTATTTTCGAAGTCCATGCCGTGACGAAGGGTACATTCAAATTTTGAGTCTGCGGCTCCATTATTGCGGAGCAACCGCTACATGCCTTCAGGGCGTGCTTCACGGGAGTCCGTTGGTGCAACATGGCTAGGCGGTACAGTTTGTTTTCACAGTTTGTAGATAACGACGAATTTCATGTCGTTAAAATGTCCGTACAATTGCTCCGTAACGTAGTGTGCAGAGGCGAATGCGTGACTGAGCGTTTCTGATGCTGCAACGGAAAGGCTCATCGTTTACGACCTTTGGTACTGGAACCGCTTCGTGCGCCACGTATTTCAGCGTCCAAGGCCAGCTCGTACATTTAGCATAACGTCGAGATATCACCAAATTTCACATACGTCCATAAACGTTTTCACCTTATATGCTCCCTTGCAGCAAAGTCTAGCGTCACTCGCCGCTACAAACGAACCGAAAACGTTTGGCTCATGATAAGCTCCTGCACCTTCACGCACTGTAGCACACGTAAATGTAACCTTTTTACATCACATGCCAAGCGTTTGATAATTGAGTAATTCCTCTTGACCTCTTTTTTTATCAATACATATATGTTTTCACATAGCATACACAAAATAAGCATTACAGTTCAACATCATTTTCGCCCTTAGGACACATTAAACAACATCTTATGACATTTTAAATACACAATACTCGACATTTTCTGTGAACATTCAAAGGCTACTTGTCTCTTACAGCCGGTCGATGTGGCCGAGCGGTTCTAGGCGCTTCAGTCCGGAACCACGCTGCTGCTACGGTCACTGGTTAGAATCCTGCCTCGGGCATGGATGTGTATGATGTCTTTAGGTTTAAGTAGTTCTAAGTCTAGGGGACTGATGACCTTCGATGTTAAGTCCCATAGTGCCTAGAGCCATTTGAACCATTTTTTGTCTCTTACAGATTTTTCAAGAGAAGGTACCTCTCTTAATCTTTGAGTTAATGCAGTAGTATTACTTTATATAGAACAACAATTAAAATCGTCTTTTTTTTAATTTTGGGGCTGAAAGGACAATATACATATACAGTTCGAAGATATGCATAAACCATTGTCATCACATTTCGTCTGACTCACGCGCCTGTAAATCCAGACTGATAACGAAAGAGAAGGAATCTTCACAACGCGTTAACCAGCACAATCAAATATAGCTATGCATAGCCCTACCTCTCTCAAGTCTACAAGAAATGCGCCTACTGATCTATAAGGAATGGTGGCAGGAAACGGAAGGAAGTACTTTATCTGCTGCTGAAATCCATCGTCTACACAACATAGGCTAATTGAGTAAACTCTTTGATCGCACTTCTTTGCATCTTTATGAAACTACTTACTTAGTGTTTGCTGAACTAATTTCATAATTCTGACAGTGCAGTGTCATATAAGTTATCAGTATTAATTGTTTGAAAGTACCTGTAGCGAGTGTAAATCAGTAATTTATGCCAGTATCTTCAGGATACCACTCTTGTGTACATAATATACACGAATATGTCACTAGGGTGGGCAGAAAAAATACTATAGAACAACGTTCAGATGAGTCGTGACCCCTTGTAAATACATAATGAATACTCATATTTCGCTCTTATATCAGTAGCTTGCGCTTTTTAATATGCAGCCTGACCCCTAAACTTCATTTAACAATATTCTACGTACTGTAATCTCTTCCTATACACACACTCATCCACATTGTCACATTCATGCACATATTTACGTACATATAAATACACATATTGAGGTGTGGACCGTTTTCTGTGGTAACAGCTACCTGTCCTCTCCTTCCTGCCTTTACCAGCCCGTGTTCTTGCATCGTTGCCTCGAATATAAACTTAATAATAACTTATAAACTAAGAACGTAGTCGCTCCGTGACTAACTAAGGTATCATTTTTCTCCTCACACATATATCTTTTTACTTTAAGTACGTGGATGTGTAAATTCATCAACTCCTTTTTTAATTCTCAAAACCAACCCTTCTTTTCTAAGAACGAAAATATTCAGAGCATTTCCGTCGTTTCGACCTTTTGTTTTATCTTTTCAGTCCTTGCATATTCATACTACGATTACACCTGCAATTAATAAGTGTTGTTGTAAACGGGCACAGCCTCAACCCCTACAATCATTCTTTATTTCCCCATATTTAGATACTTTCCTTATAGTGCGTTATTTACGTGTATATAATTAACGTGAAAATTTTTATACACTGTAAATAGTAGTGTAGTGAGAACATAGGTTTCCGCAGTTAGTCGGTCTGTCTTCCTCTGTAAACTTTCTTTTATTTTAAACCTTCTTACTGTATAAGTTTCATCCTTATAGTGTAGACTCCTTCATTTTAATGATGATTAACTTATATAGCTTATTTAGCGGCTAGATGCCAAGTGTTCGTTGCATCCGGAGTGCTAAGTGGCGTGTTGAACTGAACTGTTTCTGCGCATGTGCTGAAGTTGCTGACCTATGTGTTAGTTCTCACTAACGCCTGCGCATCCTCTCCCTCTCGTAATGCCACTTCACGTATTGTGTACACCTCAAGTGCATTATTACATTGTAATTGTAAAATGTACATGTTGTAGACTGAATCGGCACCATTTCGATTGTGTTTGATTTTCAGGCTTCATATAGTCTTTTGCCATTAAACAGAATCTTAAATTACTGTAAGTTACCTTGCTTCCATTTAAAAACATATAATTAAATAAACTGAAAATTTTCTCCTAATGCTCCAGTCACAGGTTCGAATCCTGCCTCGCGCATGGATGTGTGTCATGTCCTTAGGTTAGTTAGGTTTCATTAGTTCTAAGTCAAGGGGACTGATGACCTCAGTTGTTAAGTCCCATAGTGCTTAGAGCCATTCGAACCTTTTTTTTCTCCTAAGACTAACCGAATAATTGTTTCCAATCCTTTTAGTGTACAAACGCTGTTAGATCCTTGAGTGGGTAAAGCCTTTTGTCCGTTCCACTATTAGGTTAGGATAATCTATATTCACCTGGATGTGGTATTTTAGTAACTACAAATGGTCAACTCTACAAAAGCTGCCATTTGTGATTGAGTTTCCCATATTTTGTGGATGTAGGGTATGTTCGTAGTAATGCCTCTTATCCTACTTGAAACTGTTGAGTGCATGCTAACCTTTTGTCATACGACTTTTTCCGCTGTTCAGCCTTTTCCTCCAGATTAATCAAGGCTTGGTGTACTTTCTCTTTGAGTGACATCCCTCCCCTAGGTATCTTGGGCGATGATTTTTCCCACCCATCGGCTTCTCTCCTTCTAAGCATCAATTCAGTAGGTGCAAAATCGGTTGAAGTGTGTGGAAATCATGAGACAAACTCAACTCATTTCGTGTGCTTCTGGGATGCGTAGGTGCATAGAAACCTGTTAAATCCTTTGATTGTCCTTTCTGTTGGGCTTGACTTGGGGTGAAATCTTGATAATAATAGACGTTTTATCTTGTTTGTGTTAGTAAATTCGCTGCATTTACTGCCTATAAAGTATGTTAACAAGATCTGTGGCTTCTCCACTTTCGGGAGGTAATCTTCTGTACTCCTCCTAATAACAGAACCTGCGGTCACAGACTGCACTGCATACAACGTAACATATTTCGTGAAAACATCACACAAGACAATAACATATTTAACACCTCGCTTCCCTCGCAAATAGGGTCGGGCAGTATCCAAGAACACTGATTCTAAATGTTTTGTGGGCACTGTAGGATGTAGTTCAATTAACTTGGACTTGTAACTCTTCACCTCAAGCTGTGACATAGTAGTGCGTATTTATCTTGTTGGTTCATTTGGATCCCCATAGTGACCCCATGTATTGTGAGTGTATAAAATGGAATCATCTACGTAACTTTCCGATAAACACAAGCACCACAGTTCTTGATTTGATGTACGCTGATAAAACAGAACTCGCTTAAATACAGTATAGAATTTCTTCAAATTCTCATATGTATTTTCAGACACTTTTGATGTTACCTTTCTCCATCATAGGTCTCCCTCTTGCAGTTGCTCCAAAATCTTACACATCTTTGCGTAATATGGTTGTTGTATCTTGTCCTGCATAAGCAGAAACCAAAATTTCAGAATTCTGTTCTGTAAATTCTAAGAATTCATCAAGCCCTTGCGGTAACCTTGACGAGGTATCTGTGATTGTGTGTACACCACCTGGCTAGCCTTCCATGTAATAACTTGCATGTCAACAGAAAACAAAGTGCTTGATGGTCACAGTAGATTTCGATGTGCTTGCATTATAACTAGTACTCAAACTTCTAAAATACCCACATAACCCCTAGAGCCTCGATCTCTGTCACGGAATATGACCACTCGGATTCGGTAAGTGTTCGAGTAGCAAAACTGATTTCTTAGGTGACGGTTCCCATCATCTTCAGTGATCTGAAATAAGCATGCTCCTAGTGCCTGTGAAAATGCATCTGTAGTCAAGCAAAAGTTCTGTGACACTTCAGGACATTGAAGTATGTGTACACTAGCAAGGCTTTTTTCATTTTGTCTAAACCTGCTTGAGGAATTTGACATTTTCGTTTCCAAGGTACCACTTCTTTAAATTAGCTGTGACCCAATATTCTGCAAATCGGTATAATACCTATGCCAAAAGCCTCACATATTCTTCCCACGTGGGAGCAGCTATTAACAGGTCATCAATACAGAGACTGACTCTACTGAGGAGCTCTGGTCCCAAAACAATGTCCAATATGGAAAAGAAAATACCCGCACTCATGTTCAAACCTGTTGTGTACATAGTTCCGCGTAGTCAGCGCGTACACAACTTTCCCAATAGAGCGCGCCCCGCTAAGCACAACAGCGCAGGTGCAGCGCTCGTCCGTCTCCGCACTATGAGATGGCGCTGCCCTAGAGACGGACCAAATTCTGCTTCCACTGAACCGCGTATTAATATGTAACGCAGCCAATGAGATTGCTGCTAACGTAGAACCTTTTCTCCTCGCGTATCACACTCGCGCAGTGATACCTGAACGCTCGAGGTATTATAACGAGTGTACAGACCTCCCATTAGTCAGTCTGCATTAGTCTGCATTTGTCTGTACCAGTCTATAGTCAAGTTTCAATCTGCGCCTAATAAGATTATCATATTCCTGTACATAGCCATGAAGATAAATGTATAGACACTTTGTCAAGTATCAGAGATATATGAGAATAAGATTAATGCACCAAGACCAAAGGAACTTCAGATTGTCAATTGTAAATAGCATCCAGAATCAAGTTAAGTAATTTTATGCTTGTTATTATTTTAATAAATGTGTGTGAAAATTAATCAAGTTCTGTTTAATGTTGGTCACCGTCAATCTGCTACGCTAAGCGTGTAAGTGGTATTTCTATCGTCTGACCTAACGGCAGAAGATAAACACGCCACGATAAGACCACGAGACATATTGCTGACACTCGCCTACTTCGTTAGAGCGACAAGTCAAATAATCTGATGGTGTGTGTACCGAAGGTCTTACAGTACGCACACCACAAAGCCAAAGGGCAAAACATAAAATTCTTACCTCTGGCCCCCCACACACGAAGGCTGTGTATGTCCTACTATCTTCATGTAATGGTATTTGACAATAAGACACTTTTAAATCAATTATACAGAGGCATTTGTGAAATTTCAGAAACTGTTCTTCAGTGGTTTTATTTGTACTTTGGGCATCAAGGGCAAGCCTGATGCTACCGTCGGGCTTGCTGACAGCAAAAATAGGGCTACAAGATGGGGACATGGAGGATTGTATGAGCTTGCAGTTTATCATCCTTTCAATTTCTTTCCTCCAACTTCTCTTTTTACCCAAGGGATTGGCTATGAAGAAAAGCAGTATGTCTCATATGGGCAAACGTTCATTTTACACTCATAACAATTTATTACTCTGAGGTGTCTTTTAAATACTTGCACTTACCGAAGTATTGCTTCTTGTAACTACTCCTTGTGATCTTCTAACGAACAAGGAGACTCCTTGCCTTGGTTTGGACAGTCTGCGGGCACATGTCTTCTTCAGAAAGCTGCTCAGCCTTTTGTATATCAAGAAACAGTTGGGTTTGGATATGACAGCTGTATCCTGATATCAGTAGGCTATTTGTTTTCAGTATATTTTCAGTTGTGCTGGTTTTAAGTAAATTTAACGATAACCTCTGTTCGTTGATTGTAAAGAAACATTTTCCTTGTTTTATGTCAATCTGTGCTTTGTATTATCTAAAGGTACCCATTTCAACAAAAGAGTTTACTACAAATTTTTCCACCACCACAAAAATACAGTGTAGAGGAAAATTGCTGATGGTAATAGGCATTATTGCCTGAAGGTTAACTCCTTTTGACTTCCCCCCCCCCTCCCTACTTCCTTCAGAGCACGACAATTCTGCACCAGAAATGTTGGTATATAACGTCGTCTTTGTAGCTCGTTAAACAGACCTTGTGATATTACGTTGACGTCTGGACCAAATACCCGGACATTAATTACAGCTTTCACTGACTCCTCATTACCCATGTTTAAGTTGTTTACAACCACCAGACACAGTTCTTCTTTCATATCTACCCCTTGGTCATATCCGAGAAAGTAATTTAGAATAAACTGCGTGCCCCCAACATCTTTATTCGTCTGCGAATGGGGTCTTATAGCGATCTGTTCGAGTTTTCCTGATTAGTCAGGAAGTCAGCTTCCTCGTTGCGAGTAGCTTCAACCATCTGAACGTTGTGGTTTGACTTAGCCAGTTCGTGTTCTTTATTGCCCTGGAATTAAATTCTCCTTGACCGCCAGTGGATACATAATTGTTGTTTCGTTGTTTGTAACTACCGGGTGGAGGACTGCCGAATGATCTATTTGCGGCCGGTTCCTGTCAGTCACTGTATTGGTAATTGCAACCTGCCAGAAATGTGTTCTGAACCTGCTGGCCAAAGCCCCTCTATTCGGTATAAGCTAGTCTATTGTAATTCTGTTTGCAATTTCCTTTAAACCTCAGTGTACTTTTGGTTTCACAGTTACCATGAATATTTCTTGTATTATTGTTGTTACATGGGGCATAAGGGTGCCAACCATGTTGGTTATTGCCACCGATTCCGTTCCGCTGTTGACTGCTTTGCGGAGGCGTACACTGCGTACTGATGTTCTGTGGTTGCGACGGCCCCTCTTCATACATTGGGTCAATCGAGCTGAGTATCGATAAGAAATACTCTATATCATTTTCAGGTGTAGTGATCAGCTTTTCCCTTATATGGACGGACAGCCGACTTTTCGATGCATTCAATATGTCCACGTAGGAAACTGGGTTTGTCCAATGTCTTGTTTTGTTTCTGTATTTTTCGAAATAATTCGTAGTCCCCCATATAGCCTCTTTTGGACTGATGTGGAGCAACATTTGTCAAAGAAAGTCCGTTCAAATTGCTCATACGAATAGCATCTCACAGCCATATCTGTTGCCCACAATAAAACATCGCCCTGTGTGTGCCCCACAATAAACCGGATTTTCTGTCCAGTTGAGGGGTAAAATTGCGCAAAAAGCTTTGATAAACACCATGGGGTTCGTTCTCTTGCTCTGTGTTGAATAAATCGGAAAATGCCTATGACGGAGCAGACCTTCATACGCTAAGAAAATTGGCAAACATGTAGTGTTCTCTGTTTCCGGCGTGGCATTGTTCAGCAATTCGTTTCGTCTTTTCTTTACTACCATTTTTTAACTGTTTCTTCATAGGTGGGAGGGTCGTACCCTTATCTAACATTCTCGCTTCGGCTCTGTCTTTTAAATTCTATACCTCCTTTTCGTTTATTTCTTGTGCTTTCTTTATGGAATTAGTGCCTGAACCTAAATTACCCAATTCTGCTGACAGCACCTCTACTTCTTCTTCTGGCAAATCTTTGTATAAAGATGGCAACTCATTAACAGTACCTGTCATTGTTTCTAAATTTTTGCAAATTACCGACTCAGCCTCTTGCATCTGAGTCTGGACGTCACTCACGAACTTTAGCTTACTGTCATTTTCTATTGTGTCTCGTCTATAGATGACACTTTTTGATCTAGGCTGCTTATCTCCTGATACAAATCGGTGAATAGTTCCACCTTTAATTTCTTTCCCACAACTGCAATTTTATAAATTAATTCATGTAAAGTGTTCTCTATTTTGTTGATTATTTCTGTGAAAATGTTTTTCTTGTTTTGGATGAAAATTATGGTCCTTCTTTTGAAAATTGTTGTTATATGCCCCTGAATTTTGACTGACACCATGATAATTGTTTTGTTCCTTTTTTGAAAGTTATCATTCCCCCAATTTTGACCACTACCTTTCTGAGTAAACCCACTGTGTGTTCTTGTTGTTACCCTATCCAACTTTTCAATATAATTGAGAAACTGCTCAACATTACTATAAGGACAATGAACTAATCTCAACTGCATTGCTGATGGAAATGTTCTCTTTAAGGTATCAATTTTGATCAAGTCATCCAAAGGTTTTGTTAAATGAATAAGTTTTTGAAGTTCACTTTTGCAAAATTGTTTCATGCTCCCATCTGATTCTCTATAGTTTCTCACATTCAAAAATTCACTTTTGATTCTAGTTTGTTTAAGATCATCCCAAAATTTTTCCAGAAATTTTGATTCAAATTCTGAAAAGGTCATCCCCACAGTTACAATCTGGTTTCCCCAAGTCAAAACTTCCCCTTCAAGAATTTTTTCACAAATTTAATTTTCATATCATCTGGTGGGTGAGGTAAAAATCAATCCATACAATACTGTATAAAATCAACGGGATGTAAGGGTCCATCTACCGAAAAGTGCTTCACTGGAATATTAGATACAAGATTGCATGTGTTGAAATTGTGATTTTTGCTTTGAAATTTAATGTCGAAACTTTCAATTTTTTCGCTAAGTTCTTTGACAGATTTTTTGTTTTCTAAATCATTGCATTCTACTTTTTTTTCTAGAGTAACCGAACGAGTATCAGTTTTTTGTTCTACATTTTTTAATTTCCCCTTTTATCTCATTAAAATCAATTAAATTTCTTTCCCTATCTGCCAGGAACTCATTTTTACAGTATTAATTTCATCGCTCAATTTAGCATCAATTTCTTTTACTTTTGCTTCCACAGATTCAATTTTTTTCCTCAACAACGCAAACTCTGTTCGAAAGATCACCCACTTGGGTATTGACTGCTTGGACTTGCAACAAAATGTTATCACTTTTTTCATCCCAGTATGTCTTATTGTCGTCAACTGATTGTTTAATTTCTTTCATGAAATTTACAAGAAAACTTTTTAAATCAAATTGATCGGTTCTTTCTGTTTCATTTGACCTGTCCTGATTTTCGAAGTCTATTAAATTACTATTTTCTACTTTGGACACAATACTCTCGAAAATCTCATAAGTCTTTGTAAAGGAAAAAAAATTAAAACACAGCAATAGAAAACAAGATAAAAATATTGTTTTAACAAAATACGAGGATTTCGTGACTTATCTGGAAATCTCTTCTACTGTTGCAAATCCACGTTTTCCATCCATGTGATTGTTGACCAAAATTCTTGAAATTCCTTCTTCTGTCTAAAATTATATTTTTTGCCAAAACATTTCTTCTCCAAAACTTTTACTTCCCGATGAATACAAATACTGTAACACACATCCTGAAAAACTGGTATTAACACACAAAAATTTTCTTCTTCTTAGCACTGTTGAAGATCACGTGAACACAATATCCCGGCTACAGTCCCTAGTTGAAATATGCTATTTTTATATACTTGAATTTAGCATATTTCGTGACAGTACTCACTTTTCCGTGAAATGTTTATAAGATGATATTTGACTTTTTGTGTTGGCTTCAGTCGTCTAGTGAAAGTATGATTCCATAATGCTGTTTCGTCGGCTGCGGAAATGTCCTCGTTCAATGCGTTTGCCTCATTTTTGGAGCTTCAAATACCATTTCTCCGAATGTGTTTCCTTCTTGATGTTTATATAAAAAAAGTACAATAACTCATTTTTGCTGGTCTCTTGCAATTGTTATAACGGGGACCTGAACATTGTCCCACCGTCACACATCGAAAGTTCACTGCCGACTGACTACAGTCAAAGACGACTCCAGTGTCAAAGACATTTCATACAACACACAAGCTTCCACTTGTAACCAGTCTCTTTGATATTCTTCGTCACGTCCACTAATATTAATCAATATGCTGTCACTCTCGAACATATAAGCAAATTAGCATAAAATAAGGCAAATTACAATTCACAAAAAATATTCTGACAAAAATATAACAAAACATTTACAGCCTCCCTCATTACATTTGGTATCGACAAATCCGATAGAAAATAACACATCTCCCAGATCCATTACAACACCCATTGTGGCGACATTTTGTATCTCTAGATTATTTTCATTAGTCAGTGCAACTTTTTAACTGGTTCCATTTTGTAAAACTTTTTTAAAGTTATATATGTGAAATTAAATTTAATTTTAATCTTAAAACTGATTGCGAGAATTTTCCCGATCAGTACGGCAGCGTTGCAGCTTATTGTTGCCATTTGCAGTTTTTGTATCCACATTCCAAAAAATGAAAATACTGTTAACCCAAATCTCTATTGCTTTAAGGGGCTCCGGAACGCCCTATACTTGCAATGTTAAAATAACGCTTAGAAATTACATCTTTCCTCACAAAGTATTTGAGGTAGGAAGTTGAACTTTTTGCAGATTATTTATTGGAATATGGGCTACAACTTAACACAGGGATTTTACAAAATTTTAGTTCAGTTATTAAAGATGATTTTTTTCAATTGTAATGAAAATTCACAACATTTTTTTGCAATTTTTTATTTATATATTCAAAAATATACAGTTTTTTGGAAAAAGGCTGTGTTAAATTATGCAGAAGGTACTGTGTAACATTTACTGAAAGTTTGAAACAAATATGTTTGGAAGATCCTTAGAAAACATGTAATTAGTATGAGAAAATAAAAGTTTTGGGAATCGAGCGACAAAGATTGGATTAACTTTTTAGTGCATTCCAGGTCCATAGGATGGATTATCTTCATCCTCTGCAAACTCCTCCTCCAGTTTCCTCTTGTTCCTCCTCCTGTTTACTCTTGCTTGTATTTCTAGACTCTTTACAGCCCTGTCTGCAGCCCGAAGGCGTTCCTTGTCTAAAGCAAGCATCGCTCGTACCATGTTAGAACCTATCTTCATTCCCATATTTCTAAATACCTTGCACCTTACAATGTTGCCATCATTGAAAGTCGCAACAGCATCATACACACCAAGGTGAAGTGTTTCTATTCCAACAAATACAGTGTTGGGGATTCTCGACCATATAACACTATTTACACTTTCATTGGGGTTTTGAGTTTTTCCGTGAATACACTTTTTCAACAGTTCAGGTGCTGCTAAGTCTCTGAAAATAGGTTTTATCACCTCCATTATTTCATGAGGCAGACTATGCTTATGAGTGTACACTTCACCAGTTAGCAATCCTTTGTTATATTTACACCAAATGTCTTCTTCTTTGGGACACAAGCTATGTTGGGGATTTTCATCGTCTTTATTGTTTACAGTAATAACACATACCTTTGGCTTTCCAACATTTCTCCTTTTCTTAAAAGCCTTCAGAGGATTTCTAATAACTTTACTTTTACTCATTATTATACTTCAACAAAACAGAGACTCAAGAAACAGAATTAATTACGAATATTTTCGAGATAACGACAGAGTAAATAAACATGAAACAATCGACAGTCACACCAGCGATATATATTGAACCATCACAGGTTAGCCACAACACATACTTTATCTCACATCACTAAAATGTACCTGATGAACACGGACGTTAATAATAACACCATTTGACAGCAGTTTAACAGCGCCACAGTGGGTCACGCCCATGTAGAACACATTTCAAAAAAATTAAAAAATAGTTGTAGTCTTCGGAATTGAATAAATTATATATCTATTAAAAGGTAGTAGTCTGCAGATTCAGAAAACGCAAAAAAGTAAAAATTGAACTTTTCATGATTTTGAACCTTTCCGGAGCCCCTTAAAAAAATGCTTCAGATTTGTGACTGGCTATGGTAAGGTACTGACACTACTTCTGATCGAGGCGTTACCAAGCGCAGTCGTGCGCGCTATAAATTGGAATTCTTTCCTGCCTTATAGACAATCTTCTTAAATTTTATTGGTACAGTTCCTCCGGTAAACGATTCGTAATTCATGCTTACCATGTGGTGTTTGCCGTTGGTTTACTCTCGGCATTATTCCATGTGTTGTATCATTTAATTATTGCATCTATCTAATCTATCTGGTACCGTCTTGGGGACGGTCGCCAGCTGTACTGATTAATTAATAATGTTAAGAATAACAATTACGTTGGAAATATAGTGGGCCGCACAAGAAGCGCAACAGTGGCGAGTTCGCTCGGGGGCGTGTGTCTCAGCTAATTTACGCACAATGACGCACGCTTCAGATAGTCAGGCTTACGATTTTCCGTGTGCACGAAAAATCTGTAACATATAATATGGGATTATTAGGTGATAGTTTTTCGTGCCTTAAATTTATTTACCTGGCTTCCAACTTGCTCCACTTAAATTTCTTACTTCTCTGAAGCAGATACCGGCAACGCAGGTAGTTAGATCACGTGGAATAAGAAACTAGTAAATGAAGTTGACTTTGTACTAGGAGAATTAGTGCATTTCACATTATTAGTGAACCAAACAGAAATCCATGTCGTCACTCTATCATGGAAAGAAAAAGAGAGACAGTACAAGATGGATAAAACATCCGATAGGAGTATTTACAAACATAAGAATGTTAACGTTCTTCATCTTCCGTCGCTAGCTCCATAGGCTTGATTGCTGTAGCCATACTGTGTTTTAAACTTTGCCGTAAACTACTTAGCGCGAATGAACGGATAAAAATAGAGAGTAGAATAAAACATATACCTACATAGGTAAACCAGCATAAGTTTCAGCACAGGTGTTAACTTCGTCTTGCATATTTTGTTTCTTTTTATCAGCATTAGCTGCACTGTGTACTTCATATAGTCTGCGACAAAGAATACCTAAATCTCTTTTTTACTCATTTTAAAATGGTTTAGTAAATTGAAAATCGCAAAATACGAGTGTAAGTCAATTATTATCCGCAAAGTAGTTTTATTGTAATCAAATAGGAAACTTATAAGAACATCATTCTTTGATATAGTCTCCTTGCGTTTCAACGCACTCGCTCCATCGTTGTACAAGCTACCTGATGCCCTCATAAAAGAAGGTTCTCGGTTGAGCTACGAGCCAAGAATGTACCACTTCTTTCACTGCTTCGTCCGAGGCAAATCGGCGGCCCCTTAATGCCTGTTTGAGTGGACCAAAAAAGTGATAGAAGGAGCAAGATCGGGACTATAAGGAGGATGATCCAGTATTTCAAATATGAGTTTCTGGAGCGTTTCAGCACTGTGGGCAGCAGTATGCGGACAGACATTGTCGTGCAACAACACACCACGATTTGAGAGCAATCCTCGGCGTTTGCTTCGAATTGCAGGCTTTAGCATGGCAGTAAGCATCTCACTGTTACGTACACTGTCCATTGTTGTGACCCTTTCCCCATAATGTTTCAGTACTGGACCTTGTGCGTCCCAAAAAACCGTACGCATCAGCTTTCCTGTGGACGGTTGGGTCTTGAACTTTTCTTGCACGTCGAATTTGGATGTTTCCATTCCATATTCTGCCGTTTACTCTCCGACTCGTAATGATGGATCCATGTTTCGTCACCAGTAATGATCCTGTCTAAGAAGTTGTCCCCTTTGTTACCACAGCGATCCAAATGGTTTTTGCTGGTGTCCAAGCGCGTCTGTTTATGCAACTGTGTGAGTTGTTTTGGGACCCATCTTGCACAAACTTTATGAAGCCCAAGTCTGTTGTGGATGACTTCGTAAGCACAACCATGACTAATTTGCAGACGATGTGCCTCTTCGTCAGTAGTTAATCGTCTGTCTAAGAGAATCATTTCACGTAAACGCTCAATGGTTTCTTCATTTGTGGCTGTAAACGGTCGCCCGGCTACTTCATTGTCGTCGATGAATTTCGGTCCCTGATACGCCTTCTGACCACAAAAAACCGATCACTGAACGTTGCTCTTCTTTGGTGCAAATAGACAGCGGAGCAGCCATGATTAACAGCACGGCAGCGATAACAAAACTGACAGGGCAGCTTGAAAAGTGAAAAGATATAACAACAAATAAACAAAGCATGCGTCATCAACGTAAAACGACAGTACTACCAAAATAAACAAAAATATAACTAAATTGCGGATAATAATTGACTTACGCCCGCCGGCCGGTGTGGACGAGCGGTTCTAGGCGCTACAGTCTGGAACCGCGCGACCCCTACAAACACTACTTTTGTACAGATATAATGAACTGTGGTGTTTTTTTCATACAATTAGAAAATACCATGCATGCTTTCAGATGGAATCATTTGGTGTAGATGCAGAAGTCAAAATGCCAAATTTTTCGCCAACTTTAATGATTTAAGGTCAAATTTACCGTAGAATTGGCTCTTTGCTTGCACCAGGTAATCATCATCAATGAAGCAGATTGTAAGTATAGTAATATCCAAGGCGTACAAAATGAGATGCTTTTGAATATTCAGAGAATTTATTTATGAGCTACGTTGTGCTAGCTCTACAAACCTTTATTCGTACATACATACATACATATCTACAGTAATATATACACAGATAATTATAAATTGACTGATGACCTCAGAAGTTAAGTCCCATAGTGCTCAGGGCCATTATAAATTAGTAGCATTCTTCCTCACTACCACTCATCATAAGAAAAGTGCTGATATGCGAGCATGGCCGCGAGTAAGAGATAATTCACTATTAAAGAGACTACTGAAAAAATAAGAGCCAGGGGAAGAGGCTAACCTATGATTTCACAGATTTAAAAAATCAAGTATCGGTATCTTGACGAGAACATATTAAATAAGATTAGTGTTCCTGCAGTTAAAAAAAATTACGAGGGATTGGAGAAAAGAATTAAAATAAGAAGAACAATGTCCCAAGTAAAACGACCAATCAAACTGTTTAGACAAGGGGGATGTATAGCACTTAGGCTGTTTAAATGGATGAAGAAGTGTGGAGGATTGGGGATACACATAGATGTGGATTACCTAACGAGTTTACTATTTGCTCACTTAAACATTACAACTGCAGCATGAACAGTCTTGGCTCTGGTTTGGTAATTAAAGGCGGTGCATTTAAGAAGGCAAGATCAAACCATCTAACCTTGAGCTAATGCAAATAATTCATAATTCGTGAAAAACAATAGCCCGTATTCAATTATTGTGAAAGGAAGTGCTGTAGAATGCGGCCTGGATCAGAGGTGGGTGGTGCGTAGGATGAATTTCAATTATGTAAAGCCTTAATATAGTTACAGGTAAAAATTAACATTTATTGACTTCAATAACTTAATTAAAACACTTCTGAACACAATAAAATGAGACGATTACTGTTGCCTGATGTTAATTAAGCTCCATGCTTGATAAATATTAAACCTCGCTTCTGGGGACTCTAACAAATTCGTGTTTTATGGAACGGGAGTAATCAAAAGCTGGGATAACCATACGCGCTCTTAACGCCAACATGCAATTGATGAGGTTCACACAGAGGAGGAAACAAAAGAACAAAGGCTCTCCACCATGAGCACACTTGATAAGCGAAAAGATACTGCTCCCTCGATTTTAACAAGCGAAATGAATATGTGAATTTACCTCTGAAATACACGAAGACTAAAGCATGAGCCATGAAACACATTTAATTTAAATGCACAGTGTAATAGGAAGGTTACGGAAGCTGCAGCACAGAAGGATCTTAAACCAGAGTACGTGCGCATAGTGATAACGTAGAAAGCAAGTACTGAACAGGTAGGAATTTCAGGATAAACGGATTACAACTGGATTGAACTTATCACATAGGTCTCAGTCCGTGAGGGCTGAAGGCACTTAAACATGAACACTAATTTGTGGTGGTAATGAACAAAGCAAGAACCAAATAATGGAAGGAACAAAATAATCGGACTGAAAATTCAGTGGCAAAATCGCAATGGTACCATATAATGCACCCGCAGTCGTGGTTAGGAAAATGAGAAGCCGATTGAACTCAATCTTTACCCATTCAACATATTTCCACGTGTTCACGTGACTAGTTGAATCAAAAATAGCCTACGAAATCACCTAAATTTAAAAATATTTAGTACTCACGACATTAAAATAAAATTCGTCACACGAAGTAATGGACTGTAAAGCAGTATGATAAAAGCGTTAGGGCTTCAGTTCGACTGAAAACTTGCACAAATTCAAATGAAGCTGTTACGAGCAATCGATCTTACCAAGTTCCCAACGAACAGTGACGAGCTCCCCTCACGAAACCGGAATTTTTCCTTCCAACGGAAGGGACCTGAGGGCAGACCTGCTATCTTGAAACGTTATAAATGTGGGTGTGGGACTCAGAGAAGCAGTAGAAGTTAACGGACGTGCATCTGAATCGGACAGTTTGCGGACAAACTTAGTATAAAATATGAAAATATGTAAAATATGGCTTATATGAACAGACTCAGTTGCGTACTAATTGCAACGTCAACTGAGCTGACAGAGATATTGAGATGAGGTTACTTTCAATGAAATCTCATGAAGAGGTTCACATAGAGAGCCAACATCACACACAATCTCCGAGGAAAAGACTATGCCGGAGTGGTTTTACCATGCAAGACGCACCCAAGCAGGCTTTAACTCACGCCAACCAATGCAGTGAAATTGAACAATTTTGTAAAAGAATTTTAAACAAAAAATCAGAAACACAAACAAGCAACCACCACCATAACATTGTGCATGAGGTCTGCGATCATTATGTGAATACTGATCGCATTTTTTTCGCAGATGTTTTGACCCCTAAAACGCCAGTCCGCTAGTTGTTAAAACATTGTTTACGCTGTTCGGACAGAGTCCATGGTCAGAAAATCAGATAAAACGACTTCATTCAGAGGATCGTGTCACGTGATTTCAATCTTAGTTAGTGTAGCAATGTTACGATTGAAATCACATGACCCGATAGTCCATTGTTTCATCTGACACCAGCCGACAAAACCGGCAGTTCCTCGGTATTCATTTTGCCAGTTTTCTATTAGGAACTGAAATGAAAATTGAACTGTGTTCGTAGTGAATTATCGAAAAAAATACTTCCATTTATTTGTGAAAACACCTTTGATATATGAAATAGTCGTACAAAGAAATTTGCATAATGTGCAAATGTATAAGTACAGCACCCATATTAAGAAACATGAGCGTGGACAGTTTCTGTACGCTATTAAAGCTTTATGCATGATGCGGCAATTTTTCACGTATCTCAGTGTTAATGACGTCATATCTCTTCAACTATGTGTCAAAAATGTTCAAATGTGTGTAAATTCCTAAGGGACCAAACTGCTGAGGTCATCGGTTCCTAGACTTACACACTACTTAGACTAACTTAACCTAACTTGGGCTAAGGACAGCACACACACCCATGCCCCAAGGAGGACTCGAACCTCCGGCGGGAGGGGCTGCACGATTCGTGACATGGCTCCTCTGACCACGCGGCCACTTATCGCGGCAACTATGGCCGGAAAATGACATATTTGCGTAGGCACATTCAGCGGCATATGTGTATACTGTCAGCGAAATATGTTGCGAAAAGTGTTAGTAGAAGTCATGCATGACGTGGCAGTTTTTCTCTCATTTCATTGTTTATGACGTCATATCTCCTGAACTGCGATAGGTAGCTTGTTATTACCCCAGAGCGATTGTCATCTGGCAGTAAGGGGTATTGGAACGGTAGTCTGATCATTTAATATTAAAAGACTACGACCAAGGTGTGGACGGGGCCAAGGAATTGACATTTCAGACGTGATTTAACACATAAATAATTTATTCATAACATACAATACATAACACCAACTACGTAATCCTGCTTCGATGCTTACAATTGCCCAAAATGGGAGGGCCACCACTTTCGAATTGGAAAGGCTTTAATTTAAGAAACTAAAACGTCTATTATAATTTTTAAAAATAAGAATAACACAACACATAAGTAAGCGCTAAGTGAACGCACTCTTAAATCTTTAATTATTAATCACAAAGCGTGGGTTTAAGACATTTAAATTCTCATTGCAATATAAAACATAAATACATGAATTCACAACACAGCATGGCTTCAAAATTTCTACCTGGACAACCTATGGCCCTAAAACTTTCGTATTACATTCCAGCCAATCACATTAATAACTTATAAACACGGTTGGTAAAACACAAACGTTTGCACTATAATCAATTTTAATAATCCACAATCACTCAAAAAACAACATCAGAAGTTCTATACGGAGCATATAAGCCTGTTTATACAATCTTTCGGACCAAAATAAGCACGAGGGCCACCATAACAGAAGTGCGCTAGTTGCTTTTAGGATAGATGCTCCCATTAGCTAAATCACTGAGCAGATATTTACTTAAGCGACAGGTAAGATACTTAATGCAAATAGGTGTACTTAGAAACCGTAGGTTGGTAACACGACCGACTCACGTGTTTACTGCAGCAGACTCTTTGGCCTGTACTATTTATAGGCGAGCGCGGTCACGCTGGAGGAGGTTGTCGCGCAGTGGCCTTCGTGTCTGCTCTGGTGCCGTCGACATCCGGCCTTCCGCGTACCGGTGTTGTTATCGAACCCGCACTTCTACCCGTGGAGGAACGCCGGCCTGGTTGGGCCCCTCTGTCCGCTCTTCACTGGTTGTCCGTGGGAGGCGGATGGCAGTCTAATCATCGCCTGCGTCGACGAAGGCAAAGAAACAGTAACCATCATGGGGCGGTGGAGCCGCCGTTCGGCGAGGGTTTGAGTCCGGGAGCAGTTCGGCGAGGTTGGTGTCTGCCGGGACGACTGGGACGGCTCAGGATTGTGCACAGCAGTCCCGGACAAACCACGAAGTGCGGCGAGGGAAAGGAGAAAAGAAGTGTGAATGTTTCAAGTTGATCGTCCTTTGGGATTGAGTTCATCCAGTCGTCTTTCCCGCCTTGCGGCCACCGCTGTGGCAATCCTCTGTTCTGTCAATTCCTTGGCCCCGTCCACACCTTGGTCGTAGTCTTTTAATATTAAATGATCAGACTACCGTTCCAATACCCCTTACTGCCAGACGACAATCGCTCTGGGGTAATAACAAGCTACCTATCGCAGTTCAGGAGATATGACGTCATAAACAATGAAATGAGAGAAAAACTGCCGCGATAGTGGGTACACTACGGGCGGGAGTTCAAACGAAAGAGCTTCATAAAAGACCAACCCTGAACAACCGCGGAAAAACGAAATAGAAGCGAAGCAATAAAAGACAGCAACGAGATGCTAGAGCCCGATCGCGCCCAAACACTGTCGATTACCAAAAACATTGGCTCCACACGACGCTCAGGAAACGAGCCGTGGAAAGATGGAAGTACACACGGCTCAGGTATGTGTACCACGTTCGGTTGACATCGGCACAGTGGTTTAGGAGGTAATGTGGAACGTACACAGACATTTTTGTAATATGTATGAATTCTGAAGATGGGCTATGCCTGAAACGTGTAAACGAATAAGCATTTCACAACAAGTTGACCGCAGCCACGTACCCAGAAGTTAAATGTGGCTTACGCGATGCCTTGAAGGAGTATTAAATAGCCGAGGTGAAACGTTTTATTTTTCAGATTAACGACACGGCTGTGGCACCACGGAAGGGGCCGTATACAGTCAAGTTCCCTTGTATGTGCCAGTAGCTGCTTGATTAGAGTTTCACGCATCGCAGCGGCTGTCACTTTCCGGGTACAGTAGCACTGCTACCCAGCCGGCGTCGGGCGCCAAACGGCTGCCCGCGGCTGTGGCGGCGACCTCGTTGAATGGCAATGGGCTGGCAGCGGTGTTGAGCGGCCGGCCTATCCCGCCCCTCGGCTGTTCCTCAATGGGAGCGCCTCCCGGATCGCGCGAGCTTTCCACTCGCGATCATTCCGCGTGCCACGGCCACGGCCGACCCCGCTCCACATATTTTGGCGAACTGACGTCAAGGAAAATCATCCTCTTCATCGGAAGCTCCCCCTCTCTTGAGGTCTCTGACGATTACTTCTTCTCCTCGGTCCTCCTTTTTCTTCCAGTCTCCCAGCCGCTGGAGTCAACACTCAAGGTATTTCTCCTGCACCCGAATCACAAATGTGAACAGGACACATTTGCTGAAAACTAGGAACGATGACCAATTTGGTACAAGGAATGTAATTAGAAGTTTTCAAGCTACTTGGTTAACATTTTTGTCGGTTTTGTACACTTTTTCATCACAGTTATATTACTTTTGGGTCATTCCATTTCTGCGCCACTTCGTTGTTCTTTTTTTAGTGGTAAAGCATAAATTTGAATGGATACATAAAGCGTAATATTGCTTATTACATTATACACTAGTGGCCAATAAAATTGCTACACCAAGAAGAAATGCAGATGATAAAAGGATATTCATTGGACAAATATACTATACTAGAACTGACATGTGATAATATTTTCAAGCAATTTGGGTGCATAGATCCTGAGAAGTCAGTACCCACAACAACCACCTCCGCCGTAATAACGGCCTTGATACGCCTGGGCATAGAGTCAAACAGAGCTTGGATTGTGTGTACAGGTATAGATGCCCATGCAGCATTCGACACGATACCACAGTTCATCAAGAGTAGTGACTGGCGTATAGTGACGAGCCAATTGCTCGACCATCATTGACCAGACGTTTTCAATTGGTGCGAGATCTGGAGAATGTGCTGACCATGACAGCAGTCGAACATTTTCTGTATCCAGAAAGGCCCATACAGGACCTGCAACATGCAGTCGTGCATTATTCTCCTGAAATGAAGGGTATCGTAGGGATCGAATAAAGGGTAGAGCCACGGGTCGTAACACTTCTGAAATGCAACGTCCAGTGTTGGCTCAAATGGTTCAAATGGCTCTGAGCACAATGGGACTCAACTGCTGTGGTCATAAGTCCCCTAGAACTTAGAACTACTTAAACCTAACTAACCTAAGGACAGCACACAACACCCAGCCATCACGAGGCAGAGAAAATCCCTGACCCCGCCGGGAATCGAACCCGGGAACCCGGGCGTGGGAAGCGAGAACGCTACCGCACGACCACGAGATGCGGGCCGTCCAGTGTTCAAAGTGCCATCAATGCGAACAAGAGCTGACCGAGACGTGTAACCAATGGCACCCCATACCATCACGCCGGGTGATACGCCAGTATGGCGATGACGAATACACGCTTCCAATATGCGTTCACCGCGATGTCGCCAAACACGGATGCTACCATCATGATGCTGTAAACAGAAACTGGATTCATTCGAAAAAATGACGTTTTGCCATTCGTGCACCCAGGTTCGTCGTTGAGTACACCATCATAGGCGCTCCTGTCTGTGACGCAGCGTCAACGGTAACCGCAGAGAAGGTCTCCGAGCTGATAGTCCATGCTGCTACAAACATCGTCGAACTGTTCGTACAGATGGTTGTTGTCTTGCAAACGTCCCCATCTTCACTCAGGGACCGAGACGTGTCTGCACGATCCGTTACAGCCATGCGGATAAGATGCCTGTCATATCGACTGCTACTGATACGAGGCCGTTGGGATCCAGCACGGCGTTCCGTATTACCCTCCTGAACCCACCGATTCCATATTCTACTAACAGTCATTGGATCTCGACCAACGCGAGCAGCAATGTCGCGATACGATAAACCGTAATCGCGATAGGCTACAATCCGACCTTTATCAAAGTCGGACGCGTGATGGTACGCATTTCTCCTCCTTACACGAGGCATCACAATAACGTTTCACCAGGCAAGGCCGGTCAATTGCTGTTTGTGTATGAGAAATCGGTTGGAAACTTTCCTCATGTGAGCACGTTGTAGGTGTCGCCACCGGCGGTGAATGCTCTGAAAAGCTAGTCATTGCATATCACAACATCTTCTTCTTGTCGGTTAAATTCGCGTCTGTAGCACGTCATCCTCGTGGTGTAGCAATTTTAATGGCCAGTAGTGTACGTACGTGGGGCATTCAAAAAATAATGCAACACTTTTTTCTTTAGAGCAGGTTGGTTTTATTCAGGATTCCAATACACCGTATTGTTCCCCTCTCTTTTGATTATAAAACTCTGTTTTTCAACATAATCTCCGTTCAGTGCGACAGTGGTAGACAGCCTTATTGATAGGGCATGTATGCCCGCATGGTACCACTCTACCAGACGACGTCGGAGCCAACGCCTTGCTGCATCAGTAACCTCCCCACCACCGACGTACTGCTTCCCGCAGAGTGCCTCCTTCGCTGGGTCAAACAGACGGAAGGCGGAAGGTGCGAGATACGGGAAATATGTCGATGAGGAAGAACAGTCCAATGAAGTTTAGTGAGCTGCTCTCGGGTGCGCAGACTTGTGTGAGGCATTGCGTTTTCATGGAGAAGTAAAAGTTCGTTTGCATTTTTGCGGTGAAGAACATGCTGAAGTGGTTGCTTCAATTTCCTGACGGTAGCGCAATACACTTCAGAGTTGACCGTTGCGACATAAGGGAGGTCATCAAACGGAATAACCCCTTCAGAGTCCCAGAAGAGCGTCGCCATGACTTTATCGGCTGATGGTGCGGCTTTGACCTTTTTTTTCCGAGGAGAAGTGGTGTGGCCCCACTCCATGGGTTACCGTTTCCTTTCCAGTGATGAACCTATGTCTCATCGTCTGTGACGATATTCGATAAAATAAATTGTCACGATCAGCCGCCGGCCGCGGTGGCCGAGCGGTTCTGGACGCTTCAGTCCAGAACCGCGCTGCTGCTACGGTCGCAGGTTCGAATCCTGCCTCGGGCATTGATGTGTATGATGTCCTTAGGTTAGTTAGGTTTAAGTAGATCTAAGTTCTAGGGGACTGATGACCTCAGATGTTGAGTCCCATAGTGCTCAGAGGCATTTGATTCACGATCAGCCACATAACGAGCAAAAGATTCCATGCAAATGGTCCTACGTTGCTCTTTATGGTATTCTGTTAAGTGCCGAAGTACGCAATCTTTGAGTACCCTAACTGGTGCACAAGTGTGTATACACTACCAACAGAGGTGTCCAGTTGAAAAGCGAGGTGTCTGTGATCCGTCGATCACCTCGAATGAGAGTGTCCACACGTTCCAACATTACAGCGCTGCTGTCAATAGGAACTTCATGAAATTGTAGGAGCTGAAGTGGGAATATTACATGAAATGATGGGAACCTAATGCTGCTCACTTCACTAAGACGCACAATTGGCAATTTATCGGAGAATAACTGTATCAGCTGCTTTGAGGACAAGAGGGAAAAGAAGTATAAGCCATGAACACATAATTCTTATGTAATTAATGAGGATTTCCCTATTTCTGCTTCATTATAATATTTTTTCATGCTGAAAGACTAAATTACTTTTCATTTTATTTAGACAACTGCAAATGTTAGAAAAAGAGATGAGATAAACTCAAAACATGCAAGATTCAGTTACTGAAAAGTAACCAATTATATTTTGAATTTGCATGCGTTATTATTATTATTATTATTATTATTATTATTTTAAATAGGAGCCACTATGGACTAAAGTTATTTCAACTGTTTCTCCTTTCTTGCTTGCACATTTCTCTCATCATTTCTGGATGTCTCTCTCCATTCTCCCGTCCAAGCGGCTCCACTCTTCATGGTAACCTTTGTAATCTTGCAATGTTTTCTGAATGACAGTCTCTCTCACTATCTTGTAGGGTACGGTAATTCGGAGTTCACCTATGTCCCTTCCAATTTTTTCTATCATGTGTCATCCATTCTTAATTTATCTAAATAAGTGAACAATCTGACTGTATGTCTGTAGACATTCCTTCTTTTCATGTGGCCACAGAAAGTTATTCTTCTTTTCTAACCGAGTCTGTAATTTTTTCCATATGCATACATATTATACTAACATGCTTGCTTGCTCTTCAACAGATCCCAAAATTTTACTTAGTACTTTTCATTCTGTGATTGCCAGTGCTTCCACCGACACCCTTTTGTTTAGAGTTAAACATTCTAGTATATAAAGTGCTTCTGGGCAGATTACTGTTTAGCATAGAAATAGTAGGCTGTTTCATTTGATTAACTCTTGCTTTAATAATTGCTTTCTCCGAAATATCTTGTTCAGTTACTTCTCCTAGATACTTAAGTTTGTTACTTCTCTCAATTTTTACATATTTAGGATTCATTATCACGGAGGATTCCTTTATGCCTGCTTTCTCAGCTTTTTCTTTCAGCAATTCTATCTGCCTAGTGGCTGTTTTCACTGAGTGTGAAAAAAATAGCCAGGTCGTCTGCAAAAGCTAGACAATCTATTTGCTGGTGGTCCCTTTTTGCAACATAATCTACCTCCGTTATTTGTTTTGCTTTCTTGTAATGACGTTTTCTATTTCCTTATTATTTTTTCTAGTATATAGTTAAAGAGCAGCGGGAAGAGACCACCACCCGGTCTGGCTCCAGTTTTAATGCCAAAGCTTGTAGAAATTTCGCATCTAAATTATTTCCCTTTAGAATGAGTGTTTCCTAGTGCTTGCTTCAGTAGAATTGTGGTTACACTATGTAAGCCCAGTTCGTTGAGAATTTCATACAGTGACTTCCTGTCGAATGAGTCAAGGGCTTTACTGGAGTCAATTACAGTAATTATGAAATTATGAGATCTTTTTTAAGATACATTATTATTGACTTTTAGTTGATTTGAGTTAACATGATCTATTTTTTTCTAAAACCGCGTTATTCGCCAGTTTCAGGGTCGAGTTGTTGTTCCGCGCCAGTTAATATCTCTTTTATGTCCTACCTGTAAGGGTATCCACATCGTAAACTCATGATATTATAGATACGGAGTATTACCTAATAATAAATACTGAATGTAATGGGACTACCGCGAGAAAGTGAGGGTTATTGGCTAGTCCAATTAAAGTCTCACACAATAACCGCAAAATCAAGTATATGGTAACATGTAAAAAACACAAGAACCACAGTAATATGGAACATTGGGAAAATAAATACAGAAATCCTAAATGAAATAGTACCGCACATGTAACAAAAATTCACGAAAAGTAATGAAACATGGAATGGACAACAGAATTCACCTATGTAGGTCAGTTCTAGTTGCCGATTCCAAGCTTTTTAATTTTTCATGTTTTTGCAATAGATGTGTGCTGTGGTTCCCTTCAGGATTTCCATTTTTGGTACCACTCTAACTATCGATTCAACGTACCGTTATTTGTCCGGATTCCATTGTGTGTCAACTGTTATTTCGTTAAGGATTTAACATTTTCTATCGCTCTCTGTGCTACTGCAAAAACGTGTTAACTAGAAAACAGAGAAATCGACAGTTAGAATTCTCATATATAGATCAGTTCTCGCTGCCGATTGTAAGGTTCGTTATTTGCGCGTTTTTGCAATAGGTGTGTACTGTGCTGTTATATAAAATTTTCATTTTTGGTGTCCCTCTAATTAAAAATTCCACATTCCCTTACTTTCCCTGATTTTTATTTGGTCTGCACAGTTACTGCGTTAAGGATTCAACTTTCTCGCATCCCTCTCTGTACGCTACCAAAGAGGAGATAAGTAATAAACCTTGGTATCGACAAGTAAAATTCACCTATATAAGCCAAGTCTAGTTGCCGATTGATTCACTATTTTTCTTGTAGTGGATGTCTACAGTGCTTTCTTTTACGATTTTAATTTTTTTATCGCTCTGTGTTCCCTTAGATTCCCGTCTAAACTTACACTCGGAAATCGTACAACATTCATAAAGAAAAAGAAAAAATTGTGTGAAGCAAGATCATAAAAATGTAATCTGACCTCTTAGATTACTGTCCAACCCCACTCTTTGAAATGGCGCCATATTCGGAAAAAAATCAAATATATGTGGGGAAAAATACTATAAATATGATTGCTAATCGTTTCACCATGAGCAATTTAAGCTGTGCTCTTAGGTTCCTGCCTAATCACAGCGTCGAAAATCGTGACACATGCGGAATAAACATCATAGTTTAGGCCAATTACTAAGGTAACTACGGGTAACGTTTAACAACAGGCCGCTTACATCCTTTAAATCTTTAGCTCGTGATGTCACGCATGACACTGTGGCTCAAAGCTGAGAACTGGAATCGCACATTGGAACTGGCCCACATGTTTTAGGTAACCAATGGGAGACAAATGCCTCGGCAGTTGTTCACATTGGTTTTATCGTCTACTGAATTTCGTATTTTATCAGTAGTCAGACACTTCCTAGTAATTTAGGACTGTTTGATGCGTCGGCAGATAATTCGTATAGATCCCAGTAAAGTGGCTTTTCGTAGTTGGCAGATGGGTATTTAATCACTGCCAGTGGTTTTCAGTTTGCCCACTAAGATCTTTCGACACTGCTCCCAGTCAGCAGAGAACCACTGGGACCACTTTCACTGGTTTACGCCGGAGTCGTGTAGACAGATTTTCAAGCGTTCGTATCTGGAAAGGTTTTCAAGTTGTTTCACCCCGAATTCTGTCATGACCCGCGATGTCAAAACTTCACACTTTTTCTTTCTCCAAAATTGTGATTCCTAGCGTATTGTGTTCCAGCAACCGACCTGCCTGAAATCGAAAGTACGAAAGTAATTTGGTTTGTTCATCTTCGAAAACTTTTCTCTCTTGCGGACGCACTAGTTCCTTGCCATCGGCAGGTGGCAATTTTGGCATAAGTTACGGCAATGCCATATCATTGTGCCTCTGCTTATAATCAGTATGAGCGACCTTCTTGTAACAGCTCAAGTGTTTCCTCAACGTCTTTGCAGAGTCTGCACTTAATGTCTTACGATGGTTTCTCGAGTCTGGCTTTGATGGCTTTGGTTATGGTGGCTTATTCCTGTGCAGCAAAAATTTGTCGTCGTTTCCCTCTTCAGCGCTCCGTTGGTCATGCAAGACTAGGTCTTTTCTTTATATATTTTGCCTTCAATATTCTCGACAAACAGTCGATGCCATGCTTTATTGTGCAGGCTGTCACTCCGGCACTGCAGTATAACTTTCCGGCTCTGATTCTTGGTTTGCTGTACTTTGAGAACCTTCCTGTTGTCGACTTCAGCCAGAGTTTATTCTTTATTTTCTTTCGCATAGTCTGCCAAGGCATGCTTCTCTTCTTCCACTGCTTGCCTCGCTTGTAATAGTATTACTGTATGCGTAGTATCGTCTCCAAAATAATAGGCATTAACAACATTAAATACTTACGATGTGGCGATATGTCACTTCATTAATGCATAACCTTTGAGAGGCTGCAGATATTGCAGTTACCATTTAAACACTATTAACCTATTACGACCAAAACTCTGTAGCATATTTCAGTATTCATCCTCAAACAGACACCTCGCGCTTATCGATGGTTACTTGGTTAATCGGTTCAATTAGAACAGCAGGAGTAAAAGTTTCAGATTTTAGAATTTCTTTTAGGTAAGGTGTCTTTTAGCTAAACACTTTTAGTATTCATTTAAAGACATATCGCATGTAGACGTTTTTCACTCTGCTCTACTTTTTCGTTCGTGACAAACAACCGTCCCTCAATTGAGTTCATCTTATAAGACTTAATGATGTATACTTACCTTATCAGAGGAGTGATCCTTGTCGAATTTGTTACATGATCATCATTAGCAGTTAATGTTTCTCACCCCGACTTTCCGCCAAAGTCTGGGACGTAAACACATCAACGCTAGGACCTTAATGAAGCCAATTGTCATGCGTGATAGATGAACAGTTGCGGCTCTACTCACTTTCTTGGTGATACACTTAACTACAAATTCCGGAATACGTATGTCCAACTTGGGAAGAATCACTAGACACAATCTACAACGTTACGCCTCTAGCAGTTTTACACAATACCAGCATATTCGCAGTTGCAATGATATGCATCCGTGTTCCAAAGATGTGGATGGAATTTAGTCCTAATGCTCAGCAGAGGGGAATCTGAAGTACGGGTCTGCGTCTTAATCTCGGCGCTCCCTCTTTTCTCGAAGCGACCGACCTGTCACGTCGCGCAGACGGCGAAAGGGCTGTGATTCGCAGAAAGTGCTGCGTTCTCTGACCACATGACCTGCCAGCGTCGTGCCGAACACTCGGGCAAGGACGAGAATCGTGAACAGCTGTGCACGGTCCGTGAGTCACCCATGAATAGTGTGCTCACGTCTCCTGCTGTGAAATGTCTTCGCCTGACTGAGGAGTTTTCTCACCTCCGTCACGATGTGGTTGCTGTGTTGGGCTTTCGACTGCCCCTTTACTCTCTTCGCATGCTGTTCCTGTGCTCACATTCCAAATAAATATTTGCCTTTCACAAACCCAACATACTGTTCTAGAACAATATTCCACAGAAGACAAGGAAATTGATTATTTATTTTATTCCTCTTATCGTGCATTAGATGCATTTTGCGGTTCGTTTAATACCTTGCATAAGTTAGATATAGTGCCACCTGTTCAACAGGGAAATGTGTATTACCTGCAGATTTACTTTCGTAGCCATCAATTAAAAAATCGGTAGAACGTTGTCTGATGTCAATTTTTTTCATAAAAACTAAACATTATGTATCATACAGTCTGTAGGAATGTTGCAGACCTAACTGTCGGTGCTTCTCGATTTCTGATACAGTTTGCCTGAGTGGTCCTCCATAGTTTTATATTTCTTTCGAATTTGTGGAAGGTACATTGGCCCTATCATAATTAAAACAATTCGCAACCTACACGGAAACTGTACAGCAGGTATAAAAACACAGAACTCTCTCTCAACTGGATTTACAGAGGTATCACATCATGGCTGCAGCGTATCACTGACACTTTATTGATACATACAGAGAAAAGTTGAAAAATTGGAAGAAAACATGCAAGTACATGGAAATCCCAATACATGGTAACATTTTATGTTCACTACAATTTGATGATGACCAACTAGCAGCTAAGTATGTCCCTAGAAGACAACGAATATTAACTGACTGAAAGCCGTTATTTCTTGCGAATATGCTCACATTGTTAATAACAACGACATTAAAGAAAATATACAGTAGGATATCAGTGTCAGAACTCCGAGATTCCTGAACCAGGGTCGACGAGAAGTTCGTGAACTTATATCAGACATTTCTCGAATTGCCCGCATCTGAGCCAAAAGGACTCTTTGTGAATGGAAAGAGTTACTCCAGAATACAATTCCGTATAAGCTTTGGTTACACTGCGTTATACATACATACATAATCTTTTTTTATGATTATGAAAATTTTATGACTGTCCTTCGTACACATACTCACTGCAGCCATCTACACAGGAAAGAAATATTGAAGACTGTATCTCTCTCTCTCTCTCTCTCTCTCTCTCACACACACACACACACACACACACACACACACACATACATACACACACACGGACATGGTGTGGAAAATATATGGAAACATCAAAACATAACGCATTACTATGGATACCACGGAGTAGGAAACACGCTGGCATTCAAATCAGCTCCCAGTCGTCTCGGAATGAATAAATGGACGTTCGGTACGGTTTTGAAGAGTATCTCATACCATTCTTCTTGAAAACTAGTGGTAAGCCCAGGTAACGATGATGGAGGTAGATAGCGACCACGCATCCTTCTCTCCAAAGTAGACAACAAAGGCTCAATAAAAATTAGATCTGGTGACTGTGATAGCCAGGTAAGATGCGACAAAGTCAGTCCTGGACGATGTGAGATGTGCGATCGCGGGCCCTGTCGTCTTGGAACAAAGTATCACCATTATGGAACAAACATCGTAGCGTGGTATGGACTTGATCAGCCAAAATGGTCGTGCGGTCCTTCGCACTATTGCGATGTCTCAAAATAATCATGGGGGCCATGGAATACGACGATACGGCTGCTCAAAACATCATCGAACCACCGCCATGTTTCATTCTTGGGACGTAAACTCGGCCGGAAGTTCGCAGCAGTGTAAAGAAGACTCAGCCGACCAAATGACTTCCTTCCACTGCTCCATAGTCCATGTTTTATGGCTTCGGTCCCATGTTCTCCTGTTATAAGCATTTGCATCATCAATGAGTGGTTTTGAACTTCCAGCTCGTCCTGAAATTCCATGGTTATGGAGCTTTTCGTGCCGTTTTGGTGCTGCAGTTCTGCAGTAACTCTTGCAATGTCGTTCCTTTATTTTTTGTCCTAATTCCCTTCAAAGACCGTACGTTGCGATCACTCAACACATACTTTCGTCCACGTTGAAAGACTTAGCGAATGATGTTTTCGCGCATTCCCCGTATGATATATAAATTTTCGATTCAGTGCCACTTGAAACGCAAGACACCTCGATTAACTTGGCTACGGGAGCATGCGCCATACGAACACCAACAATTTGCCCACTTTCGAATTCGCTTAGTACAGATACAATGCACTGCTAACTACACTGAGCACTCTTCTGTAGACGACTGACACGTACAAGGTATTGAGGACACTGTACAGGTACCGGTCATGGTGAGATACCACAACGCAACCTGCAAGCTGCATTTTTGTTCAAGCACGCGTTTCTCGCTGTATTTCCATATTTTTGCCCCCCTTCTGTATCTCCAGAAGGATAGCGTTTTCCCAGTTAAGCAGCTCTCGAGGGTTTACAGCCAACATCACCATACGCTTTTACCTTTTCACATACGTCAATGAATGAAACGAAATTCTAACAAGGAGGGGGAGCGAAACCATTCACGTTGTTTAGACAGTGCAGATTTGATTTCCGGCCATAGGACCACTTCCGAAAAAACATTCGTAAACCGCTGTATGCAAACCCTCGAATTTTAAAAATTTCACCAAATGACTTATGTGGTATTATCTGGATACTATAAATTCCTTTTAATTAGCCCACATTTCTCCAGTCCTGTGACATGTAACTGATAAAACAAAACTCAGATATACTGTACAAGTTCATGCAGTATTCCACTACTGCGGGTAATGAATGCCAACATAACACTATTTTGCTGCTGTAGGGCGGCAGTGTAATTCTAAGCGAAATGGCAAGCATTGCTTCATGAAGCAAAATTGATCAAACTGTGTGTAGATGTGCTTTACGGTTATTAAACAACTGAAGTTTTAATCCATTCGGAGTCATCATTAGTATGAAGTGTGACCCCAAGACCAGGAATAATGTCTTGTAGTCGTTTTGACAAGTAAGCATACAGTTTCCAGATGCCATCTCGGAGAATTTATTGCCATGCCTGAAAGACATGCAGTGCCTGTTCATCACTGTTGGTTGGAGGTTGATATATAAGTGTCCACACTAAGCCCTTGCGTACGTGTCGGTGCTTATATAACCGCATCGGAGTCGCGTTGGCTTGCATTTACGCTGCAGCAACGTCCTCAGACGGAAACTTCACGTCCCAGACACACTCTCTTGGCTGGGTACACCAATGTCGCTCAAAAAGAAAGATAACCAAGGTCCCGTGATCATGGTTGAAAATAAACCGCAGTTAAAATGTTAAAATGTCTCAGCGCCGCACCAACGTTAATCGCAAGTCAACAAATCGTCGTCATCGAACCATGCATTGTTATGGAATGCGCCATGGAGATGCAAAGATGTTAATAGAGATAGAATTTGCACATGGCCGCCTATATACATATGTATTCTAGAAAAACGCTGGTGAGCGACGTCATCGTTTCACGCTCGCAATTTCGTCAACAAACAGAAGTGTGTTGATACTGCACTACTAATCCGTTTCTTTATGTTTGACGAGATGGAAAACAAAAGAAGAACACCAAATTTTTCGAAATACGAGATGGATATACTCCCTGGATTCGTCTATACGATTGCATCAGTTGTTCAAAATGGTCATCTTTTTTTTCTTTTTTGTTCAGTTCGAATATCTACGAACTTTAAATATAACAGTAATCAAATATACGCTAATAAACATATCTAATTGTCATTTTTATTAAAAATGCTCGTCTGCTTATTTCTGTGTACCGAATACAAAGATCCAGCTTTCGTTGCAAACCAAAATTCTTAATTACTGAGCTTTCATAAAATATTGTTAATCAAAACTATATGATTTAAAAAATTGCAAATTAATTTTTTCCATTTTTTGTGTTTTATGTTTCACATAAATGCCCATAGAACGTGCCGCTTTGTTTAAAAATTTGCAGCCAGGTGGAATCATGCAGTGAGCTGGCATACTACCATAGAGCCACATTGCGTGACGAAAAAACAGTGTACCGTATTTCAACATCTTAAATATTGTCGGAAAACAGCAGATTTTCTCGATAATATGTGAAAAGTGCATCAAACTGCTTTGGGAGAGATATATTTGAGTTTTGAACTTCACTTACCATAAATATAAAGAATCACAGAAATCCGATTGTCGTGTGGTCCCTTTGTTAGGGAAAAACAGGTAGTGTGGTCACATGTGGTAGCACAATTTAATTATGCTCCTGATAAGTTTGCATCATAAATTAATAAACTTTCTGGGTTCATCGTGTGTATATGATACAGTTTACGATGCCTTGAGTATCTCTCAGTACATAGAAACGCGCCGCCATCTCAATACTGTATGTTTATAAAATCTTGGTCATTCTACGAAAACAGGGCGTGAGCCACGGTCAAATTTAACCGTGACCAATTCCCTCTTTTAACTTTGATCGAGGTCGGTGCACCAGAATTGTGCGCTGAACAGGGTTAAACACCGACTTTACTGCGGTTAACTTTTAATCAACGTTGGCGTACTCGGCCATATGAGTGACAAATCAGAGAACCAGGCAGGCCAGTGAAGGACCCATACTTTTCTCAAGGCCTTTGTAGTGAGGACTGCAGTATAGGGGCCTTCTTCCATTAAGCTGCATTTGTCACCCTGGTCATGAAAAGTTTACGGATCCACTTACTGACGATCACTCACGTTTCCTTTAACATTTGCCAAATCATTCCTGCTGTTATATCCAATAGCTCCCCCCACCATGATTCCAGGCGTTGGAGAGGTCTGGGTCTCGAGAATCCCCGCTTCCTGCGACCTTTGCCCAGTCCGTCTACGAACACATTGGCACTGATCAGGCCTCCACGAACGGGAGCTGGAGTCATCGCTAAACATTGGAGAATGCCACTCGGTGTCTCACTTGAGTCTGACTCTTCACCACGCAAGTCTCTGTTGCCTGTGGTATGGTGTCAGCGGTAAATGACGCGTGGCAGCTCGAGATTTCACTTCAGCTCCAAGTAAGCTGTTCCCGACTGTTCGCGGTGACACTGCCTGTATCTTTACCGCTACCCTGATTTCACCTGTTGTCTTCCTCATATTCGTCAGTTAATCGATCAATCCCACGACCTCCTCGTGATGCTTTCCTTCTATACGGTCCCTCTGGCTGCCCTTCTTGCTGCACTGATGTCCCGAGTCTGTCTCGTCACCAATCATTCTGCAGTCATACCACTAAAAACAACTGTTTGTAGCCGGCCGGTGTGGCCGAGCCGTTCTAGCCGCTTCAGTCTGGAACCGCGAGACCGCCACTGTCGCAGGTTCGAATCCTGTCTCGGGCATGGATGTGTGTGATGTCCTTAGGTTAGTTAGGTTTAAGTAGTTCTAAGTTCTAGGCGACTGATGACCTCAGAAGTTAACTCGCACAGTGCTCAGAGCCATTTGAACCATTTTAGTGCTTGTGTGCATCTGTTTTATTACATCGTCGATAAATACAGGCTGTCCATCCTGAGAGTCTTCAGGCGCACTTCGGCGGATATTTGCAATTTTGTTTTTGTAGTTTGTATGAGCAGTCATCCCAGAGAAATACTATTCAAAACGAATATCGCGCTAGACTAACTTTGGACCGCACGTAAAATTTCGCTTTAAAGGTTATTTAGTTTGTAACAGTAGACAAATCGCCGCTTTCCGTCGACTCTGGACCCCACATGAAAAATGTGACAAGCAGTACTTCTTTGTACCCATTTCATCTAGACATTAGAGAAACTACAATGCAGATATTTTTCGAAACGCTAGAGAAAATGCGCCTGACGAGCCTTATGAAGGACACTGAGTATATTAGAAAAGGGTAGGTGGAAAGGGACACCCTTATCTGACTCCTTGGTTTATTTCAGCCATAGTATATCAGCAGCACACTGATTTTTTTAATAATATGTTATTCATAACTAAATCTCGTACAGCTCTTATAAGAAGCAATAGAATCCCTCTCTTTCTTAAAATTTCCGGCAGTTTCTTTCGATTTTCTTTATCAAATACCTTTTCGTAGTCGTATAAGACAAGAGAAGTTAATAAATTGAATTTAATGTGTCTTTTATTAGTATTGTCATAGAGAAGACAGCCCCAGCATGATCCTCCTTCGCGAACATCATGTTGGGCATCTGGTAATATAGCATCAGCGACTGGCGATAGTAGTTATGTTAAAATTGTAGCATATAATTTACAACACGTATTTAGAAGGTTAACACCTCTGTAGCTCTAATATTCATGTCTATTACTCTTCTATGATGAGAAAGTTACAACTAATCATAGATGGTTCATATGCCGTCACTCTCTTAGTGGAACACTACTTGAAAAACCACGCTTCTACAGCTGTCGAATGGCACACCAGTAATGTGTACGTCCATCATCTAGTCCAGCACCAGCGCTACGGACACACGCAGGTTTCCCTCACGGACCGGTCTGGGGAGCTTTCCCGGCCGCGATGGACCGCGAGGAAGACAGCCTGCACTCCAGAGGACCCACTTTCCAGCCGGCGCTGTCCGGCCGGGCACAGGGTCGCTGCCGGAATTTGGCAGTGAAAGTATCTTACACCCGTTCCATGCCGACCAGAATGGTCTAGCTCTTCCCTTACTGCGCTCCGCGACCTTCTGATGTGCACTTTCTCGTTGTACGTTTAAGGTCTTTGACACACACCTGAGAGGATAGGCACCGTAAGCAAATCGTCTAATACGAGGACACAACGGTTAGAATTAACCAACTACATTTATGAGCATTACATCTGCAACAACTATTTGACAGTTCCAGTGCTTTATTCGCCCAGATGGGATGATTGCAAAACAATGTTTCTCTCCTTCTCCCACACTATCTCTCTCGTCCATTGCTGGTAGTACATGCAGCCTTTTTTTTTTTCTTCATCTACCTGACTGCAGTTTATTTTTGTTTATCTACTTATCAAAAAATATTACAAACTGTACCTCTTCCTACTACCGATATCGATGTTTCCGCTAGTGGTGTCATATTTATAATCCCTGTATTTCATACTAGATGTAAGACACCTGATAACATATTCGTCGTAATGAACGTGAAGAAGATATAGGGAGTGTCTTGTTAGATGTGTCAGATTGTTTTATGGTCCCTAAATTTCCCAACTTAAGCAAATAAATATACTCTGACGGGTAGATTAGATTAGATTAGATTAGTTTTTTGTTCCATAGATCCGTGCTGAGGAGATCCTCGTGGATGTGGAACATGTCTTTTTTTTTAAGCTGAAATAACAATTCTAATAGTATGTATAAATACAATACATCATTTGTTTCTATTAAAAAATTCGTCAATGGAGTAGAAGGACTTGGCCACTAGTAAGTCTTTCAGGCTCATTTTAAACTGATCTTTATTTGTAACAAAATTTTTTATGTTTGCTGGCAAATTATTGAAGATGAGTGTTCCTGAGTAGTGGACCCCTTTTTGAACTAAAGTAATTGCTTTTAAGTCCTTGTGCAGATCATTTTTGTTCCTGGTATTGTATGCATGAAATGAGCTGTTTGTTGGAAAAAGAGATATATTATTTAGGACAAATTTCATTAAGGAGTAAATATACTGAGAGCCAGTAGTTAGTATACCCAGTTCTTTGAAGAGGTTTCTACAGTAATTTACTCCACAAATAATACGTATTACACGCTTTTGGACTCTGAAAACTTTTGTTTGACTTGAAGAGCTACCCCAAAATATTATACCATATGACATTATGGAATGAAAGTACGGAAAGTATTCAAGCTTTTTCATTTTTATGTCGCCTATGTCTGCTAAAACTCGAATTGCAAATACAGATTTGTTAAGGCGTTTCTGCAGTTCTGTGGTGTGCTCCTCCCAACTGAATTTATTATCAAGTTGTAATCCCAGGAATTTAACACTGTCGACTTCTTCTATCTGCTCTTCTTCATACTTTGTGCATATGCTGGGTGGAAACCTCTTACAGGTTCTGAATTGCATATAGTGAGTCTTTTCGAAGTTTAATGTCAGTGAGTTTGCTTTAAACCATTTATTAATATACATGAAAATATCAATAGCAGATCATTCTAGAACTACACTCGACATTCTATTTATTGCAATACTTGTGTCATCTACAAACAAAACGAACTCTGCTTCTGGCAGTGTAACTGATGAGAGATCATTAACGTACACAAGAAAAAGCAATGGCCCTAAGATGGATCCTTGTGGGACACCACATGTAATTTCTTCCCATTCTGATGATGACTGATGACTTAATTCACTAGTCCCTTGCACTGACACCCTTTGTTTCCTGTTAGTGAGGTATGACTTGAACCATTTTGCAGCACTGCCCGTGACACCATAGAATTCCAATTTATTTAAAAGGGTGTTGTGGTTCACACAATCGAATTGCAACATCAAAAAGGAGTTGTGCGACATAAACGAAAGTTGGTAAGCATCTTTCTACATCTGAAAGATGTCTATTCGACCTCTGCGCCAGTCGCATAAGAGTGACCCAAGTAGCACCACTATAAGAATGCAAATGAGGTTTGCTTTAAATACACGCTGTAAATGTCGTGAGCGTTAGTTACCTCTGAGATTGGCCATGGTGAGTCGATGTTAGACAACAACGCCTTTAAAGTGACATAGATGCTCCTCAGTACGTTTGAACGAAGTCCTGTAATAGTGCTGCGAGAGAAAGAGTGTTTCTTCTGCAGTACTGCAGAAAGACCTGGCAGGGATGTAGTCACTTTACATGATTGCCGGCAGCGGTGGTCACGGCAATATACTGTAGCAAGAAGACCGGGCTCCGGACGGCCACGTGGCACTATCAAGAGGGAAGGCCATCTACATCTGCATCCATACTCCGCAAGCCACCTGACGGTGTGTGGCGGAGGGTATCTTGAGTACCTCTACCGGTTCTCCCTTCTATACCAGTCTCGTATTGTTCGTGGAAAGAAATATTGTCGTTATGCCTCTGTGTGGGCTCTAATCTCACTGATTTTATCCTCATGGTCTCTTTGCGAGATATACGTAGGAGGGAGCAATAAACAGCTTGACTCCTCGGTGAAGGTATGTTCTCGAAACTTCAACAAAGGCCCGTACCGAGCTACTGAGCGTCTCTCCTACACAGTCCTCCACTGGAGTTTATCTATCATCTTCGTAACGCTTTTGCGATTGCTAAATGATCCTGTAAGGAAGCGCGCTGCTCTCCTTTCGAACTTCTCTCTCTCTTCTATCAACCCTATCTGGTACGGATCCCACACCGGTGAGCAATATTCAAGCAGTGGGCGAACAAGTGTACTGTAACCTGCTTCTTTGTTTTCGGACTGCATTTCCTTACGATTCTTCCAATGAATCTCAGTGTGGCATCTGCTTTACCAACGATTAATTTTATATGGTCATTCCATTTTAAATCACTCCTAATGAAAAGGATCTTTCTTTCTATGTATTCGCAGCACATTACACTTGTCTACATGGAGATTCAATTACCATTCCCTGCACCATGCGTCAGTTAGTTGCAGATCCTCTTGCATTTCAGTACAATTTTCCATTGTTACAACCTCTCGATATACTACAGCATCATCCGAAAAAAGCTTCAGTGAACTTCCGATGTTATCCACAAGGTCATTTATATATATTGTGAATAGCAACGCTACTACGACACTCCCCTGCGGCACACCTGAAATCACTCTTACTTCAGAAGACTTCTCTCCATTGAGAATGACATGCTGCGTTCTGTTATCTAGGAACTCTTCAATCCAATCACGCAATTGGTCTGATAGTCCATATGCTCTTACTTTGTTTATTAAACGACTGTGGGGAACAGTACTGTATGAAACGCCTTGCGGAAGTCAAGAAACACGGCATCTACTTGGGAACCCGTGTCTATGGCCCTCTGAGTCTCGTGGACGAATAGCGCGAGCAGGGTTTCACACGAACGCCTTTCGAAACCCATGCTGATTCCTACAGAGTAGATTTCTAGTCTCCAAGAAAGTCATTATACTCGAACATAATACGTGTTCCAAAATTCTACAACTGATCGACGTTAGAGATATAGGTCTATTGTTCTGCACATCTGTTCGACGTCCCTCCTTGAAAACGGGGATGACTGTGCCCTTTTCCAATCCTTTGGAACGCTACACTCTTCTAGAGACCTACGGTACACCGCTACAAGAAGGGGGGCAAGTTCCTTCACGTACTCTGTGTAAAACCGAACTGGTATCCCATCAGGTCCAGCGGCCTTTCCTCTTTTGAGCGATTTTAATTGTTCTTCTATCCCTCTGTCATCTATTTCGATATCTACCATTTTGTGATTTGTGCGACAATCTAGAGAAGGAACTACAGAGCAGACTTCCTCTGTGAAACAGCTTTGGAAAAAGACATCTAGTATTTCGGCCTTTAGTCTGTCATCCTCTGTTTCAGTACCATTTTAGTCACAGAGTGTCTGGACATTTTGTTTTGATCCACCTGTCGCTTTGACAAAAGACCATCGTGACCGACGTATGGCTCTGGCGCATTGTAGTGCATCTGAAGCACAAACTGAGCAGCAGCTGGCACCACAGTGACACAACGAACTGTTAGAAATCGGTTACTTCAAGGACAGCTCCGAACCATTGGAGGGCAGGGTGAGGTCTGTTGTGTTTTCAAAAGAAAGCTGATTCTGTCTTGATGCCAGTGATGGCCGTGTGTTGCTTAGTAGGAGGCCAGTTGAGGATCTGCAACCAACCTGTCTGCGTGCTACACACACTGGGCCCACACCTGGAGTTAACATGTGGGATGCGGATTTTACGGCAGAAGGATCACTCTTGTGGTTATCCCATGCTCCCTGAATGCAAATTTGTGCGTCAGTCTGGTGATTTGACTTGTTGTGCTGCCATTCATGAGCAGCATTCCAAGGGGCGTTTTCCATCAGGATAACGCTCGTCCACATGCCGCTGTCGTAACACAACATGCTCTACAGAGTCTCGATATGTCATCTTATTCTGTTCGATCACCAGATCTGTCTCCAATCGAGCGCATAGGACAACAACTCCAGCGTCATCGACAACCAGCATTGACCGTCCCTGTACTGACCAACCAAGTGCAGCAGGCATGGAACTCCATTACATCAAACTGACATCCGATACCTGCACAACACAATGCACGCACGTTTGCATACTTGCATTCAACATTCCGTACGTTTCATCGATTATTATTATTAATGTACCAGCATTTCACACTTATAATGGCTGTTTCGCGCTTACATTAACCAGTTATTTTGCAATATTAATCCCTGAAATGTGCTGCCTACACAAATGTGTTCCCGAAATGCCATTACATTAATTATTTTTTGGTTTTATGTTTCCTTTCCGCCATTATATAAATAAAAACACATGCAACATATTATTTTAAATGTTGCATTGCATCATTTTCGCGGCTTTAGTAAATCGCTGTAGGCGAATACCCGGACGTTTCCTCAAACACCCAACGACCGCATGCACTTCCTAAGTTTTTCAGTTAACATAGCAATAGATCTCGACGTTGACGACGCTTTGTTTTTCAGCCTCATTTGGAAATCCGTCATTTATACATCAAACATCAAAAATAAGACCATAAATAAACAATAAACAGCAAATACGACTAGTCGTGGCCACTAAGTGTTCCAGAAAATCACTTACGACTCGTTTGAAACTGGACTTTATTCAGGCTCACGTCAAATTGATTCTGTAGATCAATAGACAAAAATAGATATGAATAATGCGTTGTTTGGAAGTAAACAGTTGTCAATGGAAAACTATAAGTGAATGAAAACGCTCGTGAGCCTGATCTTTGAATTCACAACTATCAGATTCCAGAGAGTAAACGTTAACAGAGTTGTAAAAAATATTTTACTCAGAGTTAAGATAAGGTGGGCAACATTCTGTGCAGTACGTATTATAAACTGAGACTAAGTAATAATATTGTTTAATGTCATGTAATATACATTTGAATACCAGGAAACGTATATGTACGTATGTAAAGCTATTGCGTGTATTAATAAAAAGAGTTCCAAACAATCTGTGTCAAACAAATAAAAAAAATCGCTTCAATATTTCCACAGTTTAATATTAACTTAAATTACAAATCGAAGGGTTCAGTCCGCAACCACGCTGCTGCTACGGTCGCAGGTTCGAATCCTGCCTATGGCATGGATGTGTGTAATGTCCTTAAGTTAGTTAGGTTTACTTAGTTGTAAGTCTAGGTGACTGATGACCTCATACGTTAAGTCCCATAGTACTTAGATCCATTTGAACCATTTTGAACAAATCGGAGGGCAGTCAGAGAATCAGGTAATACATCTTGTAAGTGTACACCCTTGAACGTTATGTTGATACTTCAGTATTAGTAATCCTGCTCAGTTTAACGTAATTATATAAACATGGTTACAATTACAGCTGTATCATTATTGTGTTCAATAACTCCGACCTTCGTACGTCTTAAGTGGTCGAGGATTGCTTGTGTACCGTATACTATCTGTCTTGAGTCTCTTTTTCTTTTGCACTGATTGTCCTACTTAATTAATTTTCGCATAAATTTATACGTTAGTATCAGAACACAGCAATCCGACATCAGATAATGATTACATTCAGTTAGTTCAACAGTTTATGAACAGAAAGACGACAGCACCATAGTCAGATATACTTTCCTACATCACGTTAGTACATTATAATATGAATTTTTCTACCCTATAAATTATTGATACGGAACGAACGTCTATTAATCACTTTCCCAGTAATGTGAATTTGAGTTACCCACGAAGTTCAGCATTTGCAATCGAAAGATATGATGCAAAAATAACATGCACGGAAGGTGTCGCCTACGCCCCGATTCTCCGCCCTTAATGTCGAGTCAAACGTGTTTCCTAGCGCATCCAAACAACGCACGATTACCCGACGGTTGCTCACCTGGTGTAGCGTCCTTCCACCGCAAAGTCAGAGGCCTTCGCCTTGGCCGACCAAGCTCCGCAGCCGCAACCGCATATCTGTGACCACCAGCTGAAACCTTGATGGAGCTTGTCCTCTCCTTGTACAACCGCACAGGCTCCATATCACCAGGAGGCAGATGAAATCGCTGTGCATACATGTAATAAAACTTCCTGACATATTAAAACTATGAGTCGAAGCGGAGCTGTAAATCGGACATTTCTTTCACTGAAGAACTCATGCATACGAAGTAGTCTTTGTACACTATTATTCCATGAGCCAGGTATGAAAACAACAACGCTGCACAATAACTATCACCGCAAAAAAAAACATTTAATATTATAAGCTTTCTGACTGGCTTTTCAATTCACTTGGTGCTGTAACTGGCTATTTTATTTATCTAGTTTTACTGCTCATAAACAGCAATATCGAAACTGCAAGCCGGATAGATAAGTGCTGGTCTGGTACGTCTTTCCTTTCGGTTTACACACTCATAGGGTTAAGTCCAATGAGATTCTACACCACCGTCTTATAAGCATACTTTCAAAACCCGAAAACACAAATTACACATTTTAAGCGATTCGCAGGCACGATACATACGAATTTCCCACATCGTAGGGCAAATGACGATGTAGAAACAGGAATGGAACCCACATACAGAAATAAAAGTAATTATAACATCCTAATGTATGTGGAATACAGCAAACAAAATAAGGCCAGGAAAGAATGACGAAAAGGCTGTCATACCAGGTATTACCCAAACCAGCCAGTAATGGAAGACGAGAAGTTACTGGGGAGATACACACGGTTTATACCAGCACAGCTCGATCAGAGTTCTAGTGTTACTGAGACGGTTAACAGCCTTCAAAGTGAGCTGATGAGGGAAACGGTGGAAAGATACTGTCAGGTTGATCTGAGCTCCGACTGCTCCTTTTCTGAAGCAGACAAAATTTCTCAAAACATGTGCAATTGTTAATTCTTTCGTTTTTGTTGGTTTAACTTTGTAGTTGTATCACATGTATCAAGTCTGCAGCTAGATCTGATCATCAAACGTGACACTCCTGGAAATGGAAAAAAGAACACATTGACACCGGTGTGTCAGACCCACCATACTTGCTCCGGACACTGCGAGAGGGCTGTACAAGCAATGATCACACGCACGGCACAGCGGACACACCAGGAACCGCGGTGTTGGCCGTCGAATGGCGCTAGCTGCGCAGCATTTGTGCACCGCCGCCGTCAGTGTCAGCCAGTTTGCCGTGGCATACGGAGCTCCATCGCAGTCTTTAACACTGGTAGCATGCCGCGACAGCGTGGACGTGAACCGTATGTGCAGTTGACGGACTTTGAGCGAGGGCGTATAGTGGGCATGCGGGAGGCCGGGTGGACGTACCGCCGAATTGCTCAACACGTGGGCGTGAGGTCTCCACAGTACATCGATGTTGTCGCCAGTGGTCGGCGGAAGGTGCACGTGCCCGTCGACCTGGGACCGGACCGCAGCGACGCACGGATGCACGCCAAGACCGTAGGGTCCTACGCAGTGCCGTAGGGGACCGCACCGCCACTTCCCAGCAAATTAGGGACACTGTTGCTCCTGGGGTATCGGCGAGGACCATTCGCAACCGTCTCCGTGAATCTGGGCTACGGTCCCGCACACCGTTAGGCCGTCTTCCGCTCACGCCCCAACATCGTGCAGCCCGCCTCCAGTGGTGTCGCGACAGGCGTGAATGGAGGGACGAATGGAGACGTGTCGTCTTCAGCGATGAGAGTCGCTTCTGCCTTGGTGCCAATGATGGTCGTATGCGTGTTTGGCGCCGTGCAGGTGAGCGCCACAATCAGGACTGCATACGACCGAGGCACACAGGGCCAACACCCGGCATCATGGTGTGGGGAGCGATCTCCTACACTGGCCGTACACCACTGGTGATCGTCGAGGGGACACTGAATAGTCCACGGTACATCCAAACCGTCATCGAACCCATCGTTCTACCATTCCTAGACCGGCAAGGGAACTTGCTGTTCCAACAGGACAATGCACGTCCGCATGTATCCCGTGCCACCCAACGTGCTCTAGAAGGTGTAAGTCAACTACCCTGGCCAGCAAGATCTCCGGATCTGTCCCCCATTGAGCATGTTTGGGACTGGATGAAGCGTCGTCTGCACGTCCGGCACGAACGCTGGTCCAACTGAGGCGCCAGGTGTAAATGGCATGGCAAGCCGTTCCACAGGACTACATCCAGCATCTCTACGATCGTCTCCATGGGAGAATAGCAGCCTGCATTGCTGCGAAAGGTGGATATACACTGTACTAGTGCCGACATTGTGCATGCTCTGTTGCCTGTGTCTATGTGCCTGTGGTTCTGTCAGTGTGATCATGTGATGTATCTGACCCCAGGAATGTGTCAATAAAGTTTCCCCTTCCTGGGACAATGAATTCACGGTGTTCTTATTTCAATTTCCAGGAGTGTATATATATATGAAGTATAATGTTAGTCACAAGTGGGTGCTAAATATCTAAATGATGTTCTCACTTTCATCTTTTACCTACAGAATATTCTGATAAATTCACCTCATTTTTATTGTATGGAAAGTAATTGGTAATATGTAACGTTGCTTAAAGAACGTTCATTAGCATGTATTCTGTGAAATAAAACAGACTGAAATTAGCTAAAGACCAATATTTAATACGTTGTTTTATATCAGAAGCTACCATTAACAAATATAATGATCAAATGATCATGGGAAATAGCCAGACACAAGCAAAAATTGGAATCGGCGAAATTAGCAACAATGATTAAAAAATTATCAACACATCACAAAATATCCGTGAAACCCTGGTGCTACGCTAATTAAAAGTGCAGCTGTCTGAAAAACTATTTGTGCACTTCTCTCTCCCTAAAATAAAACATAGGGAATAGACATCAGGTACTCATGGGGTATTAAAGTACAGTCGTGGACAAAACGAGCGAGACCTCTCGTCTTTTCGTTATGCTGATCCGCACACCTTCAGATTGTGCTACACAGCATAATACGCAAGGCGACGAAGTGCTACCAACATACTACGCACAGGCGTGAAATTGACAAAGTATCCGAACTTTGTCAGACTGTTCTCATCACGTGTAAGACTATATTAATGCTGATTATTGTGTTAAACACAACACGTAAATATAAAATATAAATGTGTTTAACACAATAATCAGCATTAACATAGTCTTAGACATGAATCCCACCATGAACCATGGACCTTGCCGTTGGTGGGGAGGCTTGCGTGCCTCAGCGATACAGATGGCCGTACCGTAGGTGCAACCACAACGGAGGGGTATCTGTTGAGAGGCCAGACAAACATATGGTTCCTGAAGAGGGGCAGCAGCCTTTTCAGTAGTTGCAGGGGCAACAGTCTGGATGATTGACTGATCTGGCCTTGTAACATTAACCAAAACGGCCTTGCTGTGCTGGTACTGCGAACGGCTGAAAGCAAGGGGAAACTACAGCCGTAATTTTTCCCGAGGGCATGCAGCTTTACTGTATGATTAAATTATGATGGCGTCCTCTTGGGTAAAATATTCCGGAGGTAAAATAGTCCCCCATTCGGATCTCCGGGCGGGGACTACTCAAGAGGACGTCGTTATCAGGAGAAAGAAAACTAGCATTCTACGGATCGGAGCGTGGAATGTCAGATCCCTTAATCGGGCAGGTAGGTTAGAAAATTTAAAAAGGGAAATGGATAGGTTAAAGTTAGATATAGTGGGAATTAGTGAAGTTCGGTGGCAGGAGGAACAAGACTTTTGGTCAGGTGATTACAGGGTTATAAATACAAAATCAAATAGGGGTAATGCAGGAGTAGGTTTAATACTGAATAAAAAAAAATAGGAGTGCGGGTTAGCTACTACAAACAGCATAGTGAACGCATTATTGTGGCCAAGATAGACACAAAGCCCATGCCTACTACAGTAGTACAAGTTTATATGCCAACTAGCTCTGCAGATGATGAAGAAATTGATGAAATGTATGACGAGATAAAAGAAATTATTCAGGTAGTGAAGGGAGACGAAAATTTAATAGTCATGGGTGACTGGAATTCGTCAGTAGGAAAAGGGAGAGAAGGAAACATAGTAGGTGAATATGGATTGGGGGGAAGAAATGAAAGAGGAAGCCGCCTTGTAGAATTTTGCACAGAGCATAACTTAACCATAGCTAACACTTGGTACAAGAATCATAAAAGAAGGTTGTATACCTGGAAGAATCCTGGAAATACTAAAAGGTATCAGATAGATTATATAATGGTAAGACAGAGATTTAGGAACCAGGTTTTAAATTGTAAGACATTTCCAGGGGCAGATGTGGATTCTGACCACAATCTATTGGTTATGAACTGCAGATTGAAACTGAAGAAACTGCAAAAAGGTGGGAATATAAGGAGATGGGACCTGGATAACCTGAAAGAACCAGAGGTTGTACAGAGTTTCAGGGAGAGCATAAGGGAACAATTGACAGGAATGGGGGAAAGAAATACAGTAGAAGAAGAATGGGTAGCTCTGAGGGATGAAGTAGTGAAGGCAGCAGACGATCAAGTAGGTAAAAAGACGAGGGCTAATAGAAATCCTTGGGTAACAGAAGAAATATTGAATTTAATTGATGAAAGGAGAAAATATAAAAATGCAGTAAATGAAGCAGGCAAAAAGGAATACAAACGTCTCAAAAATGAGATCGACAGGAAGTGCAAAATGGCTAAGCAGGGATGGCTAGAGGACAAATGCAAGGATGTAGAGGCTTGTCTCACTAGGGGTAAGATAGAAACTGCCTACAGGAAAATTAAAGAGACCTTTGGAGAGAAGAGAACCACTTGTATGAATATCAAGAGCTCAGATGGCAACCCAGTTCTAAGCAAAGAAGGGAAGGCAGAAAGGTGGAAGTAGTATATAGAGGGTTTATACAAGGGCGATGTACTTGAGGACAATATTATCGAAATGGAAGAGGATGTAGATGAAGATGAAATGGGAGATAAGATACTGCGTGAAGAGTTTGACAGAGCACTGAAAGACCTGAGTCGAAACAAGGCCCCGGGAGTAGACAACATTCCATTAGAACTACTGATGGCCTTGGGAGAGCCAGTCATGACAAAACTCTACCATCTGGTGCGCTATATGTATGAGACAGGCGAAATACCCACAGACTTCAAGAAGAATATAATAATTCCAATCCCAAAGAAAGCAGGTGTTGACAGATGTGAAAATTACCGAACTATCAGTTTAATAAGTCACAGCTTCAAAATACTAACGCGAATTCTTTACAGACGAATGGAAAAACTGGTAGAAGCGGACCTCGGGGAAGATCAGTTTGGATTCCGTAGAAATGTTGGAACACGTGAGGCAATACTAACCTTACGACTTATCTTAGAAGAAAGATTAAGAAAAGGCAAACCTACGTTTCTAGCATTTGTAGACTTAGAGAAAGCTTTTGACAACGTTAACTGGAATACTCTCTTTCAAATTCTGAAGGTGGCAGGGGTAAAATACAAGGAGCGAAAGGCTATTTACAATTTGTACAGAAACCAGATGGCAGTTATAAGAGTCGAGGGGCATGAAAGGGAAGCAGTGGTTGGGAAAGGAGTGAGACAGGGTTGTAGCCTATCCCCGATGTTATTCAATCTGTATATTGAGCAAGCAGTAAAGGAAACAAAAGAAAAATTCGGAGTAGGTATTAAAATTCATGGAGAAGAAGTAAAAACTTTGAGGTTCGCCGATGACATTGTAATTCTGTCAGAGACAGCAAAGGACTTGGAAGAGCAGTTGAACGGAATGGACAGTGTCTTGAAAGGAGGATATAAGATGAACATCAACAAAAGCAAAACGAGGATAATGGAATGTAGTCAAATTAAATCGGGTGATGATGAGGGGATTAGATTAGGAAATGAGACACTTAAAGTAGTAAAGGAATTTTGCTATTTAGGGAGCAAAATAACTGATGATGGTCGAAGTAGAGAGGGTATAAAATGTAGACTGGCAATGGCAAGGAAATCGTTTCTGAAGAAGAGAAATTTGTTAACATCGAGTATAGATTTAAGTGTCAGGAAGTCGTTTCTGAAAGTATTTGTATGGAGTGTAGCCATGTATGGAAGTGAAACATGGACGATAACCAGTTTGGGCAAGAAGAGAATAGATGCTTTTGAAATGTGGTACTACAGAAGAATACTGAAGATAAGGTGGGTAGATCACGTAACTAATGAGGAGGTATTGAATAGGATTGGGGAGAAGAGAAGTTTGTGGCACAACTTGACTAGAAGAAGGGATCGGTTGGTAGGACATGTTTTGAGGCATCAAGGGATCACAAATTTAGCATTGGAGGGCAGCGTGGAGGGTAAAAATCGTAGAGGGAGACCAAGAGATGAATACACTAAGCAGATTCAGAAGGATGTAGGCTGCAGTAGGTACTGGGAGATGAAGAAGCTTGCACAGGATAGAGTAGCATGGAGAGCTGCATCAAACCAGTCTCAGGACTGAAGACCACAACAACAACAACAGGCATGATTGAAAACAGTCTGACGAAGTTCGGATAGTTTGTCAATTTCACTACTGTCCATAGTGTGTTGGTAACACTTCGTCGCCTTCCGTGTTATGCTGTGTAGCAGACTTTAAAGCTTTGCGGATCGGCATAAGGAAAAGGCGAGGGGTCTCGCTCGTTTTGTCCACGACTGTACATCAGGAGCGCCTGATAATGACGACAAGTTTCATCGACAGCCTCCAAGGACGTCTAGAAGGCAACGGTTGAGAAGTCTAACCGTTCCCTAGCTACTGAAGTAACGGCAATGGGTGAGGAGCCTAACCGTGTACTAGCTACTGAAGTAATCTGATAGGTGACTTGGCGATACCAATTAACTGTGGATCTAGTAGCTATTACAGATGTAAGCAATTGTCTAATGCACTAGCAATGCCAAACGTTAAACGTTTTTGTAGAACACGTAACTCTGACGGTACACTGTGATATGTAAATGCTATACATTATGCATGCTACTCAACTTGCTTCAGCAATCTGAGCAGCGGTTGACACCACACTGACACAACGAACTGTTGCAAATCGATTACTTTAAGGACAGGTCCGAGACAGACGCCCTGTAGCGTGCGTATACTCCAAACCACCGCCATTTGTGATTTCATTGGTGTCAAGCGATAGCTCATTGGAGGATTGGGTGGAGGTCTCTTGTGTTTCCTGAAGAAAGCTGCTTTTGTCTCGGTAAGAGTGATGGCCGTGTGTTGTTTAGGAGGAGGCCAGTTGAGAGCTTTCATCCAACTTGTGCGCGTGCTAGACACTCTGGACCTACACTTGGTCTGGGGTGCAAATTAGTATGACAGCAGGAGCACTCTAGTGGTTATCCTACGCACTCTTATTGCAAATTCGTAAGTTAATCTGGCGATTCGACCTGTCGTGCTGCATTCACGAACAGCTTTCCAGGGCTGTTTTTCAACAGGATAACGCTCGCCCACATACCATTGTTGTAACCCGACATGCTCCACACAGTGTCAACATGTTTCTTTGGCCTGTTAGATCACCAGATCTGTCTCCAATCGAGCACGTATGAGATATCATCGGATGACAACCTTAACGTCATCCGCAGACGGCGTTAACCGTCCCTGTACAGACCGACCAAGTGCAACAGGCATGGAACTCGATCACACAAACTGACTCCGGCACCTATACAATACTATGCATGCACATTTGCGTTTTTGCATTCAATTTTCTGGAGATTACACCATTTGCAATGGCTTGTCTCGAGCTTATATTAACACTTTGCCGTCCGCACGTCTCGTACAAATTTATTCGCGTGGTGAAGGCAGCGTTAATTCCGATTACTTGGCTTGTCGCCGGCCGCTTGTCACCTTTCAGTTGACGACAAGCTTCAAACATATTGACTTTTGCGCGCTTTAATTTTTGAGGAAATCCTCTATTTTGCCGTATCGTTGCACAAACTCGAATTTTCTTTTCAAGTCACTTCTCTGCAAGTTCCACACTGTTATAATAATTATCCATATAGAGGTGATGTCACTTTCCATAAGAAGGCGTCAATAGTTCCATCACTGTTTTTGCTAAAGTCTGCCCAGCGCCGAAATATATCTTGAATAAGGAAATGTATACCACAGAATCCAAATGAGTATGCCATATTTCGTAATTTTCGACGGATTATAAACATGAAAATTTAACCGTCCACGCCACGGTATCATTCCTTCAACAGTTGAAATGTTTTGACGTAGATTAAACGTTTCTTTAAACTTTTTGGAAAAATAATCAACTTCGAATTGCATTTTGAAAAGCCGATCAGCATTATCCGGTTTACTGATGTTGTTGGAAAAATTTAAAAATGATAATATTTGTATTAACCGGTTGCGGGACATCGTTTTGCGAAGTATCGGTGTTTCTGTCAACGGATTCGTTGACCAATAATCATCGATCCTTGCTTTTTTTACAGTTCCCTTAAGGATAGCAAGTCCAAACCATTTTCTAAGTTCGGATCCCGTAACGTCGATAGATTTGGCATTTTTCAATCCAGTTTCCTTCTATTGAAATTTTGACTGTAGTACTTGTTGGTTTCGTTGCTAATATATTCAAATAGATGGTTCCCAATATATAATTCTACGATATCCTCGAGTCTCTGTGTATCTTTGGAAAATAGTTTGGACCCCTGAGAGCCTTCAAATTCATCCGAATCAGTTGGCAACCGTAGCGTTCGCCGAATTCTTCTTTGACGTATTTCAATATCAAATGGCTCTGAGCACTATGCGACTTAACTTCTGAGGTCATCAGTGGCCTAGAACTTAGAACTAATTAAACCTAACTAACCTAACGACATCACACACATCCATGCCCGAGGCAGGATTCGAACCTGCGACCGTAGCGGTCGCTCGTCTCCAGACTGTAGAGCCTAGAACCGCACGGCCACTCCGGCCGGCATTTCAATATCATCCCAAGGTTCAGCTTCACCTTCTTTTTTTTTATATCCATTGTCTTCCCAATCGGCCAAGTCGTCCGGAACGTCAGACAAGACGTCCGCGTATTCATCGTAAATAATCGTATCGTCTCTTTCGTCTACCATGATGAAAGGGCACAAGTACATATAAAAACAAATAACTTGTTAACGCGTGTAATTTATTATTACCTTAACAAAACACCAACCCAATGTAAAAGATATTAAAGTGGTGTCGTGGGCCATTGCGCGATGCTATGCTCACGAGGCCACTGTGGTGTCGGCGGCCGTAACCCGTGATCGTGCGACGTTAATCACTGACATGTTATGTAGAGAAATGTACTCGAAAAATTTCATTACTCAACATTTAATATTTTTCGATGTTGTTATTTTTGTCTGTCACTGTAGGTCAAGAAGAACATGGTGGTGTGTTTACAGCTTTAAGAGGAAAATGCCGATATATTGGGCAATTTGTACGTAAGAAAGTACTTGTGCTGAAACAAATCAAATCAATTAGCATTCGATACTAGGGGGTATCTCCCTGCATACTACACAGCACTCTAGCAGCAGCAACGAGAATGAGGACTGTTTTTGATTCCGAAAATGGCGAGTCTTCATTTATAAGAACAGCGAGTAATCATTCGTTTCTCCATTTTCGTCGCGTGACGCCGATTGAAATTCATCGGCGGTTGAGTGAGTCTTGTAGTGAAGGTGTCTTGAATGTGTCTAATATGCGATTGTGGGTGTAAGTTCAAAGAAGGTAGAATGTCATGTGACAACAAACCGAGACAGTCTTGGCATCGCGCCAGCTGGTCTGACGACATGATTGAACGAGAGTAAAAAGTTGAAGAATCTTCGAATGAGTGTGGAACACATCGCCTGCAGAGTTGGCATTTCGGTGGGATCTGTGCACAAAGTCTTGCATGGAGACCTGAAAATGAGAAAAGTGCCCTCCAGGTGGGTACCACTAAGGCTGGCTAATGACAATAAGGCTGCGCGCGTGGCATACTGCCAGGGAATGTTGACGCCTGATGTCAGCATGAATGGGGATTTCTTTTCATCGATTGTGACATTGGATGAGACATATATATACACCCATTCTCAATGCTGAAATGAAACACCAGTTAGCTCGTCATTTTAAGTACGTGTCAAAAAGAGTCCTCAGTCTCAGCGCTGCCGTTAGAGTTCTGTGTTCTATACAGTTCTGCCATCTCCGTCACACAATCTCAACGAGTACACGCGTATTTTAAAACAAACAGCATGTTTCTATCTGTTTCCAGTCACGAGGAAAAAATCGGAGGTGTTATAACTCGAATGTGCCTCAGACGAGGGGCGTTCAATAAATAATCCAACACATTTTTTTCTGGAAGCTGATTGGCTGTATTCAGAATTCCAATATACCATATTATTCCGCAATCTTTTGGCTACAAAACCCTATTTTTCAACATATTTTGCGTTAATTGCGACGATCTTACGCCACATTACTGGAAGGGCCTATATGCCAGCATGGCACCTTTCTAGTGGTCGACATCGCAGCCAACGACTTACTGCATAAATGATCTCTCCATAATCCACGTACTGTTTCCTGTGGAGTGCATCCTTCATTAGGCCAAACAGATGCAAGAAGCGAGATCCGAGCTGTAGGTCTGGATAAGGAATAATAGTCCAACGAAGTTCTGTGAGCTCCTCTCGGGTGTACAGGCTTCTAGGAGGCCGTTCGCTGTCATGGAGAACGAGAAACCCTTTTGCATTTTTATTGTGACGAACGCGCTGAAGTCGTTTCTGCAATTTCGTGAGGGGAGCACAATACACGTCAGAGTTGATGGTTGCACTATGAAAGAGGACATCAAACAGAATGACTCCTTCAGAGTCACAGAACACGGTCGCCATGACTTGACCGGCTGAGGGTACGACTTTGATGTTTTTCTTGGGAGGAGAGGTGGTGGACGAGAGGCCGTGTGGCGCCACTGCATGGATTGCCGTCTTGTTTCTAATTCAAAATGATGAATCCATGTTTCATCGTCTGTGACAATGTTCGAGAACAAATTGTCACTATCAGCAAGAAACTCTGCATAGCAGGTCCTTCGTAGCTCTTTATGGTCTTGTGCTAGGCGGTGAGGAACCCAGCGGGCATATAGCTTTGAGTACCCCTAACTGGTAAATGCGTGTGTCAGCACCACCAGCAGGGGTGTCCACTTGAGCTGAGAAGTGTTTGATTGTGAACCGTCGATCACCTCGAATGAGAGTGTCCACACGTTCCAACATTGCAGGAATCACAGCTGTGTGCAGCCGGCCTTTATGCGGGAGATCGGAGAGAGTTGCAATGATTACGGGCGCCTCGTCCAACAACTCACCGTGCTCTTGTTCTCTGCCAGATCTCCGTAGACATTCTACAAGCACCTTTGAATATCTACGACGCTTTGGTTTACCGCCACAAGAAACTCAATGACAACTCCCTGCTTGGAATGGACCTGCGTTACAGACGTCATTTTATAATGTACAGCGCCGTCTCCTATCGGAACTTCATGAAATTATACAATACCAAAATTCGCATTTTTCAGACGAAAGTGGCCGGAGAAAATGTGCTACGTTACCCATTGAACATCTCTCGTAGATTTGTTGGACAACCGGCTTCATTCTCCTTGTGATCGTGGGTACATCCTAACGCGATGGCTTCTTTCTGTCGTTCTATCTCGTCTCAGCTTCAACCCATGTTATCGCAGTGATTCCGTTCAATAACTGGAACATTCATACCACGTCACTGCGATGTCGTACTTCAGCGAAGGAGGATCACATGATCACGTTGGTACCTGTTTTACAGCGCTTCAAAGCGTCCAGTGGTCTCTTTTAAAGAGGTCAGTAAAGTTTTTGTCCAGTAAGCCTGAATTCAGAAACCATGTGCAACAAATGCAAACACGGGAAGTTACCTGCTACATTGTCTGATTCACACTACGCTATTCACACTCTTGTTGTTAAGAAATTAACTTCCACATGTTCCTTACCTTACACTTTCTTACATCTTTGTTAACTCAAAACTATTGTTTCTGCAAGTGTTACACGTGGTGCTTGTCTCCTTACTGATTTCACCCCCTTGGAGCTTAGGGCAATGTTACAAACGCTATCGATCCTTAATTCATTATACAGTATACATTGATCGTTACCGTGGCATTGTGTATCTCAAATGCTTCGATATACCTGATGAATAACTTCCATTCTACCGCACCAAGTGGGATCAATACAATGAATAACGCATCAAAGCCACTATCTGTTCGCTAGGCTAAAATGCCGCTGCACTGAGGTTTGTTATAGCCGAAAACATTTTTTTTAATTCTATTTTCTCGTGTTCTTATGTGTTATCATTCATATTTGCTATAAAACTACTTTTTTTCGTACAGGGTGACAACTTCTGAAATACATCAAATAAAATGGTCGTAACTTCTGAACTGTATGCGTTAGGATGTTCAAACTGCACGGTTGAGCGCAGGGCTCGATGGGAATTGGTATGCGCGTTATGGTATGGTTTCAGCGGCGAAGCCCACTTTCATGTGAATGAGTTCATCAATAATCAAAATTTGTGCATTTGAGGGACTGAGAATCCACATTTCGTGATCGAGAAGTCCCTTCACCCTCAACGGGTGAGCGTGTGGTGTGCAATGTCCAGTCACGGAATAATCGATGCGATATTACTTGATGGCACAGTGACTACCGAAAGGTACGTGAAGGTTTTGGAAGATGACTTCATTCCCATTATCCAAAGTGACCCTGAGTTCGACAAGATGTGGTTCATGCAAGACGGAGCTCGACCGAATCGAATCAGGACTGTGTTTGACGTTCCGGAGGAGCTCTTTGGGGAGCGCATTCTGTATCTGGGGTACCCACAGGCCACTGGCATGGGCCTCGATTCTCCGGATCTGAACACGTGCGACTCCTTTTTGTGGGGCTATATTAAAGACGTGTAAGCAATAACCTTGAAACCACTGCTGAGCTGAAAACAGACATTCAGGAGGTCATCGACAGCATCGATGTTTCGGCCACATCATCGCAAATGATGGCAGGCATATCGAACATGTCATAACCTAAATACGAATACCTGTAGTGACGTTTATATGCTGAATAAAAAGTGTACACGCCGTAGTTTGTAACTAATTTACCTTTTTTATATATAGTTCTACAATTGTCACCCTGGACTTGTCTCAACGAAAATGCCTCCCACTTTCAATTCAGTTTTCCTTCAGACTTACGTATCTGATCTGGTAACACATTTATCCTCAGATTTCAGTATACAATTGAAGTGTATATCGAATCAGTTTAAGAAATTTGTGTATTTCTTATAATTTTATATCTTTGCACAGTGAGAACGAATGAACAAAGACGTGAAAACATAAAGCAACCCGGTACTACCTACCTACATTGGAAATACTATTTTGTGGGCCTTTCTTTCATTGCATTTGCATACAGTTGCGATGCCTAGTAACTGCCCAAGTACTAACTAGTATAATATGGTATTGTTCACAAAAACTTCACGACTCCTCTACGATAATGTGATTTCCCCGGACTTCAAAGTGCAAATCTCGTAGAGGTATTCACCAAGTAGCTACCTTTACTTGCAGCTGTTAAAGATAATATATTATCCTACCTCATACGACTCTTGTCCGTACTGTTACCAAAATTTTATAGTGCAGTAGAAATAATATGCGAGAAAGCACAACGTGCGACTTGGTCGGTATTCTTACATTTTATTTTGTCTTTTTTCGATTTGATCCATTGTTGCCGTTATACGAGTAAGTTTGTCAGCTGCAACTAAACATGGAAGAACCGTTCGTTAGCTATACTGCTCACATCACTTAAAGAGTTACACCTGTCTGGAGACCGAGCTAGCTTTAGATGAGCACTCGTATGGTGTTTCAAACTGTACCTAGGCACCGGTACTGAACGACAAAATGGGATGAATAGCGTGCACCTAGGCTAGAGATTTGGGAAGCAACCCCACTCATTAGGTAGTTATTGAGGGAAATGACAGATCACTTGAGGAGAATGTGCTACAATATATATGAAATATGAGAAAATATTCATAATTTTTATGTAAAACGCATTAGCACCGCCGTGAAATATGCACAGAAAATGCACTGTAATGGTCGATCCTGGCTACTCTCTCACGACCAATTGGAATTCAGATATTATTAACGTTACAATCGTAAGTTAATCGGTTGACTACTTCTCTCTGTCTGAATGATTCTTCTTAAAACTGTTTACCAAAATTCCTCGTAAAATTATTACCAAGCAAAAAAATTCCTAACTTAGATTCGTGTACTGTGCAAAACTCTTCCTATACTGAATTACACAAAAACTTAAAATGATTCGCTCAACAATGTTTACAAATTGAAGCTGACTATTTCTGTAAAACTGCAGTGCTATTCTGAACGTAACCTGACTTCAAATAAATGCGCAACTGAACTTACAAAGAAATTCCTGGTCCTAAACCGTTTTTTCACTTACCTCGTGTCTTGACAAACATTTTTGCACATTTCTCGAAAACAGAGTGCAGCATACAGCAGCAAAGCAACATCAAAAAACTACGACTGAAATTTCGTAGCACGAAGCGTAATGTGCGTACACACATAATAAATTGAATTAAGGGCGAGAATTATAACTGGTAAGAAAGGCGCCTGACAAAATTCAAACAAATCTCTGTACTGAAAAGCGATGCTTTAAAACGCAGCTGAATATTCACAATAGAATTTATATTACAAGACTTTAAGAAAAAACTTAAGAGGAATCTCATGTTCTTAACAGAGCATTCCATATAATAATCCTATTATCTGAGCTTTGTTACTATAATCTCAATAACTGAAAACAATGCTACGCACTCTAGTGCTTACCTGTCTCTCAGCATTCCAGAAGAACTCACAAATAATCTCCTTAACTTCTCTCTTCGTAATTACATCAAAAATATTCATACTCCAGTTCCACAAGTCTCATATCACACTTGCAAAGAAAATTTGTGACAATTCTTCAAAACTTAACACTGCTCAGCTTAGAATAAATGTAACGTTGCTAGCGCTCGTAGGCAGAGGCGGGTAGCAACAAGATTACTCAGCTCCACATGGTTTTACTCTGTATGAGCTATCCAGACTGATATTTACGTAAGAAACAGAATTTACAGAGCGACTAAAATAATATGCTTACCTCATACTATTACTGAGCCGAGAATCCGTCAATCTGTCCACTTAAATCTATGTAGTTACAGGCCACGTGAAGTTCTAAATGGCGAAAGTTACGAACACTGTCGCATGAAAAGTTCATTGATACTAACGTTTATGTATGACTACCAATGCCTTAGCCGTTCCCGTCAGACTGCCACCGAGCGACATGGCGTAGTGGTTCGGCGTTGTGGTTAGCACACTGGACTGGCATTCGGAAGGACGACGGTTCAAACTCGCGTCCGGCCATCCAGTTATAGGTTTTCCGTGATATCCTTGAACTGCTTCACGCAAATGCCAGAATGATTCCTTTAAAAATCCGCACGGCCGGTTTATTTGCCCATTCTTGACATAATCCGAGCTTGTGCTCCGCCTCTAATGATCGCGATTTCGACGGGGCGGTAAACTCAACCTTCCTTCCTTCTTTCCCGACTACCCAAGGTCATGTGTGTCGCTGCCGGCTGGGCAGAATTTTATGGCTCCTCTTTGGTCTCTCACACGAGACAGCTTTTCCCTTTCTGTAGTACCCACAGACTTGGACTCACGGCGTGTTTACTCTGTAACTCCCTCACGGAGTCGGCAGGAACGGCTAACCAAATAAGAATGACTGATCGTAATTTTTTGGACTAGCACTGGCACCATGTACTCTCTAACATTCTGCATGGTGTCTGTTTGTTCTAAGTCGTGTCTCCGTACCACAATCGCGCAACGACGCTCTGAGCGTGTTTTTTAGGGAATTGACTAGTTTGAACCTGGGACCTGTTGCTGGTAAGGAGACGCCAGACCACACATGACATGTAGAGTTCAGAAGAGTTCAGTGAGACTAGCGATGATATAATCAAATACTTAATGATTTCAGCGTCAGCTCCACTGCACTCCCTGTAAAAGAATCTTAATACTAACTAAATTTAGTGGAAGGGGTTCAAGGCTTTCCTATTTTTAGTTAGCTGGTAAAATAACGTCGAAAAAGCAGTTAAGTTTACCATTGGAAATTTTATTCTACTCACAAAACATTGTTTATAAATTGCACTATTGATAAAAGGAAATATTTTAATGCGGGATGATAAAAACCAACTGCGTTCAACAAAAATGTGAACGAATATTCCCTGAATGGGTTTCCAAGTTCTACAATGGATCGAAGGATGACCTATACCATATCACATCTATAATCTAGATTTAAGTTAAGTATCATAAAAGAGAAAACTATCAAAATGGTCTACAGTGACCCTCAATTATCTTTAATTACTTATCTAACTTGTCGTAAATTACAGTGGCTGATGTGGCTTCTCAATAATTATATAACAGAAAAATCATCGCGTTTCAGATTTTTACTTCAAGTAGCAAATGTGAACACCATGAGATTTAATTGACGATCAACACTAGTATTACGTAAAAAGGGGATGTAACAGATGAGACTTTTGCAGTTCTGAGTGAAGCCTTATGCGCTCAAAAATGCGGCATCGCGTGCGTTCATTACCTTGTCGGTGTTTAGGCAGCGTCAGGGGGCGGCAGGCAGCGCAACTCCACACCTCGCCGTCTCGGAAGCAACTCTCTCCTAACTTCTCCTTACTACAATTTACCGAAGTTGGTTTAAAAAAAGCTATCTGGCTGTGTTTTCAACTGACCAATCAGGGTCTCAATGTTAACCTTAAGCTCCGGCTACAAAATTCTGTCTATCCAATGAGAAACGTTATACTTTTCGTGGTGGGGCAATGTTTCTAACGTTTGCAACGTAACAGAGACGCGAAAAAGTCTCACGATAAAACTTGCAGCTGGTGTGGCCCTTTTAGTGTTATCGTAAGATCTATACTGTTCTTCTGGAGGGCTCTATCATTTAACATGGGCTGGGGGGTGGTTCTGGCGGTCAGCTGGCGATGTGGGTGTCCGTCCCTTATCGTAGGGACTTCTAGCTTAACACGGTCCTGCTCTCGGCTTCTGTTCTCGTTGCTTCCCTCGGAACTGCGTCTGTTTCACGGTGGGAAGGTATGACATGCATTTAGGCGTTCTTGTGTTAGTCTGTGGTATTCCATTTGCTCACTCGTTGATCGTATTAATTTGGTTAATTTAATGTCAGGATTTATTCGGAGCTATGTGATATACTGCCAGACTTGCTATCATGTCAGGGTTTTCATGGAAGGTGTTGTATTTGCCTGACATCTTACAACTCCAACCGGCTCAGTTTCGCTGGATAAGTAGCAAAGCCCGCATTAGCAACACAGAAAGACAATATACAAACTTCAAATAATCTGGAACCACGTAAGTATATACAAATAGATGACAATCTAGCTAGTGTACTACTGAAAAGTAGGAAGTACCCCATTGGTCAGATAATTTTTTATTGAGACGTTAAATGCAATAAAGTGAGGTTTATTCAGACGGAATTGTTTTAGACACACTGGTATTTGTCAGGTTTTAAGACAATCACAAAGTATTAAATGAACAAACTGATGAGTTAAATGTTGAGTCAGTGGGCAGTAATTTGTTTCTCCCAGTCTGGTTCACGTCACTCACTTCTTGGCGATTTCGCCAATGCAGCACCGGCGGCGACAGTGACTACTGCATGCTTTGTCCCCACAGACTCCTTACCTTTCTATGTCTACTTAATCTGCATAGTCGAAAGGCGCTTAAAGAGGATTCTAGAAGCGGATAACCAAGTGGGCTAGTTGTGACTGTTCGGTAGTACTGTCTGTAATCAATTCAAAAGTGCAGTCGATGTCCAGTCAACACTTGTATTAACTCATTTGGACAGTGCCCCACGGATACTGAAACAATTGAAAGAGGTGTTGACCCAACCGCATGCGAATTTCACCGTTTTTTGTAGCGTATTATAGGCTTCATACTACTGCCGCGGGTTAGCTTGCAGTGTTTCTTAGCGAGTTTGTAAACTCTATAAACTCGGAATCTGCTTTCGAAAGTGCTTCCAACTGCACCTTCACACTCATGCTCGAACACAACCCGTATACCAAACCGTCTGCAATTTCTGTAAACGTTTGTGCTACAAGGTCAACGCACTCGCGCTCGCGACCCAATGCATGTGCCGTACACCACAGCCCCACCACTTCAGGCGTCCCACTGTCCGTCGTTATGCCGAGACCGCTAAGATGAAAGGCGGCAGTAAGCTGTTCCATTTCCCTTGCGTGTCTGGTTTCCAGACAATACTCCGTGTGGACGGCTCCCTGAAACATTTCCTTCTTTGTTCACCGTACAGGCAACACTGCAATCCTTGACTTTTGGGCCAGTTTTTTTTTTATTGAGTGCGGCATAATTGTTACAGTACCACATTACGTATTGCATCTCATTTAAAAAATACTATAATGTGTACAACCAGATATGAACAGACATGAGGAGCATGGAGCTGCATACTAGTAACGTTAGGGAAGAAAATATACTAGGGGGACTAGCTATGTCTCTGTGTATGATGTAATTTTCATAGACTGGCTGATTATTCCAGAACAGTTATCGGATTATATTAAGAACTTTAAAAAGTGCAGCTAATTCGCGTTTCAAAGTCTATTGCGAACATTTTTTCGATATTTTATTCCTTGTTATCTAATAAAATCACATGACATCCCAAATTATCGAATGTTCTTTATGGTAGCACTGAAAAACGGCACACCTTGTTATTGAGTTTATACAATGCTCCCAGATTCATTAGCCTGCACTTTCAGGACAACTAGATAAGAGATCACCTGAAGAAGGCGTTAGGAATGTCTTGCAGCCATTAAGGCAACGTACTCATATTTGAGAGTAATGGGTACTAGACCTGAACTAGTTTTAGTTTTCAGAGGATTTCCTGCAAATACTTTATTTACGAAACCCTTCTCCATTCTTGTCACTCTGAGCTAGTGTTTAGAAGGGGAATAGCAGTGGACTCAGGCGTCAGATGGAATTTGCACCGGGGAGGATAACGTTCTAGGGTAATCCGTCCAGGTGTGTTAATTGTAGTGCCAGTGTGGCGTAACGGCTAGTGCACCTTCCTATTAACCTAGGAACCTAGTTTCTAATCCCAGGGCTGATACGAATTTTACACTGAAGGGCCAAAGAAACTGGTATAGGCATGCATATTTAAATACAGAGATATGTAAACGGGAAGAATACAGCACTGCGGTCGGCAACGCCTATACAGTGTGTTTGAAAAAGAACTCCCTAGTTTTAATGTGTCCTAGAATCCGTACAAAGTGGCATATATTATTCTAGCTTGTGGTGTTTGATTCATCAACTCTCCAAGCTTGGCTCCCCTGCAGTTGGCAGGTCTGCTTGACCTTGAGACGGCACCAGTGCTGTTTTTTTCCTCTGTTCCCTCAGTTAAGTCCAGACGTGCGTGCAGTGCAGTACAGTGCAGAGCAACTCAGCAACAATGTGTACTCCGCAACAGAAAGCGCAGTGTTTTATTTGGCTCGTGAAAACTGAGTCAGTTATAACAGTGCAACATAATTTTAGACGTCAGTATGGTGGTGAACCACCTACAGCAAAAACTATCAGTCACTGGCTAAAGTCTTTCAAGGAAACCGGTAGTATTTTAAAAGCAAAATCACCAGATAGACCGAGAGCTTCTGAGGATGTTGTTGAACAGATCCCTGTTTCATGTGTTCGGAGTCCGAAGAAGTGACTGGCCAGACGTAGTCTACAATTAGGAGTGCCTAAAGGTACTGTGTACGCAACTGACACTCGCTTTCCAGGAAGGTCGATAGGCAGGGCTGGCCCAGTACCTTGGCCACCACGGAACCCAGACATAACCCCATTGGACCTTTTCTTTTGGGGCCACATAAAAAATGTGTACAGTGAAAATATCAGACACATAAATCATTCACGGGTAAAAATTGTCACGGAGCTTGGGACAGTTACACCTGAAATGTTGGTGAATACGTGGCGAGAAGTGGAATATTGTCTCGACGTGTGCGGGGCAAGAAATGGATCCCACGTTGAAGTCTATTAACATTAAACAAAACTTGAAGGAATTCTCTTTCATGATATGCGATAATTGATGTAATTTTTCATTAATTTCCCCACTAAATTTATGCTTAAAACTAGGGAGCTCTTTTTCAGACACCCTGTATAAGACAAGTGTATGGCACAGTAGTTAGATGGGTCACTGCTGCTACAACGGCAGGATATCAAGATTTAAGTGAGTTTGGACGTTATGTTACAGTCGGCTCACGAGCGATGGGACACAGCATCTCCGAGGTAGGGATGAAGTGGGGATTTTCCCGTACGACCATCTCACGACTGTACCATGAATATCAGGAATCCAGTAAAACATCAACTCTCCGACATCGCTGCAGCCGGAAAAAGATCCTGCGCGAACGAAACCAACGACGACTGAAGAGAATCGTTTAACGTGACAGAAGTGCAACTCTTGGGCAAATTGCTGCAAATTTCAATGCTGGGCCATCAGCAAGTATCAGTGTGCGAACCATACAACGAAACATTATCTATATGGGTTTTCAGAGCCGAAAGCCCACTTTTGTACCCTTGATGACTGTACAACACAAAGCTTTATGCCTCGCCTGGGCGCGTCAACATCAACGTTTCACTGCTGATGACTGGAAACATGTTGCCTGGTCGGACGAGTCTCGTTTCAGATTGTATCGAGCTCATGGACGAGTGCGTATGGAGACGACTTCACGAATCCATGAATCCTGCTTGTCAGCGAGAGACTGTTCAAGCTGGTGGAGGCTCTGTAATTGTGTGGGGCTTGTGTAGTAGGAGTGATATTGGACCCCTGATACATCTAGATACGACTCTGAGAAGTGGCACATAGGTAAGCATCCTGTCTAATCATCTCCATCTATTCATGTCCATTATAAATTCCGCCGGACTTGGGCAATTCCAGCAGGACAATGCGACACCTCACACGTCCAGGAATGCTATAGAATGGCTCCAGGACGCTCATCTGAGTTTAAACACCTCTGCCTATGCGATACCAGCTCGATTTTACACAGAGTACGTGAAGGAACTTGCCCCCCTTATTGCAGCGGTATACCGTAGGTCTCTAGAAGAGCGTAGCGTTCTAAAAAATTGGAAAAAGGGCACAGGTCATCCTCGCATTCAAGAAGGGACGTCGAACAGGTGTGCAGAACTAGAGACCTATATCTCTAACGTCGACCAGTTGTAGAATTTTGGAACACGTATTATGTTCGAGTATAACGACTTTTCTGGAGATTAGAAATCAACCTGTAGGAATCAGCATGGGTTTCGAAAAAGACGATCGTGTGAAACCCAGCTCGCGCTATTCGTCCACGAGACTCAGAGGGCCATAGACACGGGTTCCCAAGTAGATGCCGTGTTTCTTGACTTCCGCAAGGCGTTTCATACAGTACTGTTCCCCACAGTCGTTTAATGAACAAAGTAAGAGCATATGGACTATCAGACCAATTGCGTGATTGGATTGAAGAGTTCCTAGATAACAGAACGCAGCATGTCATTCTCAATGGAGAGAAGTCTTCCGAAGTAAGAGTGATTTCAGGTGTGCCGCAGGAGAGTGTCGTAGGACCGTTGCTATTCACAATATACATAAATGACTTTGTGGATGACATCAGAAGTTCACTGAGACTTATTGCAGATGATGCTGTGATATATCGAGAGGTTGTAACAATGGAAAATTGTACTGAAATGCAGGAGGATCTGCAGCGAATTGACGCATTGTGCAGGGAATGGCAATTGAATATCAATGTAGACAAGTGTAATGTGCTGCGAATACATAGAAAGATAGATCCCTTATCATTTAGCTACAATATAGCAGGTCAGCAACTGGAAGCAGTTCATTGGCTCTGAGCACTATGGGACTTAACTTCTGAGGTCATCAGTCCCCTAGAACTTAGAACTACTTAAACCTAACTAACCTACGGACATCACACACACCCATGCCCGAGGCGGGATTTGAACCTGCGACCGTAGCGGTCGCGCGGATCCAGACTGTAGCGCCTAGAACCGCTCGGCCATACTTGCCGGCGCAGTTCATTCCATAAATTATCTGGGAGTACGCATTAGGAGTGATTTAAAATGGAATGATCATATAAAGTTGATCGTCGCTAAAGCAGATGCCAGACTGAGATTCATTGGAAGAATCCTAAGGAAATGCAATCCAAAAACAAAGGAAGTAAGTTACAGTACACTTGTTCGCCCACTGCTTGAACACTGCTCAGCAGCGTGGGATCCGTACCAGACAGGGTTAATAGAAGAGATGGAGAAGATCCAACGGAGAGCAGCGAGCTTCGTTACAGGATCATTTAGTAATCGCGAAAGCGTTACGGAGATGATAGATAAACTCCAGTGGAAGTCTCTGCAGGAGAGACGCTCAGTAGCTCGGTACGGGCTTTTGTTGAAGTTTCGAGAACATACCTTCACCGAGGAGTCAAGCAGTATATTGCTCCCTCCTACGTATATCTCGCGGAGAGACCATGAGGATAAAATCAGTGAGATTAGAGCCCACACAGAGGCATACCGACAGTCCTTCTTTCCACGAACAATACGAGACTGGAATAGAAGGGAGAACCGATAGAAGTACTCAAGGTACCCTCCGCCACACACCGTCAGGTGGCTTGCGGAGTATGGATGTAGATGTAGATGTAGATGCTGGCCACTAAACTTTCAAGACATGAACATTATTGAGCATATCTGGGATGCCTTGCAACGTGCTGTTCAGATGAGATCTCCACTCCATTGTACTCTTACGGATCTAGGGACAGCCCTGCAGGATTCATGGTGTCAGTTTCTTCCAGCACTACTTCAGGCATTAGTCGAGTCAATGCCACGTATTTTTGCGGCAGTTCTGCGTGCTCGCGGGGACCCTGCACGATATCAGGCAGTTGTACCAGTTTCTTTGGCTCATCAGTGTAATTCCTTGCTTAATCCTACACCATTATCGTAGATAAACTATAACGTAAGCCAAAGTATGGCGTAAACTTGTCGAACGTTTGTTCAGTATGATCTGAAGCGCCAATACGCTGCAATCACCGTCGTGGCATGGAATCTAAAAAAGCTTAGATACACTCCTGGAAATTGAAATAATAACACCGTGAATTCATTGTCCCAGGAAGGGGAAACTTTATTGACACATTCCTGGGGTCAGATACATCACATGATCACACTGACAGAACCACAGGCACATAGACACAGGCAACAGAGCATGCACAATGTCGTCACTAGTACAGTGTATATCCACCTTTCGCAGCAATGCAGGCTGCTATTCTCCCATGGAGACGATCGTAGAGATGCTGGATGTAGTCCTGTGGAACGGCTTGCCATGCCATTTCCACCTGGCGCCTCAGTTGGACCAGCGTTCGTGCTGGACGTGCAGACCGCGTGAGACGACGCTTCATCCAGTCCCAAACATGCTCAATGGGGGACAGATCCGGAGATCTTGCTGGCCAGGGTAGTTGACTTACACCTTCTAGAGCACGTTGGGTGGCACGGGATACATGCGGACGTGCATTGTCCTGTTGGAACAGCAAGTTCCCTTGCCGGTCTAGGAATGGTAGAACGATGGGTTCGATGACGGTTTGGATGTACCGTGCACTATTCAGTGTCCCCTCGACGATCACCAGTGGTGTACGGCCAGTGTAGGAGATCGCTCCCCACACCATGATGCCGGGTGTTGGCCCTGTGTGCCTCGGTCGTATGCAGTCCTGATTGTGGCGCTCACCTGCAAGGCGCCAAACACGCATACGACCATCATTGGCACCAAGGCAGAAGCGACTCTCATCGCTGAAGACGACACGTCTCCATTCGTCCCTCCATTCACGCCTATCGCGACACCACTGGAGGCGGGCTGCACGATGTTGGGGCGTGAGCGGAAGACGGCCTAACGGTGTGCGGGACCGTAGCCCAGCTTCATGGAGACGGTTGCGAATGGTCCTCGCCGATACCCCAGGAGCAACAGTGTCCCTAATTTGCTGGGAAGTGGCGGTGCGGTCCCCTACGGCACTGCGTAGGATCCTACGGTCTTGGCGTGCATCCGTGCGTCGCTGCGGTCCGGTCCCAGGTCGACGGGCACGTGCACCTTCCGCCGACCACTGGCGACAACATCGATTTACTGTGGAGACCTCACGCCCCACGTGTTGAGCAATTCGGCGGTACGTCCACCCGGCCTCCCGCATGCCCACTATACGCCCTCGCTCAAAGTCCGTCAACTGCACATACGGTTCACGTCCACGCTGTCGCGGCATGCTACCAGTGTTAAAGACTGCGATGGAGCTCCGTATGCCACGGCAAACTGGCTGACACTGACGGCGGCGGTGCACAAATGCTGCGCAGCTAGCGCCATTCGACGGCCAACACCGCGGTTCCTGGTGTGTCCGCTGTGCCGTGCGTGTGATCATTGCTTGTACAGCCCTCTCGCAGTGTCCGGAGCAAGTATGGTGGGTCTGACACACCGGTGTCAATGTGTTCTTTTTTCCATTTCCAGGAGTGTATATTCCCGAGGAATATCGTCTACGTGGTGTATATTCCGAGAAGTATCGACTAACCTTATTCCAGACATGTTTCGTGACCGACCTGCGAAGCTAAAGTGCAGGTGAGAAAAATCTCGTTACACGTCATTCCCTCGTACCAGCAGCACTGCTGAAATACGACGTGTGACCTTGGCAGAAGGAAGGGCAGTACATCAGACTGTAAAATCTACTTTCTGTACCAAATGCCGTCATCGTATAGGAACTGATATCGCGTATTATATTCGTTGTCACCCACACCATCGCTTCTCACGCTTTCCTGTTAAGGAGTTCAGATTATAGAATAACAGATTGATGTCACCACGATAGCGACATGGTAAAGAAAGGTATCAAGGAATATCACGATTTAACATACTGCCGACAGCAGTGTCATTACAAGCGTCAAACGAGCGCAACCAGACAAAGGAAGGAAATCTATCCGTCTTTTTCTAATAAACCGCTCCAGCATTTCCCGTAAGAGTATAAGTAACTCTAAGGGAAATCTAAAGCTAAACTGCTAGCACTGTAGGATGTCATACTAACGCACAGCTCTCCAGCGACGGCGTTCACGTGCCTGTAGCAGCCTCAACCGTTTGTGGTCTGCGTAGTGTATAAAATGACGCACGTAGCATGTGCGATACAAGTCATGGTTGCAGGCGGACGACGTCGAGCATTCAGCAACACAGGATGGTATTGCTCCAGAATTCAACAAACTCTGCATAGATCACATACTTTCCATAGATAATGGAAGAGTTATCTTACGTGTCATTCTGTAGTATCATAACAAAGCTGTGATATTTTTTAGTATTATCTAACTTTGTACAAGCAAAAATATTTGTTTTTCCGTAACTTCGAAATTTCACCCATGTTTGAACACACGAAACTACAATAGTTAAGCCACAACTCTGGCTTCTTTGATTGTTCGGTGAGGTGGCACATTAAATAGAACACATGAAATATTAGTCCAAAAATGGTTCAAATGGCACTATGCGACTTACCTGCTGAGGTCATCAGTCACCTAGAACTTAGAACTAATTAAACCTAACTAACCTATGGGCATCACACACATGCATGCCCGAGGCAGGTTTCGAACCTGCGACCGTAGGGGTCGCTCGGCTCCAAACTGTAGCGCCTAGAACCGCACGGCCACTCCGGCCGGCAAATATTAGTCCACTTTATTGCATAAATTAATAAAAGATTTACATTACTTCGACACAGACTTTTGCCAAAAGATTGCCTCATAAGTTACAACTGTTATTGACTATTAAAGCAGCAGATGATGCACAGATTAACAAACTGTTCTCTTGCAGTGCAGTGTTCCACATTTAATGAACAAATCTATCATAAGCTTCACTATCACGTTGCTCTTAGACGATGATGTTGACTGCTGTAGCTGAGGGCTCTAACTGGGCCCGAGTTCTTGCGTGACTGAAGGGGGAGGCGTGGTCTTCAGGAGCGCCAACATACGTCACTGCTGATTGCAGCGAGCCCCTGCTAATGTCGCATTGCTAACTTTGGTGTGAAAACGCGATCTCTGCGATACCAAAACTTGTGGGTAAAACACAGTACGTTTTCCATGTTTGATGTGGGCTTTGTTACACGCTATTTGTATACTGAGTCAGGTTAGTAGGAAAATGTTATGGAAAGTTAACTCTTGTTTCCATTTGTTAGAGAGTAAACAATGATGGTAGCAACATGTCTGGGTGTTACATCGTTACTTCAGAGATCGCGCATTCGACGCTGCACAACTAGCCACGATTTTGATTGGCTGTGTGTATCTCGTATTTCAGAAAGTCCCACTCCAAGACCTTTACGCAACAGGAATGGCGCGTTGTCAGAAGAGAGTAGCTGTTATCAGTTTCCTGCAGGTATAGTTCTGCTGCGGTACGGATAACAAACGAGTGAAATGGCACGACAACTGGATACGTACCCCGAAGTTGAAATACCCGGGACAGTACAATTATTGATGACAAAACGCGTAAGTTACACACGGATTTACCGTGAAATTCTGGCGGTATATGGAACAAATGCAATGGCGCGTCCAACCGAAGTGAAATGGAGCCAGCAATTTGACCAAGGCCGCACAGACGTGGATGAGGTTGATCGAGAATACAGGTCCGTGACATAGACCACAGACGACAATATACAGGCAATCGACGAACTGATTCGCAGCACTTGCAAATTTTACGACGACGAGAACGTCCACACTGCAGTTCGCGAATGGTTCCGTGACCAAGGAGTTGATTTCTATCGCAGAAGTAGTGAACTGTTGGCAGAACGATCTGACCGTCGTTTACAGGGTATTGAAAAATAGGGCTGAGTATCTGTGTCACTTTGAAGTGTAGTGCAGCATTCAATAAAAGTTACTTCGCATGCCATAATAATGTGTAGCTTACATTTTGAAGTCCTGTCGTATGTTACGAGACACAGTGGGAGTGATGTATTTTGGCAGATGACGTAAGCACCATGTAATACCAAGAGTCTGCCCCGAAATTTTCTGCAATTAACGACAGTACCGTAACGACAAAACCTTATGGGAAATTGTCGTAGATGGCGACTAAGTCGTCTAGGGAACATCGACCACTGAGACTGCTCAGATCTGATTAGCTTAGGACTTTCCTAAGGCATAGCCAATGGATTTAATTGAAAATCGAGAACTGCACAGTAACATTAGTCACGTAGAATTTTAACTCCTCGATCTTGCCATTACCTTAGTCATTGTTATGTTGATCAGTATCCTAAACCTTTCCTACTGTAGTGAAACCAAATGCCGTTAACGAATATCTAATCCGTCAGTTAATAAAAGAAACATACACTATGTGACGAAAAGTATCCGACACCTCGCTGAAAATGACTCACAAGTTCGTGGCGCCCTCCATTGGTAATGCTGGAATTCAGTATGGTGTTGGCCCACCCTTAGCCTTGATGTCAGCTTCCACTCTCGCAGTGATACGTTCAATCAAGTGCTGGAAGGTTTCTTGGGGAATGGCAGCCCATTCTCCGCGGAGTGTTGCACTGAGGAGAGGTATCGATGTCGGTCGGTGAGGCCTGACATTAAGTCGGCGTTTCAAAACATCCCAAAAGTGTTCCATAGCATTCAGGTCAGAACTCTGCGCAGGCCAGTCCATTACAGGTATGTTACTGTCGTGTAACCACTTCGCCACACGCCATGCGTTATGAACAGGTGCTCGAACGTGCTGAAAGATGCAATCGCCATCCCCGAATTGTTCTTCAACAGTTGGATGCAAGAAGGTGCTTAAAACATCAATGTAGGCCTGTGCTGTGATAGTGCCACGCAAAACAACAAGGGGTGCAAGCCCCGTTCATGAAAAGCATTACCACACCATAACACCACCGCCTCCGAATTTTACTGTTGGCACTACACACGCTGGCAGATGACGTTCACCGGCCATTCGCCATACCCACACCCTGCCATCTGATCGCCACATTGTGTACCGTGATTCGTCATTGCACACAACGTTTTTCCACTCTTCAATCGTCCAATGTTTACGCTCCTTACACCAAACGACAGTGTGATGTGTGGCTTATGAGCAGCCGCTCGACCATAAAATCCAAGTTTTCCAACCTCCCGCCTAATTGTTATAGTACTTGCAGTGGATGCTGATGTAGTATGGAATTCCTGTGTGATGGTCTGGATAGATGTCTGCCAATTACACATTACGACCTCTTCAACAGTCGACTGTCTCTGTCAGTCAGCAGATGAGGTCGGTCTGTACGCTTTTGTGCTGTACGTGTTTCTTCACATTTCTGCTTCACTATCTCATCGGAAACACTGTACGTAGGGATGTTTAGGACTACGTTCGAAGTCCGTGAGTTCCGCAAAGCGCCCCGTTCTGTTGTGTGTGAAATCTTATGGGACTTAACTGCTAAGGTCATCAGTCCCTAAGCTTACACACTTCTTAACTAAGTTACCACAAGGACAAACACACACACACACCCATGCCCGAGGGAGGACTCGAACCTCCGCCGGGGCCAGCCGCACAGACCATGACTGAAGCGCCCTAGACCGCTCGGCTAATCCCGCGCGGCCCCCATTCTGCTCTCTCACTTTGTCTAATGACTACTGAGGTCGCTGATTATGGTATACCTAGCGGTAGGTGGCAGCACAATGTACTTAATATGAAAAACGAATGTTTTTGGGGGTGTCCGGATACTTTTGATCACATAGTGTATTCCAAAATAAATGCCAGTTTTGTTTCGTTGAAAAATTATCGGAGTACAGTCTGTCATTTTGTTTAATATAACAATCAGAAAGAATGAAAATCATTACACACACATCAAAAAAAAGTTTTACATCACCCCATTTCCCAGAACTCCTGAAGATAGACGTTGACTGTGAATATTGTATCACAGACACAGACCCTTTGACTGCTCAGAGATGTCACTAAACCCGCCCAGAGATGTAAAAAAACCATGCACGAGCAGCGCCTATTAGACGGGGGCGTCAAACAGATCATTTCCAGTCTTTCCACCAGGAATGAGACATAAGGCTCCTTTTTGTCTGTAGTTCAACCATGCCTAGACGGTCAATACCGCGATTCGATCGCGTCCGCATTGTTACTTTGTGCCAGGAAGGGCTCTCAACAAAGGGAATTGTGCAGGCGTTTCGGAGTGAACCAAAGCGATGTTGTCGTACATGGAGGAGATACAGAGAGACAGGAACTATCGATGACATGCCTCGCTCAGGCCGCCCAAGGGCTACTACGGTCATGGATGACCGTTACCTACGGATTATGGCTCGGAGGAACCCTGACAGCAACGCCAACACGTTGAATAATGCTTTTCGTGCAGCCACTGGACGTCTTGTTACGACTCAAACTGTGCGCAATAGGCTGCATGATGCGCAACTTCACTCCCGACATCCATGGCGAGGTCCATCTTTGCAACCACGACACCATGCAGCGCGGTACAGACGGGCCCAACAACATGCCGAATCGACCGCTCAGGACTGGCATTTGCCGGCCGAAGTGGCCGTGCGGTTAAAGGCGCTGCAGTCTGGAACCGCAAGACCGCTACGGTCGCAGGTTCGAATCCTGCCTCGGGCATGGATGTTTGTGATGTCCTTAGGTTAGTTAGGTTTAACTAGTTCTAAGTTCTAGGGGACTAATGACCTCAGCAGTTGAGTCCCATAGTGCTCAGAGCCATTTGAACCATTTTTTGACTGGCATCACATTCTCTTCACCGATGAGTGTTGCTTATGCCTTCAACCAGATAATCGTCGGAGACGTGTTTGGAGGCAACCCAGTCAGGCTGAACGCGTTAGACACACTGCCCAGCGAGTGCAGCAAGTTAGAGGTTCCCTGCATTATGTGGGGCCGACGTACGCCGCTGGTGGTCATGGAAGGCGCCGTAACGGCTGTACGATACGTGAATGCCATCCTCCGACAGACAGTGCAGCATACTGGCGAGGCATTCGTCTCCATGGACGACAGATCGCGTCCCCATCGTGCATGTCTTGTGAATGACTACCTTCAGGACAACGACATCGCTCGAAGGATCTACTCCGAATCGCCGTTGAGGTGTGGGTCAATCTGGACCAACAGTGCCTTGATTAACTTGTGTATACATAGTATGTCACGGCGAATACAGGTGTACATCAGTGCAAGAGGAGGTGCTACTGGGTATTAGAGGTACCAGTGTGTTCAGCAATCTGGACCACCTCCTCTGAAGGTCTCGCTGTATGGTGCATGCAATGTGTGGTTTTCATGAGCAATAAAAAGGGCGGAAATAATTTTTATGTTGATCGCTATTCCAGTTTTCTATACAGGTTCCGTATCTCTCGGAGCCGAGGTGAAGCAAAACTTTTTTTGATGTGTGTATTTTTAAAGGTAGTGCTATTAAAGTAATAGAAAGATAATTTAAGTTCCATAATACTGGCAAATTTGTCTATATTTTCTCATTTTTTTATTTTATGATTGATTTTGTGAAATGCTTCTGGTTGCTTGCTAGGCAATTCTTTTTTCAGAGTTGTAATTGGGATATTATTTTTTATTTCAAGCGAAGAGTTCCATATAATTTAAAACAGTGAAATTCTACGATCTTTATTTGTGAATTTCATGAGTACCGCCTAAGCAGATAAACTTTAACGTGTGATAATACAAGTTTTAGTATAACAGAGAGAGCTCACCTCCTAAACGTTTCCGTAACGATTATTTGAACTTCTGTTTTCAAATTATTTCGTTTGATTTTCTTTAGCAGTTTAAAAGCATATTTAACATTTTCACAATGTGGTTCAGTTGGTTTCATTTCGTGTGTGGATTATTTCTTCAACACGCATTTGTTCAGAAAGGTTACGTAATAATTAATGTTCCGATAGTCAACTGACTAATGAACAGCGTTCTGTCCTCTTAGACTGGCAGCCGAATGTAGAATTAACTTCTACGTTCTGCTGTGGTCTATTCAGAATTTCGTGGTATTTTCAGGTGATTACATACCTAAGAAGAAGGTGGAGTAAATTATTTCCAAAAGCAAATTATTGTACGCTTTCCCTAATAATCGGCTGTTATTTCAGAAACAATTGTCATAGTTTTTTTTTGTTCCTTTTATGCTCACACGGTCACGGTCATTTGTATACCCAACTAAAACAGAGGGAAGGTTGCAATTTGACAATGTCATATTTAAACAGTCTTCGAAGAAAACTATACACTCTTGCACATCTAAGGAATTGACTGACTATAAATATAAATCAATGCGTACCTTACGTAATAGTAATGTTAGTGTGTTATTTTCTCTAGTCTTTCACCTCGCCCCAGTTCCCAGCTTTGCATGAACGTTGCTCTACAAATAAGCTACAAGAAGTAGGCGACCAGCACAGTCCTTGTTAAATTTGGCTGTGGGAATTGCGATAGCATCGGGTTGTCCGTCCGCTAAAGAGCGAACGATGTGAAAACTCCCACACTGCTGTTTCTCGGATGTGTGCGTTGCTTCGTCTACAATAAAACTTTATACGAAGCACAAACGATCCAGATGCTTCGTGCTACGTATTTTCCTAATTTTTAGAGTCCTTGTTACACGAGACGCAATGCTTATCGCGTGACAACTCTGAAGTAAACCACTTGCAAAGTCAAATGCTCATGCAGCGGGCAGGGTTCACTGTTATAGGGCATTTCCGGAACTTGATGCATCTGAATATCGGCACGAAACTAATTTGTGAACATTATTATTATTATTGTTATTCTTATTACTGCTTTCTTGCACCTTGAATAAGACACAAAATTTACGTAGTCCGTTAGAATAACACTAGCTGAAGTTATATAGACCATTAGAATGACCCTTATTGTATGATAAAACTATTTTAAATATGCGTCGTATGCTGTCATATTCGTTATACAAAATGACCCTCATTTTATCATTTATTACATTACCGATCAATTACTTTTCATTTTCAAATGCAGCTGCGTCGATGATATGTGCATCATATTTATAAACTATTTAATATTATAAAAGAAAACACTTCCTAAGTTCTGCAATGTGTTAGGAAGTGTTTTGCTTTATAATATAACTATCTGGGACACCCGGCTTCGCTCGTGGAGTTGATATGAGAGATAAACTTTTAAATATAAAAAATAAAAAAACATTGAAAACATATTCTATTTACAATACTTTTTTATGAACAACATCTTTCATTTTGTTATCCGAGGTATATAAGGATAATTTTTTCGAATTTCCTGCTCGAAAGCAAGCTACTTACATTTGACCGTAACAGAAGCAGGAGTCTCAGGTTGATGCCTCAGTATTTTAAAGTTTGTCCTTGCGCTTTGTTAACTGTAAAACTGTAGGCTGATTCTAAATCGCACTCTTTTAAATTGGAATCCTGGGGATAAATAGTGTGTGTCTTTTGTACCTTCCAGTCGTAAGTTCGGCTTCGACAATGTTATTCGATAGCTATTTGACGTTTATCATTGCACCTTTACATTGTTTTGGTGAGTTGAGATTTCTGAGTAGTAGGGACGGAAATACAGTTTTAAGTCGAAGGCAGTGTAATGACATTCCTCGTGCTTCGAAAGAGTTTAGAAATTCTCTAGGGAAGTTCACACTTTCTTCAACGTTTACCATCGTGTACATCGATTTGTATATTCTCTCTTCACCGGAAATTTTCTTTTGAATATAAAAGTTGATATCGTCGACAATATTGTTTTTAGTTGCCAAAATTGGTCTTTCAAACAGCCCGTCCGGACCGTTTAGTTGTGAACAATATTTGCACAAATTTGGCAGATGACTTCGTTTTCACCAATGGCTAATGTTGTAGAAATCACTGTTAATGAGACCGGTCGTATGGCCAGTAGAATAAACACCTTCGACTATTTGTAAAAGTTGTTGTGCAGAGTGTGCTGTTGTTTTATCTTTCGATAATACAGCTCTCATATTTTTTGTTAGTTGTGTAGCCAGAGATGTTATTTTTTTCAGCATGCATTGATCTCGTCTACTGGTGTTCACCAGGGGATAACTGGAAGTGTTTGGCGAAAATCTTGTAAATTTTCTGTCCATGACTTAGAGTTATTTTTATATGCCATTGTGCATTCGTCCCAGAAGATCATTTTAGTTTACTTTAGAAGTTCACCCGACCAGATGCCCTTGAGATTTTACATACGGGGAATTGTTCTTCGGTTATATTTAACGGGCGCTATGTGCAGTTTGTCCTCCTTTCATAAGTGTGTCTGCAGTGCTGGATGGTGCCAGTACAAGTGCAATGTGTTGTTTAGCACGTATTTTCGCTAGCAATAGATTGTTTTCCCGATGCCGCCTGGTGCGTACATTACTGGCCATTAAAATTGCTACACCAAGAAGAAATGCAAATCATAAACGGGTATTCATTGGACAAATATATTATACTAGAACTGACATGTGATAATATTTTCAAGCAATTTGGGTGCATAGATCCTGAGAAATCAGTACCCACAACAACCACCTCCGCCGTAATAACGGCCTTGATACGCCTGAGCATAGAGTCAAACAGAGCTTGGATGGTGTGTACAGGTATAGATGCCCATGCAGCTTCAACACGATACCACAGTTCATCAAGAGTAGTGACTGGCGTATTGTGACGAGCCAATTGCTCGACCACCATTGACCAGACGTTTTCAATTGGTGCGAGATCTGAAGAATGTGCTGACCATGGCAGCAGTCGAACATTTCCTGTATCCAGAAAGGCCCGTACAGGACCTGCAACATGCGGTCGTGCATTATCCTGCTGAAATGTAGGGTTTCGCAGGGATCGAATGAAGGATAGAGCCACTGCTTGTAACACATCTGAAATGTAACGTTTACTGCTCAAACTGCCGTCGATGCGAACAAGAGGTGACCGAGACGTGTAACCAATGGCACTCCATACCATCACGCAGGGTGATACGCCAGTATGGCGATGACGATTACACGCTTCCAATGTGCGTTCACCGCGATGTCGCCAAACACGGATGCGACCATCATGATGCTGTAAACAGAACCTGGATTCATCCGAAAAAATGACGTTTTGCCTTTCGTGCACCCAGGTTCGTCGTTGAGTACACCATCACAGGCGCTCCTGTCTGTGATGCAGCGTCAAGGGTAACCGCAGCCATGGTCTCCGAGGTGATAGTCCACGCTGCTGCAAACGTCGTCGAACTGTTTGTGCAGATGATTGTTGTCTTTCAAACGTCCTCATCTGTTGACTCAGGGATCGAGACGTGGCTTCACGATCCGTTACAGCCATGCGGATAAGATGCCTGTCATCTCGACTGCTACTGAAACGAGGCCGTTGGGATCCAGCACGGCGTTCCGTATTACCCTCCTGAACCCACCGATTCCATATTCTGTTAACAATCATTGGATCTCGACCAACGCGAACTGCATTGTCGCGATACGATAAACCGCAATCGCGGTAGGCTACAATCCGACCTTTATCAAAGTCGGAAACGTAATGGTACGCATTTCTCCTCCTTACACGAGGCATCACAACAACGTTTCACCAGGCAATGCCGGTCAACTGCTGTTTGTGTATGAGAAATCGGTTGGAAACTTTCCTCATGTCAGCACGTTGTAGGTGTCGCCACCGGCGCCAACCTTGTGTGAATGCTCTGAAAAGCTAATCATTTGCATATCACAGCATCTTCTTCCTGTCGGTTAAATTTCGCGTCAGTAGCACGTCATCTTCGGGGTGTAGCAATTTTAATGGCGAGTAGTGTATATAATTCCGGCAGTGTTCTTGTCGATATGGCCCGTGATAACGTTGTATATTTCCTTTTGACTGTCATTTAGGAGTAGTTTGTTGTGAGTAATGTATCGAAGGCATTCGCTGATGTTGTGGTCTTTTCCCTTTGTAATTTCGAAGTTTAGCATACTGGTAGCATCTTTTCGTGGTGCTTGCACCCAAGTTGTGCTAAGGTCTGGTTGTTTATTGCTAAACATGTATCTTACAGGCGAATGAGTGTTTCGTTGAAGATTTCGTCGTTGAATTCGATGATCAGTTCAGGAGCTTGTCGGAATTGGTACAGTATTCCCTCACTCATACTCTCTTTGAAGGAGGCCCATAGCTGTTTTGAATTCGATGGGTTATACGTTGTTAGAATTATGGCGAATAAGTCTCTCATTTGTTCAGTTGAGGCTGTGAGTGAGTGAGACTTCAGGCAGTGTTAATTCCCAGTGGTTGTCGTTTTCCAGTAGTCCTAAGCGTTGGCATGCTTCTCTGTGTGTCTGGCACAGTCTTGAGATCTGTGGAACGTGTTGGTCCCGTGTTTCGTTTAGCGACATTGGGAGAGAGAAACATTCGTCCTCGTTCGGATGTGCGGTGTATACTCGGCCTAGTGCGCCAGTTCTCATTATTCCTGGATGATCTTCTAGTGGCATTCCATGTTTTCGTAGTTGAAAGATTTTTCTTGTTGTGTTCCACATGTGATAGGTAAGGACGTCGACATTTAGTAATGTTTTCGCATAGGATCCGTTAGGCACAGTTGGTAAAAAGCTGTTACCGTTGTGTTCTGAAGCGGTTCGCTTGCAATTTTCTGGCGGTGTCTTTTGTTAAGTAAACTACCTGTCCATTCTCAAAATGTACTGCTGGATGTTGCACAGGCTGTTCGTGTTCGTGTATGGGAAAACCTAAAATGCGCCACGGTACTTCGTTACTGTTGATGTATCTTCCCATTTGTTTTGTTGTTCACTGTCTTTGGCTATTTGAAATAGCGCTCTGTCACAGCCTTTGTTCACATTCTTACACGCATACTTAATGGATTTCACTGAATTGCCGTATTCCATGTTTATGTGTGCTTGGAACACTTTGGAAAGTAGTGTGTTATATGGTGATAATCATAGCTTATCTATTCCAGTTCGTCTCTGCCTCTTATTCATACTATTGCTGTGAAGCAAGCGTTTTTAGGTAATCGTCTTCTGTATTTGGGATAGTCATCAACTCCGATTTGTGTGTAGTCCAAGTATGGTTTTGGGTTGTTTTCTTTTTTTTTTTTTTGTACATTTTCCACCACTCGTACATGGCGAAATGGGGTTTAATGGCCGCTGTGTCATGCAGTTCCGGATTTTCTTGTGGACTGGCAAATTCAGCTTGGATGATGTTGTCGACACCCATGGGATGCATTCCGTGGTGTAGCCATATGATACTGTGTGAGTGAGGCAGACCTCGTTTTTGCCATTCGACTGTCTGCATCGAGCTTCTAAGTGTTCCAAAGATGTGATATTTTGCAATCACTTCAATAAATCTCTTTTTTTTTTTTGTCGGAAAACTCAGACTAATACGTCGTGTCGATGCATGGAGGTTTGTCCGTATCTTAGTTGTTATCTGATTTCTGGCAACGACAGGTTGCATGTGAGTATTATTAAGAGGTCAGGTTGTCATATTTTCTTATATAGGTCATGGCTTCTTGAGTGTATTCGTGCATATGTCTCGGGCTTCCTATGTATGATGAGGGTAAGATTACAGCGAAGGAATTTTTAAGATAGTGAAGGGAGACGAAAATTTAGTAGTCATGGGTGACTGGAATTCGATATCATGAAAAGGAAGAGAAGGAAAAATAGTAGGTTCATATAGAATGGGGTTAAGGAATAAAAGAAGAAGCCGCCTGGTAGAATTTCGCACAGAGCATAACTTAATCATAACTAACACTTGGTTCAAGAATCATGAAGGAAGGTTGTATACGCGGAAGAAGCCTGGAGCTACTGGAAGGTTTCAGATAGATTATATCATGGTAATACAGAGATTTAGGAACTAGATTTTAAATTGTATGACATTTCCAGGAGCAGATATGGACTCTGACCACAATCTACTGCTTATGAACTGTAGATTAAAACTGAAGAAACTGCAAAAGGGTAGAAATTTAGGGAGATGGGACCTTGATAAACTGAAAGAACCAGAGCTTGTAGAGGGTTTCAGAGGGAGCATTAGGGACCGATTGACAAGAACAGGGAAAAGAAATACATTAGAAGAAGAATAGTAGCTTTGAGAGATGAAATGGTGAAGGCAATGGAGGAACAAGTACGTAAAACGACGAGGGCTAGTAGAAATCCTTGGGTAACAGAAGAGATATTGAATTTAAATGATGAAAGGAGCAAATCTAAAAATGCAGTAAATGAAGCAAGTGAAAAGGAATACAAACCTCTCAGAAATGAGGACGTGCAAAATGACTAAGCAAGAATGGCTGGAGAACAAATGTAAGGATGTAGAGGCATGTATCATTAGGGGCAAGATAGATACTGCCTACAGGGTAATTAAAGAGACCTTTGGAGAAAAGGGAACCACCTGTATGAATATAAGAGCTCGGATGGAAAACCAGTCCTAGGCAAAGAAGGAATAGTAGGAAGGTGGAAGGAGTATACACAGGGTCTGTACAAGGGAGATGTACTTGAGGGCAATAATATGCAAATGGAAGAGGACGTACATGAAGATCAAATGAGAGATGTGATCCTGCGTGAAGAATTTGACAGATCACTGAAAGACCTAAGTCAAAAAAATGCCCTGGGAGTTGACAGTATTCCATTAGAATTACTGATAGTCTTGGGAGAGCCAGCCATGACAAAACTCTATCATCCAATGAGCAAGATGTATGAGACAGGCGAAATACCCTCAGACTTCAAGAAGAATATAATAATTCCAATCCCAAAGAAAACAGGTATCAACAGGTGCGAAAATTACCGAACTATGAGTTTAATAAGACACGGCTGCAAAATAATGACACGAATTCTTTACAGACGAATGGAAAAACTGGTAGAAGCCGACCTCGGGGAAGATCGAAATGATAATTAAATTAAAACCCTACGCTGCCGACAGGCGTTGATATACATCAACTCGGACAGTCGAAAATTTGTGCCCCGACCGGGACTCGAATCCGCGATCTCCTGCTTACATGGCAGACGCTCTATACTTTTTTTTTCGGTAAGGTTCGTTGCGTTTGGTCTGGGCGGATGTCATAGGACATCCGTTCCAGTTGATCGTTGATTCCTTTACTCATTTTTTTTATTACAGAGGGCTAGCGCCTCTCTTACCGAACACGGTGAGCTACCGTCCCGGCATTCATCTGAGCCACCGAGGGCACAGAGGACAGTGCGACTGCAGGGTCTTACCCCTTTCACGCTCCCCGTGAGACCCACATTCCCAACTTAATGTCCACATTCTACATTCGTAGTGCCCCTGCCCATTACACCCATTACTCGTGTTAGACAATCTTACCGAGTCCCGTAAGATTTCGAGCAATGCATCCGTATAGAAGAAGAAGATCAGTGGCCGGTTAGCCTTAACTATATGAAGATGGTATCTGTTATTTTGGCCATGGAATGTAAAAACATATTTACGGATCAGTATAGATGAGGACATGACGTTTTCCATAAGCTGTCGTCGTTTAGTTGAAAGATGCAGAATTTGCAGCTGGCGTGGCGACCTTTCGCCATTGATATGATCAGCAGGCTGAACGACAATGGTTAAAACAAAGGCATTTTTGTTGCTATGGGCTCTTTTCACGGAATTTTCAATCAACAGCGTTTTTTTCTGAATGCGAAAATATTTTTTTGACTGCCCCTTAAGAATAGAGTAAAGACGATCATAATAACATACGAGAAATCAGAGCACACCCAGAAAGCATGACGTGTTCATTTTTCTCACGTGCCATTGGAGAATGGAACAGTTGAGAACTAGTCTGACAGCGGTTATATTAAACCTCATTTAAGTGTTAATTGCAGACTAGTCATTTAAATGCAGTTAACACATCATTTCACCTGACGACTGTGTAAGTTGGCCGGCCGGAGTGGGCATGCGGTTCTAGGCGCTACAGTCTGGAACCGCGCGACCGCTACGGTCGCAGGTTCGAATCCTGCCTCGGGCATGGATGTGTGTGATGTCCTTAGGTTAGTTAGGTTTAAGTAGTTCTAAGTTCTAGGGGACTGATGGCCTTAGAAGTTAAGTGCCATAGTGCTCAGAGCCATTTGAACCATTTTTTGTAAGTTGGGGTACATACATAGTTTATTCCTGCACACACACTGACGGGCTAGAACATTATGACAACCTGTTCAATAGTGTGTTGGTTCACTCTGTAATCGTATTGCAGCAGCGATTCTGTGTAGGATCCTCAGTAGGTTTACGGAGGAATGAGACACCAACTGTCTATGCAGAAGACACGCAGTTTCCGTTAATTTCGAGCTAGTGGATTGTGGGTGCGAAACTGGCGCCCGATAGTGTCACACATGTGCCCCATCACGTTCAGATCAGGTGAATTTAATGGCCGAGACATCAATGTGATGGCTAGCCCTCAAACATCTGTAACACGTGACACAGACATCATACTGGAAGATGTCAATGCCTTCAGGAAGACATGTAACACGGGCAGATGGTCCGCACTAACGTTCACATGGTCCACAGCTGTTATGGTGCCTCCAATTACTATCACACGTCCCATGGAAGCCAAATTAAATGTCCTCCATAGATCACCACTATCAGCACCACCCAATGTTCGTGGCGCGGTGCGTATTTGGAGCAGCCGTCCATCTGTATGACGGCGTATCCAGAAACGACCATCAACCTAGCACAACAAAAAATGTTATTCATCTAACCAGGTGGCATAACATTGCCCCACTGTCCAATCTCGATGATCCCGTGACCCCTGTAATCGTAACTGACAAACTCGTCGGGGTTACCGTGCTAAAACGTAGAGGTAGGATGCTACGGAGACCCACGTTCAACAATTTGTGCTGGACAGTGTTATCCGAAGAACTTGTGCCTCACTAGAGCTGTCGTCAGATCTGCCACAGATCGCCGTCTAATTTGCATCACAGGGTGGGCAAGCCTCATACCTCCACGTTGTGTGATGAGGCGTGGACGTCCGACACCTTGTCATCCACTCCTGGTTTCACTGTTCTTCACACGACTGTCATGATTGCAACAGTACCAAGCCAAGTATCGATGAGATTCGCAGTTTCTAAGATGATAGTTCCAAAGCACCTTTTCTTAAGAACCTTCCGTTTGTCAATAAACTTACGGCAGATGATTTTCCCAATTGTAGCCTGCAACGTCGCTAGAACGAGTCCCCTTTTGTCTCTGTTCTGCTTATATGCTGAGATGACGAAAGTCATGAAGCGATGCGCATGTATTCATATGACAGTAATATCGCGTACACAAGGTATAAAAGGGCAATGCATTGGCAGAACTGTCATTTGAAATCAGGTGACTCATGTGAAGAGGTTTCTAGAAAAGCTATGTCCGCACGACAGAAATTAACACACTTTGAACTAGACGCATTGGACATTCCATTTCGGAAATCGTTACGGAATTCAGTATTCCGAGATCCACAGCGTAAAGAGAGTGCCGAGAATAGTAAATTTCAGGCATTGCCTCTCACCGTGGACAACGCAGCAGCAGACGGCCTTCATTTAACCACAAGAGCAGTGGAGTTTGCGTAGAGCTGTCAGTGCTAACAGACAAGCAGCACTGCTTGAAGTAACTTCAGAAATAAATGCTCGACGTACGACGAAGAATCCGTTGGTGTTAAAAGGCTATAGCAGCAGACTACCGACGCGAGTGATGACATCATCTGCAGCATCTCCCCTGAGCTCGTGACCATATCCGTTGTACCCTAGATGACTGGAAAACCGAGGCCTGGTCAGATGAGTCCCGATTAGAGTTGGTAAGAGCTGATGGTATGGTTCAAGTGTGGCCCACACCCCACAAAGCCATGGACCTAGGTTGTCAACAAGGCACAGAGCAAACTGATGGTGGCTCCATAATGGTGTGGGTTGTTTTTACATGGAATGGACTGGGTCCCCTGATCCATCTGAACCGATCGTTGACTGGAAATGATTATGTTCGGCTGCTTGGAGACCATCTGCAGCCATTCATGGACTTCATGTTCCCAAACAACGATGGAATTTTTATGGATGATAATGCGCCATATCACTGGACTACAATTGCTCGCTGTCGGTTTGAAGAACATTCTGGACAATTCGAGCGAATGAATTGCCCGTCCATATGGCCCGATATGAATCGTATTGAAAATTTATGGTACATAATCGAGAGGTCAGTTCGTGAACAAAATCCCGCACCGGCAACTTTTTCACAATTACGGACGGCTATAGAGGCATCATGGCTCACTATTTCTGCAGGAAAACTCCAATGACTTTTTGAGTCCATGACATATCGAACTAATACACTACGCCGGGCAAAAATAGGTTGGAAACGATATCAGGTGGTACCCCACGACGTTTGGCACCTCAATGTATACGAGTACCTTTCCAACCACACCACGTCGCCGCAACGCCACCAGATGGCATCCAATCTCGCGATGGGCAGTGGTCATAATATTTAGGTTCATCTGTGTAGTATCGCTTTAATTTGAAAAGGTTATACGAGGGTTATCCCAAAAGTAACGTCTCCTATTTTTTATAGGTACAGTACTCTGTTTGTCTGTCAGTTGGTCTCACTGTTATGAAAAGTGCTTCACGCGCTGTGTGTTAACATGCGCATGCCGCGCTGAGGCGATCAGTCTTGCGTGGCAGCCGTTGAGAATGGAGCTCCCGCTGGATGTTACCGCCAAGTGCGAAATTCGCGCAGTTATTCGATTTTTGAACGCAAAGGGCACAGCGCCGATTGAAATATATCGCCAATTGAGGGAAGTGTATGGTGAGTCGTGCATGGATGTCAAAAACGTTCGTAAGTGGTGTAGAGAGTTTGCAGCTGGTCGGGCCGACCACGCCCGGGTTCCCGGGTTCGATTCCCGGCGGGGTCAGGGATTTTCTCTGCCTCGTGATGACTGGGTATTGTGTGATGTCCTTAGGTTAGTTAGGTTTAAGTAGTTCTAAGTTCTAGGGGACTGATGACCATAGATGTTAAGTCCCATAGTGCTCAGAGCCATTTAAACCATTTGGTCGGACTGAAGTTCACGACGAACAAAGAAGCGGGAGACCGCCAATTTCTGAGAAGACAGTGTTGGAGGTTGAGCAAACCATGCGTGAAGATCGGCGGATCATCCTGGATGATCTCTGCACGCTGGTTCCTGAGGTTTCCCGAAGCACCGCTCACAGAATTTTAACGGAAACATTGAACTACCGGAAGGTGTGCGCAAGATGAGTGTCACTATGCTGACTGAGGACCACATGCGGCAACGAGATGATGCTTCCCGCGCATTTCTTCACCACCTTGCAGCCTAACAGGACAAAGTTCTTGACTCAATTGTCACGGGTGACGAAACCTGGGCATACCACTTTACACCTGAGACCAAGCAACAAACACACCAGTGGCGGCATCCTTCTTCGCCAAAGCCGCGGAGCTGGCGGTGAGCTGGTATGACATGGGCATGCCCAAACTGCCACAGCGTCTACAAAAACGCATCGACAGAAATGATGATTATGTCGAAAAATAACTTAATATTCAAGCTGTAAACTGATGTAAACCATTGTAGAAATAAACAAGAGTATGTAATTATAAAAAAATTGGAGACCTTAGTTTTGGGATTGCCCTCGTAATATGTATAAAAGAATGTGGGCGATGTTGGCCGAAACCAGCAATGACTGTGTCATAGAATATCATTGTCTGTGGTAAAGAGAAGTTCACAGCAATTCTAGATTTTGTATCTATACCTTCTTCTTCACGAAGATAGATTGGTTGCGGACGTTTGCAGAGGAGGAACACTCAGACCTCAGTTTGAGATGGTCCACCTGTTTTGAAGATAAGAGAAACCATAAGAGGGTAATTTCTAAGTTAAGAAGTTTAATAATGTATCACATTGTTTCATAGATAAATAAAAATTAGCATTTGGAGTCTCACTATTACGCTTAACTTTTCTTAAATTACTAGACAAGTAGCACAATCTCTAAAATGCTCATTACTTCAAAATCTAGGTACAATTCATGTAATATGTAACAACCACCTGTAGATAAATGGCTGCTCTCATCTCTTCTAATTCATGAAGTTCTTCAGCTCTACGCACTTATGTTGCTCTTGCATGTTTTCCAGTGATAGATACTCTCCTTCGAACCAAGAATATCCTTGATTCATCCAGCACCCATTCACAAGGTTGCGTGTCATTACAACCATAGTTACGACTTCCACTCAGATATGTTCTCTCATCCTTTTGTTTGTTTCTCTATATCTTCCAGTGAGTCTCACCACGTATTCATCCTTTGCTTCAAGAGGATAGTTTGTGTTTCACAGTTATAAGTCGTGAATTTCCTTCCCAGACACATTTGCAGCTTAATTTCCGAAAACTCCCCAGCCCATTTTTACTGTTCTGTTTGACGGTTTTCTGTCCTTCAAGTCTTCTTCAACTGCCCTAAATACAAGTACTTGCTGAGTTATACATTATTTCATTGTTATTATCATTTATTTTCAGAACTACTATCGTACCGGCATTCTTAATAAATGTTGCTGACGTTTGTCTGCAGAAGAAGCAAACAGCTCGAGATTGTTGTTATGATCTTCAGTCCGAGGATTGGTTTGATACAGCTGTCCATGCTGTTCCATCCAGTGCAAGCCCCTTCATCTCCTAATATGTTCTACAACCTACATCCTTCTGACTATGCTTACTACATTCATCTCTTGTCTCCCTCTACAATTTTTACCGCTCAATGATAAATAGGTCATCCCTTGAGGTCTCAGACTGTGTCTTGTCAACCATACCACAAATTTCTTGTCTCACCAGTTCTGTTGAGTACCTCCTTATTAGTTACATGATCTACACCCCTAGTCTTCAGCGTTCTTCTGTAGCAGCATATTTCAAATTCTTCTATTCCCTTCTTGTGTAAACTTCTTATCGTCCTTGTTCACGTCCATATATGGCTACACTCCATTCAACTACTTTCATAAAAGACCTCCTAACACTTAAATCTACACTCGATGTTAACAAATTTCTCATCTTCGGAAAGGATTTTCTTGCCATTGCCAATCTACATTTTCTATCCCCCCTCCTTCGGCCCTCATCAGTTATTTCGCTACTCAAATAGCATAACTCATTTGCTACTGCTGGTGTCTCGTTTCCTAACCTAGTTCCCTTAGTATCACCCGATTTAATTCGACTACATTCCATTATCCTTGTTTTATTTTTGTTGATGTTCATCTTATCTCCTCCTTTCAAGGCACTTTCTATTGCGTCCAACTGCTCTACCAAGTCCTTTGCTGTCTCTGACAGTATTACAGTGTCATTGGCAAACCTCGAAGTTTTTAATTCCTACTTCAAATTTTTCTATAGTTTCCTTTACTGCTTACAATATCGTCCGTAAAATGCATGTGCTTCAAGTATGATCCATCGACTCCTATCCCTTATTCGTTTTCCCATTTAAGGATCTGAAATTTTGTAGGTCTGCTTGAATAGTGTTGGTGACATGGAACTTCCTTGTCTTACTCCATTTTCAATTTCGAATCTCCAATTATCCAGATAAAGTCTGATGGCAGTTGTAGCATTGATGCAAATATCTTTCAGTGAGCTGACATAAAACAATCAGTGCGTTGCTTCTCGAATGCTGGTAAAACGTGATCTAAAGCTTTTCCCAGCATTCATGAATCCGAGGCAAAGTAGTAACTAACACTCATTTCTCAGTTCTACAGTTTTGTCCCCAAGTTGCAAATGGTGCACTGCACCATGTACACTTTCAAATCAAGCTTGTTACTGTGTTTGCTTAAATCAGTTTATCGTTCTCTGTACTTAGTGATAATCTTAGTGAAAATCTTCTTCATTACAGAGTCTGTATGATAGACCTATAATTTTTTTTTGTATTGTCTACATCCTTTTTCATGAAGTGGAATAACTACAGTGTTTTCCACTTTTGGGAATTGTGTTTCTCCGAAGATATTTCGTAAAAAAATTTTGCAAGTTCCTTTTAGATTACTTTGCCTCCAGCTTTAACCATTTCCGGTGAACGGAGCTCCTATATCTGCATAGCTTTATAGGCTTCGTCTGGCTTTATTCATAAAATGACATTATTTTCTGTATTACGCAACTGTGTTTGTTATTCTTATCATGAACTGTGCATAAATTTAAAGGCTCTTTACAATGTTTTCTATAATCTTCTTTCTGTTGTTAGTTACTCTACCGTCTGCCATCATTTATGAAGAACTATGGAATCTGCCCAATATACATTCTTCATAATTTTTTCAGTTGTTTCTCTTGTTGCAGTTTCATTCTATCAATTAGCATCCACTAGAAGAGTTTTACAAATAATTTTATTTCATTCAGCACATTATATTATAATTTTATTACCAATTGTTGGAAACTCTCGCCTTCCCTTTAACAAGTGTTTCATCCTGTTTGAGATTTTTCTTGTTTCTGCGACATACTTTGCTATTCTTTGTGCATCTTTGATAAATAAATGCCTGTTTCATCTACAACCATCATTTCCGAGGTTGATAAATTTATTACTTTATTTGATCTTGAATATGTTGCTACTAGGTATATCACGAGAATTCATTTGGCTTGGTGAGTATGTTTCTTTCAATTCTTGTATCTATTTTTATTCTGCATCTAAAAAGTCTATCAGCTGAAATTATAAACTGGTTTAAGTCTCATCCTGTACAGTTTTTTTAATGTTTATAAAACAGTTAATTTACTTTCCACTCAATGTGGACCTTCCTAAGTTCATTTCCTATTTATTTTCTTGTGAAGTAATCTCTTAAAGAGAAATGTTGTTGTTCCTGGCAAATTCTTCAACGCTTGACTTCCATTTCTGAAGCTTCACACTGAAGGATGGTTCCTTACATTTTGTGACCTATACCTTGCGCATAAGCTGGCCTTGCACAGTGAACGTGAACTACAGCATACTGTTCCGGACCCATTAGTACCTCAGCCCACCATTCCCTAGTGCCACTCTCGAGGCAGCTTATCGACGGGTGAGAAGAACAATGGAGACGCGCACGTCCGGCCTGGCACCAGTTGATGGGAAACCACTCGACCAGAAAACGGAAGGCGCAGCATGTAAGTGGCCGGCAGCCGCGTACCGTGTCAGTGGGTCGCCGTCAGCGCCCTGTGTGACGTCACCGGCATCACCCAGCACCGCCGCCTTTCGCCACCGCCTGCAGAATCACGTCACCGCTGCGGCAACCACCGTTGCGTCTCTGAACCTAAGAGCTTCCGCCTTCGCCGGAGGCCACGGATATTAAGCTGCTCGCAAGACAATAGTCTTATCATCAGTTTCTTTGCCATTACCAAGTTAACTGGTTTTCAATGTGGTATTTCAAACGACATCAGTGTTTTTTCAGAGCGCAGTGTCAAACTCCTTTAGGAAAAGGCAATCAGACTGTGGCTCAGCGTGCTTAAATGGAAAAGAAAGAAAGAAGAAAACACACGTTTGTAATTTGTGTGGGAATTTGATACACGTCCTAATGTCCACCTCTCCAATGTCACTGTCTATCTTCCCCTCCACCTTTCTCCGTCCATCTCGTCCTCCATCCCTTTCTCTTTGTCCATGACCTCTTCCCCTCTCTTTTCTTCTCCCGCCCTCTCTCTCTCTCACACACTCAGTCCATCACCTCCTTCCTGTCCGCCCCTGGTATCTCAGTTGTCAGCACGACAGAATGTCATACCTAATGGCCCGGGTTCGATGCCCGTCTGGGTCGGAGATTTTCTCCGCTCAAGGACTGGGTGTTGTGTTGCCCCTGTCTTCATCATTTCATCCCCATCGACACGCAAGTCGCCGAAGTGGCGTCAAGTCGAAAGACTTGCACCAGGCGAACGGTCTACCCGACGGGAGGCCCTTAGCCACAAGGCATTTCGATTACCTCCTCCCCCATTTCTCTGTCCATCTTCCCCTCCCCTTCTCTCTGTCTCCCCCAGCCCATCTGTGTGTCCATCTCCTCCTTCCAGTTTTCTATGTTCATTTTCTACCACCCCTCTGTCCATCTTCTCTTCCCCCTCCCTCTGACCTTCAGCTTTGTTTATTGCTATCGCAAACTGAGATTCTGTAGAGTATTCCGATCACAAACCAATAAGTCATAAATACAATTTTCTTGTTGCTAACAACGTTTTACTATACATAGTCTATGTGTGTCCAAACATGTAAAAATTTTAAGTAAATCAGGAAGTAACATTTTGATATTTTTGGTATCAATGATTTTCATATATGACATGTATGACAATATACGTACATTAAGGAATTAGGTACTTAAAACAATTATAATTTTGAAGAAACTAACACTTACGTTTTTATGACGTTTCCTCTTTTATTACATATATGCCAGATGACACTCTTGTAGATATGTAAAAACAACTGAGTATTTGACTACAATGTTGTGTCAAAATTTCAAAGCTGTCAGTAAAGAACTTTCGGACATTTGCGACTCTGAAGAAACGAACATCAACGTCTGTACTTATATAGACACTGTAAATGTTCCTAATCTAGTAAGGTACATAATTGGGCATGTTGAGTGTGCACTGTGAGAGGCATACATATGCCCCGTATCATGAGAGGCAGCGTCATCAGCATGACAGAGTTTGAAAAGAGTCTCATTGTGAATCTCCATTTCGCCATCTGGTCGAGTCGTGCAATATCCAAATTCATGGGGTATTCGGATGTGGCATTGCCCCAATGTTAGGCAAGCGTGGGAACATCAGGGCGAGCACACTCGTTGTCAACGTTCCGGTGAACCAGGTCTGACCACCACAAGGGAGAATCGCCATGCTGTGCACCAAGCACATTGTAACCCCTGCATATGTGTGCCTGACATTCGAGAACTCCCTGCAACGTTCTGTCATCCCGCACCATTAATCAGCCTAGTAAATTATCGTCCCATGTATATACATGAATAGGGATTCAATATCTAGCCTCCAATCTGTATTGAAAAGCTGCAGTGATAATAAAATGAGATGATCCTATGAAATATAAGCGCTTTGTAGTTGAAGAACGGATTTTCCCGTTGAACAAGTGTAATTATCGTCAGAACAAGACAGAAATACGCTGCAGGAGATATTGAAAAGAGGACAACTAAACAGTGAAGAGACCCATATTAAGTGAGGCTTAATTTCTGTACGTACACCAGATGTGATGTAGCACTGAGTAAGAAATCATAGAGCTTGCTGATTTATTAGCAGACGTGAAGGACCGCTGTACAGTTAGGGTTTAGCAGACGTGAAGTGATGCTGTCATATGTGAATGACGAGTCAGAGTTTTTATACGCTTATTTAGATGAGTATTTTGCTAGTTGATGAGAGTGTGATATAATGATTTTATGTAGCTCCATGAACTGTTGATAGGACAAAGCTGGATAACTGAGAGCAAACATGTTGAAGGTAAAAGTAGGAAAGAGAATAAAAGGGATTAATGCCCATGTTCAGGGAATGAATGTTTAAAATTTTTGGATCTACCGCTATACAGAGAGACAGACCACGAATCATAGTACAATGTGGATTAAGGTAACATGTAAGACTAAGGTAAAGAACCACCATCGTTTAAAAACGTTGGAAATCAAGTGAACTGACGTATAGTAAACTTCGTATATGTCAAGAGCCAAATTATTCTTGTGTTTCTTTGTTACAGATTAGCAATCTACACTTTTAAGAGAACCCATGATATGAGTAGCCAATGAGTTGGTATGATGGATGGAAGGGAGATGCGATTTCGGAGACAAAATAATGAACTGAAATACCAGGAAATAGTAAGAAAATTTGGTAAATGTAGTGTGGCCACAGTAGTCTGGGAGTGAAGGATATTATATAGCATGTGCGGGTAAATGAGAGTAGGTTCCTGAGTACCGGTGGACCTCTCTGGTGTAACTTGTAGCGCATGAAATCGAGAGATAACCGCTTCAGAACTAATAACTATTGTAACCTTACGTGAGATCCCAATGAAAAGCACTTTGTACACTGTTTTAAAAACATTCCAAAAGATAGTGAACTGTTATAAAAATTGTAAAACTGGAAACTGCTAGAAGTTGGGATTTAGTAAGAATGTAATTTAAAGCCATAAAAAATCAAAAAGTAAATATGATTCTGGAGTTTCTGCCGGCGTATTTGATAATCAAAATATCCACGGGTGTGCTGCCGGTCTATAATGTCCAACGGACAGACCGGCAGCACACCCGTGGATATTTTGATTAAAAAGTAAATAGATAAAAGTTAATAATTATTCGCAGTTTTACAATTGGACTTTAAATTAATGTTTGAGTAACTCCATTGAAAGTAACGGTGATATGTTGTTATAAAGTCATAGTAAAAAAATTATTGAAAAATAATTACACAAACAGATTGTATTTGCATTTGTACAGTTAATGGATGTCTCATAAACTTACTTGAGTTAACAGCAGTTCCATGAGGGAAAGAGGTATGCTGCATACGCACTATTTATTATTTCAAGAGGGATCTTCATGCAGCCTGTTGACGAACTTCTGTGCATGAACATTGCCCAGATAATACAAGACTGCGTTTTCATGCTTAGGGAACAATGAGACACTGATATCATACCAAATAGCTTATAAACGTTTTTTGAGTGAGAGCAGATATCTGACCACATCCTTACACTAACACTGGTCAGAATCCACAATGCTAAGCACAGAAGAAAGACCCCCAGTTAGTGTTGAGAGCCACTGTTTCAGCTTATTCGAACACCTGCATTTAAAAATATTAAGGCAACAGCTGTGATCTGAATGTAGACTTGGACTTCCATAAACAGATTAATGTCACAAATGCTGTGAAGTATTGAATTTCAAATTACTTGTGTGTGTGTGGGGGGGGGGGGGGGAGGAGGGGGGCAAAGACATTAAGGAAGAACATTACACTGTGGAAGATCCTGCATCACATTTCGTTTGCTTTTGTCAGGCTAGGGACAATCCACCACGATGAAATAAAGTTGAAATATATCATCAACGTTAATCTTGTACATCTCGTACCAAGATTCTGACATTGCATTTCTCATGTGACAGACTCATTGTGCCTTGAACTGACGTCAGTTTTATGTGAGTCTTTTACAGGGATGATGCTTTTTGTACTTTGAGTGTTATATCTACATATATATTTTTGTGGAGCAGTGACCTGTAGGTCTTATGAATAAATATTATCAATGAACTGTGAAATTTTTGTTATTTTTGTCTTATGTAATTATAATCTTTTGTGGAGAAACTACTTGTGGAAATGTTAAACTTCATCAGACTATAATTTAAAACAGAACATTCCGATTGAAGTCTCGTTTAATGACTTGTACTTCACACGCAGTGAGACAACCGTATTTTGTGTATAGAAATATGAATTTGATAGTTGAGTTTGAACTGATAACATTCATGTGAGAGTGTTATTCTGTGTATTCTGATTTATGTCAGTCTTGCATCATGTATCTGTTTGAAATCTGAATTATTTTATGCTGCTTATATGCTTTGATTTTTTTATATCTTGTACTATCTACCTTATTATGTAGGATGTAAAATTTTAGAATTTTGTCATTTTTCACGAGAGTGTGAGTGAGGTGAATATCAAAAAAAGAATTGTTTGGAGTAAGAATGAAAATCAGTCAGCGTTTAAAAGATGGAATGGATGGAAGTGTTCAAAACAAAAATGTGTGCTTGAGCAAGTAATGTAATTTTATACTGTTTTTAAAGTGTTTTAGCGTGTGTTAAAAGAAGATAATTTGTGATGCCAATTTTCAAGAAGAGTGGATGCGTGTACGCTGGTATAGTAACAGACGCGTCATGTTTAACAGGGAACAAGCGAAATATACACCAGCATAACAGAAGAAGAAATGCATGATATCTTAGCATATTAATTAGGAATTTAACAATAAAATGTGATATGTGTAACCCTGCAAATATCCAAATCCTTATTAGTGTCTCAACTGAGCACGTAATCCCTAAATTTCTTTGATTCAGTTGTGCTGTAACAAGTTTTGAGTACAACTGCAGAGGCATACATTTAAAAAGCAGCAAGAAGGGATGATGTTATATGACCTTTTTTTCCAGAATTTCCCATTAGATCAGAATAATGAATCAACACTGAGATGTGAAAAGTGTATTAGTACCAGTGATTGCCAGTAGTTAATTATCTTAGTTTACACTGTTTTCGGATGTGCATGCTGTGTGTAAGACGAAACTATTTGGAAACACATTGGCTGGGACGAGCTGCCAGCCCACAAACAAATAACGACGCTCTGAAGCCAGATAGAGCAACCACCCCCCGGGTGATTTCTGAGAGGGGAGCGGCGGATGGGCTGAAGATCGGTGCCACTCGATTGACCAGACTTTCCTTCTGAGTTGCTGTAACTGAACGCTGGGCACCCCACAGGCAACACAGGTAGGATCACCCATGGCGTAAGGCCTCCAGCAATGATTCAAAGGTGGAAGAAGATGAAATGCTATTTCTAACAAGGTCTAGGAAACGCACAATTATGAGAAAACGTAGAAAGCTGTGTTTCATTGGGACGCATCAGATGCCACAGATAACATCTAGAAAATCGATAGACAGTCCTCAATATGGGATATATTTGTAAACATGGGACGCTGCTAAACGTTAGGTCCACAAAAACCACCAAAACAAAATGTTTACACTATATAAGAACTGCCACAGTTAGCTAATGTTAAAAAAAATTGTAGGAAGCACTTTACTAGTTAACTTTCTGAAGAATTACTCAGGGAAGAGGACTAGCAACTTTTCACGTAACTTATTACTGGTCAGCGCTTGGAATATGCATGGGCTAGCCAATCTGAAAAGAGTAAAGAGTGCAAAAAGCAGAAATAGGAGTTTTCCGTTTAAGAATCAGTCGGCACAAAATCATTCCATTTACGGCATTCGATTCTGCGGCGTCTTCATCACCAGAAGCCTTCATCATCATATTCCGCGTCCACTGACCTGTGATGCCTCCAGAGTTCGTCTCCGAGCAGATGAGCTGAGGGACTCAGAAAGCTTTCGAGCTGGCTCGAACTTAGCCGCAGGCGAAGGTCGTTGTGTGCCACGAATGACTGATTCTGCAGCCGCGTCAGCCTCTACCTGCAGATTGATATGGTGAGATCGAACCGTGACAGCGAGATGATTCGTACGGACAGTAAAGTCATTTCTATAGAATTTCAGTAACCCCAAGCTTCATTCTGAAGACTTGCATTCAGATTCGAATGACTAGTTTGCTCCCAACTCTGATCTCAGATGCAATGCATTCGTTTCTCAAGTACTATCCGTCTTTTATAATAACATCGTGGCAATCTCCCCAACTTCGCGACAGCAATTGTTTCATTTTTATACGTCATTACTAGAATCTAACACCAGACCCTTTAGAATTATTATTGTTTGTCAGATGATTTTGAGTCGCTTTAACGTAATAAAACGTAATTGTGATTTTTATTTCATTTAGTAGTCACTGGATCCCTAATTCACTATTTTGGAAGGCGTCTTATTAGCTAAATTATGTCAAACAACAGGGCATACATCCAGATTACACAACCCAGTCCCCTAGCAAAATCTACAGTCGTGAAAACCATAAAATGAGATAAATATTACAGTAATATTTCAGTCAGTTAATCATAAAGCACGAATTTAGAATATAGATCTCTGGGACAATAAAACATGTTTAAAACAGAGTGATGTTCGTCTCTTTTATTGCAAATAGCTCATTATTTTTAAGTAGGTTTTATTGTTTTAACGACCTGTATTCTGATTTCGTATTTCCTGAATAACTGAGTCATATATTTTTATTGTAGTATTTGCTATGCATTTCACTTCTCGAGATGATTAACAATTCCAATCTAATGCGTCCTTATATTCTTATTTTATAGTAGTTACGGGACTCTCCTGCGAGAAAATGGTCGCATAACAATTGTATTATAGACGACGCACGCATCTAGTGCATAGAGTAGGGATGGAAAGGTACACTTAGACGTAAGTATAATTTTTTTTAGTTTCGATATTATGTTAGCCGACAGTGCATGAACATTTGTTCACAAAAAGCCGCCCATAGGTATGAAACATATCGATGGTAGGCAACTGAAACCTCGTAACTCCAGCTGTCTGTGAGAACCTCGTTTTCCAGTAACCAGTAACACTATTACCAAAGAGAGGTTTGAAAGAGCGTGGAATTCTCTAATCTGTCAATAACTACGCTTCTGCTACACAGCAACACAAGGAGTAACATTATCGTTACCACTTTACATATTTTTTAAGAAACCGCTTTCGCTTCTCCTGTAGAATTTAACAAAATAGAGTTACAAGATTTTCATTGCCTACCATCGATATGTATGTTAATAGCACTTTACTCAGGTCACAAGTAGACCTAGCAAAAACATGTGTGTTTGTTTCATGTCTTAATATAAGCTTTTATTTCTCTATTGCAGCATCCGAAAATGGTCATTCTAGACCAAAACCGGTTATTATTGTATCATAAAGGAGTGATTGCGTCAATAATAAAAAAGCGCTATAGTAAGTCAAGCACCGTGTTTTTAAATTGAACATCATTTTTTTCACTATTTACAACAGCGGGTATGATGTACGAATAAACGTCCTGATCCAATGGGACAAATCATCAATGAGCCAGATACCTGACAAAACCTATAGGCACACTATTGAGCCCATTTTCAATGCTAGGCGGTGTTACACACTCTGCTGGGCAAGACTTTTCTTTGTCCGTTGTGCTCGTATTCTTTGCTAGGAGACAATCTTGAAATGTATAGAAAGTTTCCCAGAATTTACGAAACATGATATCTCCCTGGGCTCGGATATGTCCATTCTTTCGCGCTGATGAACGAGTAAACTGATTCGATTATCTTCCGTTAATCGCGTCCTCAGTCCTGTAATATTTTAGAAAGTACATTTCCCACGTTGGAATATTACTACTTACGGACTTAATAAAGTAAGTTATCACATGTTGCCCCATTCTAAGACTACTACACAACAAGAGTGGCACACTGTCAGAAGAGAGTAACTGTTCCGGATTTCCTGCACACACAGTTCTGTAGGGGTACGTATAATACAAGTAATAGCTATAGAAACTGGTACACCTACCTAGTTCGTGTAGGACCCCGCGAGCACGCAGAAGTGCTGCAATAGGACGTAGCGTGGACTCGACTAATGTGTGAAGTAGTTCATCTCTGGGGAGTTTAGTAGCCAGCGGAAGTGTTTACTCAGAAGAGTGTTCTTGGAGCCACTCTGTATCAATTCTGGACGTATGGGGTGTCGCATTGTCCCGCTGGAATTGCCGAAGTCCTTCGGAATGCGCAATGGACATGAATGGATGCACGTGATCAGACAAGATGTTCACGTACGTGTCACCTGTCAGGGTCGTATCTAGACGTATCAGGGGTCCCATAGCTCTCCAATTGCAAATGCCCCACACCATTACAGAGCCTCCACCAGCTTGACATGCAGAGTTCATGTATTCATGAGGTTGTCTCCATACCCGTACAGGTCCATCCACTCGATACAATTTTAAACGAGACTCGTCCGGCCAGGCAACATGTTTCCAGTCATCAACAGTTCAATATCGGTGTTGAAGAGCCCAGGCAAGCTTTACGTCGTGTAGTCATCAAGGGTACACAAGCGGGCCTACGGCTCCGAAAGCCCATATCGATGATGATTTTTGAATGCTTAGCACTCTGACACTTGTTGATGGCGCAGCACTGAAACATGCAGCAATTTATGGAAGGGTTTGCACATCTGTCACGTTGAATGGTTCTTTCAGTCATCATTAATATCGTTACTGCAGGATCTTTTTCGGGCAGGAACGATGCCGGAGAGATGATGTTTTACCGGTGCCTGATATTCATGGTACACTCGTGAAATGGTCGTACGGGAAAATCCCCACATCATCGCTACTTCGGAGATTCTGCATCCCATCACTCGTGCGCTGACTATACAACAGGCTCAAACTCACTTAAATCTTGGTAACCTGCCATTGTAGCAGCAGTAACCGATCTAACAACTGCGCCAGATACTTCTGTTACATAGGCGTTGCCGAAAACATCGCCTTATTCTGCCTGTTCACATATCTCTGTATTTGAATATGCATGCCTATAGCAGTTTCTTTGGCTCTTCACTGTAGGTTCATGGCAGTGTGAGAGAAATGGAGCGGCAGCTGGACACAATCTCTGAAGTTGAAGTCCGTGGGACGGTACTATTCTTCTTGGCAAAGCGTCTAAATTGCACACACATTCACCGTGGCATTCTAGCGGTATGCGGGTGCGGACCAATTGCAATGTCGCGTCCAGCGGTAGTAAAAAGGTGCCAACAATTTGACCAAGGCCGCAGTGGAAAAACGTTTTGCTGAGTGACACAATGGCAGGCAGGGTGTGGGTATGGCGAATGCCAGCATGTGTAGTGCCAACAGTAAAATTCGGAGGCGGTGTGGTCGTGTTTCTCATGGAGGGGGTTTGCACCCCTTGTTGCTTTGCGTGGCACTATCACAGCACAGGCCTACATTGATGTTTTAAGCACCTTATTGTTTCCCACGCCGGCCGCGGTGGTCTCGTGGTTCTAGGCGCTCAGTCCGGAACCGTGCGACTGCTACGGTCGCAGGTTCGAATCCTGCCTCGGGCATTTGCTCAGAGCCATTTTTGTTTCCCACCGTTGAAGTGAAATTCGGGGATGGCAATTGCATATTTCAACACGATCGAGCACTTTGGTGGGGTGGTTACACGACAATAACATCCTTGTAATGGACTGGCCTGCACAGAGTCCTGACCTGAACCCTATGGATCACCTTTGGGATGTTTTGGGACGCTGACTTCGTGCCAGGCATCAGCGACCGACATAGATTTGTCTCCTCAGTGCAGCACTCGGTGAAGAATGGGCCTTCCAGCACAAGACTGAACGTATGAATTTCATGGTCGAGCGCCTGCTCATAAGGCACACATCACTCCGGTAAATGCCAAACGACGCCTCTCTCGGTGTAAGGAGCGTTAACATTGCACGATTGAACAGTGGAAAAACGTTGTGTGGAGTGACTTATCACGGTACGTAATGTGGCGATCCGATGGCAGGGTGTTGGTATGGGGAATGCCCGTCAACGTCGTCTGCCAGCGTGTGTAGTGCTAGAAGCAAAATTCGGAGGCGGTGGTGTTATGGTATGGTCCTGTTTTTCATGGAGGGGGCTTGCACCCATTGTTTTTTTGCGTGGCACTATCACAGCACAGGCCTACATTGATGTTTTAAGCACCTTCTTGCTTCCTACTGTTGAAGACCAATTCGGGGATGGCGATTGCATCTTTCAACGTGATCGAGCACCTGTCCATAATGCACGGCCTGTGGCGGAGTGGTTACACACAATAACATCCCTGTAATGGACTGGCCTGCATAGAGTCCTGACCTGAATCCTACAGAACACTTTGTTCTTTGTTTTGGAACGCCGACTTCAAGCCAAGTCTTAGCGACCGACATCGATACCTCTCCTCAGTGCAGCACTCCGTGAAGAATGTGCTGCCATTCCACGAGAAATCTTCCAGCACCTGATTGAACGTATGCCTGCGAGAGTGGAAGCTGACATCAAGACTAAGGGTGGGTCAACACCATATTGAATTCCAGCATTACCGATGGAGGGTGCCACGAACTTGTAAGTCATTTTCAGCGCGGTGAACAGATACTTTTGATCACATAGTGAATCTGCATCGGCGAAGGTTCATTACAGGATCGCAATTGGAAACATAACAACCTCTTATCACTCGGTAACATCCCAACATTTACGCCATTTAGGCAGGTAAATTACAAGTGAAATGTACACAACTAGTAAGGCGATGCCATCACAGTGAATGATAAAGGTCCTGAAACTAAGTTCACCACACTGGTAGACACCCTAATAATCCAGGCAGATTCCCAAACTGCTACTGTCTTTCCTCACTTGCGTGCATTCATAATACTCACGAAATGGCCTAGAAAACTACGGTGTAGCAGCATTATGAGCGAACTGACACCTTAAAGTCATTCTGCATTAACAAAGAAAATTCCTTAAAGTCATCACAAGCAAATTTAGATATCGATCTCGGTATTCATTCAACTCACCGTCAAATGCTCTGATTAAAAGTTAGAATAATAATTTTATCGCATTCATGTTCTGCAAACGGAAAAGCAGTCTATCTTGGAGAAAATCTTCTTTCCAAACGTTGCCAAGGAGTATTAACACTCTTGGACGTTGAACACCTAAATCGGATTACAAAATAACTGAACCGATTCCAACCAAAATGAACTTATGCTGGGAGCATTCGTCTCATTCACCTCGTGGTCACAGAGTAAGTGTCCTCTTTAAACTTTTAGAAATCTACCTTACCCGCCACTTGACCAGCGTATCTTTTCAGCGTGGGAGCGTTTGTAGGCCAGTCACTAAAACGCGCTGGCGGCGCCAGACGCTCATTCAATCCGACGTGCGTCATAATATAGCTAAAAACTCCTCACCTTGTTCTCACTGAAGTTCACCGCACAAAATTCGAACAGGAAAATTACCTGGACTTTGGACAGCCACCCGCGTTGGTATTTACCTGACCAACCGCAGAGAGTACTTTTTAAGAAGTCCGGGAAGTTCGCCGCCTATGGCAAGCTCAGACCACGTGCCAGGCATGCAAAATAAAATTCAATTTAACATTACTGGGCCGCACGGGACTATCCGAGTGGTCTGGGCGCTGCAGTCATGGTCTGTGCGGCTGGTCCCGGCGGAAGTTCGAGTCCTCCCTCGGGCATGGGTGTGTGTGATTGTCCTTAGGGTAATTTAGGTTACGTAGTGTGTAAGCTTAGGGACTGATGACCTTAGCAGTTAAGTCCCATAAGATTTCACACACATTTGAACATTTTTGAACATTACTGAGCCACTACAAAGAAGGAATAAGACAAGCTAACCCGATTGGCGTAAGTGTGATATAAGCCATTCCGTGGCATGTCGTGTAAAATCCTTGTCCAAATTTTGTTCCGCTCTTGATATAATTTCATGGGTCATATTCTTTTCACGATTTCAAGCCAAATTGCACGTCAGTGGAATTACGATACCGAGAGGCTCTGCCTGCGCTGAGTCTGTGAGATATGGCATTAAAAGTAGATACGATAAACAACGATGAACACAATTTAAATTATAAAAGAGAAGTATAAGGACACCTCTTCTATTTCGGTCCTCAGCTCGTGGTCGTGCGGTAGCGTTCTCGCTTCCCCCGCCCGGGTTTCCGGGTTCGATTACCGGCGGGGTCAAGGATTTTCCCTGCCTCGTGATGACTGGGTGTTGTGTGCTGTCCTTAGGTTAGTTAGGTTTAAGTAGTTCTACGTTCTAGGGGACTGATGACCATAGGTGTTAAGTCCCATAGTGATCAGAGCCATTTTTTTAACCTCTTTTATTGTCATTTCTACTCGTAATCGTTTGGTACAACATTTCTTTGCAGGTTCGAATCTGTGCTTCGATATTAAAGTTAATGAATGAATTGATTGTTGGGTCGTTTCAGTATGCCTCGTCTCTAATTTTGTTGGATATCTGTTTGAAAGGGTACTGTATCAGGACTTTTTCATATAATACTTGCCAGGAATATTTAATTTATGTTAATATAGCAGGTTAATCTACTGCTGTTTGCTTTACATGAATAATAGGTGGGAGAAATATTGTCTAGAGTACCATTGTCTACTGATTTCTTTTTACTACACATTAGCGTCCTATATTATCCTTTCATCACACTTCCCTTCAAGAGCAAGCACTACAGAATTCATATGCAGATGAATGGGTAATCGTTTGAAGTATTTCTTCTGTCACCCAAGGTTTCTTCACAGTTTCCTTCCTTGTGCCTATGCATGTGTGTCCAAGTTCTGACTGCCCATTTTAGAAATCTCCATTCCTCTTCCACTGTCGCAAAATCTACAGTCTGAGAGACCTTTAAACAAATGTAATCATTCCTCAGTACTTCAGTACTGCACTTCTTTCCATATTGATTCTTCTGGACGATTATCTTGAACGTCAGTCTTCACTTGGTCATTACTAAATTGTGATCCGAATTTATATCTGCCCGTGGGTACGCCTTACAATCGAATACCTGATTTCGGAATCTCTTTCTGACCATTATGTAATGCTGCTGATACCGTACCTTGTCTCCGGGGCTTTTGCATCTTCTCCTCCTATGATTTTTGAAGAATATGTTCGCTATTACCAGTGAAAATTTGTCGAAGAATTCAATTATTCTTTCTCCTCTGTCGTTCCTACTACCAAGCACATATTCCACAGCAACTCTTGTCTTCTTTCCTTTTCCAAATGTTGCGTTCCAGTCCTCCATATTTAATAGATTCTCATCTGCCTTTACATACTGAATTATACACTCGGTATCGTCGTATTCTTTCACTGTCTTTTGTGAGGACATCTTGTACACCTTTAACCATCGGTTTCGGAGTTGATTTACTGTCGACACTGGTGAGAACAACACTATCATTAAACGGTTCACAGTAACTCACTCTCTGAGCTAATTTCCTATTCGTTAGGAATACTATGCCCATTACACCATACCTGCTGTTATCGATATTACCCTACATACGTCTGAACCATAAGTTCTTTTCTTGTTTCCATTTCACTTCACTGACCTCCACGACATTCAGATTGAATATTTGCGTTTTCCTTTTCAGATTTCCTAGCTTCCATACAACATTCAAACTTCTGACATCTCAAGCTGTGACACATAAAATGTTACCATTTCATTGATTATTCATTCTTTTTCTCATGGTTGACTCATTTTTTGCAATCCCCTCCCGAAGATCCGAATGGGGGACTTATCTGAGCTCTTTTGCCAGAGGAGGCATCAACGTGACACTTTTCCAATTATAGGCAATATGTCTTGTGGATGCACGCAATGTGACCTTAAAGCAGAGTTTTCTATTGCCTCATTGCCTTCTGCATCCTCATGTTGTTGACCACTGTTGATTCTTCCCCCTTTTAGGGACAGTTTCTCACCCCAAAGACAAGGGATTGTGCACAAACTGTGTCCGCACCTCTGCCCTATTTAACAGAGCCATTGGCAGAAAGAGGTGAACTCCTTATACCGAAAATCTTCGACCGCCATTGCTGATCATTTTTATCCAAAATTTAACAAATGGCTAATACCGAATCCGAAATACAGAACCTTACTGGTCAAAGACGCTAACCTTAGGCCACGGATATAGAGGAAAAATGTTGTACGGAAAGAGAATTGGAAAATGTCCAGAAAATAATTGAGAACATACATTTTACGTGCTACTCTGTGATAAAGAGGATGAGGGGAAGTAGTGTTCGGCCGCATCAGACCAATTACGAGACTGATGATGCAAAAACAAAGACAAAGAAAAAATGGCAGGCTGTGACGGAGATTGAAAGGTTGAGGTAAGGAGAGGAAACGAGGACAAGCATTTTAGTTGGTAGGAGGGGTACCGTAAGCACCCGAAAGTAAGCCGCACCCCTATATTTCGAGGAATAAACAAGAGAAGATTTTGCCCGAAAATTCAGAGAAGACAAATTACCAAAGAATGTATTTATACTTTCGTGTAAGACGTAGCTATTAACCGTAAACATTTGTTCTGACATTTGATACAATACATTGGCAACGTATTTTGTCTTATTTATTCTCATCATTATGAGTATCAGTATTCACTTCATCACTCTCACTCCTATCATTTTCTTCATTCTCTTCCCACAGTACGTCATCCTCACTGTCTAAGGTTACGCGCATTTAGGAGAGCTAATAGGCTGCCCAGTATTAGTAAAAGGAGAATTTACTTGTACTGCTGAGCGCTAGTGGATAGCCACAGAACCGTCAAAGCGCCACAGCCCGTCCAGAGGCAGGGCAGCGACCATTGCCGGCGAGCCCAGGTGCGGGCGCAAAGGCTTCGCCAAAAACAGGGAAAATCCCTTTGGACGACGCGTCCATCGCTTAGGAGGGCCGGATTAGCTCCCAGCCATGGTGGGCTTTGAGGCAAACTAAAAGATGGCTTCTTACAGCTCTTTGAGAGTCTACAATAATTTACAATCAAGTATTAAAGCAAATCAGAATACATTAGCGATTCCAGAAAAATGAGGCGCATCCAATGACACAACAACATTTCAATATCTTTCAAACTACAGAAGTTAATGTTTCATAACGAGTAAACATTTTCACAATGAACCCCTGAATTAACAACTTTTAAACACTTCATGCGATTTAATCATATGATATCTCAGATCACAGCATTGCACTATAACTATTCCCTCTGAAAGATACATATCAATATCTATATTGACTTATGACAACTTTTATAGCTCTTTTGTTACGCAAATGTTTTTCAGAACATTGTATTCTCCACATCTACACAGTAAATGAACACAGGATCAGTACCCCATAAGTTCTCATACTTGTGCTTTTATTTAAAGAACAGTTTACTATATTGTCAGCAACTTTACTCAAATGTTGACTGCAAGTCTATTAAAAATCTCAGCTAAATTAAAGTGGTTGATCGCATGTAGACACATCAAAAAAGTTTTACATCATCCCGGTTCCCAGAACTCCTGAAGATAGACGTTGACTGGGGATACTGTCTCACAAACACAGTCCCTTTCACTGTTCAGAGATGTCACTAAACCCGCCCAAAGATGTAAACAACAATGCATGAGCAGCGCCTATTAGACGGAGGGGGTCCGACAGCCGATCAATTCCAGTCATTCCACCAGGAAGGAGGTACACAGCTCTTGTTGTCTGTAGTTCGACCAAGCCTAGACGGTCAATGCCGCAATTCGATCGCGTCCACATTGTCACTTTGTGCTGGGAAGCACTCTCGGCAACTGAAGTGTCCTGCCGTCTCGGAGTGAACCAAAGCGATGTTGTTCGAACATAGAGGAGACACAGAGAGACAGGAACTGTCGGTGACATGCCTAACTCAAACTGCTCAAGGGCTACTACTGCAGTGGATGACCGCTACCTACGGATTATGGCTTGGAGGAACCCTGGCAGCAACACCACCATGTTGAATAATTTCGTGCAGCCACAGGACGTCGAGTTACGACTCAAAGTGTGCACAATAGGCTGCATTCACTCCCGACGTCCATGGCGAGGTCCATGTTTGCAACCACTAAACCATGCAGCACGGCACAGATGGGCCTAACAACATGTTAAATGGACCGCTCAGGACTGACATCACGTTCTCTTCACCTATGAGTGTCGCATATGCTTTCAACCAAACAATCGTCAGAGACATATTTGGAGGCATCCCGGTCTGGCTGAACACCTTAGACACTCTGTCCAACGAGTGCAGCAAGATGGAGGTTCCCTGATGTTTTGCAGTGGCATTATGTGGGGCCGACGTACGCCGCTGCTGGTCATGGAAGGCGCCGTAATGGCTGTTCGATACGTGGATGCCATCCTCCGACCCATAGCGCAACCATATCGGCAGCATATTGGTGAGGCTTTCCTCTTCATGAACGACAATTCGCGCCCCCATCGTACACATCTTGTGAATGACTTCCTTCAGGATAACGACTCACTCGACTAGAGTGGCTAGCATGTTCTCCAGACATGAACCCTAACAAACATGCCTGGGATAGATTGAAAAGGATTGTTTATGGACAATGTGACCCACCAACCACTCTGAGGGATCTACGCCGAATCGCTATTGAGGAGTGGGACAATCTGGACCTACAGTGCCTTGTTGAACTTGTGGACAGTATGCCACGAAGAATACAGGAATTCTTCAACGCAAGAGGACGTGCTACTGGGTATTAGAGGTACCGGTATGTACAACAATCTGAACCACCACCTCTGAAGGTCTCGCTATATGGTGGTACATCATGCAATGTGTGGTTTTCATGAGCTATAAAAAGGGCGGAAATGATGTTCATGTTGATCTCTATTTCAGTTTTCTGTCTAGGTTCCGGAACTCTCGGAACCGAGGTGATGCAAAACTTTTTTTTTTTTATGTGTATATTAGCGGACACCATAATTCAAAGGACAACGAAAAGATGCCTCTCTTATGAAGGCATAAATAATTGTTTAATTAATATTTAGCGATGATATGTAGTCATTTGACATGGGCGCACTTGCACAAGAATATTATCTTCTTTATTTATGAACTAGCTATTTCTTATATTTATTGTAAATGACTTCTTTTACTTAAATATTGTTATAAAACATTAGTTTAGTGTGAGAAAGTGGTCTTGTTCAGTGAAATCGTGTCTTTAGAGCATAAAACGATGAATTTGTGGTGGGGACGGTCTTCAGCCAGTGGAGGAGCAGTAGGGGAACACTACGGGAGTCAAGCGCAGACTGGAATTTTCGAGTGAAGAGCTCAAGGAAGCGATTCCGGACACTTTATGTCGAGCTCCTGAAGAAGGCAGGCCTGCCTGAGGTAACGTACGTGATTCAGGCATATAGGTGATTGATTCTGGGCAGTGAACAGCCACTACCATATCTTCAGAAGAAGAGACTTTATATTTCAGAAGTCTGAATGTGTTCCAGAATACGACTCTAACTTTTGCCACCTGATGTACGGAACTGCGAATAGACAGAATGTGAGTTACAATTCTCCATATCATGTGTGTTAATTTGTGAATCATCATGTTGAACCTTGAACTGTTTTGACCTGGTGAATCTTTCGTGTTTTGCGATCAGGAAATGGACTTAGTTTCCGCCAGTTTTTGATGACTATTTAGTTTAGGAACTTTGCTACCATTCTCGTATCGCTACCAACGTAACTTTACTGTATCTAATAAGGATATTTTCTGTCTGTATTTTGAATGAATAGCGTAGAAGTACTTATCGTTTATTTGTGATGTCCTTTCTTGAATGTACATTATCCAACATAATTCTCTGCCGACTACTTCAATTATAGGCGTTAGAACAGTACCCGTCTTATTAAATTATTCATTTATCTTTTATCTTATGTTTCTGTGCATTTTAGTAATTCGCAATTCTAGGTAATGATCAGACTATTTGACAGCAGGACCACAGCTACAGGTTATTATTTGCAGCGCATTAGCTGTGGGGCACGAAAGCAGATGTGCACGGCTCGAACCTATGACTATATCGAACTATGTTTCTTAAAGAGGGCCGTGAATAGCCGCATTACCTAAAGTACAAGTAACCACAGGTAAGGACGCACGGACTACTGTTTGGAAGAGCAACTACACTCAGCAGTAACTGTCACGTACTGTCGCAACTGCCGTCAGCGCATTCAGTAAGCACTATTTCTTGAGTCCCTTGAAGATGGACTCTAATCATATTGAGGACCATGAATCAAGTTTAAGACTCTTACGATTTCCAAGGCCTTCAGTTGGATAATTTCTCGTGCGACTGGCATCCCATCGTTCCTGATCATATTGAGGATCATGAAAAATTGACTTGCACGAAAGAGCGATTGGTGGAATCTTAATCCTACCAGACGGTGTAAGGACATGGTCTTCTTCCAGAATCCAATCTGAATACATTTTTCGTAAGTTGTATTTGAATGGTTTGCTTATGGACCATTGTGCCTGTACTTCGGGAAGTCATTCCTCTAGGTGTTACAAGATCTGGCTTTCATGCAGCAAGTTTATCTTTTACTTGAGGAGTCAGTTGCCCCTTAAAAGCATCCAAAACTAGCATGGCTGTCTTAGCAAGGAGCGCCCCAGGTCTGCGACGGCAAACGGTGAACCATCAGTTGCGTTGTCATCCAGCCTTTTCTTGGCAGCTAATCACTAAACCTGTAGGAAAGTTTTCTTTGGGTATGGTTTTTCTCTTCAGAATGACAAAAGGGGGTACCCTTCCCCATCGACTGTAACAGCTAACATCACAGTTGACTTATTTTTTATTTTTATTATTTGTTTATTTTTATTCCAAGTTCATTTTAATGGAATTCTTTTTGTCCCTTTCACGCCTACTCTCGTATTGCTCGGCGTGTCAAAAAATACTGAAGTTTCGTCAGCATTGCCAGTCTGATAAAAAGGGTATGAGTGACACTTTCGCAACTCGATGGCGCACGCTGGAAGCTGGCCAGCACCTCCTCGAAATTTGCTGGCATTCTCTATGCCAGTGTAGTACTTCGTCGAAGAGGGAGGCCATTTCTCCGCAAAAACAGAATTCGCCAACCAATACTCGCACTAATTTCTTGTTGTGGTACATTTACGACTTTTGCGCTTTCCAAGATCTTCAGTGGCTAATTTTTCGTGAAATGGGCATCCCATCTTTCCCTCTTATCTTGAACAGCTTCAAGTCCCGGATGCTTACCATATTTCGGTCCTCTGAACGATCTTGTCGCTGAAACTGCCTTCTTTTGTTTTTCTTCTGAAGCAACTCGACATCGCACATCAGATTCGTACCGTCCACGCTTTCTTCCGGCCTCTCTGTTGCGGCTTTGGTGTAACGCACAACTGGGAGTTATAACTGCACCGTATTCTTAGCTTTATGGTGCTTTTAGCTCTGACGCTCGATCATATCATCTGAAGTGAGGCTTTCTTACCAGTATCCAACTGAAACTTAGTTATAAACCAACAAACATTACTGGTAGACCTACACGATATTAACGCCAATAAAACACAGTTAAAAGTTTGCAGTGTTGCGAAATAAAATGCTTTGTCGCCAGTTTCAGTTACAAACGCTAGTTGTATTGTTGCAAATGAGCTAAATTTTCGTACAGCAATTATTTGTAAAAAGTCAGGGTAGCGGATAACAGCAGAATCCTAACTTTTTAACAGTGAAATTTGGAAAAAAGCGTGCTGCTTATTTTCGAGCAAATACGGTATATGTTCACACAGTTCTCTGTCAGGAGAGGGATCCTGTTAAGGTTTCCAGATGACAGGATGTAGTTTGTGTGCACGTGGAGTTAGTATACTGTGAGTGGAACTAGTAACAGTATTTGAAATAAAACAGGAAGTGACTCATTGCGTTCGTTTCAGACTGAGGGACGCAGATAAATCAAGCGGAACAAGTGGAACCATTACAACGTGACTCTGTCGTGTATAACTTAATAACGTTCGCATCTTCCAAAATGTACTGCTCATCTGCGCCCATTGCGTGCTGAACTACATTTACTGCCGTGCAGTGGCTGTCCTTTTGAGGATGGCACGCCACAGTTCGCCAACCGGGCTGCACGCGGGATTAGTACTGGCCGCCCCAGGGGCGACCTCGTTGAACGGCGATCGGCCCTCCGCGGCGCCTCAAAGAGGGCGGGTCACTGCTCGCTCGCGCTTTCCACTCGTGAGCGTCTCTCGTGCCGCAGCCGCGGGCGCTCACATTTATTTCGGTGAACTGGCGTCACAGTCGAGTATCCTGTTCCTTATCGCATTTCTCCTAGTTGCTGCTTGGCTACCACAATATCTTTCACGACTAACTACGTTGCTAAAAAACTTTTCCACAACCTATGTACCTATGAAATTGTGTGGGCTTTTTTTAGGGTATCAAGGAATGAGAAAATAAACCTTACGAAACTGAAAAATAACTTTACTATGAAGTAGAAACTAAATAATCATATCATCAGCCAATTCAATTATTAAATTATGTGGCCTCTTCGAGTCGTGGATTCAGGTAGGCTTTCAGCAGTCTTCTCCAAGTGGGACGGTCTTGGGCAGTTCTCTGCCAGGCGCTACCAGCGATCTTCTTGATGTCTTTGTCCCATCTGTCTGGTGGTCTTCCTCTAGGCCTCCGATGCTCTCTCGGACTCCACTCCAGTACTAGCTTCGTCCATCTGTTGTCTTTTCTTCTTGCGACGTGGCCATCCCACTGCCATTTCAAGGAACCTACTGTCTCTAAGATGTCACAGACCGGATGTCATCTGCCCTTTTCCTATCCTTTCTTGTATAGCCCAGCATTCATCTCTCCATGGCTCTCTGTGCTGTCCTAAGTTTCCCTTTTGTAAATGAGTTCAGTGTCCATGTCTCGCAGCCATACGTCATCACAGGAAGAATGCATTGATCAAATACTGCTTTCTTCAGATTTACTGGCATTTTTTATCTTAATACTATAGAATTCTTTCCAAATGCTTGCCAGCCAAGCTTGATGCGTCGATAGATTTCTGGCCTTATGTCTCCCTTCATATTTATAATCTGGCCAAGGTAGACATATTCACTGTCCTCTTCTAATAGACTGTCCTTGACTTTCACATCTCCAGCTGGGACCCATTTGTTGGACATTACTTTTGTTTTGGAAAGGTTCATGTTCAAGCCAACCAGCTGAGATTCCGATGCAAGATCTGCAACTAAGTTTTGGACCTCAGCGAAGTCTGTGGACAGTAAGGCAATATCATCAGCAAATCTCAAGTTGGTAAGCCTTCTTCCATTAATTCTAATTCCCTTACCTTCCCAGCTCAGTTTTGACATAGCCATTTCCAATACAGCAGAGAACAGTTTTGGGGAGATGAGATCGCCCTGCTTGACACCCCTCATGATGAGGAATTCTTGAGTTGATTCGCCGATGTTAACATAAGCTGAAGAATTCTCGTAGATTTTCCTGAGCACTTCAGTGTATGCTGCTCCCACTCCTTGCTCACTCAAAGCTTGGAGGACAGCTACATGGCTAACGGAGTCAAATGCCTTTTCAAAGTCAACAAAGGCAATGCAGAGAGGCAGTTGGAATTCATTCGCTCTGCTTATCACTTCACTAACGGTCAGAATGTGGTCAATAGTGCTAAAATTGCTTCGGAATCCTGCTTGTTCTATAGATTGGGCTGAGTCTAGGGTGGAACTAATTCGGTTTAACAAGATCTTTGTGAAAATGTTGTACAAAATTGAGAGCAAACTGATAGGACTGTAGTTTTTAATATTGTGAATACTTCCTTTCATGTGTATCAAAATAATCTTAGCCTTGCTCCACGATAGTGGGATTGAAGCATAGTGTAGGCAGGAAGTAAATACTTTTGCCAAACTAAATAATAACCACAATAAAGGCAGTCTGTTTTAAATTGCTCATACGAGATCCTGAAAGATATGGATCAAGGCAGTGATGTGGGTGCAGTATTTTTTGACTTCCCAAAATCATTTAAATCCGTATCACACCAATGTTCATTTTTAAAAAATGAGAATCATGTAGGGTATCAAACAAATACGTAACTAGAGTAAGAATTTCTTGGTAGAGAGGACGCAGTTTGTTACCTTGAACGCCGGCCGGAGTGGTCGTGCGGTTCTAGGCGCTACAGTCTGGAGCCGAGCGACCGCTACGGTCGCAGGTTCGAATCCTGCCTCGGGCGTGGATGTGTGTGATGTCCTTAGGTTAGTTAGGTTTAATTAGTTCTAAGTTCTAGGCGACTGATGACCACAGAAGTTAAGTCGCATAGTGCTCAGAGCCATTTGTTACCTTGAACGCAAAGTCGTCGGAAGCAATAGAAGCAATTCGGCGTGCCCCAGTGATGTGTACTGGGACTCTTGCTGCCCAATGGAACACCTTTGGGATGAATCAGAACATCGACTTTGCTCCAGACACCAGTGGCCAACATTACTGACATATGCAAATGCGGTACTAACGATGCCACCTACTAGAGATGTAACCAAAACAGCTCCTGCAGCTAAAATCACAGCAGCGCGAATAATGCCGCAGAATTCTTTGTTCACAAACTCAAGAACAAATGAAGAGGCAAAGGTAGTGCAATCAAAACAAACGACCTTACTAAACCCATGCCAAAGAGAAATCTTGTATAAGGAAGATAAAGCAAACCAGTAATGTGAAATTACAACGATATGCAGGCCATTAGATGCTTACAGGCGTTGATAAATATCGACGGGGAGAGTTGAAAATGTGTGCCCCGACCAGGACTCGAACCCGGGACTACCTGATTATATGGCAGACGCTATATCCGACTGAGCCTTCGAGAACACAGACGATAGTGCGACTGCGATCTCTGGAACGCTCCCCGTGAGGCTCACATTTCCAACTTTCTGTCCTCACAGTACATTTGAAGTGCCCCTGCCCACTGTCGTCGTTACTCGCGGCAGGCAGCCTACCAATTGCCATATGATTTTGAGCAATGTGAGTGCATGCGCACTGAAGAAGATCACTGGCCGGTAAGCCTTATCCATATGAATGTGGTATCTCTTCTTTCGGACATGTTGGTCTCTTAGGGAGCGTGTCAGAGATAAGTACCAGCAGTCGTGAACTGTGTTCTCGATGGCTCAGTCGGATATTGCGTCTGCCATGTAATCAGGTGATCCCAGGTTCGAGACCTGGTCGGGGGCACACATTTTCAACTCTCCCTGTTGATATTTATCAACGCTTGTAAGCAGCTAATGGTCTAGATTTCATTGTAATTCCATTCTTCGAGAGCTGTAAGATCTGTTCTTTCGAACATCTTTATATATATCCAGTAATGTATTCGTCCTGGGAATTGTTACACAAAGTGGCACGGAAAAGATAATGAACAACAAAAAGGTGCAAGAAACAGTGATTTGTGAACAGCCTAAGAAAAAAAGAGCTTCAGTAACACTTTTCGGCATCCCAGAGGACACAGATGTAAAGATACTAAAAGACACAATATACACGCAGAAGGACCGATGGGAGGTAAAGTGGTCCATCAAGTAACTGAAGTAGGCCCTGAGGTTAGAACAGCTCTCATGAAGCAACAAAAAGTATATCTTGGATTTCGTTCGTTTACAGTGAAAGACTATCTAGTAGTGAGGCGGTTCGTTCAATGCCAAGAACTTGATCATTGTGATAGACAAGCAGTAATTTGTGGACATTGCGGGAAAGAAGGCCATATGAGAAAAGATTTCAATAAAATCAAACAAGCGGCAATGTGTGTACCACGTAATTATAGGAGTAAAAAGTGCACAGTTAACAGATATGAATATCATGCGTATCAAACCATCCTAAAAATGCAGATTTTTTAAGCACGGATTATGGGTAGGCGTCTCATACTCCAGAAAGCAATGAGGATTATAATGAGACTATCAAGTGCCGTCTATTGTACTGTGTCAAATCTGACGTACATTAAAAGGCGATCTTCGTCTCCATATATATGCTACGTCACATGAGTTATAGAGAAAAAAATACCAAGGTTTTTAATGAAATCATATTGTAATTGTTGTCTAAGCATTTTTGGATAAATGTTGTAGATATAGAGATCGACAATGGCTGCAAAACCCATCAACTGTGCAGCAAAGCAGAGATTGAGCAGTTGCGACGGCGTAGTCCAGAGATAGTTCACCAGTGCTATTTTCTACAATGTGAACATTATTCTGAAGTCAAAAAATCGTTGCATTCTGTCTGTAAGATGGTTCCTGGAGACCTTGACACTGTCAGGCAGTTAGTTGGGCCCCCGTTTTGCCATAGGACGCAGCAGATCGTCCGACGGGAGATAATATTGGTAACAAATTGCCTGGGTTGGTAAGTCTAACTGCTGAGAGAGGTCGCTGTTAGCTCGTTCCGAAATTTGTACAGTTTTGGAAATTTTGTACTGTTCCTAACCGTGAGGTTCCACATCTTAGAATCTGATTAACTAAGCTGCGAATGCAGCTACGTGGATTAGGGAGTCGCATGTTTGAGTTAGGAGCAGGTGCAGTAAGCTATGTATTTTCGAAGCTGGATAATTCCAATAGAAGTTAGTTTCTTTGCACTTTAGGGGTCCTACAGTTCAGTGATAGTGAGTTAGAGAATCTCCTGGCCGTCTCTGAGGTGACAGAGTTCGTGCTTATTTGGTGGTTGTTGTTTGTAGGATTATTGTGGTTTCCGAGAGGAGGTCTCGATGTAATTTATATCTTGTGTGGCAGTCGCTAACGATTCATAGATTGGGAACTGCGTCTTATTTTGGTACTGTACGCAGCGTGTTATGTGAAGTTTGCGATCTACTCTAACGTATAAAGAGAAGGAATTGAAGACCAGAAAAGTTGGAACCATATTACGAGCCAATGTGTAACCATTTTGAGACTATTGAATAGATCCGTGACGAGTGACTTTCGTAACTTGTTTGAAGTAGTGGCACCGCGTATTGTCAACGCCTGAAGTGGTTGAGTTTTGAATTACCATTCAACTGCAATATTTAAAGTGGCGGTGACACGTAGGTTTTATTTATTTATTTATTTATTCCGTTCGAGGGGAAATAGTTTCTTGTCACTCCATCACACGTGGATATGAAGTGTGTAAATGATAATTGAGCTTTTATCAACAAATAGAGAAAAAGACAACCGAGACTGGCGAAGGAAATAAAACTTAAAAAATCGTCTTCTAATTTCGTACTGTAAGTGAGTTAACGTGTGCTGTGAGAAGCAACAAATTTTAAATTGTGTGGATATTTCTCGTGTTATTTGGAAAGTTCTTTGTTGATTAAATGTATAGCAGTACGACCAAATTCCACTTACAATTTCTGGTTATTTGAAAGAGATTTAGATTTGAGAAACTGTTTGCGAGTACGCTTGACGTATAAAGCATTTTGAACCAAAGGTATTAATTATTCTTTGTGTTACCTCACATGAACTCGCATTTATTAAAAAGATAAAACTCGGAAGTTATTAAAAGGGGTCATCTTTACTAAGAAATAACTCCAAAGTGGAGATAAGATAGAAAAGGTAAATGAAATCATCGTTAACATTTTAGTAATAATAATTCTAGATCAGATACGTTGTTTACGTAATAGTGGCATCTGAGTGAGAAAGTTTATCAATACTTCGAGTCAAGAAAAGATATAAAAAGGCTCGAGAAATAATTACATACAAAAGGTATAAAAGCAACTTAATCCGAGTTATTTTAAGAAGGGCGTCAATATATTCTGCAATCAGTAATAGTATATGAGAATAAACCGATGATCCCTTAATATTTTGATGGATTAATTATATTTAATTACGTCATATGATCGTAGTGTGTAGGTACGACTTTGGGGTCAATTCTAGTGTCCGATTCCACCCCACCCACCAATGACGTAATGTGTGATGTTATTTTGTTTGGGCCGCAGATTGTAGTTATGAACGTTAAGCATAGAGTAGAAATATCTCCTGCGCATGTTGTCAACATTAAACTGGAATTGTCACGTGATCTAGGGACGACGTGGATTGTTTAGCGCCAATTCGCGTCCGCCATCAGGTAACGTCACGTATCGTCACATAACACCAAAACATTCTACAATACCTTTCGAATGGAGGTATTCGCACAGGTCGTCAACGGAACGTCACGTCATTTCACCGTACGTAAAGGTTTCTCGGGAAGAAAATTTTAACGGTACCAGTCTGTTAACATCTTAAGTTAACCTATTTTCGCCGCGCTCATCCTCCTTATAATAGTGGATTTTGTACTGTTGTAACTTCATAATCTTTATTTTATAATAGCGCTTTGTTTTAGTGACAGATTGGAGATGTTCCATGACGACTGGGATATTTTATCCACTTTCTTACACAACCGAGATCGTATATCTGAAGGCGAAAAGTTCTTTAGGTTTTAAAATAACACAATGGCGCTGACGCCCACAATGTATATGTATAAGAACATAAGTAGACGAAGCAAACTCCACCATATGACATTTTAAGCAAAAAAAGTCAGCTTTAATGCAGGAGTAAAATACAGTTGTTTATGACGTTATCAATTACGTAAGAAAAAACATAATGGATAAGTTTAACAGGCTTCATTAATTCGTTTGAAGCATTCTTTTATGTGTATGGATGTACATATTTTCCCAAGTAAATAACTGTCGATATTTTGAAACGTTGTCTCACTTCTCAGTAATTTACCAAACATAACTGATCAAGAACATAGGTTATAAAGTTTGCTTCGGCCATTGACAAATTTTGTCGTTGTTAGCTCCTCAGTTCTGATACTATATTCTAACATTTTATGCATATTAGAGATGGTGACTCAAAACCCCCATTTCGCCGTTCAGTACTGTGTTAAGCGACTTGACGAGATGTGACATGAAAGACATTGTAAATACATGCTGACGTGAAGCTTCTATGACGTCATGCTCGTTCATTTTGCTCTTCAAAGCTAAGAGCCCAATTTATTTCAAATATCAGACGTAAACTGCTATGGTGCCTGCAACACGTCTATGCTAAGTCCACGGCACTTACGAAGGGAATCTGTCTTTACTAGCGATATGACAACATTCAAAATTTATAGGACAAATGTCGGACAAATCTACGGCGTCCCGAGATCACGTGACCGTTGTGGCAACGTATGTTGACAACACAAAATCAATTCTGCGCTTCTGAATGGTCACTCCAGAGATATTTCTATTCTATAACGTTAAGTCGTTAAGTGATTTCTCTGGATTTCCTCGTTACGCACGTATATTAAAAATTCGATATACATTCAAAATTGTTAAGGCTTTCGTGGCCACTTGTTGACAAACTGCCTATTGGCTTGTGTCTCGGGTTGGAGGGTGAAGCTTTGACAATGACAGCCACTCGTGCTGGCGAAACGTCAGAAAAATCATTAGATGAACGTCGGCCGAAGAACCCGAGACAGAAGCCAATAGGCAGTTTGTCGATGTACATTGTTTTGTTTTCATGTCGTAATTTTGTTTTCGGCATCTTTTGTTGACGAAAGTAGTAGTGATTTATAAGATCTTGATTTCTCACGCAACTGCTTCTAATTAAGGATGAGTCAGATGTGTTTACAGCGAAAATTCTCCTTGATAAAATGACTGACCGTAAATCAACTATAAGGTTTTTGCAATCATTGGGCATTACTGCAGAATTTTTCAAGTGCAGTGTTTGTGGAAATTACATGGTTTTGACAAAGGTTCCATCACGAACTTCCGACGAATACATGTGGATGTTACTTCTAGTTACCGATTCCAACTATTCGATGGTTCATTACTTAGATCGTTTTTGCAGTACATGTGGAAAATATAATATCGGCACTCGTAATTGCTCTCTGAAGTTTTGCGAAAAAGGTAGTAATATTGGAATGGATAACCAGAACTGACCTATATATGAGGTCAATTCTAGTTGCAGATTCCAGCTATTCTAAAGTTAATTTATTGGATCTTTATTTTTCCGGCAGTTATCTCAAATGTAATAACATTTTTCCGCTCGTAATTGCTCTCTGAATTACCACGAAACAGCTACAAGCGTTGGAATCAGTAACTAGAACTGACCTCTCATATAGGTCAATTCCAGTTACCCGTCCCAGTTATTCGATAGTTCACTCATTAGATCCTTTTTCTATTCGATGGTTCGATAACTACGTCGTTTTTGCTAGCACGTGTCTCAAATGTAATAAGATTTTTCGGCTGGAAGTTGCTCTCTGATTTACCTCGAAACGGCTAGAAACATTAGAATCGATCCACCTGTTCACTATTTCATTAATTAGATAGTTTTTCCAGGTTCTGTGTTAAATATAGTACCATTTCTGCACTCGTAGGTGCTCTCTGAGCTTCTACAGTAAATTTAGTAATATTGGAATCGGGAACTAGATTTGACCTCTTATATAGGACAATTCTAGTTACTGCTTCTCCCCCTTTACTTGAGTTCCTGTCTTGTTTAGAATTTACGGTGTTCGCTTCTCCATACTTTATGTTGCTAATTCGTATATGCCGGCCAGAGTGGCCGTGCGGTTCTAGGCGCTACAGTCTGGAGCCGAGCGACCGCTACAGTCGCAAGTTCGAATCCTGCCTCGGGCATGGATGTGTGTGATGCCCTTAGGTTAGTCAGGTCTAATTAGTTCTAAGTTCTAGGCGACTGATGACCTCAGTCATAGTGCTCAGAGCCATTTGAACCAATTCGTATTTGTTATAATTCGCTTTATTTTTCCACTGTTCTGTTCTATTTTAATTTCTACCCGCCCAAAAACCCAACTTTCCTGCGCTTCTCCTGAGTAATCAATAATAGAATTAACGTAATTTTGCAATAGGACGATTTCACCATGCACTATACTGTAATACAGTTTATGGTTCTCTGTGCCCTTTCACTCGCATACATTGTGATAATAATTCTAATTAGACACAAATTTTTTACGCTCCTGTTCTTATTTATTTTGGTTATCTTCAACTCGTTTACATGTAATTTGTGCGTAAATAATAACCGCGTTAAATGTATTATTTTATTTTATTTATTTGTTTAAGAGTATGATCCGTTCCCTTCTTAGATGGCCGATAAGCAACATCTTTGCCTTAAGTATGACGTCACTGGTCAAAGCCGACGAGTGGAATCGGACACTAGAATTTACTCCGACTTTACATTAATTACAATTGTTTTCTATTGAGCTTTTTTATAGTAATTAAAAGTGTTTTGAGAGTCTTGGCAAGTAATAGAATTCCATTACAGCAGTGCTTTTGATAATACTTTACGTAATTGAAGCTATTATGTATACGTTGTGTGTGGGTTAGAAAGTGATAATTCTAGTATCTTGTGTTTACACGTAAGCCGTGAGTGTTACGTGGTGTTATTGATTCTTCAAGTCATTGTCAATCGCTAGAATGTAACCTAATTTGGTAATAATCGTTAAAGTCATTCAACTGAACTAATCTCAGACGGTTGACTTTTTGCTACGTACTGGACACTGTGAAAGTGGTTGGATGCGATTGTGCATCACGTATAAAAATTATTTTAATTTTTGCTGGGTATATGTATGCGAGACGAGCGTCATTCTGGTGATCTGCTGAATAATAACACTACTTACGTAGAATTACAGCGTAAGCTATTCTAGCTAGAGAGATAACATTCGACCCGGGGCAGACGACATCATATACGTACACAGTTGAACTTTGACATTATTTCTGGCAAAAGTGAGCATGCGACCCAGACCGAAGTAGTACATCATGCACCTACAAAGAAGCAGGAAAGAAGTTTTTGGCAAAAATTTAGAACTGCGTGGTGTAACGGACATGCAAGATCGGAGGAGAATGTAGGTGACATATCATAGAGTCAATTACGATTTGGTGACACAAATTGGGCAGTTGTACGTAGAATGTGACAGCACACATCCTGTGTAGTGCACTGCGCTGCCTACAGAAGTAAAAGAAGACTCACTAATGGAGGACGTGAATCTGCATAAAAACAGTAAGAGACTTAGAACCAGTTCGTACAGAAAACAAGCACCTACTACAAAGAAGTAATCAATAAAACACAGACCGGAACAGATCCGCCACAGATTTATGAAAGCATAGAAAGCGTAATGCAACTTATTAAACTGGAAATGCCGATGACGCTCACTACAGCTTTAAGACATCCAGAAGGGGAGTATATTATTTTTCCTGTTCGTAATTTCATAGACAGAATCCATCTCAAAGTGCGTAACCTTCCAGCAGAAGTGTAAAAAATCGAGAAGTTATTGAAGAAGGTTTCTGCCAAAAGAAATGAATCGTTCTCCTTAGATATGTTGTACAAGCACTTTTTGATGACACTTGGTCGTATAGCACAGGATTACAGTCGAGGAGGGCAAGTTTGACGAATATATACCTATCATTCCTAATGGAGATAAAGGTAGGACAGCTTAATGCAGTAAGAAGTGTTAATGTATTTTATGACGCCAGAAGAGTTGCATTTAGATGTATTGTGCCTCCAAGAACCGTTTACGAAATCATGAAAGATCCCCAATACGTCAATAACTAACCAGATAGTCATAAAGGGCAACGTCCTATGGCAGCAATAATAGTATTTAACAAGGCCATAACAGTGACAAAAATATCATAGTACTGTTCAGTTGCCGGCCGTTGGTGGCCGAGCGGTTCTGGCGCTTCAGTCTGGAACCGCGCGACCGCTGCGGTCGCAGGTTCGAATCCTGCCTCGGGCATGGATGTGTGTGTTGTCCTTAGGTTAGTTAGGTTTAAGTAGTTCTAAGTTCTAGGGGACTTATGACCTCAGCAGTTGAGTCCCATAGTGCTCAGAGCCATTTGAACCATTTTTGAACTGTTCAGAACACGCAATCTATGTGGAAATGTTAACTGGAAGGGAAAGTTCCATCCTGGTTTCCAAGTATTTTCAATTTTGCGATTAGATCGACGAGTATCTGCTAAGACTAAAGGATATTAGTCATATAGGATGAACTAGCCTCTTTTGTACTCCATTGATGCAAATGTGAAGTAGGTATTTTGGCATAGCCGCCTGACTGATGATCTCGGGAGTGAACCAGAAGAAGCCATTATGGATCTCTATCTATAGGTATTGAATGCACTTCGCAATCCACCAACCTACGAAGAGAGGATCGGAACAACGTCAGATACTGACGTCACTTCAGCAAACACGGCAGCGGCGTGTCGTGTGAAAGGCTGGAAAGTTGAGAGAGGAATGACATAGAGTGACCACAGTATCATACACTATACCATCACGGGAAGGAAAATCCAAGATGCCACAGGAAACGTGCACATAAGGCCCAAATATCACCTCAAGGACGCTAGCTGAAAGGGTCTTTCAGTGTCCGGGAAGCCCATCGCTGGGTGATAATGTAAATGTTAAAGCGCAAGAATTGACATTGGCTATACATAGACCAATGGAGTCATCGACACCGGTCAACAGAGGTCATTCTAAAGTGATACCTTGCATCTGGACCGAGGCGCTGCAGAAATTAAGATGTGAAACACGAAGAGCCAGGAAGCTAAACCAGAGCTTCATGACCTAAGAAGAAAGAGTCCGAAGATTGGATAGATACAGGTATGTTAACGTTTTAAGAAAGAGTTATGGAAAACAAAACTGGAAAGATGGAAGCAATTCGTGGTGGACAACTTAGAAACTGAACCCTTGGATGTACTACATAAAATAATCTGAAAGAAAATACGATTAACAACATTCTTATCCATTCTCAAAAGAAATGATGTGACTGTAACAGAAAGCTCCGAACAGTCAGCTGCCCTGCTATTGGAAACACTACTTCCAACGATGGAGAAGAAGGCAAGACAGATGATCAGCGTTAAGTTACGAAAAATGCTGTGGGAAGACTATAGAAACAATAAACTTGTGTACTCTCTCGCACAAGGAGAAATCAGAAAAATAATTTTATGAGTGAAAAAGAAAAAAATCTTCAGAGCCGGACTGGATCCCTGTCGAAGTAATACAAGCCCTATGTGACTCATTAGATAGTTACTTACGCGAACTGTACAATGAGTGTCGCTTGCAAGGAAAGATCCCTACACCGTGGAAGGACACTGAAGTAGTAATAATTAGTAAAGAGCAACAGATAGATCCAGAGATATCCAAATGGTACCCAAATCCTACAGACGTTCTTGGAAAGATATTTGAAAAACTATTATGCAGAAGGTTACTGCTACACGGGATGAGTTCTCACCAGTACGGATTTAGAGGACGCAAGTCAGCTGAAGATACAATTAATACGGTGATTTAGCTATTGACAGAAATTCATTCTACGTACGCTCTGCTGATGTTTTCGATCACCTATGGTTGTCGAACTGCTTTGGTCGTCTTAGGGATTTGGAGTGTCCAGAGGCGCTGTACAATTGCCTGAGAGATTTTTGCCAAGGGCGACATATTTCTTTAACATGTCCAGGAAAGAAAATAACGAAAGCAATAACAAAACGCTGTCCACAGAGATCAGTGTGTGGTCCAGAGTTTTGGGATGTAGCGCTGGATCCCATACTATAGAAGTTTCATGATACCGGTAACATAAACGGATTCACAGCATTTGTAGGTGATGTGCTGTTCGTTGTAAGTGGTGACTCCAGAAATTATAGAAGAAAAGTGTAGTGCTGCGCTCCACGAACTTGAGGACTGGTGTCGAAGTATTAAATTGTCACTAGCACTTCACATAACAACGCACCTCCTGCTGAAAGGAAATCTAGTAAAAGACGCTAAAATAAAATTAAATGATGTAACAATTAGGAAAAGTCCAGTAACGAAATATCTATGGGTATTGCTGGACGAACTTTGCACATCATACCCAGGAAGCTGGCAGAAAAGGTATAAATGTGACGAATAAAATTATAACTACTGTAAATAGGCAATTTCGGCTTCCCCTGAAAACAATCAGAGTGTGTCACCCATCTACATTAGCATCAGTCGTTGGATACGGTGCGACCATTTGGGCTCACAGATTGCAGCCAGTGAAGCCAGCCTAAGTAGTGAGAAGACATCAACAAGGACTGCTACTAAGATTAACAGGCGCCTACTTCACTACCCCTAATGATGCTTTGTTACTAATTCTAGGAATATACCCACTGCACATGGAAATTAGGAAAAGGGGATCCCTTTCCTGGTTAAAGAAAGGCATCCAATAGAAGCACGAAGGGTACATAGAACTGAGGCCACTCCGAAAAAGGCAATAAAAATCTCATATTACAGCTGTGGCAAAATGAATGAGACACTACAGGCACAGGCAGGTCAACATAAAAAATTTCTGCCTAACATCAGGGAGAGATTAAAAATGAGATTTATTAACCCGTCGATTGGCTATGAACCGTATGCTACGTATCTGTACAAAATCAAAAGACATGAATGATAGCTGCGCCTGAGGCTGTGTGGGCACACCAGGACACACATTGTGGAACAGAATTCTCCATGAAGATGAGGCGGATAATGGACGTCAGGTATTAAGAATTGGATCCCAAAGCAACACTAAAGAGCGAGTCAACCATGGTGGATCTTTGACGATACTGCTGCCGCAGTATCCAGAAAGGCCAAGGAAGACTCCACAAGGCATTTAACGATAAGTCAGCATGCTGCCATCCAGGCTAGATAACACACTCTGCAGATGGAGAGAAGATAACTGAAGCCAGATACCCCCGAATGAAATAGTTTCCCAGAAATCTACATTGCGTTGGTGCAAGTGATCGTTGAAGTGTGCACTTTAAGACGTAACAGTGGTGGATGGAATTGCTTGCTATATTGGAAACGCTGCTGACGTGCTGCCCGATGCCGAAGCATCGCAGCAGACAATGGCTGTTGGACTGGATGGTACGAGGGCGGACCCAGTAGCTGAAACAATTATCTACAAGTCAAATGCACCAAAATAAGTGAACAAACAGAGAACAGAATCTGTAGGGCTTATAGAACAGAATTTGTAGGGCTTCTAGTAGTATTTGTAGTTGAGTAGGTGGTTTAGGGTTTTGTTGTAGTTTTGTAGTAGAAGTAGTTGTAGTGTTAAAAAAATTAAGTATCAGAAATAAATAATTAATATACAAATTTATTACTTTCCAAGGAAATGTGATTTGTATACCCTACTTTAGTATTTTGGGTACTTTTGATCAAATAATTTATGTGCTTTCCAAAAAATTATAATTCTTTCTTCTTCTTATATACACTCCTGGAAATTGAAATAAGAACACCGTGAATTCATTGTCCCAGGAAGGGGAAACATTATTGACACATTCCTGGGGTCAGATACATCACATGATCACACTGACAGAACCACAGGCACATAGACACAGGCAACAGAGCATGCACAATGTCGGCACTAGTACAGTGTATATCCACCTTTCGCAGCAATGCAGGCTGCTATTCTCCCATGGAGACGATCGTAGAGATGCTGGATGTAGTCCTGTGGAACGGCTTGCCATGCCATTTCCACCTGGCGCCTCAGTTGGACCAGCGTTCGTGCTGGACGTGCAGACCGCGTGAGACGACGCTTCATCCAGTCCCAAACATGCTCAATGGGGGACAGATCCGGAGATCTTGCTGGCCAGGGTAGTTGACTTACACCTTCTAGAGCACGTTGGGTGGCACGGGATACATGCGGACGTGCATTGTCCTGTTGGAACAGCAAGTTCCCTTGCCGGTCTAGGAATGGTAGAACGATTGGTTCGATGACGGTTTGGATGTACCGTGCACTATTCAGTGTCCCCTCGACGATCACCAGTGGTGTACGGCCAGTGTAGGAGATCGCTCCCCACACCATGATGCCGGGTGTTGGCCCTGTGTGCCTCGGTCGTATGCAGTCCTGATTGTGGCGCTCACCTGCACGGCGCCAAACACGCATACGACCATCATTGGCACCAAGGCAGACGCGACTCTCATCGCTGAAGACGACACGTCTCCATTCGTCCCTCCATTCACGCCTGTCGCGACACCACTGGAGGCGGGCTGCACGATGTTGGGGCGTGAGCGGAAGACGGCCTAACGGCGTGCGGGACCGTATCCCAGCTTCATGGAAACGGTTGCGAATGGTCCTCGCCGATACCCCAGGAGCAACAGTGTCCCTAATTTGCTGGGAAGTGGCGGTGCGGTCCCCTACGGCACTGCGTAGGATCCTACGGTCTTGGCGTGCATCCGTGCGTCGCTGCGGTCCGGTCCCAGGTCGACGGGCACGTGCACCTTCCGCCGACCACTGGCGACAACATCGATGTACTGTGGAGACCTCACGCCCCACGTGTTGAGCAATTCAGCGGTACGTCCACCCGGCCTCCCGCATGCCCACTATACGCCCTCGCTCAAAGTCCGTCAACTGCACATACGGTTCACGTCCACGCTGTCGCGGCATGCTACCAGTGTTAAAGACTGCGATGGAGCTCCGTATGCCACGGCAAACTGGCTGACACTGACGGCGGCGGTGCACAAATGCTGCGCAGCTAGCGCCATTCGACGGCCAACACCGCGGTTCCAGGTGTGTCCGCTGTGCCGTGCGTGTGATCATTGCTTGTACAGCCCTCTCGCAGTGTCCGGAGCAAGTATGGTGGGTCTGACACACCGGTGTCAATGTGTTCTTTTTTCCATTTCCAGGAGTGTACCTAGTGTGAAAAATAACTGTGTCGTTCTTGTGTAAAGCTTCGAAGCAACGTGGTGGCACTTCATTGCTCTAGTAATCGATACAGCCCAAGTGTCAAACTCGAGATAATGACGCAGAAATTGAACGATGGCCTTCTTCTCAATCTCTCGTTTTTGGCTATGGACTATCTGTTTTGGTTCCTGTCTATTGCTCGGCCTCCAGGATCTTATTTTCCTTTTAGTTTTTATTTCCATATTTGTGTTTGTGATCTTTCACGATCAGTTCTTTGCTAATGTTCATTCTACCTTCTCTTATTCTCCTCTTAATTTTGATGTCTGAGATCAACCATTCTGATTCTCTCTACTTTATTACGTTTTTTGACACTTCTCCATGTGTGTGTGTGTTTTGGTCTTCAGTCCTGAGACTGGTTTGATGCAGCTCTCCATGCTACTCTATCCTGTGCAAGCTTCTTCATCTCCCAGTACCTACTGCAACCTACATCCTTCTGAATCTGCTTACTGTATTCATCTCTTGGTTTCCCTCTACGATTTTTACCCTCCACGCTGCCCAATGCTAAATTTGTGATCCATTGATGCCTCAAAACATGTCCTACCAACCGATCCCTTCTTCTAGTCAAGTTGTGCCACAAACTTCTCTTCTCCCCAATCCTATTCAATACCTCCTCATTAGTTACGTGATCTACCCACCTTATCTTCAGCATTCTTCTGTAGCACCACATTTCAAAAGCTTCTATTCTCTTCTTGTCCATACTAGTTATCGTCCGTGTTTCACTTCCATACATGGCTACACTCCATACAAATACTTTCAGAAACGACTTCCTGACACTTAAATCTATACTCGATGTTAACAAATTTCTCTTCTTCAGAAACGATTTCCTTGCCATTGCCAGTCTACATTTTATATCCTCTCTACTTCGACCATCATCAGTTATTTTACGCCCTAAATAGCAAAACGCCTTTACTACTTTAAGTGTCTCATTTCCTAATCTAATTCCCTCAGCATCACCCGATTTAATTTGACTACATTCCATTATCCTCGTTTTGCTTTTGTTGATGTTCATCTTATATCCATCTTTCAAGACACTGTCCATTCCGTTCAACTGCTGTTCCAAGTCCTTTGCTGTCTCTGACAGAATTACAATGTCATCGGCGAACCTCAAAGTTTTTACTTCTTCTCCATGAATTTTAATACCTACTACGAATTTTTCTTTTGTTTCCCTTACTGCTTGCTCAATATACAGATTGAATAACATCGGGGAGAGGCTACAACGTTGTCTCACTCCTTTCCCAACCACTGCTTTCCTTTCATGCCCCTCGACTCTTATAACTGCCATCTGGTTTCTGTTGTTGTTGTTTGTTGTTGTTGTGGTCTTCAGTCCTGAGACTGGTTTGATGCAGCTCTCCATGCTACTCTATCCTGTGCAAGCTTCTTCATCTCCCAGTACCTACTACAGCCTACATCCTTCTGAATCTGCTTAGTGTATTCATCTCTTGGTCTACCTCTACGATTTTTACCCTCCACACTGCCCTCCAATGCTAAATTTGTGATCCCTTGATGCCTCAAAACATGTCCTACCAACCGATCCCTTCTTCTAGTCAAGATGTGCCACAAACTTCTCTTCTCCCCAATCCTATTCAATACCTCCTCATTAGTTACGTGATCTACCCACCTTATCTTCAACATTCTTCTGTAGCACCACATTTCGAAAGCTTCTATTCTCTTCTTGTCCAAACTAGTTATCGTCCATGTTTCACTTCCATACATGGCTACACTCCATACAAATACTTTCAGAAACGACTTCCTGACACTTAAATCTATACTCGATGTTAACAAATTTCTCTTCTTCAGAAACGATTTCCTTGCCATTGCCAGTCTACATTTTATATCCTCTCTACTTCGACCATCATCAGTTATTTTACTCCCTAAATAGCAAAACTCCTTTACTACTTTAAGTGTCTCATTTCCTAATCTAATTCCCTCAGCATCACCCGATTTAATTTGACTACATTCCATTATCCTCGTTTTGCTTTTGTTGATCTTCATCTTATATCCTTCTTTCAAGACACTGTCCATTCCGTTCAACTGCTCTTCCAAGTCCTTTGCTGTCTCTGACAGAATTACAATGTCATCGGCAAACCTCAAAGTTTTTACTTCTTCTCCATGAATGTTAATACCTACTCCAAATTTTTCTTTTGTTTCCTTTACTGCTTGCTCAATATACAGATTGAATAACATCGGGGAGAGGCTACAACCCTGTCTCACTCCTTTCCCAACCACTGCTTCCCTTTCATGCCCCTCGACTCTTATAACTGCCATCTGGTTTCTGTACAAATTGTAAATAGCCTTTCGCTCCCTGTATTTTACCCCTGCCACCTTCAGAATTTGAAAGAGAGTATTCCATTGTCAAAAGCTTTCTCTAAGTCTACAAATGCTAGAAACGTAGGTTTGCCTTTTCTTAATCTTTCTTCTGAGATAAGTCGTAAGGTTAGTATTGCCTCACGTGTTCCAACATTTCTACGGAATCCAAACTGATCTTCCCCGAGGTCCGCTTCTACCAATTTTTCCATTCGTCTGTAAAGAATTCGCGTTAGTATTTTGCAGCTGTGACTTATTAAACTGATAGTTCGGTAATTTTCACATCTGTTAACACCTGCTTTCTTTGGGATTGGAATTATTATATTCTTCTTGAAGTCTGTGGGTATTTCGCCTGTCTCATACATCTTGCTCACCAGATGGTAGAGTTTTGTCAGGACTGGCTCTCCCGAGGCCATCAGTAGTTCTAATGGAATGTTGTCTACTCCCGGGGCCTTGTTTCGACTCAGGTCTTTCAGTGCTCTGTCAAACTCTTCACGCAGTATCTTATCTCCCATTTCGTCTTCGTCTACATCCTCTTCCATTTCCATAATATTGTCCTCAAGTACATCGCCCTCGTATAAACCCTCTATATACTCCTTCCACCTTTCTGCCTTCCCTTCTTTGCTTAGAACTGGGTAGCCATCTGAGCTCTTGATATTCATACAAGTGGTTCTCTTCTCTCCAAAGGTCTCTTTAATTTTCCTGTAGGCAGTATCTACCTTACCACTAGTGAGACAAGCCTCTATATCCTTACATTTGTCCTCTAGCCATCCCTGCTTAGCCATTTTGCACTTCCTGTCGATCTCATTTTTGAGACGTTTGTATTCCTTTTTGCCTGCTTCATTCACTGCATTTTTATATTTTCTCCTTTCATCAATTAAATTCAATATTTCTTCTGTTACCCAAGGATTTCTATTAGCCCTCGCCTTTTTACCTACTTGATCGTCTGCTGTCTTCACTACTTCATCCCTCAGAGCTACCCATTCTTCTTCTACTGTATTTCTTTCCCCCATTCCTGTCAATTGTTCCCTTATGCTCTCCCTGAAACTCTCTACAACCTCTGGTTCTTTCAGTTTATCCAGGTCCCATCTCCTTAAATTCCCACCTTTTTGCAGTTTCTTCAGTTTCAATCTGCAGTTCATAACCAATAGATTGTGGTCAGAATCCACATCTGCCCTGGAAATGTCTTACAATTTAAAACCTGGTTCCTAAATCTCTGTCTTACCGTTATATAATCTATCTGATACCTTTTAGTATCTCCAGGATTCTTCCAGGTATACAACCTTCTTTTATGATTCTTGAACCAAGTGTTAGCTATGATTAAGTTATGCTCTGTGCAAAATTCTACAAGGCGGCTTCCTCTTCCATTTCTTCCCCCCAATCCATATTCACCTACTATGTTTCCTTCTCTCCCTTTCCTACTGACGAATTCCAGTCACCCATGACTATTAAATTTTCGTCTCCCTTCACCACCTGAATAATTTCTTTTATCTCGTCATACATTTCTTCAATTTCTTCATCATCTGCAGAGCTAGTTGGCATATAGACTTGTACTACTGTAGTAGGCATGGGCTTTGTGTCTATCTTGGCCACAATAATGCGTTCACTATGCTGCTTGTAGTAGGTAACCCGCACTCCTATTTTTTTATTCATTGTGAAACCTACTCCTGCATTACCCCTATTTGAGTTTGTATTTATAACCCTGTATTCACCTGACCAAAAGTCTTGTTCCTCCTGCCACCGAACCTCACTAATTCCCACTATATCTAACTTTAACCTATCCATTTCCCTTTTTAAATTTTCTAACCTAACTTCCCCCATAAACCATGGACCTTGCCGTTGGTGGGGAGGCTTGCGTGCCTCAGCGATACAGATGGCCGTACCGTAGGTGCAACCACAACGGAGGGGTATCTGTTGAGAGGCCAGACAAATGTGTGGTTCCTGAAGAGGGGCAGCAGCCTCTTCAGTAGTTGCAGGGGCAACAGTCTGGATGATTGACTGATCTGGCCTTGTAACATTAACCAAAACGGCCTTGCTGTGCTGGTACTGCGAACGGCTGAAAGCAAGGGGAAACTACAGCCGTAATTTTTCCCGAGGACATGCAGCTTTACTGTATGATTAAATGATGATGGCGTCCTCTTGGGTAAAATATTCCGGAGGTAAAATAGTCCCCCATTCGGATCTCCGGGCGGGGACTACTCAAGAGGACGTCGTTATCAGGAGAAAGAAAACTGGCATTCTACGGATCGGAGCGTGGAATGTCAGATCCCTTAATCGGGCAGGTAGATTAGAAAATTTAAAAAGGGAAATGGATAGGTTAAAGTTAGATATAGTGGGAATTAGTGAAGTTCGGTGGCAGGAGGAACAAGACTTCTGGTCAGGTGATTACAGGGTTATAAATACAAAATCAAATAGGGGTAATGCAGGAGTAGGTTTAATAATGAATAAAAAATAGGAGTGCGGGTTAGCTACTACAAACAGCATAGTGAACGCATTATTGTGGCCAAGATAGACACAAAGCCCATGCCTACTACAGTAGTACAAGTTTATATGCCAACTAGCTCTGCAGATGATGAAGAAATTGATGAAATGTATGACGAGATAAAAGAATTTATTCAGGTAGTGAAGGGAGACGAAAATTTAATAGTCATGGGTGGCTGGAATTCGTCAGTAGGAAAAGGGAGAGAAGGAAACATAGTAGGTGAATATGGATTGGGGGCAAGAAATGAAAGAGGAAGCCGCCTTGTAGAATTTTGCACAGAGCATAACTTAATCATAGCTAACACTTGGTTCAAGAATCATAAAAGAAGGTTGTATACCTGGAAGAATCCTGGAGATACTAATAGGTATCAGATAGATTATATAATGGTAAGACAGAGATTTAGAAACCAGGTTTTAAATTGTAAGACATTTCCAGGGGCAGATGTGGATTCTGACCACAATCTATTGGTTATGAACTGCAGATTGAAACTGAAGAAACTGCAAAAAGGTGGGAATTTAAGGAGATGGGACCTGGATAAACTGAAAGAACCAGAGGTTGTAGAGAGTTTCAGGGAGAGCATAAGGGAACAATTGACAGGAATGGGGGAAAGAAATACAGTAGAAGAAGAATGGGTAGCTCTGAGGGATGAAGTAGTGAAGGCAGCAGAGGATCAAGTAGGTAAAAAGACGAGGGCTAATAGAAATCCTTGGGTAACAGAAGAAATATTGAATTTAATTGATGAAAGGAGAAAATATAAAAATGCAGTAAATGAAGCAGGCAAAAGGGAATACAAACGTCTCAAAAATGAGATCGACAGGAAGTGCAAAATGGCTAAGCAGGGATGGCTAGAGGACAAATATAAGGATGTAGAGGCTTGTCTCACTAGGGGTAAGATAGATACTGCCTACAGGAAAATTAAAGAGACCTTTGGAGAGAAGAGAACCACTTGTATGAATATCAAGAGCTCAGATGGCAACCCAGTTCTAAGCAAAGAAGGGAAGGCAGAAAGGTGGAAGGAGTATATTGAGGGTTTATACAAGGGCGATGTACTTGAGGACAGTATTATGGAAATGGAAGAGGATGTAGATGAAGATGAAATGGGAGATAAGATACTGCGTGAAGAGTTTGACAGAGCACTGAAAGACCTGAGTCGAAACAAGGCCCCGGGAGTAGACAACATTCCATTAGAACTACTGATGGCCTCGGGAGAGCCAGTCCTGACAAAACTCTACCATCTGGTGAGCAAGATGTATGAGACAGGCGAAATACCCACAGACTTCAAAAAGAATATAATAATTCCAATACCAAAGAAAGCAGGTGTTGACAGATGTGAAAATTACCGAACTATCAGTTTAATAAGTCACAGCTGCAAAATACTAACGCGAATTCTTTACAGACGAATGGAAAAACTGGTAGAAGCGGACCTCGGGGAAGATCAGTTTGGATTCCGTAGAAATGTTGGAACACGTGAGGCAATACTAACCTTACGACTTATCTTAGAAGAAAGATTAAGAAAAGGCAAACCTACGTTTCTAGCATTTGTAGACTTAGAGAAAGCTTTTGACAACGTTAACTGGAATACTCTCTTTCAAATTCTGAAGGTGGCAGGGGTAAAATACAGGGAGCGAAAGGCTATTTACAATTTGTACAGAAACCAGATGGCAGTTATAAGAGTCGAGGGGCATGAAAGGGAAGCAGTGGTTGGGAAAGGAGTGAGACAGGGTTGTAGCCTCTCCCCGATGTTATTCAATCTGTATATTGAGCAAGCAGTAAAGGAAACAAAAGAAAAATTCGGAGTAGGTATTAACATTCATGGAGAAGAAGTAAAAACTTTGAGGTTCGCCGATGACATTGTAATTCTGTCAGAGACAGCAAAGGACTTGGAACAGCAGTTGAACGGAATGGACAGTGTCTTGAAAGATGGATATAAGATGAACATCAACAAAAGCAAAACGAGGATAATGGAATGTAGTCAAATTAAATCGGGTGATGCTGAGGGAATTAGATTAGGAAATGAGACACTTAAAGTAGTAAAGGCGTTTTGCTATTTAGGGCGTAAAATAACTGATGATGGTCGAAGTAGAGAGGATATAAAATGTAGACTGGCAATGGCAAGGAAATCGTTTCTGAAGAAGAGAAATTTGTTAACATCGAGTATAGATTTAAGTGTCAGGAAGTCGTTTCTGAAAGTATTTGTATGGAGTGTAGCCATGTATGGAAGTGAAACATGGACGATAACCAGTTTGGACAAGAGGAGAATAGAAGCTTTCGAAATGTGGTGCTACAGAAGAATGCTGAAGATTAGATGGGTAGATCACATAACTAATGAGGAGGTATTGAATAGGATTGGGGAGAAGAGAAGTTTGTGGCACAACTTGACCAGAAGAAGGGACAGGTTGGTAGGACATGTTCTGAGGCATCAAGGGATCACCAATTTAGGATTGTAGGGCAGCGTGGAGGGTAAAAATCGTAGAGGGAGACCAAGAGATGAATACACTAAGCAGATTCAGAAGGATGTAGGTTGCAGTAGTTACTGGGAGATGAAGAAGCTTGCACAGGATAGAGTAGCATGGAGAGCTGCATCAAACCAGTCTCAGGACTGAAGACCACAACAACAACAACAACCTAACTGCACTATTAAGGGATCTGACATTCCACGCTCCGATCCGTAGAACGCCAGTTTTCTTTCTCCTGATAATGACGTCCCCTTGAGTAGTCCCCGCCCGGAGATCTGAATGGGGGACTATTTTACCTCCGGAATATTTTACCCAAGAGGACACCATCATCATTTAATCATACAGTAAAGCTGCAAGTCCTCGGGAAAAATTACGGCTGTAGTTTCCCCTTGCTTTCAGCCGTTCGCAGTACCAGCACAGCAAGGCCGTTTTGGTTGATGTTACAAGGCCAGATCAGTCAATCATCCAGACTGTTGCCCCTGCAACTACTGAAAAGGCTGCTGCCCCTCTTCAGGAACCACATGTTTGTCTGGCCTCTCAACAGATACCCCTCCGTTGTGGTTGCACCTACGGTACGGCCATCTGTATCGCTGAGGCACGCAAGCCTCCCCACCGACGGCCAGGTCCATGGTTCATGGGGGGGGCTGGTTTCTGTACAAATTGTAAATAGCCTTTCGCTCCATACCATGTATATACATTTCTTGTTTCTTGCTGATCACAAAACAAAGTTTTAATTATTGTGAATATACAATATAATAGAGCACATGATAAGATTTGTAGATGCTTTTAGGTGTTGGACCACAGCTCTGCAGGGCCAGTGAACTGTCCTGTGTCACAAGCAGAATGACATCATAGAGGAGGGAGCAGTCATCAGCCTCAAGTCCCGGCACCATTACACAAGAAGATGTATTCACGGTATACGAGTACTTATTCAGATCGCTGGCAACGCAGAAGGCACCAACCAGAACCTCTGAAAGACAAAGTTGGGAAATCTTACAGGGCTCTAGAGGAGATGGTCAAACAAGGAAACCGGAGAAAATCAAGTCATAATCACGCAATGGCAATGCCCTGCCACTCCAGCCCTTTATGAGTTCTGGGATGGGAGTGCTGCCAATGAAGAAATACTAAATAGGTCATTATGCAATATCCTCACCCCCAAAATCAGGCTCTTACCCTCACACATATGTTCTACTCAATGGTATCCAGATTTGAACGTTACGCAAAATGCCACAGTCTATGCCAGTCATTATTTTCGAGACAAAGACCACTGCTGTACTAGATTGAGCAGTTAGCCACCTTCCACGGACCTCGACTCCAGTAGCTGCAGTCGTCCGCCCGAGCTGGACCTCGTATACGGACAACTTGCTGACTTCACTCTTTTGGGTGACTTGCAGGATGACTTCCTTTTTCTGGCGACCATCTCCCTGGCCTGGGCTATGGGCTGCCCAACTACATTATTGCCATTCACCAGCCCCTGTGGGCCCTCAGTGTTGCTGAGCACCAACCAGTGGGGGCATACACCTTCGACTTCGGACATGCTGGGTACTACAGTTCAAACACTACTCTTTCTGGTGTTTACACTGTGTTCACAAGGTAGCCTAGTTGCCTGCTCTGAACCTGTCACACATCAGAAGTGACATTCAGCCGTTTTCAACCTTCTGTGGCCTCGTTGACCCTAGTGCCTAGTGCTGCTAGCACTTACTGCGTCTCTGGCAGGCAATTGCTGACATTAGCTCGCCACATGCTTCAAGCGACCAACATCATCGGAGGGTAACAGCCTTCCCACCAGTCGCGATTCCGCCTTTGTACCTGACATGTATGGAAATGGAAATGAAGTCCCATGCTTCTTAACAGAGCATACGGGAACAATGCGGGAGACCCGCGCCGCCGTACTAGGCAAGGTCCCGATGGAGGTGGTTCGCCTTGCCTTCCTCCGAGTCTGACATATATAAAGGACTATTACATTCAGAAATGGTTTACCCACGACCAGATGGGGAGAGAGCACTCCATCTGAATTTGTCAATGGCTGATTCTCCCGCCACTGTAGAGCGTCACGTCCTGAGCATTACGTTTTGGTGCCAGACGTTTTCAACGTCGTGAGTCCCTTCAGCTGCTATGTCGTTGCCACCTTTGACGGTACAAGTGTACTGAGTGACTTATTATTTTTTCTAGTCTCTTCTGCTTCTATGTATGATCATGGCAGGTGAACTGACGCCCATAGGATTTGAAAGTAAGGCTGTTTACGGCGAGGGAGATACGAGCAGTGTAATTTGCCAGACCATGAGTTGCCCTGTACTCATTCAGTGCCGTTTTCATGTGGTATGACTGACACTGTGGCCTACTTTGCACAAGCAAGTAGATATTAGGGGAGTTCAGTCGGTAATGGAACTCATTTTCCCTCAGCTAATTTTGATTGAAAAAATGCGTTATTTGTTGTGTGACATCGTGGAATATTCCCGTTTCAGTCCCTATAGTTTCGTAAAGTTCGGACGGTGGCGGCGCTAAACGTAGACTTCAAAATGGCGTCTGTAAAGGAGGTGCATTCCAAGCAGAGAGCTGTCGTTGAGTTTCTTTCGGCGGAAAACCAGAGCATCGCAGATACTTATAGGTGCTTGTAGAATGTCTATGGAGACCTGGCGGTGAACAGAAGCATGGTGAGTCGTTGGGTGAGGCCTCTGCCATCATCGCAACAAGATGCTGCAAGCCTGTCCGATTTCTCGCGCGTCGGCCAGCCGCACACAGCCGTAGGCTCTGCATTGTTGGTACATGCGGACACTAGCAAATGAGGTGATCGATGGATCACAGTCAAACACCTCGCCGCGCAACTGGACTTCTCAGTTGGCAATGCGGACACACTCGCCCGGCAGTTAAGATACTCAAAGTTGTGTGCCCGCTGAATTCTTCACGCCTGATAGAAGACCCTAAAGACCAGCGAAAGACCGACTGTGCGAATTGCTTGCGCATTACGAGGCTGATCGTGACAATTTCTTGCCGGGTTCGTCACTTCCAAGTGGAAACAAACAGAAATCCACGGAGTGGCGTCACACCACCTTTCCTCTGAAAAAGAAGTTCATAGCCGCGCCCTCAGACGGTAAAGCCATGGCGACCGTCTTCTGGGACTCTGATGAGATTATTCTGTTTGATGACCTCGCTCATGGTGCAAAGATGAACTCCGAAGAGTACTGCACTACCCTCAGGAAACTGAAGAAACAACTCCAGCGTGCTCATCGTCACAAAAATGCAAACGAACTTCTCCTTCTCCCTGACAACACAAGGCCTCGCACGAGTCTGCACATCTGACAGAAATCGCAAGTCTTCATTGGACTGTTCTTCCTCACCCACCCTACATCCCAGAGCATGCACCTTCCGACTCCCATCTGTCTGGCCCAAAGAATGATGCTGTCCACAGGAAACACTACATGGATGATGGAGATGTTATTGATCCAGCAACACATTGGCTCCGACATGGACCAGTAGAGTGGTACCATGCGCGCATACAGGCGCTTTCAGTAAAGTGGTGTAAGGCCATCACATTAAACGGAGATTATGGTGAAAAATAAGGTTTTGTAACCAAAAGAGTGGGGAATAATATGGCGTGTTGGAAACCTGAATAAAGGCAACCTGCTTTCAAAAAACCGTGTTGCATTACCTACTGAACGCCCCTCGTGCTTTGACAGCAGATAATATGTGTACGCAACAAAAGACGGAGGAAGGAAAGGAAACAAAAGCTTCATTCATTGACGTTACGCTGTTATTGGATTCGGCTGTAACTAATCTGATTAAGTCTTTTTTGGGCAAGGCCATGGAGGATATGTCACTATTCTTGGATAATTTCGAAGCTGCCATGGATCTTGACAGCCGGACGGACAAAGTGTGTTTGCAGATAACCAGATTTTGCTCGGTAGGCGAGGAGCAAATGTACATAATGTACTATGAGGGGTTGAATACAGCATGGCCATTTGAGCACTTAGGAACAGGCTTACTCAGTGATAGTGTGAACAGAACAGTACCAGATTCTTTTAGGAGAGCTCAATGGAGTATCCAAATGGCTTGATTCATATCATAATTCATAATCCACTGCAAGCGACAGTTTTCTCTAAAGTGATCTATTATGCATGGTATGCATGGTCTGACGCAAAATCATTGCCACACGTGAAATCTTCAGCAGTGTTAAAGAAGTTTCTTTCCCAAATGATATTCATAAGAAGAAATGTCACTGTGACAAACCTGCCTTCGCAAGATGCTCGCGGTGTTCGGAATTTCTATGTTTTGAATGTTTCTAGCATTGGTATCATCCAAGGGAATGCACCAAATCTTCCTGAAGAATAAACATAAGAATAAAATATAAGAATTAACATAAGAATGACATATGAGAGTGTGACAGTTTAAAAGGTTTGTAACCTCTGAAAATACCATGCACGCTTAACTGTATACTAAATGTTTGAAACCCAGTTGTAATTTTATGATTAATATAACGTCCTTGTATTCCCTAACTTGATAAAAAAAAAACGTTCGAGTAGCAACCTTCCACAGACACGTGTAGAGAAATGAAAAACATGGAATAAAATAAATACAAACAATACTCGGGCTTCAAATATGGCACACGAAACTAAGAAGCTAGAATGCTAAACGCTGCACCACCATTTCGGCTGAAATAATTACGTGCTAAGAGGCACATTAAGTAACTCGAAATCGTTGACCGTCGTTTTCTCAGAAACAGTCACCTATCTATGGATAACCTGAGACATGTGTTCGCTTATTTTGACTCCGCATCCACTGAGTGAAATTTCTGGGAAACCGGATTATGGCTCTTGTCATGTTCCCCTCGTAAGTAATAAGCTGTTCCTGTTTGTTTCTACTAGTAAGTCAATACAAGGGTCGCCAGATGCCTGAACAACAATGATTAACACAAAATAAAGGACTATATCCTATGACCTTCAGCCTGATTGGAAGCTGTTATTTAAAAGAAGGTTTGTATCACAGAACTGTCAAAAGAAAGCAATGTCCCTCACATATAAGTTCGGCTGATGGTCTTGGACAATCTACTTTCAAATGACATGGTATTAGTTAACTACCAAAATGATATCAAGAAGAGTTCAGTCACCACACATTTATTTCACAGATACCTACACACATAGGGAACTAAACATAGCGCATATTTTCGTTCAAAAGTCACAAGAAAAACATGAAGCATAAACTATCTCAAACACAAGTAATGCAGGTATGGCGGATCTGCAAGGTACTGGGATACACAGTGGAGAAGAGGCGTTACTTCCAGAAACTGCGACTTAATCGACTTTAAATAATGTGTCAGAAGTAATTGCGTTACCTGTAGTGATGAGGAGACGTTATACATGCACCAGAATTGATACGTGCACTGGGAAAGTTAACGAACAAGTCATGGTAACTCAAGATTCACTGCAGCAAACGTTGAGTCGCGAATTACGAAAGATTTGAAGTGATAAAATTAAGAATCATGACGACGGCTGTGAAACGACCCTAACTTAGTCGAAAGGTTCCTAAATTTCAAGTGATGCTGATCTCTGTTAAATCGTAGCACTGCAGCTAGAATACTTACCATTCTACCTGCCGCCTCGGATCTGAAACAATCAATCACTGCTCTCCGTGGATCTCAGAACCAGAAAGCTGCTGTTGTCCACCATTCTTTGACACCGAAAGTTCTCTCCATCGCTCTCCAGAACAGAATGTTAACTGTACCTATCGTTTCTCTAAGTCTGGTGTCTCGCCAAAAATAATTCCACCAAAAGCTCCTGTTAGCCAAACAGGACTCATGCCTGTATGTTGTCCTATTGATGGAGAGAAAATTTTCCGCACAAGACTCTCCTCTCGCCTTATGAGCCTCAGAAAGATAAACGCCACGATTAGCGGTCAATGAGAGCTACAGTTTAGGCGTCAGCCTATGAGACGTAAGCAAATGCTTGTTTCTCCCTCTACCATTCTGGTTATTTTTTGAAAGTGTCTTAACTCTTCCCACAGTTTTGGTAACCACCTTTGGTGTCGGTACAACTGCCAGAAGCGTTCCTACTTAATCAGCACGCTGTCAATTCTTGACTGGCGCCAGGGTGTCGCTTGGCGGCGTAAACTATCATCAATTTCCGATTTGTCCGCTGGTGCTATGGCATATGCAAAAGACGTAACTCCCTGGTTAATCAGAAGACTGTCTGCTCCGTTGCATATCGCCAAGACTGAACCACAGGGTATACGGGCCACCTTGCTGGAAGACGAACGTAACTTGGTTGTGAAACTCGGCCATCCAAACATAACCTCATACTAATGAATAACTAAAAAATGGGGCAAATAAAAGTGTCCCACACGAGTGGATACGATTGGACTGAGTGTATGCATATAACAATACCCCGTGACGTGCACACCACGTGTACACCCGCCACGTGATCCACAGCGGTTCAGAGCGTAGTGCGGGCTGTGCCAGTGTGAGTGTCGCTGTGCAGACGGGACGATGGTATTCACAGTGGAGCAGCGAGTGTTCGTTGTGGAAAGTTACGTTACAGCAAATTCGTTGAAACGTTGTGGACAATTATCTGCTGGAAGTTTAATGGTGTGAAAGTGCCACCAAAGAGAGCCATGTAGTGCTTAATGGTGTCAGGCAGGATCTGGTTTAGACAAGTCAAAAAACATTCCGAAACGTTCCCACACACCGGAAAATGTGGCAGTAGTTCACCAGAAAATGCTTCAGAGTCCGCCCATAAAGCCTGACGAAGCATGGAGCACATTTACTCAATCTTCGAGCATGACGGTTAACAGAGATCAGTCTCGTCGAGGCTCTAGCTGGCAACCCAGGTCACCTTACCTGTCAGGGTGCGATTACTTTGTATGGGGATCCCTCAAGTATAAGGTGTCGCAACAACCCTCATAGTCTTCAAGAAATGCAGCAGAGCATTTCGGATGAGACTGCAGCAATCCAGCATTCCAGCTTCGATCTGCCTTCAGCAACATGCTGACTAGCGCCCAAAAGTGCCAAGAGATGAATGGTGATCGCTCTCAACATTTGCTTCAGTCAGGTTAGTACTATATTTCCTTTCCTCTGCTGTATTTCTTTGTACTCTGGAACGCTGTTCTCTGGACCACTTTAATTTGCGCCACCCAGTATTATTTCAATAAGATCTGATTTGCTTCTTCCTTGACATGTTAAGAGGATAATCAAATTGTCTACCAAGATTCCGTTAAAAGAAGCTAATTACGAAGGAGACTGCAATTGTTTCTGCTCTGCTCAGGCTCACACTGAAATTACTGGTGGAAACCAATCTTAACCAAATTTTCATTTCAGCAGGTGGATGTCTTGTTCAAAAAGCGAGTAGTGCAACACACGCCAGCATCTTCCCATGTTCCTTTTGTTGATCTACCTTCTGTCATCCGTTGTCAGGTTGGATGTTCATATCAGCTGGATCCACACTGCCAGTTATAAAACATTCAAAGCTATAGGAAACAATGGCACAATTCTTTTTTAGAGGTTGGATGTACTTGGAAATATTGAGAAAGTGCCAAAAACCAATTAACAGTTAAGAAAAGCAAAAAGATATGAGAGGGATTTGACAGATATCTCTCAACATAATTCTAGAGGAGATGATCGAACAAGAAAACCAGAGAAAATGACGTAATCATCTGCTGGTGAATGGCGATGCCCTGCCAGTCCAGCCCACTACAAGTTCCAGGGTTGGAATCCTGCTGTTGGAGATAGACTGACTAACCACCCTCCCAGATCACACCCTCATCCTCAGACGTTTGTTTCTCCCAGCAATATTCAAGTGTGTATGTGATGCTGAACACCACTGTCTACACCAGCCATTCACTTTGAGATGACGACCACGGCAATACCAGATGGACTGCACCTGTCACACATCACCAGCAGCATGCCTTCTGCAGCCTATTAGCATGTGATGCATCTCTGGCAGTCAGTTGCTGACATCATCTTGTGGCGTATCTGCAGCCAACTATGTCACTGAAGCCAACAGCCTTCCCACCTGCCTTTGACCTAACATTAATACAGAACTGTTATATTCATGGATGTTTTACTAACGGCCTGTTGCCCGATTCCATTCACCACCACCTACACAACCCACGTCCTGATGGGAAGACAGCGCTCCATCCAGATTTGTCATTAGCAAATTCACCCATTATCATAGGGTCATGTCCCAACCTCTACAGAGAGTACACAGAGTGCGAAATTTTGTACACAAAACTGCCACCTGTGACAGCAACAATTTATCCAGCCTGGTTGGGTATCGGCTATATCTGAGTTTGTATAATAGATAAAGTTACCTCATTTCATGCCGGTTCAACTCCATGCCAAACCTAATCAGTCGTAGTGGTTGGTGACAGTTGCCGAGTTAGTCTCTTGGCACCACTTGTTTTAATGGGTGAGAGATCTGGAGAATATATTTGCCAGGACAACAGCCAAACGCACTATGTATCAATGTAGGTCAGAATAGCATGGGTAACATGCAGTCTTGTGTTATCATGTTGAAAATCAATGTCAGTATACTCTTTGACACTTCTTGAATACCTCGCCTCCAAACTATGGGTTAACATTTCTTGTTTCTTGTTTATCATCCATGATTCAGATCCACACAACAGCACTGGTAGAAACTTAAATCTCATATGTTTGTGAGTTTTATTTTTCAGATATTTGCAACATATTCCACAATTACTAATAAATCTATACATTTCTGTTTTGTATACACACTGCTGGCCACTAAAACTGCAACACCAGGAAACACAGCACATAATGATGTTTTAATTATTATGAGTATTCAGTACAACAGATAGAATACATTATAAGATTTGAATATGATTTGAGGAACTACAGAGTACAAAATTTCGTACATAGCACTGTCATCTGAAACAGAAAAAATTTCTCCAAACTGGCTGGACATCAAGTCTATCAGATTTCGTACGACGGACATGGGTACATGATTCCAACCATATGGCAGACCTGGTTGTCGACAGGTGGTGTGATAGTCTCTTGACAACCGATAAACACATGTTTTCAGTGGGTGATAGATGTGAGGAATGTGCTGTCCAGGGTAACAGTCAAACACACTTTGTATTGACGTAGGTCTGAACAGCACAGGTAACATGAGGTCTTGCAGTATCTTGTTGAAAGAGAACTTCATGGAGACTCTGGAGATGTGGTATAGCCATCAGCCTTCACACATCAGATATGTAAAAGTTATTGCCCAAAATTAGAGGCTATGCGAACAAGAGGTGGTCCTGTTGTGAATCAAATCATACCACATTCCACCCACGTGCTATGCATGTATGACGATAATGAATGCAATCTGGCAATGTTTGTTTTCCTCAAAGCCTCTCACTTGAAAGACGTCAGGTTTTTGCCAGCCATCTTCCATATTCCTTTATTATTTTGGTCATGTAGCGTTTTATTAATTCGTTAGTCATCCAACTGCAATTGCAGCAGTGAATATATCTGTCCAGCAACTGAATAATAACTTCTTTCAAAAATGGTTCAAATGGCTCTGAGCACTATGGGACTTAACTTCTGAGGTCATCAGTCCCCTAAAACTTAGAACTACTTAAACCTAACTAAACTAAGGACATCACACACATCCATGCCCGAGGCAGGATTCGAACCTGCGACCGTAGCAGTCGCACGGTTCCAGACTGTAGCGCCTAGAACCGCGCGGCCACCCCGAATATATCTGTCCAGAAACTGAATAATAACTTCTTAAAAAAATGGTTCAAATGGCTCTGAGCACTATGGGACTTAACTTCTGAGGTCATCAGTCCCATAGAACTTAGAACTACTTAAACCTAACCAACCTAAGGACATCACACATATCCATGCCCGAGGCAGGATTCGAACCTGCGACCGTAGCGGTCGCGTGGTTCCAGACTGTAGCGCCTAGAACCGCTCGGCCACCCCGAATAACTTCTTATTTCTGTAGCTTATACGTTTTGATAGTGTCAGTATCTGAACTTCCTTGCATGTGCGTTGTGTGAATGGAGGCTGTGCTGATGTTGCCTGTCATGGAAACAGAAATCAACCAGGATGTGGAGGGACCTAAGCAAGTAGTGTAGTACCTTGTTAGTGAGGAGTCGACGATCCCCAAAGACCTGAAATGCATTGTTCCAGTCTGCTGTCTGCGGAGCTGCGTTGGCGATTTCATGGCGCCAGGCCAAGGTGACGCAACAGGGAGGCTTTTAGAAAGCTGGGCAGCTAACTTCTTTTGGGGGGGGGGGGGGGGGAGCATGAAGGTATCTTCAAACAACTTAGTAGGCTTGGGGCCAGTGTATTGACCCTATAAGATAGGTCTTAGATGACAGATTAAACTGTTGAACGAACACAAGGGAGTCATTGGCACAGACATTGTGATGTCAATGTCTTCAGTGCGAGTGGCCTCAATTTTGGTAGTGGGAAACGATATTTTGATGTGATTGGATTTACGAAGAAATGCGACTCTTTGGCTGGAAGTTGTGTTGGAGAGAAGTCTTCTCATTGTTTCATCTAATATCGCTATTGTTACGTGAACCGTGATGGCGCAGAAATATCGAAAATAGGGAAGAAGACGCAGATTTTGAAGTCAGTAGTCAGGGAGTCAGTGCAAGGAGAAGCGTTTGCGAAGTCTGCGTGCAGCGACAACGCAATTGTGAGTACTGGAGGCTGCACATTTGAGACAAGTGCTTCTGTGCAGTACTCGAGGTCGCTTGTGTCTTTAGAGGGCGATTACTATTATCTTGACACCAGTGTTTTATTCCTGTGGGAACACCGGAACTTTTACATTGTGTGTTTAGGTACTAGTGAGTGTGAAAACTAGTGGTATTGTGCCATATTGTGCACATGTAAGGTAGGAATACACAGTCGGGGGTGCGGTCACGAATTCTTATTTGAAAGCGGGCTCGCAAGTCCGTGATGCTAGGAAGTACATTGGAATTGGCCGTGTCTCACTGGGTTTGGCGGCGCTCCAAAGGCGGAATGGAGCAGTTTCAGAGGCGCACCAGCATCAGCATCTTGTAGGCTACATATCACGGCAATGTGACACGGCCCCATGCTAATTTGTTAATTTAGGAATTTCCCGCAGCACCAACAAGTAGGTAAAGTGTTCCAGCTCTGGCCTATGCTGTAAGAGAGAGTGTGTTTCTTAGATCTAATGTGCTGAGTCACTAATACAAAGGGCAGTTAGTTACAGTTCTATAAGAATCGTCCATTTTATCACTGGGCAGTTCGAGTAAACCAACTCCATATGCAGACACTCGCAGTTAAAGTTCATTTTGCCTGTATTGTTAGGATCTGCTTTCTTTTCTTTTTTTGATGAAGGTTGTGCGACATAAAGGTTCTAGTTAAATTCAGCAATCTGTTGGGTATTCATATCCTATCATCGTTAGAGTTAACTAGCATGAGGGGATCCAGTTACTTATAGTTTGGAATACTTTGCTCAGATATAACTAAGTCATGTAAAACTCCTCTAACAGCGAATGGGCAGGAGACTTAAGAATTGAGATAATTTTTTCACATGGTAGAGTCTTGGATAATTACGAATATAATATACACTGAATCATAGTTTAAATCACCAGATCATACAAACACGAGAATTTTAGACGACAAAGGGAACAGTATTTTCTCAGTTTAAAGTATGGTTAGTATCACTGCAGCAGGCACATCTAAAGCATTGTAGCGATATCCGTAACTTCGCGCACACAAGGAAATCAGAGTTCATTGGGTACATATTTTTAACAAACATTGGCAGGATAAGGAGGGTAGATAAGTTCACTATTTTACCATTTATAGAGGATCTTGGAAGAAAGAAGAAATTGCTATACTAGAATACGAGTAAATGGCAAAATAAATACTCATTAGCATCATCATTATCTCCCTCTATCCATTATTCTGGAAACTTAACTTCATATCTATGAAATAATCCAGTAACTTCCACTAATATTCTTTTCCGACATTGCTTACAAGTAACAGTTCACCTCCTACGCTCAGATATATCCGTCATAATGCTATACGCAGAAGCAAAAATCTCAACAGACGATGCCGTGCCACCCACTGCTGTGTTCAGTGCTGTTGGACATATCACTGTCGGTACACCTCTCTCTGTTGTCTTGTCGAGGGAAGCTACAGCAATGATTGGCGTGCAGACGGTCCATCGTGCACCATACGCAAAAACACTGTCCGTGTGGATACTTGTCCTGCTGTAGGCAGGTGGATTTCTGACCCATGATATGTGACGTGGCTCGACGATCCTGTACGGCCGAGCAAACAATACGCCTGTCGAAGGTAAAATCTCCTCGGATGTTATGCCTTGTCATGTTCTTCTTCAGCTTCCATTACACGTTGGACGTTTCGATCCCTCTGCTGGGATCTTCTTGAGGTTAACAAACGGTGAACATCAGCAGATCCTAAAAAATATCCCAGAAGAGGGATCGAAACGTCGGTAGAAAAAGCTGAAGAAAAATTTGACACGGCCAAACACCCTAGAAAATTTTACCCACAATGATAACGGGACGAAAGCCTAAAGTCTTACGCAATACGTCTGTCCTCTCGGACGCTAATTTCTTGGGGCAGGTGAGATCCTGGATGGCTACGATGTTGGCCCTCCTGAACAAATCGATTGCATATTTGCATGACAGAGGTATGGTCTTGAGGAACTTGAGCAGCAATATCGCAGAAAGATAAACCACAGTCTCGATACGCCAGGATCAGCACCTGTCGAATTCCAACTCATACTGATCGACTTTCTTCTACATCTACAACTACATTCATACTCCGCAAGCCACCCAACGGTGTGTGGCGGAAGGCACTTTACGTGCTACTTCCTACTTATGCGAGGCGTAACACGACCTACTCACAAACAAGCAACTTCCAAAGGCGATCTCTGAAAGAGAAACATGCTGCATAATCTTTCCTTATATACAGAACTAGCAGACTCGGCAATGCAGACTCGGCAATGTTTCGCAATTGCTAAATATGTATGGGAGTCGGATATACGTCAGCATGTCCTCCCCCCATTTTCTCTATCCGTCACCCCATCTCCCTTCCTCTGTCCATCTCCTCCTCCTCCAACCCCTCTCCACCTCCTCCTCTTTCTCTTCCTTTCCATCTTCTCCTTCCCCCTCCCTACACCTATTCCCCCCTCCCTCTCCATCTCCTCTTCTCCCCTCTTTTTCACCTTGACACTTGTTTATTGTTATTGCCGACGAGACTTTGATTGGCAACTGAAGTCGCTTAAAGTGAATGGGTAAAGTGGTTGACATCATTGGTGTAATGGACTTGAAGAGTCCTCTCTTGCTGCTGGATCTGTGAGGATAGTGGCTTCAATGAGAATACGTTGCATAGTTTTAGTCTGCAAACGGGTTGGTTACAAAGTTTTCGGATCACAGAGTTTCGGATGACTCAGTTTCCATAGGAGAGACTATGACGTTACTCCACCTCCTTTGTGCAGCTGCGCTGAAATGCTGATCGTTGCATTTCCAAGCATGTAAGTATGACGTTTGTCGTATGTTACCTTTGTAGTGTCGAAATTCTAATGGCTAGTAGTTTATGTACCATAAGGGTATTTTGTATGACAGCCAGATATCTGAACAACTTATTGGACCGAACACTGATATGGGTGAAAGGTCATCAGAGACGTACCACAAACTCAGATTGAACAGGTGTGGAGGAAGTATCGACAGTTTCAGAAATTGTTCAGTACAAATTCCACCGCTAACAGTGCTGCAATTGCTCCCTGCCCGTCAGTAATGCAGCACAGTGCTCTTGTAATGGTGCTTACCCGTGTTTAAATGTAGACCACAGTAGCACTTGCAACCTACGTTCTGAATTATTTGCTGGATGTATTCCAATCTCTGTCTTCCCCTACAGTGTTTACCGTCTACAGCCCCCGCTAGTCCCATGTCTTAACAGATGTTTTACCATTCTGTTTCTTCTTCCTGTCAGTGTTTTCCATAATTACTTTCCTCGACAACTCTCCAGAGAACCTCCTCATTCCTTACCTTATAAGTCCACTTAATTTTCAACAGTCTTCTGCAACATCACATCTCGAATGCTTCGATTTTCTTCTTTCCTGGTTTTCCCGCAGTCCATGTTCCACTACCACACTATGCTGTGCTCCAAATGTACATTCTCAGAAATATTTTCCTCAAATTAAGGTCTATGTTTGATACTAACAGACTTCTCTTGGCCAGGAATGCCCTTTTTGCCAGCGCTAGTCTGCTTTTTATGTCTTCCTTGTTCTGCCCGTCATGGGTTATTTTGCTGTCTAGGTAGCAGAATGCCTTAAGTTCATCTACTTCGTGATTACGAATTTTTATGTCTGTTTTCATTTCTGTTATTCTCATTACCTTCGTCTTTCTTCGATTTATTCTCAATCCATATTCTGTACTCATTAGACTGTTCATTCCATTCCGCAGATTAAGTAATTCTTCTTCACCTGCACTGAAGATAGCAATGTCATCAGTGAATCTTATCACTGATATCCTTTCAGATTTGAGTTTTAATTACATTGTTGAACCTCTCTTTTATTTCCGTCATTTTTTTCGATGTATAGATTGAACAGTAGGGGTGAAAAACTACAACCCTGCCTTACGCCCTTTTCAATCCGAGCACTTCGTTCTTCATGTCCCACTCTTACTGTTGCCACTTTTTTCTTGTACATATTGTATATTACCGGCCTTTCCCTATAGCTTATCCCTATTTTTCTCAGAATTTCGAACATCTTGCACCACTTTAAACTGTCGAACGCTTTTTTCAGGTCGACAAATCCTACGAACGTGTCTTGATTTTTCTTCAGTCTTGCTTCCATTATCAGCCGCATCGTCAGAATTGCCACTCTTGTACCTTTACCTTTCCTAAAGCCAAACTGATCGTCATCCATTTTTTTCATTCTTCTGTATATTGTTCTTGTCAGCAGCTTGGATGCATGAGCTGTTAAGCTGATTGTGCGACGATTCTCGCATTTGTCGGCTCTTGCAGTCTTCGGAATTGTGTGAATGATGTTTTTTTCCAAAAATCAGATGGTATATCGTCAGACTCACACATTCAACACACCAACGTAAATAGTCGCTTTATTGTCACTTTCCCCAATGATTCTAAAAATTCTGATGGAGTGCCATCTATCCGTTCTGCCTTATTCGACCTCAAGCCTTCCACAGCTCTTTTACATTGTGACCCTGACACTGGATTCTCTATCTCCTCTATATCTACTCCCGTTTCTCCTCACATCACGTCATCACATAGCTCTTTCCGTCATAAAGGCCTCAAAGCACCCTTTGCTCCCTTCTCTGCACTGAACAATGGAAGTCCCATTGCACTCTTAATGTTACATCGCTTGCTTTTAATCTCACCGACGGTTGTATGGGATATGCTGAATCAGTCCAACCGACAATAATTTCTTTTTCGATTTCTTCAGTTTTCCTGTAGCCATTTCCCCTTAACTTCTATGCACTTCCTATTTATTTCATTCCTATGTGACTCGTATGACTGTATTCCTGAATTTCGTTCAACATTTTTGTACTTCCTTCCTTCATAAATTAGTTGGACTATTTCTTTCGTCACCCATGGTTTCTTCGCAGTTACCTTCTTTGTACCTGTGTTTTCCTCTCCAGCTTCTGTGATTGCCCTTTTTAGAGATTCCATTCCTCTTCAATGGAACTGCCTACTGAGCTATTTCCTATCGCAGTATCTATATCCTCAGAGAACGTCAAGCGTGTCTACCCATTCCTTAATACTTCCGTAACCCACTTCTTTGGGTACTGATTTACTTTGACTAGTCTCTTACACTTCAGCCAGCTCTTCTTCACTACTACTCCTGGGTACGCTTTACAATCCAGTATCCGATTTCGGAATTTCTGTCTGACCACGATGTAATCTAACTGAAATCTTTCAGTATCTCCTGGCCTTTTCCAGGTGTACCTCCTCCTCTTGTGATTCTTGAACAGAGTATTCGCTATTACTAGCTGAAGTTTATCGCAGAAGTCGATCAGTATTTCTCCTCTGACATTCCTAGTACCAAGCCCACATTCTCCCGTAACCCTTTCTTCTGCTGCTTCCCCTAAACCGCATTCCAATCCCCCACGACTACCAGATTTTCATCTTCCTTCAAGCACTGAAATACCGTTCAGTATCCTCATATAGTTTCTCTATCTCTTTACCTCCGGCTTGCGACGTCGGCATGTATACCTTAACTATTGTTGTCGGTATTCATTTGCCGTCGATACTGATGAGAACGACCCTACCACTGGACTGTTCACAGTAACTCAGTCTCTGCCCTACCTTCCTATTCATAACAAATCCTACTCCTGTTATACCATTTTCTGCTGATGTTGGTATTACTCTATACTCATCTGACCATAAATTCTTGTCTTCTTTCCATTTCACTTCACTGACTGCAAGTATATCTAGATCGCGACTTAGCATTTCCCTTTTCAGCTTTTCTATCTTCCCTAACACGTTCAAACTTCTGACATTCCGTGGCCCGACTCGTAGAACGTTATCCTTTCGTTGGTTTTCAATATTTTTCTTGTGGTCACCTCCCCCCTTGGCAGGCCCCTCCGGGACTCATCCGGAATCTTTTTCCAGTAGAGGGATTATCATGACACTTTTTCAACTACAGGCCACATGTCCTGTGGATACACTTTATGTGTCTTTAATGCATAGGTTTCCATTGCCTTCTGCATCCTCATGACGTTGATCATTGCTGATTCTTCCGCTCTTAGGGGCAGTTTCCCACCCCAACAGCATGAGAGTTCCCTGTACCTCTATCCGCTCCTCTGCCATCTTTGACAAGTCCGTTGGTTAAATGAGAGTGACTTCTTATGCCTGAAGTTTTCGGCCGCCATTGCTGATGATTTTTGTTCAGAACTTAAGCTGTTTGGGGTCGAATCCGGGACCGAGGACGTTTTGATTTGTAATCAAGGACGCTGCCCCTAGACCACGCATGCATGGGTACAGCCAATAGACTATGGAAATGGAAATTCACAGTGTAACAAGCCAGTATCCAGCAACGTGCTACAGAAACGAATATACTACCTGAGAAAAAAAAATTAAGAACCCGGAAGACATGGTCAGATGTCAGTGTTAGTTTCTACACGGCGGGTATGTAAATGATTAGAGTTGCAGTCCTCTATGACGGGCACGAGGGCCACCAGAGTGCATTAGTACGGTCCGCGTTTAGTATTGATAGGTGGTATGATATAGTTTATAAGTGACGTGAACAGCGTCAGCGATGGTGGATACCACTAAATGTCATCACAAATGTACTATAGTGCTGTTCCTTTTTTTTTTTTTACAGTTTAAGACTGATTTCTTTAAAAGAAATTTGACTTATCGCAGCACATCATTAATCGACTATGAAGGTGATCATTAAATGATCGAAGCTAGTTATCGTTGGTGACAAATTGCAATTGAAACTGTTACAATAAATATTTTATGAAACATATTATACATCTGCGGCATCTCTTATTACAATATGTTACCCATTGTGACTATTTTTGTTGTTGTCTTTATCCTAAAGCGATTTCCGATAGACTATAATAACATACTAAAAATGAGAATTGTCAGAGTCAAAGAACAAATATTCAGGCCATAAAGGGTTACCCATTTACTTTAGCCATCTGAATATCACTTGCCAAACAACATTATCGAGCGCCTTTCCCATGATTACAAAGTCAGCGTAGGATGACTTATTTTTCTGTATTTGTTTTCGGAAAAGAAGCCACAGCACCAAGATGATCTCTCTTGTGACTGAAACGCGAAACTGACTTTCATTAACGTATCCTCCATCTTATTTTCTCAGAACTTTCCTAACAAGAATTCTTTAAGCACGTTGTAAGAGGCTTAAGGTTTGATACAACTTCTGACTTACATACGCACCTTATCAGTTTCAACATCATCGTTTTCGCTTCTTGTAGAATGTTATCAGTCTTTTCGTGTTCATCTACTCCATTTTCTCATCCTATTACACACTCTGATAATGGTGCCCCGACATATAATTCCCAAGCGTATTTTCATTTCTTCACCAACTCTTCACTAAACGCCAATTTTCCCCCCATCTTTTTCTTTTATCCTGTGCAAAAGAGTTCTTTTGCACTTTGCTGTTATGTACATCACATGAGGTTTTTCATTTGTGATATTTGTTTCCCACTTCTTAGCACATTTCATAGAGAAATGCTAACAGTATCGTGGGTGAAACATGTGTGTCGTAATAACTGGTGCAAAAGAAGGACTCGGTCCTGATTTCAGTTCTCAGCATGGTGAACGTTAGCACCAACCGGAGAAATGGAGCACTGGGAACGTAGTGGGTATGGACAGCTCAGCTTCAGGCGACGAGGGAACCATTCAGCCACACGTGGTAGCCCGCAGACACAGGCGGTACTGTGTCAGTGGGTCGCCGCCAATACCCTGTGTGACGTCACTGGCAGCACCCAGCCGCTGTCTCCTTTCGCCTCAGTGCAGAGCATCACGTCACCGCGCCGGCATCCGCGTGGCGTCTCTGACGGGCCGTGCGCTTCCGCATTCGCCGGAGACGACGGAAATCAAGTCGCTTCCGCGACACAAGGAACGCATCCGCAAAATAAAATACTGCACCATTTACACTAATTGTCCAAAGTACGTCGCGTGGCACCTGGATACCATTGAATGTTGTCACAAGTGCGCTATAATGCACACGGGTATGCAGCACCTCCGTGTCCTCCATATTGATCACTCTATGTCTGACGCTGTTCACGTCCCTTATAAAGCATATCAGATCAGCTCCCGCGAGATCTACAGTGAGTCCGAGAAGTCCCCATAAATCTAGGTCCACACAGTGTATTGGAATATTTACGTAAAAGCTATGTATTCAGCGGATGTCAAGTGCATCATCGAACCTATGCATCTCCATCTTCTCCTTAATATCTTACAGGGTATCTAAGACGTTATGCTTCGGAAAGCTTCCCCAAAAATTGGGTGTGTGTCGACATTGAAGCACATGAAAATTGATTATAATGAGTTGTCCCGCGTAGTAAAGTCCAGTTCGTGGTGGCCATCTCAGTGGGACTAGAGGTGTTACTGAAGCACACCCAAACTAGTTTCCACGAAATTATTGATCAAGAACCCCACGCATCTAAATAGTAAGGTGTGCTGGAGCTCCATCCTGTTGTAAGTACAGTTGATGGATGGTTCCCTTGACTTTTAGTTGAGGTTTTCGCACTACAATTTAACCAAGTGTCCCTGATCCTTTGTCATGCAGCTACACTATGTAATGAAAAGTATCCGGACACCTAACTGAAATGACTTACAAGTTCGTGGCGCCCTCTATCGGTAATGCTGGAATTCAATTTGGTGTTGGCCCACTCTTAGCCTTGATGACGGCTTCCACTTTCGTTGGCATACGTTCAATCAAGTGCTGGAAGGTTTCTTGGGGAATGACAGCCCATTCCTCATGAAGTGCTGCACTGAGGAGAGGTATCGATGTCGGTTTGGTGAGGCCTGGCACGAAGTCGGCGTTCCAAAACATCGCAAAGATGTTTTATAGGATTCAGGTCAGGACACTGTGCAGGCCACTCTATTGCAGGGATGTTATTGTCGTGTAATCACTCCGCCACAGCTCGTGCATTATGAACAGGTGCTCGATCGTGTTGAAAGATGCAGTCGCCATCCCCGAATTGCTCCTCAACAGTGGGAAGCAAGAAAGTGCTTAAAACATCAATGTAGGCCTGTGCTGTGATAGTGTCACGCAAAACAACAAGGGGTGCAACCCACTCCATGAAAAACACGACCACACCATAACACCACCGCCTCTGAATTTTACTGTTGGCACTGCACACGCTGGCAGATGACGTTCACCGTGCATTCACCATACCCACACCCTGCCATCGGATCGCCACATTGTGTACCATGATTCGTCACTCCACCCAACGTTTTTTCCACTGTTCAATTGTCCAACGTTTACGCTTCTTACACCGATTGAGGCGTCGTTTGGCATTTACCGGACTGATGTGTGCCTTATGAGCAGCCGCTCGACCATGACATCCAAGTTTTCTCACCTCCCGCCTAACTGCCATAGTACTTGCAGTGGATTCTGATGCAGTTTGGAATTCCTGTGTGATTTTTTGGATAGATATCTGCCTATTACACATTACGACCCTCTTCAACTGTCAGTGGTCTCTGTCAGCCAACAGACGAGGTCGACCTATACGCTTTTGTGCTGTACGTGTCCCTTCACGTTTCCACTTCACTATTACATTGGGAACAGTGGACCTAGGGATCTTTAGGAGTGTGGAAATCTCGCGTACAGACGTATGACACAAGTGACACCCAATCACCTGACCACGTTCGAAGTCCGTGAGTTCTGCAGAGCGCCCCATTCTGTTCTCTCACGATGTCTAACGATTACCGAGGTCGCTGACATGGAGTACCTAGCAGTAGGTGGCAGCACAATGCACCTAATATGAAAAACGTATACATAAGAATTCCTTAGAACAAAGCTTTTAGCTAACACTCTTAATAAAGCTTCTGAAACTATGACTGTAGTGTTCATATCCACCTTGTATATGTTAATTTAGCAACCAAAATGCCATAAACGACTCTATGATAATTTAATTCTTTTTTAACTTTGTGAATTATTACAGCTATTATACCAGAGGTTGAAAATACCGCTACAGCTGTAAGGTTCTTTTATTCAGAACAAGACCGGTTTTGGGCTCTTACACGCCCATCTTCAGATGTTATAACTTCGTGCTGTGACCCCGAGCGACACAGTGGAGGCGTACAGAACATGGTGTATTACCAGCGAGCGTAGAGCACTCCGTGTTGTGTCCTGTCACCCACAGATACTGGCGTCTGCCTGGTAATTCCCCCAGCTTGGAGTAGGAGCAAAGGTGCTCTGCGCTCGCTGGTAATACACTGCGTCCTGTACTCGTCCATCGCGGCGCTCGGGGTCACAGCACGAAGTTATAACACCTGAAGATGGCCGTATAAGAGCCCGAAACCAGTTGTGTTCTAAATAGAAGAACCTTACAACTGTAGCTGTATTTTCAGCCTCTGGTACAATGCTCAGTTGCGGATGTTCCTCGGACAGGATTGTTTACAGTTATTATAATTTTTGTTTTCAACGGTCTTCTGTCTCATATAAAGGGGCCTGCCACAGTTTCTCCTCCTGTGCTAAACTATTCACCTCAAAGCGGCACCTCCATTCAACTCCTCAATCATTGCTTGTATATATTCTAATCTCTTGTCTTCCCCTACGATTTTTGCCCTATCTGGCTCCCTGCGGAACCTAGAGATTTATTACATGATGTCTTAACACATCACATGTTTTCTTCTAGTTAGCGTCTTTCTCATTTCGTATCAGTTGTCGTATGTTTTTGTATCACCGCATATCAAACGCTTCGATTCTCTTATTTTCTGGTATTCCTACAGCCCATGCTCCACTTCCGTAGAACGCTGTACTCCAGATGTTGATTCTAAGTGATTTCTTTCTCAAGTTCAGTTCTACGTTTGACGCTAGTAGACTTCTGTTGGCATGGAATGCTGTCTTCGCCCGCGCTAGTCTATTTCTTATAACCTCCTTGGTTCGTCTGTCATGTGTTATTTTTCTTCCAAGGCAACAGGCGTCTTTGACTTCTTCTACTTCATGGTCCCATGCTGATTTTCCCACTATTACTTCGCCTATTTCTGTTTAATACTTTTGCCTTCCTTTGGTTTTCTCTCAATCCAGATTTTGTATTCAGCAGACAATTCACACCACTCAGCTGTTCTTGAAAGTATAGTTCATTTTCACAGGGCTATTCATAAAGGAACTACCATTTACTTTATTTTTTTAAATGTGAATACAGTTACAGAATTTGTTTTACAATGCTGTGAATAGTTTCCAACCACTTTGAAACATTTGTTGTAGCTTTTGACGAGCTCTGAAATTCCGCAATCGCAGAATCTATCGCCTGTGACGGAATCCAACTTATATCACTGGATTCAGCTCTTCGTCATCGCCAAAGTGCTTCGAGCCAAGCCTCTTTTCCGGGTGCGTGAAGAAATCATAGTCGCTATGTGCCAACTCAGTGCTGTAGGGAGAATTGTGCAATACTTCCCATCTGAACACTAGCAATTGATCGCGCTGTACGCAGATGGGCGTTGTCATACAGGAGAATCATACCAGAGCTCAATATACCACGACATTTGTTTAGAATGGCCCTTCTCAAGTTCGTTAGTGTGTTACAGTACGTTTCAGCGTTAATTGTGGCATTTCTCCTCAAAGACTTCACTAGCAAGGTTCCTCTTCTGTGCCAGAAGACAGTTACCATAAGTTTCCTGCTTGAAATGACTTGACGACAATTTCAGGTTTTTCCGGTGGGCGGTATTACCCCACTGTGTTGACTGAAGTTTTGTTTCTGCATTCGCTTACCGCACCAATGTCTCTTGTCCTGTCACAGTCTGGTCGAGAAAACCGTTACCGTCTCTTTCGTAACGCAAAATAAAGGACAGTGGTGATCCTTCTGTTCCTCAGAAGAAAGCATAGACACCCATCTAGAATTAATTATGCGGTAGAACAAATCTTCGGTAATCTCTTTGTATAGGAGAGTACGAATACTTCGATCCCCGGCTGGGTCGGAGATTTTCTCCGCTCAGGGACTGCGTGTTGTGTTGTGTTTATCATCATCATTTCATCCCCATCGACACGCAAGTCGCCGAAGTGGCGTCAACTCGAAAGACTTGCACCAGGCGAACGGTCTGCCAGACGGGAGGCTCTAACCAAACGGCATTTCAAGTACGAATGCTGTGTGGATAATGGACACAAAGCTCACAGATGGTGAATCAGCGATTTGCTCTAATCCTTTCGTCTACCAAAGGAATCGTATCTGTATTCACGATACTCGGTCGACCACTTTTCTCTTAATTGTGAACACTGATTCAGCCATTTTTTGAACATACGGCGCTATTGTCTTACAGCACCTTCAGTGATTAAGTTTGGCCCATAAACTTCTAAACGGTCTCGATGGATTTCATTAACTTTACAGTTTTTTGTTTTGTTTTTTTCCTCAAGAAACCTTATTACAGAACGTATCTCACAATTGCCAGAACTTGTGATTTCACACATTTTGAAAGCACTTGGCTCGGAGAGGAGGAAAGACACGACCTTAATTCTCTGCTGCTCCCAGCGTCCTGGTTCACTCTGTATTCCACCGCAAGAATAACGCCACTATCTCTACTATTACGCATGCTATATCAAAACGGAAGTTACTTTATGAATAGCCATACATGTCATCAGCGAGTCGTATCACTGATAGCCTTTTGCTCTGAAGTTCAGTCATACTTCCGAGCCTTTTGGTTTATTTTCCTAATTATTACTTCGATATTCAGGAGGTCCCAGAAGTGTTTCGACAAACTTCTAGGGGTTGTAGGGGATGTCTTGAGGAACAAATCGAAGATAGAAACCTGTGTCCGGAAACGTCATCCAATGACGCTACATAGCAGCGAAGTTATAGACGCCTTCGCCCGCCACTAGGCCACCGTTTCTGCAGCAAACATGACTTTGTACGCTGACGGACCGAAGGCGGAACGTCTCGCAATATCATTTGTTTTTCAGTGGTCGCGACTGATTGCCACCACCGCCAGTGGAGAAGATAGTGCTGACTACAGTGTAGACAGGTCTCTCCTCCAATTAATGCGGTAGTGGATGACGGTTTCGAACATGGGTTTCCATCTGCAGTTTATTTTTTTCCTCTATACCAAAAAACATTGGAAATTTTAGAGAATCATAGGAGAAAAATAAGCCAACGGCCTTGCTGCAGTGGTAACACCGGCTCCTGTCAGATCACCGAATTAAGCGCTGTTGGGCTGGGCTAGCTCTTGGATGGGTGACCATCCGATCTGCCGAGCGCTGTTGACAAGTGGGATGCACTCAGCTCTTGTGAGGCAAACTGAGGAGCTACTTGACTGAGAAGTAGCGGCTCCGACCTGGGAAACTGACATACGGCCGGGAGAGCGGTGTATTGACCACATACCCCTTCATATCCGCATCCAGTGTCGCCTATGGGCTGAGGATAACACTGCGGCCGGTCGGTACCGTTGGGCCTTCATGGCTTGTGCGGGAGGTAAGAAAAGTAAACCCTGGATGGTAACCCGTGTCCGAAACCGTCACCCAACGAGACAACAGAGCATCTCATTCGCAGCAGCAGGCAGCTGCGCTGGTGAACTGCGCGGTCTCAGGTGCTTTGTCACGGTTCGCGCTGCTCCCCCCGTCGGAGGTTCGAGTCCTCCCTCGGGCTTGGGTGTGCGTGTTGTCCTTGGCGTAAGTTAGTTTACATTAGATTAAGTAGGGTGTAAGCTTAGGGACCGATGACCTATGCAGTTTGATCCCACTGTATCTTACCACAAATTTCCAAATTTCACAACAGACAAAGCCTTTCTACCAACAGCGAGCTCCATCTTTTCCACTGGCGACCGTGACAATCAGTCACGATCACTATAACAAACAACATTCCGAAATGTTCCGCCTGCGGTCCGTCAGCGTACAAAGTCACGTTCGCTGCCGAAGGTATGACCTAGTGCATGGCGCCTATAACTTCGCCACTCCGTAGTGTCGCTGGAAGGCATCCTTGATCTGTTCAAGACTCCCTCTACAAATCCCTTGAAGTTTGTCACAACATTTCTAGGACACCCTTCCATACTGTCTCCTCTGTGTTCGAGTACGTACTGTACAACTCTGACCATTAAAACTGCAACACAGAGTGAATAGCAAATAACGAAATTGTATATGCTGTGTGTAATTTGGGGATATACATGGAGTGAAATTTAACATAATAAACTGCTAGCTCTGGCAACAAAGGCTCCAAATCGGCAGGGCATCCAGTTGAACTGACCTCGGATGCATATACAGGTATATTATTCCACTCTGCTTCAATTCTGTGCCCGCGTTCACAAATCATATTGGCTGGCGAGTGGTGGTGTTCCGGTCTCCTTGGAATCTATTACCAGATGTTTTCAGTGAGTGAGGGATCTGGAGAACGCACTGGCAAGGGCAATAGTTGAACACACTCTGTAATGAGGTGTGTCAGGATAGCACAGGCAACAAGTGGTCTTGCGTTATCTTATCGAAAGGTAACTATGCGGAGGTCTCGAAGACAGCGAAGTGCCACCGGTTTAAACAAGACAGAAATGCAACGTCTGCTTTCCAATTTACCGAGCACATCTGAGGTTATAGTGCTATGTATTCCAAGGCAAACCACACTGTCATGCCAGATGCTGGTATATATATCGATGACGTACACAATCTGACAACATTCTTTCTCGTCAAAGTTTACACGAAATAACACATAGCACAGAAAACCGCCACTGGTCTGAAAATGCAACGCAGTTCCTCACTGTGTCCACAACTATTGTTCGGCGTAACTCTGAGTTCCCACTTGCAAGCCACTGAGTGTGGCTCTCCTGAAGCCATCAGTTCCATATTCGCATGACATTGTCAGATCGCTTTTGTCAGCGTCAGACCTCCCAGCACTTGACCTGATGGTCTGGGCAGCCACTGGATGCACAACACAATCAGTTCAGTTTTGCATAGCCAGTGGTTTGTACACCGACCAGTAATAATGTGTAACTATAAACCAGAGTCACAATAGGCCGCGATCTTGACGCTGTGGAATTCCGACTCTTCCTGGTGGATGCTGCTCCCTATACAAAATACACTCTAAGTAAAAAAACTAAAATAAAATAACAACCGCACCACGGAGGAATTATCCAAATAGGATGCAAATCGTGAGATGTGTTGTGCATGCACAGTGAAACAAATGATCATAATTTCCCAAAAATCGGATGATTTATCAAAGGAGAGAGCTTCACAAACTGAGCATGTCAGTAACGCTTCTGGCCGATATGCAAGCAGTTATTTGGCTTGTTATTGATTGACATAGTTGTTGGTGTCCTCCTAAGGGACACCGTGCCAAACTCTATCGAATTGGTGCGTTAGATCGTGAAAATCCCGAGCTGGCTAGAGGACCCTGCCTAAAATGCCACGAACGTTCTCAATTGTTGAGGGATCAGGCGTCCTTGCTGACGAAGGCAGGGTTTGGCAAGCACGAATACAAGCAGTAGAAACTCTCGCCTTGTGTGGGAGGGCATTATCTTGCTGAAATGTAAGCCCAGGATGGCTTACCATGTAGGGCAACAAAAAGCAACATAGAATATCGTCGATGTATCTCTGTGCTCTATCGGTGCCACGGATGGAAACCATAGGGGTCCTGCTATGAATAGAAATGGTAGACCAGACCATCAATCTCGGTTGTCGGGCCATGTGGTGGGCGACAATCAGGTCTGTCTGACGTGACTCCATACACGTCTTCGCTGGTCATAGGGGCTCCGTTCTAAGCGGGGCTCATCACTGAAGATAATTATATTCCAGTTCATGAGATTCCAGGCCGGAGACGTATCTCTCCCTAACTGAGAATATTTGAAGCATTATGGTCAGGGCCTGCAACCAGCGTGGGATTTTGACAATTTAACGCGCCAGTTGGAGAGATTTTGGCATGATATCGCTCAGGAGGACATCCATCAACTCTGTCAATCAATGCCGAGCCGAATAATTGCTTGCATAAGGACCAATGGTGGACCAACGCGTTAGTGACTTGCTCTATTTGTGAAGCTCTTTCTTTTGAATAAATCAACAAATTATTCAATTTCTGCGAAATCGTAATAATTTACTTGTCCGTGCAAGTACGTATCTCATCTACTGATTTCCGTCCCATTCGGATAATTCATTCGTGGTGCGTCTTTTTTCTTTCTTAGAGTGCTTAACACAATCTTCTCCAAACAAACAATATTAAAACTTCATTTGTAAATGAGAAATCCGCTGTGCAGTCTTTTCTTATATACAGAATGTAGACGGCATTACTCTTGCCTAGTTTGTGCGGTTGTGCTGAAATGCTGATCATTTGCATATCCAAGCATGCAGTAAACTTCATGCCAGTTTGACGTTTGTTGTACACCATCCTCATCGTGATGCAATTTTAAAATCAGCAGTATGCATTACGCATCTTCGCCTATATACACTACTGGCCATTAAAATTGCTACACCAAGAAGATGACGTGCTACAGACGCGAAATTTAACCGGCAGGAAGAAGATGCTTTGATATGCAATTGATTAGCTTTTCCGAGCATTCACACAAGGTTGGTGCCGGTGGCAACACCTACAACGTGCTGACATGAGGAAAGGTTCCAACCGATTTCTCATACACAAACAGCAGTTGACCGGCGTTGCCTGGTGAAACGTTGTTGTGATGCCTCGTGTAAGGAGGAGAAATGCGTACCATCACGTTTCCGACTTTGCTAAAGGTCGGATTGTAGCCTATTGCGATTGCGATTTATCGTATCGCGACATTGTTGCTCGCGTTGGTCGAGATCCAATGACTCTTAGCAGAATATGGAATCGGTAGGTTCAGGAGGGTAATACGGAACGCCTCGTATCACTAGCAGTCGAGATGACAGGCATCTTATGCGCATGGCTGTAACGGATAGTGCAGCCACGTCTCGATCCCTGAGTCAACAGTTGGGAAGGTTTGCAAGACAACAACCATCTGCACGAACAGTTCGACGACGTTTGCAGCAGAATGGACTATCAGCTCGGAGACCATGGCTGCGGTTACCCTTGACGCTGCATCACAGACAGGAGCGCCTGCGATGGTGTACTCAACGACAAACCCGGGAGCACGAACGGCAAAACGTCATTTTTTCGGATGAATTCAGATTCTGTTTACAGCATCATGATGGACGCATCCGTGTTTGGTGACATCTCGGTGAACGCACATTGGAAGCGTGTATTCGTCATCGCCATACTGGCGTATCACCCGGCGTGATGGTATGGGATGCCATTGTTTTCACGTCTCGGTCACCTCTTGTTCGCATTGAGGGCACTCTGAACAGTGGACGTTACATTTCAGATGTGTTACGACCCGTGGCTCTACCCTTCATTCGATCCCCGCGAAACCCTACATATCAGCAGGATAATGCACGACCGCATGTTGCAGGTCCTGTACGGGTCCTTTTTGGATACAGAAAATGTTCGACTGCTGCCCTGGCTAGCACATTCTCCAGATCTCTCATCAATTGAAAACGTCTGGTCAATGGTGGCCGAGCAACTGGCTCGTCACAATACGCCAGTCACTACTCTTGATGAACTGTGGTATTGTGTTGAAGCTGCATGGGCAGCTGTAACTGTACACGCCATCCAAGCTCTGTTTGACTCAATGCCCAGGCATATCAAGGCCGTTATTACGGCCACAGGTGGTTGTTCTGGATACTGATTTCAGAGGATCTATGCACCCAAATTGCGTGAAAATCTAATCACATGTCAGTCCTAGTATAATATAGTTGTCCAATGAATACCCGTTTATCATCTGCATTTCTTCTTGGTGTAGCAGTTTTAATGACCAGTAGTGTAGCAGATACTCGTATACTGACGGGGGGAAAATCGCAGCACCAAGAAGGAGTTGTGTGACGTAAACGAAAGTTTGTAGGCGTGCTTCTACATCTGAAAGACGATGTCTACCAGAATTTTGCGCCAGTCACGTAAGACTGGCGCTAGTAGCGACAGTATGAGGATGCAAATCACGTTTGCTTTAAATAAACGCTGTAACGGTCGTGAGCATTAGTTACTTTTGAGCCCGCATCTCGTGGTCGTGCGGTAGCGTTCTCGCTTCCCACGCCCGGGTTCCCGGGTTCGATTCCCGGCGGGGTCAGGGATTTTCTCTGCCTCGTGATGGCTGGGTGTTGTGTGCTGTCCTTAGGTTAGTTAGGTTTAAGTAGTTCTAAGTTCTAGGGGACTTATGACCACAGCAGTTGAGTCCCATAGTGCTCAGAGCCATTTGAACCATTTGAACCATTTGAGTTACTTTTGAGATTGGACGCGGTGAGCTGATTTGAGTCAAGAATGCCTTAAGAGCGACAAAGACACCATTATCAAGGCCTCATTGAGTTTGAGCAAGATCATGTAAAAAGCCTATGAGAAGGTAGATGTTCCTTCTGCGATACTGCAGAAAGACTTTGTAGGAATGCAGCTACTGTACCTGATGGCTGACAGCAGTGATGACGAGAATATACAGGCGCAAGAAGACAGGGTTGACGACTGTAACGTAGTACTACCGAGAGGGAAGACCATCATTTTTAACGTATGGTCCTGGCGCATCGTACTGCATCTGCAGCAGCAATTTGAACAGCAGTTGGCACCGCTGTGACACAATGAACTTCAAAGACGGCTCAGAGCCAGACACCCTGTAGAGTGTATTCCACTGATCCCCCAACCGCTCCCATTTTTGATTTGAGCAAGAGCTCACTATAGGGCAGGATGGATGTCTGCTGTGTTTTTCGATGAACACTGCTCCTGCCTAAGTACCGGTGATAAACGTGTGTAGGTTAGGAGAAGGCCAGTTGAGGACCTGCAGCCAACCTGTCTGAGTGCTAGACACACTGAACCTACACCTGGAGTTAGGATCTGGGGGTGCGATTTCGTAAGACAGCAGGAGCACGCTTGTGGTTATCCCACCCACCCAAACTTCATAATTGTACGCCAGTTCGGTTTTTCGACTTGTTGCCATGCCATTCGTGAATAACATTAGAGGGTATGTTTTCCAATAACATGCCAATCGTCCACATAACGCTGTTATAAACCAACGTGCTTCACAGAGCATCGACATGTTGTCTTGACCTGCTCAATCAACACATCTGTCTCCAATCGAGTGGTATGGGACAGCATCGGACAACAGTAGAAGGACAAGGTTCTTTTCGCCTCAAATTGCGGGTCGCCTACATCAAGGGCAAGTATACATTCAAGTGTAAACCTGTTGTTCACTTTTATTTTACAGGTCGTTACCTATTATTCTGCTACGAGGATAATCACCAACGGGGGATAATATGTCCTTTTGATTGACAGGTCCTATGTCACCCCCACCCCTTCCACCCTGTTGGAAACCTGGCACCACTTCTGATATCAAATTAACTGACCATCAAATTGATTAAAAAATTCGAGAGAAATAGCTCAATTTTGTCACTTTCTGCTGTGTCGTCCGAACAACACAAAGCCAGGGCAAAAGCAGCACAGGTGCAAAGATGTGAGCTGGTGCCGGTGCCATTGAGACTCGCCACTTGCGCGAGTTCCACCAGCACCATGGGTGACGCAGAGGATGAAGATATCGACCTCGCATCGACCAACCGGCGGCCGAGTACAATCCACCAATGACCAGACGACAGCTGACAGAAGCCTACTTCGAAGATAGAGGAGCAGCTCACACCCACTTGGTTATAGATCATCGTCCAGGGCTGACCTAGACAGGGAACGTCGATTAGTGAACTCTTAGAAGGAAACAGACAGTTGTTGTAAATTGCATTTGCTATGTATGTGAAGTTTACCCATGATTATCTGTACTTCGCCATTGAGGGCCTTTTAGTGTTATATTACATGCAGTGTTGCAGACTTCAGTATTCAACAAGTGACAAAGATGAGTACACCTTTTTCACTCATTTGTGTTACTTTGTTACTAATTTGTTGGAGTGCTTTGTTCTCCTATCCCGTTACCTGAGTCTGGGGCACAGCTGTGAAATAGTGGAAGGGAGAAATTGTCTTAGTGGTGCACTGCACCAGAAGCCATTTCATGATCTAACAAACTCGCCGTACTGTAAAAACAGTGGCAACTCAGCCTCCTCAGCAGTAGCGACGAGGATTTTACAAATCTGTCTACAGGGGTTTACAAAATTTTTATGAGCTGCTTCAGGTTATTCAAATAGCCCCCGCCCATCCCTACAACTCTATCAATTTGGCTGACTAATTAACTAATTAATTAAATCAATTTTCCTTGCTTCCCTCCCCCTTCTCGAAATACTGATTGATGGATTGTATTGCATGGATATATTGATTAAACAATTTAGACAATGGGTGGAATATTGTTTACTTAAAAAAATTAACAGGATAGAAGGTGGTGTATGGACTATAGTTTATTTTAAAAAATTGTCAGGAAATGGATTGCGGTGTGTAGAATTTTAAGCAACTGCGCCGCTTTTTCATTCTGATTACATGAGGAAACACACAATACGCTGTCACAGATCGCTTAAACATATGTGAAAAACTTTCTGTTGTCTCGCCACCCGTGTATGCTACCCCAGTCCCGCATCCCAGGGCCCACGACGGCTGCCGTGCCACACCGTCCACAGCCATCTCATGTGGTCTGTATGCATGAACCAACCTGTCAGATACCGGCGCATGCGAGACACTTTTCATCCAAAGCAAATACCTGACATGCGAATACTGCTGAAGTTAATAAATAATTAATTTCAGGGCACATGATCGGCAATAGGGTTATGTTTTTGACGAGAAATTTCTCTAAATAATCCAAACTTATTATTATTTGACGTTACGATTTGAAGCAGTGTTGTATGAAATGATAGTTGGAATTTCAAATTTCGATGTGAATTTATACTGACACAGTTATGGAGTTCCCGACCACTACAGGTCTGCTAACTGTATTTTCATTTTTAAAAGTACTGTTGTTGTTGTGGTTTTCAGTCCTGAGACTGGTTTGATGCAGCTCTCCATGCTACTCTATCCTGTGCAAGCTTCTTCATCTCCCAGTACCTACTGCAACCTACATCCTTCTGAATCTGCTTAGTGTATTCATCTCTTGGTCTCCCTCTACGATTTTTACCCTCCATGCTGCCCTCAAATACTAAATTGGTGATCCAGTGTATTCATCTCTTGGTCTCACTCTACGATTTTTACCCTCCATGCTGCCCTCAAATACTAAATAGGTGATCCCTTGATGCCTCAGAACATGTCCTACCAACCGATCCCTTCTTCTAGTCAAGTTGCGCCACAAACTTCTCTTCTCCCCAACCCTACTCAATACCTCCTCATTAGTTATGTGATCTACCCATCTAATCTTCAGCATTCTTCTATAGCACCACATTTCGAAAGCTTCTATTCTCTTTTTGTCCAAACTATTTATCGTCCACGACTATAGAGTAAAAGTACTATAGAACGCCTAAGCTGACTGGTTCTCTCAACTACACCATAATGAAGAAGGAGAGAGGAAAGGATCTATCGTATGATGGGATAGTAACAACAAAACAAATATCACTGCGATGTATTGAGAACACGATCCATTCATGGCTAGATGACTGAGATCGTTGGAAACACCCTTACATCCCGCGTACTCACCTTCCAGAGATCCACACATTACAGCACCAACGCTCAGAGAACGGAGGAAACTACTGCCGAAACCGTGGCCCATGACCACAGCCGCGGAAGCGCGTATCAGCCAGAGAGAGGCCTGCCGGTGCTGGAGGTTCCTCACCCCAGGAGGACCTGAGTGGTAGAGCTCGAATGCTTCGTCATGTTGAATCTTCTCAACTTTCTACGGAATGTACACGCGAGACAGTTGGTCCCGAAGGACACTCAACGCAAAGTGGGTGTCAGTTCACTGTTCACCTATCCAGAGGGAGCTGCGAGCCAAATTATCATAAGCCGCGACAGACCGAAAGCTTTCTGAGATTCTCCAAACTGGTGTACAGAGGATAGGCAAGCTACAGCCTGGAACAAAGGTGTCCACTGAGATACTGTTTCCGGTCCTGGCCTGCTTGCTTGCTCCTCTGCTTTCTACAGCCATCTCCAGATTCGCGAGAATGTTACGATTGCTGCTGCAGTCTGACACCAATCGATGTACTGGAATGTCCCTTCTTCACGGCTGTGGTTCTGGAAAGAATATCACGTTGAAATTTCAACATCCATAGAGGGCATAATTTTCCACGTATAATCTCTCTCATACCCTTAAAGCTATCGATGTGTTGAATCAATACTTCCCTCCAATAGGACACACAATCATTTTCTCTACACATGCCAGAACATAAGACACAGTAACTTTACACTGCAACATATACAATTTCAGACAAGCAGTGCAGTCATTGTTTATATGTGTACAGCACTTGAAAAAATTATGGTATGCCTTCACTCACGCTGGCTAGGTGTCTCGATTCTCCTCAGTTCTAGTAAATTATTTGACATTTAAGTCTTCCAGTCAGCGCATTGGAAGGTGCTGTAACCAGCCAATACTCTTTCAAACAAGTGTCACAAAGCCCAAGGGTCCGACACTGTGTGGTAATCAACAGCGCTCCCGCGGACGAAATAGTTGGAAGGACATCACCGATACGGCTTGGTGTACTGTAATCAACGTCGCAGTCGATAGTGCAACAAGGAAAACGTGAGAATATGCTTAGGGGAGCAGATGGGGGACATTCTGTGTAGCCATTTTGTTACAGCCGTAATGCTGGTCCTGTTTGTACACTACAGCAGATCCAGTTGAACCGTCGCTTTGCTATATTGTGAACCTGTTTACGAAATGAATTTATCGCCCCTTTCGTTCGAATGCGTTGAAATCACAATTCGCCACGTCAAATGTATCCTCTCCTAACGACTACACATACATAATTTTTTTTATATGAATAGTAGTTTGATTACTTCCCACAAACGTCTGGTGATATGCTGGAAAATAAGCCACAGTACCTTTACTTTCAAGCAGCAGCACAAGATTTCTATTGTTTATATATATATATATCCACACTGGCACCAGCTGGGTGTCGTTTCCACATTGCCCAGTATCAAAAAAGCCTCCCGCCATCACATATTTGTCAACGAATAAAGGATGTAATTACAATTTTAGAAAGCGCTATAGTATTTTTAGTTTATAAATTTCACCACGAAACCTTTTCGTATCTTTGATACTTATAAATCCAACCAACTTCCAATGGCATCTTATATATATTCAGACAGCCAAGCTGGGGTTTGTTTCAGTGCATTCCATGCTTAGCCACCGTAGACCTACCTATCGCCATCCAGATCATACAAATTTCCCCTGACTAAGAAATCGTTGTGAGTGCAATATATACTATGCTACGTCAATTTGGAGCTAATTTTCAGGTGCCAAGCAGATGGCGGGGAAATAGCAAAACTGTTCTCGTCTAACCAGATTTTTAAGTTCCTGTTGCTTAGCACCATACCTGTTTAACACTTTGGAACAGGAGGAGGATCACCGCGAGGATGATCTGTTGTTGCGGCGGAAAAATTGAGTTTGTTACGAAAAAACAAAAGAGTCTGTTAGAGACTCGTGCAGAGATTATGTTTGTTACATGTGCGAGTAACGGTGACTTAATTATACAGACCTGTGTAGATCCTATAACACGTGTGCGAAAGCTGCGTTTTCAAAAAGGAATACCATGTTATGTAGAAACCTCCTATAGGCTTGAGTGCAAAGGATGCTTTATTCCAAGAGTGCAATCGACTTCTGTTTGTCCCTTTCAGTGCACCAGCTGTATGTAACTGAATAATCACTATCAGTCCTTCGTCACTCAGTTATTCAACTTCAAGTATGTGCAGGATGTCTGTGAATAAGGAAACGCCGTAATTTGAATAGTGCATCTGAGGAGTGGTAATGAGTGTATTGTGCAAAGTATGGTCATGCTTTAGTTATCGCTATTAAAGGGGAATAGTGATCGCACAAGTCTGGTTACTCAAGATCACAACTGTAGCCACATATTAGAAATATTTTCTAGAGCTCTTACTTCCTCAATATGTTACGACAGTTAGCCTTGAGGACTAAAGTTTCGCTGGGAAAAGGGAATGTTACTGCTTACAACGTGTTTGAGGGGGTGAAATAAAGAAATGTGTGTAACGTGCCGGATATTTATATGAAAATGATTAAGAGTCGTCACCACGTGAACGCTTTTGATTGCTACATGTTCCCTACACAACTTGTACCGTTACTATGTGATATATATCGTACAGATTTTATTTGCTACCTGAAGTTTCAGTGCATTATTCCAAGAGTGCAATCGACTTCTGTTTGTCCCTTTCAGTGCACCAGCTGTATGTAACTGAATAATCACTATCAGTCCTTCGTCACTCAGTTATTCAACTTCAAGTGTGTGCAGCATGTCTGTGAATAAGGAAACGCCGTAATTTTAATAGTGCATCTGAGGAGTGGTAATGAGTGTATTGTGCAATTACTTTGAGAAGTAAATGAATTTTTACCTCACAGTCTGTGTGGTATTTTTTCACACCTTCATAATGTACAGTTTCATCCAGACACTATGTGATTTCTTCAAGCACAGGAGATATAATTTTAGACGTCTTCTATATGTCATTGGAAGAGGACACGGTCACGTGCCTCCTGCTCCCATAAGAAAATTCATGCTCCAAGATAGGCGTAATTCCACGCAACCATTCTGTATATTTTATTATTCTCTATCTTAAACTTCTCCTCCTTAATACCACTCATCTTCTGAAAAGCGTTTATACACTGAAGCTCCAAAGAATCTGGTATAGGCATGCGCATTCAAATACAGACGTATATAAACGAGCAGAATACTACACTGCGGTCGGCAATCCGACGGACTTGGGCAGGACAACGTGACACCCCACACGACCAGAATTCCTACAGAATGGCTCCAGGAATACTCTTTTGAGTTTAAAAATTTCCGCTGACCCCCAAACTCCCCAGATATGACCATTATTGAGCGTATCTGGGATTCCTTGTAACGTGCTGTTCAGAAGAGATCTCCATCCCCTCACACTCTTACGGATTTATGGACAGCTCTCCAGGGTTCATGGTGTCAGTTCCCTCCAGCACTAATTCAGACCTTATCTGAGTCAATGCCACGCCGTGTTGCGGCACTTCTGCGCGCTCGCGGGGGCCCTACACGATATTAGGCAGATGCACCAGTTTAATTTTGGCTCTTCAGTGTATAGACATATACACACTGGGACAAGTTTTTTTTGTAAATAACAGTAACAACAACAACAAAAAAGATGTATGGTAACAATTTTTTCCGTTTATTGGGTTCACACGGATACAATATAGTTCTTGAGATTACAATTTGACTCTGCTATTCCAAAGTAGAGATGCAGAGATAGTTTTAAGTTACATACTACAACAGTAACACCGGTTGAGAATATTTTTTACAATATTTTTTCAGCACCACAATTTTTCCACATATCTACGCTAAAAACTACAGCAGAGAAACTTTTTTTACCACTACTACAACTAAATTCCACAGTCCCGGTAGCATAGATTTTACAATAATTGTGATAGACTGTGAGCTATATAGATTTATGCGCTTAAAAAGTAATCTGACTTGGATGGCCAGCGGCAGAGGAAAACTTAATAACTATTATATTTACAAGACGCACAGGGTGCACATATTCTGTGTGTGAATAACTAAATATAACTATTTTTTCTGTTTATGCTTCTTTTAAACTTTTTACACACACACACACACACACACACTGATTCTCTCCCTCTCACTCAATCAGGCTCCCCCACCTCTTCTCTCACTACAACTGAGTAGTGTGAGTTTCAATCCCAGCATCATAAATGACTCTTTTATAATGAGGCGACATGCCGATTTTAGACTGCAGCACAGTGCAACACCTTGTGTCCTCTCGATCGAATACTAGGTTACAGTATTATTCATCATATGTCGCTGCTGCGGTGCATCACCGTGAACACCGCTGTACAGGCACCACCAATAGTCTTCAATAGAAAGGGCTCTCAACGACATACGACGAAAACCGTTACCCCGCTTCTGGAATGCACCTTCCAATGTGCAATACACATACATTTTTGATCAATCCATACATTTTTGATCAATCCATTCGCCTCCTCTTTCGCCAGGCCGATAACCTTCTTGTTCTGCGGAGCAATACCACAAGGATTATCGGCCCTCTATGAAGTCGTGTCGAATTCATTACCGTGACACCTCAATACTTCATATGGATCACAGTTCTTCACATACATGAAGCTATCTGTACCCAAATGAAGTAATTTAGTGCATTCAAAATAAGTTTTTGCAAATTCATAATGAAAGCGGTACATGTGAAGTTTGGATAGGTCCAGTATGCACATCCCTACATCAATAGGTTTCGTAACTTCTACTGCAGTCCTCGCCATCTCCACAGCAACAAAGTTCTTAATGAATATGGTGACCTGCTTAAAATTTGGTGGGACAATGCAGTTTCTTACGCCATAACGTGCATCCCATTCGGTTCTAATCAAAATTTCGCGTCGTTCCCTCAAATTCTCCGTTGTTTCACCGAGAATTGAATTATTCATTAATTTATAAATATCTTTCTCAAAGTCACACATCACAGAAGTTCTCCGTCTCGTATTCAGATTAATATACTCCTTCAACCAGGGGGACTGCTTGAAGGAGATAGCCCAAGGGACTGTAACCAGCTCCATCCCCAAGCTGAGTCTCTGCTGGAGATTATGATAATTAATAATGTATCTCCGCTTATCCCCCAGCGCTGTCATTAGTTTTGGGATGGAACCTCCTCGCAGAACTTCTTGTCAGGACACAGCGGCAAACTGGAGTGCGAATCATGCAAACTAATAGGGTATGTGAGTGCTACCTCCACCACATACGCTACATCAGAATCAGCTGTCATACACACCATGATTTTTCCACCTAATGCCTTGCATTCGTCTTTGCGCACCCATCAAAACTCACCAATCGGCAGTGATTGCTGCATGGCTTCCCTGTATAGGTTATTCATATCCAAGTACATTATGTAACTTGAATCAAGGGATGCATTGAACCTGTCACCCATCCGTGGGTTACTTACCTTCGTATGCCTGTGGACACGTTGCCAAAGTCCCCCATGGATCCCACACTCAAAGAAAAGCATGTCAGCATCGGTCAATAATTCGATGCTGCACTTCGTTTTCTTGAGCATTGTGTCCCAAGACAACCCAGGTGCCATGTAATACAAGGCGGGATCCAGAGAATATGTGGTCATGCAAAAACTCCAGAATTTCTCGAAAATATCCACAAGCAAGCGATCGTCTGCGTCCATGTAAAGCCATGCGTAGTCTCATAAAGTGGAGATGTTGAATTCCCACCAGACATTTATGGCGCGCTCATACTGTGCATCCATTATGGCGTCGCCTGCAAAGTTGCTGAAGAATGCAGTTATGTCAGGTAGCCTGGTTCCATTGAATTTTGCCATACTATCCACATACTCGTATGGGAAAACCCCCTTCCTAGTCACAAGTTGCAACTTTTCCTAGTCGGAAGTGCCGTTTGAGTGATATGCATATCCCCCCAAGGTAGAGTTTCAATAAGTTTCTGGAGTGGTGCCTGCATAAAACGTAGCGTGTCAAGGAAGCAGAGCATAATTCTTGGCGTCATACGTTTGGAGAATGAAATGTATTTCTCGACGCTCTCAGGTTGGACACTGATCCGATTTTTCTGTCAACCGAAATCAGCAAAGTGCTAAACTAGAAAGTGAGTGTCATACCCGCTTAAACTACGGAAGAAAACGGGTATGTGACTTCGTAACCGGTACTACAAATTGCACGTATTGTGTGCTGCGACACAGAACTTCCCTGTAAGATGACCGTGGTTGCTATGAAGAGTTATTGTACAAACCTTCATTCTCCTTCAATTTGGTCATGGGAACATTGTCGCTGTAAAGATTATCAACCGCCCATAAAAGTTTTTTGACCTCAGTGAACAGCCAAACGGCATCCCCTACATAACATTTGTAGCAGTTAAAACTCGAATCACAGACGATACAATTTGTTACGCTGCCGCATAAGGTAAGTGCTTTTCTGTGAAGGTGGTATGTGAGGTCGTGAGGTCACCTTCACAGTGAGTCACAGGAGCGAGGAGGCTTTCAAAGTCGTCATACACTACAAACAGGCATCGCTCCTGGTGGTGAGAATTGTTAAATTTTATGAATTTGTTTTCCTCAGTAGGCATAATAACACGTATCAGGTCCTTGGAAGTGCAATCTACTAGATGCTCTGCTAGTAACTTGGCTGAGAAAAAATAATTGATGCACGTTAAGCAAATAGGCTTTACACAGTGATTGGGTGATAGTTGAGAGGAAAGGAGAAAGGGACATGTCCTTGATCCAAACATAATGATAACTGCCCATCTCCTCATTTTTCTCAGCGCAGAATAAGAGCATGCATCTACGCTCACAAGCAAATTTTGAGAAATGGAGGGTACCGATAACAATGTGCTTGTCCTGCTCGTTCTGACTTGCTTTCCTTGTACAGGCCATGAACATGAACTGATATTCTGGTATTCTGCGTCACAAATTTAGATATGTCCTGGATCTTGTTGGGGAACCCTACACCATCAAAGTTGTACCCTCCAGGGACAGTTTCTTTAGGTATGCAGTATGTACCATGGCGTTCAGTGTGATACCTGAGGCCGGCCAGAGTGGCCAAGCAGTTCTAGGCGCTACAGTCGGGAACCGCGCGACTGCTACGGTCGCAGGTTCGAATCCTGCCTCGGGCATGGATGTGTGAGATGTCCTTAGGTTAGTTAGGTTTAAGTAGTTCTAAGTTCTAGGGGACTGATGACCTCAGAAGTTAAGTCCCATAGTGCTCAGAGCCATTTGAACCTTTTTTTTTTTTTTTATCCCCAAGACCGTAATTTCTCTCGCAAGCTTGGACTGACCAGGCAAAACAAGCCTGATCCTTTCCATTTTCGACGTTAATGCATGCCCTCTTAGTAGCTATATCCTTAGCGAGCTTCATATAGCTAGAGCCTTCATTTATTGGATCACAGACATGTGTATGGATGTCCAGGTCTAGTATTCAGCTGAGTGCTTTGGCTGAACCTCTCACTTGCCTCTCGGTAAATCAGTCCATTATAACATTCAAGGTGGATTAACGAAACCACTCGGCGACTGACGTGCTCCGCGTTATCACGCCATTTTTCCCCCAAAGATAATATGATGATTTGTCTTCTTCAATGCCAGAGGCCACTTGGTGGGGGGGGGGGGGGAGGAGGAGAGGGTGAAGAGTTTGACGCAGAGCATCACAGTGCATTTAATGGCGGGATACTATGGATCATTGGCTCCTTTGATGAGGACCGTTTCTACGACAGGAAGGCACGCCCTAAGAAACCTGACAGGATCACAGTATTCTCCTGCTGTATTCTTGATCCTTGTGAACGATGTTCTCTCCTCAAAGGCGCCCGCAATCGTCGAGTATTCTAACTGCAGCATGGTGTCACTGACCTGAAGTCCTTCACTAAAAGGATGGGAGAGGGAACTGCCGCTACCCACAGGATCGTTGCTAGTACTAATACTATAACTATAACAAGACGATGAAGCTGCTTGCGGTGATGTTTTGAGGGGTATGTGCCATACCTCGCGAGATCGGTGAGGATGTGATGGTGGAGGACGATGTGGAGGAGACGCTGCAGGATCAGGCCAGTGTGAGCAGTCCTGCTGCTGTAGCCCTGACCTGCTTGCCTGAGGTAATATCGCCCATGGACGCCAGTGTGGAGCTGGTGTGGGGGCGCCTTCCCATACGGCGACTAGCAGCACCATTGCTGGCGAAGCATGCCACACAGGACCCCGTCTCGATGTTATAGGCTTTGCCGTCCCCAGTGCTCAAGCCACGGTATATTACGGGCATTATTTCCCCAACTCAGCTGCTGTAGAAGAGAGAATAAAGAACACAAGTAAGTAAAACGTTCTAGACATTGCTTGCTGCAAGGAAAGAAAGACCACTGATTATTTATCAGCAGAGTGAGTATATATTACCTATTTCGCTCTCCCTCATCTCCTCATGCCTACGAAGTTCTCTCTCCATCTCCTGCACCCGCCACGGCATTTTGAGCTCTCCTGAACTGGGGAGGACCCATCCATTCATCTCACTGATATCACCTCCAACATAATGATCTAATAATAAACACATATACCTACAAAAACTAGGGGAAACAAAAATATCTTTTTAGAATATACACTCACATGAGATCTGCGATGGTTCCTGTATATCTCCACCACGTACCCCTCCCTATCCCCCTTCTTTGTTTGCTAGGAAATCATCTACAACAACAAAGAATAAGCACCATATTACATGTACAATGAAATTTAATTATGTATACACAGCACTACGGAAATGAAAAAATTAGTGGATATGTATCCTGTAACAATACGAAATTCTTAGTGAAAAGAAAAGAAATAACATTTATCGACTTTGATCCTCGAGATCATCCGTAACAACAACATACTGTGTAAACGATGAAATTTTTTAGAAAGAAACTACGTATACACTACATATCCTGCAACAATACGAAATGGTGCTGCCACTACTGTTGCTATTGCTGCTGGTACAGCTGCAGCCACTGTTGTTGCTGGTACATCTGTTGCCACTGCTGTTGCTGTTGCTACCACTGTTGTTACTGCTGCTGCAGCTGTTGCCTCTCAACCTCTTCAGTTACTCGCTGGACATATGCTGAAATAATAAGATATGTATTCAAAGAAGAATTCTGAGAGAAAAAAAGTTACAGTTATCGATTCTGATCCATCGAAATCATCTACAGACTTGCCGGTCACACCTGTACGACAAAGATGGAATGTATACTTACAAGACTGCCGATGCTGCTGCTGCTGCTGCTGCTGCTACTGCACCAGTTGCTACACTGCCTCTGCTGTTGCACCACAGCATTCATTTTATCCACGATTTGGTGTTGGTAGATATGCGTTGAAAAAAAAATAACAAGAAATGAATTCAGTACTTCGAAATTCTTAGCGGAAGACAAAAGTTAGAGTTGCTGATTCGAATCTGTACTTACCAGGGAATTCCCCATCCTGCTCTAAGGACCTCTGCCGTTTGCCGCCACTGGCATAACCAATGGTGCTTGATGCAGTGAACGCTTCATTTTTCATCTAAACTAGTAATACGCACGCAAAATTGGAGAAAATTGACGATTAAATCACACGAGCGAGAGCTAGGCTATCGACCACTCTATGATGGTTGAAGACAGAATGAGGACGACTAGGAGTGGAGTAGCCTTATATGCCCTCTGCCCCCTCCACCCACAATTCCCCCCAGGGAGCCAACAGGAACGCAGCATTCTACCCCACCTGCAGATGAATGCTAGTCTGAGCACGTTGGACAGGTCGGTGCCAGCCTGAGCACAGTGAACAAGTCTGTGCCGGTCTGCGAGCACTGCCCGTGTGCTGCTGGGTGGGGGGTTCTCCCAATTCTACAAAACCAAACGTACGATTAAATGTAGGTAACGCACGCTCCTATTTCGTGATAACTATTCGTTTAGGTTTCTATGTATCTACGGTTGCCATAATTTCTGTCTGACAAACTGGGATATTTCTCTCAAATTGACTAAAAATTGACGTAATTTGGGAAGGAGGAACAGGGGAAAAGCGGACTACTGCTCTTAAGCTTAAAAAAGTGAAAGATTGGAGCAAATACAGAATTTAGTTGCGAATATCTGCAGCTATACCAAAAATAATGGAACTTTGTAACATCACTGTACTTCAGGAAGCATCTTTGATTTGTGCTTTACGTCAACTAGATAATCATTAACATCTCCTCTTCCCCCATCCACAATAATATCATAACACTTACACATTATAAATTCTGCTTCATGGTCACGCCTCCCTCCTTTTATGAAGAACCATCGACCTGAATATTTTTATTGGAATGAAGGCTTCCCTTCGGCATTCTGAGTTCACTTGAAACAATCAAACACCTTAATAACAAATTAACTGCAGTGCGACTAGCAGAAACAGAGACTCACTTTGCCACAAAGCTTAAACTAAAGTGAGCTGCTCCATCAATGTGGCATCCCACATTCGAGTCATAGTGCATAAAGTAGGGCTCTTCCCTTTTAAACAGGTCAGGTGGAAAATAAAATCTGTGTGATACACACTATGTGATCACAAGTATCCAGACACCCCCAAAAACAAACGTTTCTCGTATAAGGTGCATTGTGCTGCCTCCTACTGCCAGGTACTCCATATCAGCGACCTCAGTAGTCATTAGACATCGTGAGAGAGCGAATGGGGCCCTCTGCGGAACTCTCGGACTTCGAATGTGGTCAGGTCTTTAGGTGTCACTTGTCTCACACGTCTGTACGCGAGATTTCCACAATCCTAAACATCCCTAGGTCCACTGTTCCCGATGTGATAGTGAAGTGGACACGTACAGCACCAAAGTGTACAGACCGACCTCGCCTGTTGACTAACAGAAACTGCCAATAGTGGAAGAGGGTCATAATGTGTAAAAGGCAGACATCTGTCCAGATCATCACATAGGAATTCCAAACTGCATCAGGATGCACTGCAAGTACTATGACAGTTAGGCGGGAGGTGAGAAAACTTGGATTTTATGGTCGAGTGGCTGCTCTTAAGCTATGCATCACGCTGGTAAATGCCAAACGACGCCTGGCTTGGTGTAAGGAGCGTAAACATGGGACAACTGAACAGTGGAAAAACGTTGTGTGGAGTGAAGTCACGGTACACAATGTGGCGATCCAATGGCAGGGTGTGGATATGGCGAATGCCCGTTGAACGTCATCTGCCAGCGTGTGTAGTGCCAACAATAAAATTCGGAGGCGGTGGTGTTATGGTGTGGTTATGTTTTGCATGGAGGGGGGTTGCACCCCTTGTTGTTTTGCGTGGCACTAGCACAGCACAGGCCTACATTGGTGTTTTATGTACCTTCTTGCTTCCCACTGTTCAAGAGAAATTCAGGGATGACGATTGCATCTTTCAACATGATCGAGCACCTGTTCATAATGCACGGGCTGTGGCGGAATGGTTACACGACAATGGACTGTCCTGCACAGAGTCCTGACCTGAATCCTATAAAACACCTTTGGGATGTTTTGGAACGCCGACTTCGTGCCAGCCTCACCGATCAACGACGATACCTCTCCTCAGTGCAGCACTTCATGAGGAAAGGGCTGCCATTCCCCAAGTAACCTTCCAGCACATGACTGAACGTATGCCTGCGAGAGTGGAATCTGTCATCAAGGCTAAGGGTGGGCCAACACCATATTGAATTCCAGCATTAGTGATGGGGGTCGCCACGAACTTGTAAGTCATTTTCAGCCAGGTGTCCGCATACTTTGATTACATAATGTATATCATAGCAATTTCACCTTTGTGACCACATGTGTTGCGTGTATACTCCCTGGAAATTTGAGAAGATTCAATATGATGAGTTTTTGTGCTGAGAGTATTAACAGTATTCGAGCTCCTGCCAGTCAGGTCCTCCTCGGGTTAGATTTGGATTATTTAGAGAAATTTCTCGTCAAAAACGTAACTATATTGGCGATCATTATTTAATGTATGTGGATTATTTAATGACATTTCTCGTCAAAAACATAACACTGTTGTGTACCTAAGCAAGCAGCTGTGCAGTGTTGATGTTTTCAAGATCATGTAACCATAAAATGATTATTTATTAACTTCAGCAGTACTTGCCTGTCAGGTATTTGCTTTGGAAGAAAGGCGTCTCGCATGCGACGGTATCTGAGAGGTTAGTTCATGCGTACAGACCACTGTCACCACTTGAGATGGCTGTGGACGGCGTGGCGCGGCAGCCGTCGTGGGGCCTGGGGTCCGCGACTGGGGTAGCACGCACGGGTGGCAAGACGAGAGAAAGTTTTTCACATATGTTTAAGTGATCTGTGACAGCGTGCTGTGTATTTGCTTATGTGATCAGAATGAAAAAGCGACGCAGTTGTTTAAAATTCCACATATCACAATCGATTTCCTGACTTTTTTTTTAAAATAAACTGTATTCCATACACCACCTTCTAACGTGTTAATTTTTTTAAGTAAACAATATTCCACATATTGTCTAATTTGTTTAAACGATATATCCATACAATACAATCAATCAATCAGTATTTCAAGAAGAGGGATGGAGGCAAGGAAGATTGAAGGATATCAATTTAGTTTGTTAGCCAAAATGATAGAGTAGTAAGGGTGGGCAGAGTGCTATTCGAATAACCTGAAGCAGCTCATGAAAGTTTTGTAGACCCTTGTAGCCAGCTATGTAAAGGCCTTGTCGCTAATACTGAGGAGGCTGAGTTGCCACTGTTTTTACAGTACGGCGAGTTTGTTAGATCATGAAATGGCTTCTGGTGCAATGCACCACTAAGACAATTTCTCCCTTCCATTATTTCACAACTATGCCCCAGAGTCAGGTAACAGGATAGGAGAACAAAGCACTCCAACAAATTAGCAACAAAGTCACACAAATGAGTTAAAAAGGTTCACTTATCTTTGTGACTTGTTGAATATTGAAGGATGCAACACTGCATGTAATATAACACAAAAAGGCCCTCAACGGCGAAGTGCAAATAATTGTGGATAAACTTCACATACATAGCAAATACAATTTACAACAACTGTCTGCTCCCTTCTAAGAATTCACTCAACGACGTTCCCTGTCTAGGTCAGCCCTGGATCTATAACCAAATGAGTGTGAGTTGCTATTTTTTCCCTGATGCGCTTTGTTTCAAAAAATAGCCACTTATTCAAAATCAATAGCTCATACCACAGTTATAACACCCGAAGGAAACTGGATATCCATTATGAGCTAAAAACGAAAAGCATGGTCCAGAAGGGAGTTTTATACAGTGGCACCAAGATTTTTAGTGTCCTCCCACCGCACATTAAAGAACTGGTTGGAAACATACCAAAGTTTAAAGAAAATCTGAAGCAGTTCCTTTTAGATGAATCTTGTTACAGTATTGATGAATTTCTTAGCAAAAATGCATAGAATCTCTTGTTTGTGCTTAAACCTTACTGTGTGACCTCTACAGCTGATTAATGATACTCTGTAAGTACAGTGTAACTTGATATAATACCCAAATTTATGTATGTCACTATATGACGCCTCTATAACTTAAAAACAATACCCAAATTTATGCATGACTGTATATTCTTTCAGATGTCCTGTATCTTAACTAATATGTAAGGGTATATGTTAAACTTCACAGTTCTTTTAATCTAATGATAAGATCAATGTATCTGTGCACAAAACAATAATCTGTAAAAACCTTGACTCGTTCTATATCCAGGGATATGTTCCCATATGGATCTATGCAACACAAAATAAATAAATAAATAAATCTTCTATTTTCGAAGTAGGCTTCTGAACGCTGTCGTCCGGTCATTGGTGGATTGTACTCGGCCGGCAGTTGGCCAAGGAGAGGTCGATATCTTCATCCTCTGCATCACCCATGGTGCTGGTGGAACTCGCGCAAGTGGCGAGTCTCAATGACACTGGCACCAGCTCACATCTTTGCGCCTGTGCTGCTTTTGCCCTGGCTGTGTGTTGTTCGGACGACACAGCAGAAAGTGATAAAACTGAGATATTTCTCGCCAATTGTTTAATCAATTTAATTAATTGGTCAATTAATTTGATATCAGAAGTGGTGCCAAGTTTCCAACAGGGTGGGAGGGGTGGGGGTGACATGAAACACCACTTAACCGAAGAATAGGTTAAGGACCTGTCAATAAAAAGGAAATATTATCCACAGGGGATCATAATCATCTTAGCAGAACAATAGCTTAAGGACCTGTCAACCAAAAGAGAACAATAGATTTAACCCTGAATATATACTTGCCCCTGATGTCATCAACCCCCAAAATGTGGGTCTGCTACTGACGACAACACCAGCGTCATTCACAAGCAGCGTTACCCGTCCCCGTGTTGATTGAGCAAGAGCAACAGGCATTGAACTCCATCCCACAAACTGACATCCGGCACCTATACGACACAATGCATGCACGTTTGCATGCTTTTATTAAACACTGATGGTTAGACCGGTTATTAACATTCTAGTATTTCACATTTGCAATGGCTCATCTCGTGCCTACCTTAATCTGTGCTCTTGCGATGTTAATCAGTTAAATATGTTACCCAGACAAATATATCCCCGAAATTTCATTTCCCTACATTAATTATTTTTTCGTGTGCAACTTTTTCTCATTAGTGTAGCTATTTTCTGAGGTTTTCAAACTTTTTGAATCACTTTGTGTTGTTAAATGTGTTATTTCGAAGTCGACAAATTCTAGGACAGTGTCTTGATTTTTTTTTTTTTTTTCAAAAGTCTTGCATCCATTATCGAGTGTGATGTCAGAACTATTCTCTGAAGCCTTTACCTTTCATGAGGCTACACTGATTGTCTTTTGTATATTATGCTAGCCAGTAGCTTTGATGCATGAGCTATTAAGCTGCTTGTGCGATACCTCTCACACATACCTGCCCCTGCTGCAGTCAGGGTTGCTGGATTATATTCTTCCAAAAGTCCCATGATGTCTGCAGTCTCATGTGTCCCACAATATAATTTGAACAGGAGTTTAGTTGTCACTTTCCGAAGGAATGTTATTTGTTCCCTAAAAGTGAGCTTACACTATACTACATTCCATGCACACTAACCGCATACGGCCACTGCACAAAGAGACAAGGATGCACATGCACTGGTGCAAAGTCCCTCATGTGTCTGATTTGTGCACATGAGACACGGTGCATAAGGCACAGTAGTTGTGTAGCTATCTCCGTTTGGTGCTTTGTTTTGTTATATGTCACTGTTAGAAGCTTCAGTTTTTCACATGCAATCAAATCTGCCTTTACGTTATCACTTTGGCCAAGTGGTCTAATGATGAACACATATAAATTTGAACAGTATTAGCATGCATTTCTTTTTTTCTGGCTGGTTAATCCCGTGCTGAATGCAGAGACAGAGTGAACAAATTGCTCTCACAAATAAGAACAACTTGAAAACACCAAAGATAAACCTGAACAAAATAAAAAGCCTTCATACTTCTGATGAAAACATATTGAAGAAGGAGAGCAATTTCCGGGTCCTTAATTTTCCAAAACCATCCTGGTTCCTTAGAAGCCACTTTGATTCATAAAGAGTTTACATTGACGACAGCAAATAAAAGACCACTGAAATCATGTTTATATTTGAAATAGCTGCTTCCACTGTTGTATGGGTACTGCAGAATTATATGTTTACCATCCAAAGCCCCAAACAATGAGGTAAATTTCATCCCGCATCAAAATCTTGTGTGACATCCAACCACTCTTTTCTAGGGTTTGGAGATTCAAGGTAAACAAAAATAGCTACAGAATCTAATTAAACGCTTTTGACAATATGAGACCCTCCCATACCCCTCCCCCCCCCCCTCCCCACCCCACACACACAAAAAGGTGCATATTCAGAAACTAACAATATTCACATATTCTTTGGCTATTGACTGTAATCATTAAGCATGAAATAAGCATTTCACTTTCCACAGAAAGAAACATTAGGTGATCATGAACCTACCTTAATGTAATTTTACAGGGATTTCACCACAGCCTGGCAAACGTTTGAAATGATGTTAGATTTCTGTGCAGTAGATACCTCAAACTGGAATTTCAAACTGGGGTAGTTGTCCCTGCCATCAAGATTTATAAGTGTCGCAGTGAAACTTGTCATCACTGTTACAATATATATATATCTCTCTCTCTCTCTCTCTCTCTCTCTCTCTGTGTGTGTGTGTGTGTGTGTGTGTGTGTGTGTGTGTGTGTGTGTTTTTGTTTGCGTGTGCGTGTTTATTTTTATTTTTTCTTCTTATTTCCTTCCGCTATCAGTGGTCCAAAATACTGTATTAGAAAGTTAAAATCAATGAAATGGGATCCAATAAATGTTGCACAGAATAGTTCCAGGTTTACTCTTGGAAAGGATACAGTGAAAAAGACAGCTACAATTTCTCGGGGCTGACTAAATGCAAGGTCAGAGTAACTGACAATATGGAACCTGCAGCCCTCAGGGAGTCAAAGTTTCATGAAGCGTGATTACCTTACTTACTTTGCAGAATATTCTTCTGCAAAAATTAGAAACATTGGCTGAAATGCAAATCCATGATGTACTTTTTTATTTGCAAATGGAATCAGAAACCCAACATCTAATTTCTGATATTTCTTCATTAGCAACTAGCCGGTCTCTGCATGTTGCAGATCCATATACTGCAGGAACTGTTCTCCTATATGTTACACAAGTCTCATATCCCAACAAGTGTCGGTTAGAGAATATTTTTCCACACAAGTGACTTACCATCTGGGGACCCCAGCAGGAGGTTAGTGAGAGTCTGGGCCAAAAGTTGCTGACGTCAGCATCAGCATCACATCCCTGGAATCATTTAAATCGGTATCAGCTTATCTGGAATCGCTGAAATCAGCATCAGCATTTCTAGTATTCTCATCTCTTCGCTTCCAGATAATTGCACCAAGTCCATGGCATCCTCATGTCACCGACCTGTGACGGCCACACCCACTGCACACACTGCTGCCCCTGGCCCTCATGTCCCTGTCCCCCACGGCCCCATGTGCACACATGTATGGGAACACTCCACTTAATCTGGAAATAGTGCAATTTAAACAGACCAATGGTATCACGTATGTGCTGAGCCCCAAGAGACCAAATCAGCCAGTAAGAGGAATACTATCAGTAAGTATTTTATCAATTCAACTCTTATTATTATTATTATTATTATTATTATTATTATGTTAGTGTTTGCTATACTTAGGGATTTGTTATTATTGCTGCAGATGATGCCATGCAAATGGTCCTAGCTGAACCACAGCAGCAGTGCTAGCTGCAATCACTCCGCACACGATCTCTTCCTTTCGAAAATCACACATTACATGATCCCTCTTTTCAGTATTCACATCAATGTACTCAAGAATCACGGATGACATAGGTGATTTTAATAAGCTGGTTGTTTCTATAATGTAGAATGTAGCTCTGCTTTTTCACTAGAGTTGCTGTCAGCTTGGGAATCGAATCATTTTGCAGGAATAAGTGCTCCAGACACAGTAGCAAGTCATTCTACAGGTCATGCAAATTGGTTTTATAATCCAGGTCAGCCTCCATGACATTTCCCACATCAGAATCAGCAGCCACACCATGGATCTTTTTCCCCAGTCTGGCGAATTTCTCACTGGACAGCCACTGGAACCCTCCAAACAGTAGAGTTTGTAGCATGGCATGCCTGTAGAGATTGTTTACATCGAGGTAAATGATGTTACTCAAATCATCAGATGGTCTGTATTCCTACTCACTCATCTGTGAGTTATTCATCTTTATTTTAACTGTGCGTGCACTGACAAAGTCCCCCACAAATCTCCTGTTTGAAAAGAAACAACATATCCGCATTGTTTAACAGCATGTTGATGTGTTTCTTTTTGAACTTTGTGTCCCATGAAAGCTGTAGCATAGTATTAAAGAAGGCAGGATCTAAAGTCTATGTGCCCAGGTATGCACTCCGAAATTTCTCAAAAAGTCTGTGAGCAAGTGCACATCTGTCTCCATGCAGAATTTAGCATATCCCTCTAAACTGGAAATGTTGAACATCTGCCACAGATTCACTCCATGCCTTTACTCTGCATTCATAATGGCAGTGACTGAATATGCTGGTGAATGCATTTACAGTAGTAGCATCAACTCAGGACACTTTAAGTGTTCAGTCATCACGAGTTGCAAGTTTTGGCATATTACGAGGTGCATTCAAGTTCTAAGGCCTCCGATTTTTTTTCTAATTAACTACTCACCCGAAATCGATGAAACTGGCGTTACTTCTCGACGTAATCGCCCTGCAGACGTACACATTTTTCACAACGCTGACGCCATGATTCCATGGCAGCGGCGAAGGCTTTTTTAGGAGTCTGTTTTGACCACTGGAAAATCGCTGAGGCAATAGCAGCACGGCTGGTGAATGTGCGGCCACGGAGAGTGTCTTTCATTGTTGGAAAAAGCCAAAAGTCACTAGGAGCCAGGTCAGGTGAACAGGGAGCATGAGGAATCACTTCAAAGTTGTTATCACGAAGAAACTGTTGTGTAACGTTAGCTCGATGTTCGGGTGCGTTGTCTTGGTGAAACAGCACACGCACAGCCCTTCCTGGACGTTTTTGTTGCAGTGCAGGAAGGAATTTGTTCTTCAAAACATTTTCGTAGGATGCACCTGTTACCGTAGTGCCCTCTGGAACGCAATGGGTAAGGATTACGCCCTCGCTGTCCCAGAACACGGACACCATCATTTTTTCAGCACTGCCGGTTACCCGAAATTTTTTTGGTGGTGGTGAATCTGTGTGCTTCCATTGAGCTGACTGGCGCTTTGTTTTGGGATTGAAAAATGGCATCCACGGCTCATCCATTGTCACAACCGACGAAAAGAAAGTCCCATTCATGCTGTCGTTGCGCGTCAACATTGCTTGGCAACATGCCACATGGGCAGCCATGTGGTCGTCCGTCAGCATTCGTGGAACCCACCTGGATGACACTTTTCGCATTTTCAGGTCGTCATGCAGGATTGTGTGCACAGAACCCACAGAAATGCCAACTCTGGAGGAGATCTGTTCAACAGTCATTCGGCGATCCCCCAAAACAATTCTCTCCACTTTCTCGATCATGTCGTCAGACCGGCTTGTGCGAGTTCGAGGTTGTTTCGGTTTGTTGTCACACGATGTTCTGCCTTCATTAAACTGTCGCACCCACGAACACACTTTTGACACATCCATAACTCCATCACCACATGTCTCCTTCAACTGTCGATGAATTTCAATTGGTTTCACACCACGCAAATTCAGAAAACGAATGATTGCACGCTGCTCAAGTAAGGAAAACGTCGCCATTTTAAGTATTTAAAACAGTTCTCATTCTCGCCGCTGGCGGTAAAATTCCATCTGCCATATGGTGCTGCCATCTCTGGGACGTATTGACAATGAACACGCCTCATTTTAAAACAATGCACATGTTTCTATCTCTTTCCAGTCCGGAGAAAAAAAATCGGAGGTCTTAGAACTTGAATGCACCTCGTAAATTAATGAATTCCGCTTTTATTTCTGTATATGATATTTCCTATTGAATATTTCTTATTTTTAGAGAATGTGATGCATTTTTATTAAAAATGAATAAATAGACTTAACTGACATCAATCAAAAAAATTCACTATTTTACCTACCTGTGTAGTTGCTTGTAATTCTTTTCCGACAAATCAGTCAATGGAAGCATGTTATTATTGCTTTATTCAATGAGAAAAAGATTTCTGACAATTCCTGGAACTTTAGTAGTACCGTAAAATGGGGTGAATAGGATCACTTTTCATGTTCAAAGATGTGTATCTCCTTAACCAATTGATGTAAAGTGATGAAACAAAAGCCATTTTGTGTGTCTTCATCTGTAGTTTTGAATCCAATATATGGCTTTCTCTTTACTGTTTATGACGAATTTTAATAATTTTTTAAATGCTTTGATCCTATTGTTCTGAAGGTCAGGGTGAATAGGATCAGTCACAGTGTTTTCCCAAAGTATTCCATTAATACGCTTGTTTTGTGATTAGGATCACTGGATTATTTTTTTAAAAAAAGTAAAAGATGATTGCAAAATAGAAAAAAGAAGTATACATACATTTATAATTGTTTTATTGAAAAAAAGAAATACATTTTACGTAGAAAACTTAAAATAATGCTATAACTTATTTTAAAAACATGGGATCCACAGAAAAGGTGTGTTGACCTCTCTGAATGTTAGTGACTTTTGTCTTTCTCCCCACTTGTATTGGAGTCACCTCACACATATCATCCACATCTGGGAAAACAAAGACAATGATCTTTTTCCCAACCCTTTTTCGAAGGCACTTAACAGTCATTGCTGACTCAGTTACAGTGACAATTGTGCCTATGAACCTCTTGTGTCCCTTTTTCGTGTCAAATCTAACAATGACAAAGTCACCAGGGTGAAGTTCATGAGGCGAAAAGACTTCAGATCCACTGATTGCGCTTGTGCCCTCACCTGGCTTCTCACGTTCATTGGTGGAAAGAGTTGGTGAGCTGTTATCTCGAGAAACAACGTCACTTTTGTCTGAGATGTCACTCTTTTCATCACCAGGGAAATAATGTACTGACGCACTTTTCCCAGCCTGCACTGGAACACTGGTTGGCTGTTGTCTCACAGGCGTTTCATTGCTCCCTCGAAATTCTTGGAGCAATTCTATGAGGGCTCCATCAACATCCTGTGGATTTGCGGGTCCTGCACCACCATCTTCATCACCAGGAACTCTTCTAATTACTCTCTTGGGACTGAACAGCAGAATCCCACATTTCTCAAAACCAGCCTGGATGTTGCTTTCGGCATTTACTTCCAGAGCCCTCACAAGCTGGTTTTGTAATTGGGGGAACATATCCTTTGGAATGGTGGTCTCCTTACGACCGGAACCCAACTTCCATTTTTGAAGAATGCTTTGCCAGCTGGTCTTCAGTGGCCGAAAAAATGCCACATCAAGAGGCTGACTGAGATGCGTAGAGTTTTTGGGAAGAAAAATCATTCTTACACCATTCTCTTCACAAGCCTTGACTGAAGCCACTGAAAGATGAGTGGAAAGGTTGTTGCCGATTAAAATTTTGGGACCATCTAACTTCCTATAATAAGGCAAAACGATTGTGGTAATCCAATCATCAAAACACTGAGCATCAACACTTCTATTAAATCTGGTGTCTTTCGGGGCACCATCCGTCCATGAAGCATACAAGTGCTTTGAGCGATAAACAACATACAAAGGCAGCAGTTTTCCATTTGCTGCAGCAGCAAACGTAATTGACGTTGCTGCTTTGGAGGTATTCATGACTCTCTCCGGATATTTTGATCCTCTTTTCACAATCACTTTCGCACCTCTCGGATGATCTGCTAAGTTCGTTTCATCGATATTCACAATATTACTTGGGGGAACATCTTTAATTTCCTTCTCTAAATTATCAAAATATTCCCGCAGGAGAGCTCTTGACACAGAAGCATGTGCTCTTTTTATGTTCTGGCACAGTCTTAGACTCAAGTTTTCCTTGTGCCTCTTCAAAAAGCTAACAGTGAATTCATGACCAGGTAAATTATTTTTGAATTTTCTAACAACTTTACCTCTCCAGTCCAAGAATCCATTGACAAACAATCGCAGAGTCAACCAGTCAAAGGGATAGCCCCACTCGTCACAAATAGTGAGCCTGTCCACAATCAACGTCTCTTCATCTGTGGAGCAGTTTGTCCCCCTTGGGGGCGCACATTCTTATTACTCATATGTTGGTGCAGAACTGTGTATGGAATGCTGAAATTTCTGGCAGCTTGCCTAATGCTGCTCCCTTCTTTAACATCAGCAATGGTTTGGGCTAATTCATCCTTGTTTCTCTTTGTGTAGGATTTCCCATGAGGATCAGGAATGTAATTTCTGGGTATTTTAATCAGTCTGGTAATTAAATAGAATGAAACATTCGAAACACAAGCAGGTAGTATCCCATAACCAAATGTAAGCCCGATAATAGTGTCATTTTATACTGATCCTATTCACCCCATTTTTAAAAAAAGAGCATTTGTTTGAGCGAAATAAAATGAAATCAAGAAATATATTAAATACTCACCAAAAACAAAGGAGGACCTGAATTCGGAACACAATTCTCAGTAGAAGCACTGCTTTTGATGATACACAACTCCTGAGCACATACCACTGTATACCAAGTTTTCGGAACATACATAAACATGGGAATCCCCGCCCACATGTTTACAGTGCTCTAGAAGCCAGGGTAGCCACTATTGAAACACAAAATGTACGTGAATGTGTTCCTCAAGGGCAATACTGCCGATTGACGCACTGGTTTCCAGATTTTATTGTCATCCTGTGTAGTTTCAATTGTTTTAAAGTTTTTCCGTCAGAATTGATCCTATTCACCCCATTTTACGGTAGCTGTACATTGTTATTGTAAGATGTATTTAGTGTGTGCTGAACTGAGACAGTTGACAGATTGGAAACGATGTCTCCTGCACCAAAACATCCTGATTGGTCATCAGATAAACAGAGTAAGGCAGTACCACTCTCTGAAGACAGTTGCATGTGTGCAGAAATAGCAAAAAGGTTGGGCAGAGGCTCTAAAAAGTCACGTGTGAGGGAAGTCTGCAACCAGTATGAAGAAACTGGACCAATCAAAACTTCTCCAAGAATTAGCAGAAAACTAATATTAATTTATCAACACTGTCACAAAATCTGCCGTCTTTCTCTGCAAGATTGTCTGCATACTCCAAAAGACATAAATGCCATCTTGAAGACTTCAGGGGTTGAAATTTCTAATAGAACCATCACACAGAAATTTTGCAAAACTGGTTAGTGAGCGAGGACTCCAAGAAAGAAGCCTTATCTGAACAAAATGCAAAGGCATAAAAGTGTGCAATGGACATCAGCACCCAGGGAATGGATGCAGGCAGTGGGCTAGAGTGATATGGAGGGAAGAGAGTAAGCTGAGCATCTTTGGAAGTGAGGCAGTTAAGTTCATTCATTGTCAACTAGGTGAAGACTTATTGCATTGGTGCACTATGGTCTCTGTGAAGCATCCTGTGACGAAGCAAGCTGGGATTTCTTTACTTCCTCTCTTGTTTTGCCATCTGCCTCCTTAAATTCTTTTTGACTAATTACTATTAACATGCACAAGCATAATCTGAATTTTCATAAAAGAAAAGGTTGGCCCCAGTCTTAAAGAATATAGCACAGATCTAATTTTGTGCTTAGTTTGTGTATGTAATCAATTTCTAATTTATTTTGATTATTCCTAGTTAATATCTTTTGTTATAGGGTGAAATTCGTAATTCTTTCATGACTTAAATTCCATGTTAACTTATAAAAAAATATTAATTGTGTACTAATTATAACCACTTAGAAGAACTATTACTAGGATTCTTAAAATATTAAGTAGCTCTATTTGAAAACATGTTAGTAAAGCCAGCCCTTATTTAAGTCCAAAATAATTACCAGGTTTGTTGAATATATTGTTTGTATAACTATATCTGTTAATTTCATCATTTAAACAAATAATTCGGCTCAACCCTTATAGTAGAAGAAACTGTTAAAAAGAAGGAATTTTTCTATATATTCATTTAATTGAATGAATTATGTTTTAATTGTAATTTATGTAAATTAAACATCGAACTATGTACAGTTTCTGTACCTACGAGGACTATCCACAAAGTACATTACATTTTCGTTTGTGTCCGTTAGAGGCGGGGCCAGCGCGGCCACCTTGGTGTCATGGCACTCTGCCGCTCAGTCGGCATCCTGCCGTGCTAGTGAGAGGTTTGTGCTGTACTCCATTGAGTTACTGTGACAGTTTGAAATGTCAGCATTAATTGAAAATGCCGCGAAGTGTGAAATGCGTGCTGTAATAAGGTTTCTGACTGCAAAAAACTGTACACCAATAGAAATCTATCGGCAGCTTTGTGAAGTGTATGGGGACAACATAATCACTGAAGGTGGAGTCCGCCAATGGGTCATAAAACTTAAAAATGGCCGAACTAACGTTCACAACGAAGAGCGAAGTGGAAGACCCAGCATAGTGACTGCTGAACTTGTCGAAAAAGTCGATGCCGCGGTCCGTGAAAAACGTAAATTCCCAATAACGGAACTCTCTGTGAGTTTTCCACAAATTTCACGAAGTTTGTTGCACAAAATCATTACCGAAAAGCTTGGTTACCACAAGTTTTGTGCAAGATGGATACCAAAAATCTTGACAGAGATTCACAAAAATCAGCGAATGGCTGCAGCGTTGTTTTTGGACGCTTACGAAAATTATGGCGACTCATTACTCGATCGCATCGTTACTGGTGATGAAACATGGGTTAAGCATGTGAACTGCGAGACAAAATTGCAGTCAATGCAGTGGGGGCAGACAAATTCCCCCCAAAAACCCAAGAAATGCATGCAGACAATGTCGCCAAGGAAGGTGATGGCGACTGTCTTTTGGGACAGAAAAGGTGTGATTTTTGTGGATTTCCTGGAAAGAGGCACTACAATAAACTCTCAAAGGTATTGCCAAACTCTGCACAACCTCAGAAGAGCAATACAAAACAAGCGCAGGGGAAAGTTGGGCTCAAAGATTTTGCTGATTCACGACAACGCCCGGGCCCACACGGCAAATGCCATTCGTGAAGTTCTCGAATCTTCTAAGGGGGAGTTGTTTCCTCATCCGCCGTACAGTCCCGACCTGGCACCGAGCGACTTCCACTTATTCCCAGCAATGAAGAAGTGGTTGGCTATGCAGCGTTTTGATGACGACGCACAGCTTCAAGAAGAGGTAACCACGTTGTTGAAGGCGCCGGCGGCCGAATTTTACGACGATGGAATGAAGGAATTTCCAAGCTCGTCCATCGCTACGATAAGTGCCTTAATTTAAATGGCAACTATGTAGAAAAGTAGTATTTAAGTGTGGCTTTCATCTGTATATAATAAAAAAAATTTCCAATACTTTATTTATTTTTAATTCCAAAACGTAATGTACTTTGTGGATAGCCCTCGTATTATTGTGAAGATATATAAAGACCTGATTTTTGGTCCCAAAACAGTCAGTCCATGGCCGATTTTCAGACGAGAAACCTGTATTGGTTAGATCAACAACAAGGCATCAACTTAACCACAAAATAATTGTAACACAAATAGGCCATGTATTAAAATAATGACAGAGTCTGTTCAATAGTGTCACACGTACCATATTATTCTGCAAGAACTGTGTGGTTAGATTTCTACTGCTCATAGATGTTCAATGGTGAACTATTGTAACAGTACACAGACGTTTGAGTGCAAACTATTCATGAGGCTTATCAAAAGTTAACCAACAGTGAACTGGCCATATAACTGTGTAATATTGTGGGGTTGTGAACAGTGAAAGTAAAGAACTGTGAAAAGCAACTGTGCAACTATCGGTTTATATCATTTACAATAGTCAATGTGAACTTCCACCCTCTATTTTTCAGCCAGTGTAACAGCACAGTATGTCGACACGGAGGACTATCAATGAATAAATAAAGCAGGCAAAGTCACAATCCCAACAGTGTCATAGTGTGGGGCTGCATGGCAACTCATGGTGTTGGTTGATGGCAGTGTAACAGGGCAAAATTACTGCAAAAAAAGGACCAAGGTGAAGTCTTTGTGTTGAAATTTGTGCCCCCTCTCCACAATTTGTTTGAAGGTAACAACTGTCAGTGCATCTTACAGCAAGGCAGTGCACCTTGTCATACCATGAAAATCAATAAGAAATACCTGTCTTGTCTGGCAACAGTCCTGACCAATACCAAATTGAGAATGTTTGGTCAAGGCTTCAAATCATGGTTTCACAACAGAATCCCAGTAAGAACAGGGAGCTCCTAGAGAGTTCAGAGTGATACAACCAGAAGATCTTCAATACTCAGTGGACTTGATGCCATGCTGAGTCAAGGTAGTGATTAAAACAAAAGGATATTTCACAAAATTCTAATAAACATTCCATATCATTTGCACCAAGTAATTTATAACTTTCTGAAATTGTTAGGTTGTCAGTATTTTGTTCGATTTTTGATGATTTTTATTAATTTTTTTTATTTGAACTTTAATTTTAAAATAGTGGACATTAAGGCATGTTTTCTGAAAATTTATAGTGAATTTCATTGTGTATTTCAACTAAAATAAACTGCTGAATGCAGTATTCAATGAATTTCTACAAAGTATCCAAAATTAAAGTCACTACTGCATATTGGGAATGTAGTTCCACAGGGTCTCTCCATCAAATTCCAGTATTCAGATAGAAAGAACCCCTTCTTCATCACAAGCAACTCTGCTGGTATGCATATCATATCAATGCACTGTTTCGGTAAGGTTCTGACGACATGTGTGCATAAATTGTAACAAATTCAGGAAGCAGAGCATTATTCATGGCATGATTAATTGGGGAATGAAATTCAGTTTTATATACTGTCAGGTGTGACATGGACCTTATCATCTTTCAACCTGGTATCACCCAAGTGTTCACCAAGAAAGTGAGCATCATACCCACTCAGATTGTGGGAGAAGATGGTTATGTGTCATTGCAGTTTGTATTTGAAGTTGCTGCAATGTGTAACTTCCCCATTAGATGACAGGGACCTCTATGTGGGGTTTCTGCTTTTCTACACAGAGGCAGCATGCAAATGTGACATTCAACTGCCTGCTTGTAAAAGGCATCTTTCTCCTGTGATTTTGCATTTGAATGTTGTTGCTATAAAGAACATCAACACTCAGAGCATGTTTTTTGAGCTCAGAGAGCAACCATCTAGCAGTCTTATCCCTGATGTATGATTTGAATTTACATACAACTTATTACATCACTGCATAGGGTACATGCCTTTCTGTGCAAGTCATGTGAGAGACTGTGCAGTCACTTCCCAATGCACCACAGGAATTAGTAAGCACTCAAAGACAATGTAACAATGAAGAGATAGTGTTCCTGGTGGCGAGTGTTCTTAAACATTAACAAATTTTTATCACCAGTGAGCACTTACACACACACACACACACACACACACACACACACACACACACAAGTTCTTGGCTCAAGCAGTCAGTCAAGTGTCTTTCTAAGTACTCAAGCTTAGTGAAATAGTTGAAGTATCTGAAGCACAAATATCTTGCTCCATTATGTTTCAGCAATTGGGTGAAAAGTAGGTGAGACATGTTCTTGATCCAGTTGTAGTGATGCTTCTGACCTTCAGAGGATAGCAGTATATCTGTATGTTTGGGGTAATGACCAGCTGCTTTGCAAGCAAAGAGGGTTCCAACTACTTTATGCTCCACATCTTCTGGTTTGCTTTTTTTCTAATATACATCCAGACCACACACCTGAACCAAAGCATTCTGGTCCCAAATTTTGGTTGGTATTGGAATGTGTAAAGAATGCCATTAGAGGTATAATACTCAACAATATTTGATGTCCTGTATGATATGCATTATCTGAATAATTTCTATTGCAAGCCAGAAGCAAGCAATCAAAACAATACTATCTTCCTCAGCTAGATTCTGGAAATCAATACACAATTTTTTAGCAGAAGTGTCTTCTGCAAGAGGGATGAACCTGATTCCCCATTAACTGGGTCAAAAACATGTGAGTACACTTAAAGGTGGAGTACACAGCTGAGTGACTTACCACACTCTCTTTCCTGCAAATCAGAAAAATGACTCAGTATGATGCTCTCAGTAAATGTTCCATATCACTCTGCAATTGACTTGCCCCACAATGTTACACCATCCTTCCCCCAAATTTTGACGATGTTTTTCGCTGCAGCTTTCCTGCCTCCTTTGGAGGCTGTCAGCTCTCGGTGCAGAACTGCTTTGCATCTGATGGTGTGATACTGCAGGCCATTGAAGATTTCAGGGAGCTTCCTTTCCAGCACTGCTGTGCATGAGGTGATGTCAACTCATAGTGTTGCAACATAGATGGTGCCACTCATCGAGAGCAGAGTACACTCATTCACGAGATGTGTGACAGTGATGGAGGCCATCAACTATGTATCTGACAGAGGTGGTGTTAGCACCAATGCTGCTCGCGACTGTCTGGCCCACTGAAGTCGAGGTGCAGCAACCCTGTCTCTCGATAATGCTCCTGAAGATGGCAATTACAGATCATTGCGCAATTCTGAAATATGCATACCATAACACCCTATAAGCATACTAAAAATTTCTGCCTCACCCAACTGCATTAAAGGCATGCATCCCCCCCCCCTCCCCTACCACATTCATTTCAACTGAGGACCTCACTGGGGATGTTACAGGCAGAGGCAATAAAAATGGTATCTCGTATTTGTTAAGCATTCCTGGAACAACACGGGTAGCTTATGAGTATTGAAAAGTTATACACACTCACAAGAAAAAAAAAAGAAAGAAAGAAAAGAGAGATAGATACATAGACATACTGCACCATCACCAGCAACAGGTACTTGGCTAGCAGGCATTCATCTGCTAAAATAATAGTGCTATCCCATTGCTGCATCTGGCTAACTAGAATAACCAAGGATGCTCGTTAAGTATACATGAAACAACAACAGCCCTCAGCGTGTATATAAACAAACAAACACACACACACACACACACACACACACACACAGAGAGAGAGAGAGAGAGAGAGAGAGAGAGAGAGAGAGAGAGAGAGAGGGAGAGCTGGACTTGATTTATAAGTAGTCTGTTCTGTGCACTTTTATCTGTTAGATGTAACAAATCCCAGTGCAATAAATTGAGTTTTGCATAACTGTAATGAGCATTGTTGTTTGAAAGGAAGCTCTGTGATATTTTCCTTCACTTTATTGACATATGCAAGTACAGCGAGTGGGTGGCACCATCGAGACAAGGAACAAAGATACAGTTAACCAGAGTGGGCGCAATGGAAATGAAGACACTCCTGGCATTGTTGTTTTCGATACAATAATTTCTTTCAAGGTCACAGTTACTGGCTGAAGTTTATTGTTGAACAGCAGTTCTATCATTCAGTCGCTTTCAATCAGCTATGGTGCACAGAGAAAGGAAAAGTTACATGGTAGATCAGAAAAAAAATTCATATGAGAGGTGAATGCTAATTTGCACAAAACAAAACCTGGAATTAAAATTGAATGAGTTTTTAAAGTTGGGAACAAAATCAACAAAACACAGGTGTCAGGGAGAAGGGATATATGTAGATATGGAAAAGGCACTTTTTCCAGGTTCCAGCAAAAAAGGGGTGCAGCTCTACCGATCAGTGGCAACATGTTGAAAGTAAAGGCGATATATTTAGCTAGAAGTATCAACACACTGCTGATTTCAAGAGTTCATCGGGATGGTTACAAGGATTTAAAGATCATCATGGAATGACAGAGAACAATTTCTGGCAAATTGAAAGCTGTGGACAACGTTACGGTGCAACACTTGGTTGATGAGATTCTGCTGGGTATCTTAAGTGATTATCAACCTTAAAACATCTACATCTGTGAGGAGACCAGCCTATTCTACAGCCTGATTCCCAGTAAAACATTAGCTGAAGAGGGTGACCCATGATATAGAACGAAGAAAACAGTTCTTTTTGCCACGAATACAGATAGCCCTGACAAACTTCCTCCTCCTGCAATAGGAATCTGAGGTGCTTCAAATGTGTAAAGACAAAACCTACAGAACCAAAAGTCAATAAAAATTCTTGGATGACAATGATTTTCATGGAACAGCGGTTAAAAAAAACTGGATATTAGAATGAAAAAGAAAAAAAGAGTATCCTCCTTATGGATCAATGTGCAGCACCCCCACCCCTTGTAGTTTTGGGAAAGGTTTGAATGGAATTTTTTTCCCCAAAACTATACCAGTGCTCCACAGCCACTTAATTTGGGCATTAATTCAAATTCCAAAGCGTATTTTTGAAAAAAAAACATATGTTCAATATTTGATAGCATTGGCTGATGAAGGAAATGAAAATCTCTTGATTAACTTACTACAAGCCATGGAATTTATTTTGGCTCCCTGGCAGCTGTTGCCATCCTCCACAATCAACAACTGTTTCCACCAAGCTGGTGTTGCCACTGATGATGATGACAGTCCTAAAGTTGTGTCTAGTAATGAGCTAGCTCTATTGGAGGGTGCAGATTTTGACAATGTTGTACATATTTATGATAATCTCATCATTTGTGTGGAACTACAGGATGAGGAGATTATTGCTGATGCAATGCAGTGATGACCAAGAAGATGGACCATCTTCAAGTGACAGTGAAGGATATTGAGATGATGACTTGAATGTTGAAACCCCTAAACTGAGTGAAGTATTCAGTGCAACAGATGTGTGCAGATGTTACATCAGTAAGAAAAGTTGTAGTGAAGAAGCATGAAAAGTGAAACAAGCCACATCATCTGAATTCTTTTATCTTTAATACTGTTTCTTTATTGTTTGCTCAGTGCAAAATGCCAAATTACAACACAGCATCTATTTTCTATAAAGAAGGACCACATAATATTTTTTTTCTTTTAATATTTTACTATTTCTGCCTTTTGTAAAGTTTGCAAATATAGGTCCAATATATACTTTTACTGAAAAATATGCTGTGAATTACTGTATCTGGCTTTTAAGTAATTTTGAGTTACAAGTAATCTATTCTCTTCTCCTTGATATACATCGACATATAAATCAGGTTCAACTCTCTCTCTCTCTCTCTCTCTCTCTCTCTCTCTCTCTCTCTGTGTGTGTGTGTGTGTGTGTGTGTGTGTGTGTGTGTGTGTGTGTGTGTGTGTGTTTACCATCCTCTGGGGTGGCGTGGCATGGCTAACATCCAAATACGAGGACTTATATTCACATGCCATCCCCCTAAATCCGTGAATGGTGATGGCTGATCATAAGCAACAGATTTTGAAATAGCGATGAAAAAACTGCTAAGTAAGAAAAGAATATTGACACTCATGCACATATAGAGATATATTACATATCAGGATCTATTACATCAGGGCCCTGACACACATCTGTGTAACTCCTTGAAAAATTATCATCCAAAACTAAAAACAACACAACAGTCAATAAGTTTACTGATGGGTTCCCCTCATCACCAATCCCCTTCTTGAAGTGGAAGTACTTGCTACAACATCATCAGCTTGTTCTGACTGATATTTCATTGCTGAATCTTATATGCTTACCAGATTGAAGCGTATAGTGGCTGTTCAGCATTGATTATCTGTAGTCAGTGACCAGGATGTGTGCACGTCTGATCACAATGCATTTGCATCTGATCATACATACATGTGCACCAAGAGATATTATTTCTGCAGAAATCATCAGAAAACACTGAATTTACACACAAACAATTATAATGCACATGTGCAATGCATTTCTGTGGAAATCTCTGAGTAGTGCATCTGACAAAATCCGCGTTAGATTTTTACTGCACAAGTGTCATCAATTCTGTCACACATTTCCACAACTGTTGGCATGTACACACATCACCAATATTGGTGTAATTGGAAGCTGTCACACATTCCCACAACCATGTGTACATGATGCATCGTAAAATAATGATGTCACACATTTCCACAACTATTGGCATATATCTGTATCAAAAGGCACAAGGCATGCCATCATGGTGCGACTCAAGTGTGGTTAGTTGTTGGCTTTGTATATGGTATGTGAGATGACATGAGTCACTGTCAGGAGATTAGTCATTATTTATGGCAGCTTCAGAAACTGGAGCATGCTGCATCGTTGGATTACTGCAGGCACAACTGCAAGCTCGCTGGTCCAAGACGTGGAAGCTAGGAAAAAAAATAAAAGTTCACTTTCCATATGATGCTCGTGCAACAATACATATATTGGATAACTGGAATTTTGAACATACAGAGAACCGCACAAGGCCCAGTGATGCTAGCAGCCATCGACCACTGTCACTTCCAACATTGTATAGAGATGAAGTCTCTAAAATTATTTCTCCAGTGCTTCAAGGTTCAGTCATCATATTGCACAGAAGTTGTTATATTAAGAGACATCTGTTTGAGGCTTCAACCCTATTATTTTTCCTTAGATTCCTGTTCCAGTCTGTGATTCTCAGCTAGAGATGGTCTAACATCAAACAGTCACAGGCTCGGCATCTCCACAGTTTTGTAACCTGGGCTAACTGTAGGAAAAAATCCATAGAGTGTAAGAATTGATCTATCTTTCAGGTATGAATTCTTTGTGATATTTTATTCAATGTGGACCTTGCTAACAGGTAGAATAACCACTTGTTGATTCAATTCACAAATTTCATCATTATTTTCCTTCAACAACTGTCTCTTCAAGAAACCTAGTAGTGATCATATTGATCTTTGTGCCTAAAATCTATGTTCTGTTTTGTTGTTTTAAACTCTGTTTTAAGCATTTAACATTTGTAGACAAAGATTTATACAAATCACTTTATGTACACATTCAGATCATTAACACCATATGAGACACATCCTAGATGTAGTTTATTGTTTGCCTCAGTGATGCATGCTGTTGAATGTTTCCAGACCAATCAATGCAACTCAAACCCCCTTGCTTAGGTCTATTGGAGGAAAGTAATTGACTCTGACTGTCAATGAGCACTCTTTTAGAGAAAGTGTGTATGACATCACACTCATATCTCAGCTGATATAGTGATGTGCATATTGCTTGTTTTTATGCCTTTGTCAGTAGAAACATTTGACAGAAATGACCACTGATACATGAATTTTAAGTCTCAGATGTTGTGGAATACCTGGTTGTTGGTAGGTAAGTGTAGGTGCAATTATTCAGGTTTAAAACCATCATACAAGTCAAAGTAGAGGATGGTATTTCAGTTTTTTTTAACACACACAACCCAGTGAATGCCATATCCTCCTGCAACATTTACATTGACACTCTCACATTCCTTGCATTTACACATTCATGTATTCTACATAAACACTCCATGACATCTCAGGATTTTGAGTTTCTTGAACAATTTAAGCAGACCTGTACTGCTTAGTGATCTATCGAGTAGTACAGTTAGGGAGCTTTTTTTCATAAACAGTCCAAATTCTTTCTTGTATGGTTTTAAATATAGTCCTTTGCTGATAGTCATGGCCTCCAACATTTTATTACATTTTTTACATTCTTACAGTTGCTCCTCTGCATGTTGTGTGTTCTTTACTGTTTGGACTGTGGCAGCAGCTCCTCTGGTCCAAGATCTGAGAGCCAACAATCTAGCCAATGCCAGAATTGGAAACAAAATGGTTCCACCAGATGTCTTAGGTATTTTTACAACCCTGTGTATTTTCTTCAAAGTACTTTCAGCCACTGCCACTACTGACGGGATGCAATTTTTTTTTAAATGCCTTATGACAGGATTTTTCTTCTTTAATGTAGGATGTGCTGCATTTGTAATTTGCTTGAAAGTTATTCCAGCACCCAGATTAAGTTTGGCAGCCATTGCTTCATCAACTACAAATGCTGCAATACATTGTCCTAGGCTTATTTCCTTTCTTCCACACTTCTGCTTGGCTTTATGAGCTAATATATGATCTGCCTTCCCCCCATGAACCATGGACCTTGCCGTTGGTGGGGAGGCTTGCATGCCTCAGCGATACAGATGGCCGTACCGTCGGTGCAACCACAATGGAGGGGTATCTGTTGAGAGGCCAGACAAATGTGTGGTTCCTGAAGAGGGGCAGCAGCCTTTTCAGTAGTTGCAGGGGCAACAGTCTGGATGATTGACTGATCTGGCCTTGTAACACTAACCAAACCAGCCTTGCTGTGCTGGTACTGTGAATGACTGAAAGCAAGGGGAAACTATAGCTGTAATTTTTCCCGAGGGCATGCAGCTTTACTGTATGGTTAAATGATGATGGCGACCTCTTGGGTAAAATATTCCGGAGGTAAAATAGTCCCCCATTCGGATCTCCGGGCAGGGACTACTCAAGAGGACATCATTGTCAGGAAAAAGAAAACTGGCATTCTACGGATCGGAGCGTGGAATGTCAGATCCCTTAATCGGGAAGGTAGGTTAGAAAATTTAAAAAGGGAAATGGATAGGTTGAAGTTAGATATAATGGGAATTAGTGAAGTTCGGTGGCAGGAGGAACAAGACTTTTGGTCAGGTGAATACAGGGATATAAATACAAAATCAAATAGGGGTAATGCAGGAGTAGGTTTAATAACGAATAAAAAAAATAGGAGTGCGGGTAAGCTACTACAAACAGCATAGTGAACGCATTATTATGGTCAAGATAGACACGAAGCCCACACCTACTACAGTAGTACAAGTTTATATGCCAACTAGCTCTGCAGATGACGAAGAAATTGATGAAATGTATGATGAGATAAAAGAAATTATTGAGGTAGTGAAGGGAGATGAAAATTTAATAGTCATGGGTGACTGGAATTCGAGAGTAGGAAAACGAAGAGAAGGAAACATAGTAGGTGAATATGGATTGGGGCTAAGAAATGAAAGAGGAAGCTACCTGGTAGAATTTTGCACAGAGCATAACTTAATCATAGCTAACACTTGATTCAAGAATCATAAAAGAAGGTTGTATACATGGAAGAATCCTGGAGATACTAGAAGGAATCAGATAGATTATATAATGGTAAGACAGAGATTTAGGAACCAGGTTTTAAATTGTAAGACATTTCCAGGGGCAGATGTGGACTCTGACCACAATCTATTGGTTATGAACTGTAGATTAAAACTGAAGAAACTGCAAAAAGGTGGGAATTTATGGAGATGGGACCTGGATAAACTGAAAGAACCAGAGGTTGTACAGAGTTTCAGGGAGAGCATAAGGGAACAATCGACAGGAATGGGGGAAAGAAGTACAGTAGAAGAAGAATGGGTAGCTCTGAGGGATGAAGTAATGAAGGCAGCAGAGGATCAAGTAGGTAAAAAGACGAGGGCTAGAAGAAATCCTTGGGTAACAGAAGAAATATTGAATTTAATTGATGAAAGGAGAAAATATAAAAATGCAGTAAATGAAGCAGGCAAAAAGGAATACAAATGTCTCAAAAATGAGATCGACAGGAAGTGCAAAATGGCTAAGCAGGGATGGCTAGAAGAAAAATGTAAGGATGTAGAGGCTTATCTCACTAGGGGTAAGGTAGATACTGCCTACAGGAAAATTAAAGAGAGCTTTGGAGAAAAGAGAACCACTTGTATGAATATCAAGAGCTCAGATGGAAACCTAGTTCTAAGCAAAGAAGGGAAAGCAGAAAGGTGGAAGGGGTATATAGAGAGTCTATACAAGGGCGATGTACTTGAGGACAATATTATGGAAATGGAAGAGGATGTAGATGAAGATGAAATGGGAGATACGATACTGCGTGAAGAGTTTGACAGAGCACTGAAAGACCTGAGTCGAAACAGTGGAGACAACATTCCATTAGAACTACTGATGGCCTTGGGAGAGCCAGTCCTAACAAAGCTCTACCATCTGGTGAGCAAGATGTATGAGACAGGTGAAATACCCTCAGACTTCAAGAAGAATATAATAATTCCAATCCCAAAGAAAGCAGGTGTTGACAGATGTGAAAATTACTGAACTATCAGTTTAATAAGTCACAGCTGCAAAATACTAACACGAATTCTTTACAGACGAATGGAAAAACTGGTAGAAGCAAACCTCGGGGAAGAACCGTTCGGTTTCCGTAGAAATATGGGAACACGTAAAGCAATACTGACCTTACGACTTATCTTAGGAGATAGATTAAGGAAAGGCAAACCTACGTTCCCAGTATTTGTAGATTTAGAGAAAGCTTTTGACAATGTTGACTGGAATACTCTCTTTCAAATTCTAAAGGTGGCAGGGGTAAAATACAGGGTGCGAAAGGCTATTTACAATTTGTACAGAAACCAGATGGCAGTTATAAGAGTCGAGGGGCATGAAAGGGAAGCAGTGGTTGGGAAGGGAGTAAGACAGGGTTGTAGCCTCTCCCCGATGTTATTCAATCTGTATATTGAGCAAGCAGAAAAGGAAACAAAAGAAAAATTCGGAGTAGGTATTAAAGTCCATGAAGAAGAAATAAAAACTTTGAGGTTCGCCGATGACATTGTAATTCTATCAGAGACAGCAAAGGACTTGGAAGAGCAATTGAACGGAATGGACAGTGTCTTGAAAGGAGAATATAAGATGAACATCAACAAAAGCAAAACGAGGATAATGGAATGTAGTCGAATTAAGATGGGTGATGCTGAGGGAATTAGATTAGGAAATGAGACACTTCAAGTAGTAAAGGAGTTTTGCTACTTGGGGAGCAAAATAACTGATGATGGTCGAAGTAGAGAAGATATAAAATGTAGACTGACAAAGGCAAGGAAAGTGTTTCTGAAGAAGAGAAATTTGTTAACATCGAGTATAGATTTAAGTGTCAGGAAGTTGTTTCTGAAAGTATTTGTATGGAGTGTAGCCATGTATGGAAGTGAAACATGGACGTTAAATAGTTTGGACAGGAAGAGAATAGAAGCTTTTGAAATGTGGTGCTCCAGAAGAATGCTGAAGATTAGATGGGTAGATCACATAACTAATTATGAAGTATTGAATAGAATTGGGGAGAAGAGGAGTTTGTGGCACAACTTGACAAAAAGAAGGGACGGTTAGTAGGACATGTTCTAAGGCATCAAGGGATCACAAATTTAGCATTGGAGGGCAGCGTGGAGGGTAAAAATCGTAGAGGCAGACCAAGAGATGAATACACTAAGTAGATTCGGAAGGATGTAGGTCACAGTAAGTACTGGGAGATGAAGAAGCTTGCACAGGATAGGATAGCATGGAGAGCTGCATCAAACCAGTCTCAGGACTGAAGACCACAACAACAAACAACATATGATCTGCAGTGCAATGATCTTTATTTGTGATGAAAGCAATATCATGCTCCTTGCAGGCATTGTCTAGTATATTATTCCCTTATCAGAATGAGCTACATGCTTTTTCAGTTTCCTTCCAGGTAGGCAGCAGGTGTATCCAAGAATATGCAGTTGGGCTGTCAATTTATCAAGAAAACCACTGCCGTACTTTCTAGCACCCATGTCATGCTACTACATGGTTTGAGATTTGTCTGTCCTGTTTATATCTCAAATCATGAATGTTCATCCAGCTGTTGTTCTGCAATGGGAAGTCTAGCCACGTAACTAAAGGCTTCTCCCTTGGCATCTTATAATACACTCCATGAGAAACACATATGGTTTAGATCTTCTCTGTTATTACTGTGTGTAAAAAAATTTCCAGCAATTTCATTATTGCTGTCCTTTAAGATGGAAGTTCTCAGGTTGTACATTGGAAACTGTGAATCTCTGTTAACCACCTACATTAAATTTATGCTTGCACAAAGCCACTCTCTTAATACAATTGTATACCCTATTTATAAGTCCATTATAAGGTATATCAATGGGCCTCGTTTTAATCGCACAACGTCTAGTTCAATCATAATGCTCAGTTACTCGTCAGAGCACATCTATCCATTTGTACGATACTTGAGGATTAAATTTTATCCACATACCGTTTTTTTAATGCCCCATTTGAATGTTCCACAACACTTACTTTGATGTAGGAGGATGTCAAGTATTGGTTTATTCTGTATCATTCCATAAGTGATTTGAAATGTCTATTGTAAAATTCACCTCCATGATTGGTTTGAAGATTGTCCAGACATCAGTTCGAACCCATCTGCTCAATCATTCAAACATCTCCACTACTTTTTTACTCCAGGCATGGCCCAGGTGAATTTGATATATGTAACTACACTCCTGGAAATGGAAAAAAGAACACATTGACACCGGTGTGTCAGACCTACCATACTTGCTCCGGACACTGCGAGAGGGCTGTACAAGCAATGATCACACGCACGGCACAGCGGACACACCAGGAACCGCGGTGTTGGCCGTCGAATGGCGCTAGCTGCACAGCATTTGTGCACCGCCGCCGTCAGTGTCAGCCAGTTTGCCGTGGCATACGGAGCTCCATCGCAGTCTTTAACACTGTTAGCATGCCGCGACAGCGTGGACGTGAACCGTATGTGCAGTTGACGGACTTTGAGCGAGGGCGTATAGTGGGCATGCGGGAGGCCGGGTGGACGTACCGCCGAATTGCTCAACACGTGGGGCGTGAGATCTCCACAGTACATCGATGTTGTCGCCAGTGGTCGGCGGAAGGTGCATGTGCCCGTCGACCTGGGACCGGACCGCAGCGACGCACGGATGCACGCCAAGACCGTAGGATCCTACGCAGTGCCGTAGGGGACCGCACCGCCACTTCCCAGCAAATTAGGGACACTGTTGCTCCTGGGGTATCGGCGAGGACCATTCGCAACCGTCTCCATGAAGCTGGGCTACGGTCCCGCACACCGTTAGGCCGTCTTCCGCTCACGCCCCAACATCGTGCAGCCCGCCTCCAGTGGTGTCGCGACAGGCGTGAATGGAGGGACGAATGGAGACGTGTCGTCTTCAGCGATGAGAGTCGCTTCTGCCTTGGTGCCAATGATGGTCGTATGCGTGTTTGGCGCCGTGCAGGTGAGCGCCGCAATCAGGACTGCATACGACCGAGGCACACAGGGCCAACACCCGGCATCATGGTGTGGGGAGCGATCTCCTACACTGGCCGTACACCACTGGTGATCGTCGAGGGGACACTGAATAGTGCACGGTACATCCAAACCGTCATCGAACCCATCGTTCTACCATTCCTAGACCGGCAAGGGAACTTGCTGTTCCAACAGGACAATGCACGTCCGCATGTATCCCGTGCCACCCAACGTGCTCTAGAAGGTGTAAGTCAACTACCCTGGCCAGCAAGATCTCCGGATCTGTCCCCCATTGAGCATGTTTGGGACTGTATGAAGCGTCGTCTCACGCGGTCTGCACGTCCAGCACGAACGCTGGTCCAACTGAGGCGCCAGGTGGAAATGGCATGGCAAGCCGTTCCACAGGACTACATCCAGCATCTCTACGATCGTCTCCATGGGAGAATAGCAGCCTGCATTGCTGCGAAAGGTGGATATACACTGTACTAGTGCCGACATTGTGCATGCTCTGTTGCCTGTGTCTATGTGCCTGTGGTTCTGTCAGTGTGATCATGTGATGTATCTGACCCCAGGAATGTGTCAATAAAGTTTCCCCTTCCTGGGACAATGAATTCAAGGTGTTCTTATTTCAATTTCCAGGAGTGTATGACCATTAAAATAAATTTGAAGTCTTTATTGAAATGTTAGTGTTGATTCATATCTATGAGACCGGCTTGCCATACATCAGACCTTGTATTATGACATGTCTGTGTGTGAATGTTTAGTGTGCAGGTTTCTGAAGTTCATGAATGACTGTCTCTACAATTACTTCATGATACGTCTTTCTCGAAGATCTGAAATGATTCCATTCACATGAGCTATAGCCTATTCCCTGCTGTGGCTGATGCTGTGTATAGTTGTGCCCATTCTGTGATTTTGTTCATGTATTATATATACTATAGATGTACAATGTCTTATGCTGAATGTCAGTGCCTGCATCTGTGCCCTTTTCACTGCCAAAAGCAAGTCCTATGATGATACTCCTGTATTTATTACTTTTTGGGCTTTTTAGTTCTCCGTTCTGTCTGTTGTTTGGTCTACATTCATTAGTCATATGTAATATTTCGAACCACAGCAAGTATTCACCAAAAAGAAATATGATTGTATTTCTCTTTGGGGAATACTTGCTTTGGTTAAAAAATTTTAAGAATATCAGCTCTAATAAACCTTGTGTTCCCTCAAATTTCGATTCCCTACATGTACTGCAGCCTTGGTTAAATGTGCAGGGTGTTTTCCTAGCCTATATGGTTTATTCCGACTGATCCCATGTATGGTGTTTAACTCACTATCACTGTGACAGTTAATGTAATCAGTAACAGAGCATCCCTTTTCTTTTTCTACTCTTCTGCCTACATCTGTATTTTGCAAGAGCCTTTTAAGACTCCTGGTACTTGCTTAAACAATTCTGTGAGAGACTTTTCTCGTTGCAGCTGTCCTAACTTTATCAATCATAATTTCCCTCAAATCATTTTTCACTCTACAGTAACTTTATGCTTTGTTGTTGACATGCCATGGTATACAAAGCCAGTTTTGCAATGGCATACAACTTACATTATTGTGGCCAAGATAGACACAAAGCCCATGCCTACTACAGTAGTACAAGTATATATGCCAACTAGCTCTGCAGATGATGAAGAAATAGATGAAATGTATGACGAGATAAAAGAAATTATTCAGGTAGTGAAGGGAGAGGAAAATTTAATAGTCATGGGTGACTGGAATTCGTCAGTAGGAAAAGGGAGAGAAGGAAACATAGTAGGTGAATATGGATTGGGGGGAAGGAATGAAAGAGGAAGCCGCCTTGTAGAATTTTGCACAGAGCATAACTTAATCATAGCTAACACTTGGTTCAAGAATCATGAAAGGAGGCTGTATACATGGAAGAAGCCAGGAGATACTGACAGGTTTCAGATAGATTATATAATGGTAAGACAGAGATTTAGGAACCAGGTTTTAAATTGTAAGACATTTCCTGGGGCAGATGTGGATTCTGACCACAATCTATTGGTTATGAACTGCAGATTGAAACTGAAGAAACTGCAAAAAGGTGGGAATTTAAGGAGATGGGACCTGGATAAACTGAAAGAACCAGAGGTTGTAGAGAGTTTCAGGGAGAGCATAAGGGAACAATTGACAGGAATGGGGGAAAGAAATACAGTAGAAGAAGAATGGGTAGCTCTGAGGGATGAAGTGGTGAAGGCAGCAGACGATCAAGTAGGTAAAAAGACGAGGGCTAATAGAAATCCTTGGGTAACAGAAGAAATATTGAATTTAATTGATGAAAGGAGAAAATATAAAAATGCAGTAAATGAAGCAGGCAAAAAGGAATACAAACGTCTCAAAAATGAGATCGACAGGAAGTGCAAAATGGCTAAGCAGGGATGGCTAGAGGACAAATGTAAGGATGTAGAGGCTTGTCTCACTAGGGGTAAGATAGATACTGCCTACAGGAAAATTAAAGAGACCTTTGGAGAGAAGAGAACCACTTGTATGAATATCAAGAGCTCAGATGGAAACCCAGTTCTAAGCAAAGAAGGGAAGGTAGAAAGGTGGAAGGAGTATATAGAGGGTTTATACAAGGGAGATGTTCTTGAGGACAATATTATGGAAATGGAAGAGGATGTAGATGAAGATGAAATGGGAGATAAGATACTGCGTGAAGAGTTTGACAGAGCACTGAAAGACCTGAGTCGAAACAAGGCCCCGGGAGTAGACAACATTCCACTAGAACTACTGATGGCCTCGGGAGAGCCAGTCATGACAAAACTCTACCATCTGGTGAGCACGATGTATGAGACGGGCGAAATACCCTCAGACTTCAAGAAGAATATAATAATTCCAATCCCAAAGAAAGCAGGTGTTGACAGATGTGAAAATTACCGAACTATCAGTTTAATAAGTCACAGCTGCAAAATACTAACACGAATTCTTTACAGACGAATGGAAAAACTGGTAGAAGCTGACCTCGGGGAAGATCAGTTTGGATTCCGTAGGAATGTTGGAACACGTGAGGCAATACTGACCTTACGACTTATCTTAGAAGAAAGATTAAGAAAAGGCAAACCTACGTTTCTAGCATTTGTAGACTTAGAGAAAGCTTTTGACAATGTTGACTGGAATACTCTCTTTCAAATTCTGAAGGTGGCAGGGGTAAAATACAGGGAGCGAAAGGCTATTTACAATTTGTACAGAAACCAGATGGCAGTTATAAGAGTCGAGGGGCATGAAAGGGAAGCAGTGGTTGGGAAAGGAGTGAGACAGGGTTGTAGCCTCTCCCCGATGTTATTCAATCTGTATATTGAGCAAGCAGTAAAGGAAACAAAAGAAAAATTCGGAGTAGGTATTAAAATTCATGGAGAAGAAGTAAAAACTTTGAGGTTCGCCGATGACATTGTAATTCTGTCAGAGACAGCAAAGGACTTGGAAGAGCAGTTGAATGGAATGGACAGTGTCTTGAAAGGAGGATATAAGATGAACATCAACAAAAGCAAAACGAGGATAATGGAATGTAGTCAAATTAAGTCGGGTGATGCTGAGGGAATTAGATTAGGAAATGAGACACTTAAAGTAGTAAAGGAGTTTTGCTATTTAGGGAGTAAAATAACCGATGATGGTCGAAGTAGAGAGGATATAAAATGTAGACTGGCAATGGCAAGGAAAGCGTTTCTCAAGAAGAGAAATTTGTTAACATCGAGTATAGATTTAGGTGTCAGGAAGTCGTTTCTGAAAGTATTTGTATGGAGTGTAGCCATGTATGGAAGTGAGACATGGACGATAACTAGTTTGGACAAGAAGAGAATAGAAGCTTTCGAAATGTGGTGCTACAGAAGAATGCTGAAGATAAGGTGGGTAGATCACGTAACTAATGAGGAGGTAGTGAATAGGATTGGAGAGAAGAGAAGTTTGTGGCACAACTTGACTAGAAGAAGGGATCGGTTGGTAGGACATGTTTTGAGGCATCAAGGGATCACAAATTTAGCATTGGAGGGCAGCGTGGAGGGTAAAAATCGTAGAGGGAGACCAAGAGATCAATACACTAAGCAGATTCAGAAGGATGTAGGTTGCAGTAGGTACTGGGAGATGAAGAAGCTTGCACAGGATAGAGTAGCATGGAGAGCTGCATCAAACCAGTCTCAGGACTGCAGACCACAACAACAACAACAACAACTTACATTAACTACAGAGGGGCCGAGTTGTGACTCCTCTTCATGAAGTCAGGATAACAGCTGGGTACCTGTGGAGCACCTCTGACACTAGTAAAACATTGTCAATGTTCAACTGTTTATTAACCATGCTTACAGTCATCTTGTTCTACATTGGCCTCGTAACAGAGGCCTCATTCAGGTGCATGCTGGAGTCCGCTGATTGCTGCCATGACAGCTCCTTGTCCGCAAATCCAGGTCAAGAGAGAGTGACCTTGCACCACAGCATGCTGCCGGTGAGGTTATGGTCCAGCACGAATCATCTCACACTAGCTGCTGGAGTGTGTTCGATCCCACGCCAAATTCTATGTTGACTCTTGATGACCCATCAGCAATGGCCAGGTAGATTCCAGAATCCGGAGGCGCCCAAGTGTTGAACAGGAAAGTGGGCCCAAGAGGCCCTGCTTCTGGTTTCTGCGCAGAAGTTCAGTGCTGTCAGCACTCCGTGGTGCGGTGTTGTTGAAAGGCAGCCAGCTTCTCCATCAGCAATGATAGTCGACACACAGTGTACAGTTCATCAGGCGAAGACTGTCGTCTCATGTACATCTATGGCTGGTTAATAGACTGTTCTAGGACATATATTTGCTACAGTATCGTAATCATGGAATTGAGTGCTATTACTGTGAATGCCATCAATCCCAATGATCAACTCCTTGTTGGTTGGTTGGGTGGAGAAGGGACCAAACTACGCAGTCATCAGTCCCTCCAACCAACCGATAAAATCCCACATTAAAAGAGGGAACTACAACATCCATAAAATGAGAAACTATTGACAAGGAAGGAAAAGGACAGAAGAGGTGAGGGAAAGAAAGTGACTAATGACAGGGGCATGAAGGAAGAAGCACAGGAGACAAGAGAGATGCTCAAGACATAATAGACCCCATGAGGAAAGGAATGGGAAGGCAGAGGGCCAGGAAGAACCACCAAGCCCAGTTGAAGCCAATCCAGCCAGGGCGATGGGGGGAGCAAGAGGACCTGCCATCCCTTCCACTCACAGATAAGGTGGAAGGTCCCTCCCTTAAATAAAGCGATAAAAACCACCATAATGAATAAAATGTAAAAAGAGATCTGCCGTTGAGGCATTGTCAGCCAACACCAGGGATAGCGAATCTGGAAAGCTAAAAGTCCGTCGCAGGGTGGTTAAGTTCGGGCAGTCCAATAAGATGTGAGCCACAGTCATCATTGATCCACAACGACAGAAGGGGCGGGGGGGGGGGGGGTGTCTTCACGATGGAAGATGGGTTAGGTTAGGTTAGTGTTGTTTAACGTCCTGTCGACAATGAGGTCATTAGAGACGGAGCGCAAGCTCGGGTTAGGGAAGGATGGGGAAGGAAATCGGCCGTGCCCTTTCAAAGGAACCATCCCGGCATTTGCCTGAAACGATTTAGGGAAATCACGGAAAACCTAAATCAGGATGGCTGGAGACGGGATTGAACCGTCGTCCTCCCGAATGCGAGTCCAGTGTGCTAACCACTGCGCCACCTCGGTCGGTCCACGATGGAAGAGAGAACCATGAGACCAACCAAGTATGGCCAATGCGGGGCCGGCATAGGATGACAGAGGCCTTTCAAGAAGCCCAGGAGGAGGACTGCCATGGAGTTGTAGAATCCTTAATTGCCCTGAGCTTGTTCGGCGAAGAAAGAGTGTGCCATTCTGCATCCCAAAGGCCCAAAATCTGACGACGTAATTCCGAGTGAAGGTCTATTTCCGGAATGCCAATAGCAAGAAATGGCCTGGTAGTAGCTAACTTAGCCAGTCGATTGGCAAGTTCATCGCCAGGAATCCCAACATGGCCTGGGGTCCAAATGAAAAACACTGAGTATCCACGTTGAGCAAGGAGAGAAAGGGAGTCCTGGATAGTGATGACCAATGGGTGGCAAGGGAAGCACAGGCCAATAGCGTTGCAAACCGCTCAATGAGTCACTACAGATAGTGAAGCATAGTCCTGAGCAGGAGCCGATATAGTCCAGTGTGCGCAAGATGGCTACCAGTTCTGCAGTAAAAACACTACAGCCATCGTGCAAGGAACAAAGTTCTGTGTGTTATGCATAGTTGTAAGCAAAACCAGTGCGGCCAGAAACTATGGAGCCATCAGTATAAATCACTTCTGAACCTTGGAATGAACTGAGGAGACAGTAGAATTGGTGGCAAAGAGCCATCAGAGGGACAGAAGCCTTTGAATCGATTGAGAGATCAAGACCGAGCTGTGGCCGAGAGACGCACCAAGGAGGGGTACATGCGTGAGCAGAAAAGAGAGGCGGTAAAGGAAATTGCTTGAACTCAGATAAGAGCTACTGAATGCGGACAGCCATGGTAAGCCCACATTGTGGCCGCTGCTGTGGCAGGGTGATCTCCATGTCTGGATAAAGGAGACCATAATTAGGGTGCTTTGGGGTGCAGCAAATGTGGAGCGCATAAGATATCAGCTGTTGCTGGTGCAAAGCTCGCAGTGGTGGAATCCCTGCCTCTGCGAGAAGGCTAAGTACAGGGCTAGTCCAGAAGGCACCAGTCGCAAGTTGGACCCCCCAGGGGATGGGGTCTAGGATCTGCAGTGACGAAGATGACACAGAACCATAGACAGGACTTTCATAGTCTAAACAAGACTGGACCAACAATTGATACAATCGCAGGAGAACAGAGCAGTCTGCACCCCAGGCGGTATTGCACAGAAACCTAAGAACATTGAGATAGGACCAGCATGTCCTCTTCAGCTGGCGAAGATGAGGGAGCCATGTCAACTGGGCATCGAAGACCAGACCCAAGAAGCGATGGGTATCCACTACCTCAAGGGGCTGGCCATCGAGGAACAGTTCCAGATGGGGATGGACTGTAGGGCGACAGCAGAAATGCATGACACATGTCTTGGCCGCCGAAAACTGAAAGCCATGGGAGAGAGCTCATGAGTGCGCCCGGCAGATTGCCCCCTGTAGACGGCATTCTGCAGCGCCCATTACAGAGGAAGAGAGGTAGATACAAAAATTGTCAGCATACAAAGAGGGGGACACTGTCGGCCCAACAGCTGTCACCAGACCATTAATGGCTATTAGAAAGAGAGGGACACTCAGCAGGGAACCCTGTGGAACCCCATTTTCTTGCCAATGGGGAGTGCTTGCAGTTGTGGTAACATACAGCATTATGTGATAGTATTTCTCTTTGTATCAATGAACGGGAATAAGACTGAAGTGCAAATTATGCACAACTTTCAAATACACAAATTCCCTACTTCATTGTATTGCCTAAAACAGCAAACATATGCATATTTCATAATAAATAAATGTCATAAAAACAACCAATGTGTAAAAGTTACTTCAAATAATTCAATACAAAAACAACCAAAGTCAGAAAATTTTAATTAAGAAAAGTATGACAGAAATTTTAAATTGCACAAATAACAGCATTTGTAACAACATTTATTAGTGCCAAACATGAAACAGCAGAATAATATGTTAACCATATTAATGGCAACAATATCAACAAATTGGTAAGCTGACCAACATGCTTTTTACTTCTCTTTGTTCTTGGGCTTAGTTTGTATATGGACTATCACAATGGATGTTGTTGTTGCTGTCTTCAGTCCTGAGACTGGTTTGATGCAGCTCTCCATGCTACTCACCACAATGGATAAACAGTATAAGTTAACATAGTATTCATCAGCTATAATTCCCCATCCCCCCCCCCCCCCCAACATGTGAACTCAGAAAAATATGATATTTGGAAAACTAATAGTGACCTTCCCTGCATCACACGTGTATCAATTCAGTATCAGTTTGAAGAAAGTTAAATATCAAAACATGTAACGGATAAACAGTAGCAGCAAAGTATATCCAGAGACATTTGTCATAAAATCTCAAAACTTATGTTTTTCACTACTATTTTCCTTGTAGTTGAAGACACCTGGTGGGTTATAAAAGCTTCATTACAGTTCTGCCTCCAATGCAGTGAGAAAGAGGATTTTCAAATGAGTTACATAAATTTAGAAAAAATAATCTATTAGCTCACTGCAAATTTCATCACCACGTGTTCTTCATGAATCTTAACTTATGAATATTACTTTACAAAAATTGTTTCCAAGAATATGTTAGTGATTGGTAAATTATATTGTGAATAATACAATGTGGCAAAATAAGGCCTGAATATGAAATTAACTAGTTTGTGTAACTATCTCATATGTGTTCTCCACAAAAGGGACCAAATGAAGAAAAAAGTTATGTTAATGTACAGAGTGGTACAAGAACAAGTACGATGGATCCCCCCTCATTACAGTATGTTTCTCTTCCATTACATAGCCGCAAATTAGCCATTTGACATAAACTATAGTGTACACAACAATGATGCAAATACAATAACAACTTGGGTAGTTGTTTAATCCAGATAGTCATTTGCGTATTGTGTTTTAATTCTAACAATCCTCCAAAATTCAAACAAAAATTAAATGTCTACTTTACTACTAGCTCCTACAACTTATTTGAACATCTGGATTCTGGGATTCAAGCTCATTTTCTTGCTGCACACAGTAAAATTAGAATTAAAACAAACATATCTGGGTTAAAATAAAGGTGTCTTAAGAGTTCTGAGGAAAACATCAACCCCCAAATCAGCTGCTCATATTACTTTTCTATAAATTAGGAATTGGAATACACCAATATCATGTTACGTTGCAAATGGTAGAATGAAGAGACAGTTACACAGTGATTGAGCTTTCAGCTAAAACCTCCAGAAAAGAAAAGAAAACACACACACACACACACACACACACACACACACACACACACACACACACACACGTTCACACAAGCATGCACACCTCCTGCATACATGACCTCTATCTCCAGCTGCTGTGCTTCTTTTCTGAAGAAGGCTTTCACTGAAACCTGAGTGTATATTAACAGTTTTTTCATTTTACCTGTTTGCAGCTCAGTGTGTCATCTTTGTGGTGAGTTGCAATCTACCCTTTTCATGATATTTTGGTATTCCAACCAGGTCTTTTGACTGCTCGGACAGGAATACATTTAGTGAGCACTTGAGAAAAAGCAAAGACTAGAAGCATTATTATACAATACATCCTTCAATAAAACAGTGTAGAGGGAAACAATGAAGCTCCCAAATCCTTCAGTGTCTGATGTACTAGCAATAGTGTAGACTTAAGAAGCCTTTCTAAATTCTATTTAAATGTGTTATTTAACTGTTGAAAATTATGGCTCATGTAGTGTGGCTTTAGTCTGGAGATATGCTTAGGCTTTGTACTGGTCACACCTCAGTTAAATAGGGACTGTGGGGAACCTGCTACCTCAACCACAAGGAGAATAACCTGTTGGACAAGTTTCCAATGACAGAGAGCATGGCTTGCCACACACTTGGGGATGAAGACCCTAGGAATGCTGGGAACAGCAAATGTAAGTCATTCTCAGAAGTTAAACAATATAAACTCCATGTTAGCATACCAACAATATTAGGAAAAGGACAGATTGCTACTTACTATAAAGAAGATCCATTGAGTTGCAGACAGGCACAGCAAAAAGATTGTTACACATTATAGCTTTCGGCTAAAGTGACTTCTCCAGCAAAGGAAACATACACACACATTCACACAAGCTTGCACTCATGACAACTACCATCAGCACCTCTGACCGGAACAAGACTGTCACATGAATAGCAATCTGGACTGGGGAGAGGAAAGGGGAGCAATAGCACGATATAGGTGAAGGGGGAAAGAAGAATGCTGTCTGATGGGGCATGCAGGGACTAGAGACTGTCAGGCGCGGCATCAGGAGGTGGGGTGTGGGGGAATAGGTAGCGGAAAATGAGAGGAGCAGGGAAGAGGAAAGGACAGGCAAGTACACTGGCAAAGGGTGGCACATAGAGAGTGAGGGAATGTGAAAAAGGATGTGGTGAGAGGGTGAGGGGGCAAAAATTGTTGGGTGGAGGAGGGTGTGGGAAAAGTAGGCTACCGTAGGTTGAGGCCGGGATAATTTTGGGAGTGGAGACTGTTTTATAAGGATAACTCCCATCTGCACACTTCAGAAAAGCTGGTAGTGGAAGGCAGGATCTAGATGGTCTGGGTTGTGAAGCAGCCACTGAAATCATTCATGTTATGTTCTGCTGCACATTGTGCCACAAGGTGGTCTACTTTGCTCTTGGGCAATTTGGAGATGGCTGTCCATACTGGTGGACAGCTGGTTGGTAGTCATACCAATATGAAAAGTTGTACAATGGTTGCAGCACAGCTGATAGTCAACATTGCTTCTGTCACAGATAGTCCGGGCTTTGATGGGGTAAGATAAGCCTGTGACAGGACTGGCATGGAAGGGGCTGGGTGGGCGGATTGGGCAGGTCTTGTGTCTGGGTCTTCTGCAGGGGTATGATCCCTGTGGCAAGAGGCTGGAGTTGCGAGTGGCATAGGGATGGATCAGTATGTTGTGGAGATGGGGTGGGTGACAGACCACCAGTTTAGCAGGGATGGGAAAGATCTTGGGTACGATGTCCCTAATTTAAGGGCATCAAGATTGATAATCAAAGCCCCCATGAAAGACATGGTTCAATTGTTTCAGTCCAGGGTGGTCCTGGGTGATGAAGGGGACACTCTTCTATAGCTGGGTCTTGAGAGTGGTGGGAGGATTGGTAAAGTATGGGGAAATGACTTGGGAAATCTGTTAGTGGACTAGGTGTGAGGGCATAGTGCTTGTCTGTGAAGGCCTTGGTAAGACCTTCAGCATAATGGGAAAGTGAATCTTGTCACTGCACACTCTCCCAATGTACCTGCCCATCCTTTGTCCTTCCCTGCTCCTCTTCCTTTCCACTCCCTGTTCTCCCTCCCCCCCTTCCCCTGTACCCCACCTCCCAACACTGCATCCAGCATTCTTTAGTCCCTGCACACCCCACCGGACATTGTTCTTCCCTTCCCCCACCCATACCCTACTGTCCTCCTCCTTCCCTGCCCCACTCCAGATCGCCATTCATGTGACAGTCGCATTCCAGTCAGGGCTGCTGGGGGGGGGGGGGGGGGTGAACGTGTGTGTTTTCTTCACTGTTCACTGAAGAAGGCGCTTGGGCCAAAAGTTATGATGTGTAACAGACTTTTTGTTGTGCCTGTCTGCAACTCAAAAAGCCACTCTCAGAAATGTTTGTAACAATGTCTCTGCATCCCCTGGACATGTTATGGAGCCATACTGGCTTTGGGAACTTCGAGGATATTTTGCAAACATGGAACAGAAGTGTGTCGCCAGCTGCCAGGAGCTACTTTCACTTTAACTGTAACAGCTATGGTTCCCTGGCCACTTGTACTGAGAAATTCATCTCAAAGGAGCAAGAGACAATGGGGCCAGGTGGGGGGGCAGGGAGGGGGGGGGGGCAAGACATAGGGTGGCCAATGAGAGCTTGCTGCTGCGATTGTTTACAATACAGGACAATCAAAAGAAGGCAGAGGCCAAGATACTTGCATCGGGGTACAGGAGCCAAAGAAGCAGAAAAGGTACTCGGTATTGGTTCGGAGTTAGGGTCACACGTGTAATGGGAAATGCTGACTGGCATGAAGAGTTGGTAGCAGCCCGACCAAAGCGGGTGACAATTCAGTCTGGACTGGTGGACATTAGAGAGAGACAGCACAGGAAACTTACTATAGTTTTATTTATGGGTGGGAACAAGTAATTCTAATCGGTTGAAGGCTGGCGAACATTGTCTGGTTTACTACCTGTCAGAAAAGACTGAAAAGTGTAAAGAAGCAGCAGCATTCCTTAAAGAAAATAAATACTGAGACTACATTAAACCTTGCTTTCTGAAGTGTTAATAAAATGAAACATTTATTAAAGAGTATGAATTAAAAACCTTTGCACTTTTTATTTGTATCAGCAAATACTTTTTGCAGTTACTCTTTTCACCTGTGAGTGCTGTTAGGTCCTACAAGCTGTTATTTCATTTTCAGTGTCCGCCATAATCTTTGTGTGGTAGTCCAACTTTTTATGCATATTTCCTGAGCCTATGGTTCAATAATTCTAATGAGCAGAATCAGGATCTACACAACTGTCAGATGGGCCTACGATTCCTGTTTAAAATAATTACTCTTGTCTCAGTGTGTTAATCTTTTATACCCCCCTGCGGGTTCGGGGGTAAGAATAGGCCCGTGGTATTCCTGCCTGTCGTAAGAGGCGACTAAAAGGAGTCTCAAACGTTATGTGATGGTCCCTTTCGGGTTTGACCTCCATCTTTCTAAATTATTCCGAAGAGCGAGCCAATTGGGGAAGGGCGCCTTACATGGTGCACTGTATCCATCGTGCATTGAGACCTTTAGCCGGCTGTCTCGTCGTTGCAATGATGCCCCGCTCGTTTTCCATCTCTCGGGCGTGGATACGCCCTTAGGTGCGATTACCACACAGCACTGTGCAGTGTTGCTTTTAGCTGCGACGACGACCTTGGACATTTTTGCACCTAGGATCCAGCATGATAGCCAGTCCGTTGTGGTGGGGCCGCCATGTACCCTGTTGGTTGTAGCCCCCTGACAACACAGGGATCACTCTACTGATGCCTGCGCCGTTAACTCCCCACGTATGCCAAGGAGTAGATGCCCGTCTCCCTGGGGCATCAGGACTCCCGGCAATGGCCATCCTGCCAGGTGGCTATTGCTACAGCTGGGTGGCGCCCGTGGGGAGGGCCCTTGGTCGGAGTAGGTGGCGTCAGGGCGGATGACCCGCAATGAAGCATGGTACATCATCTCTCGCTGGCGGCCAACCGCCAGCAGTCTCTAAGCGTTCTCAGGCTCAATTTAATGCTCAGAAGTACGATCCGAAAACGTTCCCCTCTCTGGCCACACCGTGGCAGGAGCGTAAGTCGCAGGATGGAGGTAACAGTTATTCGCCCTGATTCTTAGTTTGCACGAGAGCTGATGGGGAGTCTTTTCTCTCCACAAAGCCTCAGTTCTTCGTCGAGCATTCAGAGGACAAGTTTGGGGAGGTGGAGGGCTTGTCCAAAATGCGCTCTGGGTCAGTACTGATACAAACGGCATCCTCCGCCCAGTCACACAGGTTACTTGCTTGTGACAAGTTGGGGGATGTTAACTTTACCATTACACCACATAAGAGTTTAAATATGGTCCAGGGTGTTATTTTCCATAGGGACCTACTTTTGCAGTCTGATGATGAGCTGCGCGCCAACTTAGAGCGTCGAGGTCTTCGTTTCGTCCAGCGCATTCATCGGGGACCGAAGGACAATCAGGTTGCTACCGGTGCCTTCATCTTGGCCTTTGAGGGTGATACATTACCGGAGAAGGTCAAGGTGATGGTCTACCATTGTGACGTCAAGCCCTATATCCCTCCCCCGATGCGGTGCTTTAAGTGCTGGAAGTTCGGCCATATGTCTTCCCGCTGCACTTCCAGCCTCACATGTCGAGATTGCGGATGCACATCACATCCCAATACTCCATGTGCCCCACCTCCCATCTGTGTCAACTGCGGAGAGCATCATTCACCTTGCTCGCCTGACTGCAAAGTCTTTCAGAAAGGGCGCAAAATCATGGAATATAAGACTCTGGACCGGCTGACCTATACTGAGGCCAAAAGGAAATATGACAGACTACATCCTGTGCGAATGACGTCTTCTTACGCAGCTGCTACAACAACTGTGCAAGCCCCGTCAGTTTCGAGACTTCCAGCCAGCTTGATGAGCAGTACGACTCCTCCTGCCCCCTTGCCCGTGGGGGGCTCTACCCAACCGGTTGCTCCTGCACCACCTACCTCAAGAGCAACATCCTCCCACCCATCGGGGACGTCCGTCCCCGCTTCTCAGCCGGAGAAGCATCTAACTTCTTCGGCTACTCTTTCCCGTAAGGGTTCCCTTGGGTCCCTCCCTTCCCACGCTTCCACCAGCGGGAAGGATGACGGCCGACAGTGGCATAAGTCCTCACCAGCGGCCGGGCGTAGGGCTTCACGATCCTCCTCCGTCCCGGAGACTGAATCGGTGAAGCCTTCCCAGCCGGTGAAACCCAAGGTTCAGCGAGAGAAGTCCAAGAGAAAGACCTCTAAGGCCAATGAACTTGCGGTGGCACCGACATCACCGCACCCTTCGAGCTCTGCGTCTGAGGATGAGGTCGAGATTCTGGCGTCCGCTGAGGACCTTGATCTCACCGGTCCCTCAGACGCCATGGATGTCACTCGCACGGGTCCTGAATAGGTGGCAGTGAGTGAACAAGCGGCGTAAATTACCTTCCCAGTCCCTTCACGCCTTTCTCAGCCATGGACAATATCATCCTCCAGTGAAACTGCAGCGGTTTCTTCCACCATCTAGCTGAGCTCCGACAACTTATCAGCCTTCACCCTTTCTTTTGCATTGCTCTTCAGGAAACTTGGTTTCCAGCAATGCAAACCCCCACCCTCCGTGGCTATCGGAGTTATTATAAGAACCGGGCAGCTCATGAAAGGGTGTCTGGTGGCGTCTGCCTCTATGTCCTTCACACTCTGCACAGCGAGTCTGTCCCTCTCCAAACACCTTTAGAGGCTGTCGCTGTACGGGTGTGGACGCCACAGGCTGTTACCGTCTGCAGTCTTTACCTTCCACCAGATGGTGATGTCTCGCAGCATGTCCTGGCTGCGCTGATAGCCCAATTGCCACCACCTTTCTTGTTACTGGGCGACTTCAACGCCCATAACCCTCTGTGGGGTGGGTCGGTGGCAACAGGTCGAGGCGCCACCGTTGAGCATTTATTGTTGCAGTTCGATCTCTCGTTTTTATATGATGGTGCCTTCACACACTTCAGTGTGGCGCATGGCACATACTCCGCCATTGACCTTTCGATCTGTAGCCCTAGCCTCTTCCCGTCTGTCCAATGGAGTGTGCATGACTACCTGTGTGGTAGTGACCACTTTCCGATCTTTCTGTCACTACCACAGCGTCACTCTTCTAGGCGCCCTAGCAGATGGGCTATGAATAAGGCTGACTGGGACTTGTTCTCCTCCACTGCCGCTATTGAGCCTCTCTCTAATGATGACATTGATGCGGTGGTTCAATCGGTCACCACCGGCATCATTACTGCCGCCGAATCTGCCATTCCCCGTTCTTCTGGGTCCCCTCGGCGGCGGACTGTGCCTTGGTGGTCACCTGAGATCGCTGAAGTGATTAAAGATCGTCGGCGGGCGCTACAGCGTCACAAGCGACATCCATCCATAGACCACCTTATCGCCTTCAAACGGCTGCGTGCACGAGCCCACCTCCTTATCCGCCAAGGCAAGCAGGAGTGCTGGGAGCGGTATGTGTCCACCATTGGCCTCCATGTCACTCCATCGCAGGTCTGGGCCAAGATTCGATGCGTCTACAGCTATCGGACCCCTCTCAGCGTCCCTGCGCTCTCACTGAATGGAGCAGTTTGTACTGACTCCGGCGCCATTGCATACCGCTTCGCAGAGCATTTTGCTATGAGTTCCGCTTCTGCGAATTACCCCCTGGCCTTCCGCTCCATTAAAGAGCGGATGGAACGTCGGAGCCTTTCGTTTCGCACCCACCATCCAGAATCGTACAATGTTCCATTCAGTGAGTGGGAATTTCGCAGTGCCCTAGCCGCTTGCCCTGATACCGCTCCTGGGCCAGATGGCATCCACTGTCAGATGCTGAAACAACTTTCAGTGGACTGCCAGCAACGGCTCCTCGACCTTTACAACCGTATTTGGGTCGAGGGGGAGTTTCCGTCGCAATGGCGGGAAAGTATTGTTATCCCATTCTGAAACCGGACAAGACCCCTTTGGAGGTGGACAGCCACCGCCCCATTAGCCTCACCAACATTCTTTGCAAGTTCCTTGAACGGATGGTGAGCCGGCGCTTGAATTGGGTACTGGAGTCTCGGGGCCTTCTGGCTCCGCCTCAGGGTGGGTTCCGTAAAGGCCGCTCCGCCACCGACAATCTGGTGAGCCTGGAGTCAGCCATCCGTACTGCCTTTGCCCGCCGTCAGCACCTGGTCACTGTCTTTTTCGACATGCGGAAGGCGTACGATACGACATGGCGTCATCACATCCTTTCTACGCTTCATGGATGGGGTCTTCGGGGTCCTCTGCCGATTTTTATCCGCAATTTTCTGTCGTATCGTACCTTCCGCGTGCAAGTCGCGGCTTCATATAGTTCCTCCCACGTCCAGGAGAACGGTGTGCCACAGGGTTCTGTTTTAAGTGTCTGCCTGTTTTTAATAGCCATTAACAGGCTTGCTGCGGCCGTGGGAAATTCTGTCTCCACTTCCCTGTATACTGATGACTTCCGCCTTTACTATAGCTCTATTGGCATTGCAGCTGCTGAACGTCAGCTACAGGGCGCAATCCGCAAGGCACAGTCTTGGGCTGTAGCGCGTGGTTTTCAGTTTTCGGCTGCCAAGACCCGCGTTATGCATTTCTGCCGGCGCCGAACAGTCCATCCTGCGCCGCGGCTTTATCTTGACGGCGAACTTCTTGCTGTGGTGGAGACCCACAGGTTTTTGGGTGTACTTTTTGATGCCCGGTTGACTTGGCTGCCTCATATTCGGCAGCTTAAACAGGCGTGTTGGCGGAATCTCAATGCTCTGCGATGCTTGAGCCACACCAGCTGGGGCGCCGACCGATCTACCCTGTTACGGCTCTACCAGGCGTTAATCCAGTCCCGTCTGGATTATGGGAGCCTGGCTTATGGCTCCGCTTCCCCATCTGCGTTGCGGGTACTGGACCCCATACTACACAGCGGGATACGACTTGCCACTAGTGCCTTCCGCACCAGCCCTGTGGACAGCGTAGTAGTGGAGGCAGGTGTCCCTCCCCTGTGGTTACGACGCCGTTTGCTGGCCGCTTATGCTGCCCATGTTTTTAGCTTGCTCGGGCATCCAAACTATCGTCTCCTGTTCCCGCAATCGGTCGTCCATCTGCCAGAACGTCAGCCCCGGTCTGGTTGTACGATCGCGGTCCGCGTCAAAGAGCTTCTCTCCGGGCTTAGGGTTTTCACTGTTCCACCTCCTTTCCAGGCCACTTTGCGTACACCCCCATGGTGTGTTCCTTGCCCTTGCCTTTGGCTCGACTTGGCACAGGGCCCGAAGGACTCAGTCCCTCCAGAGGCCTTCCACCGCCACTTTTGTTCCATCCTGGCCACGTATCAGGGCTCTGGCATTGTTTACACTGACGGTTCGATGGTTGCTGGTCGTGTCAGGTATGCGCTAACTCTAGGGGACCATTCCGAACAACGTTCCTTGCAGGATGGCTGCAGTGTTTACACTGCTGAGCTGGTTGCCATCTTTCCTGCCCTAGAGTATATCTGCTCCTGCTCAGGTGAGTCCTTCGTTATCTGTAGCGATTCCCTGAAAGGTTTACAAGCTCTCGACCAGTGTTTCCCTCGTTCTCATCTGGTGATGGCTATCCATGAGTCCCTGCATACTCTTGCCCGCTGCGGCCGCTCTGTGGTCTTTGTGTGGACCCCTGGTCATGTCGGTATCCCGGGCAATGAACGTGTTGACCGCCTGGCCAAACAGGCCACCAGTGAACCCACTCTAGACATTGGCCTTCCAGAGACTGATTTGAGGGCAGTCTTAGGCCGCAAATTTATCTCGCTCTGGGATGCTGAATGGCGCGGTCTGACCACCCATAACAAACTCCGTGCCGTCAAGGAGACGACGACTGTGTGACACTCCTCCTTGCGCGTCTCTCGCAAGGCATCTGTCGTCCTCTGCCAGCTGCGCATTGGGCACACACGGATGACCCACGACCACTTATTGCGCCGTGAGGACACACCTCTATGTCGCTGCGGCTCCGTTTTATCTGTGGTCCACATTTTATTGGAGTGTCCGCTTTTAGCTGTGCTCAGGCAGACGTTCGCACTGCCTGACACGCTCCCTGCCCTTTTAACTGATGACCCTGCTATGGCTGGCTTAGTTTTACGTTTTATTCGGGCAGGGGGTTTTTATCATTTAATCTGAGTGTTTCTGTTTTTTAGTGTTGATTCTGGCTTTTGGCCTCCGATTTTAAACTGAGTTTTTAATGTGTTCTCGGTGGTTGGCTTTTCCTTTTTTTTTCTCTACGATCGGCCAACCACCACCACACACTGTGTGATTTTAATTTGTTTTGCCTGATCTCTGCCGGCGTATTTCTTGTCCCGTGTCGTCTGACGTCTTTCCTGCTGTTCGTTTTTATTGTCTTTGGGTGGTTTTAATTTTTTGGAAAAAGGGACCGATGACCGTTGCAGTCTGGTCCCTTTAATCCCACAAACCAACCAATCTTTCATAGTGTGGCTGGCAACCCAATTATTTATACTTACCAGTGTTGGGAGGATTAGTATTAAAGGCACCGAGACAATTTCATTTAGGTAGCACACTTAAAGGGTGCTACGTTTCAAATAGTGTGAAACCTAAAGTGGATAGTAGAGTCCTGCATGACCGAGTAAGCGAGCACAAAATACGAGATGGGGCGAGCACACCCTAACTGGATAGGCTGCCCGCACTAATTCTTGTGACCGAGCATAGAAGCCGTGGCTGAATACGTAGCAAGTAACTTCAAACACATTACAAGTATCAATATCCGTGTGAGACTGCAGCCAGTACGGGCTTCTCATTTGGGGTGTGTCTCACTCTGTAATCATGCAGCGCGAGGAAGCCAGTGCAGTAAGACGTAAGATTGAAACCAATGTTTACTCATTAAAGACACGGGAAGGTCTAAAAAGCCAATTGTGGAGTACATTTCTGTTGGTTGTAGATGGAAACAGTGCCTCTACTGGGTACATATAACGCATAAACTGCTCCACATTATTGTGTTTCCAGACGGGAACCACTCATTCAAAGAAACACAGTTGCAAGAAACCTCACAAAGATACAGCTCCTTCAGGGATACTGACAGTAATAAAAAATAGTATTACAGTAAAGTGTGTTGCGATGTGTGCTAAAGATACGAGTCCTTTTAATGCTGTTTCCGGTGAAGGTTTCAGAGAACTAGCCCAAGAATTACTACATCTAGGTGCGCATTATGGAGAAGTTAACGTGGCAGATGTCCTGCCACATCCCTCTACTATAAACAGACATGTCAAGGAACAAGCTGATGCAATACGAAACAGCATAATGCCTTCTGTTATTGCGGAAGTTATTAATAAATATGTGCTGCGACAGTTGATATGTGGACTGATTCGCATAAGCAGGTGCACTATTTGACGCTTACATTACATTACATCACATTACATTAACACAGATTGGTCTCTTGTGAACAATGTTTTATTTACAACGAAATTCCCGGACGTTAAGTGGACGGGAGTAAATATTATGAAAGAAATTGAAGAGAGGATGGCTGATTGGGACATTTCGCCGGACATGTTGCACAGTCTTGTTTTTGTCTCCAACCAGGGTGCCAATGTAATAAAGGCTTTGGAAAGTCACCAAAAGATTCCTTGTGCTTCTCATTGAATAAACACAGCACTTAGCCATACTTTCCATGAAGATAACTTCTCGTCAAATCATGCCCCAAACATAGCACCAACAATAAATACTGCAAAATGCATTGCAAGGCACATTAAGAAAAATGGCCTCTGCTCGTCTTTGAAATCATCGTTGAAACAAGAGGTCTGCATGCACTGGAACAGCTTGTACACTACGCTGGAATACTTACGCACTCAGTATAACGAAGTTGCTGCTTTGGTGACGGAAAAGGACTCCGCTTACAGATGGCAAGGAGACGATAACGAGCTTGCAGGAAAAACTGCGCATTTTTTGAGACCATTTAAAGAGTCCGCAGATGAATTAGAGGGCCAAAAAGAACCAACAATCCAGTTAGTTCTTCTTTGGTTTCTCAAACTGCAACAAATTTGCAGTGCCTATAGTACTGACTGTCAGTTGAGTAATTACTCCAGTTAAAAGCACTGTTTCATTATGATACGTGATAGATTTATAATTAACTAGCGCAATTGATGTGTACTAACAGATATTTTTTAACAGGAGGTACAAAGGATTAAAAATCGAGCCTTGACTTTCATTTGTGAGAAGACTGATCACTTACAGGCATAAAATTTCTATGTTTCTTTGGCCATCTTTCCATGATCTTAATATGCTTGAAATAAATGAAAAGCAGGGAGTTCTTAGCAATGTGCGACAAATGTGTGCTACTGACGCAGGTACAACATGCAATCATTAACATAATCGTTTTTGCGTAGTTAGTGGATAGTGTATTATAGAGAAACGGGAATGTTATAATTCATATAATATTCCATTAACGTAAAACACCTCGTTTTTACGGGAACGTTACGATGATTTCCACTTCAGTTCTATATTACTTGTCTCTTTTGTTTATTACCATAGATCCTTCAAGTACTGTGTCATCACCACCTAGAAAGAGAGATCGTTTCAAAGAGTGGAGGAGCAACAGATAATTCGCAGCAGGTGAAGTAGATCTCTACATTTTAATGCACCCCGGAGATGATGATGAAATCTTAAAGTGGTGGAGCAGACATGAAACAGATCTGCCAGGCCTGGCTGCAGTTGCAAGACGTATTTCATGTATCCCAGCAAAAAGCGCACCTAGTGAAAGAAGCTTTAGTAAAGGCGGCATGTTACTAACAAATCGCCGCAGCCAATTAAATCCGGAATGCGTTAGTGATTTACTGGTGATCAACAATAACTATAATTTTGTTTCCATTGCAAACAAGTGAAAAGTATGACATGTTACATCTGTAAATGTTTAATGTTCTTTGTATGCTTTCTTTATGAAGATGGTTGTCTTCTAGATTATAGGGACAGCACTTATTTAATGTTTCCTATTAATGAAAGGAAAAATATATCTTCTGTTTGGAAATGAGACTGGTCTTCTATCCGTGATTGTATTGAAATATCATTTTACTTTCCAAGTGCTTAAAGAATTTAGCTGTGTCACATACCCGTCCTTGGAAACGTTACTGTTGTATTAAAAGAGAGGGGGACAGAGAAAAATACATTATGTGTGTGTGTGTGTGTGTGTGTGTGTGTGTGTGTGTGTGAGAGAGAGAGAGAGAGAGAGAGAGAGAGAGAGAGAGAGGCGTTGGATTCATACAGTACAGTGCAGCGAGCCGGGGCGAAGCGAGGTGAGACGTCAGCGGTGAACGGTCATGCTCGGTTATCCGCGTGTCCAGAATCCGGACAACAGACATGGGGCGAGTACATGACCGAGCCAAATCAAGTGGGGCCAGACACGAGCGGCTCGGTCCCCCCCATCAACAGGCGAGCCATGACCTGTCAAACATTGGGCGTTGCAGCACTCTAGTGGATAGCAGCTTTTATTCTTTCTTCAGGTATCACTAAATTTGTGTTTTTTATGTGGGGCATATCTTTTCAGTATATCTTGTACTTCCACAATGCTACAAAGTCAAGTATTTACTGACCTCTTCCTCCAGAGTACTTCCACATCCCCTCTAATCTTCTGCCAAATTATTTATCCTCCCTTACTCTTTATCTCCCCTATAATATTTATTAATTACTGTTTACCAGGATTGTTCAATATACATTCTAGCTGTATTTGCCTTATACTTATTTTCATTTCTTTTAAAATAGTAATACTTTTTCTGAGCTACTAAAGAAACAATAATATAATAAATAAAAGAACTACTGCAAGTGGCTTAACTCAACAGAAATAGCTATTTCAGGGGCATGTTAAAAATCAATTGCAAAAGTAACACACAAAAAGTTTCAGTATTCAGTACATTGTTGACAATGATCCCACCGAGCGAGGCGGCGAGTGGTTAGCACACTGGACTCGCATTCGGGAGGACGACGGTTCAATCCCGTCTCCAGCCATCCTGATTTAGGTTTTCCGTGATTTCCCTAAATCGTTTCAGGCAAATGCCGGGATGGTTCCTTTGAAAGGGCGCGGCCGACTTCCTTCCCAATCCTTCCCTACCCCGAGCTTGCGCTCCGTCTCTAATGACCTCGTTGTCGACGGGACGTTAAACACTAACCACCCACCCCACCCACCACCAGTGATTCTCAAGGTATAAAAAGGCATAGGAAAGAGAGCTTCACCAGTTAGATGTTTTTCATAGATGTAATCAAAGCTGCTGCCAAAAACTAAGCCAGAAAATTGAAACATCAGCAAATTAAAAATTAGTCACATGCTTATTAAGTTAGACGTAGTAGGCAAACCGCAGCTATTTAACAGCTTTCCTCAAATTTCTGACTTCTCTGTTAATTTTGCTATGTTTATTTTAGCCACACAACACACATTGTAGAATTACCCTGTGAGAATAGGCTGTCACATTTGTATTAGCCAGCTGCAACCTCACAATAGGCTTCAATTTAATTATTCACTTTCAGTTTTTCACATTTCCCCTTTTTAATTTGTAGGTGAATTTTAGTTCAGTGTGCGATTTTCTGATTTCCACATTTAGAGTGTGGATGTATGAACATGAATGTTTTTACACTTCCTAAGGTGAGGCACATAATTGTCTTAATTCATGAATGTCAGTATGCATAAAACTCAGTCTAGCTAATGCAGGTGTTCTTGGCTACATCAGTAGCCTGAGCTACTCCTGAACCAATGACAATTATGTTTTCAGGACAGACAGGAACGATGTAACACACGAGGTTTTTTAAGGACATAGAAGATCAACTATTTACTTTTCAACTCTTCAGTGAGGACTAAATGTTCTACATTCAAAAGAAGGGAGTTGGCACACAAGCGGATGTACTATACCGTGTGTTGTTTAAGTACCATCAAGCTGTAGTGTGCTACTTTCACACACCAGTGGAGCACAGTTTTTTTTTGTGTGTGTGTGTGTGTGTGTGTGTGTGTGTGTGTGTGTGTGTTTCTACATTGCAACACAGTATAATACAGCTTTAATCCATTCACAATCAAAAATTTCTACCATGAGCAAGTCTCAAAACTGAGTTTGCTGCTTTTCTGCAGATAATGTCACTATAACAATAAGAGACCATCAACATGCATGTTCAGTGTATAGGAGTAAATATCCAGTAACACAGAGAGTTTTGGTCAGGACTCAAGGTATGCATGGATAGTCTGGGGGTAAGGTGACCCATAATGAAAAGCAGGAAATATAAGTAATGAGTCCTGTCCTCCCACAAATTTTCAGATGTCACTGTAGATGATTAATACATTGCTGTATTTTTTTAAAGAAAACTATTATCATTTCCTCAAGCTAAGTACAAATTTTATTCATTTATTGTTTTCCTGCCACCTTATATTTGTAACAAGCTTTCACATCTTCTCTTCAATGTGATATGAGGAGGAAGGTTAGAGGGAAGGGCATCAAACATCTTGTTGTTGTTGTGGTCTTTAGTCCTGAGACTGGTTTGATGCAGCTCTCCATGCTACTCTATCCTGTGCAAGCTTCTTCATCTCCCAGTACCTACTGCAACCTACATCCTTCTAAATCTGCTTAGTGTATTCATCTCTTGGTCTCCCTCTACGATTCTTACCCTCCACGCTGCCCTCCAATAGTAAATTGGTGATCCCTTGATGCCTCAGAACATGTCCTACCAACCGGTCCCTTCTTCTAGTTAAGTTGTGCCACAAACTTCTCTTCTCCCCAATCCTATTCAATACTTCCTCATTAGTTATGTGATTTACCCATCTAATCTTCAGCATTCTTCTGTAGCACCACATTTCAAAAGCTTCTACTCTCTTCTTGTCCAAACTATTTATCATCCATGTTTCACTTCCATACATGGCTACACTCCATACAAATACTTTCAGAAATAACTTCCTGACACTTAAATCTATACTCGATGTTAATAAATTTCTCTTCTTCAGAAACGCTTTCCTTGCCATTGCCAGTCTACATTTTATATCCTCTCTACTTTGACCATCATCACTTATCATCAGCAATTGGATATGGTCTTCAACATAAAAAGTAAACAGACAACAACAAAACAGAATCTATCACAGTGCTCCCGTGCAATATGACAAAGAATGAGATGACAAGAGTTTCATGTCTTTTTCTCCTAGCAAGCTGCTTCTTTGGTATCTAGAAACACACAGAAGCACCGAGTTACTAAAGCTGGGTATGGTTGTTACGAGCGTTATCACATTTGAGACACATTTGATGTAGAAGGCGAAATGATGCAAACAATGGGACACAATCAAATTTCATTTCAAAACAAATTTTAAAAATCAGAATAAAAAAAAAGATAACAGATCACTGATCGGAAATACTCAATAATTTTCATAACAAAAATTATTAGTGATACTAAGTTTTTCTTCTTTTAAGAAATACAGTCAGCTTGACTTCTTGTACATTAAATGTCTGTACACAAAAATGTTTCAAGTCATGCTGCACTATTATCAAGACCTATCACCAATAAGTGCACAGCAACTTGGATGTTATGACCTCAGATTATGAAACCACAGTGTCCAGAAAATCTTTTATACCACTAATGTAATGTGCTCCAGATTTTTAAAGTCTCACTTCCCTACCTCTCTAGTTCCTTGGATCTCTTATTTATGCTAACCATTTTTATTTTAATTCCCATCCCATTATATTACCTTTATTTGTCTATCAATCTACCATATTCCATAAATCATATTCTTAGATAAACTAAATGTGAACAGCACTTACAGCATTGCACATTCCTCTAGTGTCGTCAGCTCTCTAGTCCTCACAAAGTTATAGATGGAAGGCTTTTCTTTCCACTGCTTAAACCTTTGCACATTATACTACATATGGCACATTTGAGCTTTCAGCCACAAAGCCTTCTTCCAAAGTAGAGAAAATACATACATTCACACAAGCAAAACTCTCTCAAATGACCACTGTCTCTAGCTCCTGTCATTGGACTCAATGTACAGCATTCAGTACTTCCTGTGCATTTTTATATTTGGCTCTTTCTAAAGTGCGTTTCATGATACAAGGTATTCTGTAGGGTGTATCACCATTTTCACTTTACACCTGTCTGACCCTCATAAAGCACATACTGCACTATGTGTATTGTATATTTTGAACTGTTGATTTGTACTATGTAATCTTGACAATTCTTATACCACTGAGAGATGATTCTTTGATGAATGAATGAATGAATGAATGAAGATGATGATGATTCCTTCTAGTCCTTTGAACAGATCTCACGGTCACTGCCAATCCTAAAACTGTTGAAAATATGCCATTTTTGTGCACTGCACCAGTTTTAAGTTATATTTTGGTTACTGGAACAACAGGTTAGGTATAAGATACCACAGGCTTTTTTGTTTTGTTATTATCAAAGTGTCATTACACCACACATTGCTATCCTAAAATGAAATCGTCAATGGCACAAAAATCAATATCTTAAGCATTCTGAAACACTGCTAGAGAGCAACAGAAGTCTGGCTGTGGTGACAGGCAGAAATACGGAAGCATCCGATCCCTCCCGTCTGCTTTGACCCATGACGTCACAAATATGGCAGAAATGACCATAAACCACGATTCCAATATGGCACATATAAAGTCGTTACGTACACATTATGAGGATGAAAATACATCGAAAAACACACACACACTCTCCACAAAAAGCCTAATGACACTAACGGGACAAGCGCGGGAAATGGGGTGTTTTTTGGGTGGGGGTAAACTAAATATAAACAAATTTAGACACCCACCCCCCATACAAAAAAAACGACATCACAAAACTCCCCAAATACCACTAAACACAATATCATCTGGAATCGGACACTTCCCTTGACCTATATAGCTCAACAGCAGCTCCCAATCCCATAAACTAGGATCAAGCACTTCCCTTGGCCTATAAAGCTCAAAAACATCTCCCGATACCAATACCAACATACACAGCCACACATCGGGATCGAACACTGCCCTTGACTTGCGCACTGTTAATTTTATCCGTCATATCCATTCCTGAACAAAAACAACAACCGATTAATTTTACTAAAATTACCACACAACGTATAGCGAACAACACTACATTAACCTTCACACAAAATCGTTAACTCACTGAAACTAATTCAACTACAAACACAGCCGAGACTTGAACAATTCTGGATAATGAGCATAAGCAAACTGAGCCCATTACACCACACAAATGAAAACCCTGAACATACCACCAGAGAGCACAACAAACCACAACACGACGACATCTACAAACACGCCACACTCGCAAACCAAACTCCGTGCCGTCATGATGTCACACACAACACCCTTACATCACGGGTCAAAGCCGACAAGTGGGATTGGACGCTTCTGTCGACCCTGACATGATGATAAATAGCACAGCCTAAGGTTTCATTTAGGTTATGGAGTGTCAATTTGGTTGCATGTTGGAAAAGCCAATGAATGTGAATGCAATGTAAAGGTTCTGTCAACAGACTGCACTCCAGTGTGTACAGTCATGGCATTTTTAACATAATTCTCTATATAAAAATTAAGACCTCAAGGTCAATTCAGAAAAGATGCATTAGATAAAAGGCGAATCTCTGAGTATTCTGGTGCTTATTATGTACATATATCATACGAAATGTGAAGAATGCAAAAGGATGAGCAAGTAGGGAGGGGGAATGCGGAGTAACACTACATAACTGTTGCCAGGCGTATTATAATTCTGCCATCTAAGACCAATTTTATGTTACTGTTTAATGACTGTCAACTTCTTTACTGAGTTTTAATGTCAATATAACCCACGCTACATGTTCAAATCATCAGCACAACATACAGTACAAACAAGTTGGATAGGAGAGACTCAAACAATGGAAAATCCAGGATGGAATGTAACAACACGAGAGAAGGAAAGTTGCTACTCACCATATAGCGGAGATGCTGAGCCGCGATAGGCACAATAAAAAGATTCATACAATCATACCTTTCGGCCATTAAGGCCTTTGTCAGCAGTACACACACACACACACACACACACACACACACACACACACACACACACACACACAAAAGCGCAACTTGCACACATATCTGCAGTCTCGAGCTGAAGAGTTTCAGCTCTCTCAGCTCTGAGACTGCAGACGTTTGTGCAAGTTGCGCTGCACTTGCATGAGTGAGTGAGTGTGAGTGTGTGTGTGTGTGTGTGTGTGTGTGTGTGTGTGTGTGTGTGTGTGTGCTGCTGACAAAGGCCTTAATTGTGTGAATCTTTTTATTGTGTCTATCGCAGCTCAGCATCTCCGCTATATGGTGAGTAACAACTTTTCTTCTCTCATATTGTTGGATAGGACAGAGATATTTACACTAATAACAAATGTTACTTATGTGTACCAGCATTTTTTTTCTTTATTAGTACCTATGGATATGAACATGTTTCTCAGACTTCAATACACCACCTAAAGTCACAGAACAGAATGAAGAATAACGTCCTCTAAAAACAGAATAACCAAATTAGTTTACCTTCTTCCACTAGGTCTTTCAAGTACTCGCTACTATGCATACTTCTCTTCCTGCCATTTTGTATTTTTATTATCTATCAAAACATGAATGATCCTGTCCAGACACAACATTATGTGGAAAGAGACAGCTGTTTCCTTCATTAATGTGCCACTCCTGCCACCCAACTAACACACTTTGACCAAAAAAATTGCCGACATAGCAGAATAGTGATTTGAACATACAATGTAATATCGTCATAAATAACAGCTGACATCATTCATCTGTGTCTACAAATAACAATGGCAAGTAGGTCCAAATTTATATTTTTATAACAGCTATAAATTTAAAAATAGTTATCACCATTTGAAGTTTCACCAAGATGCAATTTTATTCACATGCAATATCTATCAATATCAGAAATTGACCACATATGTTATCAGTGCTGAAAACTTCTGTGGTACTCATGTTGTTATAATATGTGATTGCATACATCAACTATACAAATTACTGTTATTAAAACATAGGCTGGTCCATGCTTGGAAATTATATATTTTATATAAATGAGGGTATAAACAGATATATTTTTTCTGCTTTATAACCAGGCATTTCGTTTATTACAGCAACAACCAATACCCACGTGAAGAAAGTTAGTATTACATGTGGTGCAGAAAAAGACAGCAGCAATGTTGTGATTTTCTAGATCAGTACAAAACCACACTATCAACAAATTCCACATATGACGTCAATTTATGTGAAAACATAATTACACTACTGTTGTTCTATAAGGTATGCCACTGACGTCTCATGCTTTCATGGTATAATATGTGTACAAAAAATTACAAGTGAAACCAGATGCATATCCGAGACTGCATTAGGTGTCAAAAGAGCTGGCAAAATAACAGCATCAACGCCATGTCCCATGTGTTATAGAAATAGTAGTTTGACACAACAACGTGATTTAGGGATGAGTGACAAGTTATAAACTAGAGCTACACCGTTTTCGCAACAATTTCTTTATCGTCAACACAATGGTTAACAATCTTACATATCAGTCATGCATTTGTCACAAGTAGTGTGCTGCATACTACGGAGCATCTCGTGAACAGAAAGGTAACCCATCGTAAATAATAGTTGTACACAAGTCACCAACAAACAGCTTTTAGATTTGTTTGTGAAACTAAATAGCTGTCAACTTCTCTGCAAAATTTCTCCGTTTACGACTATATGTGGAATCAAGTACACGGTACCCACAAGAGGGTACTATGTTTAAGTTATGTACATAGCTTATCGCGTAAAATGGCAACACTTTGCTAGTAACCTTTCCTACCGCGAAATCTGGTGCGATTATCAAGCAATGATCTTTTGCATTCAAAAAATGTTGTTCGATAAGCAAAACATTCATCTGGTACCGTTCCATCGTAGGTTCTCAGGCATTCGCGTGGAGTTTTCTTGTGTATTTTCACACAGTCACTCTTCAGGAGGCACATTTTAAGATCTGCACGTATTCCAGCACAAGGAGACTTGTCAGCCAACTGCTCTCTATCGTCGGCGTATTCAATCATTATGAAAATTTTCTGCTAGTGACAATAACAAACACCACCATAACAATTTGTCGCCAAAGATATCACTCATAGACTTGCTTTGGGCATCATCCCAAGGTATTCAACCTCTACGGTGATATATCGAGGGTGATATCTACTACGATCAACACCGCGAATCTCGCTGAACTATGTGTGATGTAAGAACGCAAATATTTTGAAGATATTCATAAAAAAACCAAATGAAATTAGGATGTCAATACAAAAAAATAACACAAGCAACAGACATGCGACTGGCAAGCCATATGCCACATTAGCAAAGGTCCACACGAGTTACAAATATTTTGATGTCACATATTTCAACAAATTACTTAAAAATGCCCACACAGTGCCCCTGAAAAAATTTAAAAGTGTAATAAAAAATTACTAAAAAGTTAAGCTTTTTATACAGAGAAGTTGTTTGAAGAAAGTGTGATAGATAACTTGTAGTTCTGATGTGGGAGCATACAAAATTATAAAATGTGAAATTTTATAAAGTTGCCAGTGTGATGCATTAATTCATTGTCGCTTACTGAATTAGATTTGCAAACAATGATCAGTTTGTATAACGATGTGCTTTTTTTAGAGTAGTAGCTCACGAAAAAACCTTCTTGAACATAATTAGGCAAGGATGGACGAATGCTTATATACATAGTACTTATAGTAATGACGTAACTATACATGTGTATAAACTTTATATGAGAGACAAATTGCATGTAAACTTTTACAAAAGTGAATACATATTCTATTTTGGTCTATTATACATTAAATGAATTAAATTAAATATGGCAAACAATTTCCATCCGAATTTTCCTACCTTGTTTGCCAAATCGCTTTAAAAGTCTGACAGATAGTCAACTAACATTTAAAAACAAGTAAAAGAATTTCCGAATGACAACTCCTCTGGCTTAATATATGAATTTAGAGAGATGAAGTTGTAACTGTAAAAGAACTCATGTAAGGAGACCTTATGTTAAACTAAAAATCGTGTAAGGAAACCCTATGTTAAACTGACACATTGCACATCATTATAAAATGTCGTATTCATGATTTATGAAACAAGTATTAATGTAACGTGATGTTTATGGAGAGTTCTGTCTTCTGATGTGGAGATCTTCAATAAGTTTTTCTTTAATAGATGACAAGAAACTGAGAGTATCAATTGAATTCAAATTCCTCCTACAAATTGTGTGATTATCTGTTCACAATGACTGGATATTTTTGTTAACCACATGAAAAGTAGCAATCTGTTCTTGCTGCATACCTATCATCGTTTCTCTACAAGAAAATACATTATAGTCACATCGACATTAAAATTAGTAATAGCAAATAAAGAGAAATATTTGACTCAAATAAGAAAGCTTTAGCATTTTTCAAAGTAGCATCATCCCTGTTAATTTTGTTATGCTAAAGTAAGCTTGACTTAAGACTAACAGTTCATCACAGTTTAATAATGATCAGTCACTTATGCCAATTCTAATACATGCTTGACATGATTCATGTGCAGCGCTTCTCCTTCATTATTGGTTGTGTTTAGCTCTCAAACTGTCATACTACTGATGAAAAATCGAAAATATCTTCTGACAATATATGTGGCAAAATAAAAGGATGTGTTGCTCAGCAAGTGAATATAAGCTCAAGAAACTAAATACCATATATATTTACTGGACAGAAAATACTAATTGAATGGAAAATGGCATTGCAGTATCCTTAACAGCGATATTGAAAAGGTACTATTAGGAAAAATATGAAAAGTGTTCCAGCTAATTCAAAAGAACATGAAGTGTACTAGCAACAACTTATGGCATTACAGCAAAGAATAATAACAAAAACAATGATAGTAAGACACAATAACAATAACAGTACAACAACAAAACCATATGTAGATGCCATCTTATTGACAGAATAGAACTTCAAAATAAAACAGAACGCTATTTAATTTCCTTTGAAGACTTCCATTGAAATGTGTCATCACATGAAGCATAAGTTACATATTAAGAATTGAATTAATAGAGTATTCTTAAACAGCGCTTCCCCAAAGTAAATATAAAACAAAAACTTAAAATAATGGTGTGCCGTTTAAATTATTCTGCCTTTTTTTATTAAATAATATTGTGTGATATTCTATGCAGACTCGACGGGGAGAGAAATATGTGGAAGACATTCATGGTACAAAGGGACAGAATGCTAGGACATGTTTTAAGACATCGAAGTATAAGATATATATCGTACTTGAAGAAAGACTAAAACTAGTAGGGGAAGACAGAGATTGTAATACATCCAACACCTCGAAGACACTGCCAAGAAGATTGGGACAGGATGATAGTAGATATTTTAAGACATCAAGGATTAACTTCCATGGCACTTGATGGAACTGAAGGGGATGAAAACAGAAGATTAAGACAGAGTTTGGAATACATCCCACAAATAATTAAAGTCCGTTGCTGAATACATTTTCCTACTGTGCCTTTGAAATTACTCACAAATAGTTTGGAAAGTCAACTAAAGAGAAGAAAACACTGTCAATATGAGAGCAACTATTGTGAACTCTGGCCAGCTTAACAAATGACTCATCTACAGTATCTCAGTTCATGATATTACCATAGCATGGAGACATTTTAAGGAAACCTTTCTGATAGTCTTCTGAATATGAACTAGGTTGCTTTAGACATATAAATAAAGGACAGTCATTATATTAAACTTTTTGAAACACTAATTACATTATTGTCATTGGAATATTTTGGAAAACCATCGAAAAGCTATTCCTGCCATTTTAAGAGCAATTTTGATCAAGTGAAATCATATCATACAAAAATATTGTAAGTTAGTTCAAAATAAAACCAGGCACGATATGCTTGATGTGATATCACAGTTTATTTAGTAGATAAATAACGTTTTAAAACCAGGTATGTACTTCATCAAAGTGACCAACTAAGCCTCTGATCAGTATAGAAACCTAGAAATTTAACTGATATACTAATCTGATTTATAATACACCCATCAAAAAAAGTTTTTCATCACCTCGGTTAAGAGAGTTTGGGAACCTGTACAGAAAACTGGAACAGAGATCAACATAAACATCATTTCTACCCTTTTTATTGCTCATGAAAACCACACATTGCATGTTGCACCACCATACAGCAAGAACTTCAGAGGTTGTGGGCCAGATTGCTGTACACACCAGTACCTGTAATACACAGTAGGACATCCTCTTTCATTGATGCATACCTGTATTCATTGCAGCGTATTATCCACAAGTTCATCAAGGCTCTGTTGGTCCAGATTGTTCCATTCCTCAACGGCGATTCGGTGTAGATCCCTCAGAGAGGTTGGTGGGTCACAACGTCCATAAACAGCCCTTTTCAATCTATCCCAGGCTTGTTTGATAGGGTTCATGTCTGGGAAACATGCTGGCCACTCTAGTCGAGCGATGTCGTTAGCCTGAAAGAAGTCATTCAAAAGATGTGCATGATGTGGGTGCAAATTGTCATCCATGAAGATGAATGCCTTGCCAATACGCTGCCAATTTGTTGCACTATAGGTCAGAGGATGGCAATCACACATTGTACAGCCATTATGGCGCCTTCCATATCCATCAGTGGCGTACGGTGACTCCACATAATTCCACTCCAAAACAGCAGGGAACCTCCACCTAGCTGCACTCGCTGGACAGTGTGTCTAAGGCATTCAGCATGACTGGATTGCCTCCAAACACGTCTCTGACGATTTTCTGGTTGAAGGCATATGCGAAAGTCATCGGTGCAGAGAACATGATGCCAGTCCTGAGCGGTCCATTCGGCACGTTGTTAGGCCCATACTTACCATGCAGCATGGTTTCGTGGTTGCAAAGATGGAACTCGCCATGGACATTGGGAGTGAAGCTGCGCATCATGCAGCCTATTGCTCACAGTTTGAGTTGTAACACGTCATGTGGCTGCATGTAAAGCATTATTAAACAGAGTGGCGTTGCTGCCAGGGTTCCTCCAGGCCATAATCCGTAGGTAGCAGTCATCCACTACAGTAGTAGCCCTTGGGCAGTCTGAGCGAGGCATGTCATCGACAGTTCCTGTCTCTCCGTATCTCCTGCATGTCCGAAAAACATCGCTTTGTTTCACTCCGAGATGCCTGGACACTTCCCTTGTTGAGAGCCCTTCCTGACACAAAGTTACAATGTGGACGCGATCGAACCGCGGTACTGACAGTGTACGCATGGTTGAACTACAGACAACACGAGCCGTGTATCGCTTTCCTGGTGGAATAACTGGAACTGATCAGCTGTCAGACCCCTCCGTCTAATAGGTGCTGCTCATGCATTGTTATTTACATTTTTGGCGGGTTTAGTGACATTTCTGAACAGCCAAAGGGACTGTGTGTGTGATACAATATCCACAGTCGACGTCTATCTTCAGGAGTTCTGGGAACTGGGGTGATGCAGATCTGTTTTTGATGTGCGTATTTAAATTAAAAACAATTTATATTATAATGAGTTTAGTGTTTTTAAAACACCTTATGAACATCAGGTGGAAAGTATGTGTGGGTGACTGATATATGTCATTTTTCATCATTTTATTATTATTTTAAGTATATTTACTGTGGGGAAAATTAGATTCAAGAAAAGTAAAGTAAATTTAAACTTTCATATTTATTTTAAAATTCATCAATGTTCAATAAAACAGATAAAACATGCTATGTCTGTCTCAAAGCTGGTGCCTTATTTAATATTGTAAATTAATTTTAAAAAGTGTTACTCAGAGGTGTTTGAATTAATATAAAACGTGATTTTCTAAGAACAGGAAACAAAGAATAGGCAACGGGATGGGATACTGCATTAAAAAAAAACACACACACACAAAGATAGTTCAAGGGTACACAGAAAGGAACTGATCCATCACCATTCCATTCTATTTAGGCAAAGAAATTCCGCTCCTAGTGTAGTATTGTTCCCAATGGATAACCACAGACTAGTATTGGAAGTTAAGACAAAGATCATGTGGTTCAATATAATCACAATAAAATAGCGAAACTGCTCGCGATAGCAATTAATTACGTTTGAATACCCGAAATATTATGCAAAAGAGAAGCTGAGGGCTAGTTTTGTTACTACCCACATGTTCCATGTGCAGAAGTACATCAGAAAACTTCCGAACTGTGTTAATAACGCCATAGTATTGACCTGATGGCTCGTTAAACAATTTTTACAAGCACATGGTACTGTTACTACAAAGCACGCACTACATGGGTTGAACACAAAGAGAAATTATAAGTTTGAAGAATTTCAATGAAAGAAAACCTTACACTCACACGTACATTCATACTTTGGGCGATGATTTTAATTAGAATTACACCTCATGACTTAACGTGCTTCCACTTTCCTTATTGAAGTGGAAACAAAGCAACTACCGCAATAAACTCTGAAACCAACACTGAAATCGCACTGCATTTAAAATAATATAAAAACATTTTCGATGTAAGTCTGTAAGAAAAGTAATTAATATTTCAGTTAGGCTGAAAATTTCATTGTCCTTTGGACTCACCAACCACATGCTTACCCAACGTTACCACCTGAGAAACTGCCCGCAGACCGACTAGCGTGGGCCCCGTTGGAGGGTATTCCACAGATACAATAGGAAGTGACCTGAGAGGTAGCTTCCTTTACCAACTCGACAGGGGACGAACCACAGTCTAACATAACAGTCGCGACACTTCGCCTCGACTTTGTTGCCTTCAGCGCCAGCAGCGCTCCAAGCGGCCGGTAGGTTGAACTGTGAGTTCGGCGCGATCGTGAAAGCGAATAGTGATTGTTCATTTTGATTTATACAATGGTTTTTACCATCGGGAGCGTTTGTAGCGCAATAAATTGCAGCAGCAATAGGAAGAAGACACCACAGCTGGCTTTTTTAGGTTTCCTAAGGATCCTGAGAGGTATATACCATCATGTTACTAAACTGTATCGTCGGGATTCGCTTGCAAATGTATGTGTATAAGTGATGAATGTTTCGTTTTAGGAGCAAAAAAATGGCTAGTTAATAGCAGACGAGAAGACCTTTTGAAGAAAGACCCGGTTTGCCTGTATAATAATATTAGGTTTGTTCGCTACATTTCGAACAAAACCAGTTCATGAACGCAGACAATAAAAACTCGTGTGGAATGCAGTACCCACACTGTTTGACATTCCAAATAAGCCACCTCAACTGACGAAGACGAAACTGCCACAAAGATTCGACAGTCAATCTAAAGGTGTAAAACAGTCCTATGACACAGAAGCAGCCAGTTCAACTCTCCATGTATTAGTGCCAGATTCGTGAGAATCATCAACACAGACCTGCTTTGACGATGAAGTGGTTAGATTAAGTGCAGCTGTTCGTGTCTTACAAAAGCGTGTGAAGTGTCAGAACGTTCAGATTGCTAGACTTCGAGCGAAACTATTATGGGACAAGGAAAGTGCCTACAGGCAGATTGTTTGAAAATTATTCAAATATTTGGTTTTTCGTGAAATGTAACGTAATCAGCTCATTATAATGTTTTCAGCATATTTCTCCCACTATTTGTCAGTTGCTTGTCCTACTTAGAATAATATAAAGATGAAGGTCGTACTTGTGGCAACAGGCGACAGTGCCAAACACAGTAGGCCTACAGAACGATAAACGAGCTGTCCATCGCTTTTGCATGTAGAGGTACACGTCCATGCTTCTTACATGTGAATCTGTGTGTTTATATTCTTTTGATATCAACGTGGTAAGCTGCAATTCTGTCCAATGTCACAAGTGTTTCTTCACGAATGTGTTGTAGCTTGCCACTCTATTCATGGTTTTTGTCCATACTTGCGCTTATTTTAGAATCATTTTTAGAAACATATATGCTTTCTGATACTACACAAACTCTTGGAGGCAAGAAACTAACTCGAATAATTCGGAAATTACGTAGGAAATGGATGCAAACACACATTGTGCTTACGACGCGTCTGACGTTCACCTTACCTGCCGCTTGAAGCGCTAGTGTCGCTCCATCTGTCAAATGGCAACAACTTTTACAGCAGTGAGTGTCGCGACTGTTATGTTAGACTGTGGGACGAACAGAACCACACCAAGGAGACAAACCTCTTTGCCTTAGGAATTGTATCTACCTACTCAGACGCTGGTACTGTTGTTTTCTAGCAGACAGAACTTCTCTGCTACCACCAAGCATGCAACTACAAACACTCATACTCATTCATCCATTCACTCCAGAAGGGAAGGAGATGACAATGTCTTAAGACATCACATACACTACGTAAAGGAGGCAGATGTGGGTATCATAGGAAACTCTGTATGATAAGAATTCCATATAAAAATGTGTTTGAAAATGCTGTATGACAAGTTGTTCTTGTTTATATGTCAATATAACATATTCCACAGATCAGTCTCCTCCCAGATAAATTTAGAAATTAATTTAGAGGCGGAAATGTATGACGTAATCAATAAATCGAACAAAATAGCATGAAATGAATCTAACAGAGACCTTTCGTCACACCAACACACTGGGAAAAAACTGTGAGGGGAGTGTCCTAGCCATGCTAGGACATTCCCAAGCAGGCTTTTACTCACAATTCAAACCAATTATAAAGTGCAAAATGGTAAAAGGGCACCAGCTGTTTGATAAAAGACAATAATTTCATATCAAATATTTTCAGAATCTACTAATTTAAAGACAAATCTGTGACACCTATTTAAAGGATAATGTAGACCAACTCCAGTCAGCAATTAAAGATAATGGTCCCTGTGTCATTAATATTGAAAACGAGTTAATGATGGCTGTCACCTTTATGGGGATCACCAGTATCTGCTCAATGCAAGAGCCAATTGATCAAAGGCAAACCTAGGATTGATTATTGACATACAAATTAGTGAAAATAGCAAAGGTGTCACAGCAATTAATAAAAATAAAAAAACAAGAGTATTATACAATGGAAGATTAAAATGCACAACCATGTGGCAAATAGAAAAGAAAAATTGTTTTGCAAAGAAGTTAACTCAATAACAATGGTGCAATATTCTATAAATAAAATAGTTTGCAGATTTAATAAATTTGTGGCACTGATTTAATGAGTTTACTATAGATCAGTCAGTCAACAAAACAAATGGTCACTGTGTCGTTAAATAGAATCCAAAAATAATGAAGTGATTGTTACCCTTATGAATTTTACTTATCAAACATAAAATCAGCAATGCCGCAGCAATGAATTTACGAAAAACAATGTGTAGTGCTACTAACCTAGTACATTTACACAAAAAGAACACCAATAGATAAAAAGACATCCTACAATACAAGGATCAATAGCAATTCCCATTAAAACAACACTGAACCAAAAATCTAATAGTTTGCAGATTTAATAAATTTGTGGTACTGATTTAATGTGTACTGTCATTCAGTCAGTCAGCAAAACAAATGGTCAGTGTGTCAAATTTAATCCAAAAATAATTAAGTGATTGTTACCCTAATGGGGTTCATCAACATAAATACGCCCCATAGAAAGGCCAATCGACCACAGTCCAGTAAGAATGAATTTTAATTATCAAACTGATAAAATCAGCAATGCCACACCAATGAATTTACAAAGAACATTTTGCAGTGCTGACCTAATACATTACACAAAAACAACATCAATAAATGAAAACACATCCTAAAATTAAAGATAATAGCAATTCACATTAAAACATCATAGAACCATAAAAGCAGTAACTGAGCAGTCTTGACAAGATATTTTTAAGTAATTTAAATGAATAACATTGGAGCTTCACATTAAAGTTTTTCTTTCAAGTGTTCCTTGAAAGAATTTTAAAAGAAAACAATAGACGAATTTCCATGCAATAGCACAATAATATGAATTCTGACAATTTAAGAAGATACTCAGTCTTGCTGAAAGAAACACACATACAGGCGTTGAAATATTACACATGCAATAGTTCCACTGTAGCAAGGTAAAATATAAGGGGAGGGGCTCATTGCCACAACTGTTAGTAGGGAATGCTGTCCATATGTTATGCTCGATCTCGCCGCCATTTGTGCATCTCATGGAAGTTTCTCGAAGTAGCCTGTGTTACCTATATCTTGAAGTGGTTCATGTTTGTGTCTCTATTGCGATCTATTCGTCGTAGGTGTCTGTTGTACCAGTGGTCGCTTGGGTGTTCCTGCGCAAGGATGGCACTTTAAGTGTTCTTCTGTGTGGACTCCTTAGCAAGCAGAGAACATCCACCAATATTTATGGTAGCTTGACAGCAAGGATGTGGCCAGAGGTGAAGACATTCCTGCATCTCACTGAGTCGAGCGATTCCTCTTCGTGTTGTCAAATCCATGATGTTTCTTCATTGGACTCGCTGGTGTTGATCATTCCTGCACAAGGATGGCACTTAAAGGCTTTTCTGTGTGGCACCTTTAGCAAGCAGAGAACATCGGCCCAGGGTTTACTGCTGCTTGACACTAGGAATCCGGCAGAAAATGTTAATAGGCACCATTGATGTCAGTAAGTTCCATAAGACGATACCTGTCAAAGGGCTCCATGCCCCTTTATCACCAGTCTTCTGTCGTTTCACTGCTGTTGTGAGTGCTCTTTGACATTTAGCCTAGGCGTGCGCATGCACTTCCCGGTCGATTTCTCACTCATTATCGGTCTGTGATGGTACCAACCATTTGCTCACCTGCCGCATGGTGCATTGCCAGCATATGGATTCCTGAGTGGCTGACCACTCTGATGTAAGAAAATATTATTATTATTATTATTATTATTATTATTATTATTATTATTATTATTATTATTAAGCATCAGGCTGAGGAGGGGAAACAACATTTACTTGTGTGGCTCCCTTTCCCATTTAGAAAGAGCTGTGTACCATTGCGGTACAGTGAGGCTTTGTGCAAGTGATGTGTGGTTGGAGAAGTAAAGTTTCCTAAGAAATTCACGGACGTCACTCGCACTGAAAATGTACCTAAGGGCCAGTTTAAAACTGAGTTTGAGGAATATTACAAGGGGGGAATATAAGTAGTATGTTAACATCGGCCTCGACTGTTCTGTCCGCACAATGACACACTGGACACAGTTGGCTCTGTAAAAAAGTTGGCACATAGAAATTAAATGAGTAAGAAAACATGAATTTAGAGTAATTGACACTATAATTACGAACTAGAACTTAACATTTGTATAACATGTTACTACTTACATAAATAACAATGACATAGCTTGAGTGGTTTGAAAAGTTTAGAAATCATGTAGATATTTCCATTCATTAATCTCTCTCCTTTTTCACACGTGCTAATACCACATGCAACAAAATGACAGTATATATCTGTAGGGTTTAACAAATTACAAGTCTAATAATGAAGTCTATGTAATGGTGTGTCCATATTATACAGGACATAAAAAGAGAGTGATATCGTCCCGCAGTAGACGATACGTTGTGGGCTTGCTTGTATTTTTTTTTAATATTCAAATGACTTCAGAGTCTGTGTTTAATATAGCTGTTTTTACTTGCATGTTGAATTGGTCTATAGTTTCTTAAGCATGTCAGTGGAGCAGGATTCATTTCTCCTTGTAAATCGTCAAAATACATCATTACAATGCGTAGTTAAATATTATACATTGACAAATAAATGTCTCTTGGCCTCTTTCCTTACTCAAACCAGTGTTTTATGTTCAAGATGTGGCGGTGTGAAAATACAACATCTCATCACCTCCCGTGTGGAGAACGAGAAGTCCTACTGGTTTCTCGTGATCCACATGTAATTCCATTGATGTTGTAGTTGCGCACAGTTCATGCATTCATGTAAATTGTCAAAATCACACTCTTAATTTAATTAACATAACATAAACATCATAATATTTATCAAATAAGTGCATAGAAGTGTTTATGCCTTGAACTTGAGGTTCGCATTGTTTACGCACTGTTATCATTGTAGTTGGTGCCACGGTCATTTGTGTTTGTCTGTCAATAGACAGGTGGTGACCTTCGTTCTTTGAAAAATAATTGTACAACAGATTGATCTAGTTTTCATATTCTCAAATTTAATAAATTCAGTCATGTTGAAAAGAGAGAAATTTATAATCTAACATGAAAATCAAAGGTAGATGGCTTATACACTAATCATTGTCTGTACATGTGTACAAAGTTCTAGTTAGTTCAGGAGTTTTGTCTCTTTTGTATAGTTTTTTATGTGCGAATTGCACAGCATTTGCTTATCGCTTAAATTTACACTAATAAACTTTCATGTTGCACAGGAACACAAAACACTTTGACATTCTTCGCTGTGGACTGTCAATGGTAGTTTGTAGTCTTATCTCACCGCATCTCGACATGGTTTGGTGGGCAAGACAAGGATGTGGCGAAGCTGGAGTCTCATTATGTTTAATGTTCGTCCATGTAGATAAATGTCCGTGATGTGTGTTCGTCTCGGTGCATTTTTTTTTATCATGAAACAATAAAGAAAACCCGAGTTAGGTTCTGCTTAATACTAAGCTTACATCACTCATAGGGTAAGGGATAAGGATGTGAACATCATATTTACAAAACTAGCCTGAGTACTCCCTCACTTCATTTATACACTGTTCAGTAATATCTTATTTTCACTCTGAAATGATAATACCACTGTTCGTGTTTTGTGTACACTTGGTACTTGACATAAGTCCTTAATTTGGATGCATCTACTGTTATATGGGTCTCTATATTCGGGAAAATGTCCATGTAGATACTTTGAATTGCCACTGAGCATGCGGCCATTAAAGTCAATCAGCACTGTCAGAGGTGACGCATGCCACTGTTGCTGTAACTTGCCTAGACATTCGCACGCAGTGCAGGTTTGGCGGTTGTCGTTGGTACGCACAGGTTAGCTAAGCTGCTTTCGTAGTATTGTCTTTTCGTTGATAACTCATTACTTGACTGCATCGTGAGTGTGTTCGACGCATCTGCAAAGCTCACTACAGAGCGAACTTCACTTTGTGGTCCTTGGATCGCTGCTGTGGTTCGTCGTCTGCAAGCTGCAAGACTCGCCTGTAAGTAAGGACATTTAAAATGTTCAGCATGCGCGCTGGAGTGAAAATCGTAGCACTGGTTATAATTCTCACTGCCTAACGTGTCTTGTGATGTTTTGTGTTAATCGATGATTATATACTTGAACTTAAGTCACTTCCGATTCACATGAGTAAATCACAAGTTTTTAATTTTGTCACTCGTTGATTCACATGAACAGTGCACATGTCCATATTTTGTGCATTTCAATTTATGAAAAAAATTTGCCACTAGTTACAACGTTTGCTTAATCACTAGTATGTACAGTTTATTTACTAGTTAGTTCCTTTGGTGTCGGTATAGCCATTCGGTTTCGCTTTCAGAGTTATTTTAATTTTGAATTCTGTCTCAAAGATACTCTTTAAAATTAATAGGGTTTTTACAGATTTCTGTTACTTTCTTGTTTATGGTTTTTAAACCATTTACTTTCATTGACTGTGCATTAGAGAGAATTGTGTGCCAACAGATAAATTGCCTACTTGTAATAGCGAGAACGTGACTTTATCCAACTGGAACTGTCACGGCATGCGAATTGTCAATTTCATGTGTTCCAGTCGATAAAAATAATAAAGAAGACAAATGACCGATAATTGACTATTTGCGGTAAAATCCTATCATAAAATACGCGATCATGGGACGAAAGTTATCGAAAGTAATTTTGAAGATGCGCGGAGTCACGAAGTGTGAGAATCCTTTGCATCCACTGTGTGTTCGAAACATGTCCTCCATTCAACTACTGATGCACACTTTTACATACATAGTGAGACGAAAATGTTAAAGTTCCTTGAAATCTTGAAGACAAAAAAATTTCGGTGACACTTCTGCCTCATCAAAAGTATCAATGAAACAAAAATTCTTCTAGATTTACCTCTAATACTATTTTCTATCTATTTACTTTTTATTTACAATGTCTATATTAGGTTGCCTCCTCGTGGGTCGTGGTGTTTACATTAGGTTTTTAATAGTAGAACAGTACAGATTTAAATGCGAGAGACGTTCAACGCATTCGAAAGTAAAGTTCTATGTACTGACTTGGCAGAAAATCCTAAGAAATTTTGGTCTTATGTCAAAGCGGTAGGTGGATCAAAAGAAAATGTCAAGACATTCTGTGACCAAAATGGTACTGAAACAGAGGATGACAGACTAAAGGCCGAAAAACTAAATGTCCTTTTCCAAAGCTGTTTCACAGAGGAAGGCTGCACTGTAGTTCCTTCTCTAGATTGTCGCACAGTTGACAAAATGGTAGGTATCGAAATAGATGACAGAGGGATAGAAGAACAATTAAAATCGCTCAAAAAAGGAAATGCCGCTGGACCTGATGGGATACCAGTTCGATTTTACACAGAGTACGCGAAAGAACTTGCCCCCTTCTTGCAGCGGTGTACTGTAGGTCACTAGAAGAGCGTAGCGTTCCAAAAGATTGGAAGAGGGCACAGGTCATCCCCGTTTTCAAGAAGGGACGTCGAACAGATGTGCAGAACTATAGACCTATATCTCTAACGTCGATCAGTTGTAGAATTTTGGAACACGTATTATGTTCGAGTATAATGTCTTTTCGGAGAGTAGAAATCTACTCTGTAAGAATCAGCATGGGCTTCGAAAAAGACAATTGTGTGAAACCCAGCTCGCGTTATTCGTCCATGAGACTCAGAGGGCTATAGACACGGGTTCCCAGGTAGATGCCGTGTTTCTTGACTTCCGTAAGCAGTTTGATACGGTTCCCCACAGTCGTTTAATGAATGAAGTAAGAGCATATGGACTATCAGATCAATTGTGTGATTGGATTGAGGGGTTCTTAGATAACAGAACGCAGCATGTCGTTCTCAATGCAGAGAAGTCTTCCAAAGTAAGAGTGATTTCTGGTGTGCCACAGGTGAGTGTCATAAGACCGTTGCTATTCACAATATATATAAATGATCTTATGGATAACATCGGAAGTTCACTGAGGCTTTTTGCGGGTGATGCTGTAGTATATCAAGACGTTGTAACAATGGAAAATTGTACTGAAATACAGGAGGATCTGCAACGAATTGACGCATGATGCAGGGAATGGCAATTAAATCTCAATGTAGACAAATGTAATGTGATATGAATACTTAGAAAGAAAGATCCCTTATCATTTAGCTACAATATAGCAGGTCAGCAACTGGAAAGAGTTAATTCCATAAATTATCTGGGAGTAGGCATTAGGAGTGATTTAAAATGGAATGACCATATAAAATTGTCGTCGCTAAAGCAGATGCCAGACTGAGATTCATTGGAACAATCCTAAGGAAATGCAGTCCGAAAACAAAGAAAGTAGGTTACAATACACTTGTTCGCCCACTGATTGAATACTGCTCACCGGTGTGGGACCCGTACCAGATAGGGTTCATAGAAGAGATAGAGAAGATCCAACGGAGAGCAGCGCGTTTCGTTACAGGATCACTTAATAATCACGAAAGCGTTGAAGAGATGATAAATAAACTCCAGTGGAAGATTCTGCAAAGGAGACGCTCAGTAGCTCGGTATGGGCTTTTGTTGAAGTTTCGAGAACATACCTTCACCGAGGAGTCAAGCAGTACATTGCTCCCTCCTACGTATATCTCGCGAAGAGACCTTGATAATAAAATCAGTGAGATTGGAGCCCACACAGAAGAATACCGACAGTCTTTCTTTCCGCGAACAATACGTGACTGGAACAGAAGGGAGAACCGATAAAGGTACTCAAGGTACCCTCCGCCACACACCGTCAGGTTGCTTGCGGAGTATGGATGTAGATGAAGATGTAGATGTAGATGTCAATTCGTAGACTCATGTATCCCTCCTTTGTATTGGTTGCACACTTATTGATAAATAGGAAAAGATTTTGGTCTTCATTCTTGTAACGCTTCAATATTCTAGTAGCGTGATCATATCTTCAAATGTGAGAACTTTCACTTTGATTAGGCATGGTCACATTATCCCGTCTTCCTGCGCTGTGTAGTATTCGCTTTGCGTGGCGATCCGTAAATATTTAAGCTGGGCATGTCAAACTTGTACTTGGTCTTCCCATAAGTCTTCTGTTGGTTTAGTAACCTTTTCTCCGATTAATTCTTCATGTATATCTGAGATCTGATCATTGCGTATGAGATTTATTGATTCCGACATGAAGTCGCCCCCTGCGCATCCTGCAGCCAACTCACGCAGGCTTGGACTAGCTGCTTCTAGTTTTCCTCTTTCCTTTGGGCTGAGCTACTACCGTTTCACGTAGCGCTCGTGCTACTGTCTTCAGTTATCGTCACAGGAGAGCTTGGATACCATGTTCCCGTTGGTACGAATTCCGGTTGGTTGGTAAAATTAAAGTTCGGCGACAGACTGACTTGGGCGTAGAACATGGGCGGATTGTATGTTCCACGCGGCTTCTGATTTTGTTTAAACTACTGTTGATTATTTGCATTCGTTGCTCACTGTGGTGGCGCATTTCGTTGGTACTGCATGACTTGGTTCTGCTGCTGAAAGCTGTTACGATTTCGCTACCTATTTTGGTAGCCTCCATCGTTTTGTCCGCCATATTGGTTCCCACTGTAGTTGTTACGTTGGCATCTGTTGCCACATCTATTTCGTTTGTAGCCATTGCCATTGGTTTTCTGACTGTCGTTATAAATGTGGTTGTGTCTGTAATTATTGTTATGTCTGTTCCGCTGGTTTCCATTCCTATAGTTACCATTATTCTTTCCGTCGCTTGGCTTCCAGTTTGCGTTTCCCTGTTCGCTACCCTGACTGTTGCCGCTAGCGCTGCCGTTAATGTCGGTGGCCGGTGCGCTTGGCGTTTGATATCCGTTATTGTGGTTGTTCTGAACACTCGCGTCTTCATGGATGAGGTCTAAACTGTCCAACACGGATAAGAACATCTCCTGGTTGTCATCTGGAACGTTTACCAATTTTTCCCTTATCGATATAGACAATTTCAACTTGAGAATCATTATTACATCTTTAGTGGTGACTGGGATATCCCAATAGCGAATCTTCCTCGAGTACTTCTCGAAATACCTCCTTAGACTCCCAAATTTGGCATGAAAAGGTTCGGCATTGTACACTTCTTTCCAAAGTCTCTGCTGTACTCCTGAGCTCGAAAACTTACGCAAAAATAGATGTTCGAATTCGGCATAGGTATGACATCTATCGAGCATCTCTGTTCCCCATAACGCATTTTCTTCTTGAATGAATCCGATAACAAACTGTATGCGTTGGCGGTCTTACCAACTTTCTGGGAATATGCCAAAAAATCCTTTTAAAAATAAGACAGGGTGAATGTTTCTTTTCTCTGGTATGAATGTTTGAAAGACTCTATGCTTCAATATGCTCTCTTCTTTCAGTAGATTCGCGAGCGATTTGTTCCTGCTGTAGAGTTTGGTAGTCCTGCTTCGGTACTGATCGTGTAGAAGCTTGTTGCTGGCGGTCGAAATATTCCGGCGAGTTGTTTACAGTTGGTAATCCGCTCTGGAATTCGCCCTGTGCGTCATTGTTTTGGAGATAATTTAAGCGGTGTTGCATTGTCTCAATTTTACCATCAAGTTTGCGTTTCCACTTTGGTAAATCTTTCATGAAGATACGGCGAATCTGCCCAACACGCTACAGATTGTGTCTCCTGAAGTTCTGGGAGCAGCTAAGACTTCTAATGTGGCTGATTTTACTGTGTCTTTGAGATCGTTCGTTACCTTGTCGGAAATTTCTCTGTCTTTGGTCTCCACCCAAACTTCTTATCTCTTATTCAGTTCTGTGGTGTACGTGCCTAAGCCATGCTTTATTTTACTTTCAATATTCAACTTAGACATGTCATCTGACAATTCTGTCATTTTATCGCCCATTTTCTTGATATTATCTTCAAGCTTGTTGGCCTTTCTGGATCATGTCTTCGTACTTTTTCAGTCTGGCAAGTAGTTACTTGAAGCTGAAGTCGGTCGCCGATTCATTTCATGCCATTTTCCAACTTCACAATTTGGTCTGCTACCGTGGAAATGTTACTACCTATTTGCGCATGTAAGTCGGTTTTAACCGCATCTACTTCATGTTTGAGACCTTCTTTTAGTTCGTCCTTTACCAAAACTATCTTGCTTTCCACTGTACCAAATTTAGTTTTCATATTACCCTTTACTGAGTCGATTTCTGCCGTTAGTGTAACCATTTGTGATCCGAGTTTATTTTCAATATCCGCTTTTAATTCGTCCTTCAAATTATTATTCATTGAGTCAAGTTTAGTTTGTACATCTGCCTTTAAGTTGCTTGCCATAGAATCAAATTTAGTTTCCATGTCCGATTTTAAATTGGAGAATAACAAGGCTTGTTTCTCGTCCTGCTCCCTCTCCTCTTCGCGTTGCCTTTCCTTCTCATCACGTACGCATTTCTCTTTCTGTTTTTCCTTTTCCTGTACGCGTTTTTCTCTCTGTTTTTCCTCTTTCCATTCGCGTTTTCTCTCTGCCACATTTCAATATACATGTCAAGTTTATCCAATTGACTCATCTGCGCCGGCCGAAGTGGCCGTGCGGTTAAAGGCGCTGCAGCCTGGAACCGCAAGACCGCTACGGTCGCAGGTTCGAATCCTGCCTCGGGCATGGATGTTTGTGATGTCCTTAGGTTAGTTAGGTTTAACTAGTTCTAAGTTCTAGGGGACTAATGACCTCAGCAGTTGAGTCCCATAGTGCTCAGAGCCATTTTTGACTCATCTGCGATGTTTGTCCGAATTTTAGCTCATGATCCTCGTCCTCACTATTTCACATGCCTTGCCGGGACTCGGGGCGGTTAGAAATTAAACGAGAGCAAAGCTGGTATGTAACCACGTTTGTTTCGGAAAGTTCATCTGCGGAATTAAACATTCGCTTGTCTTCTGCCATGTTTGCAACCAAAGATTTCGCGATAGAACCACTGGTTGGTTCAAATGGCTCTGAGCACTATGGGACTCAATTGCTGTGGTCATCAGTCCCCTAGAACTTAGAACTACTTAAACCTAACTAACCTAAGGACATCACATACACCCATGCCCGAGGCAGGATTCGAACCTGCAACCATAGAACCACTGGTAATATTTTTAGATATACTACTGTACTGCTCACATGGGGTGTCTATCTCTGGTTACTAAAACAGTCTATTGTCACTGGCAGCAATGAAAATTGAATAGCACAACACGAAAGAGACAATATGGATTCCACTAAATGTAAACAACTGAAGACAATGCTGCTGTCTGTCAGCAGCGCCGTATTTCCACCATCTTGGATTTGAATGACAAGAATGACAACAAGAGAACATATACAGACAATTACAGGAAAACAATAAAAATTTAACACTTTAAAAAATTGACTTTAAAAATTGCAAAGTAACGTTTTTGATATAACTAATCTGAATAAATTTACGAAATGAAGCAGGGTTTGGCGGGAAAGCTGGATTTTAAATCAGCACAGCACTTGAATGTCAGAAAATGCACTACAATAGAGGGGTTTTCGCAAACACAAAGAATTCTACTCACTTTGCGTTGTCTTGAACCAGCGACTCACAACTGCAATTACGGCCTCCAATTGTATTTTATCGTTCTGTTAGTACTCACCAGAGTATGATCCACTTTTTTCTTTTACAGAAAATATCCGTCTCCAGTCCCATTTGAAATTAAAAACAAGAGGATTAGCTATGATTTTGATTCAAGTCCCTGTTCAGGCGCTACATCTGATGTAAGGAAATATTATTATTATTATTATTATTATTATTAAACATTACATTGAGGAGGGGAAGCAACATATACTTGCATGGCTCATTTTCCTGTTTAGAAAGAGCCGTGTACCATTGTGGAACAGTGAGGCTTTGTGCAAGCGATGTGCGGTTGGAGAAGTAAAGTTTACTAAGAAACTCCCGGACGTCACTTGCACTGAAAATGTACCTAAGGACCAGTTTAAAACTCAGTTTGAAGAATATTACAAGGGGGGAAACATGAGTAGCATCTTAACGTCGGCCTCGACTGTTCTGACTTCCTAAACGGGAAAGGGAGCCACGCAAGTATATGTTGCCTCCCCTCCTCAATCTGACACTTAATAATAATAATAATAATAATACCTTACATCAGACCACTCGCTGCCTCACGTCATCGGCTCCACATAGGGTCATATTTGTGTGGCGGTTCATTAGCTGTGGGTGTAAGGGAATTTGGTTCCCGGCACCCTTCTTTTGTTGTCTAGCATGCTCGAGAAGTGGCCTGGCTGGCAGCATGTCCTGCTGGGAAACCCGCATGTTTGCGTCTAATCCATCGTTAGGCTGCATCCCTGACTCGTAGGAATTTAGCTGGTTTGCTTCACCTTCTCAACTGCACTCACAGAAATTGTTCATCATAGTTATGTGATTACAAAATGTCATACATAATACCGCTTAATATTATTTGTCACAATTATATATACTGCAAGTAAAAGTTAAATGAACTGAACATATATACTTATCTAAAGCCACATCACTGATGTGCTGTGACTCAGAATTAAACACTTAAGTTCTATTTTAATAAAAGAAATAATTATGTATACACTAAAATAGGATTATGCCTTGTGCAAGGATGGGGCAGGACAGCATAGGGTTCTCATATTATTTACACACACACATGCACACATGTTGTCTATTCTGCTAACTATCCATAAACATGAATTACTCAACAATTTTACTTCAATCCACTACTAGTTAATCCAACAAGCTACTTCAACACAGTGTTTCAATTTTTTTATACCACTGCTACATTGTCCTTAATTTGGCCTCTTCTTGAGTCTCGTGCCACATGATAAATTTGGAGAAACTTCCCTTAAACACACACAGTAAAAAGGACAATGGTTATTTACACATAAAAAACATTTATACCAGTTGACACACCTGAGAAGCTTTCCTTAAACACACACAGTAAAAAGGACAATGGTTATTTACATGAAAAAAAAACATTTATACCAGTTGACAAACCTGGTAAGAGACTCACAATTATATATTTACCATATGCATATGTTTATAGACAAAACAATAAAACAATTTCAACCAAAATTACATTATCACAACAATTAATCACACAGATGACTCTGAGAAAGTTAGAAATATTTTCGTTATACAGGTTATGCTACCTTTTATTACCAGTTTTGCTTCCACTTCATTTGACGCCTTTAAGTTACCATTCGATTAAAGATCAGTTATTACAGCTGTGATGGTTATGTTGGATTCATTTCTCATTAATGGCAGAATTGTGGTCTCCTCTATTCTGTAAAACAGTTTCATCTTAACATCCTATTGATCTGAGACAAAAGATCTGAATCGTCCTATAGTTTGAATGACAAATGTTTTGCTTCACCCTTAATACATTAAACCAAGCTTTCCTTCGTTCCCAAACTCAAAATTATTTAATCCTTCATTGACCTTCTTCTTCTGTGTGGATACACACGTATTGCCCAAACTCTTACGGGACTCGGTAAGATTGTCTGCCACGAGTAACGAGTATAATGGGCAGGGGCACTACGAATGTAGAGTGTGGATATTAAGATGGGAATGTGGGTCTCAGGGGGAGTGTGCAAGGGATAAGACCTTGCAGTCGCACTATCCTCTGTGCCTATGGTTGCTCAGATGGATAGAGCGTCTGCCATGTAAGCAGCAGATGCCAGGTTCAAGTCCCGGTTGGGGCACACATTTTCAACTGTCCCCATTGATGAATGTCAATGCCAGTCGGCTGTGTAGGATCTTGATTTAATTATCATTTCATTCTAGAGTCCTGCATGGTCACCGATGGTATCTGTTCTTTTGGACATGTCTGAATTAACAGATACTATCTTCATATAATGATTTTAAAAATTCTCATGGAATGTGTTTTCTATCCCTCCTGCCTTACTTGATCTTCAGTCTTATTGTTGCTGTTGTTGTTGTGGTCTTCAGTCCTGAGACTGGTTTGATGCAGCTCTCCATGCTACTCTATCCTGTGCAAGCTTCTTCATCTCCCAGTACCTACTGCAACCTACATCCTTCTGAATCTGCTTGGTGTATTCATCTCTTGGTCTCCCTCTACGATTTTTACCCTCCACGCTGCCCTCCAATACTAAATTTGTGATCCCTTAATGCCTCAGAACTTGTCCTACCAACCGATCCCTTCTTCTAGTCGAGTTGTGATGTCTTATTATTATAGATTAATGTATATATTATGAATTATTATATATTAATGTATATATTATAGATTAATGTAATCCTGAGGCTGTCCATCCAGCGTTGGTCATAATTGGTCATAACAAATGGTTGTTTCTGAAATTGTCGACGTAAGTAAAATATGGGAAGCGGAAACCGAGATTTTTGTGTGAGAACAAATTGAGTCTTTGATCTGCATGTATGTTTACGTGGTCAAGGCATAAAATTTTTTACAAAATTTCGAATATTATTTACTGTACAGCAACGTAAATTTTATATAAATCTGAAAAACAAGAACAAAATACTGACAAAGTTTTATTTATCACAGAAGGCTTACATACGGTACTCATTGGCGACACACAGTTCACGGAGGATATGTATACCAACGAACTTTACGGTAGTTTTGATAACGACTTCAGCATCGTGTGTTTATTATTAATCGTTTAAGAAACCGAGTAGAACGTAACCTTTTGTAACTGTTTTTGCTTCGAAAATGAGAAAAACAAAAATACCCCAGACACACAAATATATAACACCATGGGAATTACTACATAAAAGTGCTTCTGATTACATCGTTTCAAAGTGAGTAAAGAAATGTACTATAACTGCAGACAATGTGATCAACACGAAGAAATTTCTACTATTAAAAAAATTTATCTAAAACCAAGTTTAATACCAGTTCTGAGCGTTTCAGATGTGCGCTACATGTAGTTCACACGCATATGGGAACCAATAATGGGGATTTACTGCTGGAAAATCCCCAAGGAATTTAATGGCCTACATTATTAGTATATGTACATCGCTTTAATTACTAGGCCCCGGCTATGTTGTTTTAATGCCTTTCAATCGGGTTGAGACAATTTTTTATTCATCATTTCAGGGGAATGGATTGCCTGAATCATATATGAGGAAAATATTCAATTCTATTGAGACGAAAATTAGTTATGTAACATGTATTCCATCCTCCATCAACAAATGTTGCTTGAATTTACAAACTAAAGCAACATTTGTAATTTCATTACAATGTAGGATGGAATGAAGTTTTAGCATAGCAATTTGTAGCATATTTTCTATTGTTAGAAGCCATGAGGATCCTGGTGCATTCACTATTACTGACCTGTGCAGTGAATGAATTGTTAGCTTAGAGTAGCTACTTGTTTGAGGACTAGACTGAGTCAGGCATTATGACGAGAGCACATCTCCAAATGATATGCATATATAAAGTGTATGTAATGCATTGTTGTGTCTGTTCGCGAGCGTGTTTAGACAGCAAGCCTCTACTTATGTTCTTTCGTGGTTATTTGATCATGTTCAAATTACTATGCAATTAGAGCTATTAAACTGCCGATCATACTGTCTTAAATATGAATGTTTTGGTAAGCCCCGGTAGTGGGATTTTTCCGTGTTGCGTATCCAGATTTTTATTTCAACTTTAGGATAGCCATATCCCGTAAGTTTTTTTACGATCGATTGGGGTGGAATTGCATGCGTTTCTTGCTTACGGTGTTTAATTTTGGTGTTATCGATTGCTTACTGGCATACATTCCACGGCCGGGTTCAAATGGCTCTGAGCACTATGGGACTTAACTGCTGTGGTCATCAGTCCCCTAGAACTTAGAACTACTTAAACCTAATTAACCTAAGGACATCACACACATCCATGCCCGAGGTAGGATTCGAACCTGCGGTCGTAGCGGTCACGCGGTTCCAGACTGTAGCGCCTAGAACCGCACGGCCACTCCGGTCGGCTCCACGGCCGGGAAATAACCCTATTCGCTTCGTTACATCGAAAATACCGAAAGATCACAAAAATACTTTGGTAACTGAAAAACACGAATCCTTCTGGCTCTAATGATAATTCAATCAAGATACTAAAACCATACCTGCTACAAAGATAATAGCGTTTCTCCTCTCCTTGAGTTAACGTCCGTAATTAGTCAATGAGTTCAGAGATGCATTTTCTAAAATACTGAAATACACATTATAGCATACATTTATAAAAGTGAATGCAACCAACTATAAAGTGACCTCGAATAACAGACTTTTCTCCCACCTAGTTTATTACAAAATACCAAACCAGCTTTCCGTTAAGAAACTTCTCACACCTTTACTTGGATTGTGTAGGCTAAAGAGAAAGCAATGCTTGACGTCACAAATTCAATTCTGGCGAATCTTAACAAAGAAAGGCATCATCTCTCTCTCTCTCTCTCTCTCTCTCTCTCTCTCTCTCTCTCTCTCTCTCCCCCTCTCCCTCTCCCTCCCTCCCTCCCCACTTCGCCACCCTCAATCACTTTTGAGGCCACCCTCAATCTTTTTTGAGGAAGTAATTGGCAACACTGGGCCTTGCCATTATGCAATACTACTTTACTTTCTATGCCACTAGTCCAAATCGTGGTCACCTCAGGCAATTCATCCAGCTTGGCTGGTTCAGGTTTGACACATCTGGTGTTGCAAAGTGGGGACCAGTAAATGCAATCAATCCTCTATACATCTGCATGCCATCTATATGCTCTGGACATGGTTCATGAGACCACCATGAGGTGGTGGAACAGTGATGAGGCTGACCCAAACAAGTGGGGCTCTGTGTAGATGCACCCTTAGTTCTCTAGCTGCTAGTGGGACTTACCTGGAGCATACAAATTTTGACAACCACACTCCCAGTGAAATGAATGGACTGCTGGCAAGCACTTCAACATGTCCAACAAGAGCTTGTGAATGTAGCCCCTCTGAGCATGCTCTCTCAAAAATAAGGAACAGTTCTTTTATGGTTGTTTAAAAGGAGGCAGAAATCTTAGGTAAGGTGTCCCTATTCTTCATACAAATAGGTCTAGACGGCAGTACAAGCAACTTGAAATTAGTTAAGGGGCTCCAAAATGGCACTCCTTGATTGAAACTGCCACTTCAAGACCAGTGACAAAGAATCTGGAATCTAACTAGCATGACAAGTTTTCCATTGTAGCCGCACTGCGCAAAAGCCAACATTGTAGCTGTGAGTTGGTAACAGGTGAGCAATTTAAAAATAAGTATCTTTTTGAGCTACAAAAAGAACTGAATGGACAGAGATATCAACATACAGGACATAATGATGAGTGGGAATGACTGCATTCATTTCATCAGTTCTAACCTGTGACATGAAGGCTAATTTCTTACACTAAAGTAGGCCTATCTGTTCATTGTGACTCGTCAAAGATTTGGACACATAACATTTGAATGTATTGGTCTTGTTGCTTGTGGGAATCATGTCCAACTAGCTCAAGAACCATGTGCAGGATGCACATTTTGAACAGTCAGTGTTAACTGCTATGGCAGATTTACACTTTGGCTCAGAGAGTGTTCACCCTACACAGAAGTGAAGGAAATACAATAAATGAAGGCTACAAAACTGCATATGCTGAACTTCCTCATATTGCTGCATATGCTAAGCTGGTCAGCATACACCTGCCAGAGAATAGTTAATAAGATTTCAGAGGCCAAGAGTGTTTGCCAGTATCCCCAAGAGTGAAGACCTCACCTGCTACAGTTGACACATTCACTCTAAGACTTTCCATTATTTCTTCCCAAAAATTAAATGTTCCTGCAAAGAACAAATCGGTGGGCAATAAAATAGAGACTAAAGCATCAGAGATGAAATCAACAATCACGCTGGATGCTGACGATTTGGAAATGGAAACAGCCAGTGTAAAAGAACTGGAAAGTTACTGTAGCTCATCTCCAGTAGCCTTAGATTCCTCAACAAGTCCTGAAGAGAGAGAGAGACAGAGGTACTACATTTTAATCAAAATGGCTTCAAAAACTCTTGGAAGAACTAAAACTCCCAGCACTAGCTAGACCTGTGCCAATATTTCTTCTAGAGACAGATGTTAAGGCTTTTGATACACATGTGGTTCAGGGTTACGGATTGTCAATCCTCTGGCCTCGGGTTCGATTCCCGGCTGGGTCGGGGAATTTTCTCTGCCCAGGGACTGAGTGTTGTGTTGTTCTCATCATCATCCTCTCCTCTTCATTGACTGCAGGTCGCCGAAGTGGCGTCAAATTAAAAGACCGGCACCTGATGAACGGTCTGCCCGACTGGGGACCCTAGCCATACGATTAAATAAAATTAAATAAAAAATCCCCTACAAAGAAAATATGATATACATAATGAGAGGGCCAGGGAGTAATGGCAAAATTTGTCACTGACACACGTTATTTCTCATCTGTTACCTTAACTACCACATTACAAGCTGTCAGTGCCACAGTACATGGCTGTGTCATTCAATAATGACTTCCATTTATCTCGTGGCAATGGAATCAATAGATAGTGAGATGCCCTTTGTAGCTGCTCAAGTAGTCCCCCACCAATCCTCCCCTTGAAATATTTAAATTTACATAGTGCTAGATAGGGCTATAACTCCGTGTGTCCCAACAGTCAAGACATTGGCAGTCTCTTGAAATTAGACCAGTCCGAGCTGCCAGAAATGGGGGTCGTGTGTGTGTGTGTGTGTGTGTGTGTGTGTGTGTGTGTGTGTGTGTGTGTGTGTGTGTGTGTGTGTGTGTGTGTGAGCTGTGCTTACTTGTGTGAATGAATGTTTGCATTGATATTTTGTCTACCAAGTTAAATAAATTTATACTATGTATCATGTTCATTTGGAAAGTGTCTTAATCTATATCATCATGTAACTATACAGTAATATATTGCCCAATACAAACTGTATTTGAACAGTTGCAACACAACATAATCTATGTAATTATGGATGGTGCTTTCATCACTATTCACTATTTCACCAACAGTGTGATATTTTAATTTAATTAAAAACAAAAAGCTTCAGTCTATTAAGAGCATGTGTGTATACAACAATTCTGAATGACATATCTAAATTTACACTGAGTATCATATTTAATTGAAAAGTGTCCTTATCTGTATCAATATGTAACTATATACAATAATATAGTGTCTGATACACTGCATATCTAATGGATGATACCTTATATGGCCTGAAAGCTGCTTCAAGGCTAGTAAATAAATAAAAGATAAGATAAGTAGAATTATTAGCATCTTTGTGCCTGTGCTATCTGCATGGAAAAGAATAATCTGGAATGAATATGAAATGTAGAAGAGTTTATTTATTTACCAGGCAGAGGCAGATTGATCCATACCTATTGAAGATGTTTTAATTATTAAATTTTGGAATCTAGGATCCCGTTAATTGGTAAAAAGGGAGGAGAGTTGGAGGATATGCGATTTTAAACAGATCAGCCAAGACAATCGCACATGATTATGAGTCAAAATAGGAACAGTAGCACATAAAAACATGAAATCTTCCTCCCCCTTTCACCTCCATTCTCCAAATGTCTTACACTGAGGTGACGAAAGTCATGGGATAGTGATATACACATGTACCAATGGCGGTAGTATTGCGTATATAAGATATAAAAAGGCAGTGCATTGGCAGAGTCATTTGTACTAAGGTGATTCATGTGAAATGGTTTCAGGCATGATTATGGCCACATAACATGAATAACACACTTTGAACATGGAATGGTAACTGGAGCTAGACACATAAAACATTCCACTTTGCAAATATTTAGGGAATTCAATATTTCAAATACACAGTGTCAAGAGTGTGCTGAGAATACCACATTTGAGGCATTACATCTCACCATGGACAATGCAGGGACCGCTGGCACTCATGTAACGACCAAGAGCAGTGGAGTTTACATAGAGTTGCCAGTGGTAAGAAACAAGCAGCACTGTGTGAAAGAACTGCAGAAATTTGTGTGGGATGTACGACAGACATATCCACTATGAGAGTGCAGCGAAATTTGGCATTGATGGGCTATGGCAACAGACGACTGATGCTACTACCTCTGCTAACACCACGACACAAGTGCAGTGCCTCTCCTGGATTCATAACCGTATTGATTGGACTCTCGACAACTGGAAAACTGTGACTTGGTCAGATGTGTCCTTATTTCAGTTGGTAAGAGCTGATGGCAGGGTCTGAGTATGTGAAGACCCCATGATGCCATGGATCCCAGTTGTCAGCTAGGCACTGTGCAAACTAGTGGTGGCTCCATAATGGTGTCAGCTGTGTTTACATAGAATGGTCCATCTGAATTATTCACTGACTGGAAATGGTTATGTTTGACTACTTGGAGATAATTTTCAGTCATTAATGAACTTCATGTTCCAAAACAATGATGAAATCGTCCCCAAGCCACAATGGTTCGCAACTGATTTTAAGAACATTCTGGACAGTTAGACTGAATGATTTTACTACCCAGGCTGCATTACATGAATCCCATGAACATTATTGGACATAATTGAGAGATCAGTTGGTGCGCAAAATCATTTACCAGCAACACTTCGCAATTATGGATGGCTGTAGAAGGAGCATGGTACAGTATTTCTGCAAGGAGCTTCCAATGACTTCTTGAGATCATGCCACATCAAGTTGCTGCTCTAAGCCAGGCAAAAGGAGGTCCGACATGGTATTAGGAGTATCTCATGACTTTTGTCATCTCAGTGAATAAGCAAGTTTAAAAACTATATCCACAGTAACTCAGCTTTTTTGGAGGCACTTTATAGCATTATGTACTGAACAAATTACAGAGTACTATATTTAGTTTTTAATATAAACTGCTAGCCCTTAAAATTTCAGCACAAGGAATTATAGCAAATGACAAAATTTTAACTACTGTTTACAGGGTGTTTCAAAAATGACCGGCATATTTGAAACGGCAATAAAAACTAAACGAGCAGCGATAGAAATACAGTGTTTGTTGCAATATGCTTGGGACAACAGTACATTTTCAGGTGGACAAACTTTCGAAATTACAGTAGTTACAATTTTCAACAACAGATGGCGCTGCAAGTGATGTGAAAGATATAGATGACAACGCAGTCTGTGGGTGCGCCATTCTGTACGTCGTCTTTCTGCTGTAAGCGTGTGCTGTTCACAACGTGCAAGTGTGCTGTAGACAACATGGTTTATTCCTTAGAACAGAGGATTTTTCTGGTGTTGGAATTCCACCGCCTAGAACACAGTGTTGTTGCAACAAGACGAAGTTTTCAACGGAGGTTTAATGTAACCAAAGGACCGAAAAGTGATACAATAAAGGATCTGTTTGAAAAATTTCAACGGACTGGGAACGTGACGGATGAACGTGCTGGAAAGGTAGGGCGACCGCGTACGGCAACCACAGAGGGCAACGCGCAGCTAGTGCAGCAGGTGATCCAACAGCGGCCTCGGGTTTCCGTTCGCCGTGTTGCAGCTGCGGTCCAAATGACGCCAACGTCCACATATCGTCTCATGCGCCAGAGTTTACACCTCTATCCATACAAAATTCAAACGCGGCAACCCCTCAGTGCCGCTACCATTGCTGCACGAGAGACATTCGCTAACCATATAGTACACAGGATTGATGACGGCGATATGCATGTGGGCAGCATTTGGTTTACTGACGAAGCTTATTTTTACCTGGACGGCTTCGTCAGTAAACAGAACTGGCGCATATGGGGAACCGAAATGCCCCATGTTGCAGTCCCATCGTCCCTGCATCCTCAAAAAGTACTGGTCTGGGCCGCCATTTCTTCCAAAGGAATCATTGGCCCATTTGTCAGATCCGAAACGATTACTGCATCACCCTATCTGGACATTCTTTGTGAATTTGTGGCGGTACAAACTGCCTTAGACGACACTGTGAACACCTCGTGGTTTATGCAAGATGGTGCCCGGCCACATCGCACGGCCGACGTCTTTAATTTCCTGAATGAATATTTCGATGATCGTGTGATTGCTTTGGGCTATCCGAAACATACAGGAGGCGGCGTGGATTGGCCTCCCTATTCGCCAGACATGAACCCCTGTGACTTCTTTCTGTGGGGACACTTGAAAGACCAGGTGTACCGCCAGAATCCAGAAACAATTGAACAGCTGAAGCAGTACATCTCATCTGCATGTGAAGCCATTCCGCCAGACACGTTGTCAAAGGTTTCGGTTAATTTCATTCAGAGACTACGCCATATTATTGCTACGCATGGTGGATATGTGGAAAATATCGTACTATAGAGTTTCCCAGACCGCAGCGCCATCTGTTGTTGAAAATTGTAACTACTGTAATTTCGAAAGTTTGTCCGCCTGCAAATGTACTGTTGTCCCAAGCATATTGCAACAAACGGTGTATTTCTATCGCTGCTCGTTTAGTTTTTATTGCCGTTTCAAATATACCGGTCATTTTTGAAACACCCTGTATATATGTAACAGAAGAATACATGATTAAATTATTAGGTGATTTGTGGGTGAAATTTAGCACCCAGAGTTGATCTCTAATCTGGCTGGGCACAAAGCCTAACTGAGGTTGGATGACAGATACCAGTACCCAATTCCATGCTGCTTTATCGCTGTGCCAGAGTTCATTAACAGTAGTGGCTGGTGAGTGGTGGCCTGCCATTCTCTAAGCAACCCATGATTTCACTGGGTGAGATGGGGAAAATGTACTAACCAGGGTAGCAATCAAACACCCTCTGTATTGAAGGTAGGTCAGGATAGCACAGGCAACATGTAGTCTTGTGCTATCTTGTTAAAGATATATCATGGAGACCTCAAATATAGGGCACACGGGTGTTAACACATCAGAAATGTAATGGCCACTGTACAAATTACCAGGTATCAAAACCAGAGGTGATCTTGCTGTGCCCCCTTACTATTATGCCAGGTGCTGACAATTATGACAATGACAAAAACAACCCAGCAACATTCATTGTTTTTTGAGGCCCCACCCATGGATAAATCCATTGTGATGCTCTGTACATAACAAGGACTCATCTAAAAAGACAACATGTGCCAACTCCTCTGTTGAGTATTGTTGCTGGCTGCACCACTGTTAGCACACTTCTCTCTGCTGCCATGTCAAGGAAAGCTCACACGACTGCCAATGACAGCATCCCTAGCTGGAACCAGTTCCAGTCCAAGATTCTGGAGTCGGTGATCGTGCATGCATGAGGTGTGCTTGCTTTTGTGTGTGTGTGTGTGTGTGTGTGTGTGTGTGTGTGTGTGTGTGTTTGTGTTTGTGTGTCTGTATTTCTTTACTGACAAAGGCTGTGGCTGAAAGATACATGCGAGTATCTTTTAATCATGCCTGTCTGCAACTTGATGCATCTTCTTTATGGTAAGTAGCAGTCTGTCTTTACCTAAATTGATGATATTAGGTCAGTAATATATGGTCTTTTCTTTGCCTTATAAAGTGTTGTAATAATGTGTAAAGGCCATAAATCTATAGACAATTTATTGAATAAGATAGCTGCAGCAATCAAAATGTTTCAAAGTTCTTTAAGAGTAAAATTTGTAGTTGTTTACATGACATGTACATCAAGAATAAAATACAATTTTCTTTCAGACAAACAGATAAATGGCCGATGAAGGCTCCCTTGATTGATAGTGCTCCTGCTACTACACTTTTATCTTTTATTCATGCTTCGTGTGATGCTCAAAGTGTTAGTGAAGATCCACGTCATGATTTGAAGGAGCAAGCAGCAGATTTGCAGAAGTTTTTGGGTGAAATTATTAACAACAGTGAGCAGCTGAAGAAGTATGTATTAATTAACTCAAAGCTTTTTCTGCACTATTCTTGTACCCAATTACAAACTGAAGCAACAGAAGGCACAGGATTCTTTTTGTTTTAAATGACAGTATATTTATTGTTGTAAAATCAAACCTTCATTCAATTATTTAATTTTTTTGCTTTTGTTATATTTTGGCAGACCAAAATGGTATTTAATTTTAACACTTTATACAAAAGATTTCTTGAGCTGCACAACTACTGACTATGACACTTATGCTGCTAGTTTTGATAGTGTGGGTAAATTTCTAAGCAGAAGAATTCTCATCTGTTGGGCAGGTCTCATACTTGCAAATTCAATACAAAGTAGTGAAAAGAAGCAGTGATAGCTATTAATATTTCATATATCATCTTCTATAGGAGTAAATACTGAAACAAAATAAATTCTCAAACTATGTGACTCTTAAAGAATTGAAATAGCTTTAAATCTGTAATAGCTCTCCGTGATCAAGGATTTACAGGCTTTTGGGGGTGAGGATGATGTAGTTTGCTGACTCTGTAGTGTTTTGAAAAACCTGCATGTACCCCATATGCCATTCTAAATAGTGCCTTCTTCAGGAGGTTCAGCCAGTTCTGGTGGGTACAGTTTTGGCAAAGCCAGGGTTCCTGAGCTATGGCTAGTCAGTGCCATAAGCCCTCTTGTACACTAAATTATGAGCATGGACATCCATCAAATGTTGTGTCTCCCAGACAGTAGAGTTCTTGGCCCAGTACAGAGGGGCATGTAATTAGCACTGTGCTCTCCAGGCCACTGATGTTAACTTTTCCAAACTGGAGTCACTTCTTCTCCTTCAAGTAATTCCTCGCTTACCACAATACGTCTGATCACCTTCCATGCCAGCACCTCAACAAACAAAAAATCTTGGGGGGAGGGGGCACCAGATATTAAATCTGTGTCCTTAGCATTGCAGTCATATTGCTGACTATTCAGATATGGAGATGGGCAAATGTCATGGAAATCTCTAAAAAAAATTCAGTAACATCAACCCCAATATGAGCAACATGTAAACGGAGTGGATGGCTGTTGAAGTGGAACATGTGTTAATGAGAAATCTGTGGGGCACCTGCAATACTCCATTTATATTATGAAAGCAAGATATATGTGGCTCTAGCGTGGTAGGCCATCATTGTCACACCCATAACCTATTGTAAAATGCTGAAAGAACCTACAACTAAATATACTGGAAAAAATAAGTGAAATAAATATAATTAAGAAAACTCCCTATCCACTCTGGTGGGGCACTGGTATGTAAAAGTGCCTGACCAAACAATACATTTCAGGGGATTAGTCCTCCTGAGAAAAGCAGTGAAAACAAAAATCATGACATGATGCTGATCACTAATCAGAAATTGAAGGTGATTTTTGAGAAAACATCCCCTTTTACATATTTGAAGGTCTGCAATTGCTGCCAGGAACATTAAAATTGACTAAGCAACTCAGGAGGGGAGCGTTCTCATGGAAACAGTCACTTATGTCCCAGCTAAGAATCTGTTGAAAAGTGAAAAATTGAGAATGTCTAAGTAACACAGAGATATGTATTGCTCTGAAATTCAGGAACTGTGAATATACCTGCAAAGGCATGAGAGACATTCCAGTATCAGAAGTACTAGATGAATGGGAAACAGAAGGATTCTTTAATGTCTGTAATGTGATGAGAAGGGTAAATCATAAACTGCCAGATTTATACTCATTTTTAACTTTCCTGTTCTTTGATACATGAAGCTTGGTTCTGTTTGTATAAAAGTCAGGGTACAAACACCAGCTGTAATAAACTGCTTGTAGTGCTACAAATGTGCATATATAGACTTAGAATGCAGTGGACAGGCAACATTTGGAATATATGGTAGCAAAGCCCCCATGCCCAGCATGACATATTCAGTTTCAGAAGTAAATGCAAATTGCTCAGACAGTCATTTTGCCTGGATTTCAGATCAGCCAGATTTCTTAAAAAAAAAAAAGAAAAAAGAAGGGAATTCTGGAACAAAGAGTAATAAAGAGCAAGGAAGAATTACAGACTGCAGTGTTTTCTACATTATTTGTTGTAGCCTAAGGAAATTGAAAGAAAACACTAATGTAGCAATGTAAACTTAGGTAGTCTCTAGCAGCACAGATACATGTTCTTATAAGTGTAAAGAAATGAATATGAATAGGTGAAGTCTATGTACATAATGTGCATGATTATTTGTAATTACATACACAACTAACTTACTTCCTGGAAGATCTATGCGTTGGCCCAACTTATACAGTCACTACTCCAACAACAGGAAGACTATAATAGAACAATCACTTGCATGAGTCTAAGTGAGAATATATGTAGTAAAAAAGAAAGTTTCTCAATACTCATCTTCCACAGTATCCTCAAATTCAAAGTGGGTTGAATAAAAAAGTGCAATACTGATCTAAATGATAATATAGTATTACAAAGTGGGTTTTTTAACATTTGGGTTCTTTGCTGTGGTAATAAGCATCTAAGTTGTTTGTAAGTAATTATGTATATTAGTATGCCAATCTGCCCCCAACATCACAAAAAGACTTTGCACAGGCAAGCAGTGTTTGTCTTCTTCCTTGTAAGTGTTGGGCCTCTTGCCCTGTTAAGGTCTTATGAAGAATCTCTCCTACCATCTTTTCATTGGTCTTATGTAGTGGTCTTGCACCACTGAGGTGGTGACATAGCACAGTTTTTGGGATCCTTTTTAGACTCATTTGTTGCAGATGTTTTCTCCTTTTCTGTATATAATGTGTAACGGATTCCATTTGAAGTTCCTTCAACACATCTTCATTCCTTTTGTGATCACATTTGGTGTAATCAGCTTTTGTGTCAAGAATTTAATTTCAAAATGGTTTCTAGTCTGTTCGCGTCTTTTGCCTGTGTTGTCCAGGCTTCATCACTATAGCACAGCACAGGTTTTGCTAATGTCTCATAGTGTTGTATTCTTGTGTATATCAGATTATGACTCTCATTGTTTTATATTCCCAATGGCTTTTTCATAACATAAATGGACAGATAAAAAATCTACTCACCAAGCAGTGGCAGGGGAACACACACACAAAAGGCTCCATCTTCTAATTCAGAAAAGTCACCCTGAACCCTGAATCAGGGGAGACTTACCAGATGGGATGAGAAGGAAAGACTGATTGTTGGGGATATGCACCAGACAAGATTTGAAAATCTGAGAGCTTAAAGATGGACAACAGGGTAATATGCAAGACAGAGATAACTACTAAAACATAATGTATGAGTTAATAAGAGTGAAAGCTAAGTGCATCATACATAGTAGAGGTGGGATGGAGGACGACAAAAAATAGACAAGTCAGAAAATGAAAAATGTAGGAAACCAGAATGGAGTGAAGAAAGGAGTAGTTACTGTGGACAAATGCTGAGACAGAAGGAATTAATGTAAATTGAGGCCAGGTGGATTGCGAGAACCAAGGACATGTTGTAGTGCTAGTTCACACCTGTGGAGTTCTGAGAAACTGGTGTCTGGGGGAAGAAACCAGATAGCGCATATTGTGGAATAGGCACCAAGGTAGACAATGTTTTAGTAGTACTCTCTGTCTTGCATGTTACCCTGTCTTCCCCCTTTAAGCTCTCAGGTTTTCAAATCTTGTCTGGTACACACCCCAACAATCAGTCTTTCCTTCTCATCCCATTTGGTAAGTCTCCCCAGGGGTTCTGGGTGACTTTTCTGAACTGTACCCCTTTCCCTAAACCTCTCCAGTCCTTTTCCTTGACCCCTTTTTCTTTCTCCTTCAACTCTTCTGCCAGAAGAAGGAGCCACTGGCTGTGAAAGCTTGCAAAAATTTAAATGCTTTTGTGTGTGTGTTCCCCTACTGCCTTTTGGTGTGTTGATTTATATTATATTATAAATAATTGCTTATTTTCATTGTTCTGATGGCTTTTTCAGCTAGGTCTGTTTTTTCTAAGAAAGAATATCTATAGTCTACGTATGTGAACATGTTCACTCTTTCCAGAATTTTATTTTTCAAACAGATCTTCCTTTGTACTGGGTATTTTACACAGAAGGCCAAAGTTTTTCTTTTTTCATTGTTGATACCCATGCTGTATTTCTCAGGTATAATTCTGTAAATTGCATACAGAATGCTGAAGGTCATTTTCTGAAAATGCCACAAGAGCTAAAGCATCTGCAAAAAAGCAAAGAACTTGGTTCTATGTTTCTGATGATTTGAATGAAGCTGTGTGTATTTGTCCCCACTCTTGGATGGTTTTATTCACATAAATAATAAATAAGAGGGTTGAAAAGCTGTATCCCTGTCATACTCCAGCATGGAATCTACATTATGAAAATGGTATAAAATACATCAATAACAGTAAATGAAGCAGGCAAAAAGCAATACAAACGTCTCAAAAATGTGACTGAGAGGAAATACAAACTGGCTAAGCAGGGATGGCTAGAAGACAGATGTAAGGATGTAGAAGCATATATCACTAGAAGTAAGGAAGATACTGCCTACAGGAAAATTAGAGAGACATTTGGAGAAAAGAGAACCACCTAAATGAATGTCAAAAGCTGAGATGGAAAACCAATCCGAAGCAGAAAAGAGAAAGCAGAAAGGTGGAAGGGGTATATAGAGGGTCCTATACAAGGGCGATGTAATTTAGGGCAATATTATGGAAATGGAAGAGGATGCAGATGAAGATGAAATGGGAGATATGATACTGCATGAAGAATTCAGCAGAGCACTGAAAGAAAAGACCTAAGTTGAAACAAGGCTCCAGAAGTAGACAACATTGCTTTAGAACTTCTGGCAGCCTTGGGAGAGCCAGCCATGACAGAACTCATCGATTGGTGAGCAAGATGTATGAGACAAGAGAAATAAATATCTTCAGACTTCAAGAAGAATATAATAATTCCAATTCCAAAGAAAGCAGGTGTTGACAGGTGGTTGCAAAATACTAACACAAATTCTTTACAAATTAATGGAAAAACTGGTAGAAGCTGACCTCAGGGAAGATCAGTTTGCATTCTGTAGAAATGTTGGAACACACAAGGTAATACTGACCCTAAGACGTATCTTAGAAGCTAGGTTAAGGAAAGGCAAACCTACATTTCTAGCATTTGTAGACTTAGAGAAAGATTTGACATTGTTGAATGGAATACTCTCTTTCAAATTCTGAAGATGGCAGGGGTAAAATACGGGGAGCGAAAAACTATTTACAAATTGTACAGAAACCAGATGGCAGATATAAGAGACAAAGAGCAGGAAAGGGAAGCAGTGGTTGACAAAGGAGTGAGACAGGGTTGTAGCCTAGCCCTGATGTTTTTCAATCTATGTATTGAACAAGCAGAAAAGGAAACAAAAGAAAAGATTTGGAGTGGGAATTAAAATTCAGGGATAAGAAATAAAAACTTTGAAGTTTGCCGACGACATTGTAATTCTGTCGGAGACAGCAAAGGATCTGGAAGAGCAGCTGAACGGAATGGACAGTGTCTTGAAAGGATATAAGATGAACACCAACAAAAGCAAAATGAGGATAATTGAATGTAGTCAGATTAAATCAGGTGATGCTGAGGGAATTAGATTAGGAAATGAGACACTTAAAGTAGTAAATGAGTTTTGCTATTTGGGGAGCAAAGTAACTGATGATAGCAAAGTAACTGATGATGGGCAAATAGAGAGGATATAAAATGTAGACTAGCTATGGCAAGGAAAGTATTTCTGAAGAAGAGAAGTTTATTAACATCGATTGTAGATTTAAGTGTTAGGAAGTCTTTTGTGAAAGTATTTGTATGGAATGTAGCTATGTATGGGAATGAAACTTTGTAATTTATTTTCATGAAACATGTAATTACATGCATAGAAATTGGTAGTACAATACAGCAGTATACAATCTAAATTTACTTTATAATAAGAACTGAAGCTTGTAGTCCAAATTATTTGACATAATAATACTTTAGAATTTTGTTTCTACAGTAGGCTATAGAAGCACTGCTCAGTGAGCCATGATTTTAGATGTTTTTTGAATGTCTCTCCAGTTATTACCTTCAATTCATTTGCAGTGCATTGAAGCATTTTGCTCCATTAATATATGGACTGATTGCTGTTTTTTCACTCTTTTGTTTATCATATGGTAATTCTGTACTTGTCTAGTATTGTGATCAGGAATTTCTGCATTACAATATGTATATTTCTTATCTGCACGTCCGCCCCCGGTAGCTGAGTGGTCAGCGCGACGGGATGTCAAACATAAGAGCCCGGGTTCGATTCCCGGCTGGGTTGGAGATTTTCTCCATTCAGGGACAGGGTCTTGTGTTGTCCTAATCATCATCATTTCATCCCCATTGACTCGCAAGTCGCCGAAGTGGCGTCAAATCGAAAGACTTGCACCAGGCGAATGGTCTGCCCTAGTCACACGACATTTTTTTCTTATCTTCACAGTTAATACTGTTGTTTCAAACATCTACATAGAATAGATAGTCATAATTTTATAATCTATAAACAATCCCTTACATGATGTTCTATCATCTTTTTTGCCTAATATTCTCAAGACTCTTTTCTGGAGTTTAAATACTACGGTCTGCATAAGTTTCAGAAGCCTCGCCCCACAATGAAAAACCATATGCTAGAAATTGATGTATTAAACCAGAATACAATATCCTTATTGTTTGGGTGTTGATGTATGGAGCTATTCTTCCTAAAACACATAGGCTAGATGATAGCCTTGCACATACATTATCAATTTGTTGTGTCCATAGTAGTTTGCTATCTATGCATATACCTAGGAATTTACACTCACTGCAGATTTTCCCTAAAATATTACTGTCTTGAGAATCAATACAAGTTTGCAAATCACCAACATTGAAGGATATTATATTTGTTTTTTGTAAGTTGACTTTTAGATTGTCATTCAAACATTTCCTTTGCAATATCTATAATTTTTTTTTACTTCTATGCCGAGATTAAGTATATCATTTCTCCAACAAAGGCCTGAAGTGTCATCTGCATACATTGTAATGAAAGTGCCATTTTTCACTATCTTTTGGAAGTCATTAGCGTAACATATAAAAAGGAAGGGACCAATTATCGATCCCTGAGGCACACCAAATTTAATATTCCTGACCCTTGATGCATAACTTTTTAATGTTTCTCCATTATTGTGTGAGATTGAGGTACACTGTCTTCTGTTTTTTTAAATATGATGTGATGAGGTGCAATAGTTTTCCACTTATGCCATCTCTGGCCAGTTTTGACTGAAGTACCTTATGATCAACCCTATCAAAAGCCTTTGATAAGTCTAGAAAAACTCCAACTACTTGCATGCCTTCATTAATTTTGTCAAGAGCTTTCAGCATAAATTGAAGTGTTGCGGTCATGGTGTGACGACCACTTCTGAAACCATGCTGAGAATCTCCCAGGATGTTGTGCTTATTATAATGCTCTACCATATATTTCAGAATTATTTTTTCAATTAACTTGCTAAAAACAGAAGTTAAAGCAAGTGGTCTGTAATTTTCTACTAGTTGTTTATCACCTATTTTTTTGAGAGGTTTAACAATGGCTAATTTTAGTATGTCAAGGAATACTCCTTCTTTTAATACATTTATTAGATGCACCAAAGGATATGCTAGATTATTTTCGCACTGTTTAAGTAAAAATGGAGAAGTTTCATCCCAGCCAGCGAATTTTTTGTTTTTACATTCTCTGATGAGCTGCAGAGTATCCTTGATTTCAAATTCATGGAGTTGAGTAGGTTCAGAACTGTCCTCAGCAAGACTTCCAACAGGTACTTTATCTGTGGTACAAAAGATTTAATGATATCTACGAAATAGTCATTAAAAATATTACCGATCTCCTGAGGAATGGTGGCATCAATATTGTTCTTAGATATCTGTATTTTGATGTTACCTTTAGTTTTGTTTTATTGTCTATTATTTCATTTACTATTGACCAGCAGGTCTTGGAGATACTATCTGAGTTTTGTATTTTCGAGTTAATCTTTTCAGCCTTCAATATTTTGACTTTGCTTGCGAAACTGGTACTTATATTGTTTGTATTTATCCTTGTGCTCACTTTTTTTGGTTTCTATTTATATCATATACATTTTTTCCATTTTTTCTTTCAGTTCTTTGGTAGAATTATCAAATTCTATGTGTCTTGACTGTCTTGCCTTATTCTGATTAATATTTATCTTTCTGATGGGAATAGTATTATTTAGATGAAGAGATAATGTACCTAGGAAGGCATCCCATTTATTATTCACTCTTTCAACTTGAAATACTAGATGCCCAGACTCATGACCAAGGCCCTCTCACAGTTTGACAATGTTGATAACAGAGAGATATCTTTTGTATTCATAAATTTTCTTTGGTTTTAGATAAGGATCTCCCTTTAGCACTAATAGTTGGCCTAGATGGTCAGAGATGTGACCATTTACAACAGCAGCTTTGGCAATATTTTCACAATTAGTGATAACATGGTCTATAGAGCTTACACTAGTTGGAGTGATTCTAGTGGGTATGTCTCCCAACAGATCTTTCGTGCCATAGGAATAGATACAGTCTTTGAAGCGTTTGCTTTCTGGGGAATCTTGTAACATGTTGACATTATTATTCCCTAATAATATAACATTTATATGTTCCTCTTGGACATTAATTTACATAATACTGTATCAAAGGAATTTTGAAATAATTCAAAATTTCCAATTGGTGATCTATACAATGCTAAGACAAGAATTTCAACTTAATTGCTACAATTTCACAGAGCAAATAAGAGGAGTACTCTTTTACCCAAGCGATATCTTCGTAAGATTGCAATAAGTTATTTGTTCTCAGGTAGGTAGCCACTCCTCCACCTTTATGGTTAGAACGACAGTAAAAATTAGTAATTAAATAATTTTGGATTTTAAACAAGTGTATGTTATCTGCAGATTTTTGGTGTTCACTGACAACTAGTATGTGGGGTGTAATATCTGTAAGATAGTGGTTGAAAACATCAATCTTATTACCTAATCCCTTTACATTATAATGTAGGAAAGAAGTATTGCTTTCTTCAGGTACATTTTGTACATGATCATCCCCTCTTCTCCTTATTAGTTTCCCTTATTATTTATAAAGTTGCAAATATCAGTAATCATCTTACTGAAGGTCTTGGAGCCTAACCTGTTTAAGTGAGTACCATATTTCCACAGACATTTGTTGCCTAAAAACTTATTTGGATTGATAAATATTGCTCCTAGATTATTACAGATCTCAAGAATATTACAATTTATCCACTCTATATAAGTATCACTCACAGACCTTCTGTAGATTATTCTGCTAATTACAATTCTTGAAGACCTGTATAAGTTTCTTGCTGATCGGATTACGTTTCTAGTTTCACTGACAATTTCTTCCTTGGTGGTGCTATAGTGAATTTGTTCCTACATGAATGTAAACACCTCTGTAGATTCTTGTGGCTTCGTCAGAAGATCCCTGATTTGAATTTCGAATATTGATTAAGTGATTATTTAATTGATGGATCCTGATATCAGGATGAACGAAGAGTCTCGAGTTTGGCACATCAACATTTTTTGATGGATCCTGATATCAGGACGAACGAAGAGTCTCGAGTTTGGCACATCAACATTTTTTAGTAGTGAGTCACCTACAATGAGAAAGTCTTCTTGATTTGCTTTTTCAGTACTGTGATGACTAATTCTTTTTTTTTTTTTTTTTCTTATGTGACATTGTTACAGTGATATTTGTTTCTTGAATATATGTTTTCACTTTGCATTTCTTCATAAACAGTGGATATTAAAGGTTCAGAAAAATGGGTGTCATCACTTCACGAGTTCTCACTTTTAAGGTTGCTTTCAACACCTTTCCTGCTTTTGATAGAAGATATTTCAGTTTCAATATGAACATCACAAACCATGGAACTTAATGATTCAGTAAACTGGATATCATCACTTTGCAAGTTTTCATCGTTAAGTTTGCTTACTACACTATTTCTGCATTGGAAGGAGGTTTTTTGAGTTTCACTTTCATCTTCTACACATAAAACACAGCTAGAAGATTCCGTAAACTGGGTGTAGCGTATTTGCGAGTTTCCACTGTTAGGTTTGTTCACAAATCTGATACCACTTTTGAGATGGTGTTTTTCATTTTCACATTTTTCACAATTACTTTTTTCATGTCTCATCAGCTCACTATTTACAGTATAGACAAGAAGAGATAGAAGCTTTCAAAATCTGATGCTACAGAAGAATGCTGAAGATTAGATAAGTAGATTGTATAATTAATGAGGAGGTACTGAATAGAATTGGGGAGAAGATTAATTTGTGGCCAGAGGAAGGGATTGATTGGTAGGATATGTTCTGAGACATCAAGGGATCTCCAAATTGGTATTGGAGGTAAGTGTGGAGGGTAAAAATCGCAGAGGGAGACCAAGAGATGAATACACCCAGCAGATTCAGAAGGATGTAGGTTGCTGTAGTTATTCAGAGATTAAGAGGCTTGCCCAAGATAGAGTATATATATGTATGTTCCATCACATCTCATCAACCACTGGGACTGTTCTAATCAAACTGGTATACATATTACTTACTGTCAGGAATGAATTTCTGTGGTGGTGAGAACCACCTACCTATCAAAGAGATGGGAGCATGGGTGAAAAAGAAGTGTAGCCCACAACACACAGATACCTAGAGTTTATTCATCAGGTATTTGAGAGTGAGAGCATTTAATGATTAGAAACAAACTTAACACATAATTTCAGATCATTATGAAACTTTTCCTTGCTGATATTTCCCACAAAATGATGAAAGCAAAAAAGTTTATTGCTTACTATATTTTTCCTTTCTATCCAGTAAAGCTGCCACATCAGGCATGATATTAAAATTTATTACTTCTTTACTAACTGTACACTTGATACACTTTACAGACAATATTCACATATGCTGCTGAATAGAACTCCATTGTATGACACATGTTGTTGTGGTCTTCAGCCTGAAAACTGGTTTAATGCAGCTCTCCATGCTACGCTATCCTGTGCAAGCCTCTTCATCTCTGAGTAACTACTGCAATGTACATCCTTCTGAGTCTACATATTGTTTTCATCTCTTGATCTCCCTCTATGATTTGTACCCCCCCCCCCCCCTCCCCCCATCCCATGCTTCCATCCAGTGCCAAATTGATGATCCCTTGATGTCTCATAATATGTCCAATCAACTAATCCATTCTTCTAGTCAGGTTGTACCACAAATCTCTTTTCTTCCCAATTCTGTTCAATACCTCCAGTTAGTTATGTGATCTACCCAGCTAACATTCAGTATTCTTCTGCAGCACCACACTTCAAAAAATTCTATTCACTTCTTGTCTAAACTGTTTATCTCCTTGTGTCACTTCCATACATGTCTACACCCCTTACAAGCACTTTCAGAAAAGAGTTCATGACACTTATATCTACACTCAGTGCCAACAAAATTTTCTTCTTCAGAAACAACTTTCTTGTAATTTCAGGTCTACATTTTATATCCTCTCTTCTTTGACCATCGTCAGTTATTTTGCTGCCCAAGTAGCAAAACTCATCTACTACTTTAAGAGTCACATTTCCAAATCTAATTCGATCAGCATAATCTGATTTAATTTGACTACATTCCATTATCCCATTTTGCTTTTGTTGATGTTCATCTTATATCCTTCTTCAAAGATGCTGTCCATTCCATTCACTGCACTTCCAAGTCCTCTGCCCTCTCTGATACAATTACAATGTCATTGGCAAACTTGAAAGTTTTTATTTCTTCTCCCTGTACTTTAATTCCTACTCCAGATATTTCTTTGGTTTTCTTTACTGCTTGTTCAATGTACATATTGAATAACATCGGGGATAGACTACAGTCCTTCTCAACCTCTGCTTCCCTTTCATGCCCCTTGACTCTTATAACTGCTGTCTAGATCCTGTATAAATTGTAAATAACCGTTTGCTCCCTGTATTTCACTCGTGTCATCTTCAGAATTTGAAGGAGAGTATTCCAGTCAATGTTGCCAACAGTTTTCTCTAAGTCAACAGTTGCTGCAGATGTAGGTTTACCTTTCCGTAACCTATCTTCTGTGAGAAGTTGTAGGGCAAGTATGAGTTCCTACATTTCTCCGGAATCTAAACTGATCTTCCTGTCAGCTTCTGCCAGTTTTTCCATTCTTCTGTACAGAATTCATGTTAGTATTATGCAACTGTGACTTATTAAACTGATAGTTCAGTAATTTTCATACCCGTCAGCATCTGCTTTCTTTGAAATTGGAATTATTATATCTTTCTTGAAGTCTGAGGGTATTTCACCTGCCTCATATGTACAACACATAGATCAGGAGATGTGATGTCATAAACACTGAGATACATGAGAAACTGCCACATCAAGCATGATGTTTCAATTTATTACTTTTTTGCTACTAACTCTGTTCACAACACATTTTGCGGACAGTATCCACATAATCTTCGTTGACCCACTATGGACCATGGCACAATGGCTGGCATGTATTTCTTGATGCAATAACTTACTAACAGCCATATGCATCGTAGAAATTTATTTTATGAACTTCTTATGTGCTACCAGTTTTGGCATTACATTGATGCCATCTTCAGGCCCCACACATCATAGTCATAAAAACGCTATACACGGAAGGAGCCATATAACTGGATCCATGAATCAAATCGTTATGCAGCAGCTCTTGGTGGCCAGGCCTTGTGTGAGATGTCATAGGTGAGGCATATCCACTTACTGTGAATCACACTTTTTCCTGCTGGAAGAAAAGAATTAAAGGGTCTTTTGGTTGCTATATGATAGTATGTAGCCTCACGCCTCTCCCTTGTTGTTGAACTTCAAAGCTTACTCTTATCATTGGGGCCACATGAAAGCACAGAGCACATGAAAATTTCACACTGCCTATGACGTCAATTTTAAAATGACTGACAGGTGCCCAGTTGAAATATTATGCGAAGTATTGAATGACGACCGGCTGCAAGCCCGAAACTTGTTTGGACTGCCTATGACATCATCTGAATGCAGGTGAAAGCATTTGAATAAGTACTGCAGAACCTATTGTGGCATATGCAAAGAAACTTTGAGGACCTTCATTACCAGTTAAAGACCTCCTCTATGCCATATGGCAGTAAAAAGTGTTGTGTTGGATCCTGCATGATATGAATAAAATGGCCACTAGCATGTAAACCATTCATTTCTCGACATACAGCATGCTCACTACATTTTGTTCGTCCCAAATCTTCTTGAGGGTTGCATCACACAGTTTGGCCTAATTTTTCAAAATAACTCTATACATCAATATACTATGTGCATTTAACTTCTTCTTTGACCTTGACAGATCTATTATTGGAAGTGAAAAGTTAATAACTCTAAGTGAAAATGAACGTGAAAGATTGAAACGAAAGTTATCTGCATTTGATCCAACGAGAAGATATCATGGTATTGAAGAGACCCAAGCTGCTGTTGACCAACTGGATTCTGTTGCACAATCAATGGAAAAGCAGTTGCAGTCTTTGTCCATCTATGAGGAATTCCTAAAAAAGGTCTGAGTGTTTCCATTATGTTAGTTCTACTTTTTGATATTTGTCAAATATTATCTATTAACTTGAACTTAGCTTCATATTTTTCAAGGTTATATTGAACTAAACTTAACTTCATTTGATCCCTTAGAATTACATTGTGTACAACAGGTTTACCTCGAAACGTAACTGGCTTGTTAGGATAGACACATTATGAAATACCTGATACCAGATTCATGTAGGAGTAAGCATTTCACTTTTCAAGTATATGACATTTTTATTACATTAACCTAAATTTGCTGTTTTGTCTCTTACTGGCACATTATCATTGTCCATTGTTAGAGATTATTTAAAGTAATTTAATGATCTGAAGATGGCTAAGTTCATCATCCAATTTCGTTTACTGAACTTCAGAATTATACAGATCTAAATTTTGCATGTATGTATTTCAGTTAAGTTAATTTTGTAGTTTCAAATCCAAGAAAACACAAATCAGTTTATGTAAGACAATTTTTGAATAAAACACACAGATTTATACTATATAAATATCTAGAAAATAGGATAAAAAACTTAGATATTTGTTCAAAAAGTAAACATTTTGAACTTTCACAATATTTGATGAAATTTTGAAGACTGTTGGTGCATACTAGAGTCCTCCAGGCATGTGTCCCATAAAAATGGTCTACACAAGAAGTACTCTAAAATCTTTTCAGAACAGTTCATACAAACGGTTCTATCCCTGATGCTGTGTCAAATAAAAGCACTTCACACCTTAATGCGTTATAGTTGACTGATATCACCTTGCCTAATGACACAGGCAAGTGAGCACTGACAGCCGAGTATGTGCTGTCTGTGGCTATGTGTATGTCACATGGTTGCACTCATTTGCACGTGGCTGCAAATTTGCAGTATGCACATGCCCTTCCCTTAGCACTGCAGTGTAGTATAGTGGAGTCACTAAACCTTGCACTTTATTCTTCCCAGTCAGTGCACTTGATATTATGAACTGTAATGAGTCCTTCTAGTTCCTTTGTTTGATTTACACACAAAGGCTTACCGTGTAGTTGGACTGAGTCTTTTCTTTCTTTTTTTAATTATAAAATAAGTTAACAGTTAGTAATCAGTTGTCATTCTCCCCCTCCCCCCTCCCCCCTCCCCCCCCCAAGTAAATCTATTTCATTTGTTCTGTCAAAGTATGTCTTATTATCAGTGCAATTTTAACTGCAGATTGATTGTGAGCATTATTTCATCAACTATTCATTCACTCAAATTTACAGTTCCACAGATAAATCAGTGAGCTTCAATACATCCGGTATTGTGATTATCATTTTAATTTTCATTATACATAGTCATATGCAGTCACTGTAATAATACAAGTTTCAGGTATACAGCTTACACATTCTCCATACAAAACATGGAAACTCCACAGCTAAAAGAAATTCTGATTTTCAATGGATTCCAGTTGTTAACAGACCCATTATTGCTTTTGAGTTGTGATGAAGCTTAAGGCCCATTTCAAGCATGAAAAATGTGTTTACACTGAATGATGTGATAACAATCTTTCCAAAACTTATATTTTAGAAAACTGCTAATCTTCAGACTCAGATGCAATTAAAAAGTAATACATCATTATGTTCCTCATATTATGTGTTGAAATTCCTCCATGTACTCCATTTACTTGTTCAGGATGCATCACTATGTTCCTCACATTATGTATTGAAATTCCTCCATGTTCTCTCCAAGTGCTGCGTGCACTTGTTTAGGCCAGGTTATTGATAATATATTTTCACTTGCATAGCTATCTCTGTCAAGCACAGAGTTATGCAAAAGACACAGGCTTTCACAGTATCAACAGAAAATGAATGAATCCATTTTATTCTGTTTTACCTTCTTCTTTTTGTACAACATTAAACTAAAACATATTCTAGCAATTGTCCATGTTCCATTTCACTGAGACTGAGCTGAGAGACTGGGAAGGAATAAAATGAAGGGAGCTTCTAAGTCATGCACAGCAGCAGTGATAAATGGGAAACTGCTTCAGTGGCATGCTGTGTATACAATGCAGTTTAGATTGCTTTTGGACAAGAGTAAAATGGGCCTACAGCAGGACACCCACAAAAATAATGCAGCAAGTGATGTCACGTGTGATTTGGCATAAGGCTTGTATCCAGCTTCAAATGTCAGGTGGAACAAACACAGTCTAATGGGGTATCAGCTACCACATTTATGTGATGTAAGGGTGCTGTATGGTATGCCAAATTAATGCAGTGTGTTCCACTTTTGCCATGTGTCACATCTGTACCATAAACTGACAGTTTCTGCTTTAGTTGTAGAATTATCTCATAACCATGGAGAACAAAAAACAATCCTGAGTTCCACATTCATTCTTTTGTCTTGAGGAGGAATATCCATATATTTATAATCACAGAAGTGCTAAATGGAGCAACAAGAATGCTGAAGATAAAGAGTGGGAAATGATTACGAGCGAAATACCAGAGACAGGTGCAGTAATTGAAATCAGTTTTTTTTTTCCGTTTTGTGAATTTGTGGAAAAGAAAGAAGTTATACAACTGAATAAAAACAAATAATGTCATTTTGTATGAAACAACATCCAGAACCAGACCCACTTCCCTTTGGTAATCTGTAAATAAATATGGGCCTTTCATCAGTTAATTGACTATGAGGATGTTACCTCATAATTCATTTTGTTAGTGTAAAAGCTTCATCCACTGCAAAATATTAAAAAAAAAATCACAGTCCTTTTGCAGTAAAGGTGTAAGTCACCTCCAAACACCAGTCTGTGTGATTTATTTAATTTAAAAACACGAATGTGTTTCAGGAAGATACGATCCCATTATGACATGGCTTAGTACTGTTTAAGAACTTGATAATGGAACTATGTCTTACTGAAACATGTTGTATTTTTAAGTTAAATGAAGGATACATCTGCACAACTGGTGCATCATATTTGCCTTACAGACATCATGATGTAGCTGTACTATGGTTTCACAGCAGAGTTCTTTTAACACTCTTGCATGACTGTTGTGGCCAAACTCTCCAAGAGCAGTTTATAAAAGTAATACATCTGTATCTGAAACACCTAACAAACCAAGGGAAGGAAAACCTTTGTAATTATGAAATGGTAATCCAGATTTAGAAAAAGCTGTAAGTCTGATGTGCTTTCCATTTAATCTACCAATGCAGTTTGGTAGATTCAATAGATCCCAGTAGTGATCAGCCATTTTCTTCCAGAAAAATGAGTTGGTGTTGCTAAATATTCTGGATTAAAATACTCTACACAAAATCTGTGTATTGCTCACTAGCACATCCAGACAAGAAGACATCCACAGACAGAGAGAAATAAAACCAAATCATATAAAACAAGCATGGGAAGCAGATTATAACTTTTTTGATGAAGATAAATTAGACAAGCTAAAATTAGATATATTTACTTCAAAATAGTGATGGAAACTACATTTGTTTTGTTTGCTGTGTCCAGAAATAGTGTTTTAATTTGTTCACTGACTACTTGTATTATATGATTTAATGTTTCATCATCACCAGCAGATTTCCTGATCTTTAGTTTCTGGGTTGTTTTCCTCAGTTCATTGTTTATGACTGGTCTCAAGAACATGATGCTCCATGATTTTTTAATACCTTAGAGCCTCCTTGTTTGGACCCTTTCTGCTCAGTTTTAAGTGCTCAGCCACATTTTTGTTATTATCATTGAGTATGTTTGCTATTTCTCTGTCAGTTGCAACCATTGTATTGTCTATTTTCATTAATCTGATCTCTGTTTCTTTGCTCGATCAATCTTTTTACTTTCTTTCAGCATTAATTATATTCCAAACTGTGTTTTTTTAGTTCAGTGTGATGGTGTTAATTGCTCTTACCTTTGTCTCTCTTTATTATTTTCCTATACTTCATTTGTCATACTTTCTGATTTTTAGCTTTGTATATCTATCTCAGTCCTGCAGCTTTTGTGTTATTTTAACTTTTCACTGGTCTTCAACTGTGTACATCCTGTAGCTTTTGTTGTCTCTTTACTTTGGGGAATGGTGCATCAAAATGATATTTAACTGTAGTAATAAATGTATCATACTTTTTGTTTTATCCTTCCATGACATACCAACCATAGTGTAATATAAGATTCATTAGAATAACATTTTCCACTCTTGCCCGCTTAGGCTGATGAAAGATATTTGTGAGAGCTGAAAATGCAGTTTAGGTAGTTGTTAAGGGTAAAATGTCTCACTGTGCTCGCCCTCATTTTATGTCTGTGTAAATAAAGTATAAGTAACATCAGCTCCAGACATCAGTGAGGTACGACAGTGAATAAACCTCTCCACTTGCTGTGGCGGAGCACATCTTCTTTGCTCTTGGTGCCACATTGGAGGTCAAGAAACTGAGAGACTTGCTCAGGTATGTAAATGAGCAGGAACAAATGAAAAATTTAAAAACTGTCATGGTTTCATTCAGTGGCTAATGTCCAAGCAAGACACATGTATGATATAATGGGTTATCATAAGCTACGAGACCTGTTCACCCGTCATTGTAATCGAAGATATGTATCAAAAACAGTGGGTGTAAAATACAGAAGAGTTACCAGTAAGCTCTTTACTTCATGTAACATGGACAGATTAAAGCTCTCTTCCAACATGCACACATCACGTCAGAAAGAGATAAATGAGATTAATTGACCATAGCAACCTGGTCAATGACAAGAAATATTTACACATTGTAATAACCATCAATACATTAGTCAAAAAACATGATGTTGAGGAAATGTAACATATTGGCATGCTGATTCCAAGGCTTTGCAACAGCCGATCAATGCAATGGCAGGGTGGCTTCATTTCACAGAGCAGTGGCCAGTCAGCACAACTATGTGATAACTGCACACCAGCTGATCCAGCATTACTTCACCCAAGTGCAATGTATTGGCAGCATGCAGAGTGTCCAATTAGGTGAGCTGCAAATAGTTCCAAGACAGAGAATGGTGAATGTACCAGTGCAATGACAAATTCTTTGGACGATATTGTAGGACACTAGAAGGAGTTTATAAAGTTCAAACCAGATGGTTATACACACACAGTGGAAATTTTGAAGCAATTTTATGAAATATTACCAAAAGATTGGGCAGATACAACTAAAATTAATTTTATTCTTATTCATTTACAACTGGAAGAGATAGTTCCAAATACCAGTATAAATTTAAGGGTTTGTGTCACTTCAAAATAGCATTTGCAAGAGAATTTTTGTATGTTAGTGTATGTCCTAAAATTTATGATGAGAGAAAACCAATCTTTGAAAAATATTTAAGACAGAAAGAATGTGATACTGATGACTTGAACTTTGATAATATCATATCTGAAGAGCATATAAGTACTTGTAGCTCATAATATTAACATGTATTTGTGTTTTAAGACTGGTGATAATAAGCATGTGAAATTTAAGGATTACTTGAGAGAAACTTTACGTTAGAAGTATGCAGTAAAAAGCTGTCTTCTTGTTTGCCATTGATTAAAAAAGGGAAGTTTATTAGTAGTGAGCCATGTGCTGCATCAGGCATCCTATGTTATGTAGATGCATTGTCTTACTAAGAAGAATCTTACTAATTAACACAAAGATGGATGGGAAAGATTTATGATGCATTTTCTCTCCACATCCAGGAGGAGGTTAGAATAGTTAATTAGGAGGGCACCAAAATATCATTACAGATGCAGTATGCCTTATGTTTCAGTCGTGGAGCTGGAAGGCCAAAATTTATTTATTTAGGAGTTATTTACAAAAATTATGCAATTATATTTATTTCAATTACTTACCTGAGACAAAATGAGCCTTAATTTCCTTTTTCCTTATTTATTGGTTTATAAATGAATTGATTGGAAGAGGGTAATTTATTTATGTTCATAATTAATGTTGTAAGATATTCATCTGTTCTCTTCTGCTGCAACAGAAAGGCAAATGCTAAATATAATCACTGGTTCAGCAACAGGGCATAATCTTAATGTTCAGTATATTCCACAAAGATGTTAAGGCATTATTACATGTAAAACATGATAATTACTTAATTTAAACTGAGTATTAAATGAAAATTATAGTAAGCTGAAAGTATTTTAGCGATACATAAGATTATCTAAGCTTTGTGACCTTGCAATATATCTAATAGACCCAGAAGAAGACTCTCAAGAAAAGGTACTGTACAAAACTGATATGTTGAAGAAATGCAAACCAGCAGGGGAATCTGCCACCTTTGCAGATTAGGCTGAGTGACAACTGCCAGTTTCTGAATGAGCTGCTACAATTTCATATTTAATTTTCCCTAGAGTAGTTTCTTCTACTTTCTTCTACTCTCACTATCCTATGATCTTCCACTTGACTGTGTCTCACTGTCCTAGACTCATTTCAGTCATAGAACAACATTAAAATTAGCATTGACCTATTACAGAGTATTTGACATAATTTTCTAATGAATGAAAGAAATGAAAATATTGGTATAATAAAATACTATTACAATTATATTACGTGACATTGTAGAATGAACATCATATATAACTTGCATGTAATGAGAATTTTATATTTTTTCTATATTATGACGCATTATGGTTGGGTTTCTACAACCTCTGGCAATAAAGTTCAGTGAATGAAGTCAGAACAGTTGATTGGGCAACACTGGCGACTCCCAACAGTGCATCTGTATAGTGGCTGGTGTGGACAACCTGCCCCCACCATAGTTCAGTTGAGCATCGTGTGTGTTCTGTGTTAGACGCTGTTGGACAAAGTGCTTGTTTAGTGCATTGGTTCTGAACAGAGAAGAGGACAATGAACAAGCAAAGAATCAATTTAAAGTTTTGTTTCAAGCTTTGCACAACAACAAAAGAAACATATGCAACACTGGTACATGTTTATGGGGATCAAGCACTGTCCATGAAGTGTGTGTACAAGTGGTTTGCCTGTTTTCAAGGAGGCCGGGAAAGTGTTTTTGACAATCCCCATAGCGGACAACAGGCAACCACCGTCAATGATGAAAACATTGAGAAAGTGAGGACATTAATCATGAACAACCGTTGATTAACTGTATGTATGATAGTGGATGGTCTGCAGATGAACCATGAATCCATGCAACAAATCCTTACCTAGGAGTTTGTCACCTTGTGTCACATCACTTGACTGACGATCAGAAGCAGGCACATTTAGAGGCTTCACAGGATTTTGTCAAAATGATGGATGCGACACCCAATTTCTTGAACTGTGTTGTCACTGAGGATGAAACCTGGTGTTCTCTGGTACAAACCTGAAATGAAATGACTAAACATGGAATGATGTTCTCTGAGATCACCTCATCAGGAAAAGGTCAGAGCCAAAAAATCATGCATCAAAATGATGATCATCACCGTTTTTGATAGTCAAGGCATTATCCACAAGGAATTTCTACCTGAGGGCACAATGTTGAACGCTGCATGGTACGTTGAAATTTTGATCCGTTTCATGCAAGGTCTATGCAGGGTATGACCCCAGAACGCGCAACAAGGTTCCTGGTTTTTTGTTCACGGAAATGCTTGCCCACACACAGCCAATATTGTCAAATAGTTCCTGGCAAAGAAGGGGGTGGTGCAACTTGAATATCCACTATACTCACCAGATCTCAGTCATCCAGATTTCTTCCTATTTCCTCAACACAAACTTGCTTCGAAAGGAAAGAGATTTGATGATATTCCTGACATCCAACGAAACGTGACATGGCTTTTGAACACCATCCCAAAGGAAGACTTCGTGTAAAGTTTCCAGAACATTTATCACAGAGCTGAGCAGTCCATAGTTATGGGAGGTGACTATTTCAAAGGACAGTAAGGTAACTGTAGTTCATAGTTCATCTATGTTAATGTTGCTGGACTGTTCACCAAACTTTATTGTCTGAGGTTGCATAAATTTCAGATGTGTAGTTACTCAGTAATATCATACTTACAATAGTGACACGTTAGGATCAATTTTTTGAGGCCTGTATGGGTGAGATCAAGAACAGTCTGTTCTGTAGGCATGTCATTGAAGAGCGAATTCTGTCCTTGGGGCTTCTGTCTAAGAATTTTTCTTTCTCTTACTTCTCTGACTGTAGCGCCTGTTCTGTTGCCCCTCTTTCCACATTCATGTGTTTGTATTGCAGAAGCCCTTCTTTTCTGCAGACCACATTGTGGTACTTACCACCAACATAGCATAGCATGGGGCAATAACACCTGTATAGCGACAAGAAACACATGCAATACTGCAGTGCCTGTGTTATTCTCAATTATGATGCAGTGTCAGAAGGAATACTGCATTGTAATTCAGAATAACACAAGCACTGCAATATTTTATTTATCCGAGGACACTGGGCAAGCGACTTTCAAGTATAATGTCTAACCCTTTAAGGAAATATAGATAATGGATGTACAAGTACTGATTTTAGACACATGGTTGACAATATTTGGAAGTTTGGATCTGACTGTGAGTCATGTTCAGGTAGCCAAATGGTGAGGCAACCACCTGTGATAAGTGGGAAGTCCGGGTTTGAGTTCTGGTGCGGCAAAAATTTTCATTGTTGTCATTCCATTATACAGTTGCTTGCTATCCATATTTGTAAATGTGAATACATTTCACAAGAAACACAAACATTTAACTGACAGAAGTAATACATACACCAACCATGTCACAAAAAATATGGGGAAGAATGGGAATAGAAATTATTTCCTAAGTGAAGGTATGTGTGGACTAATACGTAAAGGTAAAGCATTGGTCCAGAGAGAAAATCATCTGGCAGCTGTATTTGAGCATGCTATTATCTCTAGAGAATCACAGGAATGTTATTGAAAACAAAGTGACAAACATAGGAAGAATACCATGAGAGCAGCCCTTTTATTAGGTAGTTTCATATATGTAAGGTACTTTCATATACGTAATTTACAACATTGTAGGTACTTTCATATACGTAATGTACAACATTGCAGGGAAAAGTAGGTCACAGTTATAAAATAAGGAGTTAGGAAAGACATATGTGGAATAAACTGGTAGAGTTGGTATACTACAGAGAAACTTTGTCATTAGAATGTAGAAGGTTAAGGGGTTAGAGGCTTTGCATAGTGCTAAGTATTTACGATGGGGTGTGCCCAATTTTGGGTTGGTATTGGAGATTAAAGGATAGGCTGTCCCATGGAAGGGATGGGCTACACCTAGGTCAGGTGAATCCATGGGTGGAATGACTTGAAATCTTTCTTTTATGTAGAGTGGTGACAGGAGGGACACTCACACCAAAGAGCATTTAAACAGTATTTGCCTATAGAATAATATGTCAGTGCAGCTGGGGACAGAAATATGAAGCTGTACAGTGACAGTTAGTGATGCTGTTAAAGTGTTCTCCAAAATAGTTGAAGTACAATATATGTACATGAGCATTTCTATTTACATTGCTGCAAACATTAACTTACAACAAATCTGAGATTGAAAGTTGTAAAGAGGGCTGTAGTTTTAAATGTCAGCATGAAACTCTTTAAGGTGAAGAAGAACCTGATCCTTTTTATCTCAATAAATTTGAGAAGCTTATGCTTTTATGATTAATGATGTAAAGAGCAAAAGGACAGTTACATCCGATGAACGAGTATATAATCTGGGTAAGGAGTCCTACTATTTTTCATATTCTTTGCTACAAAAAGTGGAATAATGTACATAGAAATCCCATACAAAGAAAGCAAAAATAGTCAAAGGGTAGAAATTATTTGCTAGAAAAGATGTGATGAACGAAAAATGTACACCAATATTCCCATTGAAGTACATTAGGTAAGACTTGATCCTTTGTTGAATCAGACTGGATTAATTGATAGAGGTTCACTTTCAGAACAAGAAAAAAAATGGATTTTGCTTTAAGAGGCTATGAGTATTGAAAATCATGACAACAGAAATGAAAATAAACCTATTATTATTTACAGAATGTTCTGTTGTCATGCAATGCTGTAATTAGTTAAGTGTGTTGAGTAGCAAAACATCTATCAGCTAAGTGGGACAATCTGTAGTATAATACAAGATTCTTTGGAATAACATGTTCCAATGTATGTAGTTGTTAAGGGCAAAACATCCCACTCTGCACACTCTTATTTTATCTGTATGTCTGTGTAGATAAAGTGAAAGTAATATCAGCTCCAGACATCAGCAAGGCACAACAGTGAGCAATCCTCTTCACATGCTGTGACAGAGCACTTGTTCTTTGCCTGTTGTGGTTTTTGGCAGTGCCTTGGAGGTCAAGGAACAGAGAGATGCATTCAAATATGTAACAGGCAGAAACAAAAAACTGTTTTAAGAAGTGTCATGGTATCTTTCAATGCCTACTGTCCAAGCAAGATGCATATATGTTATAATAGGTTACCATAAGCTATAAGATCTGTTCACCCATCATTGTAATTGAAGCTGTATACCAAAAACAATGGGCATAAAATACAGTAGAGTTACCACTAAGTTGTTCACATCATTTAGTAGTTTGGACAGATTAAAGTTCTCTTTAGACATGGACACATCACAAAAAGGAAAAGAAGTCCATCAGCATGGCACCGTGGTACTGCATAGTAGGACCATAAAAGTATTAACTTTGAGAATGGTGACCATAAATTATTTATGAGGTAAAATTGACATATACATCAGAGTGACAGATCATACATGGAGTGTAGCCACCCATCCAATGCACAATGAAGAAACACTTCACAGTGTAAGAAGACATGGGGCCAGGAGTAGCGGAGCAGCAAACTGTCACCATCAATTATCTGCACAAGAACAAATAATTAACCCATGCCAGTAGTCAATAAACGTATCTTTACTTAACTTGAGTGAGTCCTGAAGTAGAATCAAAAATCAGAGTCCAAGGTTCACAGCAAAATGCATCAACACAAAACACACAGTCTGCAAGGCAGGACACTGTGTAGTCTGATCCCCAGCCCACGACTAACTGAAGTGGACCTTAGTTACCACAGGGCTATCCTTTACTCAGTCCACAGAGGTCGCTTGTGTCAGTCCCAATAGAGGCCGAATTCTGGGAGTTTGGCCACAGTGTTGTCTTGCCTGACTGCTGTCAGCATCTACTGAAATCTTGCAATGTTTTACCAGCTATCACTGGATGCTGACTCCATGGTATATATTACAGTGACACCACACTTCTCAGTTACATTCTGTGCCTGTAGGATTTCATTCCAGAGTTACTGAGTTAACATTGTTCTGAAGATGTTCATATATGGCTCATTGATGATCCTGACTTCTTTGGTCTCTTGTTTTGATTCTGATATTATCTCATTACTTCTGCAAAAACAAATCAGCTGTCTACAATGATCAGATATTTCTGTTTGAGTTATACTTGACTCATAGACACTTCTGCTAATATTAGTAATGACATTATCAATAATTGTCTAACTGTGAGAAGACACTCTTGTAACTGTAGATATTGTTGCTTCCATATTGTAATGTATTACCAATTCTTCAAATTGTGTCTTGGTTTGGATTTCTTCCCCATGTCAATATTGTAATCTCCACATATACTGAAACAATATTTCTCTCCATATTTGTTTACAGTAAGTTAGCAATATGCTGTAGGTGCATTCGTACTATGTAAACAATGCATACATGGATACTGTACAGCAAAAATTGACTTTATTAGCACAGCTGATACTAAAGCACCTGTCAATCATCGGCAAATACCATACAGAAATAAGAATCAAAGAATGCAATTTTATAAAGATGCGCTGCACTCGGTGCAATGTTGTTATATTGATTGTGTCACTCCCACACAGCCATCTCCCCCCCCCCCCCCCCCAAGTCACATTTGAGCATGTGAGGACAATGGGGAAGTGTTGGAAATGGAAATGTCAGAAGCACCCAAGCATGCTCCATAGAAACCTTGGTTGGTTTTCCCTGGAAAAGAATGTCAGTCGTGTTTGTATCATGTAAAACAGGGTAAGGGCTGGTGTATGGAGGCTATGGAAGGTAGTGTACAATGTTTGTGAAGACATGATTTGGAATAATTTTTGACATTTGTTCACCAAAAATAGATGTGTACCACACTCCAGTGCTGGAATAGCATCAAGTTTTGGAACATGCATCTGGAGCTGTCACCCCAGGTTGGTTAATTGCACATCATCAGAAAGTGGAACAGTTGTTAGAAATTCCTCTGGGACATGTAGTGTTTATGTGTATACCAATTCTGCCTACAAGCAACCAATGTCAGTCTTCAGCATAGTACATAGATGTAGCATCACCAGTGGCAATGCAGGCATCCAGGAATCTTCTTGGCCCATCAGTGCAGCCTTTAAGTTGCAGTGCCATCTTTCCATTATGCCATTGCTTGCCGGATGGTAGCTTGTGGTTTGACTGTGCTGAAAGCCACATACTTTCAACAATTCCTGGAAAAATGATGATTCAAATTTGCATGACTGGTTGTTTGTTATGGAAATGGGGCACTCAAAGTGTGCCACCCAAGTTTCAAAGTCTCTGTGGAGATGTTTTTGATCAGAACAGTCTCTGCCCACTGAGTGCAATGGACCACCACTATAAATAAGTACGTATAGCCCTCAGAGGGGGGAACGGGACCAGCTAAATCAACGTGGACAAGCCCAAATCGCCACTTTAGATGTCAGGAGCATGCATGTGATGTCCCTCTTTGCAGCGTTGGTACTGGATACAATTATGGACACAAGCCTTTGAACCTTTCTTGATTGAAGGCCACTTGAAATAATCTGTCACCAGATCCACTATGGTATTGGTTCTAGGATGTGGTAGGTTGTGGATGCAGTTGTAAACTGCTTGCCAGAACTTGGGTGTAATGTATGGTCGAGGTGTAGTAGTAGAGATGTCACATCATTATATTGGCTGTGCCACACGGTGCCTCTAATAGCTGTAAATGCAGGCTGGTGGATGAGTCAGTCCCTCTTCAGTTGCAGGTCAGAAACCTGGTCACTGGCAAGTTCTGTATAGTCCAACACTGGGGCTCATCCACTAATGTGTGAGAAATATTCTGCCATGATATTATCAGCTCCGTGGATGTGATGCTGTAATGCATGTCCATAGTAAACTTGCATATGTACCCTAATTGACGAAACTGACAAGGAAACCACTTGTCACTGACTTTCTGGAAAGCCGGCATGGTGGGTTTAGGCTCGATGAAAATAGTGGTAGGTCTGGCCGCTATGAAGAGGTGGAAGTGTTTGATACAATCATGCATTTTGAGGAATTCCATGTTGTAAGCACTCCAAAGAGTTTGGGTGGCTGGAACTTCTGTGAGAACAAACTCAATGGCTGCCAGTGTCAACTCACATTTTAATGACATGCTGTGCTGATAATGAACTGGCTGGCATCCACTATTAAGGTCAATGTGCTCCAAGGGCAAGTTGTATGAGAGTCACCATGTCAGCTAGGCTATTTTTGCAGCTCCTTAAAGGCAGAATTCATCTCCAGTGTCTACAGAAGGGGGCATTTGCTGCTTTTGTTGTGTCCACCTTACGTATTGAGTAGTGGTATCTGAATAGCAATAGTTCTGGGAAGATGTTGGTGATAAAAGTTTACCAAGCTGAGAAATCTACTGAGGTCTTTATAGTTCTGAGATCAATGAAGAGAACATAACACCTCCAGCATTTCTGGTAGAGGGGCGATGCCTTGGGCCGACATTCTGTAACTAAAGGAAGTTACCCCTGCTTCATTGAACATGCACTAAACTTCATTTAGTTTGACTCCGTACATACTTAGCCTGGTTCACACATCATTCAAATGTTTCTCATGGTCCAGGGCATTTCTAGAAAATACAAAAATGTCATCAAGAGAAGTGAAGCAAGAAAGTATTCCCCCCAGTACAAAATACAGAAAAATTCTGACAAGTCTGTGCAGCATTTGTAAGCCCAAATTCAGATAGCCCAAATGGGGTAGTCAGTGTGTCTTTGGTATGTCCAGCTTTGCTGTTATATGTTTCTGATTTACAGCTTTATGACAATCTAACACACTGAAAACTTCTACCCCAGACAATGAATTTGTAAAATCTGGATGCGTAGCATGGGGTATCTGTCCAGAATAGCTCTGACATTCAATGCCTTATAGTCACCATGACCCGTTTTTACGGAGGAGAGGATCACGGGCTCTCAGATGGGTGTCTTGTAACATCTCATCAAAGGCGCCTTTGCAGATTATCAGGCACTATCTGGTGAACTTGCAAGGGAACTGGCGGATCTAGTGGTTTCCGGATGTGGTGTACCATTTTGTGTATGATCACCCTCCTATCTGTCATGGGTCTCAGTGAGTCAGAAGGTGTAATTGAATGTGAAGAATGATTCCTTGTTGTTGTGCTGTGATCCATTCTGTCATTTTTAAGCAGCCATAAGGTCAGAAACCATTTTCAAAATAACAATCTTCAGAACTTTGTAATTTGTTTGCTTCACAACTATTTGCTTCAGTCTCCTCCTTCTAATTACAGATAGCCAATTCCAGGTTGCTGTGATAGTGTTCCATCAGCTACTGTCATACTGCAAGTTTAGGCATGCTGAGGTTGTCCACCCTGCAGTAGATGCAAGATTTCAGTTGTCCCTTGACTCTGGGAATAATGCAGCTGTCAATAGTATGAACAAGGTGTGCATTATGCAAGTCTATGATCAAAGAAGCTGCATTCGTGCATTTGGCATTGGGGAAGGCACTAACAGGCAGTGTGCTGACATTCGTCCCAGTGTCAACTAAAAACATCAGCCCTGTAAAGCAATCAGAAATGAATGGCTTTGTGATGCCATGTGTCTGACTACTGTTTGATCCATGGAGAAGTGTCACAGAGATACTGAAGGAACTGAAATGAAGACTCTTGAAGATAGATATAAACTATTTTGAGAAAGTCTGTTAACAACGTTACAAGAACAATCTTTAAATGATGTCTCTGAGATTATACTACACTTCCGTACATATTGCTCACATAGGGATTGTGAGGACAAGATTAGAACAATTACTCCATGCACAGAGGCATTCGAACAATAATTCTTCCAGTGCTACATGAATGGAACAGGAAGAAACCCTAATAAATGGCACAGTGGGATGGTACCCTGTGCCAAGCGCCTGACGGTGGTTTACAGAGTATAGAAGTAGAATTGGAAGTAGAAGATTGTTGGGAGAGTTGACTCACATATTGTAACATCATTCTTAGTTGTTTGTGGCTCCTGCCTCCCAACAGAAGCTTGTGCTCTCGTACTACATACACAATGTTTACACTGATACTGTACTGCAAAAATTGACTTTATTAACACAACTAATAAGAATAAGAATCTTTATTAGCCGTTCAGTATTTTTTTATACAATGGGCTTCGTCAGTAAGTTCAATTACAGTATAAAGATGGTTATATTCTCATAACAATGTATATATAAATCATATGAATGTTAGTGTAGTACAATAGCACACATTTGGAATTTTATATATTGTTAATTTTACAATAAAAAAGAAAACATTATACAAATTTATATTAAGCGGGGAGTATTCATGTTGATGACATTATGTCATTATCATACACATGTTGATAACACTATGTCATTATCCTAAGATATGGATACAAATATAGAGCACTCAAAATAGGTCTATTATGCCTATATGTCAGATATTGTTTTTCCAAATTTAGGTCCTACTGCAAGCAGAGGTACCTTTCTCTATGTTAAAACAGCAAATCTGTCATATTACAATATTTATATTCATCAACTGAGTAAAATGCTTTACCTTTGAGCCATTGACCCAATGTTGTCTTAAATTTATTTTTAGATACTGTTTGTACAATTCTAGGGAGCATATTAAACAGTTCAAGGCCTACATATTTTATAACTATTATGTATCTTGGACAATCTAGAGTATGCCAGATCAATTGTGTGGTTTCGTCTTGTATTATGGGTGTGGACAGATGACCTAAGGGGATATTGAGCAATGTTTTCTTTTACGTGTAATAAGCAATAATATATGTACAAACAAGGAACTGTCTTGATGTTAAGTTTTTTGAAATGTTCCCTGCATGTATCCCTAGGAGATAAACCCACTATACATCGAAGAACTTTTTTTGCCATCTGAAAATTGATATGGAATTGGGAGAATTTCCCCAGAGCAGAATACCATATGAAAGATGGGGGTGGATATAAGCAAAATATGAATGCAGCAGTAAGTTTTGGCTGACATTATTCCTAAGCTTATAAATTAGGAACATAGCACGTGCAAGTTTAGAACAGACGTATGAGATATGTTTATCCCAGCTAAGTTTCTGGTCAATCATTATTTCTAACAGTTTAACAGACTTATTTTCTTTGTTTGATACCTTCAAATTAAAGAATATTTCCTCAGGGTTTTTTTTTTTCATTTATGTATAGGGAGTTGGCACTAAACCAATGAAGCGATTTTTCAAATATTATATTATTCTTTTCTCATACAGACTCAAGAGTCTGTCGTGAATTGATAAAAGTTGTATCGTCTGCATAGAGGACTGTTTTACAGGGTAAATACTGTGGCATATCATTAACATACACTACAAACAGGAAGGGCCCAAGTATGGAACCCTGTGGCACACCTCTTTTTATTGTTTGTGGGTTTGACAGCTGCCCATTTACACTAACAAATTGTACTCTGTTGCTTAAGTAGGATTCTAATAATTTCAGGGTGTCCTCTTCCATGCCGTAGTGTCTTAATTTCATGATCAAAGTTCTATGAGATACAGTGTCAAATGCTTTACTCAGGTCTAGGAGAGTAGCACAAGAGATTAATTTATTTTCAAAGCCATCATATATATCACTAACAATATTTTCAACTGCTTTAACTGTGGATAGTTTAGACCTGAATCCATACTCTAAGTTACTTAAAAAGTTCTTCCTCTAAAAATAGTGATTCATTTGTTGGTGAACACAGTCTTCGATTATTTTAGATATTATTGGAATTAATGAGATAGGGTGATATTTACTTGGATTTGATTTATCTCCTTTCTTAAATATGGGAATAGTTACTGCTATTTTCAAACAGTCGGGGAATATCCCTTGCTGTAATACACGGTTAATGAGAGTGGTTAGAGGGGACAGAAGATCACTTGATATCTTCTTTATGACAACGTTTGACAGACCATAGAAGTCCTCTGTCCTGGAACTACTTAGTTTGCCTATTGCATTGCTAATATCATTTTCAGTTACTGTTGCCCAGCAGAATTTATGAACTACATTCTTATCTGAACCTAAAAGAGTTTTAGCATCAAGCATGGCGTTGGGGGGAGACAACTCTTGTTGTAAACTGAAGTTAACAAAGTGTGAGTTTAAGATATCTGGGGCTATGGGTATAGCTACCTGAGTTGTTGGTCTATTTATTTCACTTTTAATTACTTCCCAGGCAGCTTTACAGCTGTTTCTGGATTTAAGAATATAGTTATCATTCGCCCTACGTTCTATTTCAGATATATAAATTTTTCTTGTTCTAATGTACATCTCTTTGTACTCGCTGCTGTTATGAGATCTGTCCTTAAACATAAGAAGCATAATCCTGATGCTGTTGAGGTATGGTGTAAACCAATTATTTAGTCTCTGTGGTTTATGAGCTTGGTTATTATTCTGTCTTTTTACCAGTCTGGGACATCAAATATTCTTACACTTTCCTCTATAAATAATTTTCTTGTGTTATTCACACACATATCTTTATATTAGATGTAATTCCAGATAACTGACCTTAATCTAGTTCTAAACTCTCTTATGTTGCATTCATTCATAGGTCTAACAGTTTGTGTTGTTCATCTGGAATGCTGACTGGAACTGTAATCCATAGGCCATCATGGTCAGCTAGGCCTAACTTGACTACTCCAATTTCAACATTATGTTCATGGATATTACTTATTATATTGTCTAAGCATGCATTATATCTTGTAGGATTATCATGTAGACAATAGCAATCAAAAGCTCTTAGGCTATCCAAGAATTCCAATATGATAATGACGCTGTACCCTGATATCCATATTAATATCACCAAAAATTAAGAGTCTTTGGTATTTATATTTAGGCTTAGTTAGTAAGATTAACAGTTTTTTTTTTTAAATTTACTATAAATTCATATTCACTAGAAGATGGTGTGCGATATACAGATGCAACAATAATATTATGTTTAGGAATATGTACAACTGCAGCCTCAAATGTGGTGTCTGTGACATCAATAGTAAAGTATTGTAGATTTAGTCAATTCTTAATATATATTGCAACACCCCCAAGTACAATTGTTGATCAGCAGTAACTACTAGCTAAGGAGTAACCAAATGGAATATTGAGGTCAATTTCTGATGAATATAGCCAGTGCTCATTTACACTAAGTATACCACAGTTGGAAGTTTCTAACCAGTACTGCAATTCTCCCAACTTCTTTCTTAAAGACTGTATATTAATATGTAAGAACAGAAGACTATTTTTGCTAACCCTGGGCAGTAAAGAAGAGGGTTCAGATTGTCTTCTTAAGGCCAGGCCCCATTTTGACAACATTCAGATACATCTAGTTTTCTGGGCTCAGAGTGAAAGGTTTGAAGATTATTTTGATCCTGCTGGAACATATCTGTTAATATTTTGCAAGACAGACCAGCAGACTTTACAGGTTTCCCTGGTCCAGCAGTATTACTGTAAAGGTGGCCATTTCTTTACTTACAGGTTTGGTAATCAGTTTTGAGATTAATCTTCTTCCTTGGTTGTTGAGGTGGAATCCTTGTTGTGTATAGCACTCCCTGTCAAACTTGCTAGCTTTAATGATTGAGGTATTTTTGAATTTCGAACTCAGGTGATATAGCCGTTTGTTTACTTCCAATACTTCACGATTTACACAGGATCGTTTTGCACGATTATATCTAAATGGAACATCGACAACAAACACTTTTATTGATGTGATACTTGGTAATGTGCTTCTTAAACCTTTTATTAAATTCGCGCTGTTGTTTTTCACTATGTCATTTATCCAGTCATAATTACGACAACATCAGCTTCAGAAGCCTTTTTGTTAGTGTTTTGCAAGACATCCTTGGCTGCTGCTGAAGGATACACATACCCCAGACACTCGTGGTTTACGTTTTCATTCAAGTAACTTGAAACATTACGACCTTCGCTATCACTCAATAAGGTAATTTTACAGGTTTTGCGTACTAAATTTTGACCATCACCCTGTTTCACTCCTGTTTGAATTTCTTTTTGATATTTATTAGTACTATTATGTTTCACTGCATATGTTTCCTGTTTGATACTTTGTTCATGAAACTTGCTAACATTCACACTGCTGCTACTTATGCTGTTTTTGGCATTATGCTGTTTTGATGCGAATGTTTCTTGTTCATCACTTAGTTCACAAAACTTACTTACGTTCACTCTACAGGTTTTTACACTGTCTTCTACCGGGTACAGCTGAGAATATTTGTTTACGTCTGCGAAACTTACTCTTCTTGGTGGTTTATTTACTACTGCTAAGCTATTATTATGGTGAACCGTTTCACAGAGCACAGGTTCCTTTACAGCACAGGTTACCTTCGATATCTGCAATTTGTTATTTACTGCTTCTGAAGTCCCACATGCTCTGTGAGCGAGTCTTAGCTGCTGATTTTCTTTCTTCAGGTATATGATTTCTTTATGTAGGACTTCCACAGTTTTCTGCAGACCGATTATTTGTTCGTTTAGATTCACAGTAATATCACTACAAGGCATATATTTGTTGTTTTTTACTACTGAACTATAACTTTCATACACACACGAATTACAAACTCTACCAGTTGCCGCAAAAGCACATTTAGATCATCAGTGAATACAAAACAGAAACAAGAATTAAAGAATGTAGTTATATAAAGACACACTGCACTCAGTGCACTGTCGATTATCAATTGTGTAATTCCCACAATGTTAATCTTGCCACCTGGTGAGCTGTGTAAACAAAAACTCTTCAAGTCATCTGTCATTATACCAGTAATTGAAACTCTTTTCTTGAGCTATTGGTAACCTCACACCTTTAATGTTTACAGTCTTTAGGGGAATTCCAGTTTTTATATACAAAGAAACTTCACCACCTTTATGGTTGGATCTGCATAGTATGTCTGGCTGTATTTCACTTAGGAGTATAACTGCTTCTTGTTTCTTGTTACCAATATAATGAATATTCTGATGTAGAGTTTTCATATAATTTTCCTTTTGTGGACTCTATTCTGTGAGCATATTCTGTAGTTCCTCCTTCTTTGACAGTGCAAGTGACTACAATGGGAACTGGTGGGATATAAGAAGTCATTGAGAAGCATAGGTTTCCTTGTGGCTGCTGTTGCAGATACTTGTGTTGCGTCTGTCTCTGCTACTACACTACTCTACGAAATGCTTGTATTGGCATTTTCCTTTGTGTTAACAATACATCTTGAAGAGGTGAGGTACTGCATCAGTGACATTTGATTGCACATAGAGTCTCCTAATAATATCCAATTTTTTGCATTGAGAGGAATTGTCTCTGAAGTATTGCAATTCATATTTATTTTCTTCTGTAGTCTTTCTAAAATACTTGGTGTTACAAAGTTTTCTTGGTTTGTTTTGATGGGCACAACATGCAGTGTGGTCTCTCTTTTCCAAACTGCTAATGTCTACAATAGTCACATTTTCAAATCATCTGCTTATACACTGCTGAAAAACAACTAGTACACGTTTTTAGAGGTTTCCAATTTACTCAGGATTTATTGTTGCAACAATGCATATGGATTATATGAATTGATTACATTTACAGATCAATAGCACAAGCAGTACTGAGGTACCAGGAATCGATCCATGCTGAAACACCTTTATTAGTACATGATGTAGCCTCCACAGGCAGCAATGCAGGCACTGAATCTGACATCCAGTTAATCATACAGACTGTGGATACTGTCCTGGGACATGTTATGGCACACCTGCTCAACCTGTTCCCATAGTTCTGTAAGAGTTTTTGGTTGACAAGTCACATGTGTCACCTGTTGTCCCTTCATACCCCACATATGCTTGGTTGAAGATGAGCCTGGAGATGCTGCTAGTCAGGGTAGTTGCTGCAACTCTTGCAGAACATGTTGAGTTTCATTGGCAGTGTGTGAGTGAGCATTATCCTGTTGGAACAACCCATCACCTTCCTTTTGCAAGAATGGCAAAATAACGGGTCTTACAAAATTCTGCATGTACTGAGTGCTGGTTAGTGTCCCATCCAGAAACACAAATGTGGACAAAAGTTATAGCGTATTGCACTCAGACTGAAGGCCTGGGATGAAGCCAGTGTTTTGGATGAATGCACTCTACGAGACAGTGCTCACAAGGTCTGCATCACTTGCATAGAGGCAGAATATGCTTTCATCACTGAAGACTGCTGTACACCACTCCGTATTCTAAGTGAGTCTGTGACAGCACCAATTGATCTGTGTATGTTGATGCTGTGGTGTGAGTAAAATATGGGCTACAGTTGTGTGTGCCCATAGTCCCGCTGCCAATAACCGGTTCGCAAAAGTTTGTATTGACACATTTGGACTCACAAGCCCACTTATCTGTACTGTAATTGCTGTATGATCTGCCACTGCTGCCCTTGCAATGCAAAAATCCTAGTGGGCATCTGTGCTGCATGGATATCCAGAACCTCATCTACAGGTGTGAGAATGTTCAAGTGATCGCTAATACCAGCATCATTGCACAACTGATGCAGCATATCCAACTTGATTGGCAGTCCTCCAAAAGAACAATCCTGCCACTTGGAAGGCCACAATGTGACCCCTTTCAGATTCACTCAATTGTCTATAGGAAGCACGAGGGTGTTTCCGTGGCATGGTTGCCTGCTTGCTTCACATCTTCGCATCACACTGAGTCTTCTGTCTGTGTGCATTCTCTATTAAAGGGCAGACACAGATGGCTCTCTGGTAAGTATGTCACTATGCTATTTGTTAGCAGATGACACTGAAAACATTATCAGTACATCTACTGTCCCCCAGCTGGCATATGCCATCAAATTAAAATTGACATAGTCTTTCCAGGTTTACTATTTTTTATTTATTTATTTTTATTTTTTGCAGCATATATTTTATCTCCGTGTTTGCTTTTTCCATGTCTTTGTTTATGCAGAACCATTCTGCCAGATCATGATGACTTCTTTTTTTGAGTCACAACCTATATCTTCTGACTGGTTTGATGTGGCCACCAAAAATTCCTCTTCTTTGCCAACCTCTTTAGCTCAGAATAGCACTTGCAACCTACTTCCTCAATCATTCGCTGGATGTATTCCAATCTCTGTCTTCCACAACAGTTTTTACCCTCAACAGCTCCCTCTAGTAAAACAAAGGAAGGAAGATTGGGTTTAATGTCCCATTGACATCAAGGTCATTAGAGACAGAGAACAAACTTGGCTTGTGTCAAGGATGAGGATGGAAATAGGCTGTACCCCTTCCAAGTGTAGCAGCACTACTGTTTATGATAGGGTAAGTTAGTTTTGTGCAATATTATGAGCACAAGTTGCAGCCAGGTGCGGGCCGGATTGTAGTGAGTTACACATACCAACAGTTGCAAAGTAGAATAGAGGCCACAGGGTTGTCAAATTGCTGAAAAAGTGTACGTAGTGGTTTTGCATGTCGCAAATCACAGGCAGAAGGTGCACACGGGCCAATCTAGTGTGTTATGAATATGTGACATGAAACGGCGATTATGGGAAAACAGAGGCGCATTTGGAAAGCTTGGACGAGTCTTAATACAGTGACTTCTACCTCTTCTCGCTACATTTGGTCATCTTGATACATCAGTGGCAGAAGTTCCCACTACATTTGGTGTCAGAAATGCAGACGTCATCTGTCTAGTACAACATCTGAGCCCACTGCCCGCATTACATTCACAAGATGTGGTGAGTATTGACCAGTTTTCTTTTGAGTATTGGACATTTTCTTGCCTGTTTGTGTTTTTGAGTATGGTTCTTGGCAGGCGATTTTAGATGTTTTGCGTAGGCATATTATTATTTTTTTTTGTCAGAGTAAGTGTTAGTGTATTTGGGGCAGTAAGATTTTTTTTTTTTTCGTGGCATTTAATTACTTTTGTATTGGTTTGAGTATGATGTTACCGATTATGATGATACTGAGATGTAGGAAGTCAGGTGATTCTTTTAATTAAATGTTTTGTTTCGGATCTAATTGGGAATGAAAACAACACAATGACAGAGTGAGGGACGCAAGGTGTGTCGTAAGCAGAAGCAGTACGGATTTTGTTGGAAAAAGTAGCCCAATTGACAGCAGACAATACACAGTTGAGAAATGAATTAACATCTAGAAGGAGCGGGAAACAACATCTGATATGTTGTTGTTGCCTAGGCTGCAGGAGATTGATCCAGTTGCTGCAAGTTTGATTATTCTGTTTTCTGGCAAGGAAATTGAGCATGTGTGTTCATTTGTGGAGGACTTGGAGACTTCAGTGGCAATGAATGGTTGGTGTGATGAGTTGTTACATATAGCCAAGATTAGATTAACGGGTGAAGCGAAAACATATGTAAAGTGTTCTGAGACCTTAAGGAAGGCAGGACAGTTTAAACAGTTAAAGGGAGGGCTTTTACAAAGGTGCAAAAAACAGAATAGCGCTTGGTACTTTAGAGAGAGGTTAAGTAAAATGTCACAGAGACAGGGGGAAATGATGGAGAAATTTGCGGACAGGATAAGGGAAATTAATGAGTATACTTATGAGTTGGATCAGAGGGATGAATCGAATAGTATTCTGTTGCAGGAGGCCGAGCAAAGGGCACTTGATGTATTTTTGAGAGGGATACCAGCGCATATGTCACAGAAAGTGCTTGAAGGGACTCCAAAAGATTTGTATTTGCCCATTCAGCTCACAATTCAATGTGAGGAAATAGACGTGACAACAGGGGTATGTGAGAGGCAAACAGTGTTTACAGTGGGTGTGAAATGTTTTAAGTGTGGTCTTATGAGACATGTGCAGAGGCAATGTACCCAGTCACCGAGGGGTAAAGGAAGGGGTGGAAATCGGCAGTGGGGAGGATGGAGAAGTGGAGATAGGAGAGGTGGACAAGCGTTAAACGGCAGAAGGGGCCCAAGGCCCACCTAAGGGAGCTCCCGTTTAATTTCAGTGCTATGAATACATATGCAGAGGTGGAATGTACAGTGGTAGGATCCATAGGAACTAAAAAGTTTAAGATTTTGTTGGACACAGGGGCGGAAGTGTCAGTGGCTACTAGGAATATAATGGGACGAAGGAAGCTAGACCCACCACGTTATAGGTTGCGTGGAGTGGGGGATAAGGAGGTCACGCCTTTGGTGTCGGTGGCAGTTAACTTTCAAATACAGAAAGTACGATTTAATGCATGCATGGAGGTAGTACCACGGGTCAGCGAGGACTATGACATGATCCTAGGAGTAGATTTCTTGCATCAACATCATGCGAAAATTGACCTTGGACAACAAACTGTGGAACTTGGTGGAATGTTAAGTCAGCTAGGGGAAACTGTTGTCAATGCAGAGCTGTCACGAGGGGTGTTCAATGTACTGAATAAACCAATTGAACTGCGTACATTAGCATTAAGGCTTAATTCACATGAGTGTGTGTCTAGTGGGAACTTAAGGATTTGTTTTTTCCACAAGGGCCATTGCCAGCAATTCCATTAGTTCAACATACAATACCAACAGGGAGTGAAGCACCTGTTTACCATAAACTGTACATAATACTGAGGTATTTTCATCCAATTGTGGAGGATTTCAGTGATCAGCAGCTTGTGGACGGTATTATAGAGCATAGTAAAAGTTACTGGGGAGCGGGCATTGTTGTAGTGCCTAAAAAATCTATGGATGGAACTAGGAAATACAAGTTCTGTTGTGACTACCGATACTTCAGTAATAAGACAGTGACGGACGCATACCCCATTTCAAACATATCGGAGACTTTAGATCACTTAGGACAGTGCCAGTACTTTTCTACGATGTATTTGACAGGTGATTATCATCAGTTAGGAGTATCTCCAGACGATCGTCCAAAAATTGCTTTCTCTACTCCTGGAGGCCATTACCAGTACATTAGAATGTCATTCAGTTTGAAAAATGCTCCAGCAACATTTCAGAGGTTGCTACACAGTGTCTTGAGAGGTTTGAAACCACGACAGTGTCTGGTCTATTTGGATGTGTCAGTTAGACCGTCAGCGAGAGCGCATCGCTAGCTCCTGCTACTACTAAGGCGAGTACACCGTTTGCTTCTTACATATTTTACAAACAGCAGCGACTTATTTTCAGTTATCTGTGTAATTACTAGTTTATTTTTGTAATTTCTTGCGTGTTCGAGTGCTTACTAGGTAGAACCTTTTATTTCAATAACAGTGTTTTTGTACTTATTTGCTGCGCTTAGCTTTTAAATAGTTTTTCTGGGAAAACCTAGCGTAGTTTTCGCGTCTCGTATTTCAGTGAGTGTTTCTTGATTATCAGAGTAGCTCATCAGAAGATTATCTTGGGAATTTGTCACCGTATAGAGTAGGGTAAACATAGTCATGTGTAGGGACTGTGGTTGTTGTGAGCGGACGCAAGGAGAATTGGCCACTCTTCGGGGACAGGTGGAGGCTTTGTCTGTTAGGCTCATCGAGCTCGAGGCGCAGGCGTCGGCTCGTAGTGGCGTTGGGGCAACTGTGGTGAGACCTATGCCTACTTCGGTGGCCTTGGAATCACATGGAACCCCTGATGTCGCTGCGTCTTCCGGCAGTGAGCATCTTACCGGTCAGCCATCACTCCAGGGTGAATGGCGGACAGTGGTGGGCTCGCGCGTGCCTGGCCGAAAGGCGAAGGTGGGATCTGGCCGCGTGGCGGCTGCCTTACCCCTTTCCAACAGGTACGGGGTGCTTCCTAGTGGTGATGACATCGTTTCCGAGCCACCACAGGATGCCTCGCCTGTTGGGCCAGTGGCCGATTCTCCGGCAAGGTCCCGACAGTCACAGAGGGCGGGCCTATTAGTTATAGGGAGCTCCAACGTTAGGCGGGTTATGGAGCCCCTCAGGAAAATAGCGGGTAGGTCGGGGAAGAATGCCAGTGTGCACTCGGTGTGCTTGCCGGGGGGTCTCGTCCGTAATGTGGAGGAGGCCCTTCCGGCAGCTATTGAACGCACTGGGTGTGACCGGCTGCAGATAGTAGCACATGTCGGAACGAATGACGCCTGCCGCTTGGGTTCTGAGGCCATCCTTGGTTCCTTCCGGCGGCTGGCTGATTTGGTGAAGACAACCAGCATCGCACGCGGAGTGCAAGCTGAGCTTAATATCTGCAGCATAGTGCCCAGAGTCGATCGCGGTCCTCTCGTTTGGAGCCGTGTGGAGGGTCTAAACCAGAGGCTCAGACGACTCTGCGACTATAATGGTTGCAAATTCATCGACCTCCGTTATTGGGTGGAGAACTGTAGGGCCCCCCTAGACAGGTCAGGCGTGCACTACACACCGGAAGCAGCTACTAGGGTAGCAGAGTACGTGTGGCGTGCACACGGGGGTTTTTTAGGTTAGAGGGAGCCCCCCTTGGGCGAAACGATAAAATACCTGACGGCTTACCAGAGAGAACATTATCATCGTTGATAAAGAACGTCCGTCCTCAGAGACCAAAAACAGGAAAAGTTAACGTAATATTGGCAAACTGCAGGAGTATCCAGGGCAAGGTTCCTGAATTAGTATCTCTTATTGAAGGAAATAGTGCGCATATAGTATTAGGAACGGAAAGTTGGTTAAAACCGGAAGTGAACAGTAACGAAATCCTAGACACAGAATGGAATATATACCGCAAGGATAGGATAAACGCCAATGGTGGAGGAGTATTTATAGCAGTAAAGAATTCAATAATATCCAGTGAAGTTATTAGCGAATGCGAATGTGAAATAATCTGGGTTAAGTTAAGTATCAAAGGTGGGTCAGATATGATAGTCGGATGCTTCTATAGGCCACCTGCATCAGCAACCGTAGTAGTTGAGCGCCTCAGAGAGAACCTGCAGAACGTCGTGAAGAAGTTTCGTGATCATACTATTGTAATAGGGGGAGACTTCAATCTACCAGGTATAGAATGGGATAGTCACACAATCAGAACTGGAGCCAGGGACAGAGACTCTTGTGACATTATCCTGACTGCCTTGTCCGAGAATTACTTCGAGCAGATAGTTAGAGAACCAACTTGTGAAGCTAACGTTTTAGACCTCATAGCAACAAATAGACCGGAACTTTTCGACTCCGTGAATGTAGAAGAGGGTATCAGTGATCATAAGTCAGTGGTTGCATCAATGACTACAAGTGTAATAAGAAATGCCAAGAAAGGAAGGAAAATATATTTGCTTAACAAGAGTGATAGGGCACAAATCGCAGAATATCTGAGTGACCACCATCAAACGTTCATTTCTGAGGAAGAGGATGTGGAACAAAAATGGAAAAAATTCAGAAACATCGTCCAGTACGCCTTAGATAAGTTCGTACCGACTAAGGTCCAAAGCGAGGGGAAAGATCCACCGTGGTATAACAATCATGTACGAAAGGTACTACGGAAACAAAGAAAGCTTCACCATAGGTTTAAGAGTAGTCGAATCATAGCTGATAAGGAAAAGCTGAACGAAGCGAAAAAGAGCGTAAAGAGAGCAATGAGAGAAGCATTCAACGAATTCGAACATAAAACATTGGCAAACAATCTAAACAAGAACCCTAAAAAGTTTTGGTCATATGTAAAATCGGTAAGCGGATCTAAATCCCCTATTCAGTCACTCGTTGACCACGATGGCACCGAAACAGAGGACGACCGAAGAAAGGCAGAAATACTGAATTCAGTGTTCCGAAACTGTTTCACTGCGGAAAATCGTAACACGGTCCCTGACTTCAGCCGTCGCACGGACGCCAAAATGGAAAATATTGAAATAAACGATATCGGAATTGAAAAACAACTGCTATCACTTAGTAGCGGAAAAGCATCCGGACCAGACGAGATACCCTTAAGATTCTACAGTGATTATGCTAAAGAACTTGCCCCCTTTCTATCAGCAATTTATCGTAGATCTCTGGAAGAACGTAAAGTACCTAGCGACTGGAAGAAAGCACAGGTCGTTCCCATTTTCAAGAAGGGTCATAAATCAGATGCGAATAATTATAGGCCTATTTCACTTACGTCAATCTGTTGTAGAATAATGGAACATGTTTTGTGTTCTCGTATTATGACGTTCTTAGATAATACAAATCTCCTTCATCATAACCAACATGGATTCCGCAAACAGAGATCATGTGAAACCCAGCTCGCCCTATTTGCCCAAGAAATTCACAGTGCCGTAGACACTGGCGAGCAGATTGATGCCGTATTCCTGGACTTCAGGAAGGCATTTGATACGGTTCCGCACTTACGTTTAGTGAAAAAAATACGTGCTTACGGAATATCGGACCAGGTTTGTGATTGGATTCAGGATTTCCTAGAAGAAAGAACACAACATGTCATTCTTAACGGTTCAAAATCTGCAGATGTAGAGGTAATTTCGGGAGTACCGCAAGGAAGCGTGATAGGACCTTTATTGTTTACAATATACATAAATGACTTAGTTGACAACATCGGTAGCTCCGTGAGGCTATTTGCAGATGACACGGTTGTCTACAAGAAAGTAGCAACATCAGAAGACTCGTACGTACTCCAGGAAGACCTGCAGAGGATTAATGAATGGTGCGACAGCTGGCAGCTTTCCCTAAATGTAGATAAATGTAATATAATGCGCATACATAGGGGCAGAAATCCATTCCAGTACGATTATGCCATAGGTGGTAAATCATTGGAAGCGGTAACGACCGTAAAATACTTAGGAGTTACTATCCGGAGCGATCTGAAGTGGAATGATCACATAAAACAAATAGTGGGAAAAGCAGGCGCCAGGTTGAGATTCATAGGAAGAATTCTAAGAAAATGTGACTCATCGACGAAAGAAGTAGCTTACAAAACGCTTGTTCGTCCGATTCTTGAGTATTGCTCATCAGTATGGGACCCTTACCAGGTTGGATTAATAGAAGAGATAGACATGATCCAGCGAAAAGCAGCGCGATTCGTCATGGGGACATTTAGTCAGCGCGAGAGCGTTACGGAGATGCTGAACAAGCTCCAGTGGCGGACACTTCAAGAAAGGCGTTACGCAATACGGAGAGGTTTATTATCGAAATTACGAGAGAGCACATTCCGGGAAGAGATGGGCAACATATTACTACCGCCCACATATATCTCGCGTAATGATCACAACGAAAAGATCCGAGAAATTAGAGCAAATACGGAGACTTACAAGCAGTCGTTCTTCCCACGCACAATTCGTGAATGGAACAGGGAAGGGGGGATCAGATAGTGGTACAATAAGTACCCTCCGCCACACACCGTAAGGTGGCTCGCGGAGTATAGATGTAGATGTAGATGTAGATAGCGTTTTCAAGTAGTATGGAGCAACATAGGCAACGGTTAAGGGAAGTCTTTATGAAGTTATGAGGTTAAGAGCAGCTCGTTTGACATTGAGCCTGGAGAAGTGTCATTTTGCATTAGAAGAAGTAAAATATTTGGGTCATATTATCAGTAAGGACAGAGTGCGAACAGATACAAGTTGGTACAGGCTGTAAGAGATTTTTGGGAACCAAAAACAGTTAAGGAAGTGCCGTCATTCATCAGAATTTGCAATTTCTATCAAAAGTTCATGAAGGGTTTGCAGATTTAGCACAGCCATTGATGTGATTGTTAAGGAAGAGTGTGAAATTTGAGTGGACAGAAGAGTGTCAGAAAGCGTTTGACAAACTGAAAGAAGTGTTGACATCAAGTCCGGTTCTTGTGTTTCCAGATTTTGAAAAGGAGTTTATACTAGCATGCGATGCATCAAATCAAGCATTAGGGTGTGTTCTTAGTCAGGAAATTGATGGGAAAGAACATCCTGTAACCTATGTGTCCAGGCAGTTGAACACAGTGGAGAGGAATTACTCAACAACTGATAGGGAGTTAGTGTAATGTATGGAATCACATATTTTAAATGTTATTTATATGGGAGAAGATTTCAGGTAGTGACAGATCATGCTGCAGTGAAGTGGTTGTTGGGGTCGAAGTATCTGTCCACTAGGCTCGCTAGATGTGCTGTGAGTCTTAGTTAATTTGACTACGAGGTGGTGTAAGGGAAGAAGCATGGTAATGTGGATGCACTAAGTAGGAAGTTGGCAAAAGTGGAAGTCACAGGTTATGACCTAGCAGTATGGCAAAAATTACAGGAAGTGGACAACGATTGTAAATTGTATCGGACACAGCTGTAATTTAATATGTACGATGGTCTTCTGTGCAGGGAAACAAAGTTAGGGCCAAGGGTAGTAGCGCCAGTGAAGTTGAGGGATGAGGTTTTAAAGGAAGCACATGGTCATGTGTTATCTGGTCACGGAAGGTGTAGAGTAGCGGAGAGGTATTGGTGGAAAGGTAGGAAAGGAGATGTGGACCACTATGTCAAGAATTGTATACCATGTGCACAGAGAGCAGATTTGAGTCGGAAACAGATGCAGCTACAACGATTACCGGAAGCGACATGTCCATTCTCTTTGCTGGGGATTGATGTCTTAGGACCTTTCAGGCGAACACCATCGGGGAACAGATTTGTTCTGACAATAATAGACCATTTTACAAAGTATATGGAGATGGTGGCTATGCCAAATCAACAGGCAGCAATGGTCGCACAAGTGTTAGTAAACAACTGGATTTTGAAGTTTGGTGTACTGGGGACAATAATTACTGACCAAGGGACCAACTTCATGTCAGATTTAATGAAGGAACTGTGTAAATTATTGAATGTAAAGAAGTTGAGGATGAGTGCGTTCCATCCACAGGCCAGCAGAAGGGCAGAATGGGTACACACAACAATTGGGAAGATGCTGAGTTTTTATGTGGATTCTCATCACCGTCAGTGGGACAAGTATTTGAAGTGTGCATACAATGCAAAAGTACATACAAAGACTGGTTGTCTCCATATGAGGTAGTGTATTGGTGAAAAATGCCATCACCATTTGATTTGGTGAGGCTACAGAAAGGAAGGACCAGTGAATCTGTACATAAATTTGCAAGGACAATTCAGGATGTTTGGAAACGGGTACAAAAGGCGAATATAAAGGCTTTGGAAAGGCATGAAGAAACAGTAAAGCAGAAAGGAAGGAAGTTTACCACAGTATAGAGTGGGGCAATGGGTAATGCTGTTCAGCCCCTATATGCAAAAAGGGAAAATGAAGAAGTTCCTCACCAAGTTGTTTAAACCACATCCCCCACTAATGTTAAGTTTCATCTGCCAACTAGAACAATGATAGTACACGTTGGGCGGTTATGGCCATTTAAGGGTTACTGGGATGTGATTCCAGGCATGTCACAGGAAGGAAAGAGGAAGAAAGAGAGAGTGAAGGGAGGTGCTAAGCACAGAGAAAACCAGGAAGATAGAGTACAGCATAAAGTACCGTATGCTTTGTGATCCAGAAAGTAGTATAGTATTTCTAGTTTTTTTTTTTTAAATGTATTTTCGAATATAGCCTGCTGCGGACAGCAGTCCTTTTGAAGAGGGAGGAAGGGTGATGGTGATCCCTGTCCTCAGGTCGCTGTAAGGGGAGCATTGGCGGTGTTTCATCTCTTCATCATCGGGTGGGCACCTAATGGGTGCAGCAGCTGGATGGGGGTATGATGTACTCAAGGCAGGAAGATGTGGTGGTGTTGAGTCACCAGTGGGCATAAAGGTTGGTATGGAATATATGGGAAATCCGAAATGAAGGAAGGAGGCTTGAGGAAGTGTTCGAAGAGCATAGGCAATGTGCAGAGGGCAAGGGAATGCTGAAGGAAGTTGCAGGGGAGTATAAGAAATTGCATGAAGCTTATAAGGCACTATGGAAGCAGGTAGGATGGATGGAGGAAGCGGTGCTATGGGTAAGACGGAAACGAGAATGGCTGAATGCAGGGGGAAAAATTTTAAAGACAGTTATGGAAACACAGAAGAAAGCGATATAAAAGAACTGAACAACACTGTGGAAGTAGTGAGGCAACTCACAGAGGAGAGTAGGGCAACGGAAGCTTGGCATGCAACTCAAATAGGGACATTGGAAGGGGAAGTCCTGAATAACACGTGGTTGCTCCATGCATTAGCAGGGCAGGTAGTGTAATACGCTAAGGCGTCGAAGGATGTAATAAATTGTAACCTGGGAACTCTACAGGGGCATTTAGAAGTGCTAGATAGCAGGGTGGTGTTAACCAGACTTTTGCAAGGAGTAGCTGACTGTGTGTGGGATGTGCAGGGAGTAATAACGAATCTGCAAGAAGCGCTGTATCACGCATTGGAAGGCTAGATAAGTACCGATTTGTTACCACTGGACCAATATTTACACATGTTTGCGCAAGGCGCAGAAGGAACTACCATCAGGGTTGTATGTAATAATGGAGCCCAGCAAGCTGAATTTGCTGTTTTGCTACCATTTCGCAACAGTAAGGGTAACAACCGACCACGCAAGAGTGTATATTTTAGTCCAATTCCCGGTAATGGGAAAGAACGCGAGGTTTCAGTGTTACATGGTCCACCCATATACAGTGAAGTGGGGAGCATTGAGCAAGTTTGTGGAAGTGAAAACTAAAGAGGTATTGCTGATATCAGAAAACTAGAAACCGGTACGTTGAGATGGCAAGGGAGGAATTACGAAGCTGCCATAGTGGGAAGGTAATGGTATGTCCAGCCAGGGTAGTAAGTACCAATCTGGAGAGATGCCCAGTGCAGTTAGTTTTAGCCAGAAGGAAGGGAATAGACTTCCAAGGGACATTGTGGAGCCAGAATTGAGCTTGCAATGGGTCGGGATGCATTGGATCTTCTCCGCCTATGAGAAACTTGGTAGTAGTAGTAAGTTGTTTTGAGTGGGGAGTATTTGCAGGAGCAAAACATATAGAACTCAAGGGGAGCAGAATTTGAATCAATGGAACTAAATGTAACATAATAGGACCAACCTTCCACCTGCGAACATTAATTTCAGGAGTCACGCAATTGAAGGTGATGCAGCCACAGCTGTACTGGCCAGAAGCCACTTTAGAGTTTTTGCCAAGGCAGAATCTGACCTTGTTAAGTCAGACTCTGGATCCAGGTCTGTTGAGATCTGCAAACCAGTTCATTTTAGAGCAAGAGGGGCTCATATCAGCTGAACAGCTTGAGCAAAATGTCACTCAGTATAGGGAAAGGCAACGGCAAATAACGATCATTTTGAGCACCTCTGTGCCAAGTGTCATCACAGCCTTAACTTTGTTATGTGTTATTTTCTTTCTGATCAGGCAGAGAGCTAATTCCAAGAGGGAACCAAGGGTATTCCAAGTCCCAGTGGATTGGATAATGAGGGCATGAGATGAGTAGGTAAGGGGTTGATCGAGCAGTCATCCAGTAAGGAATTTTTATGTTTTGTTTCATGTCATGGTTTTAAGGGGCACTAGACCACATTTAAGTTTTCTAATAGTGAGGTGCTGACCCAAAACAAGTTAAAAGTTAGTTAAGGGTTGACCTGAGGACTGGATATTTCCGAAGAGGGGAAAAATGTAGTGGCACCATCATTTAGGACAGGGAAAGTTAGTTTTGTGCAATATTCTGAGCACAAGTTACAGCCAGGTGTAAGCCAGATTGCGGTGAGTTATGCATACCAAAAGTTGCGAAGTAGAATAGAGACCACAGGGCCGTCAAATTGCTGAAAGAGTATACATAGCGGTTTTGCGTGTCACAAATCACAGGCAGAAGGTGCCCACGGGCCAACCTAGCATGTTACGAGTATGTGACGTGAAGCAGCGCGTATGGCAAAACAGAGGTGCACAACTGCGTATAAATAGGTGCAGGTTTCTAACAAGATTCATTCAAGTGTGGCAGCTCACCTGGATGGCGAGGCATGTCACACCACCAGCTGCATGCAGCAGCAGATGGGGCGCCAGCATTCCAGTCCACGGCAGGTCACTGGTTCGACCCTCTGAGGCCAACGTGGAGTCTGTAGCCAGCCAGCAGTGGGCATTTGTCCTGGCTTCCAACACATGCCAGAGGCATCGCGAGGCGAGGGCTGTAGATTCGGACGCCGGATCGCGGGCGCTTGTTGTTGCCATGATCTCAGCCACGCCAGCAAGAAACACACAGCTGGCCATGTGCGGCTCACACCGAGCGTCGCTGAGTTGGCCGGGACACAGACTGCCGAGTCAACTGCCAGCATCCTGACGCTGCTGCAACTCTGCTGGCATACATGGCCGACACACAGTGCGTACACGGGTCTGTGGCAACCATTCCATGCCAAGCCATTTCACAGGCAGCGAAGTGGTGTCCTCAGCATTGCAGGACCTGGTGACGCAGACAGAGGGGAACATGGCAATGTAGTTGGAAACAATAAATCACTTGGAAAGCTCGGATGAGTCATAATACGGTGCCTTCTACCTCTTCCCACTACATTTGGTGATCTTGATACATTTGGTAGCAGAAGTTCCCACTACACGAGGAACCACTTGGTAGTTGCCTGAAGTGATTTTGGGAAATTGTGGAAAATCTAAATCCGGATGGCCAGATGCCTGTTTGAACCATCATCCTCCCGGATGTGAGTTCAGTGTACTAACTCCTGCACCACCTCGCTCAGTACTTCCCTCTAATACCATGGGAGTCATTCCCAGATGTCTTAACAGATGTCCTACAGTCCTGTCACTTCTTCTTCTCAGCATTTTCCATATATTACTTTCCTTGCCAGTTGTATGGAGAACCTCCACGTTGCATATCTTATCAGTCCTCTTACTTTTCAATATTCTTCTACAGCACCACATCTCAAATGCTTTAATTTTGTTCTGTTCCACCTATATGATTTCTCATCTGCATTTAACAGTGGAATCCCATTGCATTCTTAATGTTACTACCTTTGCTTTTAATTTCACCGAAGGTTGTGTTGACTTTTCTATATGGTGTATCTGTCCTGACAGTCATTTCTTTTTTGATATCTTCCTATTCTTCATGCAGCCATTTCACCTTAGCTTCCCTGCACTTCCACATTGTTTCATTCCTATGTGACTTGTATTTCTGGATTCATGAATTTCCATGAACAATTTTGTACTTCCTGCTCTCATTAATTAACTGAAGTATTGCTTGTGTTACCCATGATTTCTTCACAGTTACCTTCTTTGTATCTGTAGGATGATATGGCACTAAAAAAGATGAAATTTGTATTTCTTACCTCATGTCTTCTTTTAAGTGAAAGCACCATATTTTGTTTTTCATTTCTTGCAACATTATTTCTTCCCATAATGAAAACAGAAAAATTTTTGATGCTTAACGAGGAAATTTTTTCATGGCTTATTAATGTCTCTGTACAGAATATTGCACCTGATTTCACTATGCAAGTTAAATTCAGACTGCTTCTACTTCAAAATTCAGTAGCTATGTTCCATCCTTGGCTTTCTGCGTGTATTTTGATTGTACTAGTTCTTGTTGATTTGAAGCTGTTGATTTTGTGTCTACCTTTGCAGTGAACAGCATCTCATTTTGCATTGTTTATTTTATCCTGTTTCATCACACATGCCAGAAGTCCTTGTGGTTAGCAAATTTTCATTGACCATTTGATTCATTATTTAACAGCATCAATAAATTTTCTTGTTCTGTCTTATTTTCACTGTGCTTTTTCTTTTCACATGGATTGCACTACACTTCCATAATTTGTAGTAGAAAGAACTTGAATGTAATTATTACACATAAAACATTGCTTTCATGGTTTTCTTGATTTTGTACTTCCTGTATGTGGCTATTGGACTTCAGTTTTGTGCTGTTTTAGCAGTAGTGCTCACTTTTTTCTTCTTGCAGGTTCATAATCTATATTTTGATAGCATCAGTTATAATTGTTATCTAGTTATCCATTCATTTAGCCTGATAATTTCATCCTTACAGTTACCTCATGTTTTCCTTTTGGCAATAAAATTCATATTTAAGGGGAGCCACGTGTTGTGCTTCTATCCTAGCCTCTTGATAAATCCCCAAAAAAGTGATTTATGTAACACAAAACATTTGTCTTTATACCATTGGCATGTGATATTTTAAACTTGGTGACACCAGAATGAACACAAATGGAAAAGCATTGCTGAACAGGAACTCTCTCTGGTGCAAATGTTAGTTAGTGCAAATGAAAATACATCAACCATGACGAATATAAAACAATGGCCACCTTTGCTTTTAAGTAAAGGACCATAAAAGTCTACAGCTACTAAATCTAATGGCTTATCTGGAATGATGTTCTGCATTTCTCCCTGACATGTTCTGTTGCTTACTTTTACTCTTTGACATTTGTCACATGTTGATATTTCATTCCTCACCTTCTTTACCATGTTATAAAAGTAGATATTTTCTTGTAACTTTTTTACACATTTCTGTATTTCACAGTGACCATAACTCTCATGGGTGTACTTTGTTAACTTTTCTGCCTCACACTCTGGCCAACATAGCTTCCAATTGTCAGAGTCCACATCTGTTCTTCTAAAGAGTGTTCCCTTAAAGACCTTATAGTACTTGTCAAGTTTATCATACCCTCTTTTCCCTAAACAGTCCCCTCCTGATGTTATTGCAAAGTGTCCTTATGAGCTTTTCATCTTGGATTCCCTTCATGTATCTTATTTTAAATTCCTTTTCTTCCTCTTGATCAAACATTTCCTGATCTCCTCCCACTGGTAACCTGGATAAAGCATCAGCTACTACATTTTCTGATCCCTTAATATACACAATTTCGTAATCAAACTGTTGCATGAACATTGCCCACCTGGTTAATCTACTGTGATATAGTCTACACTCCTGCAAGTAACTTAAAGCTTTGTGGTCTGAATAGACTTTTATCTTGTGCCCTAACAGGTATGTTTTAAATTTTTTAAACGCCCAGTGTACTGTGAGTAATTCTTTTTCTGTGATAGTGTATGTTCTCTCATGTTTAAGTAACATTCTGCTGGCAAATGCAATAGTACAATGAAGATTTTTTCCATTCACAACTTTCTCCTGAAATAGTTCTGCTCCTAGTCCATAATCACTACTGTCAGTGTGGAGACAAAATGGCAAACTAAAATCTGGTCTGTGTAAAAGACTGTTCTTACAAAGTTCATTCTTAATTTTATCGAATGCTTTCTGGCACTCTTCAGACCAATTCCATGTAGCATTTTTTCTAAGTAAGTTGCTTAAACATGTTACATTAAGGCATTGTCCATTTACATATTTTTGATAGAACCCACAGAGTCCGTAGAAAGACTTTAATTGTTTTCGGTTTCTAGGTGATGGAAAGTTTACGATAGATTTTATTTTCTCCAGATCTGCACTTATCCCTTCCTTAGTAATGACATGTCCTAAAAATTTGAGTTGTGACACACCAAATTTACATTTTTCCAGTTTTAATGTCATACCACCTCTTCTGAGTTTCTCACACACCTTTTTCAATAACTTCAAATGATCCTCCCAACTTTGATTTGAAACTAATATATCGTCTACATAAATTGTTAATTCTGACACAACTTCTTGGCCAAGTACGTAGTCTAGTGCCCTTATAAATTCGGCGACTGATGAGTTTAATCCGAAAGGCACTACACAATACTGGTAACATCTCCCATTGTATAAGAAAGCAGTGTACTTTCTAGAACTAATTGCAAGAGGTACTTGATGAAAACCTGTAGTTAGGTCAAGGCTTGACATAATTTGGATATTTTTAAATTTATATAACAACTCATCGATGTTCTCTGGGTGGTCAGTTTCTCTGTATAAACATTTGTTTAACTGTCTGGAATACAGTACTAATCTGACTTGTCCATTAGGTTTATTTACAGTGACTAAGGGATTATTATAAGGGCTTATACTGCTCTCAATGATTTCACACACTTCCATCTTTTGCAATTCTTTCTTCACTGCTACCCTTTTCGAGATTGGAATACTGTATGGTTTTGTAAAGAAAGGTTCATGTGGCTTCAACTGTAACGTACATTGGTATCCAATTACTTTACCTGGTATATTGCTAAATACATCACTATATTCCCACAAAAATAATTTCAAATCTTGTTTTTGGTTCTCAGTTAGTTCTCTAGTTTCGGCTACTTTTTCATTTACCAACGTTTCAAACTCAATCTCGTCTGTATCAAAATCTGTGACATGGCTTTCAATGTACTTACCTTCTTTTGTAACTTCAATACTGTTCACAGTCTTATTCATACGAAACACATTTGATTGAAGAAGTTTCGTAGTGATGACTTCACCACTTGGTAGAGTCATCATTAATTTCTGCCCTGCCCAATCAAATGCTGCACTTACTTTTGTTATCCATGACATGCCTACGATAAAATCCTCTGTGAGATCAGGAATGACGAGACACCCATGTGACCATGATACTCCTTCAATTTCAAAAGTAATAAAAGCCTGACTCCTTATTGATTTACTGTGCTTCTCGGTAGCACCTCTTATTTTAATTCCTACTACAGGTAACTCAACATAATCCTTATTAGTTTTCAGTTTTTTACTTAATGTTTCTGATATCCCAGATACTTGACTTCCTGTGTCCACTAAACACTTTCCTTTCCATGATCCTATCTGCACATCAATAAATGGACTGCTTACATCAAAGTCAAATTTTTTGTTAATATTCTCATGTAATAAGTCATCTTCAATTTCACTAAATCCATATCCCTTTCCAGTGTCCTTACCTGTATCATTACCACCAGAGTTATATGCTGTTATTACCCTAATTGCATTTTCTTTGGCCTGATTACTATTCCTGAATATTTCATTAATCCAAATACATTCATTTGTGCTATTGTGTGTCTCTCCTTTATATTTATCTCTTAACACTTGTACAATGTGATACTTAATAAATAAATTAATTAATTAATTCTATGCCACCATTCTGGATACAAAGTTTCACATATATCAAGTGTTACCTTTCTGAAATTTTCATCATCCTTAATGGCACTACTGTTAACCCACAAGTTAAACAAAAATTGCTCACCATCTGACATTTCATCATCTACTCCCCGAATGCTGTTAAGATTACCTGCTGTCAATTCCTTCTCATTTTTTCTTACATGTATCAAGATCAAATAACTCATTGACTAAGATTATGGCATCCTTATCATTCAAATTGTCAACTGCTTTCATGTGTACCTCACTAACTTCATTACTATCCTCTTTTATATTAGTAATCCCTCTAGCTTCCAACTCCTCACTTACACCAATAAAACATCTTCTTCACTACTATCCTCAATCTCCTTTCCTTCCCAATCAACATCACAAAAATTATCCTCTTGATCCTCTGCACCATTACCTTCAGTATGCAGATACATATTTAAATCATCCTTACTAGGTGCTCTTTTCATTCCTAGCCCACCAGACTCTTCCATAAGTTCTCTAATTCCAAATACACTTGGATCATTTGAACAACTATTTTCCAGCAAGGTGCCCCTCTCAGCCCACTCATAGAATGAATCTAAGTTTAATTCTTCACAGTTTTCTAAGCAATCAGTGTCTTTAAATAACTTACCTTCTGTTTCTGGTTTATTTGTATGACATACATTATTTGTAACAGATACTACATTAATGAGATAACACTTCTCTTTAAAATAATTACTCATTATGTCACTGGTATCTTTCTGTTTAGTTAGACAGTTTGGGTTGGCCCTTTCCATTTGTGTATAAGTAGCTCCTACCTTGCGGACCGCCAATGGATCCCTATTCAGTTTTTTAACTCCTGTTCAGTTCTCCCCATACCATTATGACTATTCCACTCCTTTGGTTTATTTCCAAAGTGTCTGTTACCAAATTGATTGACTATTTCCATATTGACCCTTGTAATGGAAATTGTGTCCTTGTGATCCCTTGAAATTGTACTGGTGATTTCTCTGATGAGAATCACTACTTCCAAAACTGTGTGGTTCCTTTTTATCATGTTGTGTGTTTCCCCAATTTGTATGCCCTGTCTTTCGAAAATTGTTTTGACTATGGTGTGGTGGTTTACCCGTTTTCTCAATAATTCTGTCTAGTTTGTCAACATATTTCAAAAACTGATCAGTTGTGTCATATGGACCATAAGCTAACTCCCACTGTAGTTCACACGGTAGCCTCCTTTTAAGTGCATCAATTTGAGTGAGTTCATCAAAAGGTTTGCTTAGGTGAGTGAGTTTCCTTAACTGATTTCTGCAAAATTGCTTCATGCTACCATATTCATGTTTATAAACAGGTCCATTCAAGAATTCGCTTTTTATTCTTGCTTGTTCTGTCTCTGACCAGAATTTACTTAAGAACCTCTCCTCAAACTCTGCAAAAGCCATTCCCTCTGTACAATAATGATTAGTCCATGACAATGCTTCACCTTCTAGAAATCTTTTCACAACTTTAATTTTCAAATTATCATTCATATTTGGAAAAAAGTTATCTTTGCAATGCTGCAGGAAATCTACCAGATGCATACTGCTCTCATCTGAAAAGTTTTTTACTGGAATGTTGCACCACAAAGTGCCAATATTGTTCGGCAAACTATTGGTGACCATATTGCTACTAACATTTTCAAGTTTCTTAGTGATGTCATTAATACTACTTTCTAAACTCTTGACTTCATTTTTGTTTATCTGATTATTTACATCTATTTTTTCAGTAATAATTCCTATCTTTTGTTCAAATTTGCTTTCTACTTTAACAATTTTATTGTCTACAAGAGAAATACAATCAGATACTGTTTCTTCTACATGTTTGATATCTGAATTCACAACTTTAAACACATTATAGATTTTCTCTCTACCTGTATTAACTTCAGTTTTCAGATTTTTTACTTTTGCATCTACATTTTTAACTTTTCTCCCGACATAATTGACCTTACCCGTGATCTTAACCATATTACGACTCCAATTGGAAATTTTTGCTTCTACTTTTTGAAAGTGATCGTCATTTTTCTTTTCATATTCTTTGAACTGTTTTTCAAATTTATCACTCATGAGCTTAAGAGTCTGGTCTAACTGAGCAGCATTGTTTTGCTCCATTTGATCCAAACGAATCTCATTAGCATCAAGTCTGTCTTTAATATTTCCTAACCACTGTCCGTTTTGTCTGTTAGTGTCATCAATTGCCTTAAATTTTCACTCCATATAATTCATTATTTTTGATAACATGTCTTTAACTTCATTCTGTCTTTCCGTACGAGTTTCAACTTTGTCTACAGGATTCGGACTATTACTGTTGCATTCACTTTCGTATGATAAATTTACATCTGTACTAGCGTTGGTGACACCGTCGTCAATACTTTCCTCTTTCACAATAGTCATCTTTTTACACAGGAATAAACAAAACACAACAAATTTATCTTTTCCAAAGGATACTAAACTATCTTACTCACAGTTTACTGATTTTCTTATCTTATAATGTCTTCTTTGTTGATTAGTGCGTGATGGAATTCACAACACTGAAACACTACACTTATATGAATATTGCTTTTTAGTTGCACAACACTTTACACTTTTCTCTTCTTTCTTGACTTATTGCGCCGTTATTCTTGCTCCAGTAACTGCATTCCGTTGTCTTGAAGTGTCAGCATTCGACTTCCTTTGTCTTGAAGGTATCAGCATACGACTTCCTTGAACATTCTCATCCAGGATGTACGAATTCTGTCGTTTTCTTCGCAATCTCGGTGGTAATTTATTTCGGTAACGTTTTTAATAATCCCGGACGAGCCCCCATATTGTACTGGTTGTTACCTATCTCATTTCTTGATAACTGAATGATTGTGGAATCTTACGTGGTATACTGTGGTAGGACCACATTCGCACCATGTGTTTGTAATTGAGAATAATACGAGTAGTTCCAGCACAATTTCAGCAAGACTTATTTATTAGTAGCTGCTGAAAGATTACACACTGCAGATCTCGTTTGTCTAGGGGTTTTCAAAGTTTTGTCTGCAAAAATAATTACTCCATCAAGCATGGCCTGAGTTTTCTTCTTGTTTGAAATAAACACTACCGGATCCGAAATACTTTCAGCTAAAAATTATATTTATTCGTACTTTTTGTTTAGTAACTACAACATTTTCACTATGTACATTGATTGATACTCTAAATGCATTATACTGTACTGGTCACGTAACACGTCCATCTCCCTCCAATACCAACAAAGAAGTGGCGGGCAAGCCATAATGTGCCCGGAAGTTGCAGACATTCCTGCATTTCAGATTCTTTGGTCTACTGACCTTAATAAACTCCAAAGATACATGTAAATAAAAACATATAAATATACAACATTTAACATCTCAAACGAATCCATTATTTATCATAAAAGAAAATATTCATAATTAAGTAAATTAAATACACTTTCTGGCAACATAATGAAGTTACCTTAGCTCTTTACTGTGGGCATCGTACTTTTCGCATGAGATAAACTTTACCTCCGACAGTTAATTACATTACACACCTCAGTCCTGATAGTAAATGACTAGTGAAAAAATTCCAGATAGTATACAAAATTTTATAGGGAAACTCGAATCCTGGTTCCATAAAAATGGACTAAAATTTACTGTCATGAAGACCCAGATAATGCAGTTTGCCTCTAAATAATCAGCAATAGGTCCTGTAAAAATAGCTCATAATAATCAGCTGATGACAGAAGAAAGCCACGAGATTCTTGGGCCTAAACCTTGACGAAAGTCTTTACTGGAAGCCACATAAAGACTTCTTGACAAATAAATGAAATGCCCTAACTTCTGCAATATTTATTTTACCTGGTGCCACTCATATTTTGAATCAATTATTCATTACGGAATGAATGATTTTTCTGGGGAAATTCTACAAACAGAAGAAAATCATTAAAAACATGTATGTTACCCATAAAAATGAGTTATGTCACACATTATTGAGGCAATTAAAAATGATAACCATTCCTTCATTGTACATCTTTGAAATTTTGATTTCTGTATAAAATAACCAATGTAAACTGGAAAAGTATTGCCTTAACTATAGCTATGGTACTCATCACAACAGAAATTTGAACTTCCATCATATAACTTAAAGCTTTTACTCCATAACATTTTAATATAAAAATGTTACTATACCATTGAAAAATTCGAGGAAGACAGTTTTACAGTTTGAACAATAGAAAGACATACACAATTAATCTGTAAAATGATAATATATGAGAAATATTGTAGTGTTATATGTATTTTTATTAGATGCCCTTGCATAATTGTTAATCAATAATTCATAACTTCCTAAAAACAATGTAAAAAGGTCTTTTGTAAATCATTAATTTCATTTCAAACTTGACGTGTCTCGTATACAGCAGAGCTAATGATCTGTATGTAATGAGACTAATAATTTACATTTCATGCACATTACACAAGAAAAGAGAAATTCTAGTGCATACAGGATCTAGTTTACATATTTATCAATGGACCCTGTTGCCTAAATATTGGCCATTGGCTTCATTCTACTCTCTGTGTCCAACAACTAGACCATAACAATCCATGGTATGCAACACACAGAATTAGACTTTGGATTATGCCATGCTTTTGCTTGGAACTTTACCATGGTGGCTGTGACTGGACCAATCACTGTTGCTGACTTCCCCACACATTACCATCTGCTGCCAGACATTGCCAATGCACATCTCACTGATAACATCACTGGCCTGGCTGCTACCAGCAATAAGTTTATCCAGTTGGCAGGCAGCAGAGACGCCAACCTGCTAGAGCAGTTCCCAGGTTAACAAGGCCTCCAGGCACTCCAAAAGAGGTACATCACAGCAGTGTGCACTATATTAAGACTACTGCAGGCCAACCAATTTTATGTAGGCCAAGGTGCCTTGAACCTCACCATTATGCTACTGCCAAGGCAGGATTCAAGACTATGCTGAAGCAGGGCATCATTCACCCTTCTAGTAGTCCATGGCCATCGCCTCTACTCTTCCTGCCCAAAAATAATGGAAAATAGTGTCCATGTGGAGATTATCATGCCCTTAATGCTAGAACAGTTCCTGACTGTTATCTTGTACCCCTGTTGAGAGACTATAATTAATTATGCTTTACATGGCACAACTATATTTAGTGTGCTAGACTGTGCCAAGGCCTACACACAAATTTCTGTGGCTGATGAAGACATACTGAAGATGGCTATAATTACACCATTTGACCTCTTCAAGAGTCTTTTCGGGACATTCAGTTTAGGCGGTGCTGCACAGACTTGACAGAGATTATATATTAGGAGCTGCACGGTTTGTTGTTTTGTTTCATGTACCTTCCCAATATACAACTTCAGCTAGTTACTGTTCAAGCTTGGACAATCCAGTTTTTTTTGTATCAGTTGTATGTGTCCTTGATTCATTTCATGTTCAGATTACAACTCAATACTACTACTTAGCGAGTATATACAACAAGTGTTTCAAAAGTTTTCCACAGTCGTCTCTAAATTTTATTTTATTTTATTTTATTATTATTATTTATTTATTTATTTATTTATTTATTTATTTATTTATTGCAGGAGGAGAATGAAATTTTTTGTGAACATACTTGAAACATTTAGCTACACATTGAGCCTACTCAATGTATCCTCCATCAGCTGTGACACATCTGGCCCAACGTTCTTTCCATGATGTAAATGCACTTTGGTAAAATTCTTGGAATTGACTTTTACACCATCACTTGACACAGGAAATAAGATACTTCTCACTATCAAATGTTTTACCGCTCATGTGGGCCTTCAGATGACCAAAGAGGTAAAAATCAGACGGAGCTAAGTCCAGAATGTAGGGAGGTTGACGAACAATTTACCAACCCATTTTCCTGATATTCTCCTGCATCATAACAGCTTTATGGGGTTTGGTATTGTCATGGTGTGGTCTGATGATCCGACACTGAAGCTGTGTTCTTTGGGTCTTAATGGCACGTCACAGCATGTCCAATGACAAACAGTAATGGTCCCAGTTAATTGTGAAGCCAGGTTCCAAAAAGTCAATGAAAATGACGCCACACTGATCCCAGAAGAAGGTCATCACCTTTCGACCTGCTGTTCATGAAAGTCTTGGTTCCTTCTTCTGAGGGGAACCTGGATGACGCCACTCCATGGATTGGGTTTTGCTCTCAGGTTCAGACAAAAACAACCATGCTTCTTCCTGGGTAATGACGCCATCAAAACACTGTTTTCACTCTTCAGTAAAGATCTTCATGAGACCCTCGCACACATTCTTCCTCATTTTCATTTCTCTTGTCAATAATCTAGGCACCCAACATGCACAGATTTTTCTGCACTCTAGTGACTGTACCAGTGATACCACACTACCCAATGACAAAACGAGTCATTTCAGCAAGCTTTTGTGTCATCACAGATCTGTTATTTTGGATGAATTGATCAATAGTCTTCTTATTCACATCACTCACTGCCATTGATGGTCTTCCACATTGTGGATTGTCCAGTAGAGAGAAATCACCTTCTTTAAACCTCTGCAACTACCGCTGGATACTGCTGCGATCCATAAACATGGAGCATCTCCCTGTGAATTGATGTGGCAGAGTCATCGCCGATCTTGAAGAGGAACTCCATTACTGATTGTTGTCACAATATGACATCTACTTCACGGTCCATTATGGCTCACCTGTAAATCAAAGAAAATTCTTTTACGTACCAACTTATAGCTAAATGTTTTGAGTATGTTCAAAAAAATTTCATTCTCCTCCTACAAAAAATAAAAAAATTAGAGACAACTGTGCAAACCTTTTTGAATTCCTTTTGTATTGGCTTTACTGTGGTTCATCCTGATTATATTTTTTGATCACAGTACACCAGAAATGGTATTTTGTGTCTGTGCCTGGTTGAATTTACAATTGTTCATAATATTCAGTTTGCAAGACTGTCAACTAGTCTTGCAAAAAGCCCATCACTACCACTGATTTCCATCTTGCTGTATAGTGCCTCAGTGCTTGTGTTTCTTTCCATGATTGAGTACTACTGTTTGTAACCTCCCATTGCTTGACTTACTGATAAAACTAATACAGTTCCCTTAGATGAGCTTTCTATTGCTGCAATTGCTATGTTTTTTCAACAGTGAAATTCTTCCCAGAATAAAGCTGTAGAATGATTTAAGTAATACACTGTATTTTATTATTAATATATACACTGTTGATGTACTGAGCTTCCAACAAGGTGACTGGTGCCTCCTGCTACCACCGTAATTACTGCTACTATTATTCCCCACTCAGCTCATAAAAAATGTTCAAATGTGTGTGAAATCTTATGGGACTTAACTGCTAAGGTCATCAGTCCCTAAGCTTACACACTACTTAACCTAAATTATCCTAAGGACACACACATACACACACCCATGCTCAAGGAAGGACTCGAACCTCTGCCGTGACCAGCCGCACAGTCCATGACTGCAGCGCATTAGACTGCTCGGCTAATCCCGCGCGGCCCACTCAGCTCAGCTGGTGCTTACATAACTTGTGATACAAAATGATTCTGTAGCATATTTTACAACTTGACATTATTTACACACATTCTACATAATATTAGTTTTACAATAAAACAAATAGTTTTTCATTTGATCAATATTTACTAATAGAATCATAAAGGGTATTACATTTATAAATTGACATTCTACATCACAGCAAAAGATCTATTATTAGTTACCTACTTAACATCTGCTATGCCTTTCTCTATTGCCATCGTATTATACAATGTGGCTACAGAGATAAATTTGTAGACAATACTCCATTCTTCTTCATGCCAATAAATATGCCCTCTTTTATTTGTTGTGCCATTTCGTTCTCTGGTCTCTGATCCTTTCTGTTTGTGATAATATTTGGCACACTTGGTATTCTGTCTGAGTTAGCATCCAAACTAATTGGACTTAGACTTCATGTGGCAATATTGTCCAATGTATAATGATCCATGCTTTGTATAGAACTGATGAATATTCATCCCTTCCCTTTTCTAGATATCCAATATATGACACTTGTCAGTATACATTCCTTTAACTCTGATCTTAGCATTTTGGTCATTCTTAGGATTTGCTTTTACCTCTTCCACCACCTTTCTTTCACATGTATATTTGTAATCCATGGCTGCATGGGGCACTGTGCTGCCTGTGATGGCATGCAGGGACATGGTGGGGACAGGATAGTGCTGCTGGGTGCAGAGTTGAGAGGCTGTGCTGGGGAGGGCACAGAGGAGTAAAGGGAGAGGGGAGAGAAATATAGGAGAAAAGACTGTAGGTGTGTTGGCAGAGTAGAAGGCATGTGTCGTGCTGAAGTGGGAGTTGGGAAAGGGATAGACAGGTGGAGGACAGGGCTAGTGAAAGTTTAGGCCAGGTGTACTACAGGAACAAAGGATATGTTGTAGGGACAGTTTCCACCTGCAAAATTTGGGAAAGCTGGTATTGGGTGGAAGGATCCAGATGATGCAGGCTGTGAAGGAGCCATTGAAGTGAAGCACATCATGTCGGGTGACATGTGTAGCAACTGGATGGTCCAGCTGTCTGTTGGCCACTGTTTGGCAGTTGCGATTCGTGTGGACAGACAGCTTGTTACTTGACACACCTATGTAAAAAGCAATGCAGTGGTTGCAGCTTAGTTTGTAGATCACATGGCTGCTTTCATAGATAACCTTGCCTTTGATGGGATAGGAGAGGCCTGTAACAGGATGGAGTAGTTGGTAGGGGGAGGATGTGTGGGACATGTCATGCAGATCTAGTGCAGGGATATGAGCCATGAAGCAAGGGATTGGGAGCAGGGGTGGAGTAGGGATGGACAAGGATATTGCATAGGTTTATCAGGCAGCAGACTATCACTGAGGAATGGGTGGGGACAATAGTGAGAAGGATATTTCTCATTTCAAGGCATGACAAGATGTAGCCAAAAACCTGATGGACAATGTCATTTAGTTCCTACAGTCACGAGTGCTACTGATTCATGAGAAGAGTGCTCCTTTACAGCTTGTGATGGCTTTGTGGGAAGCAGCAGGTGATGAGAAACAAGGCACAGGAAGATAATTTTGGTCTGTGAAAGCCTCAATGAGACCCTTGGCATATTTGGAGAGGGACTGCACATCACTACAGACGTGATGACCACAAGTGGCTTGACTGTATGGAAGGGACTTCTTGGTATGGACTTGGTGGCAGTTGTTGGAGTGGAGGTATTGTTGTTGATTGATAGGTTTGAAGTGGACAAGGTTACTGATACCCACCCTTGAGGTGGAGGTGAACATCAAGGAAGGTTGCTTTTTGGGTTGAGGAGAACCAGGTGATGCGAATGGAGGAGAAGGTGTTGAGGTTCTGGAAGATGTCCCCACACTTGGTCCAGATCATGATGTCATCAGTGAATCTGAAACAGGTGAGAGGTGGGGGATTTTGGGTGGTTAGGAAAGATTTTTCTAGATGGTCCATGAATAGGTTGGCATAGGATGGTGCCATATGGGTACCATTTGCCATACAGTGGATTTGTTTATAGGTAATGCCTTCTTCAAAAGAGAAGTAATTACGGGTGAGGATGCAGTTTGCCATGGTGACCCAGAAGGAGGTTGTAGGTTTGGAGTCAGTCAGGCATTGGGATAGGTAATGTTCAATCACAGCAAGGCCAAGGGCATTTGGGATGTCAGATGTTAGTGATGTTAGTGTAGAAAGAGGTGTTATCAACAGAGGTGAGCCGGGTGCCAGGAGGTAAAGGAACAGGAACTGTGAAGAGCTGGTGGAGGAAATGACTGGTGTCTTTTATACAGGAAGGTAGGATATAAGTGATACATTGAAGGTGTCGGTATGCAAGCACAGATATTCTGTCAGTGGGGCACAGTAACTGACCACAACGGAATGTCCTGTGTCATTTGCTTTATGGACTTAGGAAACTTATATAAGGTAGGAGAGCAGGGAGAGGTGGGGACGAAGGGGGTGATAAACTCAAGGCAGAGGTTCTGGGATGGGCCTAAGGAAATGAGGAGAGAATGGAGATTGCACCAGATATCTAGAATTGGGTCACTGTGGTAAGGTTTGTAAGTGGACATATCTGACAACTGGTGGAGTCCCTCCACCAGGTAATGCCTATGGTTCATAACAGTGGTGGTAGAGCCTTTGTCAGCAGGTAGGATTATAAGGTTGGGTTCAGTTTTATGGTAATGGATTCTGTTTTTTTCTGGAGATGTACATTTGATTTCCATGTTGAAGGATTTGGGGAATGATGATTAGGCAAGGTTTGAGGTTAGGAAATTCTAGAAAGTTAAAAAGGGGTGATCCACCCCCACTACCCTCAACTCACCCTGTGTCACAGGATGACTAATTTGTAGTGCAAACTGATTATTTGTAAACATTAGCAAGTGTGGACTAAATTCTTGGAGCTCAGCAAAAAAATCACTAAAATCTGCAGTGAAAATCTAGGAGTTCAACAACTGCAGTTTTACCACAGTCAGAAATTATTCATTCATTGATAACCAGGCAGTGACTCTGTTCACCAGCATTGAGAGTTCCTGAATTGGAGGGCACTGAAATATTGCTAAGCCCTAACACACTGAAGCCCAAGAGACTTTGTGGCCACACAGTACCTTTGAAACACATTATCAGTCCAACCGCACACTAATGAAAGACCTCAATTCTGGCTTGCAATGCGCTTAAGCTCAAGGACTCTGTGGCCACACAATGCCTTCAAAACATATTATCAGTTCACCTGCACACTAATAAAAGACCCCTAAACTCTGGCTTGCTTGCCTATGTAAAACCTTAGTCACAAGACCACTATATTTGTCAGCCTAGAGTCTTTTAACCTAACTACCATTCATGAAATTAGATGTATCATAACATTTACACAAATTTAAATATGCACATTAAACACTCTTGATTAAATTTATGATTCTGCCGTACAATATTCTCTCTACATTTATCTTTAACAATTTGAGGTATTTATTTTCCCTGTCATATCCAGAACTGCAGCTAAAGCTAGTAAATACATCTGTACACACACTGGCACTGTAGTCCTACATTGATCAAATGACAATGTTACATCTACATATATGTAATATTACATTTACATATATAAAGTTACTAAAGTATCACTAAATAAATGTGTGGATTGGTGCAATGATGGGATTCGATTCTCACACTGGTGATAATCAATTTGTACATGTTGAGAAATCTTTGTTTAGGCATCCTTTCTCATGTTAGTGACTAAATAATTTATAACTGCCTGATTATTTGTTTGACGGTAATGGAGACTTATTCATTCCAACATCTGCTTTATAATGGTGTTTCACATGCATACATTTCACACCTGCATTATTAATTATGCATTTATAAACAATATTATTTTAAATGTTAGTAATGTTATTAATAATACTTTTATAAACATGATAATAATTATAATGAACTTGTGTCACTATTGTGAATCAGGCACTGTCTTAAAATTTTACATAGGATGCCTGTAAGCAGTTTTGGTGTTTCCAGAAATATGTCAGGTTTCAGTTTTATAGATGCAGTTACTTTGCCATCTTGACTTGCCTCATCAAACACACTGTGGTACACACTCTTCCCCTTACACTCAGGATTTGTAACCAATCTGTTTCCTGTAGCTTTCCAATAAGCCTGCTCAAGGCTTGCTGTAACAGTCCAGGAGCTCTGTCTGATTTACCTTGATCATCCACACTATGACAGTGTGCCAGCCACAAACTGCTCAACCAAATATTTTGCAGATGAAGTTATATATGGTTCCAGGGATCTTTTCAAGTCTCAGACATGTGTGTTGTGTATATGCAGACTGAAGCAATGAATGAAAGTTTGTACCATCCCTGGGAATCTAATGCTTATTGCCTGCCAGATTTGCTAACCACTACACCACCCTGATGCAGTGCTTTGCATAACTGCACAGATTATCCTAGCACACCTTCCTCCTCGAACAACATTCCCATTCACAGCTGAGCCCACTAGGTATTCCCCCTAAACTCAAACAGCATTGCAGAGGCTCCCCAACTGTATTGTATTAGTATCTCAGCATCAAATGGAAGAGAGGATCCTGCCTAAAACTCAGGCATATGTGCTTTAGTCAAATGAAACTATATATGGTTCAAGAGACCTTTTAAAGTCTCAAACATCTATGATGTATATATTCAGACTGAAACAATGTTCCATTCGATTGCCACAACACAAATGAGGAATAGTTATCAAATTTTAGTTATAACCTCAGAGATAATGCCACCTAATTAACTTTTTGTTAGTTTGCAGGTAAAGGTCTGCAGTTCTGGTGCACATGGAAACTCTATCCTTTAGCACCACAGCACACCATGAGAGGAATCAAAACAAAATGGTGCAGCTCAATGGTAAAATGGAATACACTCCTGGAAATTGAAATAAGAACACCGTGAATTCATTGTCCCAGGAAGGGGAAACTTTATTGACACATTCCTGGGGTCAGATACATCACATGATCACACTGACAGAACCACAGGCACATAGACACAGGCAACAGAGTATGCACAATGTCGGCACTAGTACAGTGTATATCCACCTTTCGCAGCAATGCAGGCTGCTATTCTCCCATGGAGACGATCGTAGAGATGCTGGATGTAGTCCTGTGGAACGGCTTGCCATGCCATTTCCACCTGGCGCCTCAGTTGGACCAGCGTTCGTGCTGGACGTGCAGACCGCGTGAGACGACGCTTCATCCAGTCCCAAACATGCTCAATGGGGGACAGATCCGGAGATCTTGCTGGCCAGGGTAGTTGACTTACACCTTCTAGAGCACGTTGGGTGGCACGGGATACATGCGGACGTGCATTGTCCTGTTGGAACAGCAAGTTCCCTTGCCGGTCTAGGAATGGTAGAACGATGGGTTCGATGACGGTTTGGATGTACTGTGCACTATTCAGTGTCCCCTCGACGATCACCAGTGGTGTACGGCCAGTGTAGGCGATCGCTCCCCACACCATGATGCCGGGTGTTGGCCCTGTGTGCCTCGGTCGTATGCAGTCCTGATTGTGGCGCTCACCTGCACGGCGCCAAACACGCATACGACCATCATTGGCACCAAGGCAGAAGCGACTCTCATCGCTGAAGACGACACGTCTCCATTCGTCCCTCCATTCACGCCTGTCGCGACACCACTGGAGGCGGGCTGCACGATGTTGGGGCGTGAGCGGAAGACGGCCTAACAGTGTGCGGGACCGTAGCCCAGCTTCATGGAGACGGTTGCGAATGGTCCTCGCCGATACCCCAGGAGCAACAGTGTCCCTAATTTGCTGGGAAGTGGCGGTGCGGTCCCCTACGGCACTGCATAGGATCCTACGGTCTAGGCGTGCATCCGTGCGTCGCTGCGGTCCGGTCCCAGGTCGACGGGCACGTGCACCTTCCACCGACCACTGGTGACAACATCGATGTACTGTGGAGACCTCACGCCCCACGTGTTGAGCAATTCGGCGGTACGTCCACCCGGCCTCCCGCATGCCCACTATACGCCCTCGCTCAAAGTCCGTCAACTGCACATACGGTTCACGACCACGCTGTCGCGGCATGCTACCAGTGTTAAAGACTGCGATGGAGCTCCGTATGCCACGGCAAACTGGCTGACACTGACGGCGGCGGTGCACAAATGCTGCGCAGCTAGCGCCATTCGACGGCCAACACCGCGGTTCCTGGTGTGTCCGCTGTGCCGTGCGTGTGATCATTGCTTGTACAGCCTTCTCGCAGTGTCCGGAGCAAGTATGGTGGGTCTGACACACCGGTGTCAATGTGTTCTTTTTTCCATTTCCAGGAGTGTATATTGCAGTTATTCATTTCCTGCATTTCCCCACGTTTGATGAGAAATAATGCTGCAACAATCCATGCTGAACTGATGGAAGCTTATGACAAAAATTCACCATCATATGCATCAGTGGAATGTAGCCCAAATGTTACCAGTGTGACTAAACATGCCCAAATGACAGAAATGAATAGAGGCTCTGGTTACCAAAGATCTGTGTATCACCACTAAGTGAGTAGTGGAAAAATTTAAAACCAGTTTTCAACATGCTTGATATCGTGAACATGACAAAGATCAGCGCTCACTCGGTTTCTTGACTGCTCACACCAGTTCACAAAGCCTGCTGAACTGAGGCAGCTGCTGAAATGTGGCAACTCTGTCAGACTGATCCACATGGCTTCTTTATCCTTACAATCACCCTGGATGAATGTTGGATTTATCACCATGACCATGACAGAAAAAGAGCGAAGCAAGCAGTGGATACTTGGGTTCACCACTGTCGATGAAGGCGAAGACCCAACTGTCATCAGGCAAGGTGATTCAGAGTGTTTTTTAGGGCTGTCATGGCGTGGTTCTACCATATTATGCTTGTAAGTGGCAAACAGTCATGTGAGTATACAATCAAAGTCTCCTGATGAGGTTATAAGTGGATACTACAATAAACACAAAATATTAGGTCACTTTATTAACCCTAGGACGCCTAAGGGGGGGGGGGGGGTTCATGGAACCCACAATTTTTCATGTCCCCTGCTTTTGCCCAAGTAATTTTCATACTACATATTCCCTTTGAGTTATTGTTTGTTTGCTATTTTACGAAACGTTAGTGTCAGTATATTTTATAGAAAATTCCTGCTTTGAAAGAAAAAGTAAATGAACTTATTATGGGTCCAACAATCCCCCCCAGGCTTCCACGCTATAGAATATTCCCCTAAGTAGGATTTCGTATTTCTCATCTCTACAACAATGCAAGTTAGTTTCTTGTTGGTTGGTATTCCTGATATTCACAACAATCGGTTTACTTTCAGAGGAAGTGATTGTTGATGTCAGTCAGCTGTTATTTATCTTGTAAACTTGCAGTGAGTTAGTGCAGTTCCAAACATGTAGGCCTCCAGTAACTTTGGTGTCCTACACATCAAAAACGAAACCAAGTAAAAACTTACTGATGCTGTCAACAATGCACCAAGATAAAGGCACTGTTGGAGGAGAGAAGAATAAAACCGAGATACATGCATATTATAATTCCAATAAAGGTGGAATTGATACCATTGATCAAATGACGCATATGTACACCTGCAAGAGGGGAACAAAGAGATGGCCTCTATCTGTATTTTACTCTCTCATCGACATTTGTGCTATCAATGCAACCACCATATTCATCTAGCAACATCCAAGATGGAATGAAAAGAAACACAACAAACGGAAACATTATCTTTTGCAAGCTGGGATGGAACTAGTGAAATTGCAGGTAGAAGAAAGAAGTGCCAATGCAAGAGGGTTATCTAACCAAATTGTTCAAACAATGGAGACTATTCTACAAAAGAAAATCAAAGAAGTGACAACAGAAGCACGTCAGCATCCTGCAGGGAAAGGTTGGTGCCATATTTGTGTAAGAAAAGCTAAAACAAAGAAGCAGAAGTACAACAATCTAAGTAAACCAAAACAGTATTGTGGACAGAGTCATAAACACGTGTGTAACACACATTCAGAAAAAATTGTGAAGTGTGTCTCTTGCCTTGAAGTTCAGGACTCAGAGTAGTCTATTGTATATGAACACATCTGTATTTTCTATTGTAATACGTCAATTTTTTATTCACCCAGTCCAATATTTATAACAATTAACAACATTTATAAACTGATGCCTTAGTTAAAATACATAAACCATTTTGAAAGTTGTAATTTTTCATCAGTAAACTTATTTAATACAGTGGTCTCGCCGAACCCCCACCCCCTTAGGCATCCAAGTTAGAAAAAAAGGCTTGGGCGTCCTTAAAACTTTGAAAGAATCCATGTCCATAGGAATGTCTGTGTATTTGTTACTGTCACTGAACTCTGTCACTCGATACAATATAGAATGGTAGACTCATCACAGAGTATAGTTGTCTGTAAACATCACTACAGTTCTGACTTCTAATACAACTTGTGCAGTTGGTCTGAAGTAAGAAAATGCTGTCTTTGTAAACAGTGATCGCAGTCTTGGCCGAGTGGCACTGGACTCCGACATAGGTATTCCTCTGGAAGTGGTGGCGTATGGAAACTCATAAGGACATGTGTACTCCAACGTCTCTCATTTATTGCTGCATCAGGCAGTGACTGTCATTACTCATGTTTCTGACATGAGGTACCAACTTTGACATGGGACCACGTTCTTCAGGACCACCACAAATGGAAGATCTCCAATGGAGTAATTTTGCTCCACAACAACATCCAGCTAATTCTGCATAGAAACAGTCACACATGATGCTTCTTTGAGCTATCAAATTTTGTTTGGGTGGTAGTTAAAACTTCTGTAACTATCCCTCATATGCGGATACATAACCCAATAAAACCTTTTTCTACTTTTGCACAGACCATTGACGATATATTTTGCCCTACACTAAGGGATATTTTGTAGAGCTAACCAGCAGGTGTGCTTAGCAGATAAGTTGGAGTTTTTGACTAGTGTGCTTTCTCTGGGTACTTCCAGTACTACCATAGGAGGTTATGGGCAGCACTGACAGCAATTTCACACTGTGTGTTATGGTATATTCTGAATGGCACCCAGAGATACATCTATTGATTTCAAATATTTAAGTGCAGCTACAATGCTTCAACACCATAAATGAATGTTCTGTCAAATCAACCAGTCGTGAGTTTGGAATATTGAGGGAGGACCAAAAATTAATGCTTTTCATAAGAATGACTTTAGAGGACTTACATGTATCAGTGCCAATTGTTTGTGATTGGAGAATGGAAAGACCATGGGGAGGGGGTGAATACTACATTTAATCAGCAACCTGATTGCAACAGGGACCATAAAACTCCAAAGCACCCTGTAGAAATCAGCTACCAGATTTTCTTCTCAAATGTTACAGAGTATCTCCAGTGCAACTCAGGTACAGAACTCACTGAAATAATACATCAGGAAGTGAAAAGATTTGGTTTTCATGATATTTTTACTGACCAAAAGCTCCTCATCACAACAAAAGAAGCACAGTATCATTACTGGTTACAAAGCACTTTTTTCCATAGGCTGCTGAACTGATTTCTTCTAGTTAAAGGGGGAACAGCTCTGTAACCACCAACATTCTGTGCTTCTGTTGTGGGTTCGGGACAGTAAAAATATCAAGAAAACTACATCTTTTCACTTCTTAATGTAGTAGCAGCAGCTGTTGAGAGGTTTGTACCAAATAAATTAATAAAAGGTGGTATTGACCCCTGCGGTACACAGGTCAGGACACTGTTACAGAAACATCGAAAAAAAGCATGTTCTTGTAGAGTGCAAAATCTTCAAGACTGGCGATGTTTTACTGAAGCTCAAAACTTAGCACAGATGTCAGTGAAAGAGAGTTCAATGTGAAATGCTTTTAATAGCTTCCACATTGAAACTCCATCTTAAATCTGGCAGATGATCCAAAGAGATTCTAATAATACATAAAGTACACCAGTGGCAGGACAAAATCATTACCTTCACTGCACAATAGCTATGTAATATTACTGATGGTAGTGCCACTAAATTGGAGGCATTAAACACAGCTTTCCAAAATTCCTTCACCAGAGAAGATGAAGTAAACATTTCAGAATTTGAATAAAGAACAGCTACCAACATGAGTAACTTAGAAGTAGATATCCTCAGTGTAGTGAAGCAGCTTAAGCCACTTAAAATCAAGTCTTCCAGTCCAAACTGTTACATTTGGGTTCCTGCCAGTGTATGCTTAATACTGTAGCCCCATACTTTGCTATCATATACTGATGACTCAATGAGAGATCCATACCTAAAGACAGAAAACTTGCACAGGTCACAGCAGTTCTCAAGAAAGAAAATAGAAGTAATCTAATGAATTACAGACCTGTATCAGTGATGTCAATTGCAGCAGAGTTTTGGAACATATACTGTGTCTGTACATTGTAAATTACATTGAAGAGAACAGTATATTGATGCATAGTCAACATCACCATAGAGTCAGAAAGTATCATTCTTGTGAAACACAACTAGCTTGTTATTCACACAAAGTAATGAGTTCTATTGATGTGGATCTCAAACTGATTTCATATTTCTAGATTTACAGAAGGCTTTTGACACATTTCCTTACAAGCAATGTCTAATCAAATTGCTTGCCTGTGGAGTATCATCTCAGTTGTGTGACTGAACTCATGATTTTTCTGTCAGGAAGGTCACAGTTCACAATAATCAACAGAAAGTCATCGAGTAAAACATAAATGATATCTGGCAATCCCAACAAAATAATATACACCCTCTACTGTTACTGTTCTTAATCTAAACAATGTAGGAGACAATTTGAGCAGCCCTCTTGGATTTTTTGCAGATGATGCTGTCATTTAGCATCTAGTAATGTCATCAGGAGATCAAAATCCATTGCAAAATAACTTAGACATTACATCTTTATGGTGCAAAAAGTGGTAGTTAACTCTAAATACACATGAGTACTAAATGGATTTCATTAAATTTTGGTTACACAGTAAGTCACTTAAATCTAAAGGCTGTCAATTCAACTAAATATCTAGGAATTACAGCTGTGAACAACTTAAATTGGAATGATCACATAGATAATGATGTGGGGAAGACAAACTAGAGACTCCATTTTATTGGCAGAATACTTAGAATATCAACAGGTCTACTGAACAGACTGCCTGCTCTACACTTATCCATTCTCTGCTAGAGTACTGCTCTGTGCAGAATGGAATCCTTATCAGATAGGACTGATGGAGGGCAAAAAAAATCTTTTATTATCACAAAATAGGGAAAAAAGTGTGGCCCCATTAGCTGAGTGGTCAGCGTGGCAGAATGCCATGCTAAGGGACTTGGGTTTGATTCCCGGGTGGGTCAGGAGATTTTCTCCACTCAGGGACTGGGTGTTGTGTTGCCCTCATCATCCTTTCATCCCTATCTCCGACATGAAAGTCTTTCAATGTGGTGTCGAATGCAATAAGTACTTGCCTTCGATGGTCGAACTTCCCCAAATGGGGGGCTCCCAGTCCACAGTGCCGTATGCTCATTTCCATTTTTTCCAAGGAAAAAAGTGTCATGGGTATGATAAGTGAGTTGGGGTGGCAGTCATTAAAATAAAGGCACTTCTCATTGTGGTGAGATCTTTTCACGAAATTCCAATCACTAACTTTCTCCTCTGAATGTGAAAATATTTTATTGACATCAACCTTCATATGGAGAAATGATCATTATAATAAGATAAGAGAGATCAGAGCTTGCACAGAAAAGTATAAGTGTTAATTTTCCCCACAAACTGTTTGAGATTAGAACTGCAGAGAAATAGTCTGAACATATTTCAGTAAACCTTCTGCCAGGCACTTAGAAGTGTTTACTTCTCATCCCGTACGGTAAGTCTCCCCTGACCCGCGGTTCTGGGTGAGTTTCCCAGAATCTATCCCTTTCCTGGACCTCTCCATTCCTTTTCCTTCACCCTTCTTCCTTCCCCTTCAACCCTTCTGCCTGAAGGAGGAACCACTGCCTTCAAAAGCTTTTCACTTAAAACTGTCTTTTATGTGTGTGTTCTGAAATAATTTTGTCAATAATTGATTGTTTTTGTTGTTAGAGTATTATGTAGATGTAAATGTAGATTATTACACTGAGTTATATATCTAAGTTACACTTTATGTCATCTGCAACACTTGTCAGTTAAGTTTAGTACTCATTCCGTCTTTCCCCATTGCAATCACAAAAAATGGGCAGTGATACATGTAAATTCAGTGAAATCATTATGGTGGAAACATGAACTTCTGGTCCTCTCTAAGTGTTCCAGACTCCAACATTGATTAATTTGACAGAGAATTCATTTATGGGGTTGTAGCATTGTAGCTGCACTTACATGTTCTTGCATGAGCACCTTGATGCCACATACAATATTCAATAGATTATCTGGAGATGTTGGCCACATACTGCAGTACTGTGAATAGCTGCAAGAGGAAAGCTTATGATTTTTGGAAGTACTAACAGAAACTTTTCTGCTACTTATGTAAGACATTAATTTGTATATTTTTAAAGCAAAGAGTGAACTGTGGTGAATATTTTTGACAAATGATATTTGCTTACTATCTTTAGTAACTATTATACACTATCAAAGGAGTACCATATCTTTTATGATGCATTTGATGATTTGTTCTGCATTCGCAGGATTCTTCCTAAGGATAAGATGTACAGAAAACAAAATGTGAATTAATGATAAACAGTATGAAGCATTATTATAATGGTATCAATAAGCACAATATTGTTACTTTACCTGTTGCTAAGTTCATCTGTTTGTCGCTCATCCATATTCATGATAAAAATAATATTTCTATTTTGTGTTGTTTCGACACAGGATGATAGGTTATAGAAAATTAAAATAACTCTTGGATAAATTGTTCTGGAATATATGCTATCAACCAAAACATATTTTTATAGGTTGTGCACAGTGATTCTTTGTTTAAGAAAGCAAATACATCATTCAAGAACCAGGATGATATAATACTGCGCTACATGGTGCTACTCGATGCACAGAAGCATGCTGCGGAAAGAGCTAACTTGTTAGATTGTGATGCAGATGGTGCCCGTGCAACAATGGAAAACCTACATCAAAATCATGCAGCAAAGCTCACTGGATTGCGAACAATTTGGGCCAATCTTCAAGAAAAGAGCAATGCTACCAAAGCAGATGTCTCATTCTGGGAGGGGAACCTTGCAATAGCACTGAAAACAACACTGTCTTGCAATACAGATACTGAAAGGGTGAGTGAGATATTCATTTTTTTGTCATTTTATAAATTCTGTGAAAACTAATGAAGACTATTGCTAAAAGTTTAATGCTAAACATTATTTATGAACTATATACACAATCGCTAATCATAGGCGTGAGCAATAATACCAGAAGAAAAATAAAAATAACTAACTGTTACCAGTTTCCACAGAAATTTAATATCAGTGTACAGTTTTAGTCATACTTGTTTTAGTATATAAATTGTCTATTTGAGATTTGTCTTTGGTTCTGCACTTTTTGAGATTATTTTAAAATAAACTGCTGCATGCTTTTTATGCTGTCACTGTTGACTACACTGTAAAATGAGAAATATATGTCTGTGTCCACAAAACAAGATGGGAAAGTTAAAAGAGCTGAAGGAAAAGAGAAAGGAAGGCTAGAGATTAATGTTTTTTTGCCTCAGATGTAATTACCATTGGATCAATCAAACAAAAATCATGAAGGAAATCAGCCCTTACCTCAATGACCTGACCATCATGACAGTCACATGATTGGAAAGCCACGGAAACTGTGGAACTAAATGGATTCTTAGATACAACAGTGCAAATTCTACAAGAGACTGAGACAGGAGAAAGAACTATATCAAGAGAATGTGAACAGCCTAACAACATATGTTGAAAAAAAGAGTAGAACAAAGTAAGCATTTAAAAAAGGGAAACACGCTGTTTGTAGGGACTATTGTAGTAACACTGTTCACGTTTACGTCGCACTTCACTTAGCGTAGACCGGGACTGTGTCCTAGGCATGCCCGATGTTGACTGACTGGGCACAGCCCGTGCTGCTGGAGTTGTTGTTGTTGTTCTTGTTGTTACGCCGGCAGAGGTCGCGTCCGAAGTCTCGCGTGCCCTCTGGTGGACGGGACTCTACTTGCGGCAACTACCGCCCGTGACGCGCCGTGCCAATGTGCGCCTCCCGCGATCTTTCTGGTGGCTACTACACTCCTCCTCCTTCGGGGGGTGAAGCCACTGTGATCCACTGCGTCGGAAGGTGGAGCGTCGGGCAGGAGCGATGACCTCCACATCCATTGGATGGCCGGAGTCGAGGGGATCTGCCAACCCTCGAGCTGGAACCTTTGAATACGGCTGGAAGTGACCCACACGCAGAGGCCCCCGTCGTCCCACAACCGGAGCTCGGGACAGAACGGGTGACAAGCTGTCGAACTCCGGATCCCGTTCCACCTCGGGAGAGGCAAGACCCAGTGGTGGGGACGAAGGGGAAGGGACAACCACAGGTGAACGAGCCCCCTGAGAAACCGAACCTGCTAGGGGGGCCGGCTCTCGCTGGGGCATCTCGAATGATGGCGATGCCGGTGCTGGAGCTACTGGAGGCTGCCAAGGCTGAGAACCATCGCAGTGCGGCAGAGTCACAGCGGGGAGAGGAGGTAACGTCCCCTGTGAAACCAATACAGGTGCCGGCAATGGGGAAGCTGGTGTCCGAGAGGTCGGAGGGTGGGTGCCCGAACGTGGACGTAGCTGATTTTGGTGACGACGTACCACCCGATCCCCCGCCTGCAAGGTATAGAGCCGGCGGCCATTTCGGCGCAGGACCACCTCCGGTATCCAACGTGGATTGCGACCAAACCCACAGGCCCAGACCGACATACCCAGTGGAAAGCCAGGGACTTCGTTTTGTGAAGACTGGCGAGGACCAGGCCGGAGGAGGTGCAGCAGAGTCCTAGGTTGACGCCCATGGAGGAGCTCGGCGGGGCTGCGGTCGCCCATTGGTGTGGTCCGGTATGCCGTCAAGAAAAACGTCAAGGCTATCTCTGCAGGAAATTCGTGCACATACTTTTTCATCTGCGTCTTAAATGTGCGCACCATGCGCTCGGCTTCCCCATTCGATTGTGGATGGAAGGGGGGAGAGCAAACGTGCCGAATACCGAAGCGCCTACAAAAATCCTGGAAGGTCTGCGAAATAAACTGTGGTCCATTGTCTGAGACCAGGGTGATTGGCAGACCTTCCACAGAAAAGATTTTTGCTAGTGCCTGGATTGCAACTTCTGAAGTGGTTGAGGAGCAGCGAACCACATATGGGAATCGGGAATAAGCATCAATGACAATGAGCCAAAAGCCATTGAGAAACGGGCCCGCAAAATCGATGTGAACACGTTCCCATGCTTGTGTTGCTGGCGGCCATGAAGAGAACGCTGCCCTGGGAGATGCTTGTTGGCTCGCACACTGGGAACAGGCGGCCACCAAGTGCTCAATTTCTCTGTCAATACCGGGCCAGTACACATGTCTGCGAGCCAAGGTTTTAGTACGGGAAACACCCCAGTGCCCCGCATGTAATAACGTGAGGACCTCCCTTCGTAAACCTGCAGGAACAACCACGCGAGGAGCTGTATCATCGGTAGCCAGAAGGAGAACTCCTTCCAAGACCGAGAGGCGGTCTCGTAGAAGAAAATAATTACGAAGAGGGTCCGAGGCCCGGCCTGGAGGGCGGGAGGACCACCCCTGCTGAATGAGGCGAACTACTTGCCGGAGAACCGGGTCAGCCGCCGTTTCCCTGGCGACTTGAGAACTAGTGATCGGAAAGCCATCAACTGCTTGGCGGGATGCCACATCCAAATGAAAACACATAATCTCCTCTCGATCGAACGTAGGATCCGGGCCCACCGGAAGACGGGAAAGAGCGTCGGCATTGGCATGCTGTCCTGTAGGGCGAAAATGAATGTCATAATGGTACTTAGAGAGGAACAAGGCCCAGCGCTGTAATCTGTGGGCCGCCCTATCCGGAATCTGAGAGGCGGGGCCAAATAACGATATTAACGGCTTATGGTCAGTGATTAACTGAAACTTCGTGCCATACAAGAAAGGGTGAAACTTGGTAACAGCGTAGACAATGGCCAAAGCCTCTTTTTCCACCTGGGAGTAATGGGCCTGCGCGGGACTAAGCGTTTTAGATGCAAACGCCAGTGGTTGCTCGGAACCATCTGCGTTGCGATGGGCCAGGACCGCCCCCACCCCATACTGCGAAGCATCTGTAGCGAGGACCAACGGCTTACGGGGATCAAAAGTAGCCAAACAAGGGGCTGAAGTGAGGAGGCCCTTCAACGAGGTGAACGCTCGCTCGCATGCAGGCGACCAATCAAAAGGAACACCCTTGTGCAGAAGGCAGTACAGGGGGTGGGCTATAGTGGAAGCCCTGGGAATGAACCGGTGGTAATAGGCTATCTTGCCTAAAAAAGCTTGTAACTCTTTCAGCGAAGTGGGCCGAGGAAGGTTGACGATACCTTGGACCAAACTTCCTAGTGGCTGTATGCCATGCCGAGATATGGTGTAGCCCACATACTCAATGGACGGTTGGAAGAAGGTTGACTTATGCAGGTTGCAACGCAAGCCCACAGACCTGAATTTGAGAAAGAGGGTGCGAAGGTTGTGCAAGTGTTCCTTCGTGCTGCGGCCTGTGACAATTATGTCATCCAGGTAATTAATACAATGAGGGATTGTCGACGTGACATGCTCAAGATAACGCTGGAATATCGCCGGGGCACTGGATATTCCAAAAGCCAACCGCTGGTATTGGTAAAGGCCAAACGGGGTGTTGACGACCGCCAGCCGTTTGGAGTCCTCATCAAGAGGTATCTGATGATAAGCCTCCGACAGATCGATTTTCGAAAAATATTGGCCACCCGCCATGGCGGAGAACAATTCATCAGCACGAGGCAAAGGATAGGTGTCCACCACCAATTGGGAATTAATGGTGGCCTTGAAATCGCCACAAAGACGTAAGTTTCCTGAGGGCTTCTTGACAATAACGAGGGGCGAAGCCCACTCACTGGAAGAAACGGGAAGAACGACCCCTAGGGCTGTCAGCCGGTCTAGCTCTTCCTTTACCTGAGGGCGGAGAGCCAAGGGGATCTGTCTCACGCGTAGAAAACGCGGGCGAGCCGACGCCTTCAACGTTAAGTGAGCTTCAAAATCGGAAACACGCCCCAGGCCCTCCTCAAAAATATCTGGAAAGTCTGAGATCAAAGATTCCAATGAGTGATAGGGAACGTCTTCGGAGACCAACTGTATGGTGTCAGCAATAGAAAAACCGAAAGCTTGAAAGGCATCCAGGCCAAAAAGGTTAGCGGAGCTCGCATCACTGACAACAATAAAAGTAATAGGCTGAGTGACTGATTTGTAAGTCATGTCGGTAGTGAATTGACCCAGTAGGGGAATGAACTGTTTACCATAACCGCGGAGACGCCGGTAAACTGGCGCCAACGGGGGCGATCCAAGGTCGGAATAAGTTTGTGCATTCAACAACGAAACTGCCGCCCCCGTATCTACTTGCAGTTGTAACCGGCGTGACCGAACCGACACCTCGATAAAGAGTTTGCGGGCCGATGCGTCAGGAGCCTGGCCCGATGAAACTTCCTGAATGTCAACGTCCATGTCCTCTGTACTTGCTTCCTTCGATGCCTTTGAGGCTGAGCGGCAAACTTTAGCAATGTGACCTTTTTTATTACATTTGTGACAAACGGCCCAACGCTGGGGGCACTCTGACCGATCGTGATGTATATAGCACGACGCACAGGACGGCAACAGGGGCCGGCGGCCGGAATTCTGTTTACGCGCCGTGCGGGAGCGGCCGTAACAGCCGGATTGTACCGCTCGCACGTCGTCCACCCCGGACACAGTGGACGCGGCCGCGCCACCCTGAACCTCCGCGACGTCGCACCACGCTTCCAGCTGTTGACCTGCCGCGTGAGAGACTTCATACGATTGAGCAATTGACAGAACTTCCTCGAGGGAAGGGTCTTCTAACTGCAGGGCCCGTTGCCGGACCTCCCTATCAGGGGCCGAACGAACAATGACGTCACGTACCATAATGTGGGCATACGACTCTCGCGACTGCTCCGTGACAAAATGACACTTGCGACTAAGACCGTGCAGGGTAGCGGCCCACGCCCGGTAAGACTGATGGGGCTGTTTCTTGCATTGATAGAACTCGACCCTAGCCGCCACAACATGCGTGCGGCGGCGATAATATGAAGACAGCAACGAACACAATGCGTCAAAAGACAAGGACGAGGGTTCCTGCAAAGGCGCTAGCTGCCGCAAAACTTGATACAGCGAGGGAGATATCCAAGACAAGAAGAGAGCACGACATACGTCCGCATCGGCAACATGAAACGCCTGGAAATGCTGCCGAAGGCGATGTTCATATGCGTCCCAATCCTCCGCCGTCTCGTCATACGGGTGAAAGGGAGGAGGGAACTGCGCCGGAGCAGACGGCGTGGAGAGCAACGCCGGAAGCACTTGTTTCATGGTGGCCATGAGTTCCGTCTGCTGCGCAACCAAAACTCGCACCAAATCCTCCATACTGTGGAGAAACTGCGAAACTGGAACAACGACGCAACACGCGAAAGAACGACCCTACTCGTCGACAATTGTGTAGTAACACTGTTCACGTTTACGTCGCACTTCACTTAGCATAGACCGGGACTGTGTCCTAGGCATGCCCGATGTTGACTGACTGGGCACAGCCCGTGCTGCTGGAGTTGTTGTTGTTGTTCTTGTTGTTACGCCGGCAGAGGTCGCGTCCAAAGTCTCGCGTGCCCTCTGGTGGACGGGACTCTACTTGCGGCAACTACCGCCCATGACGCGCCGTGCCAATGTGCGCCTCCCGCGATCTTTCTGGTGGCTACTACAACTATAATGCTTTTATAAAACACATTTCGCTTAGCAACTTCCAGTTGTTTCAGTTGGGTCATTTACTCATCACAACTTTATTTTCTTTTCATTTAGACAGCAATCTCCAAACATTGAACATTACAACATGTAATAGAATGTAAACTACCTGAAGATGGGCACAAGCCTGAAACCAGATTTGCATTAAATAAAATCAGCTGTTGTGACTAGTAACAGCTATTATTCTACACCCAATACCATCATTGCCTGTAAATCTACATTGTTACTGTCCCACACAATTCCCTACTGTTTCAGCAACATTTCCTATGACAAGAAATTTGTAAACTGTTGTAGATGAAACTGGTAAGAGATTTTTAGTTATTATATTTGACTGTGAAAATAAAATATCAGCATGCCTAATTTATAAAGATTAGTGGTGGGCATTAACATTGTATGACTAAAAATATAACAGCAAAGTTCTGATTTAGTGTGTAACTTTTACTGATACTATAAAGAAATGCAGTGTTCAAGAAACATGTACACATTACACAATTCTATTTTTAAATAATCATGGTTCTGTAGGTCAGTACAAACGTTTTTACATGAAGGATCTGACCACCTGATCTCATAGTGGAATAAATATGTTCACAATTATGTTATTACTTTTGACATAATGAACAGTTTCTTGGACACTGCAGTTCTTTATAGTATCAGTAAAATATCTCCTGTAACTTCTATTTATCAACTTACAAAGCTGCATAATCAAAATCACTAAAAAAGTCAGCCACAAAATTCTGATAGTGTTCTTTTAATCAGGTACAGACATCTAAATTTTCAGCATACCTTGTGTTTGAGAAAATCCAAATTTCTGGCATACTTTGTGTTAGAGAAGACAAACACCAACAAAATGTGATGAAAACACTAGATTTGATGCTCAAAGATTTCTTTATTTGGTTTATAAAGTCAGGCTAGATTTAAAACGATGAATGAATTTCACTGCACATATAAGCTTTAATGATGTCTTAATCCTAAATAATAGTAACTGAAACCATATAAAACTGGCATTAGGAATATAATTATAAGGGGCAGTCAAATCAAAACAAGACAGATGGAAAGAAGTAAGTAAACTATTTATTATTTCAAAAGTAATTGCCATAATTGTTAATACATGTATTCCACTGTGAGACAAAATGGTCAGTGTCTTCATGGAAAAATATTTATGGTTGCCTACAGAACAATGATGTACCAAAACATATACCTGTTTGTCTGAAGCAAACTGATGAACACAAACATTTTTCTTCAGGGATCCAAAAATATGGAAATTGCATGGGGAGAGATCGAGACTGTATGGAGGATGAGATCAAGACTGTATGGAGGATGTATAAGGACTTCCCAGTGTAGCTCTGCGGCATACTTGAAGCATCCTTGGCAAAACGTGGGACCGACCACCTGTAGCTGAGGCTTTTCCATATTTTTGGAACTCTGAAGATTTGTGGCTGCCAATTTTCTTTGGATGAAGAGATGCATGCCTGGGTACAATCATGGTTCTGTAGGTCAGTACAAACGTTTTTACATGAAGGATCTGACCACCTGATCTCATAGTGGGATAAATATTTTCACAATTATGTTATTACTTTTGACATAATGAATAGTTTATTTTCTTTTTTCTGAACTCTCTCATTTTCAATTGACTGGCCCTTACAGTTACAAGTCGTTACTGGTGAGATAATTAGAAAACCACTGTATGTGACCTTGGGATCTAGCTGGATGACACATTAAAATGAAACCAACACAAAAATTAATGAAAAAGTTTATTTTAGCGCCTTTTAGCCTTAGAAGCATCTGGTATGTGTTGAGCTAAAGAGTAGGTTGTCTGCTTATTTTGCATACTTTCACTTTTCAGTGAATTATTGTATTATATTCTCAAACAATTTACCTAAAATATATATAACGTGTACATTCAGCAGAAACAAGCAATACGCATGCTGTGTAAAGTAGATAGCAATACATTTTTCAGAGGCGTCACCAAGGATCTTGGAATCCTTTACATCCACTTCCAGTACATTTACTCTTAACTGTGTTTTGTTGTTGTTGTTGTGGTCTTCAGTCATGAGACTGGTTTGATGCAGCTCTCCATGCTACTCTATCCTGTGCAAGTTTCTTTATCTCTGAGTAACTACTGCAACCTACATCCTTCTGAATCTGCTTAGTGCATTCATCTCTTGGTCTCACCCTATGATTTTTACTCTCCACGCTGCCCTCCAATACTAAATTGGTGATCCCTTGATGCCTCAGAACATGTCCTGCCAACCGATCCCTTCTTCTTGTCAAGTTGTGCCACAAACTCCTCTTCTCCCCAATTCTATTCAATACCTACTCATCAGTTATGTGATCTACCCATCTAATCTTCAGCATTCTTCTGTAGCACCACATTTTGAAAGCTTCTATTCTCTTCTTGTCGAAACTATTTATCATCCATGTTTCACTTCCATACATTGCTACACTCCATACAAATGCTTTCAGAAATGACTTCCTGACACTTAAATCTATACTCGATTTTAACAAATTTCTCCTCTTCAGAAAACCTTTCCTTGCCATTGCCATTCTACATTTTATATCCTCTCTACTTTGGCCATTATCAGTTATTTTGCTCCCCAAATAGCAAAACTCTTTACTACTTTAGGTGTCTCATTTCCTAATCTAATTCCCTTAGCATCACCCGAGTTAACTCAACTACATTCCATTATTCTCAGTTTGCTTTTGTTACTGTTCATCTTATATCCTCCTTTCAAGACACTATCCATTCTGTTCAACTGCTCTTCCAAGTCCTTTGCTGTCTGACAGAATTACGATGTCATCGGCGAACCTCACAGTTTTTATTTCTTCTCCATGGATTTTAATACATACTCCGAATTTTTCTTTTGTTTCCTTTACTGCTTGCTCAATATACAGATTGAATAACATTGGGGAAAGGTTACAGCCCTGTCACACACCCTTCCCAACCACTGCTTCCCTTTTGTGCCCCTCGACTCATATAACTGCCATCTGCTTTCTGTACAAATTGTAAATAGCCATTCGGTCCCTGTATTTTACCCCTGCCAACTTTAGAATTTGAAAGAGAGTATTCCAGTCAACATTATCAAAAACTTTCTCTAAGTCTACAAATGCTAGGAACGTAGGTTTGCCTTTCCTTAATCTTTCTTATAAGATAAGTCAAAAGGTCAGTATTGCCTCATGTGTTCCAATATTTCTACAGAATCCAAACTGATCTTCCCTGAGGTCGGTTTCTACCAGTTTTTCTATTTGTCTGTAAAGAATTCATGTTAGTATTTTGCAGCTGTGACATATTAAACTGATAGTTCAGTAATTTTCACATCTGTCGACACCTGCTTTCTTTGGGATTGGAATTATTATATTCTTCTTGAAGTCTGAGGGTATATCGCCTGTCTCATACATCTTGCCCCCAGGTGGTAGAGTTTTGTCAGGACTGGCTCTCCCAAGGTTGTCAGGAGTTCTAATGGAATGTTGTTTACTCCTGGAGCCTTGTTTCAACTCAGATCTTTCAGTGCTCTGTCAAACTCTTCACACAGTATCATATCTCCCTTTTCATCTTCATCTACGTCCTCTTCCATTTCCACAATATTGCCCTCAAGTACATCGCCCTTGTATAGACCTTCTATATACTCCTTCCACCTTTCTGCATTCCCTTCTTTGCTTTGAACTGGGTTTCCATCTGAGCTCTCGATATTCATACAAGTGGTTCTCTTTTCTCCAAAGGTCTCTTTAATTTTCCTGTAGGCAGTATCTATCTTACCCCTAGTGAGATAAGCCTCTACATCCTTACATTTGTCCTATAGCCATCCCTGCTTAGTGATTTTGCACTTCCTGTTGATCTCATTTTTGAGACATTTGTATTCCTTTTTGCCTGCTTCATTTACTACATTTTTATATTTTCTCCTTTCATCAATTAAATTCAATATTTCCTCTGTTACCCAAGGATTTCTGCTAGCCCTCATCTTTTTACCTACTTGCTCCTCTGCTGCCTTCACTATTTCATCCCTCAAAGATACCCATTCTTCTTCTACTGTTTTTCTTTCCCCCATTCCTGCCATTTGTTCCCTTATGCTCTCCCTGAAACTTTGTACAACTTCTGGTTCTTTCAGTTTATCCAGGTCCCATCTCCTTAAATTCCCACCTTTTTACAGTATCTTCAGTTTTAATCTGCAGTACATAACCAATAGATTGTGGTCGGAGTCCACATCTGCCCCTGGAAATGTCTTACAATTTAAAACCTGGTTTCTAAATCTCTGTCTTACCATTATATATTCTATCTGATACCTTCTAGTATCTCCAGGATTCTTCCATGTATACAACCTTCTTTTATCATTCTTGAACCAAGTGTTAGCTATTATTAAGTTATGCTCTGTGCAAAATTCTACCAGGCAGCTTCCCCTCTCATTTCTTAGCCCCAATCCATATTCACCTACTATGTTTCCTTCTCTCTCTTTTCCTACTATCGGATTCCAGTCACCCAAGACTATTAAATTTTCGTCTCTCTCCGCTATCTGAATAATTTCTTTTATCTCATCACACATTTCATCAATTTCTTCATCATCTGCAGAGCTAGTTGACGTATAAACTTGTACTACTGTAGTAGGCGTGGGCTTCGTGTCTGTCTTGGCCACAATAATGCGTTCACTATGCTGTTTGTAGTAACTTACCCACACTCCTATTTTTTATTCATTATTAAACCTACTCCTGCATTATCCCTATTTGATTTTGTATTTATATCTGTATTCACCTGACCAAAAGTCTTGTTCCTCCTGCCACTGAACTTCACTAATTCCCACTATATCTAACTTTAACCTATCCATTTCCCTTTTTAAATTTTCTAACCTACCTGCCCGATTAAGGGATCTGACATTCCATACTCCGATCCCTATAATGCCAGTTTTCTTTCTCCTGATAACGACGTCCTCCTGAGTAGTCCCCGCCCGGAGATCCGAATGGGGGTTCTATTTTACCTCTGGAATATTTTACCCAAGAGGGCGCCATCTTCATTTTGTTTTGGTTAGTGTTACAAGGCCAGATAAGTCAATCATCCAGACTGTTGCCTCTGCAACTACTGAAAAGGCTTCTGCTCCTCTTCAGGAACCACATGTTTGTCTGGCCTCTTAACAGATACCCCTACGTTGTGGTTGCACCTACGGTATGGCCATCTGTATCGCTGAGGCACGCAAGCCTCCCCACCAGTGGCAAGGTCCATGGTTGCTACAGACAGCAAAAATAAGTTTCAACTAAACTATGATTTGCACAAACATAATAAAAGACATAAAAAATGTTTTCATGTAGACACCACTGCATTGCCTAGGGTTCATAGTGGAATTATGTAGTGGTAATCAACAAATTTGTCTGACATAAAACAAGAAATTGGGTATTCCTACACACTCAAACAATTATCAACATGCCTCATTGTCCACTTCTGAAAAATTTGTGTAGAAGCTGAGGTGAGGTTGTAAACATCAGCTGTGACTTAAATGAAGCCATCCATTGTTTGCTGGATATAGATTTTCAATTGCAAGACAGCAACACTACCACCTGTGCTCACATCTGGTTAGCAATGTTTTTAAGACTGGAGATACTCCATTTCTTATTGCCTCAATGGGAAAACACCACTCACTATCAAAGTAAGATACTGTCTTAACTGATCTCATATTTAGTTCATTGAATTGCTAATATCAGTACTAAGCACAGAGCACAAACATGCTGTTATTTCAAACCTGTGTGTTTTAGAATTTGCATATTTATTTTGGAAGCTTTTAGTATGTTAGACCAGGCTTCAGTTATATATATTTAAAAATCTTAAAAAGTTACACGAAATAAAATCAGATATTGATTACAAGAGGCCAGTATGTTTCTTTGGCTTACTGTATGTCAAAATTTTCAGTTGCTTATAAAACCTGCTAAGTAACAAATTGGAAATCCTCCTTTACAAGGACTGTATGGCACTATGATACTGGTCAACAGAGGAAAAAAATCAAAATTTTTGGGCTTGTCTTTTCTGGAGGTTTTTTAAAATATATATTAGGTAACAGCAAAAATACTTAGCCAAGTATTTCTGAACTGAGAACATAATTTTAAATGGAAAATTATTATCTTACAAATTAAAAAAGTGACAGGATACCCTGTACTGTTCCAGAAGAAGAGTATTTAATATTTTACACATGTGACAAATGTTGCTAGAGGTGCCATCTTTAATGGCCTGTAATCAGGAATGTAGTACATAATAAAATAAAATTTTTGGGGCTGGTGTTTTTGGAGAACTGCATTTAAACTACAGCAAAAGAACTTGGCCATATATTTCCAAACTTAGAATATAGATTTAATCAGTAAATTATTATATGTAACATTAAAATATGACAAAATACCTTGAACTGCTCCAGAGATAGAGCATTCAACATTTTACATGAGTGACAATTGTTGCCCAAGTTGTCATCTGTAATGGCCTGTATCTCAGACTGGGACATTTTTGATCAGAACAAAGAAATATAGGGTTAATTACTTTGTTCTTTACTCATTCTACACCCTAAAGGTTCTCCTTCTTGCTAGACTCTACATAAAACAATAAATGATTGAATTGATCCTCCCACTTGATTTTGGTACCAAGACAAGACCTGAGCACCATTCTGTCAGTTTCTCCACATGTTCAGTGACTCAAGGAGTACTACGGTGTAAAGATTTTTCTAATTTCATACTTCAGAGGAATTGATGTACCTGTGGGAAAGTTTAAAGCATGTGGTACTCTGTCTTGTTTCAGGGTTACATTGGTACAGAACTTCCAAGATACCCAAAACCATTGAACAGTTTCAGATACATTTAACTTAGATCGGTGGATATTTTCTTTGTTTTATGTGAATGTATACCTTTAATGTTAATTCTTGTGATTAAGCTAAGCTCCACAATCATATTGTTATGAAACAGTGAATGACCCACTCCCACTAAGACATTTTACTGATTCTCTACTGTAACTGACATTTTCTTAGAAGCTTCCCAGCATTTACAATAATTACCATCTGCTTTATAAGGTCATTTATTTTTTACTATTGTTATCTTTTATTTATTTATTTATGTGAAACATGCTCCATTACAATATTTGTAGTACTACGTAATGTATTGTGTGTGTGTGTGTGTGTGTGTGTGTGTGTATGGAGTGTTGAGTGTAATGTTTGTGTTGTATGATGATGCTGCTGAGAGAAAGTGAAATCTGGCGCTGGCACATAGCCTACTCCTCGTTAATAGCTCCAAGAGGGCCGCCATGCTTAATGTCCCCATCCAACTGACAGATCAGCATCAACAGTGTCCAAACACTCACTTCATGAGACACTGTGGAAGCTCTGGTATTTAAACCAGGACACTGGCACAAAGTCTGGTGAACAGGAACTTTACACCACCACCTCTTCTCCCCTTGCTGGTCAGATATAGCCAGTGAAAATTTTTTCACTCTAGGATTTGAACCAGTTTGTACCCAGGTCAAGTGCCACCACACCATCATGCTTTAGTGACCTCAGCCATGGAGGCAGGTTTATCTTTTATTGTTGAAGAAAAATTTATTATGTTTCTCGGAAGTGTAATGTTTGTGTTGTATGATGATGCTGCTGCGAGAAAGTGAAATCTGGTGCCGGCACATAGCCTACTCCTCGTTAATAGCTCCAAGAGGGCCGCCATGCTTAATGTCCCCATCCAACTGACAGATCAGCATCAACAGTGTCCAAACCCTCACTTCATGAGACACTGTGGAAGGTCTGGTATTTAAACCAGGACAGTGGCACAAAGTCTGGTGAACAGGAACTTTACACCACCACCTCTTCTCCCCTTGCTAGTCAGATATAGCCAGTGAAAATTTTTTCACTCTAGGATTTGAACCAGTTTGTACCCAGGTCAAGTGCCACCACACCATCATGCTTTAGTGACCTCAGCCATGGAGGCAGGTTTATCTTTTATTGTTGAAGAAAAATTTATTATGTTTCTCGGAAGATGTTCCAGCTCGCATGCCCAACTGAGAGCAGCCAGGCAGGCATTGGCAGAGGGTGGACAAATGGCTGATGCCCAAGCAATCTTGCAGCCGTACCACAGCATACATGATCATAATCTACTGGCCAAACTTACGTGGTCAGGCATGGCCAAGTGGGTTGTGCAAGTACAGAATGCATGCAGTCAGGTCATTTGACAGTTTGCCTACACTACCTGCACCTGCCTGCAGCTGAACTGAAGGGTGCTCGTGGGCATCCATGCCCATGGGGCAGCATTGGAACAGCCTGCCATATCATGTTGGCATCTGTCTCAGCTTTGAAGCCAATCTGACAGTTCACTATTGTGACCAATATGTTCCATGTTCCCAAGTTGTTGCACAATCTTTGATGCAAAAAATTTGCCAATATGTAACTCCTGTAATGGAATAATGTGTCAAATTGTATTCTCTGTACCACTTATGGTATATTTTCTGCATTGCAAGGCTGGCTGCTGATTGGTTCAAATGGCTCTAAGCACTATGGGACTTAACATCTGAGGTCATCAGTCCCCTACACTTAGAACTACTTAAACCTAACTAACCTAAGGACATCACACACATCCATGCCTGAGGCAGGATTTGAACCTATGACCTTAGCAGCCGTGTGGTTCCGGACAGAAGTGCCTAGAACTGCTCAACCACAGTGGGTGGCAGCTGCTGATTGCCCCAGTCCTTTCCATACTATTTGTTGTTGTTTGACTTGTTGTAGTTTGTAACTTAATAATTGAGTTATTTATAACCCTGAATGCTGTGGGTTATCCTGTGGTGCTGTGTTATGTACAAAGAGGGTGGAGTCCTTGATTGCAACAGGTCAGGTGCCACCACACCATCATGCTTTAGTGACCTCAGCCATGGAGGCAGTTCAAGGCAATCGTAAAATGCATTTTAGACAGGTTCGTGCTGAGTAAAACTGTGAGGGATGGGAAAAACCCACCATGATTCAACAACAAAGTTAGGAAACTACTGCAAAAGCAAAGAGAGCTTCACCGCAAATTTAAATGCAGCCAAAACCTCTCAGACAAACAGAAGCTAAACAATGTCAAAGTTAGCATAAGGAGGGCTGTGCATGAAGTGTTCAGTGAATTCGAAAGTAAAATTCTATGTACCGACTTGACAGAAAATCCTAGGAAGTTCTGGTCTTACGTTAAATCAGTAAGTGGATTGAAACAGCATATCCAGATACTCTGGGATGATAATGGCATTGAAACAGAGGGTGACACACGTAAAGCTGAAATACTAAACACCTTTTTCCAAAGCTGTTTCACAGAGGAAGACCGCACTGCAGTTCCTTCTCTAAATCCTCGCATGAATGAAAAAATGGCTGAGATTGAAATAAGTGTCCAAGGAATAGAAAAGCAACTGAAATCACTTAACAGAGGAAAGTCCACTGGACCTGACGGGATACCAATTCGATTCTACACAGAGTACGCGAAAGAACTTGCCCCCTTCTAACAGCCGTGTATTGCAAGCCTCTAGAGGAACGGAAGATTCCAAATGATTGGAAAAGAGCACAGGTAGTTCCAGTTTTCAGGAAGGGTCGTCGAGCAGATGTGCAAAACTATAGGCCTATATCTCTGACATCGATCTGTTGTAGAATTTTAGAACATGTTTTTTGCTTGCTTATCATGTCATTTCTGGAAACCCAAAATTTACCCTGTAGGAATCAACATGGTTTCCGGAAACAGCGATCATGTGAGACCGAACTCGCTTTATTTGTTCATGAGACCCAGAAAGTATTAGATACAGGCTCCCAGGTAGATGCAATTTTCCTTGACTTCCAGAAGGTATTCGATACCATTCCACACTGTCGCCTGATACACAAAGTAAGAGCCTACAAAATATCAGACCAGCTGTGTGGCTGCATTGAAGAGTTTTTAGCAAACAGAACACAGCATGTTGTTCTCAATGGAGAGATGTCTACAGATGTTAAAGTAACATCTGGCGTGCCACAGGGGAGTGTTATGGGACCATTGCTTTTCACAATATATATAAATGACCTAGTAGATAGTGTCAGAAGTTCCATGCGGCTTTTCGTGGATGATGCTGTAGTATACAGAGAAGTTGCAGCATTAGAAAATTGCAGCGAAATGCAGGAAGATCTGCAGTGGATAGAAACTTAGTGCAGGGAGTGGCAACTGATCCTTAACATAGACAAATGTAATGTATTGTGAATACATAGAAAGAAGGATCCTTTATTGTATGATTATATGATAGCGGAACAAACACTGGTAGCAGTTACTTCTGTAAAATATCTGGAAGTATGCGTGCAGAACGATTTGAAGTGGAATGATCATATAAAATTAATTGTTGGTAAGGCGGGTGCCAGGTTGAGATTCATTGGGAGAGCCCTTAGAAAACAAAGGAGGTAGCTTACAAAACACTCGTTCGACCTATACTTGAGTATTGCTCATCAGTGTGGGATCCGTACCAGGTCAGGTTGACAGAGGAGATAGAGAAGATCCAAAGAAGAGCTGCACACTTCATCACAGGGTTATTTGGTAAGTGTGATAGCATCACGGAGATGTTTAGCAAACTCAAGTGGCAGACTCTGCAAGAGAGGCACTCGGCATCGCGGTGTAGCTTGCTATCCAGGTTTCGAGAGTGTGCGTTTCTGGATGAGGTATCAAATACATTGCTTCCCCCTACTTATACCTCCCAAGGAGATCATGAATGTAGAATTAGAGAGATTCGAGCGCACACGGAGGCTTTCCGGCAGTTGTTCTTCCTGCGAACCATACACGACTGGAACAGGAAAGGGAGGTAATGACAGTGGCACATAAAGTGCCCTCCCCCACACACCGTTGGGTGGCTTGTGGAGTATAAATGTAGATGTAGATGTAGTTTTGATTGCTGATAACACTTTTAGAAGTACTGAATGTTAGTAATGATTTATAGTGTCATACTACATCAAGGTTTTGTCTCCTCTGCAGTCTTCCAAATGAATGTTGACAAGTTTATAGATGCACTCTATATAAGTGAAAAACTCTTGAGTGCAACTGTCAGCCAATCTGAGTTGCATGCTGTGAGGACAGGTGATTTTAATGTCCTCTGGTGATGTGTATGCATGCTACCACCATTCTCAGAACGGCAAGTGAAGAAAGAGTGCTTTGGTGGGAGGTTCAAAAGTGTCATTTCCCATGTAGCTGTGTGCAGCACAAAGGGTGTGGTAAAGTGGACAAGGAAGATGTTGTTAATATTGCATTCCTCCCCCCCTAAAAAAAAATGCAACCATTATGACATAGTGTGGGTGAAGCAGTGACAAGTGGAGGTCTGTGTCATGGTGCTACTGATGAAGTAGGCTGTGGCACAATGACAGAGGGTGGCAACCAATCCACATCCCAACATTCGTCTTGCAAACTACCAAAGATATCTGTTGAGAAACTGGAGATAGGACGTCCATCCAATGGCACTGGTAGGTGCAGCATTGGTGCTGCTGAGGACACAGATAACTGTAGCTGCTGGTGCAGGCTTGATGTCCGTGACTGCCATTGCTGCAAACAGTGATGGGTGAGGCAGCTGCTTTAGTGGCTGTGGAGGCGGCAGTGGCTGTGGAGGTGGCAGCAGCTGCAGAAGTGGACAGGGGTCAATCTCCTTGGCAAAGTCTTCAGACGACTGATGCACTCGGATGTCAGTCACCAGCAAGGGCTTCTCAGAGGCAGCAGAATGAGTTGTGGGCAGTGTGTCTGAAAAATGAAAATCACTATAATCATGGAAACAAAGTTGGTTTTGTGCTATCAATGGGTGTAACGAGTGTGGCCAGATGCCTTGAGTGAAGATACAGATTCCCAATTGTGAGACTTGTTATAGACAAGATAGAAAACTTTGTCCTTTGTGCAGATCTTCATTGCAAAGTTAGCATTGGAAACAGAGTGGTGAACATGAAAGAGATGCTGCAGGGTATGGTGGTGATGACCTTGTAAGAGCTGTGTTGGCAAAGTGTCATGAGACGGTCTAGTGTGATAGGTGCTCAAAAACAACAAAGCATTTTCCCTTGAATGCAAAGCATGATGTTTGGACAACTGAGGCTTGAAGCTGCAAGTGAAACTTTGAGCTTCACTGTTCAATTGAGGAGAGAATGGTGCTGTTCAGATTGTTGAATTCCCTTTTGTTGGCAAAACTGCTGAAATTCTGATGAAGAAAATTGTAGACCACTGTCCAAAATAATTGTTTGTGGCAAACTTCGTAGGCAAAAGACAGAATCAAGTGCACTGATAGTGCAAGTGCTAGTAGTGAACAACAAAAGGATGTTTGCTGAGTGCATCAATGATAATGAGCCATCCTGTGTTCCAGACAGGACCAGCAACATAAATATGGATACAATGACAAGTACCACCAGGTAGAGACCAATTGAAAAAGTCTTGGTGCAGTGCTGGCTGTTTGTACATACATGCATGGCAACAGATAGTCATATCTTCTAACTTTTTACCCAGCCCAACAAGCTGTGTACAATGCTGGAATTTTATATGTTTAATTCTAATAGTTCCCCAGTGTTCTCTATGTTATAGTTTCAACCCATGTTGTGGCCAAGATATGGGAATCAGAACTCATGTTTGTTCATTATGAGAATGCTATAAAATCACTCCATTCTGACGAGAAAGATTGTTGTGTTGTGTAAGATATTTGCAAATTATTGCATCTGAGATTGATTTTGGATTATGAGGCCAACCCATCTGACAGCAGTACTTGAGCAGTTGTAGCGATTAATCACATTCAGTTGCCTGTGTGATCCCCTGAGAATCACTGGGAAAAGCTTGCAGTGCCTGGGAATCAGAATTATCAATATCAAGACAAGAAACTTCTGATGATTAAAATCCAAATCATTTCACGTAAGTAAGCAAGGCAGAGTATCTGTGTTTGCATGGTGTGGCATAAGGTGATAAAGAATTTCATATTGATAATTGGAAGCAGCAGCGACCAATTCTGCAGCTTATGTACTGTATGAAAAAGAGCAGTCAGTGGCTTATGAAGGTAGAAAAAATTTTCTACCTAATAGATCCTGATGAAATTTTGTGATACCATAAATTGTGGCTAAGGCTTGCTCTTCCAGCTGACTAATTGACTTGGACCTTCTTCACTGTCTTAAACGTGAATGCTTCTGGGCGATCTGTGTTGTGAGATAAAACTGCTCCTGTTCCATGTGATGATGCCTCAACTGTCAACACTGCTGCTTTTTGTGGAATGAAATTCATATATAAGACAGGATGAATAAGCAATGCTTGTTTTAGTTTCTGAGAAGATTGTTTGCATTTTCCATTCCATTTAAAAAAGAACACTTTTACACTGGAGGTAATGCCAAACAGCAGCTACTATCACTGCACTTGGGATGAATTTGATATTAGTTTCACAAGAACAGCTTGGCTTTCTTGTTTGTAGGAGAAGGTATAGTGTGCACAAAATGCCATGGCTGCTAATGTGCAATCAGCTGGGGAAGCATGGGGAGAGCAGCAATGGTGGGGAACACTCAGAGTGCTGTAGGGGAAATATTTAACACTGGAGGGGTAGTGCCGTTCTAAACTGAAGCCTACGCTCACATTTTTTGTAAATATTAAGTGGACCCTCTCGAAACCCACACTTGCATGGTGACCATTCAAAATGATCCACTGCCACATCTGCTTTTGTTAAAGCACTCCATCTTCAGGCCACGAGTGGCCTACTGGGACCATCCGACTGCCATGTCATCCTCAAGGGAGGATGCGGATAGGAGGGACATGGGGTCAGCACACCACTCTCCCGGTCGTTATGATGGTATGCTTGACCGAAGCCGCTACTATTCAGTCGAGTAGCTCCTCAATTGGCATTACAAGGCTGAGTGCACCCTGAAAAATGGCAACAGCGCATGGTGGCCTGGATGGTCACCCATCCAAGTGCCGACCAAGCCCGTCAGCGCTTAACTTCGGTGATCTCAGAGGAACCGGTGTATCCACTACGGCAAGGCCGTTGCCCTGGTTTTGTTAGTATCTTAAAAAAGACTTCCATCAAAAATGCAGCAATTTATTTTCACCTGGTTTGTTAACCATTTTTAACTTCCAGGAAAGTTTCATGGATAGCGAGATTTTTCAGGAAAACCTACATCTTTCTCTGGTTGCCATGTTAAAATTTGCTTCTTTTGCAAAAACACAATGGTTTACACTGTCTCACCTCACTAACATGTTATGCAGACACAATTGCAAGAGAATTCTGAAACAGTGGTTTGTTAATGTTATTAAGTGAGGAGCTGAGGGAAAGTAAAGACAGTAGCTTATGAAAAAGGACATCCTCAATACAGAGAAAGTATAATGTCTTCACATATGTTGTTCCAAAACCTAAAGCGTTCCTTGTTTCACCAGCTATCAGTGGGCCTTAAAAATTACACTGTTTCACCAAAAAAGTCTGTACTTAGTGGAGTAACATGGTAGATAATAAAGTTTTACATAATAATGATATGGCAAAATACTGTCGTGTTTGCATGCTATCATTTGCCAAAATCTCATTTCGATATCTGAAACCATTTATGAAATATGAGGAATGTGGATATTTCACTCTGGCTTTAGGGCTGGTGCAGCATGATTGCAAATGAGTGTGTTACCTCAGATCAGTTTTCTCTAGATTGGTGACAGATAGATACCACTACCCAAGTCTAAAGAAAAATTCAGTATGTCAGCTAAATTTCACACACAAAAACATATTATGTAATATGCACCAAATGCAAAATCATAGCAATATCTATTTTCATTGCACACTTTTCAGAATGTCATGCAGTGTCTTATTTTCATGTAAATAACAGAATAACTATGACCATTAATGAAATGATGGACATCATGAACCTGACATATAAAGCTATAATTAAGCAAAAATTATTTTTTTTACCAAATAGTTCCTGTAAAATTGTTTGAAAAAGATTACAGGGTGCACACCTCAGTTCTGTCATCACTGACTGGCCAAAAGGTGGAAAAGACTTACCAGCCTCTGCTTCCAAACAAACAAATGAACTTGTTCAGCGCTTTGGATAAAGACCGGTCACTGCACATCAGCTACCGTATCCTGCACAAGCTGTAATCACCGTATGGCCTTTAAAAGATTAGTCATGGGATAAGTGCCATGGGCATCAATCACATATCCCAAATATTCATTTTGGATGTTGAAAAATTAACATTTCTGTAAATTACATTTGAGTCCTACATCCATTAAAACTTGGAAAAAGAGACTCCATATTGGTGAGATGCTGTTCCAGTGTTTGTTTGGATACAATGATGTCATCTAAATAATTTGAAAAGCATAGAACTTTTGACATCACTTGTTCAAGAAAGCGTTCAAAAAATGCAGGAGCAGATGTGCTTCTGAAGGGAAGGTGCTGGTATTGATACAGGCTGATGTGCATTCCAAACACCATAACTTTTTTTGTTTCCTCATCCAGGGGAAGTTGAGATCATCACTTGCAAAATCAGTTTATCAAAAGAATTGCCCACCTGCTAGGTGGTCCATAAGCTTGTCAATAAGGGCAAGCGGGAAGGAATCAATCACTGTTTGAGCATTAACTGTAGCTTTAAAGTTGGTGCAAAGTCTGATCTTTCCATTTGATACTTTTGTGATCACAATCGGAAATGCCCATTGACTTGCAGAAATGGGTTTCAAAACTTCATTTTTTTTCTAACCTGTTGAGTTCAGACGCAATTTCATCATGAATGGCGTGAGGTACCAGATGAGTGCAGCAAAACTTAGGTTTTGCATCATCGTTGAGCACAATATACTCATGAAAATTCTTTGCATGTTCCTGTGTGCCGTTCTACAAATGTCCATATTTTTCATACAACTGCTTTCACCCATACTTCTAGCATGGGAAAGCTTGTATCAATAGTATGCACATTGTCCTGAGTATCTAAACCAAATAAATCAAAAGCATCAATGCCAAAAATATTGTGACTAGTTTATGACCAAACTACTGTGAATGGCACGGATGTACAAATAATTATATTTCTATATTTTACTTGCAAAGTGCACATTCAAAGAACAGAGATACTTTCACTGTTGTAGATCATAAAGTGTATAATTGTTCGAGTTGACTGTGTCTCAATTGCACATAAGTATTTTTATTAATCAGTGTGACTGAAGCACTAGTATTGAACTAATATGCTGCAGATTGATTGCAAATCTGCAGAGAGATGATCAATTTAAATTGGTTCTCTCAATTTGAGTATCTGTTCTGACATTCAGAAGACAGGCTTTGTCTAAATTGTGATTGACAAAGTGTTCAGCTGTATGTGTATTAAAGGACAGTTGGTTAGAATGAGGCAAGTTTTCGACTGAGCATTTTGCTGTGTGATTACGTTGCTGTAGCCCATGGCTCCTGAGTGGATTGCAAGGAGGAGTGGATACAGACTGAGAATGAGATGCCATATTTATTTCCACTTTATCAAATCATCAAGATTTATGTGAAACAAAATTTACTTTTAATTTCCTTTGCACGCAAACTTGCTGTGTGTGTGTCCTGATTTATTGCAGTGTTGGTATTCCATGTGGCAGAAAAATCAGTTTTTGCAGTCCTGCATTACATAGCATTTTACACAAGACCTTTGAAGGTTTGAATGAGCCAATGAAATAGCTGTGCGTACTGCACAGTGTTTATGCTGTTGCTTACTGTGGAAGTTTTTTCATGCCATGCACTGACAGTCAGTGTTGCAACAGGCACATTAAAGTTACATTCATCAAAGTCTTGAATTTTCTGAGTTTTGATTACTTCAAGCACATCACTGAAGGCAGGGTTGAACTGGTTTAGAGCTTCAGCCTTTATTGTGTTACCAGCAACGTTTTGAATAATGGCATCTTGAAGCATTTCATCTTCAAATGAAGCTTCACAAAAGCAATTAAACTTACAAATCCTAGTCATTCCCATGAGTTCAGTGATCCATTCCTCGTAAGACTGATTATTATGAGTAGCAGCTACATGAATCTTTGTTACTCTTTTCATTCCTCTCATGCATCGAAACATAGAGATGGAGGAGATGGCACCTGGCTGCTGGCATCTGTGCCTCAGTAATCATAGTTTGCGGAGGTTGTTGTGCTTCCATAAGTCCGCCAATAGCAGTGAGCAAGGTGTTAATCTGTTGGCTCTAAATCTGAATAAGAGCAGTGAAGGATTGCTTTCCAGAATTGGCCATATACACAAATTAAAGACACTTAAAATAGATCTGAGTTCCACACCAACAAGGAATTATGAAAAAAAATATGTATGGGCTGAACACAGCCAATTCAAGAACCAGACACATCACCAATTGATGGGAATAATCATATTCATTACCAGTCAGTGGAAAAATCAAACTTCTTGCCAGTTGATGTTTGTTGTATCAGTAGTTGAGGCAGCCAGTAAATACAGTCAGACATTTGCAAAAAGCTAATGCATTAATAAGTTTATTTACACCCTGTACACCTACTAATTGAGTTATACATAACTTCTGTGGTGAGTTATAGACAACAACAGCAAAGTCCTTGATTGTAGAGTTGTATACAAGGAGAATTAGGTTCCTGATTGTAACAAATAGTCTTGAAATGGATATTATTACTACATACTGGGTGTTCAGAAATTCCAATTACTAACTTCTAGGACTTGTAGAGAAAAGGGAGTATATAACATTTTGAATAGAACCTATGTCTGGAAACATACTTTTTCTGTCCTATGATTGTTTCAGTTCAGATCAATTAGGCATGATGCAGTACATATATTAGGTAACAATTCTAAAGGAAACATAAGAAGACATCCATTTATCACTTAAGCACATTTGTTTGTATTAACACTTTAACATTATGTTCTGTACATACAGTATGCTGAGTTCTTTTTTTGTTTTGGAATAATGTAAACACAAAATGTTCAAGTGTTAATACAAACAAATGTGCTTAAGTGAACAATGGATGTTTTGTTATGCTTCCTTTCAAATTTTTACCTGATAATTGCACTGAATAATGTTTAATTCAGCTCTTTAAGCAGAAGTGTATGAGTTTAACATCTGAATTTAAACTGTCATAGAATGGAAAAGGTACTGTTCAAAATATTATGTACTCATTCCCCTCTACAAGTCCTAGAAGTTTGTGAAGGAATTTCTGAACACACTGAACTTGTCTTTCAGGAAATATATTTGATGCATTGGCTGATTACAATGATCTACATCTACATTTTGATTACAAGGTCTACATCTACATCTACATCTGTACTCAGCAAACCACTGTGTATTGTGTGACAGAGATACATACCACTGTACCTGTTATTAGGATTTTTTCCCATTCCATTCATGTATGAAGCATAGGAAGAATGATTGTTTAAATGCCTGCATGTGTGCTCTAATTCATCTAATCTTGTCCTCACAGTCCCTGTGGGAGTGATACATAGTATATTACTAGAGTCACAATTTAAAGCCAATTTTTGCACCACATCGAAATCTTATCAAGATCTGACTGAATATTTATGCAGCTTCTTTCAGATAGTATTCACTAAAGATAACTGCATCATCTGCAAAAAGTCTGAGGCTACTATCAGTGTTGTCCAAAAGGTCACTAATATACAGCCTGAGCATCAATTCCCTGGGGCACACTTGAAGTTACTTCTACATCTGTTGATGACTCTCCAACAAAAAAAAAAAAAAAACTTGCTGTGTCTTCCTACCAAAAAGTTCCCAATACAGTCACAAATTTCACTTGATACCTCTTATGATCATACTTTTGATAATAAGCATAGCTGTGGCACTGAATCAGCTGTCTTTTGTAAACCAAGAAATATTGCATTTACTTGACAGCCATGATCAAAAGCTTTCAGTATATCACGTGAGGAAAGTGTGAGTTTGGCTTCATGACATCGATGTTTTCAGTATCAATGTTAGCTGGCGTGGAGGAGGTCATTCTGTTCAAGGTATTTCATTATGTCTGAGCTCAGTATATGTTATAAGTTTCTACGAGCAATCGGTGCCAAGGATATTGGACAGTAGTTCTGCGGATCGCTTCTACCAACCTTCTTGTAAATGGATGTGATCCACACTTTCTTTCAAATACTGGGCACAGTTTTTTGTTTGAGGAATCTGCAGTATATTATAGTTAAAAGAGAGACTAACGCAGCCACAGATTCAGTATAGAATCTGACAGGGATTCCATCATGCGCTGAGCTTTGCACAATTTTGACCATTTCAGCTGCTTCTCAACACCACTGACACTAACACTTATTTCACCATCAAAAGAAGAACAGCTACTGCTTTTCAGTGACCTGGTGATATTTATGACACATTTAACAAATAATTTGAAAAATGTAATGTTGCTTATGGACTATGCAATGCCTGTCTAAGTAAATGTAATGAATCCTCTTTCAAGTTTCAATTTTTTCTCTCTGTGTTTTCCACTCTTGTATGGAAGAATACATTAAGTTTATTAGTTAACAATTTGAATTAATTGACAGCTGTCTTTGCTGCTGTTCTCATTTGGAGTTGGAAATCATATACATATCCAAGTTAATATGGATCATGGTTAGTGATCAGATATTCCCTTTGGTTGGTATTTGTAATTTTTAATTTTTTGTGCATAGTTGCAAATGTTTGTTTTAATAACACAGTGGGGTATTTTGCAGTATTGTTTGAACTTACTTTTAAATGTTGATTAGAGTTATTCCTCTGCATTAAATAAAGTCCTCTCTCCATGGCACAAAATTAAACATTACTTATTTGGCAGCTCCCCCTTTCGAAAACTTCTACTATGGAAAATGTCTAGTGAAAATATGTGAATCCCAGGGACTGGACAGAAAGTGCTCTTACACTGAAAGCATCTTGAAATTCAACATCTTACTGGAAACATTCAAATGCCATGTGTGTTGTAACTATGTAATGGTAATGCATCAATCATATACGTGTATGAGCATCAATCATATACACGTATGATCACCCCTTGCTGAAGTTCTGCATCCATACATTCAACAGACCACTGCGCCAGTGGCTTGTATCATCACTTAAAGAATGACACAGTCTTTACATAAGAGAGAGAAACATTCTCGTTGATGTGTTGTGATGTTATCCTTGATTGGATACTTTTATTTTATTTATTTATTTCTTACTCCATTGATCCATCTGTGGTAAACTCACAAGGATATATAGTGTCAGTGAACAATCAATGCAAAGGCAGTAGTAAAGCAGTCAGTCAGACAAAAGTAATACTACATGTTTGCTATACACATATGTGGTAAGAGTGACAGATTACACCAAACATTACACATATAAAGTGAAAACAAATTAAAAACTAGTGAAAATGACTATGAATGTTACGTGGGTATGGTAACTACATCATTGCTCAAACTTAAACTATGGTATGTTATACTCAAAATATCTGGTCCACAGACCTAGGTGGTTTTTTCATTGTGGCTAAAATACTATTCTAAACTGCAAAATGACCTTTCCAGTAGATATTGCTTCAGATGCTCCCTAAAAGAGAAATGGTTATCAAATTTGTTTTTAATATCTGAAGGGAGAGCATTAAAAACTTTTGCACCAGAGAATTGCACACCCTTTTGCACCATGGTCAGGTTTTTACATCCATTGTGGAAAACATGGTTTCTCCTAGTATCATATCCATGGTATTCACTATTTCTTTTATGAAACTCAGTGTTTTTGGTGATTAACCCCATAAGAGAAAATATGTACTGGGACGTGACAGTAAGAATTTTTAGTTTCCAGGAAAGGTTTCTACAATTACATCTGGAGTCTACGATGCTCATTATTCTTATAAGATGTTTCTGGGCCAGGAGTATTTTCTTTGCCAGGGGTTTGGTTCCCCCAAAATATAATACCACACGTTATAAGAGAATGGAAATGTCCATAGTTGCTACTTTCATTGCGTGTATGTTTCTGCTCTCGGAGAGAACACTTAAAGCGAAAATCGATGAGCTGAGTCTCTTCTGAAGATTTATTATATGATGAGACCAGTTTACTCTGGAGTCAATTAAAACGCCTAAAAACTTCGTTGATTCAAATCTTTCTATTGACTCTGTTCCACTTTTCACAGTTAATTCATCCTTCATTTTAGCAGTTGCAGTGAACTGAATTCAATTAGTTTTATTAAAATTCAGCGGATCCTTGAAGATCTTCACATATATGACCATCAGTCACAATGTTGGAGTCATCTGCAAAAACGGTAAAACAGCACTGCAACATTGTACATTGAGGTAGGTCATTTATAAATATGAGGAATAGTAGAGGACCAAGAATGGGTCCTTGGGGCACTCCGCATTTAATGGTTCTCCATTCAGATAAAACCAGGCCACTATGGATCTCATCGGTACTATCTACTGCTACATTCTGCTTCCTATCTTTGAGGTATGATTCTAGCCACTTATTTGCTAAGCCACTTATTCCTAATAGGTCTGCTTGCTGTAATAGGATTTGGTGGTTCACAGTGTCAAACGCTTTTGACAAGTCACAAAATAATCCAGTTGTTACCATTTTGTCATTAATTGATTCCAGAACTTTATTTGTGAAAGCATAAATTGCTTGTTCAGTTGACCATCCCTTCCAGAATCCAAATTGACTTTTACTGAGAATGTTATATTTATTTAGATGTTCCAAAATTCTCAAATACATAAACTTTTCCAGTATCTTAGAAAAGGTCTGTAATTTGTGACTTCAGTTTTGTCACTTTTCTAGAAATGGGGATTTACAACTGCATATTTGAGTCTGTCAGGCACAGTTCCTTGTTGTAAGGATGCATTAAAAATTTGGCTAGGTACATCACTAACGTAGGCACAGCACTGTTTTAGTAAATTATTAGAGATATTATCTACCCCAGTGGCATAAGAATTCTTGTGGGAGATGAGTATTCTTTTAATTTCAGATGCGATGACAGGTCTAATGTGAATTTTACCTGTATGTTTGGGTATAATCTTTTGCATACAACTCAAAACTTCGTTAACAGAGCTCTTGCATTCTATTTGTTCTGAAACTGACAAGAAGTGGTTGTCGAAAATATTGGCTATGTTATCAGGATCGTATACTAGATTACCTCCATGTTTAATTTTGAGTTCTTCAGAAGTTCTTATGGTTTTCCCTGTCTCCCTTCTAACAATGTTCCAGATAGTCTTAATTTTGTTATGAGAGTTATCAATTTCTTAATCATAGTACAATGCTTTTGATTTTTGTATTACCTTGTTTAGTATCTTACAGTACATTTTGTAATGGTTAGTTTTCGTAATGTCCTTATACATTCTAGTTAGTAGTAGTAGTAGTAGTAGTAGTAGTAGTAGTAGCTTTATTCATCTGTAAATCTCTTTTTACAAGGATATAAGACATGTCAAAGTATTTACAAATTTAGATCAATTTAAAATAAGCTAATTCGTATACACATATATTTACAGACTCCTAGTTAGAGACAATCATTAGATTTACTCCTGGTATATAGTAAATTTTTTACAAATAACTTATTAAAAAATGTAATGCCACATTGTTCACTCATATCTCACTACAGTCACTGCACATACTATACACACATTGTTTTATTTCACTCATTACACACACACACACACACACACACACACACACACACACACACACACACACACACACTGGCGATCTCTGGATCATTTTCTGTACTGTAACTTCCCATTTGCTATCCTGAAAAACTGAGTGAGCATCCCTCCATAATGAGTGAGATGTTGAGCTCAGAAAGAGGAAGAGGTGTTAGTAATGTGTTACGCATAGCTTGGGGGTAAGTATTTCTAGAAAGGAAAAAAGAAGGGAAAAAACATAAAGTGAAGGTGTTATGAGGAATGTTGGATATTTCATAATCATTATTATTATTATTTATTTGTATAACATTTTTTATCAAACCCCTACTCTGTTTTAGCTAAGTAATCCTTCAATGTATAAAATTTATTGCATGACATTTACTTTTTAGCTGCCTTTTTAAATAAGTGTATTTTTGCAATTTTTTAATCTCTTTTGGTAATTTATTGTACAGTTTTATTCCTTGGTAGAAAATGCTGTTTTGAGTTTTATGTTTATTTTTTTCTTGGTAAATGTAAGTTGAGTCTATCTCTTGTTGCATGGTCATGGACAGAGCTGTTTGTGCAGTAATTACCAATGTTATTTTTGATGTGTACAACTGATTGGTAAATGTATTCACATGGAGCATCCATGGAAATCCTCAGTGTTCTGAACAGATCTTTACAATGAGCTCAACTACAATGTTTGGTTATTATTCTTATGGCTCTTTTCTGGAGTTTCAAAATTGTGTTCATATTTTGTGCATTTGTTCCCAAAAAAAGAATGCCATAGCTAAGAATTGAGTGTGCATATGAATAATATGTGACTAAAAGACACTGCATGTTACACACTGATGATATGATTCTAAGGACATAACATGCTGATGACATTCTGTTTGCAAGTACCTTTGTGTGTTCACTCCACTTCAACTGAGAATCAATGTAAAGTTCCCTCTTTGTTTTACATGATTGTTTAATTCACTTTGTGATCCAGGGTTTGTTCTGTGATGTACCAGTTTTACTTCTAACAAACCTTTTTGGGAATACCTCTTCAAATAAGGCTGAGAACTCACTTTTGAATATATTAAATTTGGCATTAACATCATCCACCCTGTATACTGGGCTCCAGGTTATCTGTTGCAGTTTGTGTTTAAAGACTTCAAGTGAATCACTAATCGTTATCCTAATACACTGCTGGAAATTGAAATAAGAACACCGTGAATTCATTGTCCCAGGAAGGGGAAACTTTATTGACACATTCCTGGGGTCAGATACGTCACATGATCACACTGACAGAACCACAGGCACATAGACACAGGCAACAGAGCATGCACAATGTCGGCACTAGTACAGTGTATATCCACCTTTCGCGGCAATGCAGGCTGCTATTCTCCCATGGAGACGATCGTAGAGATGCTGGATGTAGTCCTGTGGAACGGCTTGCCATGCCATTTCCACCTGGCGCCTCAGTTGGACCAGCGTTCGTGCTGGACGTGCAGACCGCGTGAGACGACGCTTCATCCAGTCCCAAACATGCTCAATGGGGGACAGATCCGGAGATCTTGCTGGCCAGGGTAGTTGACTTACACCTTCTAGAGCACGTTGGGTGGCACGGGATACATGCGGACGTGCATTGTCCTGTTGGAACAGCAAGTTCCCTTGCCGGTCTAGGAATGGTAGAACGACGGGTTCGATGACGGTTTGGATGTACCGTGCACTATTCAGTGTCCCCTCGACGATCACTAGTGGTGTACGGCCAGTGTAGGAGATCGCTCCCCACACCATGATGCCGGGTGTTGGCCCTGTGTGCCTCGGTCGTATGCAGTCCTGATTGTGGCGCTCACCTGCACGGCGCCAAACATGCATACGACCATCATTGGCACCAAGGCAGAAGCGACTCTCATCGCTGAAGACGACACGTCTCCGTTCGTCCCTCCATTCACGCCTGTCGCGACACCACTGGAGGCGGGCTGCACGATGTTGGGGCGTGAGCGGAAGACGGCCTAACGGTGTGCGGGACCATAGCCCAGCTTCATGGAGACGGTTGCGAATGGTCCTCGCCAATACCCCAGGAGCAACAGTGTCCCTAATTTGCTGGGAAGTGGCGGTGCGGTCCCCTACGGCACTGCGTAGGATCCTACAGTCCTGGCGTGCATCCGTGCGTCGCTGCGGTCCGGTCCCAGGTCGACGGGCACGTGCACCTTCCGCCGACCACTGGCGACAACATCGATGTACTGTGGAGACCTCACGCCCCACGTGTTGAGCAATTCGGCGGTACGTCCACCCGGCCTCCCGCATGCCCACTATACGCCCTCGCTCAAAGTCCGTCAACTGCACATACGGTTCACGTCCACGCTGTCGCGGCATGCTACCAGTGTTAAAGACTGCGATGGAGCTCCGTATGCCACGGCAAACTGGCTGACACTGACGGCGGCGGTGCACAAATGCTGCGCAGCTAGCGCCATTCGACGGCCAACACCGCGGTTCCTGGTGTGTCCGCTGTGCCGTGCGTGTGATCATTGCTTGTACAGCCCTCTCGCAGTGTCCGGAGCAAGTATGGTGGGTCTGACACACCGGTGTCAATGTGTTCTTTTTTCCATTTCCAGGAGTGTAGATTTCCAGGTGGAGATTAGTTTCTTGAGGGGTGTGCTGCCATACAGAGTGAGGAGCTGTCCATCATGGTCAGACAGTTCTGGGGTTCTGTGCAGCTGTTGTGGCAGATGGCTACATTGAGGTGAATGTAGTGGCATGGGAATCGGGGAAGTAAATGGGTCTCTTCCATGGTACTGCAGATTATGTTCAAGGGATTGGAAAGTAGCAGAACAGGAAAGGAGGATTAGAGCCTTTGAGGCTGAACTGGATAGTGCTAAGGAGGAACTGATGAGGTTAGGGGGGGAGGAGGGTGAAGACAGGTGGGAAGTGGTAGCAAGGAACAGGGGCCACATAAAGAGAACAGTATCAGACAGTTTCATCATTGGCACAAACAATAGATTTGCCTTGCCACCTCAGTCAGCTAAGGAAGAGGCTCAAGTAGATGCAAGTCTAGTCAGCACTCAACAGACTTTCACTAGGAAACCAACTGTTGCAAAAAAGTACAAAGTAGGAGGAAAGTTCTGTTGCTAGGTAGTAGCCATGGAAGAGGTGTGGGCCAGTTTTTGCAGGAAAAATTAGGTAAAAGGTACCAGGTCACAAGTATTTTCAAGCCCAATGCATGTCTTACCCAAGTGATAGAGGATGTAGGATCATTGTGCAAAGGTTGGGATCAGGCCTACAATATTGAGTGTGACCTGGTAAAAATAGCATCTGCAACAAACCATACAAATCTTGGCTTGGTTCCTGCTTTTCATGCAGTATGACTGGCCCCATTTGAACAGCTCTGTCAGGAGGGTCAATATGGAGCCAAATAAGTTGCTTCGGGCGGCTACTTTGTCAAGCATAGGTTTGGTTCCTGTTGATTGTATTGGTAGGTGGGACTTCACAAGACATGGCCTGCATCTAATAGGAAAGGGAAGGGTAAACTGGCTGGGATAATAGCAAAATCTTTAAGGGAGGGCACTGAAACTCATGGGAGTACTTTTTTAGGCTAAGATCAGTATCCAGTCATCCTACATTGATTGAAATTAAGCTTAATGAAAAGTTCAGACAGGCAGGTGCTAGTGATGTGAAAATATCACAAGATTCTCATAACAGTACAGTGAAAAATAATGTTAGTATGTCACAAGATTCACATAAAAGCACAATAAAAAATAATGTTAATATATTGCATCAGAATATCAGGGGATTAAAAAACAAAGTAGATTAGCTTCTTGTTTGTATACAAGATTTAGAAACTGAGGGTGGAATAGATGTACTATGCCTATCTGAACATCATATAGTCACCGGTATGGAAATGGTAAATGTAGGTGGATATAAGCTTTCAGCACATGTAGGTAGAGACACCATGGAGAGAGGAGGAGTCGCCATATATGTTAAAAATCAGTCATAGTGTGAAAAATTTGGAAACTAAAAAATTTTGCGTAGAGGGACACATAGAAGCATGTGCATGTGAGCTTAAACTAAATAAAGGCACTTTTATAATTGTAGCTGTGTGTAGGTCCCCATTGGGAAATTTTCAACTATTTTTGAAAAACTTGGATTCTTTGTTGTGCTACCTGTCAGACAGAGGAAAGCAAATTATTGTTTGTGGGGATTTCAACATAGATTTTCTGAAAGAGTCAGATAGAAAACTTGACCTTGAAGTATTCCTTGGTTCTTTCAATTTGACATCAGTTATTGATTTTTCTACCCGGGTGGTACAGGAAAGCAGCACACTGATAGATAACGTTTTCATAGACCAAGATAAATTCAATCAAATAAAAACTTTTCCTGTTAAGAATGGTCTGTCTGATAACGATGCACGGCTAGTTAAAGTATATGATATAGCTCCATACAGTAATGCAAAACAGTCCTCCAAAATAGTGCGTTCCATTAACGATTTAACACTTCAAAATTTTAGGGAAAGCTTGCAACAGTTAGACTGGGATGAGGAGTGCAGGGAACATGATGCTAATTTAAAATTTAACCTATTTCATGATACCTTTGTGAGTATATTTGAAAACAGATTCCCTAAGAAAACAGTGAAATATAATTGTAAGAAATCATATAAAAAAGCCATGGCTTACTAAAGGGATAAAAATATCTTGTAAACAGAAAAGGGAAATGTATCTTATAGCTAGGAGGAGTAATGGTCCCAAAATAATGAAACATTATAAAAACTACTGCACTGTATTAAGGAAAGTTATTAAAAAGTCCAGAAATATGTGCATTATGTCTGAGATTAGCACATCTTATAATAAAATTAAAGCAAGCACATCTTATAATAAAATTAAAGCAATTTGGAATATTGTGAAAAGGGAAACAGGGCAACCGAGAGCACAGGAAGGTTGTATTTTTATCAAACACAATGAAAAGTTTGTTAAAAAGAAGTCAGAAGTAGAAAACATTTTTAACAATCATTTTTTAAGTGTTGTAGAGAAAATAGGTTCCAGCTATTCATTAGAAAATGCAAGGCAGTATATGGAAGAGGCAGTGCCTATGCAATTTGATAAAATTGAAATGCAACCCGCCTCTCCTACTGAAATTAGGAAAATAATAAATTCACTCAAAAGTAAAAGCTCATATGGAATTGATGGCATTTCCAACAGAGTACTAAAAGCTTGTTCCCAACAAATAAGTAGGATTCTAAGCCACATTTGTAGTAACTCACTGAAACAGGGAAATTTTTCAAGTTAGACTGAAATATGGTATAGTTAAACCATTGCATAAAAAAGGGATTAGATCTGATGCAAACAACTACTGCCCAATCTCACTTCTGACAGCTTTATCCAAAATTCTTGAAAAAGTAATGTATTCAAGAGTAGCATCACATATTTGTAAAAATGAAGTACTAACAAAAATGTCAGTTTGGTTTTCAGAAAGGCTTTTCAACAGAAAATGCTATATATGCTTTCACTGATCAATTATTAAATGCAATGAGTAAACAAACATCACACACTGGGATATTTTGTGATCTCTCAAAGGCTTTTGATTGTGTGAATCATGAAATTCTTCTAGATAAGCTTAAGTATTGTGGTATGAGTCGGACAGTGCACAAATGGTTTAATTCATACTTAACTGAAAGAATGCAGAAGGTTGAAATTAACAGTACAGATAGTCTACAAAAATCAGCTGAGTCCTCTAACGGAGGAGGTATCAAGAATGCTGCCCCACAGGATTCAGTCTTGGGTCCCTTATAGTTCTTAATATATATTAATGACTTGCCACTCTGTATTCATGAAGATGCAAAGTTAGTTCTTTTTGCTGATGATACAAGTATAGCAATCACACCCAAGAAGCAAGAATCAGCTGAGGAAATTGCAAATAATGTCTTTCAAAAAATTATTAAATGGTTCTCTGCAAATAGACTCTGACTAAATTTTGAGAAAACACAGTTTATACAATTCTGTACAGTAAATGGCATAACACCATTGATAAATATAGACTATGAACAGAAGTCTGTTGCTAAGGTAGAATATTCAAAATTTCTGGGTGTGTGCATTTATGAGAAATTGAATTGGAAGAAACACATGGATGATGAGCTGAAACGATTAGGTTCAGCTACTTATGCTATTAGGGTTGTTGCGAATTTTAGTGATAAACATGTCACTAAATTAGCCTACTATGCCTATTTTCATTCACTGCTTTCATATGGCATCATATTTTGGGGCAATTCATCATTAACAGAGAAAATATTCATTGCACAAAAGCATGTAATCAGAATAATAGCTGGAGCCCAAGATCACCTTGCAGGCATTTATTTAAGGAACTCGGGATATTCACAGTACCTTCGCAGTACATATATTCACTTACAAAATTTGTCATTAATAACCCATCCCAATTCAAAAATAACAGCAAAGTGCATAGCTGCAACACTAGAAGAAAGGATGATATCCACTGTTCTCAATTAAATCTCACGTTGGCACAGAAAGGGGTGAATTATGCTGCCACAAAAATCTTGGGTCATTTGCCAAATAGTATTAAAAGTCTGACAGACAGACAACCAACATTTAAAAGCAAATTACAAGAATTTCTGAATGACAATTCCTTGTACTAAATAGATGAACTCTTAGATATGAAGTAGTAACTGTAAAAAATTAATTTATTAATTATTTTGTGTAAAGAAAACTTATGTTAAAGTGACATGTTCCACATCATTACAAAATGTCGTATTCATGATCTATGGAACAAGGATTAATGAATGAATGAACAGACCAGTCAAGATAGGGATGACAGTGAAACAATGGTGCCTACTTAAATCTATAAAAATATTATCTATCAAAGACTGACTCTCAGGTGTGATTCTGGTGGAAAAGTCAACTACTGGAATAAGATTATATGAATTCATCAGATGCTGGAGCTCTACTTTCTTGTTGTTTTCAGTTAAAAAGTCTACATTAAAATCTCCAAGAATGATTATTTCCTTATTTTTAAAAAATGAAGTAGATAACAACAATTATATTTGCACGAGAGAGGCCCTAAAGTTAGTTCCAGGTACCCTGTAAATTGCCACTACTATTACTGGGGAGCCATCTACTGTAACTTCTATTGCACAGGCTTCAAATAGTTGTTCAGTATACAACTATAGATCTCAATAAGACATTATTTTTAACAAAAATAGCTACACCACCTCTTTCCTTGTTGTCTCTAGAGTAGTAGCCTGCAATGTTGTAGTTAGAATCTAAATTTAATAAGATAATGCCTTTTGTGATATGATGTTTTGTAAAGCATAATATTTGAGCATTGTTTATACAATTTTTGTCATTTATATTTACTGACAGCTGATCTACTTTGCTGCTATGTCTCCTAATGTTTTGATGAAAGATGGGCAGGTTAGACTTGTTTGTAGAGGTGTCACTTATCTTGGGTGCTTCTTGTTCTTTGTATCAGTAATTAAAAAATCTTTCGGATGTAGTGGGTGTACTACTTTCCGTCTGCTTGCTGTTCCATGTGCAATCTGCTTGGCTGTTGTGTTTTCTTCTGTTGTTGGTGAAACTTCTTTTGCTTCTTTTACTTCTACAGGTGACGTTATGCGTAAAAAATTCATGGTGTATTTGTTGAGTACGGCTTCTGCTTCTTGGTGAGGATCAAGTGGTGAAGTTACTTTTGGAGCTTGCAAAGTTTGTGCTTCATTCACCACCGCCATTTTTGGCGTGACCATTTCATAATTTGAGGCTGTGTTATGATTTGATTGTTTGTTTCTGGCCTACTGGGTTTAAACCACTTCGTAATTTGCAACTGATTGGGGGCTTTACTGTTTGCTGCTTGCCAAAAACGGTTTGTAATTTGCCTTGTCCTGGTTTCTTCATTGTCAAGCGAGATACTAGTAAATATTTTACCACCAAGAACCTCTTTTCCTGATGCATTTAAACGATGGCCGTGAGCTGTGTAGAACCTTTGCTCTAAAATGTTTCTGCCTATAACATCAACATTCTGGAAATGAGTACATATTTCCGTGAAACTCTTGTTAGTGACACTAATTTCGCAGTTCGGTAAGTCATGACGTTGTGGGACATTCACAAAGAGAACATTTGTATGAGTTAAATTATTTAGACAATTTCTCACTTCTGTGATAGCCTTGTATGATTCATTTCTATAAGCTTCATCAGCTCCTCCGAGCAAAACAACAAAGTCATCCTTAGTCAAACTAGTTACTTCATTAGATTTTGTTAGGTTTGTTGGTTCTTGTAATGGGGCCCCAGGCTTCATGAATCCAGATGCTCTGAAGTTGTATTTTTCTGTTAACACTGCAGAAATTCCCTTGGTGTGACTGTCCCCTAATACACAAATCTCACGTTTCCCAATTTTCGCACACGGGGGATCAATTAGTAATGGTCTGTTTACTTTTTGCGATTCATTTCCAAACTTTTTAGTTCCGACTGAAGATTTCAATGAATCTTCACCAGTGTGCACAATAAAGTTTTAATGCACTTGTGATTGACTGTTTTTAAGCACTCAAGTTTCACTGTTTTTATACATGTAAGTTTCAATTAGCAATGGTCTGTTTACTTCTTGTGATTCATTTCCACAACTTTACGGCTCCCACTGGTGTGTTCAACGAATCTTCAATAGCTTGTACAATAAAGTTTTTATGCACTTGTGATTGAATGTTTTTAAGGACTAAAGTTTCACTGTTTTTACACACGAAAGTTTCAGTGTTATTTTGAGATGGCACTTCCTGGGAACAGTTTTCTTCCGTTTTCCACCTGTTTCCTCATGACGAATCTTCTTTGTTCATCAGTGTCTCACATATTCAGGATTGAAGTTTCTATATGTCCGTTTTTAAAGCACCGATTATAAATTGTAAACTGGATATATGTTCATTAAGCCTTGAAATTACGTTCTTACAATTTACACACGTTTTCTTTTTACCACCAAAATTTACTTTTTTCTGTGGAGAAGCATGATTTACTTTTACACTCAATACCACCTTGAAATTAAGGAGTTAAGGTTACTGTTGCTGTCCCCTTCCCCTGTAATAATACTATATGGCCTTTGTCAAGACATTTGAGAGCCTAAATGACAGCTGATGTTGTGAAGGCCAACACTTGCTTAAAAATGGTAGTTACTAGGTTTTCACTACTAATTCAGACATATCTGGCCCAGACTGCTCCTTAGCTGAAGGACTTTCTTGGTCTTTTTAACCTTCTGACATGAACTTTTTACCTGTCTTATCCCACTGTTCCAGAACTGCTGTGGCTTTTTTCACAGTCTTCAGTGTGATAAAGCTGTTGCAGCAGACTTACGATGTCTCTTAAATCATGTACTAAATTGACAGGTTTGTCATTGGCTCAATCTTTTACCCTATACCTAAGATTATTGCTACCAGCTGCAGTGCTCAAATGTTTTAATTCTTCTTGTACTACTGCCCCAGCAGCTTTGAGTTTCAGTATCGGCTGCTACTTCTTGATAATGGTGGAATAACTGCTGCAAATACTGCAGCACCAAAGGCCAGCCGCATCTCCTTCCTAGAAGGTTTACCTCAGTGTACCCTGCATGTAAAAAAATTGACAATCTTTACATTAGCAACCCCTTTTCACAAACAAACATGAGTGGCTTTTGAGCTTGGCATGTTTTGCTACATTCAAAATATGATTTTTGCATTGTGGCATTGATTTCTGTATTTTATTTCCCCAAGTATACGAGGTGGAATCCAAAATTTTTGGGACTGGTGCTGCCATCTGGAAAGTAGTAGTAGTAGATATTTGCACCGCTATGTGGCGAAAGCTGCATGTCTGATGAGTCAGTGAGCAGAGTGGCGTTCAGCTGGGAGGACGTGTTGCGTGTCCACAGTGATTTTCTCTGTGTTTGGTGTGTGGTGATTTTATGATGGATCCGTGAACAGAACAGCGAATGTGTATAAAATTCTGTGCAAATCTCGGGAAAAGTGGTATGGAGACCCTTGCACTGATTCAACAAGTGTTTGAGGGACAGAACATGAGCTGTATGCATGTGTTTGAATGGCATGCTCGGTTCAGGGCCGGCCGTATAGACGTTGAAGATGATGCTCACACTGGAAGGCCCATTAGCCACACAACGCCAGACATTGTTGCCAAACTTCAACAATTGGTTCGTTTGGATCAACGTTGAACCACTGAAGACCTTGCGGATGAAGTGGGTATTGGATATGGGACATGTCAATGAATGTTGAATTGGGCATGCATCGTGTCACCGCAAAATTTGTACCAAGGATCTTGACTGCCGATCAGAAGGCACAGCATGCTTAAGTGTGCACGGACCTTCGTCAGACCACATCTGATGATCCAACCTTCTTGCCATGGGTTATCACTGGCGATGAGAGCTGGATTTACGGTTATGACCTAGAGACAAAGCAACAATCGTCCCAGTGGAAGAGAGCAGGCTCTCCAAGACCCAAAAAAGTGAGGCAAGTGAAGAGCAAAGTTAAGAGCATGATTATTGTTTTATTTGATACCAAGGGAATTGTGCAAAAGAATTCATTCTACCCAACCAAATAGTAAATTCCACATACTACAGTGATGTTTTGCGATGGCTCTGTGAAAATGTGTGGCGATGATCGCCCGAACTTTGGCATCAAGGGAACTGGCTGCTGTATCACGACAATGCGCCCTGTCACACATCCTTGCTCACCAGGACCTTTTTGGCAAAAAACAACATGGCGGTTCTACGCTACCCACCGTACTCACCATATTTGGCACCTTGCGACTTTGCGCTATTCCCAAAACTGAAACTCAAGTTGAAGGGCCATCGGTTCGACACTCTAGAGAGGATTCAAGAAGCATCACTGGCAGTGATAAACACCCTGAAAGAACAGGACTTCCAGAAAATGTTTGATCAGTGGCAGAAGCATTGGGACCATTGTGTACTTGTGGATGGGAACTACATCGAGGGTGACGGTGACCATTAGTCCAAAGATAAGGTTTTCAACAGGTGGCAGCACCAGTCCTGAAAATTTTGGATAGCACCTCTTATATGTGGCTACTTCAGCTGTAAGCAACAAGGATGCAAGAATGGTTTACATTCTTGTGAGGAAATTATGTTGTCCTTACAGCTTAATGATATTTACCTTACATTGCTCGGAGCTTGCATAATGATGTAGTACATACAAAACATTGACATTTGAAGTACCTCATTACAATTAGACTATTAAGTCTCACTTTATTATGAGTGAATGCTTTTTTCTATTGAAGTAAAATTGATGACCCATTTTTGTTGTTGATCATTTAATGTCTTTATTATTCTTTCCATATCTATGACACTTCATTTATCTTTTATCTTCAGGAAGTACACACTAATTAATGTCTCCCAGACACAATTCCCTTACTTAAATTAAGGATCTCATAGATTTTGGCAATATCTGAGCAGTTTGACAGGTTTTAGTTTTGCGGATTAGATTAGATTAGATTAATACTTGTTCCATAGATCATGAATACGATACTTCATAATGATGTGGAATGTGTCAGGTTAATAAAAGATATCCGTACAAGATATTAAATTACACAAAATTGCATGACACTAATGTTTAAGTTGTTGGGTTTTTTTCCCCTTAATTTATATCTAAAAATTCAGCCAATGAGTAGAAGGAGTTGCCATCTAGAAATTCTTTTAATTTATTTTTAAATGTTAGTTGGCTATCTATCAGGCTTTTGATGCTGTTTGGTAGGTGACCAAAGACTTTTGTGGCAGCATAATTTACCCCTTTCTGTGCCAAAGTCAGATTTAACCCTGCATAGTGAAGATCATCCTTTCTCCTGGTGTTATAGCTATGCACACTGCTATTGCTTTTGAACTGGGTTGGATTATTAACAACAAATTTCATAAGTGAATATATATACTGTGAGGTTACTGTGAGGATCCCTAGATCCTTAAATAGATGTCTGCAGGATGACTGTGGGTGGGTTCCAGCAATTATTCTGATTACACATTTTTGAGCAATGAATACTTTTCTACTCAATGATGAATTACCCCAGAATATGATGCCATACGAAATCAGTGAATGAAAGTAGGCATAGTAAGCTAATTTACTGAGATTCTTATCACCAAAATTTGCAACAACCCTAATAGCATACATAGCTGAACTCAGACGTTTCAGCAGACCATCAATGTGTTGCTTCCAGTTTAACCTCTCATCAATGGACACACGTAAAAACTCTTAAAATTCTGCCTTAGCTACAGACTTCTGTTCAAAGTCTATATTTATTACTGGAGTTGTGCCATTTACTGTACGGAAATGTATATACTGTGTTTTACCAAAATTTAAAGAGAGTCCGTTTGCTGAGAACCACTTAATAATTTTGTGAAAAACATCATTTACAATTACATCACTTAGTTCTTGGTTTTTGGATGTTATTACTATACTTGTATCATCAGCAAAAAGAACTAACTTTGCCTCTTCATCAATGTGGAATGGTAAGTCATTAATGTAATCAAGAACAGTAAAGGACCTACAGGGTGTTTCAAAAATGACCGGTATATTTGAAACGGCAATACAAACTAAACGAGCAGCGATAGAAATACACCGTTTGTTGCAATATGCTTGGGACAACAGTACATTTTCAGGCAGACAAACTTTCGAAATTACAGTAGTTACAATTGTCAACAACAGATGGCGCTGCGGTTTGGGAAACTCTATAGTACGATATTTTCCACATATCCACCATGCGTAGCAATAATATGGCGTAGTCTCTGAATGAAATTAACCGAAACCTTTGACAACGTGTCTGGCAGAATGGCTTCACATGCAGATGAGATGTACTGCTTCAACTGTTCAATTGTTTCTGGATTCTGGCGGTACACCTGGTCTTTCAAGTGTCCCCACAGAAAGAAGTCACAGGGGTTCATGTCTGGCGAATAGGGAGGCCAATCCACACCACCTCCTGTATGTTTCGGATAGCCCAAAGCAATCACACAATCATCGAAATATTCATTCAGGAAATTAAAGACGTCGGCCGTGCGATGTGGCCAGGCACCATCTTGCATAAACCACGAGGTGTTCGCAGTGTCGTCTAAGGCAGTTTGTACCGCCACAAATTCACAAAGGATGTCCAGATAGGGTGATGCAGTAATCGTTTCGGATCTGAAAAATGGGCCAATGATTCCTTTGGAAGAAATGGCGGCCCAGACCAGTACTTTTTGAGGATGCAGGGACGATGGGACTGCAACATGGGGCTTTTCAGTTCCCCATATGCGCCAGTTCTGTTTATTGACGAAGCCGTCCAGGTAAAAATAAGCTTCATCAGTAAACCAAATGCTGCCCACATGCATATTGCCGTCATCAATCCTGTGCACTATATCGTTAGCGAATGTCTCTCGTGCAGCAATGGTAGCGGCGCTGAGGGGTTGCCGCGTTTGAATTTTGTATGGATAGAGGTGTAAACTCTGGCGCATGAGACGATATGTGGACGTTGGCGTCATTTGGACCGCAGCTGCAACACGGCGAACGGAAACCCGAGGCCGCTGTTGGATCACCTGCTGCACTAGCTGTGCGTTGCCCTCTGTGGTTGCCATACGCGGTCGCCCTACCTTTCCAGCATGTTCATCCGTCACGTTCCCAGTCCGTTGAAATTTTGCAAACAGATCCTTTATTGTATCGCTTTTCGGTCCTTTGGTTACATTAAACATCCGTTGAAAACTTCGTCTTGTTGCAACAACACTGTGTTCTAGGCGGTGGAATTCCAACACCAGAAAAATCCTCTGTTCTAAGGAATAAACCATGTTGTCCACAGCACACTTGCACGTTGTGAACATCACACGCTTACAGCAGAAAGACGACGTACAGAATGGCGCACCCACAGACTGCGTTGTCATCTATATCTTTCACATCACTTGCAGCGCCATCTGTTGTTGAAAATTGTAATTACTGTAATTTCGAAAGTTTGTCCGCCTGAAAATGTACTGTTGTCCCAAGCATATTGCAACAAACGGTGTATTTCTATCGCTGCTCGTTTAGTTTTTATTGCCATTTCAAATATACCGGTCATTTTTGAAACACCCTGTAAGACCGAACCCTGTGGGACCCTGTACTTGATAGCCCCCCAGTTTGAGGAATCAGCTGTTCTTTTAACATTACTTGAAAGAGATGTTTCTACTACAAGTGTTCCTACCTAAGATATTTTGCTTACTCTAACATTCTTGTGATAGTTTGCAATGCTTATTAAAATACTCTGGGCTATTATGCTATGGTCAGATGAATTCTTGTTGCAACTTCTTCCCTTCTACAAAGGACATCTTCAAGGAAGGTTCTAGTTTCTTTGAATAGCTGATGTACAACCTGGCTTTGCTATTAACTTCAGTAAAATTAAATTTTTGCGTGCTCACACGCAAAGGCATGACATCAAATGTTTTGAAAACTTGAATGCAATTGGCCACTGTTGGCTGCTATCATGCACTATAGCCATCACCTCATGATAGAAGACTCATACACATTTATTCAGGACCAAAATCCAGATACCATTTAGTTTCACATCCAGCTCCTTCCATTTACAATTAATGGAGCGTTTAGTAATCCATACAGCCTTTATTTCACAGTATCCACTTGTGGCTGCCATCATCCAAGCCTTATTAAATTGAATATGGTGGTCTCCAGGCTGCAAAGTATGTTCTGCACAGCAAATTTACCAATTTCTCCCCTTCTACAGTTTTTTAACCATTATTTTAGTAGTACACATACATGTCTCTACACTCACGTAGCAAGTTGTAAATTCCTTCCCCCCCCCCCAGCAGATCATGAGCATTCTTGTGTGTCTTCAATTGTTGCTTTTTCTTTTGAGTGGGTTTTTTAGATTAAAGCAATATTCTATTTCAATAAGATGTTTTCTATATGGTCAATAATGATGTCAATGAATGGCAGGAAAACTTCAGATTTTGCAGGTGCCTGTACATTACTACGATCTTTTTGTGGCTGTTTTAATGCTCTTTGTCTCAGCAGACAAATATCCATTCTTCACAAACACATTGGTGAGATATTCCAATTCCACATCAAGTGCTCTGGTTCACTGATGTTCCTCACTCTGTCTGCTAATGTTTTACAACATACTGCTTTTGTCATGCATGGTAATTTGAACAAAGTATTGGTAATAGTGTGCATGGGTTTTTGGTATATCATGTGGCCAAACTACCATCTTCTGTCTTAAAGAAAGCAAGAAAATGCAATTTGTTGTCTACCTCCTACTCCATTGTGAACTGAATCTTTGGATCAATCTTATTGAGATGTTTATGTGAATGACCTAATTCCTCTCTGTCATATCTCTACAACACAAACATATCATACACATAACAGAACCATATATTTTGTTTTTTGTTGGAAATTCTTTGAATTTTTCCATAAAGAAATTTGCTTCCTCTGGGCTTAAGGCACTCCCCATATCCATGCCATCTGTCTGCTTGAAAAATTCTTCATTCTTTCAAGTATGAGTATGTGGTCACTTCTGCAATATCGGCAGAAAAATTTATTTCAGATGTATCAGCACTTCATTACGCAGATCCATGGTAAACAGTGATACTACATCAGAACTGACTAATATGCCCTCTGGCTGGACCTTATACAATTTAATTTACCGATAAAATGTGCTGAAATCTTGAGGTAAGAGACTGATCAACACACATGCAGTGGTAATAATGTTGTCAAGAACATGGCAGTCAAACAGGTGGATGGACAAAAGTCACTTGTGGTAGGTCTCAGCTGAATGTTTTCCTTACGAATTCTTAGCTACCCATAGAGTCTCTGTGGTAGCGCAGCTGAAGTGAACAAAACTTTCTGAGTGCTTCGTTCAATTGATGACCTTTTTATTAACAATGTGAAACTTCTAAAAAATTTGTCATTGTTTTCCTCACTCAGTTCCCTATATTTCTGTGGATCTAGGACGTCAGTAATCTTGCTAAAATACTTAGCCACATTCATAACTAGTGCTGCATTGTCCTTGTGAGTGGGGACAAAAATAATACTCTCATCCTCATACAGGTGTTTCATAGATTCATCTCATTCATTGTTACAATACTTTTTGGAAGCTTTGTGTGAGCTAATAGTGTTACTGCTTCTACAAGGATTTCTTCAGCTGTTATCATGTCCACACTACAAATGCGTACTTCAACACTGGATATAATTTCCACTGTGGGTACAACTCATGGACTAATGGCAGAATTTCTCTCCTTTGAAAGTACATATCTCTTATTGTCAGATAATGAACGTTCAGATAAATTCATAGCATTGCAAAAAGCTTGTCAATCCTGGTCATCTGATAACAATGTAGATTATCAAAGTCCTGTCTACAGACGTTGTCAATATACATTTCTCCTCAGTATCATGCAGTAATCTGTCAGTTTTATTCCAGTCACCATTATGCAGTTTGTTAGTGATAGTAATATGGAAAGACATGAACTTACGGTTGGAGCTTACCAAGTCCCAGTAGGTCTGTTGAATGCTTTGCATATCTGTAAAATGCATACATGTAAAATGGTGATAATATATCAAAGGGACAACTTTATCTTTTCAAAATCATGTAAGATATTTTCCAAAGCATTAAATGATCTCTCATAATTCATTGGTTGCTTTTTAAAGTAACATTCCTGCAGGATTATCTAAGGCTCTTTTTCGTGGTTGACTGTTGTACACCAATGCTACTGGGTACAATATTTGTCTGTGAATTGAGATTAGTAATTTTTATTATGAGGCACCTTGGTTATACGGATCATTCATACTCAAGAAATTGTTTATGCAGGAGAGTCATACAAACATACCATCATTTGACCATCAAACAGATTCCCATTTGGATGATATAGAAATAACCATCCCTGGTGTAGAGAAACAACTGAAGGAGTTGAAAACAAGTATGTCATCAGATCTGGGATGGAATCACAGTTCAGTTTTACTCTACAGTATTTGACCTTTACTTAGCTGGCATTTATTGTGAATCTCTCACCCTGCGCAAAGTCCCAAGTGACTGAAAAAAGTGCAGGTGATTCCTGTGTATAAGAAGGGCAAAAGAATGACACAAAAATTACAGAACAATATCTCTAACATCAGTTTGCTGCAGAACCCTTGAACATATTCTCAGCTTGAATATAATAAAATTTCTTGAGACCTAGAAGCTTATGTCCACATATCATCATGGCTTTAGAAAGCATCGCTCATGCAAAACTCAGCTTGCCCTTTTCTCACACATTGTACTCTGAACTATGGATGAAGGATAACAGGCAGATTCCACATTTACAGATCTACAAAAGCATTTGACATGGTGCTCCACTGCAGGCTTTTAAAGAAGGTATGAGTATATGGAATAGGTTTACATATATGTGAGTGGCTCAAAGACTTCTGAATTTAAAGAACACAGTATGTTGCCCTCAACAGTGAGTGTTCACAATGGTATTGTCAGGAGTGCCCAAGAGAAGTGTGATAGAACCGTTATTATTCTCTATATACGTAAATGATGGCAGACATAATGGGCAGCAGTCTGTGGTTGTTTGCTGTGATGTACGGAAAGGTGTCAAAGTTGAGTGACTGTAGGAGGATACAAGATGACTTAGACAAAATTTCTAGTTGGTGTAATGAATGGCAGCTAGCTCTAAATGTAGGAAAATGTAAGGTACTGCAGATGAGTGGGAAAAATAAACCTGTAATGTTTAGATAGAGCATTAGTTGTGTCCTGCTTGACACAGTCACATCATTTAAATATCTGGCCACAACATTGCAAAGTGGTATGAAATAGAACAGGCATGTGAGGCTGACTTCAGTTTATTGGGAAAATTCTAGGAAAGTGTGGTTTGCCTGTAAAGGAGACCACTAGTGCAACCTATTCTTCAGTACTGCTCAAGTGTTTGCGAACCCAGCCAGGTCAGGTTAAAGGAAGACATCAAAGCAATTTTGATGCAGGCTGCTAGATTTGTTACTGGTAGATTCAAACAACATGGAGGTGTTACAAAGATGCATTGGGAATCCCTGGAGGGAAGGCAACAATATTTTCGAGTAACACTATTGAGAAAACTCAGAAAACTGGCATTTGAAGCTGACTGCAGAATGATTTTCCGTTGACTCCAAAGTACATTTCACATAAGGACCACAAAGATAAGATACAAGAAATGATGGCTCATTTGGAGCCATATAGACAGTTGTTTTTCCCTTATTCTATTAGTGAATGGAGCAGAAAAGAAAATGATTAGTAGTGGTACAGAGTACCCTCCACCACACACTGTAAGGTGGGTTGCAGAGTATCAGTGTAGATATAGATTCTAATCACACCTCTCCACATCTGCATAAACATTATACATTTGGGGTACAGCAAATACACCATGTCATTGCAGGTGAGTGTTTCACTTCATTATCTATTCATTTCATTGACATGCAGCTCAAATGATGATGAGAATTTTTTAAAACATTTTCTATTGTTATTGCATTTGAGCAGGTATGCCAAGATGACCCCTCCCATGCCTTCCCCACCCTCCCCCCATCTTCCTTTGAAACACACAACTTGTGTAAGAGGATGGACTCATGGCAATAAATAACTAGTGGTGATGACCACCACACAGTTCAAGAACACTAGATTTGCTAAATCTTAATGCAGCTTGCTAGATGTTCAGATCTATGTTCACATGCTTTAACTGCTCTGTTAGTTGCATGTTACCTGGCTTATTTCCATATTATCTTGAAACTTCCTATAGATTAAAACTGGGTGCCAGACTGGGACTCAAACGTGGGAACTTTGCTTTTCTTGAGCAGGGGTTCTACCAAGTAAGCTACCCAAGCATAACTTAGCATCCATACTCATAGCTTTACTTTCAGTAGTACTTCATGTCCAACCTTCCAAACTTCATACAAATTCTCCTGCATAACTTGTTGGACTAGCACTCCGGGAAGAAAGGATACTGCTAAGACATGGCTTAGTCACAGCCTGGAGGATTGTTTCCTGAATGAATTTTCACTCTGTAGTGGAGTTTACATTGATATGAAACTTCCTGTTAGAAGAAAACTATGTGCCAGACTGGGACCCAAAGCTGGTACCTCTGTCTTTCACGAGCAAGTGCTGTTCCAACTTTGCTACCCTACCACAACTCAAGACCCACACTCAAAGCTTATGAGTGAAGCTCTTGAGACATGCTTGAATAGCTTAGTTGGTAGAGCACTTGTCCACGAAAGGCAAAGATCCCAGCTTCAAGTCCCACTGTGGCCCACAGTTCTAATCTGCCAGGGAGCAGTGCACATTCTGCTGTAGATTAAAAATTCATTCATGCTGTCTTGTTACCATACCAGAAGACCATCAGCTGGTTTATAAAAATAACACTTACTTTTTTTAGCACATCTACAAGATAACTGTTTAAATTACTTCACAGGATGTACATTTCTGTTCAAATTTCAGCAGTAGCTACATCTTCAAACCATATGTGTATGTGCGTTCAGCTGCATTTACTGTGTTGTCTAAGACAAACTCATATTGACATTTGATGCTTGTTAATTTATTCACAAGCCACTGAACTGTCACTACTTGATTCTCCTCAGCAAAACCTTCTCAGGTATCTCCTGCATTTTCTTAACAGCAGTGCAGGTACTGTGTACAAAATCAGTTACAATACATCTTCTGTTAATTAAATATTTTTGCTATAATTATTTCTCTAGATGTATTCACAAATACACATGGATTTCTATGCTACTGAAAGTTTTGTCACATTACTTCCTTACAAGGGTTATATATATATATATGCTCAGAGGTGTAACACATGATGGAAATAAGGTATTAATATTAGCAGTAACACCATTATATTTATAATGCAGGTGAAACAAGCAATCAAAGACCTGTATGAAAAAATGTGTGCACAAGAAGATATTGAAGAAACAGATAAAATTGTAGCTTCTGAGGAAAACCAGGACAAATTTGAACCAGAATATTATGAAAAACTGCTCACAGAAATAAAGGCTGCTATTAAGAGAGTAGAAAGAGTTTTGAAAATCAGCCTCAGTGAAGCACAATCTGCAGGTTTGAATGTTATAGCTTGATACTCTTTCTTCTTTTTAGCCCTGTACCTAAATTACTTATGCCAAGCAGGTTCTATAGTAACCAAACAAAATTTATTAACTAAGGAGATGTACATTTAATATTATTTTACTGAAATAAAACACTGCTATCAAGACTTAATTATGAGACTTTTGATAAAATAATATAACTAAAACTCTATGCCAAGACCTTTGATTCTGCGAATCATTCAGTACTTTTATGCAAATAAGAAACTTATGATGTAAGAGGATTGGTGCTAAATTTCTTAAATTCTAATTGGCCTTTACAAATGTCTGCTTGTGTCTGTATATGTGCGGATAGATATGTGTGTGTGTGTGTGTGTGCGAGTGTATACCTGTTTTTTTTTCCCCCCAAGGTAAGTCTTTCCGCTCCCGGGATTGGAATGACTCCTTACCCTCTCCCTTAAAACCCACATCCTTTCATCTTTCCCTCTCCTTCCCTCTTTCCTGACGAAGCAACCATTGGTTGCGAAAGCTAGAATTTCGTGTGTATGTTTGTGTTTGTTTGTGTGTGTATCGACCTGCCAGCACTTTCGTTCGGTAAGTCACATCATCATTGTTTTTAGATAGGCCTATATTTAAATTCTAATCTCTTAGATAGAAGACATTTCGCTAAACTATGCTATAAGAATGAAAGGAAGATTGTAACAGTAGACTCAACATACAATACTTAACTATGGGATCTCAAAGGGACATCATCTTGGGCCATTTTTGTTTCTTGTATACAGGATGTATCGTTAATTAATGGCACAAATGCTTACAGTTGAAAGTAGATGATAGTAGAAGCAAAAAAGTCTCAGTAAACATGGTCTCTAAAATGCGTACCTTAAGAACTATGAACACTTCTTCATCTGTGTTACTGTGGAACACATCTCCTCTACTGAACAAGAGCTCATATCTCTCAAGGTCTGTGTTTTAGAGCCCATGTTTACTGAGACTATTTTGCTTCCAGTATCATGTACTTTCAGTTGTATGCATTTATGTTATTAATTGTGATACACCCTGCACAGGGTGTGACAAATAGGTTTGCCCAAACTTCCAGGAAACATTCCTCACACATAGAGGAATAAAATACGTTATACAGATATGGGCCCAGAAATGCTTTATTCCCATGTTAGAGTTAATTTTATACTTCTCTGCATAATCACATTGTTCATGTGAGAGACAGAAGCAGAATGTACCAGTATTACAGGAAATGGTTTTTTGCATATAATGTTCAAAATGTCCTCTTGGTTAGATTAGTATGTACAGTATGTTGTGTTGTCATATGTATTCATCACAGACTTAGTTTCCTGTGCAGTGCAATGCAGGGGTATCCAGATGCGCAGTTGGCAGATGCCCATTTCCTGTGTGGGTTAGCTGATGGTAATGGACCTAGCTTACAGTAATGGACCTAGTGCTCAATGTTTTTATTAGGAGAGATTTCCAAAACAACAGTGCCCTGACAGGAGGATGTTGGAATCAATTAATCATAATCTTATGAAGCATGGGAAGTTTAAGCCTACTACTCATGACTGGGGGGAGGCCTAGAAGGATGAGGATGCCTCAACTGGAAGAGGAACTTCTCCATGCAGTTGATGACAACTCTTGTGCCAGCATAAGACAATTACTGCAACAAGCAGTGTTGACCACATGACTCTCTGGAGAGTGCTACATGAGAACCTGCTGTATCTGTACTTTGTACAGGGTGTACAGGTGCTATTAGTAGCTGAGTTTCATGCACAGGTACACTTATGTGAATGGTCCATTCAACAGCGTATCAACCCTCACTTTAGTGAATATGTGCTGTTCATGGATTAGACTTTGTTTCAAAGCAGATCATTACTGTGTTGAAGATATGTAGAAACTGATCTCTAACATGGAAATACATTTTTCCTGAGTTAATGTCCATATAGCATATCTTCTTCCTCTGTGTGTGAGGAATGTTTCCTGAAAGTTTGGCCATATCTTTTTGTTACTACCAATATATTAATGTTATAATATGGTCACAAAACTTGAAGTTAGTGAACTGTGTTGATGATACATTATTTATTAGCTGGGGCTATACAAAACAGATAGCTTTCCAAAACAGCAAAGAAAACACTGCTCTGATTGGAGAATATCTAATTATGAATAAAAGGATAGATTTCCAGAACGGATTTTCACTCTGAAGCAGAGAGTGTGCTGATATGAAACTTCCTGACAGATTAAAACTATGTGCCAGACCGAGACTTGAACTCGGGACTTTTGCCTTTCATGGGCAAGCTATCCAAGTACGGCTCACAAACCCTTACTCACAGCTTTATTTCCACCCGTACCTCATCTCCTACCTTCCAGAAGCTGTCCTGTGAAACTTGCACGAGTATCATTCCTGGAAGAAAGGATAATGTGGAGATATGGCTTAGCCACAGCCTGGGGGACTGCACCCAGAATGAATTTTCACTCTGTAGTGGAGTGTACACTTATATGAAACTTCCTGGCAGTTAGTAAAGAGCACTTACTCATGAAAGGCAAAGGTTACAAGTTTGACACTTGGTCCACCAGCACACAGTTTTAATCTTCCAGGAAGTTTCAAAAGGATAGTTTGCTACTCATCACATGATGGATGTGTTGAGCGGCAGTTAGCCCCAATGACAAAGATTGCTAGATATTATTCAGCTGTTTGATTAAGGCCTGTATCTGTTCAAATTCCATTACTCCATAGTCCTCACCAATCTAATCCTGCAAAAACACATAAATCAGTCTCAAACCTCCTTGCACTACATCTGCTCCCTCTGTAAAATGCTGTTGCTCTGTAATCACAAATTCATGCATCCCATCTCCCAAGTAGAAACATTTGTCCTCCATGAACTCAATTTGCCACTTCCTCACATGATATCCTACAAACCATGGATGGAGGGTAACTGTCAGATTCCATATTCCAGGCTTTCTGGAAAGTATTTGACATAGTGCCTGACTGAAGACTGATGACGAAGGTCCGAGCATACAGGTTAGGTTCCCAGATATGTGAGTGACTAAAAGACTTTTTCAATAATAGAACCCAGTATGCTGTTGTTGGCAGCGAGTGTTCATCAGAGACAAGGGTATCATCAGTAGTGCCCCAGGGAAGTGTGACAGCATCGCTGATATCTGTACTACTATATAAAGGCAAGTCATCATCACTTAATGTTGTAAACAAAAATCCCAGAAAAGGCTTCACCAATTTACTTTACATTTTTATGTGACACTCTAATAAATGTTTGGCCAGACATAGGGTACTTATTTAACATATGAAGAGCTTAGAACAAGTCTAGCCTAAGCCATAAGAAGTAAACTTTACATGAGAGCAAACTAAAGATTTAGAAAAATCTATAAATCATGTTAATAAGTTTTGATGACGTAAAAAATGCTTACATTAGTGTACAATCTGTTGAAAAATCAACAAACCACCTCATCAGTAGATGCACCTAGCTAAACTCAGTTGGTAACATGTGAAATCTCATTTTTCAAGACAGTGAGACAATGGACAGATTTTCATTAAAACCAAAAGTAATAAAGTAAATTCTGTATTATACTATGCCTCAAAAATGTGGTGTTTCCTTTCCTGCAGTCAGTTTTAAGCATGGTAGCAGGGTGTTTAAACCATTAGACAAATTGTTTCTCCCATGTACATTCTTTCTTCTTACATATTAATATGGCCTTTCCACTAAAACAAATCAAAGTACAACATTCAGTCAGAAAAATTGATAACAGGTGGATCACGAAGGGTATAGGAACATCATGTAAGACTAAGAGATCACTCTATGAGCAGAGCATTAAAACAGATGATATAAATTTCCACAATTATTTCAAATATTACAAGAAGATACTTCGTAAAGTAATATCTGAAGCAAAACGACTAGCAAATAAAGCATACATAAATAAGTCTAGTAACAAATGTAAAGCAATGTGGGATATTGTCACAAAAACTTTACAAACTGACATCAAACAAAAAAACACCGGAATATCTTCAGCACAATGGCCAACAAATAACGGACATCAAACATATCTGTGATACATTTAACAAACACTTTTCAGGAATAGCTAACAGCCTATCATTTGGTCATTCTTCACCAACAAAATCCTATCCTCCAAAATGTATAAGATTTGACAAATCAATTTTTCTAATACCTGCAACTTTGAAAGAGGTTCTGCTAACTATTAGGAATATGAAAAGTTCCCTCGCATCTGGCCTTGATGGTCTGCCTGCTTATGTAATAAAACAGGTTGCCAATGAAATAATACAACCACTCTGCAACATAATCAACTGCTCAATGAATACTGGCATTTTCCCTCAAACTCTCAAAACCTCCAAGATAGTTCCATTACACAAGAAAAGGGACAAACAAAGAAGTCAACAACTACTGACCCATATCCCTTCTCCCAACTGTGTCCAAAATAATTGAAAAAATTGTATATAACCATACAATGTCATTTCTTGTAAACAACTCCCTACTAACAGCACAGCAGTTTGGTTTTGGTAAAAATAAATCAATCAATGAGGCTCTCTTTTCGTTTACTGATGAGATAATAGAAGCATTTAATGAAAAACATTATGCTTCTGGACTTTTTATTGATCTGACAAAAGCATTTGATCTAATCAACCACACTACTACCGTATTTACTCGAATCTAAGCCGCACTCGAATCTAAGCCGCATCTGAAAAATGAGACTCGAAATCAAGGGAAAAAAAATTCCCGAATCTAAGCCACACCTGAAATTTGAGGCTCGAAATTCAAGGGGAGAGAAAAGTTTTAGGCTGCACCTCCAAATCGAAACAAAGTTGGTCCATTGTAATATGAGACACAATTTAGGTCGAATGAAAGACGATACAGCTACAATAGTTTGGTTCGAGTCGTAAGCTTAGCAGTTAAGCTTTACCAGGTAGCCATTGCTATGCGTCAGGCGCTCCGTCCATATTTATACGGGTACCCTTCCTTTTTCACATGCTTCGTCTGGTTTGAATCGATTGCTTATTTTGCTTTGATCTGATAAGTGCCGTTTTCTTTGTTGTAGGTGTTTACGTCACTCTAAGCTGAAAATGCATTACTGTACTGTGTCATGCATTGTTTGTCGCATTCTGATAGTGCGTGTTTACGGCCTGTCGCCGCCCGCGGAATGGCTTGCTTTTGTGCGCGCTACCGCCGCTTACAATTAAAAAAAGAGAGGAATTGTCTCATTAGCGAAACAATGGCAAGTGACTGCTACTTGTTGTCACTTACACTGCTGCTTTCTTTGATAATGATCAACAAGAACCAAATAATAGACTGCGTATGATAGAACATGTTCTGAACGAGAGTTAGGCAAAAATTTTTCTCCGTTTGAAAATCTTTGCGGCCGCTTCTTTAGTACATCAAATTCTGCACAGAAATTAGTCATTTTAGATTTAAAAATCTAGTCAGTTGCTGTGCTTCATTTCTGACTGTATCACTATTAGGCATAAGAATAATACGAATACAAACATGACACGATACGTATATTCTTCCGCGTTTGCTGTTGTCTCACTCTAGTTTCGTAGTTTATTAGGCAGACAGGATTTAAATGAGATAGCAGCAAACACGAAAGAATACATGGCAAAATGTTTATATTCGTATTATTCTTATGGTGAAGAGAATACTGCATGTGATTCACATTTCATCAGGTTCCTATTAGCAACAGTCTTGCCAGTCGGATTTTCGTAGTACATTGAAATTCTGCTACTTTCGAAAATGAACAATATGGAATTTGTATTTACTTCGTTGGATGATGTATGAAAATGCAGTGGTCGAAACTGGGGGCGGAGAAAAAAAAGCTCGTCTTCCACCTTTTTTTTTAATTTATTTACTGACGCAGAGGTTTTGGCGCCAGTATTTATCTCTGTGCCTACAAAGCATGCCTGTGTAGCGCTACATATATTCGACGGCAGAAGTTAGTTGTGGCGGCACCTACCAACATTTTTCAGAACTTCCGCTTGCTTTGCACTCGATTCTTGCTTTGCACTCAATTCTAAGCCGCAGGCAGTTTTTTGGATTACAAAAACCGGAAAAAAAGTGCGGCTTAGATTCGAGTAAATACGGTACTCCACAAACTGGATGCATATGGTATAAGAGGAGTCTGTAATGATTGGTTCCAGTCATATCTATCAGACAGAGGGCAGCTGGTAGAAATAGCAACAAAATGATGGAAGAACAGCCCATTCAGATATCATACCAGTCACATCAGGAGTCCCACAGGGTTCAACCTTAGGCCCCCTCCTCTTCCTTATCTTCATTAATGACCTCCCAGAACACCTACCCTCAACAGTAACTGTGTTATTCGACGGTGATACAAACCTCCTCTCTTGCAACATTTCTCCACAGCAGGTGAGAGCTGACCTAGTTGACAGTAGTGAAAGGCTCCTATACTGGCTCTATGAGAACAAACCCCTACTTAATATGAAAAAACGACTCATATGGTCTTCTGCGCATCAAACAACCATACAAAACATATGGAACCACTAATTATGGACAAGAAAGTTATTGAACAAGTCAGTGAGACTAAATTCTTAGGTCTCTGGATAGATAACACACTGCAGTGGAATATCCACAGAGAGAAACTACTGTGTAAACTGAGTAGCCTGTGCTATGCCTTCAGAATTCTTAGCCAAAGCTGTGATGTGACCACCATTAAAACTGTATACTTTGCACTAGTGAACTCAGTCCTCTCATATGGCATTCCTTTCTGGGGGGCAATAAATTATGAATTATCTGAAACTTTGTAATCCTACCCTTTTGCAGATTAAAACTGTGCAAAATACTGTCACTGAAGCTACTATTCTCACAGATCTAGCCACAGGAGTAGTCTCTCCTGCATCAATGAGCCCATCTGATTTACCTATTTATTTTAAGTGACTTCATTTCCTAATCAAGATTTTGTTAGTTATAGCAATAAATAGTGCTTGAGGACTGCGAGGGTGGGGGTGGGGGGAGGAAATGGACAGAGATGATGGGGCAGAATAGATATAAAGAGTGGGAAGGAGGAAATGGGCAGTCAGGGGAGGGAGGAAGAGGTGGAGGTGGAGAGGGATTTGGGGGGGGGGGGGAGGTGAGAAGATGGACACAGAGGGGAAAGGGGGGGAGCAGGAGATAAGGATGTGTATCCAGTTCATAAGGATGTATATCCAGTTCCCATACTTATTTAGCAATTTCAAAGCATTGCCGGGTTCACTAGTTCTCTACGTATGTAAATCACCTGATGGACAGGATGAGCAGTATCTTACGGCTATTTACCGATGACACTATGGTGTACGGGAGCACGTCATTATTGAGTGACTGTAGGAGGATACAAGATGACTTAACCGTATTTACTCGAATCTAAGCCGCACTCGAATCTAAGCCGCACCTGAAAAATGAGACTCGAAGTCAAGGAAAAAAAAAAAAAAAATTCCGGAATCTAAGCCGCACCTGAAATTTGGGACTCGAAATTCAAGGGAAGAGAAAAGTTTTAGGCAGCACCTCCAAATCGAAACAAAGTTGGTCCATTTTAATATGAGACACAATTTAGGTCGAATGAATGACAATACAGCTACAGTAGTTTGGTTCGAGTCGTAAGCTTAACACTTAAGCTTTACCAGGTAGCCATTGCTATACGTCAGGTGCTCCATCCGTATTTATACGGATACCCTTACTTTTTCACGTGCTTCGTCTGGTTTGAATCGATTGCTATATTTTGCTTTGATCTGGTAAGTGCCGTTCTCTTTGTTATAGGTGTTTACATCACTGAAATTGCGTTACTGTACTGTGTCATGCACTGTTTGTCGCATTCTGATCATGAGTGTTTATGGCCTGTCGCCGCTCGCGGCATTGCTTGCTTTTGTGCGCACTACCGCCGCTTACAATGGGGGAAAAAAAAAAGAGGGAATTGTCTCATTAGCGAAACAATGGCAAGAAACTGCTATTTGTTGTTACTTACACTGCTGCTTACTTTGATAATGATCAACAAGAACCAAATAATAGACTGCGTATGAGAAGATGTTCTGAACGAGAGTTTAGCGAAAATTTTTCTGCATTTGAAAATCTTTGCAGACGCCTCTTTAGTACATTACACTCATGGAGGTAATTATTCTTACCTCCATGATTACACTCTGCACAGAAATTAGAGTCATCTTAGATTTAAAAAATCTAGTCAATTGCCGTGCTTCATTTCTGACTGTATCACTATTAGGCATAAGAATAATATGAATATAAACATGACATGATATGTATATTCTTCCGTGTTTGCTGTTGTTTCACTCTAGTTTCGTAGCTTATTAGGCAGACAGAATGTAAATGAGATAGCAGCAGACACGAAAGAATACACGGCAAAATGTTTATATTCGTATTATTCTTATGGTAAAGAGAATACTGCATGTGATTCACAATTCATAAAAGTTCCTATTAGCAACCATCTCTTCTCACAGGTAAGAAAAAATTCAGAATGTAGAGTTGGCCATATTTACAAAAACCCCAAACAGTCCTGCCAGTCAGATTTTCGTAGTACACTGAAATGCTGCTACATTCGAAGGTGAACAATTCGGAATTTGTATTTACTTCGTTGGACAATGTATGAAAATGTAGTGGTCGAAACTCGGGGCAGAGAAAAAAAGCTTGTCTTCCATCTTTTTTTTTTTTAATTTATTTACTGACGCAGAGGTTTTGGCGCCAGTATTTATCTTTGTGCCTGCAAAGCAAGTCTGTGTAGCGCTACATATATTCAACAGCAGAAGTTAGTTGTGGCGGCATCTACCAACATTTTTCAGAACTTCCACTTACTATGCACTCGATTCTAAGCCGCAGACGGTTTTTTGGATTACAAAAACCGGAAAAAAGTGCGGCTTAGATTCGAGTAAATACGGGAGACAGAATTTCTGGTAGGTGTGATGAATGGCTCAAAATGTAGAAAAATGTAAGTTAATGGAGATTAGTAGGAAAAATAATCCTGTAACATTTGAATACAGCATTATTAGGGTGATGCTTGACATACTCACAGTGATTAGATATCTGTGCATAATGTTGTAAAGCAATGTGAAATTGAATCAGCATGTCAGATTGGTCGTAGGGAAGGCAAATGCTTGACTCCTGTTTATTGAGAGAATTTTGGGAAGGTCTAGGTCATCCACAAAGCAGATGGTATATAGAACACTGCTGAGACCCATTCATGATTTCTGCTTGAGTGTTTGGGATCCCCACCAGGTCAGGTGAAAGGAAGACATCAAAGCATTCAGAGGTGTGCTGCTAGATTTACTATTGGTAGCTTCAATCAGCATGCAAGTATTAAGGAGATGCTTCATGAATTCTAATGGGAATTCCTGATGGGAGGATGACACTAATTTTGCAAGGCATCATTCCAGAAATTTAGAGAATTGGAATCTGAGGACAAGTGAAGAAGATTCCACCGCTGCCAACATACATTTTGCTTAAGGACCGTGATGATGAGACAAAAGAGAGCAAGGCTCATGCCTTTTCCCTTCCTCTGTTAGCAAATAGAACAGGAAAGACAATGACTAGTAGTGACATGTATCCTCGGCCATGCACCGTGTAGTGGCTTGTGGGTTATGTTTGTAGACGTAGATACAGGTGAACTAGAGCAGCATGAACAATGTATCCTCAAAAAACTGTCCAATGTATTCACTTTGTACTTCCCCCTTGGACTACTACAACCACCACTAGTACAAAAGCCTTCATCAAACTTTTCCCACTTCCCCTCATAGCCTCCAAATCCTGTCTTGAAGATATACTGCATTTATCACACTCTCAGAAACTCCCTCCTACCATCAAGAAAACCAAGATCCTAAATGGACCTGCAACACAGTCATGAATCTGTCCTCCAAAAGATGTGTGAAAGTGGGTGATCTCTGTTTTGTCTGCATCTGATGAAGAGCTTAGCCTGATAGCTGAATTTATGTGGTGAGTTCCGTCCTTTTCATATTGTTGTTATAGAATCCCAGGCTCCCTACTGCTAATTGTCAACAAATTTCAAGACAGTTGTGATGAAGTTCTTGTTAAATTATAATAAATCTCATGTGGACATAAATCAGGCTAGATTAGATTCAGTTTACGTTCCATGTTGTTGTTGTGGTCTTCAGTCCAGAGACTGGTTTGATGCAGCTCACTCATGCTACTCTATCCTGTGCATCTCCCAGTACCTACTGCAACGTACATCCTTCTGAATCTGTTTAGTGTATTCATCTCTTGGTCTCCCTCTGCGATTTTTACCCTCCATTGCTGCCTGCCAATACTAAACTGAGGATCCCTTGATGCCCTACCAACTGATCCCTTCTTCTCGTCAAGTTGTGCCACAAACTCCTCTTCTTCCCAATCCTATTCAATACTTCCTCATTAGTTATGTGATCTACCCATCTAATCTTCAGCATTCTTCTGTAGCACCACATTTTGAAAGCTTCTATTCTCTTCTTGTCCAAACTATTTATTGTCCACGTTTCACTTCCATACATTGCTACACCCCATCCAAATACTTTCAGAAACGACTTCCTGGCACATAAATCTATACTCGATGTTAACAAATTTATCTTCTTCAGAAATGCTTTCCTTGCCATTGCAAGTCTACATTTTATATCCTCTCTACTTCGACCATCATCAGTTATTTTCCTCCCCAAATAGCAAAACTCATTTACTAGTTTAAGCCTCTCATTTCCTGATCTAATTCCCACAGCATCACCCTATTTAATTCAACTACATTCCATTATCCTCCTTTTGCTTCTGTTGATGTTCATCTTATAACCTCCTTTCAAGACACTGTCCATTCCGTTCAGCTGCTCTTCCAGGTCCTTTGCTGTCTCTCACAGAATTACAATGTCATCGGCGAACCTCAAAGTTTGAATTCTTCTCCATGGATTTTAATTCCTAATCTGAATTTTTCTTTTGTTTCCTTTACTGCTTGCTCAATATACAGATTGAATAACATCGGGGATAGGTTACAACCCTATCTCACTCCCTTCCCAACCACTGCTTCCCTTTCATGCCCCTCGGCTCTTATAACTGCCATCTGGTTTCTGTACAAATTGTAAATAGCCTTTTGCTCCCTGTATTTTACCCCTGCCACCTTCAGAATTTAAAAGAGAGTATTCCAGTCAACATTGTCAAAAGCTTTCTCTAAGTCTACAAATGCTAGAAATGTATGTTTGCCTTTCCTTAATATATCTTCTAACATAAGTCGTAGGGTCAGTACTGCCTCATGTGTTCCAATATTTCTACGGAATCCAAACTGATATTCCCTGAGGTCGGCTTCCACTAGTTTTTCCATTCGTCTGTAAAGAATTCACGTTAGTATTTTGCAGCCGTGACTTATTAAACTGATAGTTCGATAATTTTCACATCTGTCAACATCTGCTTTCTTTGGGATTGGAATTATTATATTCTTCTTGAAGTCTGAGGGTATTTCGCCTGTCTCATACATCTTGCTCACCAGATGGTAGAGTTTTGTCAGGACTGGCTCTCCCAAGGCTGTCAGTAGTTCTAATGGAAGTTGTCTACTCCTGAGGCCTTGTTTTAACTTAGGTTTTTCTGTGCTCTGTCAAACTCTTCACGCAGTATCATATCTCCTATTTCATCTTCATCTACATTCTCTTCCATTTCTATAATATTGTCCTGAAGAACATCGCCCTTGTATAGATCCTCTATATACTCCTTCCACCTTTCTGCTTTCCCTTCTTTGCTTAGAACTGGGTTTCCATCTGAGTTCTTGATGTTCATGCAAATGGTTCTCTTATCTCCAAAGGTCTCTTTAATTTTGCTGTAGGCAGTATCTATCTTACCCCTAGTGATACTCACTTCTACATCCTTACATTTGCCCTCTAGCCATCCCTGGTTAGCATTTTTGCACTTCCTGTCGATCTCATTTTTGAGACGTTTGTATTCCTTTTTGCCTGCTTCATTTACTGCATTTTTATATTTTCTCCTTTCATCAATTAAATTCAATATATCTTCTGTTACCCAAGGATTTCTACTAGCCCTCGTCTTTTTAACTACTTGATCTTCTGCTGCCTTCACTTCTTCATCCCTCAGAGCTACCCATTCTTCTTCTACTGTATTTCTTTCCCCCATTCCTGTCAATTGTTCCCTTATGCTCTCCCTGAAACTTTGTACAACCTCTGGTTTAGTCAGTTTACCCAGGTCCCCTCTCCTTAAATTCCCACCTTTTTGCAGTTTCTTCAGTTTTAATCTACAGATCATAACCAATAACTTGTGGTCAGAGTCCACATCTGCTCCTGGAAATATCATACAATTTAAAACCTGGTTCCCGAATCTCTGTCTTACCATTATATAATCTATCTGAGACCTTCCAGTATCTCCAGGCTTTTTCCATGTATACAACCTTCTTTTATGATTCTTGAACCAAGTGTTAGTAATGATTAAGTTATGCTCTGTACAAAATTCTACCAGGCGGCTTCCTCTTTCATTCCTTAATCCCATTCCATATTCACCTACTATGTTTCCTTCTCTTCTTTTTCCTACTATCAAGTTCCAGGCACCCATGACAATTGAATCTTCATCTCCCTTCACTATCTGAATAATTTCTTTTATCTCATCATACATGTTGTAAATTTCTTTGTCATCTGCCGAGCTAGTTGGCATATAAACTTGTACTACTATGGTAGGTGTGGGCTTCATATCTATTTTGGCCACAATAATTCATTCACTATGCTGTTTGTAGTAGCTCACCCGTATTCCTGTTTTCCTATTCATTATTAAACCTACTCCTGCATTACCCCTATTTGATTTTGTGTTTATAACCTTGTAGTCACCTGACCAGAAGTCTTGGTCCTCCTGTCACCGAACTTCACTAATTCCCACTATATCTAACTTTAACCTATCTCCATTTCCCTTTTCAAATTTTCTAACCTACCTGCCTGATTAAGGGATCTGACATTCCATGCTCCGATCCATAGAACGCCAGTTTTTTTTTTTCCTCCTTTTGTTCCATAGACCCAAAAAATGAGATGATTCTCGAGGGTGTGGAACATCATGATCATTTGCCAGGAGATAGTCAAAGGAGGTTAATACAATTGGATAAACTGGAACAGCTGATATTTACAGAATTAACACACTGTCAGAACAAAACACACTTATGTACTATTAATAAATTGATCATACAAAAATACCTAATCTTGACTGTTGTGACCAAGTGCTGTCAAAACAGAAATCTAACAGATATTTTTACTTAAGCTGGCTTAACAGTCTCTGTTAAGATATTTATCTATGGAGTGGAAGGAGTTGTCTATCAAAAAGTCTTTAAAACTCTGTTTAAACCATAATTTTATTTAAAATCAAGTTTTTAATGGTTACTGGCAATTTATTGAAAATTTGTGTTTCTGAATACTGGACCCCTTTTTGGACCAAGGTAAGTTATTTTAGACCTTTATGTACATTGTACTTATTCCTAGTATTGATACTGTGTATTACGCTATTGGTTGGAAATAGAAATGTATTACTCTCAACAAATTTCTTTAAGGAATAAATATACGGAGAAGCAGTGGTTAGAATACAAAGTTCCTTGAACAGGTTTCTGCATGATGTTCTTGAATTTACGCCACAAATGGTTCTTATCACACACTTTTGCACACTAAAAACTCTAGCTCGTTTTGATGAGTTGCTCCAGAATATGATCCCATATGACATAATAGAATGAAAGTAAGCAAAGTATGCAAGTTTTTTTTATATTCATATGTCCTACATCTGACATGGCAAATACATACTCGTTTAGGCACTTAAGCAATTCTGTGGTATGCCATTCCCAACTGAATTTATTATCGAGTTGTAATCCCAGAAATTTAACACTTTCAACCTCTTCAGTCTGCATGTCTTCATACACATGCTGGAAGGAAATCTCTTACAGGTACTGAACTGCATATAGTGGGTCTTCTGAAAGTTTAGTGACAGTGAATTAGCTTTAAACCGCTTATTAATGTCAGTGAAAATTTGATTAGCAGCTGTTTCTAAATCTGTACTTGACTTACTACTTATTGCACTGTTTGTATCATCTGCACACAAAACAAAATTAGCATCTGACAATGTAACAGATGAGAGGTCATTAATGTACACAAGAAAAAGGAATGGACCCAAGGTGGAAACTTGAGGAACATAACATGTACTTAATTCCCAGTCAGATGAAGACTGACTGCTTACTGCACATGTTTTTCGCAACAACACCCTTTGTTTCCTGTTAGATAGATAAGACTCAAACCATTTCGCAGTATTGCCGGTGACACCATAATATTTTAATTTAATTAAGAGAACGCTGTGGTTCACACAGTCAAAGGCTTTTGACAGGTCACAGAAAATGCCAGTAGCCTCTAATTTATTATCTAGTGAATTAAATACATTCTCATTGTAAGTTAAATAGCTTTCTCTATATCAGAACCCTTAAGAAATCTGAACTGTGATTTGGACAATATATTATTTGGAGTCAGATGCTTAAGGAGATGCTTGAACACAACCTTTTCAAATATTTTTGAGAAAGCCAGCAAAAGTGAAATTGGTCGATAGTTTGATAGTATCTCTTTATCCCCCTTCTTGTAAAGAGGCTTAATGTCAGAATATTTTAGCCAGTCTGGAAATGTTCTGCTGATAAGAGATTGATTACACAAATAACTTAAGAGAGAACTCAACTCATATGATTAACTTCATTGACATGTCATCATACCCACTGGAATACTTAGATTTTAAGGATTTTATGATGGATGCTACTTCTTTGGGAGACATGAGTGTCCTTTCCATTTTGTTGTTGTTGTGGTCTTCAGTCCTGAGACTGGTTTGATGCATCTCTCCATACTACTCTATCCTGTGCAAGCTTCTTCATCTCCCAGTACCTACTGCAGCCTACATCCTTCTGAATCTGCTTAGTCTATTCATCTCTTGGTCTCCCTCTTCAATTTTTACCCTCCACGCTGCCCTCCAATACTAAATTGGTGATCCCTTGATGTCTCAGAGCAATCCCACCAACCGATCCATTCTTCTAGTCAAGTTGTGCCACAAACTCCTCTTCTCCCCAATTCTATTCAATACCTCCTCATTAGTTATGTGATCTACACATCTAATCTTCAGCATTCTTCTGTAGCACCACATTTCGAAGCCTCCTATTCTTTTCTTGTCTAAACTATTTATCGTCCACGTTTCACTTCCATACATGGCTACACTCCATACAAATACTTTCAGAAACGACTTCCTGACATTTAAATCTTTCCTTGCCATTGCCAGTCTACATTTTATATCCTCTCTACTTCGACCATCATCAGTTATTTTGCTCCCCAATTAGCAAAACTCCTTTACTACTTTAAGTGTCTCATTTCCTAATCTAATACCCTCAACATCACCCGACTTAATTCGACTACATTCCATTATCCTCGTTTTGCTTTTGTTGATGTTCATCTTATATCCTCCCTTCAAGACACCATCCATACCGTTCAACTGCTCTTCCAAGTCCTTTGCTGTCTCTGACAGAATTACAATGTCATCGGCGAACCTCAAAGTTTTTATTTCTTCTCCATGGATTATAATACCTACTCCGAATTTTTCTTTTGTTTCCTTTACTGCTTGCTCAATATACAGATTGAATAACATCGGGGAGAGGCTACAACCCTGTCTTACTCCCTTCCCAACCACTGCTTCCCTTTCATACCCCTCGACTCTTATAACTGCCATCTGCTTTCTGTACAAATTGTAAATAGCCTTTCGCCCCCTGTATTTTACCCCTGCTGCGTTCAGAATTTGAAAGAGAGTATTCCAATCAACACTGTCAAAAGCTTTCTCTAAGTCTACAAATGCTAGAAATGTACGTTTGCCTTTCCTTAATCTTTCTTCTAAGATAAATCGTAGGGTCAGTATTGCCTCACGTGTTCCAACATTTCTACCGAACCAAACTGATCTTCCCCGAGGTCAGCTTCTATCTTTTTTTCTATTCGTCTGTAAGAAAATCGGGTTATATTTTGCAGCTGTGACTTATTAAACTGATAGTTCGGTAATTTTCACATCTGTCAACACCTACTTTCTTTGGGATTGGAATTATTATATTTTTCTTGAAGTCTGAGGGTATTTTGCCTGTCTCATACATCTTGCTCACTAGATAGTAGAGTTTTGTCAGTACTGGCTCTCCCAAGGGTGTCAGTACTTCTAATGGAATGTTGTCTACTCCGTGGGCCTTGTTTCGACTCAGGTCTTTCAGTGCTCTGTCAATCTTTTCACGCAGTATCGTATCTCCAATTTCATCTTCATCTACATCCTCTTCCATTTCCATAATATTGTCTTCAAGTACATCGCCCTTGTATAGACCCTCTATGTACTCCTTCCACCTTTCTGCTTTCCCTTCTTTGCTTAGAACTGGCATTCCATTAAAGCTCTTGATATTCATGCAAGTGGTTCTCCTTTCTCCAAAGGTCTCTTTAATTTTTCTGTAGGCAGTATCTATCTTACCCCTAGTGAGATAAGCCTTTATATCCTTACATTTGTCCTCTTCTATGTCATTTTTGAGACGTTTGTATTCCTTTTTGCCTGCTTCATTTACTGCATTTTTATATTTTCTCCTTTCATCAATTAAATTCAATATCTCTTCTGTTACCCAAGGGTTTCTACTAGCCCTCATCTTTTTACGTATTTGATCCTCTGCACCTTCACTATTTCATCCCTCAAAGCGACCCATTCTTCTTCTACTGTATTTCTTTCCCCCATTCCTGTCAATTGTTCCCTTATGCTCTCCATGAAACCCTGTACAGCCTCTGGTTCCTTCACTTTATCCAGGTCCCATCTCCTTAAATTCCCACCTTTCTGCTGTTTTAATCTACAGTTCATAACCAATAGATTGTGGTCAGAGTCCACTTCTGCCCCTGGAAATGTCTTACAATTTAAAACCTGGTTCCTGAATCTCTGTCTTACCATTATATAATCTATCTGAGACCTTCCAGTATCTCCAGGCTTCTTCCATGTATACAACCTTCTTCTATGATTCTTGAACCAAGTGTTAGTAATGATTAAGTTATGCTCTGCGCAAAATTCTACCAGGCGGCTTCCTCTTTCATTTCTTAGCCCCAATACATATTCACCTACTATATCTTCTCCTCTCCCTTTTCCTATTCTCGAATTCCAGTCACCCAAGACAATTAAATTTTCACCTCCCTTCACTACCTGAATAATTTCTTTTATCTCATCCTACATTTCATCAATTTCTTCGTCATTTGCAGAGCTAGTTGGCATATAAACTTGTACTACTGTGGTAGGCATGGGCTTTGTATCTATCTTGGCCACAATAATGCGTTCACTATGCTGTTTGTCGTAGCTTACCTGTACTCCTATTATTTACGCATTATTAAACCTACTTCTGCATTACCCCTATTTGATTTTGTATTTATAACCATTCACCTGACCAAAAGTCTTGTTCCTCCTGCCACCGAACTTCACTAATTCCCACTATATCTAACTTTAACCTATCCATTTACCTTTTTAAATTTTCTAACCTACCTGCCGGATTAAGGGATCTGACATTCCATGCTCTGATCCGTAGAACACCAGTTTTCTTTCCATTTTACTGAAGTTATTTTTAAAGACTGGTCTCATATATTCCATTGTACTGTTCACCGAATGTGACCCAAGCTGTCAGTAACAGAAATGAAGTACTTGTTAAGAGGTTTGCAACACTACATGTACTTGTTACCAAAGTCTCATTTATTTTTAGAGCTATCCGTTCCTCTTCCTGTTTGGCCCGCCTGTCTGTCTTCACTATATCCTATGCAGTGTTTATTTTGTTGCCTGACGTAATTACCTTTTTCTCATAACAAATCTGCTTCGATTTCTGGATTACTTGCTTCAATATTTTGCTGTATTCTTTGTAATACATTACAATTCTAACATAAGAGCTATTCCTAGGTAGTAGATACAGTCTCCTCTTTGTCCCAAATGATATCTTTATCCCTTGTGTAATCCACAGTTTATTTTTTGACTTCTGTGTGATTTGAGTTACCTTTGGGGGAAAACAATTTTCAAAACTGGAGGTAACCTTATTAATGAATGCTTTGTATTTTCCATTTGCATCAGAAGTATTGTAAACACCTGTCCAGTTCATGTCTTTGAGCAAATTCCTGAATTTCTCAATTTTTGACTTATTTATTACCCTCCTGTACTCAGATTTAATAGATTTTTATCCTGACAAGTTTCAAAATATAACACAAGATGCTGCATGTCGTGATCAGATAGCCTATTTACTATTGGTTTTGTGATATGACTTTTTTCCCTTGATTTGTCTACAAAGTTCTTATCAATTGCAGTCTCAGAGCACTTACATATCCTAGTACCAAAGTTCACAGTAGGAACTAAATTGAATGATAATGTTACTGAAACTTCCTGGCAGATTAAAACTGTGTGCCCGACCGAGACTCGAACTCGGTCGAGTCTCAGTCGGGCACACAGTTTTAATCTGCCAGGAAGTTTCATATCAGCGCACACTCCGCTGCAGAGTGAAAATCTCATTCTGAAAACATCCCCCAGGCTGTGGCTAAGCCATGTCACTGCAGTATCCTTTCTTTCAGGAGTGCTAGTTCTGCAAGGTTTGCAGGAGAGCTTCTGTAAAGTTTGGAAGGTAGGAGACGAGATACTGGCAGAAGTAAAGCTGTGAGACCGGGTGTGAGTCATGCTTCGGTAGATCAGATGGTAGAGCACTTGCCCGCGAAAGGCAAAGGTCCCGAGTTCGAGTCTCGGTCGGGCACACAGTTTTAATCTGCCAGGAAGTTTCATATCAGCGCACACTCCGCTGCAGAGTGAAAATCTCATTCTGGATAATGTTACTGACTGCAATGATTGTTCACTGACATAGCTTTTCAATAAATCTACATTAAAATCACCAGCAATCGCTATTTCCTTGTCTACAGCTGAAACATCTGATAAACAATAACTTTGTAGGCATTGTGATGGATGAACATCTTATTTGGAAAGAACACAACGGATACATCTGTAAAGGATTAGTTGCAACATTTACTGACTAAAATACGTCATGATATCATAATTTCACCTTTCCTAAAACAAATCCACTCTCATTTGCAATAAGAGATTGGAATTTGGAATGGGGCACCACCCACGATCTAAATAAGTACAATATTCAGGCCTCAGAAGAGAGCAGTGAAAATAACTGCAAATGTAAGCAAATGTCAATTCTCTGGGGATAATTTGATCAAATACAATTTATTGGCTATGTATTCTTTGTACACCTTTAAGGCAGTTATTTTTGTAAAATAAGAAATAATGAAGAGAGACAGTAATTATTACAACAAAAAACCAGGTGTGTCTTAACATAGGACATTGAGTAATTAAAGAGCTACAGATCGTAGCCCACATGCAGCCAGAGGGCAGCCCAATAACAGGTTGCCAAAAACAACTTGATGGAAATCTTGAAACAGCTATTAATTTAAAAAAACATCCTCACTCAAATATTTCTGCATTCTGTTACCTGTAATCTTATTTTTGTACATTGCAGTATATTAACAGTGGTAAATATTTGTTTAATAATATCTAATGTGCTATTCATTATATATATTCATAATATTTATGGCATATCATTGTAAATGTACAAAAAATGATTATGTGTAAGACTGTAAATTTATTATGGACCAATAAAGGTTACTCTTATTATTGTTATTATTATTATTTCTTTCTTTTCTCAGACATTATGTCTGGTCAAAAATGGAAAGTGTCGCGGACCTTGATCAAGCGTGACTTCCTTTTAACTGTACGGTATATGTTATATTGCATTTAGGAACTTTCGGGTAATTGACCATGTATCAATAATTACGGATTTCTGTAGTTGTATATACAAGTTTGGATGTAGCTGTATTGCATTGATATACTGGTGGATATTGTGTGGTATGACTCCTGTAGTTGATAGTATAATTGGTATAATGTCAACTTTATCCTGATGCCACATGTCCTTGACTTCCTCACCCAGTTGGATGTATTTTTCAATTTTTTCTCCTGTTTTCTTTTGTATATTTGTTGTATTGGGTATGGATATTTCGATTAGTTGTGTTAATTTCTTCTTTTTATTGGTGAGTATGATGTCAGATTTGTTATGTGGTGTTGTTTTATCTGTTATAATGGTTCTGTTCCAGTATAATTTGTATTCGTCATTCTCCAGTACATTTTGTGGTGCATACTTGTATGTGGGAACGTGTTGTTTTATGAGTTTATGTTGTAAGGCAAGCTGTTGATGTATTATTTTTGCTACATTGTCATGTCTTCTGGGGTATTCTGTATTTGCTAGCATTGTACATCCGCTTGTGATGTGATCTACTGTTTCTATTTGTTGTTTGCAAAGTCTGCATTTATCTGTTGTGGTATTGGGATCTTTAATAATATGCTTGCTGTAATATCTGGTGTTTATTGTTTGATCCTGTATTGCAATCATGAATCCTTCCATCTCACTGTATATATTGCCTTTTCTTAGCCATGTGTTCGATGCGTCTTGATCGATGTGTGGCTGTGTTAGATGATACGGGTGCTTGCCATGTAGTCTTTTCTTTTTCCAATTTACTTTCTTCGTATCTGTTGATGTTATGTGATCTAAAGGGTTGTAGAAGTGTAGAAGTGGTTATGAAATTGCAGTGGTGTAGCCGATGTATTTATATGAGTGATTGATTTGTGTATTTTGCTAGTTTCTGCTCGTTCTAGAAAGAATTTTCTTAAATTGTCTACCTGTCCATAATGTAGGTTTTTTATATTGATAAATCCCCTTCCTCCTTCCTTTCCGCTTAATGTGAATCTTTCTGTTGCTGAATGTATGTGATGTATTCTATATTTGTGGCATTGTGATCGTGTAAGTGTATTGAGTGCTTCTAGGTCTGTGTTACTCCATTTCACTACTCCAGATGAGTAGGTCAATATTGGTATAGCATAAGTATTTATGCTTTTGTCATTATTATTATTATTATTATTATTATTATTACTATTACTATTATTTGAATGATAACAGTGGGACTTGAGTTTATTAGAAGGATTACTCAAATTTTCATAACTTCGTCAATTGATTTTGCATAAAAACTTGCTTTAATTAGAGCATTAAATCAGTAAGAATTCAAAATGGTTGTCTTGTAGTGCTATGTAAAACCAAATGTAAGTGGGAAAGAAAATAATTTCATTAAATTACTTCCCAATGGAGCCACAGCTACCTATAACAATTCTACTTTTGATACTTATATGTGGCCTACTTATATGTGGCCATCCCTTAACATTATAATCAAAATGGAAATAATAATTTAAACGAATGGTCAAAAAAAATTCTTTTTGTTCTTGTATGTGTGTTGCTCAGTATAACGGCACTGAAGAGCTCACCAGCAGAACTACAAAATATTTGTCATCATTATCACATCTAACAAACACTTTTGTTAGCTTGGATAAAATGGCACTATATATCGAATAGGCCTGATTAAATTAAGGGAACAGTCTTGTAACTTTTGATGTGAGTATTACATTATATTTTAGGTCATTAAACAAGAAAAATGAAGGATGAGATGAGTGAGGATAAAGATCATCTACATTTTTCCAGCTGTTGTAATAGCTGAGTCTTCCAACATTTTCTTAGTACTAATTGATTATGTTACAGTTATAATTTTGAGGATTGTTTGATTCACATCAGATCGCAAATACATAGAGTTACGGTTCACTTCCATGTTAAATTCATTAACACCAAAATGAGTAAACCCATCTTGGAAGACGGATTTGCTACCATGTCACTTGTGGATTTAATAAGCTCGTTTAGAGAAGAGCACAAGTACTGAAATTTACAATAGAATATCAATGAAGATTGTTCTTGTGACCATGTAACAATTGATTTGGTAATTCGCTTTCAGTTGCCTCATAATATGTCTTGAAAAAGACCTGTTATTACTAGGTCTGATTGACTTTCATTAAAGAACATACACTGTATTGCAGCACACAGTTTTCAGTTTCTTCTTGTTTACTGCAACACACTTTTTCTTTTATGTTGATCAGTTTTTGGACAGTCTGGGCTCTCAATATTTAAACCAGACTGGTGAGGTATACACATTAACAAAACTCTCAACATTTCATTGGTACCAGATAGGATTAAAGATACACAAAGATTATATTCACAGACACTTCTCTCATACACACAAATTCATAATTACATGATTGTAACATAATGTTCAATGCCTTTAGACTAACTTCATGTTGTTGTGACTGATTCACATGGAAGTACACATTTCAATGGACCAACTGATGATGACATGGAGTTATTACCATTTTGTTAACATTGATAACTAAACAAGAACTTACAATATTATGCAGACTTTTTGATAACTAACACTGGACTGACTGAAGCATTGTTCTGCACACTTATTTCTTGATGAATGTAAGAATAATAGTAAAAATTTGATGTTAACATTAATTAATAACATGTAATTAGAGTATATAAAACCAAAATAAACAAAACAGCAGATCTGTTTAACTATGACCTGCATTACCAGAAAAAATGTCAAGATTGTAGATGCTGTTTTTGGTAAATGATTTCTTCTTCTGCAGGATTCAAAGAATCTGCCAAAAGTTGGTAAAAAATAAAATTTTCCAGATCTGGTAATTAGCAAACTAATAAGCCCTTCTAGTAGAAATGTGCTTTTTTGCAATCAGAAAAATCTGAGCTACAAAACTATCGTACTGAATCTTGAAAATTAACTTTAAATGCAATGTGAACATTCTGGATCATCAGAATTTTGATTAAGAGCAATTTTTGAAAGAGGACTTTTTTGGAAAATGTAAAATGTTTACAGAGAAGAGGAGAATGAGGGCATTTAAATTGGCTATATAAATTAAGAAACAGATAGTTCTTTGCTTACCGAAAATTTCACCTCCGTGTCTTTTCCCCAAATCTTAAATCATGGATATTTCCTTATTAATGTTACGTGCCGGTGAACTAGTTAAACTATTTTCATCTGCAAATTACACTGTGAGTAGTAAGGTTTTATGAATTCCTCCTCGAATAAGAAAGTAGCTGTTTTATATAACTAGATAATAAATCTACTCACCAAGAGGTGACAGAACACACACACATACGGTACAAGAAGATTATAATTAGGCAAGCTTTCAGAGCCAGGAGCTCCTTCTTCAGACAGAAGGGTTGAAAGGGAAGAAAGAGGGATGAAGGAAAAGGACTGGAGAGGTCTAGGAAAAAGTGGTAGATATCAGGAAAGTTACCCATAACCCAGGATCAGGGGAAACTTACTGGATGGGATGAAAAGGAAAGACTGATTATTGAGGACTGTACAGGACAAGATTTTAAAACTTGAGAGCTTAAAAGTGGAAGACCGTGTAATATGCAAGACAGAGATAAATTTTTGTGGTGGACGGCCTATTGTCAAAATTTCCGTTAACACTTGCGTCAATATTTGATGAATCGTCACTACCGGTTGCTGTCGTAAAGTCATTTTCTAACATTTGTCTCTCGTCCGAGTCGGATTGCGTCTGAATAGTATGTCTTTGCTGTTCCATCTTTGCGTATTGTTTTCTAGTTATGACCATGCCACACGTATGGTATGCTTCAAGAAAATAAAGTTTGACACTGGTTTTAAAATAAAATGCAGTTGAACATGAATCGCTCGTAGCAACAATGGCTGTTTCTTAATTTAAAAATGTAAACTGAATATCGGATTATTCTTAATGGCTGCTGGCCATGTTACAACGTATCGTACAGAAGTCGGCCATATTGTACACTCGTGTATTGGTATTGTTGCAGAAGTTATTGTTTAAGGAAAAGCACTGAGAATGAAATTTATCACTGAAAACTGCTACGCGCGAAAGAAATGCTACAGAATCTACTGAAGAGCTAATACACTGAATTATGCGTCTGGTCAAGCCTGCCAATGCAAAGATGCTGCGTCTTACCTTATTTTTCTGGAAGCTTCGTTGCGTCTTCCCGCAAAATTTTAGAATTGGAAAATATCTTCAGATTTTTGTTATTTCTCGTACATTCACGTCCAGGTCCAGAAAGTTGATTTTTTACATGAAACAAAGAGAACAATGTAACAAATGACAAACTGAACAAGTCCGGCACGCAGTCGCCAATATAAAATAAATAAAATATTAATTATTGTATATTTATGATAGTGATTGGATGTAATTAATATTTGCTTATCTGGAACGTGGACATTTAATTATTTGGTATCAGACGCTTGACAATGGCTTTTTCCTAAATGCAATGTTATTCGTAGTTGACCGTGAAATAAGACTCAAATAATCGGACTTCGTATATAAATCGTTTCCAAAGACTGCTGCGGTAGGTGCGGACTCAAATCTAAATCTCAATATTAAAATAATTTGCCAGCCTTGTCAATACGACGTACAGAGGTGACTGTCTACTAAACATAAAAAGTTTACACAGTTAGTTAAATCAGTTATATTCAACAAATAAGCCTACAGTTAAATAATTCTACTTACTTTCATAAATATAAATTCTTTACAGAATCGAGTGCCTAGTAAGATTGCAACTCGCAGTGTACTTATATAACATCAAATATGGCGGTGTGCCAGTTAATAAAATATACGTGCTACCCGCACCAGTTGTTGTACATGACCTACTTCTTGTTAATGAAACATAAGAGTGTCCTAATTGTATTTTGTTTTATCAGCGACATAGCGCTACAGTTCTGTGCCATAGGCTTTTTCTATTTGTCAGAGATTAATTATTTAATTAAGATTTCGCGTTTCCGAGGAAACTCACGCACGGCATGCAAATGTGCCTTTATAGGCCATAGGATAGGGAGATGGGTGCAGGAGGAGCATAGGGTCTGACAAGAATATTACAGAGATTGGGAGGGCAACAAAAGAAATTATAGGTGTGGCGGGTAAAGTCTCAGAAAGAATGGATCTCATTTCAGGGTATGATTTTAGGAAGCCATTGCCTTGTCAAAGTAGCTGATTAATACATTCCAAACCAGGATAATACTGAGTGGCCAGTGGTGTGTTATGAAGTTGTTTTTTGAAGGGATTAACAGTACCAGGGTAGGATGTGGCAGCCCAGGAAATCTGCTTTTGAACTAGGCCAGTGGGGTAATTACATCGAGTGAAGGCTGAGGTGATAATGGTGGTGTGTTGCTGTCAGGAGTCTGCATTAGAACAAATATGTTTGCTTCGAATGCAAAGGCTGTATGGGAGGGAACATTTGACACAGAAAGGTTGTTGTTTGTTAGTAGGTTTCAGGTGGACAGAAGTGTGTAACTGGCCTTTGGTGAGGACAAGAACAACATCAAAGAAAGTGGCATGGGGTTCAGAATAGGCCTTGTGGTATGTAATTGGAAGAAGGTATTCATAGGTTCCAGTAATTTTAACAGAGCAACCTCACCATGAGTCCATACGGTTAATATGTCATCAATATACCTATACCAAACGAGGGGCTGAAAACTTACGAATCCGAGGAAAGCCCCCTCCAAGCGACCCATGGAGACGTTAACTTAGGCCATCCTGGTTCCTGTTTGTATGTCTGCTACTTCGAGGTGAAGTAGTTCTTGGTAAGTATGAAGTTGATTAAAGTGTGAAGGAAGGATGTCATAGGTTTGCAGTCAGGTAGTTGCTGACTGAGGAAGGGATGATTTTGAGGTAGTGGTGGTGGATCAAGTTGGGATCGTGGTCATAACTGTTCAAGGCAAGGTTCAATGTCAGGTTTGCTGTTGGAAGGATTTTGGGATTGGATTGTGAAGTGACATTTCTAGTGATATCATTTTGCAACCCAATCTCAAAACCTTTCCAACAGCAAACATGACATTGAACCCTGCCTTGAACAATTCTGACAATGATCCCAACTTGATCCACAACCACTACCTCAAAATCATCCCTTAAACCCTTCCAATTATTCCTCACAGCATTACATCAAGAATTATTCCTCACAGCATTGCTTGAAAACCCTTCCTCAGGTCCCTACAACATGACCCTAACCAGTCCTCTGCAGAATTCCAGGCTCTACATTCCATAAAAGCTGATGACTCCATCATTATCCTCCAAGCAGACAACGGATCTACCACTGTAGTACTTGATCGAAAAGATCATGTTAGTGAAGGTCTATGCCAGCAGTCTGACACCTCTACATATAGCGTCTGCCATTAATATCCAATCTCTGTGATTCAAACTGACCTGCACAGTCCCTCCTTAAAACCTCAGGCTCCTCACAAGGACTAACTCCTCAATCCACAGAACTTCTGATCCTATAGTTACTGGCTTCAAAGCCCCACTGAACGTATATCTGCCTTAGTTGACCAGCACCTGCAACTCGTAGCACAAAGACTTCCCTCTCATATCAAAGATACCAACCATTTCCTAGATCATCTGAAATCCACGCCCGCCCCACTCCCATCACACACCTTGCTTTTCACCATTGATGCCACATCCCTCTACACCAACATCCCCCATATACATGTTCTGTCTGCTGCTGAACGTTTCCTCAGTCAGTGCGCACCTGATTCCAAACCTATGCAACCTTCCTTTTCACCTTAATCAACTTTATACTCAGCAACAGTTACTTCATCTTTGAGGGGCAGACATACAAACAGATCAGGGGTACAGCAATGGGTACCAGGACAGTTCCTTCCTATGCCAACCTTTCCATGGATCACTTGGAGGGGGCTTTCCTGGGATCAATAAGTCTTCAGCTCCTGGTTTGGTATATGTAAACTGATGGCATATTTACCATATGGATTTGTGGTGAGGCTGCCCTGTTAAAATTACTGGAAACTATAAATACCTTCTCCCAATTAAATACCACAACCACAACGCCTATTCTGAATCCCATGACACTTTCCTTTATGTTGTTCTTGTCCTGACTGAGGGCCAGCTACACACTCCTGTCCACATTAAACCTACAAATAAACAACAATATTTACATTTTGACAGTTGCCAACCTTTCCATGTCAAACATTCCGTCCCATACAGCCTTGGCATTCGAGGCAAATGTATTTGTTCAGATTCAGACTCTTTACAGCAATACACCATCATTCTTACCTCAGCCTTCACTGGACATAACCACCCCACCGGCCTAGTTCAAAAGCAGATTTCCTGGGCCACCACAGTGATTTCTGGTATTGCTGATCACTCCAAAAAACAACTTTGGAAAACACTACTGGTCACTCAGTTATCCAGGTCTGGAATATATTAATCAGCTACTTTGACAAGGCCATGACTTCCAAAATCATGCCCTCAAATGAGAACCATTCTGTCTGAAATTTTGCACACCACACCTAGAATGCTTTTTGTTGCCCTCCCAATCCCTGCAATATTCTTGTCAGACCCTATGCTCCTTTTACACCCATCTCCCTACCATACTGCTCCTACCCCTGTGACTGTCCCCACTGCAAGACATGCCCTATGCACCCTCCTACCACATATACCCTGTAACTGTCAAAATGTATACTATCAAAGGGAGAGCCACCTGTGAAATGTCACGTCATATGCCAAGTGTTATGTAAACACTGTGTGGCCTTTTACATTGGCATAACTACCACCAAATTATCAGTTAGGATGAATAGGCACAGGTGGAGAGTGTATTCTGGCAATGCATAGCATCTTGTTCCAGAGCATGATGCCCGTTTCGCTACGTGCCCCATTTGGACAGACAGTGCTGTAAATACTTAGCTTTCTTTATGAACATTTTACAGTAATGAAACAATGTGAGTGGACAGTCCTGGTAAGAATATGTATTAGAGTTAAATGCTTATGTTGAAATATTCACTTGGAGTTTCTTCATAAGCTTACAATGAAATATTTGAAAGCAGTAGCTATGATGAAACAGCTGTCACCCTTGCCACAGTGGTAACACCGATTCCCATGAGATCACTGAAGTTAAGCACTGTTGGACTTGGCTTGCACTTGGATGGGTTAGCATCAGGGTCTGTCAAGTGCTGTTGGCAAGCGGGAAGCATTCAGCCCTTGTGAGGCCAATTGAGGAGCTACTTGACTGAGAAGTAGTGGCACCAGTCACGACAACTGACAACAGTTGGGAGAGTGGTGTGCTGACCACATGCCCCTCTGTGTCTGCATCCAATAATGCCTTTTGGTTGAGGATGACATGGTGGTCAGTCAGAACTGTTGGGCATTTTGAGGCCTGTTCGGACAGAGTTCAGTTCAGCTATGATAGAAGTGTTATTATTTGTTGTGAAATTTCAAACTGAGCTATGTGATATTTCACACAACTCACTGGCATCTACCTCTTCATTTACATCCATACTCAGCAAACCACTGTTAAGTGCACGGCACAGTGCAAATGCATTAGGGTTTCTTCCTGTTTCATTTTCATATGGAGCACTGCATGACTGACTTAATGTCCCTGTGTCCACTGTAATTATTTTAACTTGTTTTCACAGTCCTTACGAAGACAACATGTAGAGGGCATAAGTATGTTCCTCACTTAATACAGTTGCTTCTGATCATGAAAATAGGCTCTCATGGGATAGCTGACAAGTATCTTCATGGGTCTGCCTGCAAGTTCAGGTTCATCCACATTTCAGTGATGCTCTTCTGAGAGTCAAACAAACCTAGTACTTCACTGCGGATAATTGCATGATCTAAACGAAATATGAAGGGATATTAACATTATCTGCCAGGTCATTAATATAAAATTGTGCGCATGTAGGACTCTCGTTCTGAGCGTTACAAACTTAATTATGTATATAGACAGTTCAGCCATCATGGGAGTCGAGAATCTTGACAATTTTGGCTGTTATCAACAATGATACTGGAAAGACACCAGTACCTGGAATGTTTTAATTTTAAGTGACATAATTAAAAATTTTCTATTTTTTTATTTTGCTTGTTGCCAAATTTCACAAGCCTAGACCAACAGGAAGTACCCTGTAGGTTTTGATGACTAAATTTTCGAGTATCAAAATATTTTACATAAATGGCTGTGTCTTTTGATTGTATTCACTTAGAAGCTCCAACTTGTTACACTGCCAAGGGACTGTAGACCACAGTACAAGACAAATTTCAAATTGATATACTTACCCAATTCCTGAGAAAAAGGGGTATCAATAGACGGACAGTCAGATAATAAATTCCAAGAATAATTGTGATATAATTACAAATCAAGCATTTTCGAATTTATCTTCAGTTGTAATGTTAAACCCTGCTTTGTGCCAAATCTGATGCTTCTAGGTCACTGGCAAGTACCCTTTGGGTTCTGGCAACAGAGTTTTTGAGTATCAAAATATGTGATATAAATGGCCATATCTTTTGATGGCATTGACTTAGAAGCTTCAGTTTTTTACACCATCACAGGACCAACTTGATATGTCTACTCATTTCTGAGACAAAGGGTTTTCAACATTCGGGCAGACAGACCGATGGACATACAGATGGAAAACAAAGTGATCCTATAACTGTTCCATTTTTACAAATTGAGGTATGGAACCCTGAAAATGACCAGCAAAAGTCCTAGAGCACTTCCTTGAGGCATGCCTGAAGTTATTTATGCCTCTACTGCCCACCGTGACTCTGAAGTCACGTCAAATTTTATCGTTATATTTCACATTAGGATCGTTATTTCTTTCTTGACCAGTGTGACTTGAGTGTTACAATATGGCTGCTTTATATTTAGGTTGTTTGCACTGGCACCAGAATAATATTATCTTTGGTAGGTAGCATTGAATGTTGGACTGCAGTCATTTGTCATCTTCCTGTGATGGTGCAAGTTTAGCTATTATTTACAGTGATGAGTGCTATGAGTGAATTTGGGTCCGTTTCTCTGAAGTCATGTTGGGCAATAATGGAATCATAACCTCACTTTGTTACAGAGTCATGCAGCCCAATAAGTTTTATGGAAAACGTAAGAAAGGCGAAGAATATGAAGTTAGAACTATTCCTGGGTATGAATCAGAAGATTCTGTCTTAGTTTCAGATAGTGAGGATGATATTGAGATAGTAGAAAAGCGTCAAGGTGACATCATTATAGACGAGAGTGATAATGATAGTGCAGAGGACGGCGATAATGCTGTACTTGTGAATAATGAAAGTGATAACGAGAATGTTAGTGAAGAATTTCAAGTCAATTATGATTGGAGACGTTCTAGCAATCGTATTATTCGTCCTGTTCAACCATGGAAGCGTTGTCTCCCTTGTGCACGGGAAGAACCTCATCTACCTATGACCTATTTTAGGCAGTTGTTAGACGATAAAATTGTGAAAATGCTGTAGATCAAACCAACTTATATGCAATACAGAAAGACATTTCTAAACCAGTAAACACTGATAAAAATAAGATTGTTCAAATTTTTGGTTGTTGTATGTACATGTCCATTTATGGACTTCCATCGTCTCGTATGTATTGGAAAACTACTACTCGGATTCCAGCTGTTGCTGATGTAATGAGCCGCAATAGGTGGGAGCAGCTAAAATTAGGACTCCATTTCAATGATAACGAAACTATAGATAAAGCTGACACATTGTACAAGATCAGACCCTTTCTGGAGCCATTGGTTGAAAATTTTCGAAGAATTCCCATGAGTGAATAATTGTCAGTGGATGAACAGATGATTCCTTTCAAGGGAAGACACACCTTGAAGAATTATGTCAAAAATAAACCTAAAAAATGGGGTTACAAAGCATTTGTCTTGTGTGATTCACATGGAATTGCACATAATTTAGAGATATATTCAGGGAAAGTGAAACATGACCCATCCTTACCTGATGTAGGTGTGAGTGGAAATGTTGTTCTCAGATTGGCTTCTGTAGTACCTAGACACGTTTCACAAACTGTATTTTGATAATTGGTTCACAGGAGTTCGGTTAGAAGTTGAACTAGAAAAGATGGGTCTTTAGGAACTGTGAGACCTAATCGGCTCAAAGGCTGTATGTTCACTTCTGACAAAGTCATGAAAAAGAAGGGTCAAGGGAGTTATGAGGAACATTTATCTAAAATTGATGGCATTACTTTGAGTGCAGTAAAATGGTATGATAACAAGCCTGTTCATTTGCTCAGTACTTTTGCTGGTGCTCATCCAACATCAACAGTGGAGAGATGGGACCGTACAAAGAAAGAAAAAATAATTGTTGAATGCCCCAGTATTGTTCACTATTACAATCAGTGCATGGGTGGTGTTGATCTGTTGGACTCACTGATAGCATTGTATCGCATCAAGATCCGGTCGAAGAAATGGTATTTGAGAATTGTATTTCACTTGCTTGATCTGACTGTAGTCAATGCTTGGTTACTATACAGAAGAGATTGTACAGAGTGTAACGTGAAAAAACTAGATCAGCTCAGCCTATTGGACTTCAAAGCTACTGTTGCTGCTTGTCTTTGCAAACAGAATAAGGATGGACAGAAAAAAAGGGGAAGACCTAGTAGTTCGTCAATGGAAACTGCAATTCAGTTGAAGAAGAAGAAGACTGGGTCAGCAGCACCACTGCCTGAAAAAGAAGTGAGGAAGGATGGAATTGGCCACTGGCCTCAATTTTCAGAAAAAAGAGGTCGTTGCAAAAAACCAGGATGTAATGGTGCACCAAAAGTGTTTTGCACAAAATGTAAAGTGCATCTTTATCGGGTGGATACAGTCTTCCTTGATTTCCAGAAAGCATTTGAATTGATACCACAGCAATGTTATAAGAAGCAAAAGTGGGGTCAGAGGTGTCCCCAAGGGGAGTGGGGGTAAGTGGGGTCACTGGCCACTTCTGTACCACACCAACTTTACAATCTCCATAAAAAGACAATAATTACATTGCTATAGACAAAATTAAAAAACGTGCGTTTCCATCAGTGTCATGTCCACTACTTCTTCATTCTGCGGTACTCATAATATTCCAAAGAGTTTATAAAGCAAAAGAGTTTACATACTTTCTTGACAAAAGAAGAATCTTTACTAAGCCACATCATTATTTTTATAAATGACTCTAGAAATAAATTTAACAATTAGCATTAGACTGTGCAATTAATAACGTGAATTTTAAGTATGCCAGAATTTCTAATTTCAAATATTTCTAAAAGAATAATAATTTTAACCATTAGTACATATCGATTGTAACAAATTAATTTATTTTTATACATTTTAGTCTAAAATATAATACACCTTATACAAAATCAAATCAAATTCCTTCAGTGAAACAGCCGGCAATTTTCACCTATACCAGATTTGGGATTAATCCTGGTATGGATACTTCTATAAAAAAAGGTTGTTAGAAAATGGTGTCCCATTACAGGTCGACCTGTGCTTTTTCCTTTGCACACACTCCCAATCTGTTTAAACTGTTTAAACCAATGGCTAATGCTTTTGCGAGTTGTTGGTTGAAAACCAAATTTGCAACACACTTTTCACGAGCTCAATAACGCAGAAAACCTTGTGCTAAACAGTTGCCATCTCGCTCACAACTGACAGTGAAATGGAATGACGGCCCTATTGCCCCCAAACTGTACTGGCCGCTTCTGAAACCATCACTGCCGGCGGTCCGCCGACATGTTTGAAACTTACTCTTTTCATTGGTATAGAGCTTGTTTATTTTGGATTTGTACTTGAATACATATGAATTTTTTAAAATGGGTCCATCATTTAGAATAACCCTGTATTTTCAAAAGGAATGGGAAAACCTAGTAACTTTGTAGCCCATGTTACATTGAAAGACAATGCGCAGCCTAAGTTTTTCTGGGCCTGCCCTGTTCCAATTGCTGAGACAAAGTAGCCAGTAAATTGAAAGAATAGCAAGATAATGGTGTAATTGCTCTCATTCAAGCTAGACAATTGGCAAGTTCTCTCATTTTGTTTCCTAAGCCTTCTGGTCACATTCGCATTTGTGTTGACTTAAAGTCTACAGTCAACCCACAGACAGTAGTTGACACTTATCCCTTACCTCGCCCTGAGGAACTCATCAACAGGCTTGGTGCAGGACATTACTTTTCTTGTATAGATTTCCGTGATGCCTACTTGAAAATTCCATTGGATGAAGAATCACAGAGACAGTTTGTTGTAAATACACACTTAGGACTGTTCAAGTATTTGCACTTGCCCTTCGACAGTGCTTCTGCACCTGCCATTTTTCAACATTACTTGGAACAGCTGACTGCAAAAGTGGCATTTTGTTCAAACTATCTTGACAATATTTTCATCTCAGGTCGTACACCAGAGGAACACATTGCTAATTTGTATACTCCTTTTCGAGTGTTGTCAGAAGCAGTAAAATGTCAAGCGTCATCTAAAAAAGTACTGAACAACAATACTTAGGTCATGTGATAAACGTCAGGGTGTGCACGCCCTCAAATCTCATTCGCTTGCAATCTGTGACCTGCCTCCTCCTCGCAATGAGCCTTAACTGCAGTCAGTACTAGGCAAGATGACATACTACATTCGGTTCATATCGCATGTCGCTCAGATCATTGCTACATTGCGTCGTTTGTGTCACAAAAATGTGCCTCTCGTGTAGACTAAAGAGTGTCAAGACACATTTCAGAAACTCAAAAATGCTTTGCTTAGTGGTAGATATTCAGTGCATTTTGACCCTGCCAAACCAGTAGTTTTGCAAGACGATGCTTCTTCCTATGGAATCAACACTGTGCTTTTGCACAGAATTGGTGCACAAGACAGTCAAATTGCTTTTGCCTCAAAGTTGTTAACTCAAACTCAGTGTCATTATTCTCAAATTGAAAAAGAAACTCACTCTATTGTTTATGGTATGACAAAATTCCATCACTATTTGTTTGGTCGCAAGTTCTATTTAGTGACACATCAAGAGCCTTTGCATCCTTGTTTCATCTGTCAAAGGTGGTTCCTACACACACTGCTCAAAAATTGCAACGTTGGGCTTTGTTGCTTTTGCAGTTTCAGTATGAAATTGTACACAGATCTATGGCAAAGCATGACAGAGCAGACACTCTACCTCGCCTTCTGATTGATCCAGACTTTGATATTGATGCACTTGCTGCATCTTGTTGCCCAATTGATGCACGGGACTCTGAATTGCTGGAATCTTTTTCTCTTGCACTGCAGAAAAATTGCACAGGCCACGAAAGCTTACCCAGACCTCAAGATTTTGTTGCATTACATTCACACATCTTGGCCTTGTTCATTGGACAGTATTCAGAACTCAGTTGTGCGCTGATATTTTGCACATCAGCATAGTCTTTCAGTTCAACAGGGTGTGATTCTCATTCAAAATGACAGTGAACAATTGCATGTGCTTACTCCCAAGGTGTTGCAAAAGGATGTGTTGCGACTTCTCCAAGGACGTTGGGGAATTGTTCACACTAAACAGTTAGTGTGATGGCACCGTACTTAGCAGGGCATGGACGTCAACATTAAACAGATGACATCACAGTGTAGTGCATGCGCAGAGAACCAGTCCGCTCCACTGCAGACATTCTCAGCTTGACCTAAAGGTACTATTTCGCTGCGACTGCCTGCCGTAGCGGCAGACAGTAACTGCCAGCCGCAACTGCCGACCATCACTGCCTAAGTATTTCGTTGAGACTGCTGACTGCAGCGGCCCGCCACTCAGTGAGTTACCTCTGTGAAAGGAACACGCACGCGAGTTTGCAACATGGATGCTAATACCATTCTAGGTTTTTTGGTGGACGAGGAAGAAGAAGAAGAGGAAATTATTGCAGTGCTTACAAGGTCTTGTCCCCACAGCATTTTCCAAACACGGAAAAGTGAAGGAATTTATGCTAACTTAGTAACCGGTCACTTGCGAAAAGATGAAGAGAGGTTCAGAAATTTCTTTAGACTTAAACTATCTCAGTTCGATTTTGTTTTAAGTCTGTGAAAGAAGATATAGCAGGAACAGCTACCAGTCCAGTGCAAACTCCAATAGAAGCCGACAAAAAAATGGCAGTGACTTTACGGTAAGTAGCTGACTAAAAACATACGGATTCATCAACAATGGTTTAAAATGGATAATTCTGTACCTCTATGAAATAACATAAATTTCTATTAAAATAATATGTTTATTTGGAAATGACTCAGGGCCTGTACAGTTTGTTGTTTATTTTTATGTTATCTTTACACTGTGTTTACATTATGATTATTAATTATTTTCAAAAGTAGTATCACCTGCTTGTGGTTCGACGTTTATTAATGGGGTGAAAGTGTACGTATTGTCTCCAACCGATGAAGTTCGTTTGAATGGGGATGAAAGGGAAGACGAGCCGGAAGGACTGATGCTGACAGGTAGTGGCACAAGAGATGATTCTGAAGAACTGTCAAGTCCAGTAACATAGCTTAAAATGTCAATTTTCGCTTTATTAATGAGGTGATGTGATAGTTTCCTAATGGACCCTGCGATGCTTCTCATGAACAGCCCCACATCATCTTCCGGCTCCCGATTATTAGCCAAGCGCTGCAGCAATTCCAATCGTTGTTGGCCCCTTTGGTTGATTGAATCCTAGTGTGTTTTCCTCGATCTGCGAGCTGAGATGGAAGAGTTGGCAGCAGGTGCGTCACTGGAGGACAAGGAAGCAATGGCTTGTGGAGTGTCAGGCCCTGTTTCATTGGCAATTTGTCTGTCTTCATCAGATAGCAGTCCTTAAACACTTGTTGGCTCCTTTAGCGGAACACTACAAAAAGGCGACCGCTCCCTTTCTACATCTCTCAAAAAGCCTAGTCTGTCGAACAATGCCCATTTTGTTGTTAAACTTAGTGCTGCAGAACCTGTTTGCAGTTGTTCTTTTCGAACTGTTTTCCAGTAATTATCTCCGATGTCTTTCCATCTCTTCTTACATTGGTTACCTAAAACGGAACGATATTTGTTTAGCTGTGTAATTAGGACAAGACATATTATTTATGTTTCATGTATTAATAATAATTATGGTTTGTGTTACAGGTTTCTAGCTATAGGGGGGAGTTTCGTGTCCCTTGGATATGGTTTCTGGATATCACCAAGCTATGTGAGCATCATAGTTCGTGAAACAGTAGAAGCTATGTGCCAACACTTGGCACCTATCTTCCTGCCTCCTCCATCTTGAGAATCTTTCAGGGAAGGTGCGAAAGAGTTCTACACTCTTTGGGGTTTCCCTAACTGTTGTGCTGCAATTGATGGGAAACATATAAGGATACGGTGTTCTGGAAAAAGTGGTTCCCTTTTCTGGAATTACAGAGGATACTTCTCCATAGTACTTTTGGCATTGGTTGATGCGAATTGTAAATTCCCCTGCCCCGAACAGGGGGATTCTACCAAGCTGAAGGGTTTCAAGTACGAGATACGTTTAAGAATTACTTCTATGAACCTACAACGTGGAAAAGAACTAAGGCTCAAATAAAGGAAATAAATTATTGTTACTACTCGTAACGACTATTGTTGTAATCGCTTGGTGACAGAAATAATGAAAGCATTGTTGTAGTCTCAATATTGTACAATTCGTCACAGTAGGAAAAAAACATAAATAAATGAATGTGTATATGCAAAACACTTACCATCTTTTTTCATTGCTTCTCCTATCTTCTTCCACACCTTATCCTTTGCCATCACATTTCTGAAATCTGTATGCCTATGATCATACAGTATAGAGTATCTGCTCACATACTCCACTAACTGTTCATCATCGTCATTGTGAAAACCTTTCTTCGACATAGCGCGTCGTTGATTTCTGCAGTCGTCACACAAATGGCAGTCGTGGCCCAACTGCTTGACTGCTTCAGCAGCGGCCGAGACGCGGCAGTCGCGATGACGTCCCGACCGCTGACTGCCAAGCACTTACAACGACATATGTTCCGTTGCTTTGCCTATGAGCCGTAGTCAACTGCCCGCAGTCACTGCCGGCCATTATGGCCGGAAGTTGCAGTGAAATAGTACCTTAAGACTCAACTGCTATGGCAACGAGTGCACATAGGCTTTGCAGGCCCATTTTGGAACACTCGTTGGCTCATAGTGGTAGACTCTTTTTAGCAAGTTTCCATTAGCGATGCCTATGAACTCTACCCCATCACATAGCACCATTCAAGCGTTATCCTCCATATTTTGCATAGAAGGTTTACCAGAAGTACTTGTGTTGGATAACAGATTACAGTTCATTTCACATGATTTTGAACAGTTTTGAGAACAAAATGGCATCGTCTAACAAGTGCTCTGTTCTATCTCCCCTCTAACGGAGAAGTAGAACGCTTCGTACGCACTTTTAAACAACAGATAGCCAAGCTTCACACCACCCACACACAGGAACAAGTGCTGCAACTCTTTCTCGCCTCCCATCGCTCCCACTCTTGAGATGGACAATCACCTGTGGAACTTCTGCAAGACCACCACCATCGGATGCTGCCACACTTGTTACACCCACCGCAGCATCTGGCACCACCAATGGTCTGCAAGTATCACTTTGCATCACGTGATCTTGTTCCTTTCAGAGTTTATGGAAACCATGGGTGCTGGGAAAGAGGCGTGATCAAGGAACTCATTGGCTCTTTTATGTATTTGATTGCAGGTCCCAATGGTTTGCAGCACAGCCACTAGAACCACATTTGTGCATGTCAACTGCCCCATGATTCTGCTGCATTTCTTCTGCCAGATTCATGGCCTCATGGGACCATGCAGCTGCCCAGTGGTGCCACCAGGGCATGCCAGGAGAAGTGGATGGAAGATGTGTCCTCGTCCCAGCCTTCTGGCCCAATGGACTTGGACCTGCCACCACTGTCACCATCATCACCCCAGGACATGCCCTCAGGTCTGGATGTGAGCCCTGGCAGCAATTTTCCAGAGGATGTTCCTCTTACCTCACAAGCCGGATGGCGGGGTATGGTCGGAAGTATGCTGTTCTCCACAGCCACGGCTCCCAGCTCATCTCGGGGGCGGGGGCTGGTGTAAGCTGTCGCCAGCACACTGGTTGGCAAAGATGTAGCAAGAAGATCGATAGTAGACGCTGGATCAAGCGTGCCTATCAGGAGAGAGGCCAAAGACAGACTCACAAGCAATACACTACCAATGCCCTCTCGAGTACAAGTATTTAGATCGCTGCTGCTGTGTACCAGAGGGCTTAGTATCAGTCTCTCAGTTAATAGCTCAGTCACTGGTGCACTAACTCTGATCCTAGTTGGCGTCTGTCGTTCATCACTTAGCTGGACTTGTACTTCACCAGCAGAGAGGCTTATGTGGACTATTATTAGAAGTGCTTGTACCACAACACCTGGACTCAGGTTAAGTAGCAGCTATCTGTCTAAGTAAATAAATAACCCTGTTAATACATGTGTGCAGTTATGTTGTAGGAAGAGGATACTGGCCGCAACTCATCTTGTGTCAGAGAACAGCATTCACACTGAAGCTGCATTGTGGCTGGTGCAATGTTTTCTGAACAGTAAACAAATAACTTTAAACTAAGCTTGCTGAATATTTTTTCTGATTTATTACACTATGTAAATTACGTGTCTGCTTTAAACTGAAGCTATTTTTAAAGGAAGGCATATTTCGTTATAATAAGAAACAAAATTGAGGTAGAATTTACTGATTTTCTGAAACTATTGGCAATTTTGTGCCTCAGACCTACATTTTTTCTTTGTTGTGCTCATTAACAAATTCGAGTAAAAAATTTGAAAAATAGTGTAAATTGTTGACAACTGCAAAAAATATACACTGCTCTTGATAGGGAAACTAAATGGGACATGCTATGACAATCATCATATGCACATAACACAATATTAAACCATATCATTTAATTTTGAGCTGCATTTACATCATAATTTTAAATATTTGACAAGGTTCTTGGATCAAACTCACCACAGAGGGTGTGAAGGTACAAATATTGTGTTAATTACATAAATATCTAAACTGTGACCAAGGGGAAACATATTCATTAATTAAATAGTGCTGCTAAAATTGGAATACTCCATGTCTGTATCTCACAAATGTTGATTTACTATGAAATACATTGTGCACAACACTTTTAAGATTCTCAAAAATATACTTTTCACAAGGAGATATGCATTGAAATTTCTGGGAATCACTGTCTGACATACTACTGCCAAAATTTGCAGAAGGCAAAGATGTTGTTTACAACTGACTTATAGTAAGCATTTTTTTCAGCACTTGTTAACTTCCAAAGTACACACTACATCATTATATATGCCCAAGTTTTGACAAACACAATGAAGAACAACGAGCAAATGTTTATTTACTTGTCACACATGCTCTCACATGTATGCAAAGGAAAAACTTGAGTCACCTTATGTGCATAATGCACTGATTTTGTACCTAGCTAGTTTAGTGATATCTTCTACACAAGTATGTCAATTATCGAGATTGTAGCATCAGTTTGTCCCACTAAAAACAGCAAAAATTTCAAAAGAAACAAGTTTCTTCTTACTGGCCTGCTTCAGTGTCCATGACGATGGCAATGATGACGATTTTAAGGCACTAAATGTTGAGGTCATTAGTGCCCTTGCATGAAATAATAGTGTGAGGATAGTGAAAAAATATTAATAACAAGAAATTTTAAAACCAAGCTGTGGCAACAAGTAAGATTTTAAAATACATCACCGCCACTTTGAGATTCATAAAAAACCAAGCATAAAATGCAGATAAAACACATCAGAAAAACTAGATAAAATGAAGGGTAAAATACCAGTACAGATACAGTGAAAAGCATCCAGATTATTGTGGCTTGGTAACTACTTACAAATAATGTATGACCAAGCCACTTTGTGACACATTAAAATCTTACATACAATATTTTGAGTAGTAGTCCTTGCACCACACAAAACCTTAAAACAAGAGCCACATGCATCTCATTTATCACTTGAAACAGAGCGAACTTCTAATGGGAGACACAAATGCCCTCAGGTTGTCACAGAATACAAACTCAATTAAAATGTCATATCAATAGTTGTGTGTGCAATATCTTTGACACACTGGTGGCTCTTTGGAGTGTAAGAGAAAGCAATGTGTCAATGGGCAGTGTAGCACTCTGAGCCCAGCAAGTGCTACTTCTTCAGCTTAATGTGATTGGAAGGAGATCAGCCATTGTTGCACAGAAAAGTTTCACTGGCCACAGATTATTACTCCTCACATCCAGCCACTAAACCTCCCACTAACACAAGCTCTTCTGTGTCATGTATGTAGTAACAGTCTTTAGGGGGATCAAACAATGAGCAGGAGCTGGAAGTAAGTTAATCTCCTTGGCAGCCGCACCATGAATTGATTTCTCTAAATCTCAATGTACCACAGAACTGCAGAAAATTATTTATTTTACCTGCCTTTGCAAGAGGAGGAAAGCTAATGGAACTATTTGCAACGTCCTATCTGCTGGGTACTACTGATCAATAAAAAGAAGGGCACTTTGGGACTCTGAGCAGACGAGGAATTTCATGCCACGATAGTCTCATCTACTCCAGCATTCTCAGGAAAGCAAATAATCAATAAACGCCCCAATTCTTTAAAGAATCAAACTCCAGTGTATACAAAAAGTTCAAACGTCTGATTACTTTACAAATGAGTTCACGTGTTACAAATTTGACTTTACACAGGTAAGCAAGAAAAAGTTTATGGAATGTTTTAAATCATGATTATAGTTTGTTGGAAGTCACTAACTGCTCTCATTATGAAACACTGGATGAATATAACCTGGGTAATTAACTCTCTGCTTTAAGCAAAAGCTAGTTCTTCATGCATCTCAATGTTTATGTTACATCATATTCAGCATAGAACAACTTCAGACGGCCATCAAACAAAGTAAAAATGGCAAATCAGCTGGCTTGATGATATATGAACTGAGCAAATTAAACACTTCGGCTTAAATAGAAACAAATGGATTCTCCAACTATACGATAACTGTGTAAGCAGAAACCAAATTCCAAAGATATGGCAGAAGAGTCGAGTGATTGCTTTGCTGAAATCTGGCAAAGAAGGAAATGATTCAAACAATTTTACACCAGTTGCACCACTTTGTCATCTTTACAAAATGCTGAAAAGACTGATTTTAAATCGCCTATCACCTGCAACTGACCCCTCACTTATACCTCAGCAATCTGGATTTCGTACAGGTAAAAGCTGTACTGGACAATTGCTAAATCTCTCTCAGTTTATAGAACATGGCTTCAAAGCTCAGAAGGTGACAGGAGTGACATTTATCGACTTATCAGCGGCGTGCGATACAGTCAATCACCCATTACTACTGGTCAAGGTCTACAATCTGACCAAATATTTAGGTCTAACCAGACTCATTGCCTTCCTTCTGCAGAATCGCTGGTTCTTCGGCAACTTTCAAGGACAGTGTAGTCGATGTAGACTACAGAAGAATGGCCTCCCACAAGGAAGTGTTTTGGCTCCAAGTCTGTTTAATATATACACCAACCTATATATACGACCAACCTATAGCCCCAAACACCATGAGTTTCTTATATGCTGACAACCTCGCTCTAGCCACCCAGAGCACAGATTCTGAATCAGTGGAGAAAACCTCACAAATGACCTTTAAGATCTATCCAGATACTACAGCACAAACCAGCTTAAACCAAAACCTTCAAAGACCCAAGTGTGTGCTTTTCATTATAGAAACGAGGAAGCCACTTGCAAGTTGAAAATATTATGGTTGGGGGTTGAACTGGAATACTACAGGACTCCAAAATACCTAGGCATGACACTTGACAGATCTCTCACTTTCAAAAAGCACTGCATGAAATTTAAGTCGAAAGTTTCCACCAGGAAAAATCTCCTATGGAAACTGGCCAGATCACAGTGGGGTAGTCAACCTGAAACAATCCGAACATCTGCAGTGCCACTACACTATTCTGCAGCAGAATATGCCTGTTCCATTTTGTATAATTCAACTCGCGCAAAACAGGTGGATGTAGCTCTCAACGAAACCTGCAGAATAATAACAGGTTGCTTGAAATCCACTCCAGTCTAAAGGTTTTAATAGCACTACCACCTATTCGGAGAGAGAGAGAGAGAGAGAGAGAGAGAGAGAGAGAGAGAGAGTTGCGAACAAGGAAAGAACGGGAGTGGAACAGGAAATTACCCATCCTCTGTATGGGCATGAACCGCAACTGCAACAACTGAAGTGAAGGAAGAGCTTCCTCAGGACATCAAAGGAACTTGGAACAACTGCTGAAAAGCTAAGTTACAACTACGGAGGGCTACGACCTACCGTCCCCCTGGTTGGAATAGACTTGTTGAAGCTTTACCTCCAGCCCATGACAGGGAATGGACAACTTGGAAGTCCCTGAATAGACAGATCCGGTGTTGGAAGATCAAAAGTTAACTTGGCAAGATGGGGATACATTGATCCAAATGATATTCGGTGTGACTGTGGAGAAGAAAAGACTGTTCGGCACATGCTACGGTGTAGATTGTCCCCAGTCTCCTGTACAGAATATGATCTTCAACAAGCAAAAGAAAATGCACTGGAAATGACCAAGTTTTGATCAAAAGTAATTTAATCATAACTGTGTAAAATGTATGTACTTGTATCTGTATTTTTCTGACACGAGAGTAATAAAAATAATAATAATGTTTATGACATCATACGATGTGTGTCGTAGAATTACATAACTTTGCAGGTAGATTCATTGATGACATAGGTACTGTCCGCCAACTATGCTGCAAATAGTCAGTAGTAAGGATATAATAAATTAAAATTTCATGCCTCGTTTTGAAGCCTGACTGAACAAACAGCAAAAAAGTAGTAAGCAATAATCTTTTTCTCCTTTCATCATTTTGTGGTGGGTGTTGGCAAGAAAAAGTTTCATAAAAGTTTGAAATTAAGTGTAAAGTTTGTTGGCAGTTGCTAAGTGCTCTCATTCTCAAATACTGGATGAATATAGTCCAAGCATCTGCATGTCATCAGTTATGATGCATCCAGACAAACACAGTTTCTAACTGTAGTACTTGTCTTATTGCATTAAACTTTATACTTCTTATTGAGCATATAATGACAGCATTTTAAATTTGGTCACTAGTTATGCAAAATATTGAAATCAATTTTTTTTGCCCTTGGAAGGTGTTAGATAGCATGCAACGGATACCAAGTTCCAGGACAGCAGTTTAGTAATATGGATTCCACATAGTAAATGAAAAACTGGGAGCCTTAACCTGAGGACAAATTCTGAGAGCACAAAGGAGCAGCCAAGAAGTTCCCTTGCTTCCACTTATCGTTGTAAACATTAATATACCCATGTAGCAATTTAAAATATTGTAAATCTTTGTTTTCAAAATGTAAGCTCGGGTACACCTCTTCCTGTCTCCTTTCAATTCAAGAAGTAACCTGGACCTCTTTAGTAGCCACAGGCACCTCCCTTCTACAACCCTTGCTTTGGACCATAATGCCCTCTCCCTCACACAGATACCAAATGGCCTCATTGCCCTTGGTTACGGAACAGACGTTCCAGTGGTGGCTGGACAATGGATTTTCAAACAGACAGAGCCCTGTAAGCTGGGCATACCATGAGAAGGAGACGGTGAATAGATAGTGGAGGCTTACCAGCCTCTGCACACATGCTAGTAATTAAATCCATGCAAATATGCCACTGTTGACAGCCTAATACCTTTGTAATTGCATCCTGCATTTTGAGATAAGAAGGCCTTGCTGTTTCCGTAAGTGTCCATGACTCCAACTATTGGACAGGAATTTTTATTCTACTTGTTACTTTCCCTTAACATCATTCTTAATTTAGTTGCATTACCTACACACGCAAATTGTTTTCAAGAAAATATTGATGACTGCTGGGAAGCATACATCATAGTGATCTATTGTTGGAACCTCATGTGGGAATGCCCAGGCAGATCCCATTTTGAAAGACATCCATAAATAGGTTTTTCTCTGTTTTCTGGATTATTTAGATGGTAAACACGTACTTTTTACAAGAAATATCTAGTTACTACTGGAGTATTATTTTCTTCTCATTTTAATATATTCTTTCATAAATATTAGTTCACGCTCTGCAATGAAGTAAGGAATCTATTATAGAAGCACAGTGAGCACTGGTACATAGTATTTCTATGTACATCAAAAACTAAAACTGTGAGAGGCAACTTGTATGAGTTTCAGAAACTGTGGGCCATACATGCTGGTGGACTGTTCTAAAATCTTATACATCAAAATTTTTCAAAATATCAAATCTATTTCTTTGTCATCCCCCTCTCCTTCCCCTTCCAAGTTTGTTTCCAGACTATTTATAACTGGCCTAATTATTACCATAAGTAGAGCAGAATTGTAAACGTTAGGTCAACAACATTTTTTTAACTTTACAAAAGTATCATTAAGAGTGGCATGTGAAGTATGTTACTAAAAATTCTTGCATTTAAAAAAAGAGTCAAAAACCACCTAGTGACTAAGGAACAATCACTATTTTTAAAGCCACACCTCTGGTTCCGTGCTGCGATTTGTACCCTCTACGTATACTCTAATTCTTAAATTATGACAGACTTCATTTCTTCACCATTTAGGGAGCTAAAACTAATAAAACAACACATTTTGTTGAATTTAATACAAAAGTATAGTTTTATTTTGTGCAAAATATTTAACATGATAAACTTTTAGCAAAGTAAACAGACAGGTAACATGAGAACTCTCCAAAAAGCTAATTCTCTGATTTGCAAGAAATGTGCTTTTCAAAATAAGAATTTAAACTCCGCAGCAGTTTAGGTCAACATAATTTCTCTAATATGTACATAAAAGAAACACAAGTTATGCCATTAATAATACCGACAGAACAATAATAAAAATATCAAACCTGAAAGATCAACAGTCATTACATATAGTGTCTTAAAGAAACATGAATCATAAAAGCAAGACAGAATAATACTAATTAATGTCATTTCATTGTTTTTGTAATATTGTACAGTGCTGTATAATGAACTTCAGCACTTAGAAATTCCAGATAAATATTTAACATTCTTTAACAAATACTCTGCAATAGCTGTCCATCCAAGTCTAATTTAGAAATTATATTGTACGACCATAATACAATGAAGCTGTGAATTATGCAAGTCTCCTAATATAGTTAGCTTGCGACAAATAGGTCTAATCCATATATGAAATACAGAGAGGCAAAGGACATAATCACTGGAAGCCCTGTATTAATTCTGTGAATGTTAAAATTTCCCTTCTCATTTTTTAATACTAAAAGCAAGCACATAAAATATATGCATCATCATACCAATACTGATCAAGTAACAGTGGTGACAACATAAGTGACAACATAATTACTAATAGAGTGGAGAAGAGGAAACAGAACTCACAACCTATTCTTGCAGTATTAATGAAAAAAATGGGAGAGATATGAGGGTATAGTCAAAGGTTGGGAAAAGTGACACAGATTTTCTACCCAGGGAAGTTACAAGAAGTAAATCAAAAAATAGTCCAATGCCATTTCATATTTTGCATTGGTACATTTTGAACAGAGTAGTTAAACGCTGGACAAAATCATTTTTGCTGAATTTCATAGGATACTAACCAAACTAATATTGCTCATAAACTTCAGTACACTATGATCAGTATATAGTGGTGTTAAACAATGAATTATTCAAGCGGGGTTATCATTTCAATATTTTTCGTGCGCACAGAGGAAATGTAAGAGACATAAAATTTTTTAATACACTGTAACAAACATACCTTGATCATCCCTTTTTGACTATTATTCTGATTGTGCAAAAAACCATAAACAGTTTTAATATATGCTACCTACAATGTTTCATATCAGTCACTATTATCTGCATAGTCAGTGCAAAACTAGAAAAACTTTCAGCTGGCAAGAAAATGTACCCTGAATGGTAATACATAAGCAGATGTACATATAGAGTAATACGAAAAATACATTTACACAAAGAATTAAAATAATTTTTATTGGGAAGTAAGCACGATACGAATTCCCTTAGATATAAATACAGTCTTTCAGTTTTAGCATAAAAATGCTCTTGGAGAGAGAGGGAGAGAGAGGGGGGGGGGGGGTTAGACAGTAGGAGATTGCACTGCTGACACGATTTGTAACAATAAAAGTGAACCACATGTGACTTGCAGTGGAAAATTCGAGGAAAAGCTTGTGCTGATTTCAGTCACTGACATTTGTGTGATGAGGAATCAACTCACTACATGAAATACAAATAAGTCTGCAATGCCTATTACCTGATATCTTCATCCATGGAAGAAATACAAGAGTATAAATTTGTTATAAACGATACACTAGTCATTACATGCACATAGTCAGGGGATATATTTTGTACTATGAAACAGACAACCAAACTATTTATGTCTACATTACAATAAAATGTTTCTGGTTGTGAATGAAGAATGTGCTTTCATGTACGTAATAATTCTCACAGAAAAAAAAAGTATTAAAACACACCTGTCAAAGAAATAAGGTAGGCAAGCTCCATTCCAGTTTCTCTTTCCAACAGTGTATTTGAATAACATATTTCATCTTTCAAGACCACTTCAGTCGAAATTTCCCAGATTTTGACACAAATTGAGGTAGAATTTCAAGACATATGTAGGGATCAGCTACGTTACAAATGATACATGGAATGTGCATTCTCTCCATCATTCTTTGAAAGATACTGCAGACTGGTGAATTTTTTCACAAGTTTGCATATGGAAGGGGTGCGTCAATTCTCATATTTGTCCTTACTGAATATCACTCAAAATCTCTGTCTAACAAAGCCACTTAAGGTCTCTCAAGCATGAATTTGTTGACATTATGCTAGGTATCATAGCCTCTCTCACCCTTTCATGGCTCTTAACAAGTTAAATGTTAGACTGGACACAATCATGTGCAAAACACCAATACTCATATTAATGAAGACTGCAATGGTTCCGAGTCTGCATGGTTAACAGAAGAGCCTCTACAGTTTGGACATACTGGGGAGAGGGTCTGCCAGAACGAAACTTTATGAATCCAGTTTGGTATCTAAATTTAATGTTACACACAGGCTTACACACTGCTGCAAAGAGAGATTCCTTTTTGTAAACAGCCCCAAAGCTGGGACCAAACCATTCTCCACTAGGCCGTCTTCTCAAGGATGAATATCCTATGTGATGGCTAGCAATTTAGAGACTGGGAAAATTCCTACGTAATGATTAGCAATTTAGAGACTGAAAGCATCCATGACGCATATTCAGAGAGCTCAATTTGCAAAACAAGGTAACTGACCTCAAGTGTCACTTTCATTCTCTCATAAAGGCAGAGCTAAAGTAATCAAGAGTTTTTTCTTTCTTGTGTGGTGGTGAGAGGTGTGTATGGTGGGAGGAGAAAGTGGGGAGGTATATATGGATTTGAGTTAAGACAGTGTGCATGAGACTGAAAAGAATAGCATACTAAGAACACTGTGTCCATATCAAAGATAGGGAAATGATCTGAGAATGAGCAATGAGTAACAAGCTATATTTCAGGTGTAAATTAGAAAGTGCACCTAACCTGCAGCTTTACACAGTCCAGTAGTGGTAAATTTAGATTGTGGACTTACATAACTCTGTGTGTGACAATAAACAATATTTAAAATACAAGATACCTTGTTTTCACAATGTGCGATATAGTTACTGGCATAGTACATTCTTAATACTACAAGACGTTTCATGGAATGGTGTAACATGAGAATTCACACCTATAGTATATTAAAATTCTATTCTACAAATTGATCAGAACGAATAATATATCAACATCTTTTTACATAAATTAGTTGTAAAAATATAATATTCATGCAACTAGCAGTACAAACTATTTACAAATGAGAGCCATGATAGTTTGAATAACACAAGTGAATTTTAAATGTCTTAAATTGTACAATAAGAAGATGTAGTAAATTCAGATTCTGATAAGCTTTTTAAAACATGTTTATACCATTACAATAAACAAACATATAAGTAATTCTCAATAGTTTGATAGCCATTGCATTTGTCATCTTTGTACTGCACAGGAACATCAAGTATACATGTAAGAGTCTCTCAAAATTATCAGAGAATGCTTGGTTTGGTAACAAATGGGAGTACCATGAAACACAGTATTAGATTATTTTGATATTCTTCCCAATCTTAGTACATTTGAACTGAAGAAATAGGCTGTACATACATACAAATATATTCAATTCACTGGCAGTTTGGCACTAACATTTAGCATATATCTACAAAATATGGCACCTAAAGTAGCAAGCACCTTATGAATTGGCTAAATAAGTCATTTTACAGGGGGAAAAAGTTTTTTTACAGCATTTTCCCCCATTTTAAATAGATAAATTAAAAAAAAATCCCCTTAAAATTTTAGGAAAGAAGTCAGAAGCTGACTTTTTTTCGTTAATACTAATCTGTAGCACAGAAGGAGACCACAAGGACTACAATGAGTCTCAAAGAAAGCACATCAATCCGCACAGTACATTTATAATTATGAATGAAATATTGAAAAGAGTGTACTTAAGCCATCAGCTAGAGAAGTGTGCAAGTTAGAAGGCATATTTGTGATGCATTCTCTGCAAAGAGAGAGAGAATAATTTGTGGTGGCACCAATGTGTTCTCAGCTTTGTCCCAAACAACTGGCAACACTAAGAGTATGAACCATGAGGCCACTATTCACGTTTTTGACTTAGCCTTTAAAAATTTGTGTATTCCAAAAACTATCAGTACCACTTGTTAACAGAGTACTTGTGTGTGCACATTATGTCAGCCATAAGGAAACCACGACCCCTAAGTGGGCTTCCGATATTTACAATGACTTGAAAAACCAATTCCAAATTATCTTTGTGCGTACTGCAGACACATGAACGAATGATGCTACTGGCTGGTCCAGCATATGGTGGAGTCTCTCACTCCTGTGCTCACCCCACCATTTGACTCTTTTTTAGTTGCACACTAATCTAGTAAGGAAATTTCCTCATGTTAGTAAATATGTGACATTAGTAGTACTTCAAAATGTGTGCTGCTATGTTGTCAGCCACTAGAGTACAGTATTTATTGTTAATTATATCTGTCTTACTCTTTATCCTTACCACCTTTCTTTTTTAATTTCTTGGCAGCTTTCAAATCTGTATTGAACCAGAGTTATCTCCACTCTCTTGCAGTCTTATGAAGACATTACATGGCTATTTGCTATTGAAGATTTTGAGGTGACGGCTCATTAAAATGATAAGTGGCATGTTGGCATATTTGCCACAAACCACCTTGACCACGGAATTACTTAACCACCACAATGAGCCATCTTAACAAGCACAAATTAATTTCAATGTGCAAATCCTTGCTACTATATCATTTATATATGAATGAGAGCAGTTGCATCATTTTACACGTGATTTCTGAGGTTCTTTGGCACACATGGTGGATTATGCATTTTTGTGTATCCAGATGGGCTGATGATTCTATTTCTGCATATGCCTTGATGACTAGGTAAGTTGTCCATATATTGTGCAAAAACTGAATTTGTCAATTTGTTTGCAAACTTGAAAACATATCATTCAAGGTTTCTTTTACTCATACCTTTTCAGCCTAGCACCCAATAATAATCATATTTGTTACTGTAATAAACTGTGTTTGCTGGCCAAGATAGAGTTTAATACACTCAACTCCCAGTAAAAGGAAGAAGAATTAAATGTGTTTTGTTGTTTTAGTGAGGAGAGCTCTCTGACACTGAGTTGTGGGATGCAGATATGAGAAACACCTTACCAGTTACTCTTGTCAAGTACGGACAGGAAGCCGAGTCAAATAGCATTTATAATAGAGACCGCAGAAACAGATACCTGACAGTTGGTATTTAGCCGTAAAGATCAAACAGCTGCACTACCATAGAGATGTATACAAAGTTGTGTTACATGAATGGTTGAGACAGGCACCCATAGTAGCCTTGCGAAGCCCACTGCAACTGTCAGAGATTTTCTTTCCCCAAGATTGCTATACTTTTAACTGATGCCGATGAAAAGATTGTGGCAGTTTTTTCTTAACTGATATACGGAATTTTTCAAATGTGTAATAAGGGAATAGTTTTTTATGAAAATATAAATGCAATCTTTTGTCTAAACTTTTTGTACATTTAGTGGTCATTTCCAAAAATGACAGAAAATTTGTTTGCAAACTATACTATGGAATGCAGTAAGTAAGAATTTGTTACTGACTTTTCCTTTGGCTTAAAACATTCAAAAAAGAATGTTTTGTGAGATGACTTAAAATCTTTCTTAGTGGCAGTTTTCTACTGAATGACAATGTGTTCAATTTGTATAACCTGATTCAAGAAATCACACCCCTCATTGAAACAAGTACTGTCTTTCCATAGTTACCACAATATTTCAACTGCAATAATGAGCAAAACTTCCTTTAACGCACATTCCTTGATTACTTTAAGTACCTAACTATTTTCAGTATAAGAAGAATTTCAGTAAAAAATGAGACACTAGGGAATTGAAATTTTCAAAAAGAAAGAAAACGAGTAAAAAATGTGGCAGTGTCATTGACTGACCAGCTTTGTGATCACAGGTCTGTGACCATACGAGTCCTACTGAACAGGTCTTACACATACAGATGAAAAAGCATTTTTTGAAAGTCTAGAATGCTACTCACCACATACAGGCAGCATTGACTCAAAGACAGACACAATGAATAAGGCAACTAAAATATTTGATCTGCTGGACAAAGTCCTTCTTCTGATATAGAAAACATACACATATTCACAAAAGCACAACCCACACATGCAAGACCACTGTCTCCAAAGTTTTTGTCCAAAAGCAGTCATTTTAATTGTGCCTGTCTGAGAGCCGGTGGCTCACTATATGGTGAGAGCAATCTACCTTTTCCATATTAATGTTACTCTATCCAGTACTTTCCATTTTTTAAAAAGCATTTGTTTCTTTAGGTTTTAAATGAATCCTAAATAATTCATGTATTACTTCACACTAAATGAAATTTTGTTACTTATAAAAAATATCCAATAAATATATTTTTGAGATATACAAAACCACCACTGTAATCTAATTTATGAACTTCGCTAACTGGCAAACATATCATACACATCTTTACTGAACACATTATTTTGATCTATTTAGTCGGCTGAAACCAACCCCAATACATTGGGTAAAAAGTTTGTGGGACTGAAGTGTACAGTTTGCAATGTTTAGTACAAATATTTTAACATGCTTTTATAACACTGAAACAAACAAAAGCACATTGGAATAAATGTGTAATAATTTTATCATTCCAGTTTTGTAAATACACATACACACACATGAAATGCAAATGTTTATGATATTGCTGTAAGAGTTGGATCAGGTGGCAGCATAACTACATTTTCTTGAGGTGGTTTTGGAACGATATTGTTAGCCTTCATATAACCAATAAACTGCTGCGGGATTTCTGCAAGCACTTCTCTTGCTAACCTGAGCCTAGCAGTTTGGGGATCACCCATATGCATAAACTTGTTGAATGGAACAAACTGTACTATGTCACGAACAGCTCGTCGGCCACCAGCAGACAGTGCTATAGTATCAGCATCCAGGGTCTCCATGGCACTAAAGTCATCATTTCCAATGCCAACTATTATTATAGACAATGGAAGACAGGATGCATCCACAATGGCCTGCAAACAATATGTAAGTTACACTAAGTAGCTGCAAAAAGCAGTAAACAGTAATGAACACACAATGAAGATAATCTCCTAAAAATTCCTACTCTGATTAATAAAATTTTCTGGTTTTGTCACCCCCCCCCCCCTTTTCAAAAAATGGCTCTGAGCACTATGGGACTCAACTGCTGTGGTCATCAGTCCCCTAGAACTTAGAACTACTTAAACCTAACTAACCTAAGGACATCACACACTTCCATGCCCGAGGCAGGATTCGAACCTGCGACCGTAGCAGTCGCACGGTTCCGGACTGTGCGCCTAGAACCGCGAGACCACCGCGGCCGGCCCCCCCTTTTCTATCCTAGGTTATGCTTAATATTTTTATGCCTACAATATTTTGATGACCTATTTACTATTAACAACACATCATACAGACAGAAATTTCAAAATATCAAAATGTAGAAAAAGAATACATTTACAAAACATTCTGAAAGATATAACTGCGATTTGACTGAACTACAGGTTTTATTTCACAATCTAGAATTTGACCTTAGGTCATTATCAAGTGTTACAACTGCAGCAGATTGAAGCACAATAAAAGCAGTAGTATCAGAAAAATAGTAGGACGAACAGCTAAATCAATGTATGGGCTGCATGATTTGTTCTCTTACTTACGTATTATAAATCACTAGACTTGAGAAGAACCCAAGTCATCGTCAAAACATGTATCTTTGATTATACAAACCTATCTTGGTGAAATAAATGTGAGAACATTTGTGTAATGTGCTAATTTATGAGCAATTAGCATGACTCAGTTGATATGGTTGTGGAAACTGTTTGCCCTGCAATTTTTCTGGTACTCTGTCTGATACTTTTACTTTTATTGTGCTTTAATCTGTTAGAGCTTCAATCTGTTGCAGTTTTAACACTTGATAATGGCCTAAGGCCGAAATCTAGATTGTGAAATAAAACCTATTGTACAGTCAAATGGCGGCTGTATCTTTCAGAATGTGTTATATGACTGTGGCTCCACACTAAAGTAAAATCATTAATTTATAAAACACTTTCAATATTACCTGAGTGGTCTGTGGCATGTCACTAATGACACCATCAGTAAGAATCAGGAGAATAAAATAGTTGGAGCCATCTCTGTAGGCATTTGCAAACCTGGCAACGTGATTTATAACTGGAGCAAAATTTGTTGGACCAGACAACTGGATCTGTCTTATACAATCTCTGTATGCAGCAAGAACGCCTACAAGAAAAAAAGAGAAGATAATGTTTGTATCGGATAATTATGTATATTATATAAATGGATACTGCCTGCAACACTGATTTAAGCCTAAAATAATTGTTATCCAACGAAGTACACATCCATTTCTGCTTTATGCGAGTTGCCAAACTGTTGTCACAGACCATTTAAGTATGTAATAATGATATTGAAATACGCACACAATATTAAATTGCAACTTCACCAAACCAAATAAAGTGCTGAGTGGTGGATAGGAATGTTGGAAATATGGAAATCATTTAGCTTTCAGACAAAGGCATTCATTGACCCCCCCCCCCCCCCCCACTCTCTCTCTCTCTCTCTCTCTCTCTCTCTCTCTCTCTCTCTGTCTGTGTGTGTGTGTGTGTGTGTGTGTGTGTGTGTGTGTGTGTGTGTGTGTGTGTGTGCGCGCGCGCGCGTGTGGGGGGGGGGGGGGGGGGCCCTTCCTTACACTCCATCTCCATCTAAAAGCTAAGTAATTTTTCCAACTTTATAACATCGCTGTCTATCATTCAGAATATCTCATGTTTGGTCGAGTGCCATGCCCATAATAATATATATGTTACTATGAGCAATATTGCGTATTTTGAAAATATTTCAAGCATAAACATCAAATCTGGACTATCACAATACAAAAATTTATCAAATGTGTGACAGAGGTGATTCTTCTGATGTATAGAATGCTACTCAACACACGGAGATGGAAGTCAAAATTATTGTCAGTGAGAAATTGAATTGCTTAATGGAAAACAATGTGAGCATACAGTTAAGAGAGACTGAGAGTAGAGATGGCACATTCCAACTGAGATGCTTGGCAGAAGAGAGGTATGGAATGACTACTTGAAGCTGTGAGAGATGATTTGTATTTTGCTGAGCAGGTAGAGCAAGAGGAAGCAATGTAGAAGTATCAAACTTAAGTGTCACTGGATGTTCTGCTGTAGTTGTCATCTTAGGATGTATTATGTTAGTATTCAAAGTGGTTTACTTATCTGTTTGTATCCTAGAAAGTATACGAATTACACAATACAAATTATGTCATTTTAAAGAGTGTGGCATGCTGAACACTGATACATGAATTGTATTGCTAATATGTAAAATTATTGTGGTTCATTAGGAAGAAGAAAATGGCAACAGACACCTTTTGTCAAATTTTATTACTTGACCAATGATGACACAATAACAAGCAAGGTATCAGATTGAAGAGCTTGGCCAGTCACAACTGCTGATGCACCCACTTTTGTTGGCATCATCGTCATATTTTGCTGATAAATGTTCTATCTAAATTTGACTTTAAACTTCTTTAATTAATGAAAGAAGAAAGCTACACATCATAGTTATGTGGCAAGTCATACAAAGAAAGTACTATTTTTATGATACATGCTGTACTGGGTTATTTTCAGCCAATTAACGTGAACATAGTTCAAATAACCCAAATGTAAATCACACTGAACTTACAAGAAATTGGCCCCAGCAGCAGAAAAGGGACGCAAGTTCATGTAAAAATAAACTGCCATCTTGTTTCTTGGAAACAAATTTTAGACTATCAAAATTTAGTATGATTTATGCAATCATGTTAATTATATTTTTATTAACTGTGGGGGAACTTCCTGGGACATCTGAAATTAATCACCACAAAAACTTGCATCCTGCTGTGTGCATTAATGATATAGAGATTGTAATTTTGTACTAGGGCAAATCCTGAGCCTAATGAAAAGTACATCTACATATATATACGCCACAAGGCACTTTATGGTGTGTGGTGGAGTGTACACTGTACTGCCATTAGTCATTTCCTTTCTTGTTCCACTTGCAAATAGAGCGAGGGAAAAAATAACAGTTTATACGTCTCCATATGAACCTTAATTTTTTGTATCTTAACTTTGTGGTCCATATGCAAAATGTATGTTGGCAGCAAGAGAATCGTTCTGCAGTTACCTTCAAATTCCAGTTCTCTAAATTTTCTCATTAGCATTCCTCTGAAAGAATGTTGCTTTTCATCCGGGGACTCCCATTTGAGTTCTCAAGGCATCTCCGTAACATCTGCGTGTCGTTCAAACTTACTGGTAACAAATCTAGCAGCTTGCCTCTTAATTGCTTCAATATCTTCCTTTAATCCGACCTTGTATGGATTCCAATCACTTTAGCAATAAACAAGAATAGGTTGCGGGGTAGTGCCCTATATGCGGTCTCTTTTACAGACAAACTATACTTTCCCAAAATTCTTGCAACAAACCGAAGTTGACCTTTCAGCTGAACAACCACCGAATGCTGCCCAATTCGGCTGCCGGATTATTTATTTATATACCAGTCCTATCACATTTCCCAGGAGTACTCCTGCTGATAACCATGTATCTGATGAGCACTTGCTATCGAGAATAACAAACTGGGTTCTAGTTCTCGAGAAGTCTTTGAGCCACTCCCATATCTGGGAATCTATTTATATGCTCATACCTTTGTTAACAGTCAGCAGTGAGGCACTGCGTCAAATGCCTTCTGAATATCTAGAAATATGGAACCTGCCTGTTGCCCATCATCTATAGTTCACAGTATATCATGTGAGAAAAGGGCAAGCTGAGTGTCCCGTGCGTGTTACTTTCTAAAACCATGCTGATTCATGGACATGAGGATCTCAGTCTCAATAAATTTTCATAGCTGATGTGAGAATACGTCCAAGGATTCTGCAGCAAACTGAGTTTAGGAATATTTTGGTCTGTAATTCTGTGGGTCAGCTCTTTTACCCTTCTCATGTGCAGGAATCACTTGTGCTATTTTCCAGTCACTAGGGAATTTATGCTGGGCAAGAGATTCTTGACAAATGCAAGCTAAGTAAGAGGCCAATGCTGCGCGGTACTCTTTGTAAAACTGAACTGGGATTCCATCCAGGGTTGGAAACTTATTTGTTTTAAACTCTTTCAGTTGTTTTCTACACCAGGGATGCTTATTACTACATCATACGTTCGGGAGGTGTTTGATGGTCAAACGGCTGTATGTTTGTTTGGTTCTCTTGCATGAATGATTTCTTAAAAACGAAATTTAAAACTTTGACTTTCGTTCTGTTATCCTCTACTGCCATACCAGACTACTCAACAAGACCTGCTTAGTGACAAAGCTTGGCCGCCTCATTTAACCTCCCATCATGGGTACATAGGGTGATCAACTCTGCCTTATTTCCCAGGATCTCCCATATTATAGCAATTTTTTTCTGGTAGCTCCCTTATAGAGCACTTGTTTCTATCATATATTTTGGCAGTGGTCACTGTTATGAACATTAATTCTACAAAACACTACTGATGGTTCAAATTTGCCGACTGATAGCTCTTGAAAAGTTTTTGTATAATAATCGATACTATTGATGACATATATCCTTTTTCCTGTTTGTGCTTCAATGAAAAGATGATGGTTAGCCTCAATGGAATGCGAGAAGTGGAGAAAGACTGACATAAGCTATGCATCTGGAGGGATCATGAGAGGGGGAGTGTTTACTTGTGTGTCACTCAGCACTGGCAACCAATGGATGTGCTCTCCTCACACAGATTAGTAGCTGTGGCATAAATGAGACACACAAAAAAGAAAAATTCACGAGAGTGGATTATAGAGATGTTCCGGTTTAAACACACTCACATTATTTCTCTCTCAACTGACTCGCACAACGTAACATTTCCCAATGCTTCGGAAGAGCAAGTACTGACAGATTCACTAAAGTTGGCAGCAAATGAAAACAGAGGTCAGTCAACAGGAAATGTTCTGATTTGTGCTGTTTTCTTTCCATCATTGTACCTACTGTACAGCACTGCACTGCACTGCACCATAATAAGACTTATTACACTTTTTGCGCTCCAAAAACTCCGTTTCATTTGTGCAGTTGCCCCAAAATATGATGCTGTGTGACATTACAGAGTAGAATCAAGCAAAGTACACCTTATATCACCCACTCCAAGAAAATTTCAGGTAGATGCGCAGTTGAAATTTATTGTGACAAAATATCCCTTAAAGTCACGGTCAGGTGTTGTCATCAACCTTAAAACCACAATCAAATGTAGGTCGCCCCTAAGAGTACATTTCCCATCCAAACCAAGATACACCTACAATTATTACTCACCAGAACACAATCTTGGTCCACATCCAGTACTAAATCTTTACAGATCACAGATCCCCCTCTCTGTTCCAGAGCCATATGTTCTATTGAACAGCCTAAGATTCTGTCCTACACCAAAATTTAACCTAGTTAAATGTTTGCTGTCATTCGTCTGGTACATCACTTCATTACCCAAGCACAATCAACAAAAACTAAACTATGCCTCAAACAGTACTGATACTAATCCCAAAGAGATCATTTTCCTTTTACCTTCTGTCTACTGCTTAAAGCACACAAAGACAAGCATCCTAGCCATCCATCTGTGGTAGGCTCCTAAGTCACAAACTCCAGGTGAATCTGAGGACCTTTACTTCTTCCAAAAGCTTAGCCCCATTTCTGAACAGGAATTTACTTGGTCTATCTCTAAATACCACGCCACTGTCCTGGAAGTTGACCTCTACCTCACTGTGGTTCACATACAATTGGCCAACAACAGACAACATCTGTTCAACACCTGCCATCTGATTCAATTCAAACAATTTGTTCTTGCAAACTAGGTATCCATGGTAAATGTATCTGATCTAAAAACAGAGCCATCACTACCTATACAAATAGTCTCGTTCATACTTGCCTCTATCACAAATATCCCAATGATCAACCTACAAATAAATACCTCAGCCAGTCTCCTTCTTTCCACCTGTGACCAACCCAGGTCTCACTTCCCAAACAATCAGAAGGATCCCTCTCATTACCCATTAGCACAGTCCTTCCAAACATCACAACTAATAGCCAAATCTGAAGTGTTGCACTGGACATATGATGTCAACTGTTCCTGGCAATTCAATCATCATAGCCTGTATTTGATAATTCTGCAGAGGAATGCCTTTGGAAGCACCTTGACTCATTGTTATGGTGCCAGATATTTTCCACAGCACTACAACAGCTACCAATGCTATCCTCAATATTTATACTGTTTATAGTGACAGTTGCAAATTTCGATTTTTCCAATTGTTCCAAGTCCGTATTTACTAGCTTACAGGAAACAATATAACCTACTACAACTCACTGCTCATGATTAGGTAATGTTAAGGACAATACTCAAGCTTAGAATAACATTCAATATGTACTCAACAACATATGCAAGTGTTGTTTTAGGATTAACACATAGAGCAGCACTAGGCCAACTTGTTCCAAATGTCATGCCACTCATTTGACATAAAACCATCTGTATCTTCAAGTATATGAATGGGATTTAAAATCCTCAAATGGAATGCATGATTCATGAGATCTACCAGAGAAAGGCTGCATCATGTGATGCACATATAATGTAACCAATGATTCTGGTGACTGAAGACATAATTTAAGTCTAACTCATAAATTTGTGTCCCCAGAAACAGTAGAATAAGACTGAATTTATGGGAAGCGTGGCACATTCATTTTCATCCGTATAACTATAGCATACTAACAGTTAATGGTACTACATAGGTTACAAATACAACACCAGCTCTTGCCAGTGCGTATAAAACTACTACACGACTTCTTGAAGATCACATTACTTCACTGCTGATTGAGATCAACCATATCAAATGATGTATGGTACGAAATCCTCTCTCAATCTCTGCCATCTTACATAATTTGAAACAATCTTAATTCATATACTACAGTATATGGCTGTGAGGCAAGAGACAAACAGTGCAGCTATTTTTTCACCAATGTAAGACCAAAACCCTCCTCCCACGAATCGTGGACCTTGCCACCGGTAGGGAGGATTGCGTGCCTCAGTGATACAGATAGCTGTACCAGAGTGGTGTCTGTTGAAATGCCAGACAAACAAGTGGTTCATGAAGAGGGGCAGCAGCCTTTTCAGTAGTTGCAAGGCCAATAATACGGATGATTGACTGATACCGCCTTGTAACATTAACCAAAACGGCCTTGCTGTGCTGTTATTGCAAATGACTGAAAGCAAGGGGAATCTAGAGCTGTAATTTTTCCCGAGGGAATGCAGCTTTACTGTATGGTTAAATGATGAAGGCGCCCTCTTGGGTAAAATATTCCAGAGGTAAAATAGTCCCCCATTCGGATCTCTAGGCAGGGACTACTCAGGACATCATTATGAGGAGAAACAAAACTGACGTTGTACGGACCAGAGTGTGGAAAGTCAGATCCCTTAATTGGGTAGGTAGGTTAAAAAATTTAAAAAGGAAATGGTTAGATTAAAGCTAGATATAGTGGGAATTAGTTAGATCTGGTGGCAGGAGGAACAAGACTTCTGGTCAACTGAATACAGGGTTTTAAATATAAAATCAAATAGGGTCAATACAGAAGTAGGAGTGTAAGTAAGCTACTATGAACAGCATAGCGAATACATTATTGTAGCAAAGACAGACATGAAGCCCACACCTATCACTGAAGAACAAGTTTATATGCCAACTAGGTCCGCAGATGATGAAGAGATTGAAGAAATATATAAGATAAAAGAAATTATTCCGATAGAGAAGGGTGTTGAAAATTTAATAGTCACGGGAGACTGGAGTTCAATAGTACGAAAAGGAAGAGAAAGTGTTGTTGTTGTTGTTGTTGTTTTCAGTCCAGAGACTGGTTTGATGCAGGTCTCCATGTTAGTCTACCCTGTGCAGGCTACATCATCTCTGAGTAACTACTGCAACCTACATCCTTCTGAATCTCTTTAGTGTGTTCATGCCTTGGGGTCCCTCTATGATTGTTACCCTCACGTCTTCCCTCCAGTACTAAATTGATGATCCCTTGATGCCTCAGAATGTGTCCTACCAACTGATCCCTTCATCTATTCATGTTGTGGAACAAATTCCTCTTCTCACCAATTCTATTCAGTATCTCCTGATTAGTTATGTAATAGATGCATTAATCTTCAGAATTCTTCTATGGCACCACATTTCAGAAGCTTCTATTCTCTTCTTGTCTAAACTGTTTATCATTCATGTATCATTTCCATACATACCTACACTCCATACAAATAGTTTCAGAAAAGATTTCCTGACACTTAAATCTATACTTGACGTTCACAAACTTCTCTTCCTACAGAAACGCTTTCCTTGCCATAGCCAGTCTACATTTTATATCCTCTCTACTTCGACCATCACAATTATTTTACTCCCAAATAGCAAAACTCATTTACCACTTTAAGTGTCTCATTTCCTAATCTAATCCCCTTAGCATCACCTGACTTAATTCAACTATATTCCATTATCCTCATTTTGCTTTTGTTGATGTTAACCTTATATCCTTTAAAGACACTGTCCATTACGTTCAACTGCTCTTCCAAGTCCTTTGCAGTCTCTGACAGAATTACAATGTCATCGGCGAACCTCAAAGTTTTTATTTCTTCTCCATGGATTTTAATACTTACTCCAAACTTTCCTTTCGTTTCCTTTACTGCTTGCTCAATATACAGATTGAATAACATCGGGGAGAGGCTACAACCCTGTCTCACTCCCTTCCCAACCACTGCTTCCCTTTCATGCCCCTCGACTCTTATAACTGCCATCTGGTTTCTGTACAAATTGTAAATAGCCTTTCGCTCCCTGTATTTTACCCCTGCCACCTTCAGAATTTGGAAGAGAGTATTCCAGTCATCATTGTCAAAAACATTCTCTACGTCTACAAATACTACAAACCTAGGTTTGCCTTTCCTTAATCTATTTTCTAAGATAAGTCGTAGGGTCAGTACTGCCTCACGTGTTCCAACATTTCTATGGAACCCAAACTGATCTTCCCCAAGGTCGATTTTTACCAGTTTTTTCATTTGCCTGTAAAGAATTCTTGTTAGTATTTTGCAGCCGGGGCTTATTAAACTGATAGTTCAGTAATTTTCACATCTGTGAAGACCCGCTTTCTTTGGGATTGGAATTATTACATTCTTCTTGACGTCTGAGAGTATTTCGCCTGTCTCATACATCTCGCTCACCAGATGGTAGAGTTTTGTCAGGGTTGGTTCTCCCTAGGCTATCAGTAGTATTAATGGAATGATGTCTACTCTCGGGGTATTGTTTCGACTAAGGTCTTCCAGTGCTCTGTCAAACTCTTCACGCAGTATCATATTTCTCATTTCATTTTCATCTACATCCTCTTCCATTTCCATAATATTGTCCTCAAGAACATCACCCTTGTATAGACCCTCTATATACTCCTTACACCTTTCTGCTTTCCCTTCTTTGCTTAGAACTGGTTTTCCATCTGAGTTCTTGATATTCATGCAAGTGGTTCTCTTTTCTCCAAAGGTCTCTTTAATTTTCCTGTAGGCACAATGTATCTTACCCCCTAGTGACATATGCCTCTACATGCTTACATTTGTCCTCTAGCCATCCCTGCTTAGCCATTTTGCACTTCCTGTTGCTCTCATTTTTCAGACATTTGTATTCCTTTTTGCCTGCTTCATTTACTGCATTTTTGTATTTTCTCCTTTCACCAATTAAATTCAATATTTCTTCTGTTACCCAAGGAATTCTACTAGCCCTAGTCTTTTTACCTAATTGATCCTCTGCTGCCTGCACTTCTTCATCCCTCAAAGCTACTCATTCTTCTTCTACTGTATTTCTTTCCCCCATTTCTGTCAATTGTTCCCTTATGATCTCCCTGAAACTCTGTACAACCTCTGTTTTAGTCAGTTTATCCAGGTCCCCTCTCCTTAAATTCCCACCTTTTTGCAGTTTCTTCAGTTTTAATCTACAGTTCATAACCAATAGATTGTGGTCAGAGTCCACATCTGCTCCTGGAAATATCATACAATTTAAAACCTAGTTCCTAAATCTCTGTATTACCATGATATAATCCATCTGAAACCTTCCAGTATCTCCAGGCTTCTTCCATGTATACAACCTTCCTTCATGATTCTTGAACCAAGTGTTAGTTATGATTATGTTATACTCTGTGCAAAATTCTACCAGGCGGCTTCCTCTTTTATTCCTTAACCCCATTCCATATGAATCTACTATTTTTCCTTCTCTTCCTTTTCTTACTATCGAATTCCAGTCACCCATGACTATTTAATTTTCGTCTCCCTTCATTATCTGAAAAATTCCTTTTATCTCATCAAACATTTCATCAATCTCATCGTCATCTGCCGAGCTAGCTGGCATACAAACTTGTACTTCTGTGGTAGGTGGGGGCTTCATATCTATCTTGGCCACACTAATGCGTTCACTACACTGTTTGTAGTAGCTTAACTGCATTCCTATTTTTTTTTATTCATTATTAAACCTACTCCTGCATTACTGCTATTTGATTTGGTATTTATAACCCTGTATTCAACTGACCAGAAGTCTTGTTCCTCCTGCCACCGAACTTCACTAATTCCCACTATATCTAACTTTAACCTATCCATCTCCCTTTCTAATTTTCTAACCTACCTGCCCGATTAAGGGATCTGACATTCCACGCTCCAATCTGTAGAACGCCAGTTTTCTTTCTCCTGGTAGAATTTTGCACAGAGCATAAATTCATCGTAGCTAACACTTTGTTTAAGAATCATGAAAGAAGGTTGTATACATGGAACAAGCCTCGAGATACTGGAAGGTCTCAGATAGATTATATAATGGTAAGACAGAGATTTAGGAACCAGGTTTTAAATTGTAAGACATTTCCAGGGGTAGATGTGGACTGACCACAATCTATTGGTTACGAACTGTAGACTAAAACTGAAGAAACTGCAAAAAGGTGGGAATTTGAGGAGATGGGACTTGGATAAACTGAAAGAACCAGAGGTTGTAGAGAGCTTCAGTGAGAGCATTAAGGAACGATTGACAAAAACGGGGGAAAGAAATACAGTAGAAGAAGAATGAGTAGCTTTGAGAAATGAAATGGTGAAGGCAACAGAAAATCAATTAGGTAAAAAGATGACGGCTAGTACAAAAATCCATTGGCAACAGAAGAGAATTTAATTGACGAAAGGAGAAAATATAAAAATGCATTAAATGAAGCAGGTGAAAATGAATACAAACGTCTCAAAATTGAGACTGACAAGAAGTACAAAATGGCTAAGCAGGGATGGCTACACGGCAAATGTAATGATGCAGAAGGACATATCACTAGCGGTAAGATAGATACTGCAACAGGAAAATTAAAGAGACATTTGGAGAAAAAGGAATCACCCGTATGAATATCAACAGCTCAGATAGAAAACCAGTTCTAAGCAAAGAAGGGAAAGCAGAAAGGAGGAAGAAGTATATAGAGGGTCTAGACAAGGGCGATGTAGTTGAGGGCAATATTATTGAAATGGAAGAGGACATAGATGTAGATAACATGGGAGATACGATACTGCATGAAGAATTTGACATAGCACTGAAAGACCTAAGTCAAAACAAGGCCACGGAGTAGATAACATTCCATCAGAACTAATGATAGCCTTGGGAGAGCCAGCTCTGAGAAATCCCTACCATCTGGTGAGCAAGATGTATGAGATAGGTGAAATACCTTCAGACTTCAAGAAGAATGTAATAATTCCAAGCCCAAAGAAAGGAAGTGTAGACAGGTGTGAAAATTACCAAACTATCATTTAATAAGTCAGGGCTGCAAAATACTAAAATGAATTGTTCACAGACAAATGGAATAACTGGTAAAAACCGACCTCGGGAAAGATCAGTTTGGATTCCGCAGAAATGTTGGAACACGTGAAGCAATACTGACCCTACGACTTATCTTAGAAGATAGATTAAGGAAAGGCAAACCTACATTTCTGGCATTTTTATACTTAGAGAAAGCTTTTGAGAATGCTGACTGGAATACTCTCTTCCAAATTCTGAAGGTGGCAGGGGTAAAATACAGGGAGCGAAAGGCTATTTACGATTTGTACAGAAACCAGATGGCAGTTATGAGAGTGAAGGGGCATGAAAGGGAAGCAGAGGTTGAGAAAAGAGTGAGACAGGGTTTTAGCCTGTCTACGGTGTTATTCAATCTGTATACTGAGCAATTGTCGATCACATTTTAATTCTGTGAGACAGAGCAAAGGACTTTGAAGAGCAGTTGAATGGAATGGACAGTGTCTTTAAAGGATATAAGGTTAACATCAACAAAAGCAAAATGAGGATAATGGAATGTAGTTGAATTAAGTCAGGTGATGCTGAGGGGATTAGATTAGGAAATGAGACACTTAAAGTAGTAAATGAGTTTTGCTGTTTGGGAGAAAAATAACTGATGGGGGTTGAATTAGAGGGGATCTAAAATGTAGACTGGCTATGGCAAGGGAACTGTTTCTGAAGGAAGAGAAATTCGTTAATGTCAAGTATAGATTTAAGTGTCACGAAGTCTTTTCTGAAACTATTTGTATGGAGTGTAGGCATGTATGGAAATGAAACATGGATGATAAACAATTTAGACAAGAAGAGAATAGAAGCTTCTGAAATGTGGTGCTACAGAAGAATGCTGAAGATTACATCCTTTTATCACATAACTAATGAGGAGGTACTGAATAGAATTGGAGAGGGCATGTATGGAAATGAAACATGGATGATAAACAATTTAGACAAGAAGAGAATAGAAGCTTCTGAAATGTGGTGCTACAGAAGAAGAATGCTGAAGATTACATCCTTTTATCACATAACTAATGAGGAGGTACTGAATAGAATTGGAGAGAAGAGGAATTTGTTTCACAACATGACTAGACGAGGGGATCAGTTGGTAGGACACATTCTGAAGCATCAAGGGATCATCAATTTAGTACTGGAGGAAGTGCAGAGGGTAACAATCGTAGAGGGACCCCAAGGCATGAACACACTAAACAAATTCAGAAGGATGTAGGTTGCAGTAGTTACTCGGAGATGATGAAGCCTGCACAGGATAGATTAGCATGGAGAACTGCATCAAACCATTCTCTGGACTGAAGACCACAACAACACAAGAACAAAATTCTACTGTCAAACTACATTTTGCACATAATGTCACCTTCATCTTACAGAAGAGCTTGGCTATTAACATTTGCACTATCTTCCATCTGCCACTGATATGTGACTAATAAATCCTGAATGACCCCATATGGTTTGATCATTTTCCCACCCTGGCCATTTTGACAGGATATCACAAAAAGCTGGGTCAGACAAATAAGAACTGTGAAAAAGCTGACCGGGAAAGTTATCAGACATGTTCAAAAAAGGGAAATGATCACTTCCCTGGATGCATTAGAAGATGTTTTGGACACAACTATCCTACCATTCCATATCCTCCAGTAATTTCATTTGATCTTAGAATGAAGGATCATTTTCTATGCACCTTTACTACAATGAGGGAACTTCAACTGGCAATAAAGCAACCTTCTAATTCCACACTTATAAATGACAAAATGTACTATTCAATGAATATTTATTTGCCACAGCTACTATGCATCATCAATGAAATATTGCTCCCAATACCATGGGCCACACAAATCATTGTGCCTATACTTAAGCAAGATTAGCTGGTTGGTTGGAGGTCCTCAGTCCATACATAGTTCATCCAGAGTTAGTGAGGGCCACCATAAACCTTTTCGTCTGAGCAGGAGTGGTAAAATTGAGACACTGAAGACAATGCTGATATCAGAACTGTGAAATAACTTACAGAGAAGTGAATAATACGTATGTCAGGGCAGGTGAGGGCTCTCTAAGGGCCCATCCATGGCAAGAGAAACCTCACTCGCATATGATGCACACTAACCCAATTAAGGGTGAAGACAGATACAGAGCAAAGAATGCCTTCTAGTCAGGACATTCACAACAGCAGAAGTGAGAAGGCTAAAAACATAATGGACATTGGTTGGACTATCAATATAAAAACATGACAAGAGACATTGCCGAGTGTTCCTGGGGCTCTGCATACACTGGGAGCCATTCCACACAAAGCTGTCCCTCCCCTGATCCACTATAGTTGAGGCGTTAAAGAGCACCCACTATTCAACAGTGTGCTACCCCTCAAATGGAAAGCAAGATGCAGCAAGAAGAGGTGCAAGCTGCATCTAAAAGCAAAAAGAGAGTAAAAGAGGGATTAGAAGAGGTAGGGTCAATGGTACCACAGACCCTGCTTTCAGTGGGAGACCCCCTACCCCAACCGCCCTGCCTCTGCCCTGAAAGTAGTTTAAAAGCTTATATCTGAGAATACAGACCACTTTCACAGAGGGAATGGAAACCAGTAAGTCATCCGCCAATACCAGAGGCAAAGAAATCAGAAGACCATGCTTAAGGGAATTCCACCAAGATACGTGGTAATGACTGTAAGACTCCACAACCATAGAGCGGATTCCTTCAGGGAAGACCAGTAGGAGGAGCACGATGCACCAGTAGTCTCCTTGATGGTGTGGAGTTACTAGAGGGGCAGTAGCCCACCCTATATTGCTCCCTCTTCGAGTGAGCAGAGGCCTTATTTGCACCCAAAACTCCACACCTGGGAACATCAAATGTGATGTGTGAGATCGCTTCTCTATCCAAATGGCTCACCAGTTCATTCCCTAAGATACCCACAAGACCTGCAACCCAGAGAACGGCAACCAAGTAAGCAGTTAAGGTCTGAGAGAAGTAGGTATCACACTGTGGCAAGAGTAAAAGCGATCAGTTGCCTGAAGATTGTTCATTAAGTCACTGCAAATTAAAATGTGTCAATGGAGGATTCTTTAATAAAGTAAGACTGTGTATGACTATTAGCTCAGCCTTAAAAACACTATTCGTTACTGGCAGTGAGTGTTGCTACTGACCAGCAGGAGATACGAAATCATATCTCATCCTATTCGTGGTTTTATACCCATCACTGTAAATGATGGTAGCACTCTGCTATTCTCTGAGAACTTAAAGGAACAGACAGCCACAGGCCAGAGGTCAGAGGGACAACTTAAACTTTAGGACCATGGAATAGGTGGCCAGGATATTGATCAAGAGTGGAATGGCACAGCTTAATTAGATAGTGAGCCTTAGTGTGGAGTTGGTGAAAAGTGAGGAGGGTGATGTATGAAGGATGCCGCTCGAGAAGTCGCATGGTCCTATGATGATCGTAAATAGCTGTAGCAATGTATTTTGTCCACCATAGGATTGGCTGGTGACAGAGCATACCTATAGAAATAAGAATAGCAGTTCCAGCAGCATAGTTCCGGCAGCAGAGTGATCATGTTGGAGTTGTCTCCCACAACCTTGTTGATACAATTTCTAAGAGAGGATAACAGCGAGAGCAGACGTATTTAACTGCCAGTTAGCTCCTCAAAGCACCCATCATGGTAACTGGTCCATTAGACGGTGATAAGAAAGTGACAGGATCACTGGAAAGTGGTCACTGTCACAAAGAACATTGTGTAGCCACCAATGCTGTGAAGCCACGAGATTGGCGGCAGAGAATATAATGGCCAAAAACTATAAAGGTGCTATGAGTGGCACTGAAGTGGGCATGGGTACCACCACTGCGTATGCATACTGAGAATGGAAAACAGCTGGTCAATCAGAAGGTCAGTGGCAGACAAAGCATTACTTCTCTGCAGAGGTTGGTGTGCACTGAAATCATCAAGCAGTAGAAAAGGAGGTGAGGGTGGGGGGAGGGTGTAACTGTTGTATTAAGGTGGGTATCTCAAGAGAAGGTTAGTGCCCGCCTGGAAGTAAATAAATGTCACAAACTGTGACTGCTGGGATAGTCTGTCCTTGCACCACTACTGCTTCCAATGTGGTAAGGAGTGGAATCCACTCTGACTATATCTGTGCACACATATGTCAGACCCCTCTAGTTGAAGAGAGCTTTAAAACGACCTATAATCAAACAAGTGTGTCAGTGGATAAAACAGTCAGAGAGAAGACATTATTGTTAAATCTATAAAAAAAGTGTGGCATAAGTAATGCTCTTGCCACCTTATATATGAAGATGACAATGATGACGACGAAGAGGAAGGAAGAAGAAGAGTTCATATGATGATTGGTTTAAAGGGGGGGGGGGGGGGGGAGGGACCAAACTGCGAGGTCATTGATCCCTTGTTCCCAGTAAAATAATTACACAAGGTAAAGAAGAAAAAGGAGAAAGAAAGAATCACAAGAACGACAGAAGGACAATCAACACTACTATGGACAAAACAGGAAAAGAAAATCTGAGAGAGAAGCAAGAAACAGGTAGAAGGGGTAAAAACAAGAGAGCAGATGAACATGGCTGGCCAACCACAAGAATAAAAGGAAAAGCCAGCCACTCTGCAACACATTAAAACATCCACCCTAAAAGCATTAGAGTGGAGAACGCAAAGGGACAACAGACATACGCTATAACTTATATAGAATGATAAAACCCATTATGTATCAAATGTAACACTAAATTAGCCCTGAGGCATTGTCAGCTAAAATCAATGGCAACGAGTCAGGTAACTGAAGAGTCCATTGCAGAGCAGCCAAAGAAGGACAGCTCACCAAGATATGGGTCACTGTCAGCCGGGCGCCATATTGACACTGAGGTAGGTCATTACGGCGCAGGAGGTAGCTGTGTGTCACCAAATTGTGGCCAATGCGGAGCTGGCAGAGGACCACAGAGTCCCTGGGAGAGGCCCGTATGGATGACTGCCACACGTTCGTACTCTCCTTAATAGCACAGTTTTTTGTGCATGCTGAGCCCTTGTAGCGTAGTACTGCACACAGGTCAGTTGCAGAGAAGCCAATCTCCATAAGCGGTTCCTGGGTAGCCTGTTTGGCCAGCCTATTGGCGAGTTCATTGCCTGGGATTCTGACGTGACCTGAGGTCCAGACAACCACCACTGATAGACCGAACTGTTCCGGGTCATAGATGGACTCCTGGATGGTCGCTACCAAAGGATGATGATGGTAGCACTGGTCGATAGGTTGTAGGCTGCTCAAGGAGTCACTACACAGAGGAAATGACTCCCCAGGGCAGGAACGGATGTGCTCAAGAGCACGAGATATAGCCACCAGCTTGGCAGTGAAAACACTGCAGTGATCAGGCAAGGAATGCTGTTCAATATGTCTTCCATGACCATCAGCCATCGACCCGTTGGTGTAAACCTCTTCGTGGCCTCGGTATGTGCCAAGAATCGAGAGGAAGTGGCAGAGGAGAGTCACGGGGTTAACTGAGTCCTTAGGACCATGTGAAAGGTCCAGGCAAAGCCACAGCCTAGGTGTAAAATATGGCGGTGTACCTGAAATGACCTCAAGTATAGATGGTAAAGGCCAAGGACTTCAGTTCAGAAAGAAGGGATTGGACATGCACTGCAATTGGAAGCCCCGACCTGGGCTGTTGATGCAGGAGATGAACCACTGTGGGTGGGAAAAAGGAGACGGTGATTTGTATGCGCAAAACTACAAACATGTGCAACGTAACTGGCCAGCAGTTGTGCACACTAACCTGCAATGGAGGGACTCCGGCCTCCACAAGGATCCTGGTCACCAGACTTGTCCTAAGAGCTCCTGTCGCTAGGCGAACGCCACAGTGGTGCACTGGGTCAAGTAAACGCAATGCTGAGGGCACCGCTGAACCATAAACCAGACTCCCATAGTCAATGTGAGACTGAACAAGGGCTCTGTAGAGCTGCAGCACCCTAGAGCGATCTGCACTCCAGTTGGTGTTGCTCAGGCAGCGGAGGGCATTGAGGTGCTGCCAGCACTTCCACTTAAGCTGACGAAGGTGAGGAAGCCAAGACAATCTGGTGTCGAAAACCAGTCCTAAGAATCAATACGTCTCCACTACAGTTAGCAGATAGTCGTTAAGGTAAAGTTCTGGTTCTGGATGAACGGTACAACGTCAACAGAAGTGCATAACAAATGACTTTGCGGCCAAAATCTGAAAACTGTGGGCTCGAGCCCATGACTGCCCCTTGTGGAAAGCTCCCTGTAGGCACAGGTAGGCCACGTGACTCCAGAACCCAACCCAACTGTCGACACACCATACGTTCCAGCAGCTTACGAAGAACGTTGGTGAGGCTGATGGAGCCACATCAAATGGGTTTTTACTGGGTTTGAGCACTGGGATGATGGTGCTATTGCAACGTAAAAACACCATTGCACCAGATCCTTGATCCCATCTGGCCCAGGAGCTGTGTCGGGGCAATGTGCAAGGGCACTGAGGAGCTCGCAATCTGTAAATGGGGCATTTTAGGAGTCACTGTGGCGTGTAGTGAACAAGAAGACTTTCCCTTCAATTTGTCGTTTTAGAGTGCGAAAGCCTGGGTGGTAATTCTCTAACACAGAGGCTCGCGCATAGTGCTCGGCAATCGTGTTTATGTCAGTAGATAACACGCCATTTATGTTAACACCGGGAACACTTGTTGAGGTCTGGTAGCCGAAAACACGTTTGATCTTTGCCCGGACTGGGGAAGGTGACATATGGCACTCAATGGTCGAGACCTATCTCTCCCAACACTCCTGCTTCCATCATTTGATAAGTTAGCGAATGCGGGCATGGAGTCGTTTAAAGGCGATGAGGTGCTCCAGGGAAGGGTGCCGCTTATGCTGCTGCAGAGCTCGTCAACGTTCCTTAATTGCTTCAGCGACTTCCAGCGACCACCAAGGGGCTGCCTTTCGCCAGGGACATCCTACAGAGCGAAGGATCATGTTTTCTGCCACAGAAACAATTGTTGTAGTCATCTGCTCAACCATCACATTGATGTTGCCATGTTGGGGAGATTCAACGGTGACAGCAGAGGTGAAAGTTTCCAAGTCCGCCTTGTTTAAAGCCCATCTGGGCAGGCGTCCATGGGCCTTATGCTGGGGCAGTGACAGGATGAGGAAGAGATCATTACCACATAGGTCGTCATGTGCTCTCCAGTGGATAGATAGGTGAAGTCCTGGGCTGCAAATTGATTAAGCAATGGCTGAGTAACTACCATAAGCCACACTGAAATGTGTGGCGGCCCCAGTATTTAAGAGGCAGAGGTTGAACTGAGACAGTAAAGTTTTGACATCTCTGCCTCTGCCAGTAAGCACGGTGCCACTCCACAAGGGGTTATGGGCATTAAAATCCCCCAAAAGTACGAAAGGTTTAGGGAGTTGATCAATCAGTGCAGCCAATACACTCAGGGGTACTGCACCATCCGGAGATATATACTGCGAACAGTTATTTCCTGTGTCGTCCTTATCCTGAGAGCCAGAGCTTCAAGAGGGGTTTGAAGGGGCACAGTTTCACTACAGACTGAGTTTAGGACATAAACGCAAACTCCACCTGACACTCGATTATAGTTGCTACAGTTCCTGTAGTATCCCTTACCGCTGCAAAAGACAGGGGTCTGCATTGCCGGGAACCAGGTTTCCTGGAGGGCAATGCACAAAGCAGGTGTAAAGCTTAGCAGCTGCCATAGGTCAGCCAGGTGGTGGAAAAAACCACTGCAATTCCACTGGAAAATAATATTGTGGGACTGGGAAGACATGGAACATTCAATGAGGTAGTTTACGTCTCAGGGTCAACTGCTGCCACCGACGTTTTGCCTGAGCAGTCTATATCCATGGTGTCTGAGGGTTCGGCGAGACCTAGGTCCTCAGTGGACGTCAGAATCTCCACCTCATCCGCAGACACACAGCTTGTAGGTAGTGATGGTGTGGGTGCCCACGCAATTCCCTCCCTGGCTGGGAGGACTTCACTTACTCAGTCTCCGGGACTGAGGATGAGCGTGAAGCCCTATGACCAGCTCTTTTTGGGCTCTACAGCCACTGGCAGTTGTCATCTTTCCCACTAGTAGAAACCTGGGAAGGGAGTGACCCAAGGGACCCCTTCCTAGCAAGAGACACTGAAGAAGATTTACGCTTCTCCAGCTCATAAGTGAGGACTGATATCCCCGATGGTTGGAGGGTTGTTGCTCCTGAAGTAGGTGGTGCACGAGAAACAGGGAGGGAAGTGCCCCCCATTGTCAAGGGGGCACGTGTAGTCTTCTGGTTTTGAGAGGCGACAGGAATGTGAGGAACTGATGGGGCGACAACTGTTCTTGTAGCAACGGTGTAAGAGGAGGTCACAGCCACAGGATGTAGGCGATCAACTTTCCTCTTAGCCTCAGTGTATGTCAGTTGGTCCAAGGTCTTATATTCCATGACTTTCCTCTCTTTCTGTAAGATCCTGCAGTCTGGAGGGCAGCGCGATTGATGCTCTCCGCAGTTGACACAGATGGGAGGTGGGCCACATGAAGCAGATGACCACAACAATCGTTTCTGTGGCAGAAAACACAATCCTCGCTACATACGGTATCCCTGGCGAAAGTCAGTCCCTTGGTTGTTGCCGGAAGTCGCTGAAGCAATTAAGGAGTGTCGACGAACTCTACAGCAGCATAAGCAGCACCCTTCCCTGGAGCACCTCTTCGCCTTTAAACGGCTCCATGCCCGCAATCGCCAACTTATCAAACGATGGAAGCAGGAGTGTTGGGAAAGCTATGGATGTCCACAATCTCGACATGTGACGCTGGAAGTACAGTGGAAAGATATATGGCCGAACTTCCAGCACTTAAAGCACTGCATAGGGTGAGAGATATATGGCTTGACGTCACTGCGGTAGACCATCACCTTGACCTTCTCGGGCAATGTGTCACCCTTGAAGGCCAAGATGAAGGCACTGGTGGCAACCTGATTATCCCTCAGACCCTGATAGATGCGCCGGACGAAATGAACACCTTACCACTCTAAATTGGTGTGCAGCTTGTCGTCAGACTGCAAAAGAAGGTCCCTGTGAAATATAATACCCTGGACCATATTTAAGATCTTATGGGGCGTGATGGTAACAGAAACATCTCCTAACTTGTCACAAGCGAGTGATACCAGTGACTGGGAACATGATGCTGTTTTTCTCAAAACTGACCCAGAGCACATTTTTGACAAGCCCCCCACCTCCCCAAACTTGTTCTCCAAATGTTCCACAAAAAGCTGAAGCTTCAGGGACATGAAAGAGTCCTCATCTACGAGGTACTGGGGCAAATAAGGTTCGCTGTCATCCTTAGCCTGGCATTCCTCCCATGGTGTGGCTAGTGAGGAGAACGATTTGGGGTCATATTTCTTAGCACTGAAGTTAGACTTTGCCCACTTAGAGACTGCTGGCAGCAGACCACCAGCAAGAGATGATTTACTGTGCTTGATGGGGCCCTCCCCACGGGTGCCACCCAGCCTCAGCATGGGACACCTGGCAAGATGGCCATTTCCAGGAGTACCGATGCCCCAGGGAGATGAATATCTACTCCATGGCATACGTGGGGAGTTAATGGTGCTGATATCAGCAGAGTAGTCTGTGTATTCTCAGGGGGCTACAACCGACAGGGTAGATGGTGGCCCCACCACAACGGACTGGTTACCATGCTGGATATGAGGTGCTAAGTAGTCCATGGTCATCGTCGACGCAGAAAGCAACATTGCATAATGCATGGTGCATGGTGGAAAACGCATCCAGGACGGTGTCCTTGCCTAAGAGATGGAGAATGAGTGGGACTGCAATGTGACGATGAGAAAGTGGGCTAGATACCTCAATGCACAATGGGCACGATGCACCATGTAAGGTGCCCTTACCCAATTGGCTTGCTCTTCGGGAAAATTTAGAAAGATGGAGGTCAAACCCGACGGGACCAATCACTAAAGGCCGAAACATGTGAGACTCCTTTTAGTTGCCCCTGACGATAGAAAAGAATATCTCAGGCCAATTCTAACCCCCGGACCCGCAGGGCGAGATGATTTTCAGTGCCTGCCAGCCAGCCAGCCGGTTTTGTTTTAAACGACTTCCTGCTCATTTTCTCTTCCCTGTCCGAACTTTCCCAACCCATTTCTCTTTCCTCTTTGAAACAGGGACATAACAACATAAAATGCATCAGTACTCACTTATACCTATTTAACATGGCTGAATCACAGTAAAATAGTCACATTCATAAATGGGCATACTAAAACCAATACACACTGAAATACAACATTACTGAAACTTTTACTTTACTACTTGGTTATCAATGGGAATCTTCAAATAAAATGAATAGCAATGCAAACACCAAATTAAAAACAATTGGTTCATTAGTATAACTCAAATCAATTGTTATATCATGTTAACACTTGAAGATCAAAATGGTGAAATGAAGATGATGTAATATTGAAAAAAAAATAAAATATGAAATACAGTTTGTATTAAACAGTACCTGCAATTCTATCACAATATGGATTAGTTGGGTTCATGTTGACAAAGAACTCGTGTGATACTCTGCCATCAGGAGGTAAACGAGCTCCAAATCCAAGTACAGGAAACAATTTGTCAGTGTCATAATCCTGGATTATAGTTCCAACTGATTGTATTGCTTGCTCATACATATTTGGATTTGGACCAATGAAATGTAGTGACTCAGGAGTGAATGGATTGCCGTTAGATCCTGAAATGAGATTCAGTTTTAGTTATGGCGCAAATACTGATTAAGTATTGAATACACAAAGTAAAACATATTCAATACCTGTGAAATCAATAGCAATGGTGCAATGAAGCTGAGTACCTCCCTTAATGTAATCCATGAAAGAATATATCTTCCTTGTCTCAAAATTGTCTAACCAAATTTCACCAGAATGTCTGTATGATGGTTTTCTCTTCTATGGATGGTAATCAAGACAGAATTATAATCAAAGAAGAATTGTAATCATAATTAAAACAGAATTAGGTTTAAAAAAAACACTGAAAATATTTTGTATCTTTCTAAAACCTGCACAGAACAATAAATAAATTAACTGTTTAAAATTGTGGAATTTATCTATAAGAATAAACATTCAAGTAACATGTTATGTTTCGCTCTGGATTAGCTAGTTACGGTGCGACAAAAAATATAACAGATACATAATATTAAAATAAACTTGGGAGAAAAGGCAATATAAGATTGTTTTAAATTTTGCCATAGCCTTCCATTACCTTCGATAACAAACACTACAATATTATGAGTCTATATTCTTTACAAATTGTGAACATTATAACAACTGTATCAACAAACTAACAGAGAATAATATAAGAGATATTTGTAACATCAAACATATACTGTCCATCCAAAAAATTCAGAGATTGATTTTATTCCTGGCATATAAACAATATATGGCGGCAGCTTAAACTAACAACTGTAATAAACAAATACGCATTTGGCCAGTCAGTTGCAAGCAGGCACTGTTAAGTAGTAGGCACACGGCCATAGTGTGTCAACTTCTTGTGTAACAAATCACAATGGAATAAAGAATAGTGATTTGATTTCATATTTTACTCAGTAAATTGCTACAACAACACGTAAGTGGATGAAAACAGCTTATGGCAATAATTTTTTAATTGAAGAAAGAGTCAGTGGCTTAAACATTTTGGAGGAGGACAGGTATAGCTTCAGGATTACGAGAGGTCAGGGGGTTCCTCCTCAAATTTATCTGACTGAAACATTATAAAATTCATGATCTTTTGGAAACCGGTCGCAATTTCTCTTGCAGAGCTATCACTGGAGAACTGAAAATCTCTCAACAGATAGTTCAAGATATTCTCCAGAGTGTTTTGAAGAAGAGAAAAGTGTGTGCAAAGTTTGTCCTGCACAGCTTGACTCCCGAACATAAACAACCTGTTGATGTCTGCCACATCTTGATTGAAATGAAAAACATGGATAATTGTTGTTACAAACCTACCACAAAATGACAACATACAGATTGTGCCTCTGATGATGTGCAAAGACTGAAGAAGTGGGGAAGGACAAAATAAAAAGTGAAGACAACACCCATTGTCTTTCTTTGATACGCACAGCATTAGCCACAGGCATTTGTTCCCACCAGGACCATTGTAAATTACAAGTATTATTTCGTTGCCATGGACCGGGTGAGCAAGAGGATTCAGAGCATTCATCCGCAACAATGGAAGGGGTGAGATTTCTTCTTGCTGCATGACAATGCACACACAAGACTGCAGAGAAAAAACAAGTGCCAGTTCTTAACCACTCTTCATTTACATCCAGTTTGGCAATGACTGACCTCTTTTTAATCACCAAAACTAAAAATTTACAAGAAGTGTCAATGCTCCACATTTAAGCCAATGTGGCATGCGAACTGAACAATATTCCATGAAGGACTTTTCTGACAGTTTCATGTGGTTACATGAACATGCTGCGTGTGTTACTCAAGTGGAGACAGACTATGTAGAACACTTGAAGCATTAAAATCACTATCTTAACTTTTCTCTGCTTCTTATTAATCCAATCTCAAAACTTCTTGGACTGACAGAGTACAAGAAACATGTTTTAAGAAAAGCCACAGACACCATACTATGTAGGCACCATACTAAACGCAGATGAATGTGATTAGACATCTGTCATGATAATAGGTGAGATTCATATGGTGAATAATTATCGGAGTTAGGCTACAATTTACCTAAGAAATGATATTTCTTGGCAGTTTCATTTTATATGAGAGATCCAGTATTATCTCAATTTAGTAGTTTTAACAAATTAATGATACACAAAACTCAATAAAAACCTTCCACGAAAAATGATAAAATCTTTTAAAATACCTGTAATCTAACACCTTACTGCTAGCTTAATTTCCAGTGAAGACTGAAAATATGCATTGCTGCATTCTGTTTACACTTTGTATTTTTCTTTTAATGAAATTAACAACCAATAAAGGTGTTCAAATTCACATTTTTGTCACTTTACCTTCTCAGGGTAGTAACTTTACCTTCTCAGGATGAATAAGCTGGAGCTTTGTATCGCTGGAAGGGCCTGAAGATAGTGTTCGCAAGGTAACATTACACTCTCCAACAAGTGAGTCATCACCTCCATATGAACTTGAATGGAAACACGAGACTTTTATGTTGCGGTCATAATCACCATTACAAAGCTGCCTTACAGGAATTGAAAAGCGACGCCAATGTGGTTTATTGGTGTGATGCACTACCTGTAAAAACAATTATGGAGAATTACCAGTGAACCTTAGTTTACTTTTCAACTATAGTATTGTTATCATTTGTGATCATTCAGAAATGGTTTGCATGTACCCAAGGCAGTCATGACTGATGTAACAGCCACTGTCACACAAATCTTTATACTTTAAAAAATACACTAATTAAACAAATATATCTCTCATCTGCTGATAACACATGGCAACTGCTCAAAACTAGTATGTGCAATGTCTGCATAGTGTCTGTCTATTTATATCCTCACACAGATGTGAATATTATGTATCAGCTTAAAGGGTAACACCACTGTAACAGCCTTTATATAAAAAAGAAGCTCCCTTGACTTTTTTGGCAGAAGGGAAGGTGATAGAGAAATAATACTTGGACTAGTCATTGTGCATTTACAAATACTAAAAAAATTTTTGTCAGAAAATATTACAAAACAGCAATGCTGTAGCACTCATCTTGAGGCATGATGCATTTGAGGCAAACTGTGACACACACTATAACTGATGCCAATTTGAATCACAAAAAAGGAAAAGAAATATAATCTGTACGTGAGTGTAGCTAATGAACCATGTGGCATTATTTTAAAAATATAGACTTTGTGTAATTGGTGAGTTTTTGAATAATGTTCTATTTTCACCAAAAAAAGGACAGCCATTTGTTAATAAATACTGTTTAAATTAACTAACTGAAAATCCCCTAAGTAGTTAACTTTGAAATGTTATTTCAAAACTGTGGTTAAATTTTGAAATACAAAATTTGAAAACTGTTGAAGTTATGCTTCATGCCATTTTGAAAAATCATATTCTAAGAAAAATGCATCTTCAGTTTTACAATGTCTTATAGACATCAACTAACGAAGAAAATTCTACTTTTAGAAAACTTTTATCATTAATCTGACATCCCACGACCAGCCTGTTGTACTGCTGCTCTAGCGATCGAAATCATATGCACTAGTTTAACATAGAATGTTAGAAATGTCACTTGGGACAATTCCATGAATGTACAAAATTTTAAAATTCTTGTTTAGCTATACTCCAAGCAGGTGCATCGCTAGGACAATTCAACAGTTGATTTCATATGCATTCCATACAAACTTACATTACACGTGTTGAGAAATAACAGAGAAAATGGCAAGAAAATTTATAATCCTACAGCTAAATCCATAATTCACATCAAAATCCTAGTCACTGTATTTCAATTTGACAACAGGCACTGACTCCTCTCGAACTGCTCTCAACCTCATATCTATTCTTTGGATTCTTTGATGACATACAGCTTCGACACTGTGCTCAATACGATGTGAATTATTTACAGAAGAATGTAAAGACTGGCAGAAGCTGACCTCGGGGAAGATCAGTTTGGGTTATGGAGGCAATGTTGACCCCACAACTTATCTTAGGACATATATTAAACAAGGGCAAACCTATTTTTTGTCCACAATATGTATATGATTCACACGGTGGCTGTTGAGAATGGCAGGAGGCATGCCTTGTCTCTGCAGTCTGACAGCTGAGGAGAGAGGAGGGGTAGGAGAAGGAAGCATCAGCTGCTTGCTGCACTGCTGGCACTGTTTCCCTTAATGTGTACAGTAATGCTTCACACCCTAAGGGCAACTTAATGTTGGCAGTGATTGAAGATAAATGAATATCTTTCAACTAGTGCTTGTTTTGGCTGCTTCTGGCAGCACGAGTAAAATCGTCATCACCATGGACAAGCAGTATGTTTATAGCATTCACAGACTTAAAAAAGCTTTTGACGGTGTTGACTGCATTATACTCCTTGAAATTATGAAGGTAGCAGAAATAAAATACAGGGTACGAAAGGTTATAAGCAGTTTACACAGAAACCAGATTGCAGTTATTAGACTTGAAGGACATAGAAGAAAAGCAGAAGCTGAGAAGTGATTTGAAACAGTGCTGTAGCATAACAGTGATGTTATACAATCTGCACATTGTACCAGAAGAAAAGGCAACAACGGAGAAATTTGGAAAAGAAATTAATTTTGAAGAGAAGAAATAAAAACTTTAAGGTTTGTCAGTGACATTGTAACTGAGTTAAAGACAGCAATGTATCAACAAAAGTGAAACAAGGATAATGTAACGCAATTGAATTAAATCAGGCGATGCTGTGGAGCTTATTTTAGGAATGAGGCGCTAAAGTAGCAGATGAGTTTTGCTATTTGGACAGCAAAATAACTGATGATGGCCAAAGTAGAGAGGATATACAACTCAGACTGATTACAACAGGATAAGCATTTTTGAAAAAGAGGAATTTGTTAACACTGAATATGAATCAAAGTGCTAGGAAACCGTTTCTGAATGTATTTCTCTGGATTGTAGCCATGTACGGAAGTGAAACGTGGACGATAAGCAGTTCAGACAAGAAGACAATAGAATCCTTTGGAATGTGGTGCTACAGATGAATGCTGAAGATTAGGTGGATAGATCACATAACTAATGATGAGGTACTGAATCAATCTAGAGAGAAAATAAATTTGTGACAACTTGACTAAAAGAAGAGATCAGCTGATGGGGACCATTCTGAGGCACCAAGAAATTGTCAGTTTGGGCTAGAGGGAAGTAAGTAGGTTCAAATGGATATATGTTGCAGTAATTATTTGGAGATGAAGAGGCTTGCACACAGTAGACTGGTGTGGGCAGCTGCATCAGACCAGGTTTCAGACTGAAGACGACGACAAAAGAAATGAATGAACGGAAAAACTGCAAAAATCTTGGCTGGCAACTCACAAATACAGAAAATAAAAAGTGAAACAATGGAAAATCCAGGATGGAATGGAACAATATTATGAAAAGGAAAGTTCCTACTCACCACATAGCAGAGATGCTGAGTCGCAGATAGGGAAAACAAAAAGACTGTCACAAATAAGCTTTTGGCCAACGCGGCATTTGTCAAAAACATTCCACGTGGGAAAAATATATCTAAAAACAAAGATGATGTGACTTACCGAACAAAAGCGCTGGCAGGTCGATAGACACACAAACAAACACAAACACACACAAACACACACACAAAATTCAAGCTTTCGCAACAAACTGTTGCCTCATCAGGAAAGAGGGAAGGAGAGGGAAAGACGAAAGGATGTGGGTTTTTCGAAATTTTCCCGAATTTCTCCGTCCTTTGACGTGTTTTGGCGGCAACACAACCACCTAACCTTTGTGCACATCGTTATCTACCAACAAGTCCAACATAGCCCAGCTGTAACCAACACCTTCTCACCTTTTTTCACACCAGATCTCCAGTTACTTTCCAGTCCACCTTTATCTCTCCCCATATATTTTTATTTTCATTTTCATTTCACCTCATGTTACACTTTCCACCTTCTAATACCATGTCACCCTCACAACACCACCACAACGACCCCATTAAGTTTTATTTACATTCCCTCCGCAAACATGCCTCCGCCCTAGCCAGATTACGCTCCCATATTCTATTTTCTCAGGCTTGTCTGACATTTGGCATTACCCCCAAAGGCCTCACACTTAAAGTTCCCATCTCTGGCTGCAACCCTTCTTTCCATCAGTCCCTATACCAGTTCCAAACTGAACAATCCATTGCCCTCACCCACCTAATCCTTCACCTACACATCAACTCAGCCAATGAACACACCCGTCAACTCCTATCCTTAATAAAAGTCCTTAATCTGTCCTCTCCCACATCCACACCGGCTGTTCAGAGCATCCTCCAACAGGCCAACCGTAAATTAGAACAGCATGCCACCCTCCACCTCAAAAAACTATCAAATCTCCTGGTTTCCCACCTCCGGAAAGGCAACTCACTCACCCTTCACAACCTTTCCAGCAAACCTCAACCTCCTCTCATTGCACACAAACCCAGTCTCTCCCATCTACTCAATCTCCCACTTCCAGCTCCACTCCCTCCAAAACCTCAAAATTCCAATCAACACAACCTGGAACCACAACACCCTAATTCAGTAGTTAACCTTTCCTCCAAACCTCTCTCCCAATCCGAAACCTCTGTCCTATCCAAAGGCCTCACCTTCAGCCCCACTCCCAGATTCAACCAAACAGCCCTCGTCAAAGATTTATTGTCCTACACTCGTACTCTCTGCTGGAAATATCACTTTGCCATGAAGAAAAATGATCCTAATCCTACTCCTAATGATCCAACTCCCCAAGACACCATCCAAATTGAACCCTGCCTGGAACAGTTCCGTCCTCCGTCGCAGCGGGACCCACCTCCTCTTCCTCAAAATCACCCTCTCCAAACCTTCCAGTAATTTCTGACTTCCAGCCTTGCATCTCAATCCTTCTTAAAAAACCTTGATCCTACTCCCAACATCACCACTGCTGAAGCCCAGGCTATCCGTGATCTGAAGGCTGACCGATCCATCGTCATTCTTCCGGCGGACAAGGGTTCCACGACCGTGGTACTTGATCGTCGGGAGTATGTGGCTGAGGGACTGCGTCAGCTTTCAGACAACACCACATACAAAGTTTGCCAAGGTAACCCCATTCCCGATGTCCAGGCGGAGCTTCAAGGAATCCTCGGAACCTTAGGCCCCCTGCAAAACCTTTCACCTGACTCCATCAACCTCCTGACCCCACCGACACCCCGCACCCCTACCTTCTACCTTCTTCCTAAAATCCACAAACCCAATCATCCCGGCCGCCCCATTGTAGCTGGTTACCAAGCCCCCACAGAACGGATCTCTGCCTACGTAGATCAACACCTTCAACCCATTACATGCAGTCTCTTATCCTTCATCAAAGACACCAACCACTTTCTCGAACGCCTGGAATCCTTACCCAATCTGTTACCCCCGGAAACCATCCTTGTAACCATTGATGCCACTTCCTTATACACAAATATTCCGCATGTCCAGGGCCTCGCTGCGATGGAGCACTTCCTTTCACGCCGATCACCTGCCACCCTACCTAAAACCTCTTTCCTCATCACCTTAGCCAGCTTCATCCTGACCCACAACTTCTTCACTTTTGAAGGCCAGACATACCAACAATTAAAGGGAATAGCCATGGGTACCAGGATGGCCCCCTCGTACGCCAACCTATTCATGGGTCGCTTAGAGGAAGCCTTCTTGGTTACTCAGGCCTGCCAACCCAAAGTTTGGTACAGATTTATTGATGACATCTTCATGATCTGGACTCACAGTGAAGAAGAACTCCAGAATTTCCTCTCCAACCTCAACTCCTTTGGTTCCATCAGATTCACCTGGTCCTACTCCAAATCCCATGCCACTTTCCTTGACGTTGACCTCCACCTGTCCAATGGCCAGCTTCACACGTCCGTCCACATCAAACCCACCAACAAGCAACAGTACCTCCATTACGACAGCTGCCACCCATTCCACATCAAACGGTCCCTTCCCTACAGCCTAGGTCTTCGTGGCAAACGAATCTGCTCCAGTCCGGAATCCCTGAAGCATTACACCAACAACCTGACAACAGCTTTCGCATCCCGCAACTACCCTCCCGACCTGGTACAGAAGCAAATAACCAGAGCCGATTCCTCATCCTCTCAAACCCAGAACCTCCCACAGAAGAACCACAAAAGTGCCCCACTTGTGACAGGATACTTTCCAGGACTGGATCAGATTCTGAATGTGGCTCTCCAGCAGGGATACGACTTCCTCAAATCCTGCCCTGAAATGAGATCCATCCTTCATGAAATCCTCCCCACTCCACCAAGAGTGTCTTTCCGCCGTCCACCTAACCTTTGTAACCTCTTAGTTCATCCCTCTGAAATCCCCAAACCACCTTCCCTACCCTCTGGCTCCTACCCTTGTAACCGCCCCCGGTGTAAAACCTGTCCCATGCACCCTCCCACCACCACCTACTCCAGTCCTGTAACCCGGAAGGTGTACACGATCAAAGGCAGAGCCACGTGTGAAAGCACCCATGTGATCTACCAACTGACCTGCCTACACTGTGACGCATTCTATGTGGGAATGATCAGCAACAAACTGTCCATTCGCATGACTGGACACAGGCAGACAGTGTTTGTTGGTAATGAGGATCACCCTGTGGCTAAACATGCCTTGGTGCACGGCCAGCACATCTTGGCACAGTGTTACACCGTCCGGGTTATCTGGATACTTCCCACTAACACCAACCTATCCGAGCTCCGGAGATGGGAACTTGCTCTTCAATATATCCTCTCTTCCCGTTATCCACCAGGCCTCAATCTCCGCTAATTTCAAGTTGCCGCCACTCATACCTCACCTGTCATTCAACAACTACTTTGCCTCTGCACTTCTGCCTCGACTGACATCTCTGCCCAAACTCTTTGTCTTTAAATATGTCTGCTTGTGTCTGTATATGTGTGGATGGATATGTGTGTGTGTGCGCGCGAGTGTATACCCGTCCTTTTTTTCCCCTAAGGTAAGTCTTTCCGCTCCCGGGATTGGAATGACTCCTTACCCTCTCCCTTAAAACCCACATCCTTTCGTCTTTCCCTCTCCTTCCCTCTTTCCTGATGAGGCAACAGTTTGTTGCGAAAGCTTGAATTTTGTGAGTGTGTTTGTGTGTCTATCGACCTGCCAGCGCTTTCGTTCGGTAAGTCACATCATCTTTGTTTTTAGATAAGATGATGTGACTTACCAAACGAAAGCGCTGGCACGTCGATAGACACACAAACAAACACAAACTTACACACAAAATTCAAGCTTTCGCAACAAACTGTTGCCTCATCAGGAAAGAGGGAAGGAGAGGGAAAGACGAAAGGATGTGGTTTTTAACGGAGAGGGTAAGGAGTCATTCCAATCCCGGGAGCGGAAAGACTTACCTTAGGGGGAAAAAAGGATGGGTATACACTCGCGCGCACACACACACACACACACACACACACATATCCATCCACACACACACACACACACACACACACACACAAGCAGACATCTCACAAGCAGACATATTTAAATACGTGAACTGGATTCAAGGTCTATAGGCAGGATAGTCATGGAGAATCATAAACAGAACAGTCACAGACCAGCTGTGAGCAAGCAAAAGCTCTATACCATAAAAATGTTGAGGACTTGCTGCCCACAGCATCTGCCACTAAGACATTTTAAGGTCCTTAGAACCTTTAGAGTTCCTGACTCGAGGTATTTCAGATGTGGTAACCAAAAGAGTTTTTCATTTAAAAAAAAAAAAAAAAGAAGGCTAGGGATTTCACTAACTCCTTGAGACTAAGAACAGTGTCAATCAATTGCAGTTCAGGTTAATTAAAAACTTGACATTTGTAGATAAGTTCATTCACATGGGTATAATTTGAAGCCTCTGATATTAGTCTATAATATACACTAGCCATCAGAATGTTAGTTGCATTTCTAGAGCTTTTCACAATCTCTTACACTGCAACAACCATTTGCCTGAGTGATGCGATAGGCTGCAAGACTCCCAGCAGATAGATCATAATGGACCTTTCGTAATACTACCCAAGTGTTCCTGATGGCTACATGCCTCTCCTTGCTCCAACATGGGCCTGGTCATTTGCCAGACGACTGAGACAGGGGGAGGCGTGTTTATAGCGATAAGAAGTGCAATAGTATCAAAGGAAATTGACGGAGATCCGAAATGTGAAATGATTTGGGTGAAGGTCACGGTTAAAGCAGGCTCAGACATGGTAATTGGATGTCTCTATATGCCCCCTGGCTCAGCAGCTGTTGTGGCTGAGCACCTGAAGGATAATTTGGAAAAATATTTCGGGTAGATTTCCCCACCATGTTATAGTTCTGGGTGGAGATTTTAATTTGCCGAATATAGACTGGGAGGCTCAAACGTTCATAACGGGTGGCAGGGACAAAGAATACAGTGAAATTTTTTTAAGTGCTTTATCTGAAAACTACCTTGAGCAGTTAAACAGAGAACCGACTCGTGGCGATAACATATTAGACCTTCTGGTGACAAACAGACCCGAACTATTTGAAATAGTTAACGCAGAACAGGGAATCAGCTATCATAAAGCGGTTACGGCATCGATGATTTCAGCCGTAAATAGAAATATTAAAAAAGGTAGGAAGATTTTTCTGTTTAGCAAAAGTGACAAAAAGCAGATTACAGAGTACCTGATGGCTCAACACAAAAGTTTTGTCTCAAGTATAGATAGTGTTGAGGATCAGTGGACAAAGTTCAAAACCATCGTACAATATGCGTTAGATGAGTATATGCCAAGCAAGATCGTAAGAGATGGAAAAGAGCCACCGTGGTACAACAACCGAGTTAGAAAACTGCTGCGGAAGCAAAGGGAACTTCACAGCAAACATAAACATAGCCTAAGCCTTGCAGACAAACAAAAATTACGCGAAGTGAAATGTAGTGTGAGGAGGGCTATGCGAGAGGCGTTCAATGACTTCGAAAATAAAGTTCTATGTACTGACTTGGAAGAAAATTTTGGTCTTATGTCAAAGCGGTAGGTGGATCAAAACAAAATGTCCAGACACTCTGTGACCAAAATGGTACTGAAACAGAGGATGACAGACTAAAGGCCGAAATACTAAATGTCTTTTTTCCAAAGCTGTTTCACAGAGGAAGAGTGCACTGTAGTTCCTTCTCTAGACTGTCGCACAGATGACAAAATGGTAGATATCGAAATAGACGACAGAGGGATAGAGAAACAATTAAAATCGCTCAAAAGAAGAAAGGCCGCTGGACCTGATGGGATACCAGTTCTATTTTACACAGAGTACGAGAAGGAACTTGCCCCCCTTCTTGCAACGGTGTACCGTAGGTCTCTAGAAGAGTGTAGCGTTCCAAAGGACTGGAAAAGGGCACAGGTCATCCCCGTTTTCAAGAAGGGCCGTCGAACAGATGTGCAGAACTATAGACCTATACTCTAACGTCGATCAGCTGCAGAATTTTGGAACACGTATTATGCTCGAGTATAATGACTTTTCTGGAGACTAGAAATCTACTCTGTAGGAATCAGAATTGGTTTCGAAAAAGACGGTCGTGTGAAACCCAGCTCGCACTATTCGTCCACGAGACTCAGAGGGCCATTGATACGGGTTCACAGGTAGATGCTGTGTTTCTTGACTCCCGCAAGGCGTTCAATACAGTTCCCCACAGTCATTTAATGAACAAAGTAAGAGCATATGGACTATCAGACCAATTGTGTGATTGGATTGAAGAGTTCCTAGATAACAGAACGCAGCATGTCATTCTCAATGGAGAGAAGTCTTCCGAAGTAAGAGTGATTTCAGGTGTGCCGCAGGGTAGTGTCATAGGACCGTTGCTATTCACAATATACATAAATGACCTTGTGGATGACATCGGAAGTTCACCGAGGCTTTTTGCAGATGATGCTGTGGTGTATCGAGAGGTTGTAACAATGGAAAATTGTACTGAAATGCAGGAGGATCTGCAGCGAATTGACGCATGGTGCAGGGAATGGCAATTGAATCTCAATGTAGACAAGTGTAATGTGCTGCGAATACATAGAAAGATAGATCCCTTATCATTTAGCTACAAAATAGCAGGTCAGCAACTGGAAGCAGTTAATTCCATAAATTATCTGTGAGTACGCATTAGGAGTGATTTAAAATGGAATGATCATGTAAAGTTGATCGTCGGTATAGCAGATGCCAGACTGAGATTCATTGGAAGAATCAAAGGAAGTAGGTTACAGTACGCTTGTTCGCCCACTGCTTGAATACTGCTCAGCAGTGTGGGATCCGTACCAGATAGGGTTGATAGAAGAGATAGAGAAGATCCAACGGAGAGCAGCGCGCTATGTTACAGGATCATTTAGTAATCGCGAAAGCGTTACGGAGATGATAGATAAACTCCAGTGGAAGACTCTGTGGGAGAGACGCTCAGTAGCTCGGTACGGGCTTTTGTTAAAGTTTCGAGAACATACCTTCACCGAAGAGTCAAGCAGTATATTGCTCCCTCCTACGTATATCTCGCAAAGAGACCATGAGGATAAAATCAGAGAGATTAGAGCCCACACAGAAGCATACCAACAATCCTTCTTTCCATGAATGATACGAGACTGGAATAGAAGGGAGAACTGATAGAGGTACTCAGGGTACCCTCCGCCACACACCGTCAGGTGGCTTGCGGAGTATGGATGTAGATGTAGATGTAGACAGAGATGTCAGAAACTCTGTGGATCATGTGGATTTTGCTTGTGAAATGTTTCACCATGTCCTTTATGCTGGACAAGTATTTGAAAACAATCAGGTTGCTGTAAAATGTTCAGGTGGCTCTGTTAAACACCCATATCACTGAAAGATTAGTTTGTGAGGATCTATTATGTCCTCATAAACACCTACGAATCAATACAATCTATTTAATCAATGGCCAAGCTTGCCTTGGTGTGCCTTATGCAACTGAGGTGTGGCAAATTCGCAACAGGTTGACAACTAAGAATAGTTTTGCCTCCACAACTTTTCATCTCACCAGCTCACAGCATCCCTGAGAATGATTTGTTTATAGATGTTCGTACCATCCCCGCGATCCAGGAAGTGAAACCCAAGAGCCTTGCTCTCTGAAACACACAGCATTCCACTGTAGGACACACAGTGGTAACTGAAGCATGTTTAGAGTTCACAGACGTCTTGTGGCACTGAACAGTCCACAGCTTAGGAACTCCAGGTTCATTATGCACATACCCAGCCATCAATCGCTGATGCAGGGGGTCACTGTTTGGACAATGTATCCTGACCTTGTATGGAGTGAGCCCGACCTTCAATACACTTGTTATAGGTACTCAGCTGCATTTTGCAGTAATCCTTTTAATGAATTTTAATCCTTGAGCTGAGCCAAAGGAACAATTCATGTATTCAGGGTGTACATGTGGACAAGGAAAAAAATTCCCGGATTTTCCAGTTAAAAATACACTTTCTCCCAGGTGAAAATACACTTTTTCCGTGTTAATTGACAGTATATTTCCCTCGGAACTGTAAAACTTACCAATCCTTTGAATGGTACAGCAACATGTACGTTGCATATTTTCATATTATGAAAGTATAAATTCGAATTCCACCAAACACCACATCTTGGTTTCCAAAGCGTTGGAATGAAAATTGCGATGCACTTTTGTAAGCCAGTCATAGGTCATGTCACATGATCTCAGCAGCCGATTACAACGGATATTCAGAGCATAGGACACCTGATGTGGTATGTCAATAGCAACATCACTGTTAAGTAGCACGGACACACAAAATGGAAAAGTTAATAGTTTAAATTAATATACGTAGTGTTGCTACAAGAAAAGCAAAGCTTTCACGTATAATATTGATCTCTAAGGTTAATAAGCTGGAAGAGAAGCTATGCTTTCACATATAATGTTGATCTTTTTTGCATGTGTTACACTTTAGGATACATCATACAATTTGCCAGTAAAATTTTTAACAACAACATAAACGTCTGATCTTCTGGGCTCGAAATTCTTCTAAATGGCTCGTCATCAAAGAGTTGATATTTAAATGAGAGAGATTTCAGAAATTCATTGTATATGCTCTCACGTAGTTCAACATGTGTAAAAGGAAATTTACTTTACTTTGAAAGTAACACTTTTCAAACTGCCATTCTCAATATCTTCCCGCGATCTGTTACAAATAGGTTCGTTTCAGCAGTTGCCAGAGAGCACCACCACACTTGCGCAGCTACGATGACATAGGAAGCCCGTATGTTTGTAAAACAGTGAAAGATATTACATTATGTCATAAAAGAAACAAGACATCAGGGGATACTCCAAGAGCATGGGAATTTCGCAAACCAGATTAAAATGCATAATTCGGCTGAAAGTGCACATTTATATGTCCAGATTCCCAATGAAGTGGGCCTTCACTTGATATTAAGCTTTTCAGTGTGGTTTTAGGGATGTAAATTTTCTTTGAGTACCAGTACTGTATTATCTCATGTTTGGTTCTGTATTATGGCATAATGCCCTAGCCAATAGTGTGGAATTAAACACTTTGTTTCAAATACACTGACTGCCTCAGTGGAAAAGATTAATAAAATCCCAATTTCTTTAGCAAACCAACAAAAAAACTTCATTGTTCTGCAAGGCGATTAACGCTTAACTCTCAGAAAGGTGGAAATAAAATAAAATCTGACATAAATAACATATTTTAGCCTTCCGTAATTAGGTGAATTTATTTTAATTCACTTGATAGCTTCCAGCCACAGAACTCTGTTTTGTTTTCATTTCAAGTGAGAACAGTAAATGAAGAGGGAACAGCAAAGTCACTAATTGTAAGCACGGGTCATGTGCAGACTACCCACTTCCCCACTATAATTCAGGCTGCTCAGCACATCAGGCCCGCATCTACACTAGATAGTGGCGCTGCTCCCCCTCCCTCAAGAATTTGAGATACGACATTAAAAAAAAAAAATGTTCATTTTGTAGTACACATCTTTCTGAAGAGTCTGATACAAAAACATATGTGTTCGAGGAAATGTAAGACATGTTATTTGGTCTTCAGTGTGTCTAAGTGCAGTGTCTCGTCTCTTCACCCAACATTCTTCTATCGCATGTCACTGTATTTCGCCCTGTGGAATCGAAAAGTGTATATTTTGTAATGGATGCCATCAAACTATATTCAGGACAGTGGAAATTAAAATGTCCAGTGGAGCCTCTCCTGCTCCCAGTCAGCCAGTTCGACATCCTGCTCCTTTTTTAAAAAAGAACTCACAATTAATACTGGATGGTTGTAATTGTGAGAACAAGAACTCTTCAGAAAATTTGCACTCTTTATTACCTATTAACTAATAACTTGCCATTTTGTGCAACATAAAATTAAATACAGAATACATAAAACCAGTAAAGACAAGAGACGGGCAAGACAGTATACATTCCTTCAATCCTTAGCTCCGATCATGTTTTCTCTCTGATCTTGCTACAGCTTTTTGTGGTGTGCTTTCCTTTCTGCGAAAGAATCTATTACCTCATCAAAATTCGTCAAATGTTTTGCTACTTGAAAAACCGAAATGTAGTCTTCTAATACTGAAAAAGCTGTTAATACATATAGTACCCAAGACTGGTGTGGTTTCTCGATCTGATTACGTCTATTTTGTCACTGTCTGCCAGATAAAATAAAAATATCCCTTTGTAATATTGCAGCAATTTTAAAACACACCAAATAAACGAGACTTTTTGGCACAAATGGTCATTTTTATAACACAACAGAATATAATTCACAAAGTACCAATATCAAATGCCTATTAGACCTACCAAAAGCAAAAGGCTTTATGTTAGGAGGTAAGTTTCACATTTCATTTATACGCTCCAGTTTCTCAAACATGAGATCAAAAAGTACTAGTACAAAGTTTTTATATAAATTTGGAATCATCATATTCTTCCACAATTTGTGTGATGTCCGTGTTTCTTCTTCCTCGTTCTAACAATCAATCTTGTCATCACTAATTCTGCAACTACTCCTGCCATAGTCAGAATTTATTTGCTGGTTAACTTCACTAACCCTGTCAGAATCACTGGTTTAGTTATACCACGATAATTATCCGGTTAGGCATTGTTACATGTCTGTACAATGCGTTTTCCAAGCTACTTCCAGAATAGAACTTAAGCGGCGGCTAGCCAGGGACTGTATGACTGGCCGTTACTAGTGTAGCTATCTTGACAAAAATTTGTTGTCAAAATTTCATTTTCTTGGATACACCGAGAAGATTATATATTATCTTTCTTACCTGTTATTCCCGTTAGTCATTTATTTCTACTCTGGTATTCTGAATTATAACAACGCTGATCATTCGCAAACCCAATCAAACAGTCAGACAGCAATTGGCATTCATCTGTTCGGCTTTACTCTGCTCAGCTTGTATAGGCCCTCCCCCTTTTGTCTGCAAGTTTATTTCTAGATGTGACGAGGATTCCCCTGACAGAGACATCATGTACAGTATGCATGCAGTGCAAAATCAACTTATGATTAATTCAGAAATCAGCTTAAAATGTGTTCAAATATGTCCAAAAACCAACAGGGATGCGTTTCAAAATCATATGAATAATTGTGATGTTTAAAGCTTTCCCGGCATACTGATTGTTCCATAAAAACACGGGAAAACTGCTGGACATCAGTAACGTCCTACCACGATATTTCAGCGCAGAGTCTTCTGGCCATCTTCAGGTGAGTGCCACTGTAGTAGTACTACTACTACTACAGTGGCACTCACCTGAAGATGGCCAGAAGACTCTGTGCCGAAATATCGTGGCAGTACTACTACAGTGGCACTCACCTGAAGATGGCCAGAAGACTCTGCGCCGAAATATCGTGGCAGGACATTACTGATATCCGGCAGTTCTCCCGTGTTTTTATGGAATATATGAATAATTGATAGACTAAATGTAGTGATTCAAGAATTTCCACATACATTCTGGTTCTAAAACCAAACTCATTTGTAAATGTTAATTGTGTGTGTTTCTAAAGCTTGAAGTATGAGTGAAATACAAGAAGATGGAGATATTTATATCTCAGAAGAGAATTTTATGGAGTATAAATACATCGTGAATTGTCTACTTATTTAACAAGGATGGCAATCCGACTTTACACGTTCTATAGCCCAAACCATTAGAGCATGGCGACAGACGGAATCAGGACTTGAAGAAAGAGGAATTTTGAAATGAAATCAAGATAAAAAGATATTGTGAGTTGCTATAGTAACCATTAGTAACAAAACAGGGAAATTGTTTTGCTGAGTTGGATTCTGCATAAATGGTAAAAAGGGGTCAAAATTAATAATAAATACCAGACAAGAAAAGATGCAAGGAAACTTTCAACAGTTTAGGCTAAGAAGAGTTACAACGAGATCTATTTGACGACAAAGATCCAGTGTGGAGAGTAAGCAGCCTTTACACACATCATGGGGGTGTGGACCCCGTAAGCAGCAACAGACGCCAATGACGCCAGATGCTGCCCACCGGTGCTGATTACAAATCTGTTCACCGACACAGACGCTGAAACCAGCCTATGACGCTGCCAACGCCCATGCTATTCACCAGTGCTAATTCCACACCTGCAAGAGTTTGTATGCTTATATGTGAAACTTGTGGAGATGAAAATATACCTGAACTGAACTGAAAGTATGAGGGTACCAAGTTATTTCTATTGAGAGAGAGAGCATTTTTAGTTCCTCTAACCAGCATTATTTCTTCGGAGAAGAAGTTGTGGAGATTGACGCAGCCATATATCCAGAGAAGAGGATCGGCTAAACGTTTCAAGTAAGTTAACTGTAGTAAGAGAAGCATGAAGTTCACAATCCAGTTTTTCACCACTTCTCGTATCGCTGAAACCATTAGACGTGTGCTGGATGCTAGGTGCTTTGCGAAACGAGTTTTTTTTTCCCCCTTCAAGAACATGAATTTGATGCCCCCGCCCCCCCCCCCCCTCCCTCCCCCTGCTGCGCATGCGTGAACCTGACAGCTTGGGTGAGCCAGTAAAATTTTTCCCGGTAGCATCTAGCTGCTTGCTGCGACTGATTACACAGACAACAGCCACATTTCTGTAGCCCGAAGTGGGAGAAGTACTACTCATATGCAACTCAACTGTACATGCGCATGAGCCCGCTCGTACTTGCTAAAACAAATCTAATGTAAACAGTTAAGACACCACACTCATCAAAGGCAATTTGTTGTTATGAAGCATTGCATAGTCTTCCTAAAGCATTTGACACAGTTTGCTGTTGGCAGATGCTTGTATGAAGACTGTGTTGCTTGTATGGCACATCTACTTTGCAATTTAAGTTTTATTTTCGTTTTTTTTCCCTCTAGTTCATGTGTTATTGCTACAGTATTATTCTGCAGTAGCAGGATACAGTAATTCCCTTTGTTTGAGTATCGGTTCTTACCAATCAAAATTACCAATCAAAATTACAAAAATTTAACTGAAAAGTGAAACAATGAAAAATTCTCAGAATTCTAAAAAATTCATGGGTTTTTCCCGGTTTTCTTATGGCTGAAAAAATTCCTGGGTTTTTCGCGGATTTCCCAGATGCCCCATATTGTAAACACCCTGAGAATGGTGACAAGCTGCCTTATTAGCAGGCATGTAGAATGGATGACAGTGAAGATGAATGGACAGGAGAGCTGTGTTGAGTGTTCTGTGAAAACTCTTTGCCTACAGACTTATAGAAGGCAAACTAGTGGTGAGTATGAGAAGTGAGGTATAATACATATCGTTAACAAAGATTTTGTCCACTCCTCCCCATAGAGGTTGTACATTTTGGAGGAGACCATAATATCCTAGCGCAGGGAAAACAATATATTTAAAAACTATATTTCTCTTTGAGATGTAAGCACAATGACCTCCTTTGTGCTAGTTGTTGGTTCCCTCTGACAGATTTCATATTCCATTACATTCACAGACAGGTTCTCTTTAGACCTGGCCATGAAAGGATTGGAATGAAATCTGCCAGAATTTATAGTTTCAATGTTTTATGTTACTGATCTCCTTGCTAGTGAAATGTGGGTAATGGATACCTCGCAACTGCACTTGCAAGAGCATATGTTTGTGTTTATGCCTTTTGATCTATGTCAGAGTAGAATTTTTAGTTTTTGCAACCTATTTTAGTCACTGAGACAAAAGATGTAATGAATGTGAATCAATTCACACAACTTCCTTCACCCTATTGTAAAGCACTCCCATAGAGTTTCTTGTCAACCAGAAAACTGCAGATCTGCTCCACGCTGTGATCTGCTCCAAGCTGTGTGATCACAAGAAAAATTGAAGTACAAATCTGGATGTGCGCTCTGACTCCTGCTGTATGAAATGCCTTTGCAGCATCAGTCATGTGGTTAACTCCCTATTACATGAAGCTGCTATGTGGCCATATCATTGGTGGTTATAACTTGACAAGAGTTTGGTATGCAAGGAAATTCTTTGAACACAAGAAGCCTTCCCTAACAAATTACAGCAAATGTTAAGATAAAAGTGGTTCAGTAAAAAAAGAGAGGAAGAGGAAGAAACAACCTTGTTATTGATTATTTACTCACTTCACAAACTTCCTCACACCCATTTAAGTTTCACCACAGCTCTCCTTTTTTAGTTATTTCATATGAATATTCACGATAAGCTGACATGAGACATGCCATGATTTGAGCTGAGGGAGTTACATTTAGAGTTGAAACAAGCATTTACCAATGTTTGGTATTTCAGAAGCCATGCTGAATCTTAGCATTTGTTAAAAAAGATCAAAAGCAGTTTGCTGGAGTGAAAATTGTAGAGAATGCTAGTACCAAAATGCTTTTACTCAATAGAGGACATCTCAAATGATTATATTCTTATCTGAGTAGGATACGGCAAAGATACCGTATTTACTTGAATCTAAGCCGCACTCGAACCTAAGCCGCACATGAAAAATGAGACTCGAAATCAAGGAATAAAAATTTTCCCGAATCTAAGCCGCACCTGAAATTTGAGACTCGAAATTCCAGGGCAGAGAAAAGTTTTAGATTCCACCTCCAAATCGAAACAAAGTTTGTCCATTGTAATATGAGGCACAATTTAGGTCGAATGAATGACGATACAGCTACAGTAGTTTGGTTCGAGTCGTAAGCTTAGCAGTTAAGCTTTACCAGGTAGCCATTGCTGTGTGTCAGGCGCTCTGTCCTTATTTATATGGGTACGGTACCCTGCCTTTTTCACGTGCTTTGTCTAGTTTGAAGTGATTGCTTATTTTTCTTTGATCTGATAAGTGCCGTTCTCTTTGTTATAGGTGTTTACACCACTCTAAGCTGAAAATGCATTACTGTACTGTGTCATGCATTGTTTGTCGCATTCTGATGATGAGTGTTTTACGACCTGTCGCCGCCCGCGGCATGGCTTGCTTTTGTGCGCGCTACCCCCGCATACAATTAAAAAAAAAAAAAGAGAGAGGAATCGTTTCTTTAGCGAAACAATGGCAAGGGACTGCTATTTGTTGTTACTTACACTGTTGCTTTCTTTGATAATGATCAACAAGAACCAAATAATAGACTGCGTATGATAGAAGATGTTCTGTATGAGAGTTCAGCAAAAATTTTTCTGCGTTTGATTGGTTGGTTTAAGGATTAAAGGGACCAAACTGCAGAGGTCATCGGTCCCTTTTTCCAAAATACTAAAAATACCCACAGAGAATAAAAAATGTTCAACAGAATAGGAGACAGACGACACAGAACAAAAGAAACATAGACAAGGATTCTGCGTTTGAAAATCTTTGCAGACGCCTCCTTAGTACCGGTACATTACATTCTGCACAGAAACTAGAGTCATCTTAGATTTAAAAATCTAGTCAACTGCCGTGCTTCCTTTCTGACTGTATCACTATTAGGCATAAGAATAATACGAATATAAACAAGACATGATATGTATATTCTTCCGCATTTGCTGTTGTCTCACTCTAGTTTCGTAGTTCATTAGGCAGACAGGATTTAAATGAGATAGCAGGATTTAAATGAGATAGCAGCAAACATGAAAGAATACATGGCAAAATGTTTATACTCGTATTATTCTTATGGTGAAGAGAATACTGCATGTGATTCACAATTCATAAAAGTTCCTATCAGCAACCATCTCTTCTCACAGGTAGGAAAAAATTCAGAACGTAGAGCTGGCCATATTGACACACATCCCAAATAGTCTTGCCAGTCGGATTTTCATAGTACATTGAAATGCTGCTACAATCGAAGATGAACAATATGGAATTTGTATTTACTTCGTTGGAGAATGTATGAAAATGGAGTGGTCGAAACTCGGGGCGGAGAAAAAAGCTCGTCTTCCACCTTTTTTTTTTAAATTTATTTACTGACGCAGAGGTTTTTGCGCCAGTATTTATCTTTGTGCCTGCAAAGTATGCCTGTGTAGCACTACATATATTCGATGGCAGAAGTTAGTTGTGGCGGCACCTACCAACATTTTTTAGAACTTCCGCTTACACTTTGCACTCGATTCTAAGCCACAGGCAGTTTTTTGGATTACAAAAAACCGGAAAAAAAGTGCGGCTTCGCTTCGAGTAAATACGGTATCTGAAATACATACACATACACAGAAATTTTCCAACAATGATTCATTTTTTGTGTGGTGTCTAATATTAAATGATGTATTACAGTTAGATTTTGCAATATCGAAACACGCCATAACTACAATTTAGTATCTTATAATGCTGATGAGTCTCCTATACACACAGTTAATAATTTAAGTTATGAGACAAAAAACTTCTGATTCCAAAATACCAATCCATTTTGAGTTGCTTTACATATTTTAACTTAAGATTACTAAATACTGAAATATAACACCCGTTACTGCTGACAGATTTATATTCAGTTCTGGGTTGCCCAGGAAGATTATCCTGCTGAGCTCTCTTACATGACTAGATGATTGTATCAACCAGTGCTTCAGGTGACTAACTAGACAGTTGTCGATTTGAGAATCATATTTCATTTTCATACCATAAGCTACTACAGATATTAAAGTTGAAGTCCTGCATTATCCAGATTATTTCATCTAACAGCCCTCCACCAAATAGACACACAGAACAACTTTAAGTTTATGGATACTCTGTTCATGATACTTACATTCAACCAGAGATCATTTCACATGATGTTGTTGTTGTTGTTGTTGTCGTCGTCTTCAGTCCAGAGACTGGTTTGATGCAGCTCTCCACGCTACTCTATTCTGTACATCTCCCAGTACCTACTGCAACCTACATCCTACTGAATCTGCTTAGTGTATTCATCTCTTGGTCTCCCTCTATGATTTTTACCCTCCACGCTGCCTTCCAATACAAAATTGGTGATCCCTTGATGCCTCAGAACATGTCCTACCAACCCTTCTTCTAGTCAAGTTGTGCCACAAATTTCTCTTCTCCCCAATTCTATTCAATACCTCCTCATTAGTTATGTGATCTACTCATCTAATCTTCATCATTCTTCTGTAGCACCACATTTCGAAGGCTTCTATTCTCTTCTTGTCTAAACTATTTATCGTCCATTTTTCACTTCCATACATGGCTACAGTCCACACAAATACTTTCAGAAATGACTTCCTAACACTTAAATCAATACTCGATGTTAACAATTTTCTCTTCTTCAGAAACGCTTTCCTTGCCACTGCCAGTCTACATTTTATATCCTCTCTACTTTGACCATCATCAGTTAGTTTGCTCCCCAAATAGCAAATATCATCTACTACTTTGAGTATCTCATTTCCCGATCTAATACCCTCAGCATCACCCAATTTAATTCAACTACATTCCATATCCCCATTTTGCTTTTGTTGATATGCATCGTATATCCTCCTTTCAAGACACTGTCCATTCCATTCAACTGCTCTTCCAGGTCCTTTGCTGTCTCTCTCAGAATTACAATGTCATCGGCAAACCTCAAAGTTTTTATTTTTTCTCAATGGATTTTAATTCCTACACCATTTTTTTTCTTTTGTTTCCTTTACTGCTAGCTCAATATACAGATTTAATAAAATCGGGGATAGGCTACAGCCCTGTCTCACTCCCTTCCCATCCACTGCTTCCCTTTCATGCCCCTCGACTCTTATAACTGCTATCTGGTTTCTGTACAAATTGTAAATAGCCTTTCGCTCCCTGTATTTTACCCCTGCCACCTTCAGAATTTGAAAAAGAGTATTCCAGTCTACATTGTCAAAATCTTTCTCTAAGTCTACAAATGCTAGAAACGTAGGTTTGCCTTTCCTTAATCATCTTCTAAGATAAGTCGTAGGATCAGTATTGCCTCACATGTTCCAACATTTCTGCGGAATCCAAACTGGTCATCCCCAAGGTCAGCTTCTAGCAGTTTTTCCATTCATCTGTAAATAATTCATGTTAGTATTTTGCAGCTGTGAGTTATTTAATTGATAGTTCAGTAATTTTCACATCTGTCACCACCTGCTTTCTTTGGGATTGGAATTATTATATTCTTCTTGATGTCAGAGTATTTCGCCTGTCTCATACATCTTGCTCACCAGATGGTAAAGTGTTGTCAGGGCTGGCTCTCCCAAGGCTATCAGTAGTTTGGTTGGTTGGTTGGTTTGGGGAAGGAAACCAGACAGCGAGGTCATCGGTCTCATCGGATTAGGGAAGGATGGGGAAGGAATTCGGCCGTGCCCTTTGAAAGGAACCATCCCGGCATTTGCCTGGAGCGATTTAGGGAAATCACGGAAAACCTAAATCAGGATGGCCGAACGCGGGATTGAACCGTCGTCCTCCCGAATGCGAGGCCAGTGTCTAACCACTGCGCCACCTCGCTCGGTTTATCAGTAGTTCTAATGGAATGTTGTCTACCCCCGGGGCCTTGTTTCGACTCAGGTCTTTCAGTGCTCTGTCAATCTTTTCACGCAGTATCATATCTCTCGTTTCATCTTCATCTACATCCTCTTCCATTTCCATAATATTGTCCTCAAGTACATCGCCCTTGTAGAGACCCTCTATATGCTGCTTCCACCTTTCTGCTTTCCCTTTTTTGCATAGAACTGGGTTTCCATCTGAGCTCTTGATAATCATACAAGTGGTTCTCTTTTCTCCAAAGGTCCCTCTAATTTTCCTGTAGGCAGTATCTATCTTACCCTTAGTGATACATGCCTCCACATGTTATACTTTCAAAATAATCTGTGATAATAAGCCTGCTTTTTCATATCCATTTCAGTTGTATGGGATGGTATTATCATTGCAAATGCTAGATTGTTTAATTACTTTGTCATGAAGTGCATAATTCATAATGGACCCCCCCATCCACTCCCCATAACACCGATACAAACTAGACAGAATCTCATTTCTGAAGCTTCTGGAGTCCATACAGCAAGACAAGAGTTGTGACAGTTGCAGTGGTCGTGGTAAATTTGCTTCGTGGGTCCAAGAAGGGTGTGTGTGTGTGTGTGTGTGTGTGTGTGTGTGTGTGTGTGTGTGTGTGTCCCATTAATTCTGTGAGTCAGTCAGCTATGCAAGAAAAACTGCTTCCTGGGGTGCAGAGTAGACAACTTTAGTAAAAGAAGCTACGCTGAAATATCAAGCACGCAAATTTATACATAGACTGTGAGTTCAGTTTGAAAGGGAAAGGCACAATGCTGGGCCTTTGATACCAGTGTGTAAAGTGATTCACTGGGTGGCAGAAGCATTGAACATCTCTACAGTGACAGTGAAGACAGTCACAACTGATAAAGAGGCTACCAATTGAGCTTAGAGCACTATTACTGTGACATCTGGAAAGTCAAGGAACAGATTGTGTCATATGATTGAAACAGATAACTTTGACCAAAGTGCTATCAGGCATCACATCAACACATACTACAACAAGAAGGAGTAACAGACACTTAAAAAGTTGATAACATCACTGTTGGACAGTGGTTCTTTCACAGGCAGAATGACAAGTCTTCTCCATTGTTTAGCAAAAAATTGGCTTCCAGTGGAAAAAGTTCTATTCAGGAAGAAAGGTACTAAGGGGACATGGTGACAATGTGGCATGGAGCTGTCATTTGCTGCATGAATTGCTAGCACTGAATCTGGAGAATGTAACATGGATTGATGAAACATGGGGCATTGTGCATCACACATGATCTGTCATGTGGGCAGATAACATGCACCACGGAAGTATGAGCAAGCCAAATGTTAAGGGAGTGGCACTAATTATTTTTCATGCTGGCTCCATGAACGGTTCTGCACCTGGTGCTGTGATGATGTTTCAGTCAAAAAAACCTTAATTACCATGATAAAATGAATGCAGATAGATTAAAAGACTAGTTTGTGACTCATTTGCTACCAAATATCAGTTCTGGTAGCAATGGACAATGCACTGTACCATTCTGTTCAGTTTAATAATGCACCAACAGCTGATCCAAGGAGAGAAAAAATAGCCAACTAGTTGAAAGATAATAGAATAAACTTTGAATAGAATATGCAAAAAGAGGAACTTGGGGAATAAGTGAAAAAATACAAGCCATAAAAGAAACAGTGTGTAACTGACACATTAGCAGAGAACTGTGGTCACAGAGTTGAACATCTTCCACCATACCACTGCCATTACAATGCCATCAAACTTATCTGGATTAAAAAAAAAGTAGATATTGTCGAGCGAAACAAAATCTTTACAATGCGACACACAGAGAAGGCTGGTAACTGAGGCTGTCACACAAATAATGCTAGAAAATTGGAAGAACGTTGTGAGCCATGTGTGGAAAGAGATTACAACATTGAACACAGAAGAATGCAAAACAAAATATTATAATTTCTTTAACAGACAATGAGGACAGCACCAGTGAAGATACCAAAGCCTGTGTGGTCGTGATGAGAGGTTAGCAACCGGGTGATGACGACCTTGGGTTTTCTGTTCTCCCACGCAAAAAAATAAAGGTAACGTCTTCATTCGATATTTTACACTTATTATTCGTACATTTTGCTGTACCCTGACAAAGTCAAAAATCTATTTACTTGTGTATGTGTAAGGAGGCTAACACTGCTAGCGCATGGAGAGAGAAAAAAAATTGCAATCAAGGAACACATTATTCACATTATTCAGTAAAATGCTACCAACAAAAATGCAGCAATGAATCATGTGGCATTATTAGGATCTGTAGCCCCGGCTGCCTTGGGGCCAAAGGGCAGAAGGGGCAGGTCTGTCATCCCACTCCCCACCCAACCCATAGCTGGCCCACTGCACTTCCATACTGAATACTGGCAACTGCACTGGCAACTGTCTCTCCTTACAGAGTACAGTTTTTATTAGTAATTTGGAAATAATTTTATTTTCTGTTTAATTTCAAATTATGATGAGTTTTTGTCATTTTAATATTTCCAAGCCACTGCTTTTAAACTGTCTGGGACATCCATCATTTTCAGTGAATTTTGACCTGTTGTTTCATTTTCGATAATCATAAACGTACCACTGCCAAATATAAGTCTGAATTTAAGGGTAGGTCATTTACATAAAATAACAGAATATTGAACCAAAAATGGAACATTGGGAATCTCTTCAACATCATTACCTTAGCTGTGGAAATTTTCAGTGTTTACCTTTAGGAGGCAAGAATTTAATGCTGTTAATAGACACACATGAAAGTAGATCAATATAGCTTAGATTTCAGAAATATTAATTTATTCCTTGGGGAGGAGAGGGGGACACGATGGAGGAGATAAATATATTAGAAGAAGAAAAATGAAATGAACAGTGCAATTAAGAAACGGAATGAAAAGGTGTTAATAGAGGCAGAGGTAAGAGGAAATGGACAACAATGATGGGGAAAAACTGATTTTGTGTGTGTGTGTGTGTGTGTGTGTGTGTGTGTGTGTTTTCCTGTATCTGATGATGTTTAATTTCCTTCTCTGAAGTATAATTTTAATCTAATCAAAATATTTTTTTTTCTCATTGTGTATCTTTCTAATTTATACAACAATGAAGCATGTTTTATACAATCAGAAGCCTTCATATGGTCACTGAAGGCTCCTTTGACTTTCATAACATATTCTTTTCTTTGATTAATTCACTGAATTTTACGTAGCAATGATACACTTTTTTTTTTAAAAAGAAAAGAAAGGTTGAAATAACAAGAAGTTATGAGTACGGGAACTGCATCTTTATTGACTAGGCCTATAGATCCAAAACATATGAAGAACAGATTTTCAAAGTTAAATGTTTAAAATTGACAATATGACGATTCACTAGCACTCACTCAATAGCTGCCAAACTGTTGACCAAACTGTGTGTTGGGAAAGAAGAAAGGGCACAAAAAAGCTACAACCAACTTGCTGAACAAAAATTGATGGGAACAGTTGTTTCCAGACCAACAATGCATCATCAAGATAATTATCTGGAAAAGGCGACATCAGAAACGGGCTCTAAATACACAGAATTACTATTTCTGTTTGCATACGGAACTGAAGCAGAAGAGTCCAAGATTACTATATAAATAAGTACTCTTACGCTATGGCAATGCATCTGCTCATGACCACAGACGTTGGAATGGGAAAAGCACTATACATAAGCATTACGAGAAATTTTAACTATTTTTCCTGAAGTAGCAAAAATTAATGGAATAAAACTGAACTACATCTATTCCATTCAATGAAAATATAAATTATTGATTTTGCTGTTTACTATGTCATCTGAAAAATTTACAATCCAAATCCTGAAGCTACTTCCTGTAGACACAAAACTAATTTATCATATTTGCCCCAGTCCTCAGCTCAGTTTAAGTGGGGATAAGTCTGTCAAAGCTTAACACACAACTTAACATAGTCGCATCTCACTGAATGTGCATTTGGTACATAAAAGACAATTTTTGAATCAATAAGATTTAATTTATTTTAAATAAACTGTGTCACACAGATCTGTAATACAATGCGGGTGTTAGAATGTAGTAAATATCAGCAATGATGAATATTTAATGATGAAATTGGCAATATTAAAGCAACGAGAAATGTCAGAACATATCATGCAGCAGGGGATATGTTTGAGTATATTCAGACGGCAGCATTTTTAAAAAAAAGAAAGAAAACAACAATGCTGTATTGACTGCCTCAGTTACTGAATTTTTCACATATATAGGTGTCTTCCTACACTTATTTTAAGTGATAAGCACAAATGTTACATTTTCAAAGTATGAAAAAAATATCATCTGTAATTAGAGACCAAATAAACTACTCTTTAACTCCCCTTTTCCACCGAAGTGTAGTAATCTTTAATTTGCTTAAAATCAATTACGTAATTTTTACACCAGCATATATGTAGCAATAGCAACTCTATGTTAACAATCATATTTAAATCAATACAAAAATAGAACAAGCATAGAAAAGTTGCTAACTCCATAGTACCCAACTAACTATGGTGCTATAACATAAAAGATCAGTCTTTAGTCTACTGAAACCTTACTTGACTAACAGAATACCATCTGTGTGGGAAAGGTGCATAACTGACCTTTAAATGGGACAGAAATACTAAATTTAATTGCATCTTCTAATTATCTAACTTGAGATGTGCTCTATTACGGATTTAATTTGTATGAATGGTCTCGATTCTGAGCAAGTCATAGAAACTTACTTCTTTACACAGACACAATTTACTTATGTATCACCTGGAGTAAAAATCATCATCATTATCATCTGCACTATAGTGTAGTATTTTGATTAAACTACTTAGGACAAATACCAGCAAGTCAACAATTATGAAAGAAACATGAAATCAAGCAAAGGTAGGTAAACCATATACAAAAAAGTTACAATGGAAAAATTCAATCTGCAAAAGTGTTGCACTATTAAACTGAGTTGCTAGCACGACAGTCCCACTTCATCATCAGCATGCACTATGTTACCCAAGTCTAACCTGAATTACAGTATAAAACAGTGAAAAAACAGATCACTTTTTCATCTTTTTTTTTTTTAAAAAAAAAGAACACTGTAACTGAGAAACTAAGCCCTACAAGAACAAACAAAAATTTGTACTGAAAAAATGAAAACATTGTGGTTTCAACTATCTACTATAAGACATGCACCAAGGATAGCAAAGCAAGCACAATAATGAAGTAAAGAAAATAGGTTTTAAAAAATGCTAATAAAGTTGGGATAAAATTACTAAACTTCACCATTCAGACTCTTTGCAAATAAAACTAATATGTTTTAAAAATGAAACCAACCAGGAATTAATAGAGAGCTCACTTTGTGGATTTATTTTATGTTATTTATACAGTATTACTGAGCCCTTTACCTGTAGTAATGTGTAATTGCGGTATCTGTGCTGTAACTCAGGTAATTAGATCAAATAATTTATTGATATCAGGTATTTGATCATTTCGAATAAGAAATCACACTTTCAGTCATTAAAACTATAACATTACGAAGGACTGCAAATAACGAAATTTTACTGACTACGCATATACTGCATAGAAGGAAGAATACATAATTAACTTTTTTGGTGATTTGGGGGTGTACATGTTGCAAAATGTAGTCCACAGAGTTGCCACCAGTGGCAGCAACAAGGACTCTAATCTGATTTATCATTGAGTTAACTGAGCTTGGATGAAAACTACAGGTACGTCAGTGCACGCTGCTTCAACTACAGTGATTCGCATGAGGAACATAACATGTAATCAATGATAGGTAATTATCTATTTAATCAAATTACAGCACTTTATCCTATACTTTTAGGCAGGGCAAGTTATTGGTATGTCACTGGCATTGCTTTGCAAGCAAACACTGTAACATCAATTGTTTATTGCACTAGCCTCAACTGTCTGAAACACACATCACTGGATGTGACGCAATAATGTTTTCCAGATCTTGTAGCACCTCTCAATGTATCTTTTGAACAGGTGTTTGTAAGATCTTTTGTGATTATTGTGATCAGCTTCCCAGTGTAAACATGCCATTAAGCTCAGAATATACTTCAGAAACTGATGTTTTGGTGGCAGACAGTCACAACAAGCATCGATGGGGCATTAAACACAGATATCCTCCTCCTCCTCCTCCTCCTCCTCCTCCTCCACAGCATGCACTATGTTGCAGAAGTGTTGAGAACTACACATTTCATAATTTCCAGAAACAGAAGAAGGTACAGGGAAACTGAAGGCTATGCAAAGAAATCAGGATCAGGTATGAGAAGAGAAAAATCAGCTAGAGATTATCACTCCTTACAACTTAAAATGCTTCGCAATCATCATACCACACCACCACAGAAGCACGAAATCAACTCCACCTATTTCAAGAGCGGCAATGTTATTGAGAGAGCCACCCAAAGAAGATGGGAAGAAGCCAATCTTCAATCCAGAAGACCTGCTACAGGCCCGGACCTCATCAGATGGCATTGCACAGCTCGACTACATTTTGCATCATAGTATTGTAACTAGACAGTACGACAAAGGGATAAAATGTTGTTAACTGATGAGTCACGTATTTGCCCTGAGATCACCTGACAATAGAGAAAGGGTCTGGAGAAGGCCTGGGGATAAGTATTGTCCTTGTACATTCTCATCCAAGACTTCTTGTACATTCTCAACCCATGACAATTATTCAGAGTGTTTCTCAGATGGTGTGGGCAGGAATCAGTATGACAGCAAGGAAGCATTTTATCTTCATGTAGTCTCACAGCACACGCAGAGGAAATCCTTTTGGAGCATTTTGTGCCTTTCTCTCCATTTATTGGTGATGTATTTCCAATATGCATGAGAAGGGACACTCACATGTTGTGAGAATTATTCAAGAGTTCCCGATGATGCAGAAAGTCAACCCTCGGCTTGTCCTACTTGGAGTCCTGATTTGTATCCTATTAAGCATGTATGGGACCAGCTAGGGAGAAGTACTCATCAGCACAAATGAGAGGCCCTACAGGACCTATGGGAATACCTACTAGAAGTATGGAATATGATTCCTCCAGAGGACATAGCAGTGTCAATCAGGAGCATGCCTGAAAGCTCAGATGTTGTGATAGGTGTAAGAGGGGGTAATACATGCTTTTGAAGGTGCAATACGAAGCCTGAAGCGAAGTACAGAAAATCAAGATAAAGGTGCAGTACCTTCACGAGCTACCTCAATTTGCTCAAGCGTGATTTCATTCGTGTTACTTCTGCACCTCTGGCTTAATTTGTTTATAATTATCTTTTGTTCATTATTAAACATCTAACTAAACTGTATCAAAATATTTTATCATATGGCTAGTGCCATAAAAGTGAATGGAATTTAAAATAATTTTTTTTAAGAAATTGAAGTGTTGCATTTTTCATGCTGGTCAGTGTATATGCCAGGATTCATCAATCATAGTGGCTGGTGAGTGATGCAACACCAGTCTCTCAGCAACTCACGATCAGATGTTTTCAACAGGTGAGAGACCTGTAAACTTGCAGGCCAGGGCAACTGTTGAAAAACCCCTGCACTGAGGCTAAGTCAGAACAGAACTGTCAACATTTGGTGCTGCATTATCTTGTTGAAAGACACTGTCATTAAGACCCTGAAGATAGGGCACTGCAACTGGTCTTAACAAGTAGAAATGTAATGCCTGCTTCCTTAATTACTGGTTATGCAAACCAGAAGTGATCATTTGTATATCCACTGGGCCCTTGTACCACCATTATGTAAGGTACTGGGTCCGTATAACAATGTTGAATGCAATCTGGCAATGTTCATTTTCTTGGAGCCTCCACACATGGATACATACATCAATCATGATGCCATTCACAGAACCAGGACCATCTGAAAAGATGGCACGGTACCACTCATGTTCCAGTATTGTCACTGGGGACATCTCTCTGTTGCTCCATCACAGGAAGCCGTAACACTGGTTACCAAGCTAACAGTTCACTGTGATTCAGACATCGTCACACCATCTCCAGCAAGACAAGTATCCATGTGGGCAAAGGACTTTAAGTACCTACACACTCCTGCATGCTTGATCAAATGGCTCTGAGCACTATGGGACTCAACTGCTGAGGTCATTAGTCCCCTAGAACTTAGAACTAGTTAAACCTAACTAACCTAAGGACATCACAAACATCCATGCCCGAGGCAGGATTCGAACCTGCGACCGTAGCGGTCTTGCGGTTCCAGACTGCAGCGCCTTTAACCGCACGGCCACTTCGGCCGGCTGCATGCTTGATCAAAAACACATCTGCTGTATCGGGTGCTAATCACCTGGTGCCATTTAAATCCTGCCTGGAATTGGACATGACCCTCCTCCAACCATTGTTCCATATTCACATGACAGTCACGAGATCCTGGTGAATGCGAGCAGCAATACTGCTAAACAATAAAATGCAGACTTGATGGGCCACTATACTCTTCGTTTTCAAATTTCGACACATGCTTGTAGACATTTCCCCTCCTTGCAAGGGACATAACATGATTTTCGCAGAAACAACCAACATTCAAATGTATTTTCAGAATGAGAATCCTGTTGCATAAAATTTTCTTATGTACAGTAAGTAGGCAGTGCTACTCCAACCTACAGTGTGTCACTGCACTGAAATGTTAATAATTTGAATACCCAAGTTTGTACATTTATGCCAATTTGACATTTGTTGTGTGCCGCCTTAACGGTTTCACACATTCAATGGCCAGCAGTGAATATTATGATACCACAATAAATCCTGGAGACAGTAACTAGAAACTAAATTTTGATTGGTTGTGTATTAAAGATACGTGAAAAGCAATTTTGTTTCAGAACTTGAAAAGGCAGTAAAATAATGCATTGAAAAGATGCAAGGAAATACTTCTCTTTGGTGTAAGCCTATTAACACATTATATTATACCTATATATTTCACGAAGTTCACTGAATAGGTACAAACCTCTGTTTTGAAAACTGCAGAGAAATCTCCAGATTCGGTTGATTTATAGAATACAAGGTATGGATTTAAATGTCCAAAGAAAAACAGGAATGTTTTCTTCTCCAGGTTGTGTCCACTGAACTCTAGAATAACTTCATCTTTACAGGATGAGAGTTCCTCAGAAGTAACAACCACAAAGCTTTGATGATCCCCCACAGGTTGACTTGCATTTGATTGCAGAGGAAGCTGAACCTGGACGGCAACAAAAGAAAATCATCAGATTAATTTGTTAGTTCCTCAGGCTGCTATTTTGCTGAAAAGTAAATTATAAGGTAAGTACCATTTGCAAAGGTTCAGTTTTCAACATAATAAAAAAATTGGAAACTGTGACATTTTTCTGCTGTGTTTCATTATATTGTATGTATTAGCTTACAGCTAATGCCATTTCACACCTCTCAACATTTGAGGTCTTCCCCATCCCACTCTTGGTGACTCCTGAAGTACAAAACTTTTTTGATATATCCTAAGCAGTCAACATCATTTCACTTTTCTCTGTAGAGGCCATCTCTGTATCTTCTTTGGTTCTCTATTATGATCTGTTCATTCTAAACGGCAACGCCTGGTAACATCTCCTCTCAATACTTTCCATAATGATCCTTCACACTCTCATAATTTTATTTTTAATTTCTATTTTCTGGCATGGTCTAATCTTGAGAAATCAGCACTTACTCTCAAGTAATCAAATAGCCTGGACGGAAGTTGACTTCGATTTCTGTAAGTCCTAAGCTTCTGACAGAAATACACATATGCTTTCTATCATTGTTTTGTGTATACCACAATAGAAACTTTATGTACCGTGGTCCGTTACATAGTGGATTTAGATATAACACAGTATAAAATATGTCCTCCAAAATAAAATATCATTGATGAATGATTTTTGCAGTACATTTTATAAACTTGAAAAAATATAGCCTTTCTGCAGTATAATTTACTGTTGCAACCTCCTGACTCATCCACTTGCTAACGTGCTGCAATCAGAAGATGGAACATTAATTCAGCCGCTGGATCAGGGCATCATACGACCATTTAAGGCTCATTATCACAGTGAACTGCTCACTTCAGTAGTAAATTCAGATGAGAAACTGGACGTTATTAAAATCTGTAAATTTTAAGAGAGTTGCATATTCAGTAGGCCTGGCATGGCAAAGCATCGGTCCAATCACTACTAGGAATTGCTGGAACAAGTGTTCCATTGAAGAAAATGCAACAGATGAACACTGTAGTGACATAGACTTCAATATCAGTGACATCAGTCTGCATGTGATGTTCTACAGTGCAGTATTGGTCTTCAAGACATGAATCATTGAGTAGTTCTAGACAAAAAGAACCAAGTGCGAAGATCACAGGTAACAAGGATATTATTGATGCTTTTTGAAACGAAAGAAGTGAAGCAGTCGAAGAAGAGGATGGTGAAGTTGAAGAAGAATGTATAGATGATGTCCCCAGTATGTGCAAAATATTGGATAATATAAATAAAGTGATTATGTGGATGTACCACCACAGTGAACCGAACCAAACTAAGCTGTTGCTCTGGGTGAGCATAAAATAATACAAACTAAAGAAACTGAGTGAAATGACCTGCCAAAGAAAGCTGAATTACTTCTTTCAAGCAGCAAAATAATTACATAATGTAGCTTGCAAGCAGTGTTGTATATAATCATACTGTATTTGATAGTGTACTTTATATACCATACTGAATTTCATATTATTGTTTGGTCAACATTTGAGTGAAGTTTGTCAAAAATGTTCTTTAAAGTCAAATAAAGTATGTATAATATTGGATTGTTTGTCTTTCCTCACTTTCCATGTGCAGTTTGTCATTACAAAGCTCAATCTCTATATACCGTGGGAGTAACACGTCACCTGACAATCTCATTATAAGGGGCTTCTAATGTGCTTTTAGTTTTGTTTGTGACCTTATTACTCCGTCTGATTGAATTTAAAGAAGGAAAAAAGTAACAAACATCGAGATTTGTTTAAAAATCACTGTGTTTTTCTAGGAATAGTCCACTGGGGGTGATATGCCATCATTCCCATTCTACAACTGACTAACCTAGCCAGATGTAGGCGGGCCTACAGTTTGACAGTTTTCCATGTATTTATTTTTAAGCCCCACTTCTTTCTAAGGCTCCCGCTGAATACAGCTAGTCATTCATCAATTATCACCCAGTCATCATCGAACAGGAGAGAGCATAGTTTTATTATCTGCCAATGCAATTCCCACTGGGTTGCATTTACTTTTCCTCTCTTTAGTACTCCTCACAGATAAATTTTAAACGACACATTTAGAAACTCAAAAACAGTTGCTCTCATAGACTAATTTCACTCAAAAGAGTGAATGAATAATTCAACTGATATGCACAAATACAACCAAATGAGTCAGTTGTTTTCCAACAAAAGACTGAAGTGACTTTTTTCATTTGGTTGTTCCTATTATTAGTCCTGACCCAGCATTGCCTGGAAGGCAGGCACTGGAATTACCTCCTAACGAACGGTGGGCCTTGCCATGGGGCGGGGGCGGGGGTGGGGGTGGGGGTGGGGGTGGGGGGGGGGGGGTGGGGGGGTGGGGGGGGCCTCATGTGTCTCAACGCTACACACAGCGATACTGTAAGAGCAACCATATCACAGGAGTATCTGCGGAGAGGCCTCAAAAATATGATTCATAATGACAGGTGACAGCCTTTTCAGTAGTTCCAGAGACAACAGTTTGGATGACTGATTGATCTGGACCTCTAATATTAGCCAAAATGGCCTTTTTATGTTGGTATTGCAAATGGGTGAGAGCAAGGGGAAACTCCAGTCATTACATTCCCAAAAATATCTACCTCTTCTATACAACTTAATGATGATGGGATCTTCTTGGGCTAAAATTATCCTGCAGGTGAAATAGTCCCCCATTCAGATCTACAGGTGGGCACTACTCAGGAGGATGTTGTCAACTGGAAAAATGAAACTGACTTTTCCCAATTTAACCATGGAGCCCTTAATGAGATTTCTAGGTTAGAGAATTTTAAGAAACAGAAATGATTATGTTGGATTTAGATATTTTGAGGATTAAGTAGGTGCAATGCCAGGAAAAACTGGATTCCAGGATAAGGGAGTACAAGGTCATCAACACGACATCAAACAGGAACAATGAACGAGTAGGTTAAACAAGAAAGAAGGCAATAAGAATGCATTATCATAGCCAAGATAGACAGAAAGCTAACACACATCACAATAGTAAAAGTTTATATACCTACTAAATCTGCAGATGATAAAGGAATTGAAAAATGTACTATGATATAAAATAAATTATTGAGGTAATTAAGGCAGACAAAAATAAAGTTGTTACGGGAGCACTGTAATTCAACAGTAGGAAAAGGAAGAGAAGGAAAAACAGGAGTAGAACATGGACTTGGGGGATAGGTATATACTCAGGCCATAATTTAGTAGTTATAAATTGAAGGTTAAAACTGAAGAAACTGTGGAAAACTAAGAAATGAAGGCTATGGGTCTTGATACATTGAAAGAACCAGAGGTTATCGACAGCTTGAAAGGGAGAATTAAGCAACTACTGACTCAAAAGCATTCCTTGAGCCTTGGGAATTAGTTTAGTGGGTCTTAACATTTTATTGTGTACCTATAGCCACTCAATTTCACACTGACCCAAGAACCCTTCTGTTCAGCAGAAAATTGATTGCATGTACTAGGTGAGGCAGTTTGCTACAGTGTCCCTAGGATCACTCTTTTGTCACTATGCTGACTGAATTTCTTTAAGCCCCAGCACCTAACAGAACAACACTTTGTTCCGTTTCCATAAAAGGAGAATAATTTCCTGATCTTTCCTGACCATTTCCTTTCCTGATATGGACTGTAGGGCAACCAGGAAGATTACTCCTTCAATTAGTAACTTATCTATTCTATTGCCTTTATAGATGTTTGCACAGGATGTAAGATGAAACCAAAAGGGGTATCCAGAAAACAATAATGCATCCATCCAACAGTAAAGATTGAACAACAGTTCTATAGAACAAAATTTGTAGTATTGAAAATCATACTTGTCTTTTGCTAACATATATTTTCAGTGTTCACTGCCTCTGTACAATGAGTTCATTTTTCTGTCAATATGTTTACAGAAGCATGCAGGCTAACCAAAAAGAGGTCATTTGTGATAATGTTTGTTAGTAGTTTCAGTACTACTCTCCCTGTTTCCAATTAAACATCCCTAAACAAAAAGTAATAGTTGCAGTATGATCTACGTTGTTAGCAATGTCCAGAAAAATTTCTTGCCGCAAGGTGCACGCACAGAAGTAGCTGGGTGTGCCTGTGGCCTGAAGCCACTATCTGAGGTTTCTAACTCCACTAACTCCCAATACTCCTTTGTAGAATACAAATGTCCCAAGAAATCATGACAGTAAGATCTCTGTAAACCTTTCCCATGGTACACTAACTTGTCATGAGTCAAAGAGATTGGCAAGAAGAATGATCTGCCTTATACCTCTGCAAGATACACTCACAGTAGTCTCTGCCCAGATCTGATTGCTTCTGAATCTCATACTCTATTATCAGAATTGCCATTTCACATTATTATATGCTAGCAGAGCTCTCACCTCTGATCAATTTCATCAGTTAACTGTCAGTTAGTCTTTACACCTCCTGTAAAATAGTTGTTTGATAGGGTACCGTCTGACTGACTGTGCTGTCTTCTGCACATGTTAGTGAGCAGTCTGTGTATATTTGGTCCCCACAAAATGATCTGTCATGATTGTTACTTTATAATTACTAAAAACTGCACAGTGTGAATATGTGAGCTGGTTATTCTAATCTACCCTGACTGGTTCCCTTAATTGCCACCAAGATTAAATTTACGGCTTCTCCTCAGTTTTTATCTTGGGTATTACTAATCGCTTCAGCTGTATTTTGGTCCTTTTTATTATTGCATCACTACCAGTTTCATGGCATTAAAGCCATATCTTCAGGTGACATATGATTAAAACATTAGAGTGGAAGAGCTCGGAATCTTTAATCCCAACATTCGTTGTCTGTCAAATACAAAACACCACTAAAAGACAGTACGTCATGGATTAAAAACTGCCAAAATACAATATAGTGGATGGGTCCAAAACAAATCTTATCATAGTGATCGCTTCTCCAAACTATATGGAACCGCTTATAGGAGACGCACTCAGTATGTAAGAGCACATGGCCGCGCCCCTGTACGCAGTTCCGTATGGATGGAGAAGTGCCACTATGATACAATTTGCTTTGGACCCATCCACTAAATTGGATTTTGGCAGTTTTTAATTCATGACATACTGTCATTTAGCAGTGTTTTGTATCTGACAGACATCGAATGTTGGGATGAAAGATTCCGAGCTTTTCCGGTCTATGTTTTGATCGTAAGTCACCTGAAGATGTGGCTTTAACTGCGACAAAAACAGTAGTGGTACAGTAATAAAAAGGATCAAACTACAGCTGAAGCAGTTATTAATACCCAAGATGAAGACTCATGACTGTGGTTGCCCGAACTACAAGGTTGTTTGCCTCAGTTCTTAGTCCAGTCACCTTCTGCAGCTTGAAGCAATTCGATTTTCTAAAATTTCATTTTGAATTTTCAGATATTTACAATTTCTTACTTTTGTTTTATAGTATACTGATAAAAAGACTTTTATAACAGAGTAAAGAACCAAACATTCAACCATAAAATTGTTGGGAGAGTTGTCCAAGGAAACACCTAAGAACCTTTATGTATCTTCAGATCACTGCAACAACTATATATTACAGCGGTAGTCGAAGGGTGTACATCCTCCATTATTCAGATTATGCACCTGAAAGATATGACACAACAAACAATAACTAGCTACTACGGCATAAACAGACGAGCTAATTACTACATACAGTACTCGTCATATGTTACTTACGGAAGAACACTGTATTCATTCACAAAACTTATTTCATTCGACGCGTTAACGATGGAAAAATCACTACATGTATCTGCAAGGTTCACGGCAGCCTAATGACGAAAAACAACTATTTCTGATTGGTTTCTATAAGGCTCGTGCTGGACACCTTCACTCTTCCACGTTCACAACTATGATATGACGAAGAGCAACCGGGACAAGATAACTCTCCCCGCATGCATCCTATCCCGTGCCTCACTGTAAACAAGCATCACGCAGTTGGCCTCGTTTGGAATTCGCAGCACTCTTACTCAGACTTGTTTTCATGTGACAAGGCTTAAAAGTATAATACTTTACTAACTCACGGTGTTTGAGAAATTAGGTTTCCTATCTTGTTATTATCATTCCTTATTGATTTACTTACCTTATTAACCCTCCTACCCCTATCAATTGAGATGTGGAAAAATACAAATGAAAAGAATAACATCCGCTAGGTTTCTTCAAGATTCGAACCCGGGTTTTTCGATTCCCAGCCAGTGACCTTGCCCGTTGTGCTAGCCATGCTGACAGTGAAAAGCGTTTACATGAGGGTACGGAAGCGGCAGTTGTAAAAGTTTCTTTCCTCAATTTCTGGAAAAGTTTGTGTTTGCGGACCCCATATATGATGATGAAAAAGGCTCTGTTTACAATTATCTATCGATCCCTCCAATTTTGAGTCGATTGCTCGTCATAACCTTTAGGGGTGATTTTTTCAAAATTTCAGGGGTGTTGACCCAAAATATCTTAGATTCCTTCGTTTTAGGTTGTACACAAGCGACCTGCCAAATTTGAGCCGAATTGATTGGCCGTGTCTGAGGCTTTCCCCTTGTGAGACACACATCATAACTTCTTATAGTTTACAATTATCTAATGAGCTAGCTTCTTCAGTTCTTGTAACAAGCTGCATGTTAGTCCTCAACACCAATTAACAACCATCATTTTTTAGTATGGCTCATTTAGGTTTTGCATTCAAGGTACCAGGCCACCAAAGAATAACTCACAGTGCACGAGGAAGCGTACAGCAACTCAAAGGAATGTGGCATATGTTTCATGGGTACACACTGACAATAGCTTCACCTGAACAGCCATTTACATATTCAGTGGGGTTGCTAACCATGAGACTCAGTTGTTTTAAGAGAGGTTTATATCATTCCTGTAATGTCATTGGTTAATTCACAGCATTTGGACAATGTCACCTGACTGAATATTTGAAAAAGTGTAACCTTATGTTAAAATGTATCCTTTGAATGTACACATATAGATAAAAACAAGTATTGTAGATGAATATATGTCAATAAAGAGAGTGAAACAAATTTGGCAGCTCAAGGGCACTAAAAAACAGTTCACATCATATTTATTACAACAAAAAGTGTACAGCATTGTTCACAAAAGAACAAGGCAAAATTTCAGATGGCGTACTTAAAAATTGTGCCTAGTAATATAAACATAGCAGCATGACGAAGAGCAACCTAACAGACATGACTAAGTTCTAAGAGCAGTGGCTCCACTGGCTGGTAGTTGTTGACCTGAGTTAGTTCTTTACAAAAGCTCAACACATCTGTTCTTCTTTAAACTTAACTGCAGTACCTGGTCAATGAAAACATTTGTTCAGATTTATTCCTCTCTCTCTCTCTCTCTCTCTCTCTCTCTCTCTCTCTCTCTCTCTCTTTTTTTTAGGATTCTGCAGCTCTGCTATTGCATTTTATGGGCGTAGGAACATTCTCGTTCTCTCCTCAGTTAGAGTAACAAATAACTGTATTATTATTACTTTCTCTGAATTCTATCTAGTTAAATGAGATGGAGTGTGGTGCAGAAAGTCACTACTATGTGAATATGAGGTAAAATGCAGCCCCTGCATGCATTATAGTATCTATGTTTCATTCTGTACCAAGCCAAGTTTAATATTTTAAAGTAATACTACATTTGCTACATATCTTTAAAACATATTGAGTCTATTATATGCAACTACGGTAAATTTTAAAAGTTACCTATCACACTGATGCACAATATCCGATTTTCCTTTCGTAACTTTATCAAAGATGGCATTAGAAGGCAGATCCAAATTTCATCTAACAGGGTTCATCAAATGCCTGAATAGAAGTCCAGCTATAAGTTAAGAGCATCATATGCAATAAGTTCCTTGAAACTAACACTACTGAATGAATTCTGCATCTAACTAGAACAAATAATCCAATTCAAGCATAACAAACAATTGAGAGTTCAATTTGAAATGTTAACAATATTATGAAAAGGATACATTGCTACTCACTGTAAAGATGACACAGTTACAGACAAGCAAAATGTAAAGAAAATGGCCATATGGCATGAGGTGTCCTTGCTTGTATGTATGCGCGTGTGTAATCCTTTCTGAAAAAGGTTTCAATGTCTGTTAGTCTTTTCGTTGTGCCTGTCTGCAACACAAAGTGACATCTTTACAGTGAGCAGCAATCTATCCTTTTAATAATACAAATCAACCATAAATTATTTAAGAAGTAAAGGTAACTACAAACCAAGTAAAACTGGCCTTGAGTCATTGAAAGGAACATAAAAGACTGAAAACTTTGCTAACATTTGTACATACACCTTTTGTGTGTTTTAGAAAACACACACACACACACACACACACACACACACCTGTATAATTATATAGTGCTGGTTGACTACTAATTCAAATATAGAAGGAAATAAAAGTGAAATCACACACAAAAGATTTTACTATGTGCAGAAATTACATAAAGAAAGAGATTTAAATAAGAACAAAAACTATTTTTCTTGGCTTTACATTTGTGCCCAATTTACTGAAAACAGCAAGGCAGAAACAATATTTAGCGCTTTTTTCCTTGTCTCATACTGATGTGCAATGCTTGAGTGGGATATTTCTGAGGGCTTCTAAAATTAAAGAATGGGTACTGGTCTATTATATATGTATCTCTTATACAACACACAACCTTGGCTGAAATTCTTAAAGCGTCTACTTATGAGCACTGGGGTGGTTTGAATCCACTGCTAGAGTGATGGACATATAAGAATGGGATTCTGAGTGTTGTATAGTAACAAGTACAAGGCGCATCCCAATGGTAAGTTTCCCTATTTTTCTTTCTAAACAAAGACAATTTAGTTACATGATAAACTTTGTTGGCAACAGCTACAGAAATGTTTGAGCTATTTTTTGATGTATTCACCAAATTAATTGAGACTGTCATATCGTGGGATCAACTTTTGTATTCCTGTCTCATAGAAGGCTGCCACCTGTGAAGGGAACCAGCGTGTGACAGTCGTGTTCAGCTCTTTGTCATTGTCAAAACATTGGCTGGAGGACAGGAATTTCTTGAGGTGCAAGAAAGGATGGAAATTGCTGGAAGTAAGATCAGGACTGTATGCTGGACGATCAAACACTCCCACCTGGACTTCTGCAAAACAGTTGCTGTGCACCGAGATGTATGGGGATGAGCACTGCCATGGAACAGCACAACACCTGCAGTAGGCATTCCACACCACTTGTTCTGAATGGTCCGTCACAGTTTCCACATTGTTTCACAGTAACAGTGAGCATTCACTGTTTCACCTCTGAGCTGGAAGTCAATGAGCAGAATGTCCTTCCTGTCCCACAACACCGTGCACACCACATTCTGCACTGACACAGTCAGTCTGGATTTTGTCTTGACCAGAGATCCACTGTGATGCCAATGCATTGACTGCTGCTTGGTTTCCAGGGTCAAGGTAGAAGGGGTCTCATAACCCGTGATGATCCTGTCAAGGAACTCATCACCATCATTGTGATACTGCTGCAGAAGTGTCCATGCCGCTCCAAAGCATTTCGTTTTGTGCTCGAGTGTCACACCTTTTAGCACCCACCTGACACACATTTCTTGAACAGCAGGTGCTTAGCGACAATTTCGTGCAACAAGCATCGCAATATCCCTGGAAAATGGCAGCTCAACCAGTGATCATTGATGAGGAAAGGTCACCCACTGCACTCTTCATCATGGACACTTCGATGACTTTCAGAAAAAATCCTACAGCTGCAATGCACCATCTGTATGCTCATGATGTTCTGCCCATAGACATGACAGAGCTCATGATGAATTTTGATGGGCGTGTTTTGTGCATTAAGGAATCTTATCACTGCCAGGCAGTCAGCGGGAGAATGAATAAGAGATGCCATTTCAGGGCACTGTTGCCGCAGTACTGCTACCAGGCACGACCTGTTCGGCTGGCATTTGAGTGTCATGTCATAGACCTGTTGTGCATGCACAATTTTCCCGCCTAAATACATCTACTTTAAAAGAAACAACATCACAAAACTTAATTTCTGGATGCGCCTTGTATCGGTGTACTACATGATGTACAAGATTCCATTCAGCTACACCCGTCTGTTGAGAGTGCTTTGGCTTGCATACAGAAATGATTTTGTGTTAGTATGATAAAACTATCTGTACATAATAATATTGATCATGGGTGACACAAAGTCACTGGATGAAATATTACGTAAACAAATTACAGCAATAGTTTTCTGGGAGGAAGCCATGAGCAGAAAGAGTCGCCCCAGATGGAAAGTACCCTTGTATTGTCAGCTGCAAGAGGAGAGAATAGCTGGAGAGAGTGGTGTCCAGAGATAAGGACCACACTGCCACAGACGTGAATTCTTCCCCATCTGACTGAACAGAATGCATCACTCATCCACTTTTTACTTGCACACCACTCTAATATTTGTGGAATCATATAGTCCTACAACCAAAGACTGTGTGGCAAGATGAAAAAGTAAGTTTAAGTTTGAATCACAAAGAAAAATTCATTGCTGGCAAAGGAAACAGTACTTCTGGGGGAACAAAGACATTGCTGAAAAGACGATAAGACAAAGAGAATATGTCTACAGAGAGTTATATCACTTAACAGTTTGCTTACCTGGGTTTCAGTCACACCTATATTCACCAATTATTAAAGGTTTTTGTCAAAAGCGTACCCGCACCATTTACGTACTTTATGAGGAAAAAAATGGCCAAGAAGCCTAGGCTGACATATTATCTAAAATTACAGAAAACTGAGTCAGTTTTACAGTTAAGCAGAAAATTCTGTTAACTGAACATAGTAATGGAAGGAAGAATAAACACAGTCTAAGGTAAATGTCCATTCAGGATGGAATTATTCACATTTGGAGTATGAAACCAATCCCTTATTTAGAATGTCCTTGTTACTCTCTGCAAATGCTTTTTGAAGCCAACCTTCATATGTTTGAAACATTTATCAGGCACTATTTGCAATCTAGTTACAGTTAAACAGAAAGAAACTGAATCAGTCTCAACATTCTGTTAGTCACAGTGTCCTAACAGGAGCAAACAAATTTATTTTCTCATAAAATTATAAAACAGCACAAGTCTCACATGCCCCCCCCTCCCCCCAAATCTTTCTATTTACCTTCTAATGTCAGGAAATATGTTCTTCAGTATTGCCACTTTAGTGACAGGTCAGACATGAACTGCATCTACGAAATGTGTAAATTCTGTTACTTAAGAAAAAAATTAAATTTTCTTTTAACTATCCATTAATATCTCAATTCAGAACCATTCCAACTTATCACATTATTTAAAAATAGATAATGTTATCTCCAAAACTCTCCATATATCTGTGAGATATGTCACTAAGGTTGTTTTGATTATGCTGCGGAAGTTTCCCTGGGAAGCCCTTAAACTCCATACAGTTCCAATCTGTACCCTGGTGGTTTCTGTGTTTTTGGTGTCCTGAAGAAAAAAATTCATGACCTTCGATTTGCTTCAGATGAAGGGGTGCACACCTGGGTACAATCATAGTTCCGTAGGCAAATGCAAATGTTCTTCCCATGAAGGCACTGACAGCCTCATCTCTCAGTGGGATAAATGTATTATCAGTTATGGAAATTATTTTTGATGTAATAAACGGTTTACTTACTTTTTCCCATTTGAATTCCCCTTATTGACTGGCAAATTCTACGAATTATTAAGGAAATGAAGAAAATCGACAAGTGAAACCAAACAAAGTGCTACAGACACGCAGAAGAAACGTAAATAGCAACAGAAGGAAAATAAATCTCCAATAACAAGAAATACGTTTGCTTATCTCTGTCTCCAGCATGGCACTTTAATGTGCAAAAACAGCTGTGAGGACGAAACAACTGGTGCAGTGAAGAGATACAAATCAATGAGATGATAACTATTACCGTCAAACAGTGTTTTCTGTACACTTTACCCTGTATTTTGTAAAGAAAGAAGACTGAATTGCCTTTATTCTGTCCAAGACACCTTCATTTACTACTTGGTTTTATTTAAACTGAAACTAAAAATGTATTTCGGAGAGACTTTGCGACAAATGTTATTGGCCAGGAGAGAGAGTTAATGGAGTGTTAAGTAGACAATATCATGATAATGAAAATACAGGCAACACAGCACCTATAAGAATGCGCCATCACTGGGGCTGAAACTAAGAAACAGAGAATTTTCATCATTAAAACTTATGGCAACCTTTTAGTACCATTAGCAGAATTCGTCAGTCTTACATAACTGGAGCATTTATTTATCATTGCAAACTGGAAGAGTATGGAAGGAATCTGGAATGCAATATACAATAAGAATATCAGGACCATCAACCTCCAATTCATATGGATTCATTACCTAATCTTATAAAAAAATCAGCATTAATTCTTTGCAATGTGTTACTCTTCACAATCTGTTAATTACATGGCACATTAATTTTGTATGGTCTTGTTCTAGACCCATGGAAATGAGTACTAGTATTGTTTCTCATAAAATAATTTCCCCTTATCCTGACTTTCCGTCCACAACTGTGGGCATGAATAGTACATATGAAAATTCATTTATTTTCCAAATTTTGAGGGCACAAGTGACTACATTATACCTGCTAAAAATAGTTTTTATTATATTTTTACATAGCGATAAAGAATAACTCAACACATAAATGTGTTAATATCAACAAAGGTCTCTGACCAGCTGTAGATTGTCAACAGCATGATGAGAACGAACTGCAGCACCCTTAACTAATGGAAGCCATGCAAGAAAATTTGGTATGCTCATTTTTTTCCATAGTAAAGATTGTGATTTTATTGTTCTTCCTCCTTATAACTGTACAAATTCCTGAAGTCTCTTCATAAGCTTTATATGTACCTTTATTAGCGCATATGCAACTTAAATTTAAGAAAACACTGATATATGGAGATATAAAGAAGTGGTGTAACACTCATGCTCACCGTCATGTCTTAGATATATGGACAGTTTTAAAGCTCATTCATCTATTTTTAAATAATGTGATAAGCTGATGCATTTCTGAATTGAAATACTAATAGATAGCTAAAAGAAAATTTACATTACTCTGCAGTAATAAATTTATACAGCTGGTCATACTGTACCTTGTAGGTATAATCTGATTCTCATACCCATGATGATGCACCTTTCACAAAAGTGATGACACTGATAAACATACCTTCTAACAGAGGAATGTAAATGGGAGGGCGTAGCTAGGCTTTATATTCTCTAGTTTTCTGAGAAAATAAATGAGTTTGGATCTGTTAGAACAGTCTGTGACTAACAGAATATTAAATGACTGATTGAATTTCTTTCTGTTTAAATGTTGCTACTGATTGTTGAGACTCTCTCAGAAATTGACCGAAATAATCACAATCATTATTAGAATATAGCTACTTGTATTATATACAAGTAGAAAGAGCAAATGTAGGCAGTCCTTAATAATTATGTTTCACTTGGCTGTCAAAGCTACATACATATCTCAGTCCATTTTGCTATGCTTTTGCTACTTTCATTATTTTGGCAAAAATTCTTCTATGACAACTACTGACACAAAAACTTTATTAAATGAGTAACCGCTCTGCTGGCGGGTGGACATCTCGATGGCCAAAATAATGAAGGTAACCCAAAGAGTTAGATCCTTCAGACCGATTTTTATTTTCGGATACAATCACAATTATGTTTCCAGGCTACTGGTTTTGACCATCTCAAATGACCATCCATGTCCTCCACTGCAGGACTATGCTTTCTCACTCAATGCATTGCCCTTTGCTGCACATGGATTTGAGGACAGTCATTTGAAGCCACTTATTTGGAAACATAATTGTGTTTGTATAAGAAAATAAAAATAGTTTTTAACAACAGCAATAATGGTCACCTCCAGTTGAAAAGGAATATCCTACTTTTTAAAAGTTAATAAATTGTGTTTCCTTTTCATGGATTTTTAGATTTGCATGTTTAGTATGGTGCACTAAGCCATTTGCCAATACAAGAGTACAGACCTGCACGGGGGGGGGGGGGGGGGGGGGGGCATGCACAAAGACAGCCGTGCACGAGATTTTCTGACAGAAAACAAGGCATTGTTCCCAAGCTGGGATTAGCTTAGAGCCACTGTGCAAGTGTCACAGCATCCAAAATAGATGGCGGCAGTCCTTAGTCTCAATGACTGGCAGACTTCGAGACTATGAAAAATCCACATCTACAGGATGGGAGGAGATAAACTGGTGGTTTGGCATGATGACTGGGAAAACCGGCGAGTTATAAGCATTCGCGTGGGATATAGGTGGGGTAACCAGCACAGCTGAACTGAATGGCCAACACAGACATTAAGTAAACCTAATTTAAATAAAAATTGATCCAATATTTACTGAAAAGAAAATAACATTGTTAATAAGTTATACACTCCTCCCATGTCTCTACCTACATACAAGATAATTTCATTCTCTCTCTCTCTCTCTCTCTCTCTCTCTCTCTCTCTCTCTCTCTCTCTTTCACACACACACACACACACACACACACACACACACACACACACACACAAAATCATTTCATAGGTTGGCAACACTCACGATGTGGATGAAAACAAACTAATTGGCATAAACATTATGGCAGTGAAGAACGAAAAACAGTAAAGAAAGTCAATTGTAAATAGTGCAGCACAGGAAATATTGCAGAATGCCAAAAACTACCAAGTGCAGATGTGAAGTGAAGCCTGTCGACACCAACCACTGCTAGCAAGAAGGGAAGGAGCAGATTATGTAAAGAAACACCATAAGTAGCTTGCAGACCAACTTTATAAAGAAAACGCTGTAGTTAACCTAAGACAATAAAAAAATTGTACAAATATGTGTATCCAATTTACAGAATAACCGCAGAAGATGCTCTGTAAATAAAAGCAAAATGCATCTGGTGTAATTCTTTTTAATTAGACTGCAGTCCACTCAAGACAGATAATCTATAGTAACAGAAATAGTAGCTTTTTTTGTAAACATGCTGTATTTTGAATTCTGGCCAGAATATGCATTCTGTACATGAATTTTTGCCAAAATAGTTAATAAAACAATGAATGTTGTGGCATCATAGTAAAGTACACTTAGGTATGTATGTATAAATATATTTAATTTTGTTTCTATTTATTAAGAACAAAATAGCTTTTAGTGGCATTTACACCAACAAAATGTCAATTATTGGATGAACTGATTAACTTAGTAGAAAACAAGAGGACAGCAGTGGAACGCGGAAGAAATTTTCATGCTAAATGACAAATCAGACGTATGTATAGTACAAAATTATATAGTTTTTAATCCTGTACTGGAAGACTGAAATGTGTGAACTTGATTCATAACTATGCAAGTGCTTAAATAGCCAGCAGCCTGTTTGTGCGGGATCTTTTATTGGTCAGACATTCACCAGAGATAGAGCGGTTAATATGTATGATGGTTGGTTGGTTGATTGGTTGGCTGATCTGGGGGGGATGGGACCAAAAAGCAAGGTTATCGGTCCCACAATCTAGAATGGCAGAAAGCAAGGGAGAAACAACACAAACAGCACAGGCCAGTTAATGTGCAAACAAAGAGGGAAAAAGAATGTCAGGGCAGCAAGAGGAGAAAAGGACAGAAAGGGGGGGTGGGTGGAAACGGGGAGAGCACGGGTGCCTCAGAAACATTAAGCACAGTGAGGCACTAGCTGTCCCGACAACTACACCATACCATTATCATGATGCAATGGAGACATCATGGGGAGAAGACACAAGAAAAAAAGAGAAACAAAACAGCACAACAGGCCACACAGAGAAAGGAGGGGTGTGAAGGCAATGTCAAAGCCTCCATAACCAACATCTATGCTAACTGAGGGACTAATTCCAGTACACCCGAGAGTACAAACCATTTTCCAAAGAAAACCGAGAACAGACATAACAACACAAGGGTCTTCTGATAAACACCTGAGAGAAGGAAGGTGGGACGGCATATTTAGTGCGAAGGGTCAAAAGACAGGGGATGTCGTGCAAAATATGAATCACCGTTAGTGGAGCACAGCTACTACAAGGGGAGGGGGGAGGGGGTTATTGTGGAGTAAAAAACCATGAGTCAACCTAGTATGGCCAATACAAAGATGGAAGAGGATGGTAAATTCCTGCCATGAGATGCACAGGTAAGAATGCCACAGTGTGGAAGACTCCATGATGGCACGAAGTTTATTGGACAAGGAGGGTGGCCTCCCAAGACTCACCCTGCGACTTAACGCAGAGGGATTTGATGTAAAGCCATAAATGTATCCCTAGAGGGGTCACGGAGAATAGGGAGAATTATTTGTTATTCTGTAACCAAAAGAAAAGCAACAAGTAGAAATCTGTAAGGAAATTTCAGCAAGATGATTTCTCTAAGCAATAACTGAAAAATATTGGCAGGTATGAGACAGATGGTGTACTTCAAGACATTTCCTATGGTATAGCTCTTCAGTTTTTCCTTGTTGACATCAACTCTGACTTGTTTATTATGTTTACACGATTCATCTTGACAGTTTTTAATAGAACAGCCTACAGAATCTATTTGCCACTAACTTCTATTATTTGAGCTCATTCCTTTTGTTAGCAAGTTAACTATTTATAAATTTACACCAAATCAATAAAATATGACAATATGGGGAAAGCTGAAGAGATACACCACGGCAAACCATCCATATTACTTCAACTCTCTTCCATCTGCTACTTTTGCCAGTTATTTCCGAAGGACCAAATGTTTCTGTATGTTGATCACAGATTTCTGTAATGCTTTCCTACTGTTACACAGTCTATACTACTATATAAGACAAATCACTACTTAATGATGTTACCAAAAATCTTCAAGTGTACTTCAAAGTTTTACATGATACTCTAATGAGCCCCCCTCCCCATGAAACATGGAACTTGCCGTTGGTGGGGAGGCTTGCGTGTCTCAGCGATACAGATAGCCATATCATACGAGCAACCACAACAGAGAGGTATCTGTTGAGAGGCCAGACAAATATGTGGTTCTTGAAGCAGGGTAGCAACCTTTCAGTAGTTGCAGGAGCAGCAGTCTGGATGACTGACTGATCTGTAACATTAACCAAAATGCCCCTGATATGCTGGTATGCGAACGACTGACATCAAGGGGAAACTACAGCCGTAATTTTTCCCGAGGGCATGCAGCATTACTATATGGTTAAATGATGATGGCGCCCTCTTGGGTAAAATATTCCAGGGGTAAAATAGTCCTCCATTCAGGTCTCCGGGCAGGGACTACTCAGGGCATCATTATCACAAGAAACAAAACTGACATTCTACGGATCGGAGAGTGGTATGTCAGATCCCTTAATTGAGCACGTAGGTTAAAAAATTTATAAGAGAAATGGATAGGTTAAAGTTAGATATAGTGGGAATTAGTCAAGTTTGGTGGCATGAGGAACAACACCTCTGGTCAGGTGAATATAGGGTTACAAATACAAAATCAAATAGGGGTAGGTAACGTAGGAGTAGGTTTAATAATGAATAAAAAAAATAGGAGTGCGGGTAAGGTACTACGAACAGCATAGAGAACGCATTATTGTAGCAAAAACAGACTCAAAGCCCACACCTACCACTGTAGTACAAGTTTATGTGCCAACTAGCTCCACAGATGAAGAGAGTGAAGAAATGTATGATAAAACAGATTACTCAGATAGAGAAGGTAATCATAGGTAATACTTGGTTCAAGAATCATAAAAGAAGATTGTATACATGGCAGAATCCTGGAGATACTAAAAGGTATCAGATAGATTATATAATGGTAAGACAGAGATTTAGGAACCAGGTTTTAAATTGTAAGACATTTCCAGGGGCAGATGTGGACTCTGACCACGATTTATTGGTTATGAACTGTAGATTACAAACTGAAGAAACTACAAAAAGGTGTGAATTTAAGGAGATGAGACCTGGATAAACTGAAAGAACCAGAGACTGTAGAGAGCTTAAGATGGAGCATTAGGTAATGATTGACGCAAATGGGGGGAAAGAAATAAAGAAGAAGAAGAAGAAGAAGAAGAATGGGTAGCTTTGAGAAATGAAATAGTGATGGCAGCATGAGAATTAAGTAGGTAAAAGGATGACGGCTAGTAGAAATCCTTGGCTAACACAAGAGAATGTAATTGATGAAAAGAGAAAATATAAAAATGCAATAAATGAAGCAGACGAAAAAGAATAAAAACGTCTCAAAAACGAGATCGATAGTAAGTGAAAAATAGCTAAGCAGGGATGGCTACAGGACAAATGTAAGAATTTAGAAGCACTTGTCACATGTATCACTACGGAGAAGATAGATACTGCATACAGGAAAATTAGAGAGACCTTTGGAGAAAAGAGAACCACTTGTATGAATATCAAGACTCAAATGGAAAACCATTTCCGAGCAGAGAACGGAAAGCAGAGAGGTGGAAGTAGTATATAGTGGTCTATACAATGGTGATGTAGTTGAGGGCAATATTATTGAAATGGAAAATGACATAGATGTATATGAGATGGGAGATACGATAGTGCGTGAATAATTTGACAGAGCACTGAAACACCTAAGTCAAAACAAGACCCCGGACTAGACAACATTCTATTAGAACTAATGGAAGCCTTGGGAGAGCCAGCCCTGAGAAATCTCTACCATCTGGTGAGTAAGATATACGAGACAGGCAAAATACCCTCAGACTTCAAGAAGAATATAATAATTCCAATCCCAAAGAAAGCAGGTGTGAACATTACAGACCTATCAGTTTAATAAGTCACGGTTGGAAAATACTAACTTGAATTCTTTACAGACGAATGGAAAAATTGGCAGATGCCAAACTTGCAGAAGATCAGTTTGGATTCCGTAGAAACGTTGAAACACATGAAGCAATACTGACCCTACGACTTAGCTTAGAAGATGATAGGTTAAGGAAAAGCAAATCTATGTTTCTAGCATTTATAAACTTAAGAGAAAGCTTTTGACAATGTTGACTGGAATACTCTCTTTCAAAATCTGAAGGTGGCAGGGGTAAGATACAGAGAGCGAGAGGCTATTTACAATTTGTACAGAAACCAGATGGCAGTTACAAGAGTCAAGGGGCATGAAAGGGAAGCAGTGGTTGGGAAGGGAGTGACACAGGGTTGTAGCCTCTCCCCGATGTTATTCAATCTGTATATTGAGCAACCAGTAAAGGAAACTAAAGAAAAATTTCGAGTAGGAACTAAAATCATGGTGAAGAAATAAAAACTTCGCAATTTTCCAACAACATTGTAATTCTGTCAAAGGCAGCAAAGGACCTGGAAGAGCAGTTGAACAAAATAGACAGTTTCTTGAATGGAGGATATAAAATAAACATCAATAAAAGCAAAACGAGGATAATGAAATTTAGTCAAATTAAATCTGAGGGGAATTAGATTAGGAAATGAGACACCTAAAGTAGTAGATGAATTTTGCTATTCAGGGAGTAAAATAACATGATGGTCGAACTAGACAGGATATAAAATGTAGACTGGCAATGGCTAGGAAAGTGTTTCTGAATAAGAGAAATTTGTTAAAATCGAGTATAGATTTAAGTGTCAGGATGTCTTTTCTGATAGTATTTGTATGGAGTTTAGCCATGTATGGAAGTGAAACATGGACAATAAATAGTTTAGACAAGAAGAGTATAGAAGCTTTCGAAAAGTGGTGCTACAGGAGAATGCTGAAGATTACATGGGTTAATCATGTAACTAATGAGGAGGTACTGAATAGAAATAGGGAGAAGAGGAATTTGTTGCACAACTTGACTGGAAGAAGGGATTGGTTGGTAGGACACCTTCTGAGGCATCAAGAGATCACCAATTTAGTACTGGAGGGAAACGAGGAGGGTAAAAATCGCAGAGGGAGACCAAGACATGAATACAGGAAGTAGATTCAGAGGTATGTAGGTTGTAGTAGTTACTCAGAGATGAAGAGGCTTGCACAGGATACAGTAGGATGGAGACCTGCATCAAAAGAGTCTCTGGACTGAAGATCACAACAACAACACTAATGAGCTTTAGGATGGACATAGGTTATATAATCTTTTAATGTATATTACACATTGCTAAGAAGCAGCTCACACTTGCTAAGGAACAACCAACAGTTCTATGGAACAACCGACAATTGCTATGGAACAACCGACCAATGACAGTATAATAAAATTTAGTGGGTGTGTGTATTAACTGCATCAGAGTGGGGTTTGATGAAGGTTGTTGTGGAACCGATTAATGCAACATTTCATGTGGTACAGCATATCCGCAAGACACCATCTGAGTGCTTACTATGGTGGATAAGCAGTTGGATGGGTTGAAGTGAGTCAAAGTGTCACTACCGTGCCCAGACTAATTGGTGTGTCCTACAATGTCATACCATGATTAAAAAGGGCCACTGAAGGTGGAAATGCTACGCGAAAGCAAGTTGGTAGCTACACACAGACCACCACTGCAAGGGGGTCGATATGAAGCCCTTGTGGGGAAAAGAACAGACGTTTCACTCCCAGCCAGACCATTGCAGACCCTTCAACCACTACTGGTATAAGTGACTCTGCTAGATCTATTTTGCAGTGATTAAATCAGGCTCTTTGGATGCTCAGAAACCTGTGAAATTCATCCGCTTCAACCACACCATCATCAAGAAAGAGTTCGTTTGTAGTGAGCATGTTGGTTGGGTCAACAACAGTGGTCCACAGTGATGTTCTCTGACTCTTCCTGCTTTACTGTGGCAAGTGATTTTGGCCATCAGTTAGTGTAGAGAGAAAGGGGGAACATGTTACACACCAAAGAATGTTCATGAATGTTATCGGTATAGCATAGCATTAATAGTTTGAACAGGTATTATGCACAATAGCCAAACAGTGTTGCATATCTTTGCAGGAGGTACATTACAGAACAGCAGTACTGCAGGGAGATTATTCTGGATCATGTTCATCCGTTTAGGACTGCAGTGGGTTCCAACTTTCTTTGTGGATGACAATGCCCACTCACAAAGGTCTGCTGGGGTTTCCGCCACACTGGAAAGTAAAGATATTGAATGTATTTTAATGTATGGAATGACCTGCATACATCCTGGATCTAATCCCTTTAGAGCCTGGGATGCTCTTAGCAGGTGTGTTTCCCAATGAACAACCTATCCCCCAAGCATGCAAGAACTGAAAAACCGTCCTGATAGGAGTGGTATAATATCCCGAAGGACTCCTGAACAGTTTGCTAACCAGCACAAATAACAGGTGCAAAATGTGCATTAGTGATGAACGAGGGCATAGTCCTTATTCAGAGTCTGCTATCAACCTTTCATGCTGGAAGCCTGTTAATCAACTTTCTCAAGTGGTGAAATAGGTATCATTTTTTGTTATTAATATACCACTCCACCTCTGTTGCATACGTACTGTATCATGTCGTCCATCATTGCCTGTGATTATTCCTGTCCAACAATGTGTCTGTCCTTTAGTAATTGTCAAGCAAGGTGTGTATGAATATACATCGAAGGAAAAATTTTTTTTTTCTCAACCCAAAAACTTTTGGAATATAGTTGTTTGGGTAACACATTTATGTGATTAACATTGCAAGATCACAGGGTAATGTAAGTGCAAGATACCACTGCACATCTTAAATGCTAGTACATTAATAAATGGTGTAACTGCCAGAATGTTCAATGCAAGCATGTAAACATGCATGCATTTTGCACAGGTGCTGGATGACAGTTTGTGGGATGGAGTTCCATGCCTTTTGTACTTGGGCAGTCAATACAAGGGCAGTTAATGCTGTTTGTGGATGACACTGGAGTTGTCATCCAATACTGTCCCATATGCTGCTGCGCTAGTATTAGTCCCAGTTGAAGGAAAGGAAAATTTTGTCAAAATTCAACGAAGGCACGGTTGGGCGGTGAAATCTGGGGCTGCTGGCAGTGTGTGGTAACAGTCAACAGCCTGTGGGCTAGGCAAGATAAATATAGCCCTTGTGGGCACAGAGCTGCGACGGGAGTATTGCACCCACAATTTGTTTTGAGTGGAGCAACAATGAGGCAGAAAACTGCAGAGTTGCTTTAAGTTATTGAGATGTATGAGGCGGGGCACCAGGCCAGAGACAAGGTTGGCAATTTGTAAGTAGTTGGCATGTGGGAATTTATCCCTGCCATAGTTTCTGTCTCTCTCAACACTATGTCAAAAGCGAGGGAAAAACTGATATAAATAGATGGACAGATTTAGCTTGGGATAGAGTGCACCAGGTCAGTCAAGCGTCAGGACAGACCTGTGCTGGTCTTCACTTACAAGGGCCAGTCTGGCAGCAATGTTATAAGTATTCTGTATAAACCTCTATGTACTGTTTTCTATGTACTTGTTCGGGCTATATTTTACCTCTGAGGACAACACCAGGGTGGGACAGAACGGCAACCTGGAACTCTGAGATCACACGATCTGCCTGAAAGAGGGCAGTGACAGCAGGCTGCGGCAGGTCCAGGAGGGGCTCGGTACCACTCCAGTCTATGGGACACGTTCGCTTCCCACCTGGCATACCAGAGTCCGGGTGAGGCGTATGCTGTGGGAGGCACAGCAGTGCTGCAACAGTGACAGAGACAGCAGCGAGTGTTGCCATCCGGCAAGCACCACTAGCGGCAAGTTGCAGCACAGCATCCACGAGGGCGCGGGTTCCAGTCTGGTCCTGTCCTGTCCTGTCCTGGGAGTAGCGGCAGCTCAAGGGCTACAGGTGATCAGTACACCCACCTTTGTCCCATGGTTGGACAGAGCAGGCCAAACTGGGCGGAGGGCAGAGAGGACCAGGGAATGTAGCAGTCTCTGGAATCGCGGGTAGCAGCGCGGCGCAAGTTGCAACACATCGGTGGGTGGCAACCGGGAGAGCGCGGCCGACTTCCAGCGAGGCAGCCTTGATGACGGCAGCAGCGGCGTCGGCATACCAAGAGTCTACTGAGCCGGCTGGGCAGAGTGGGACAGTTCACGGGCGGCATTTCAACACTACGCTTCACCCATCGGGTACTGTAAATTACCTGAATAAACCAATGTTGCCGAATACCGCTGTATCACTCTGCACTGCTGCTTGACACTCCTGAACCTGCTTGGCCTCCTGAAAAAATATGGCGCGATGGGCCCTGTTTCAGCTCTGCCCTCTGGAGTCCCGGGTTTGACTCACCGAAACCGCAACAGTGCGTTCAATTGGAGGCAGATCTGGTGATCGAACGAGCCAAGGGAACATGTCAACACAGTACAGAGCGTGTTGGGTTACAACAGCCGTATGTGGGCAAGTGTTATCCTGTTGGAAGACTACCCCTGAAATGGTAGCAACAGATCAAATTACCAGACTGACAAACAATTTTGTAATCAGGATGTGTGGCATAACCATGTGAGTGCTCCTGCTGTCATATGAAACCAAACCCCATACCATAACTTGAAAGGTAGGTCCAGAGTGTCTAGCACACATACAGGTTGATTGCAGCCCCTCAACTGGTCAATAAATTGTGTTCAGAATAAAAATCTGCCCTGTAAATATCTTGACTCTATAGAAGCAATCTGAAATCTTTCACTATCTCCAGACTTTTCCACATATACAAGTTTCTTTCATGGTTCTTAAACCACATGTTGGTCATGATTAAATTAAGCTCTGTAGAAAATTCTACCAGGTAGCTTCCTCTTTCATTTGTTTTTTTCTTGTCTGTATCACCTACTACACTCCCGGAAATGAAAAAAGAACACATTGACACCGGTGTGTCAGACCCACCATACTTGCTCCGGACACTGCGAGAGGGCTGTACAAGCAATGATCACACGCACGGTACAGCGGACACACCAGGAACCGCGGTGTTGGCCGTCGAATGGCGCTAGCTGCACAGCATTTGTGCACCGCCGCCGTCAGTGTCGGCCAGTTTGCCGTGGCATACGGAGCTCCATCGTAGTCTTTAACACTGGTAGCATGCCGCGACAGCGTGGACGTGAACCGTATGTGCAGTTGACGGACTTTGAGCGAGGGCGTATAGTGGGCATGCGGGAGGCCGGGTGGACGTACTGCCAAATTGCTCAACACGTGGGGCGTGAGGTCTCCACAGTACATCGATGTTGTCGCCAGTGGTCGGCGGAAGGTGCACGTGCCCGTCGACCTGGGACCGGACCGCAGCGACGCACGGATGCACGCCAAGACCGTAGGATCCTACGCAGTGCCGTAGGGGACCGCGCCGCCACTTCCCAGCAAATTAGGGACACTGTTGCTCCTGGGGTATCGGCGAGGACCATTCGCAACCGTCTCCATGAAGCTGGGCTACGGTCCCGCACACCGTTAGGCCGTCTTCCGCTCACGCCCCAACATCGTGCAGCCCGCCTCCAGTGGTGTCGCGACAGGCGTGAATGGAGGGACGAATGGAGACGTGTCGTCTTCAGCAATGAGAGTCGCTTCTGCCTTGGTGCCAATGAAGGTCGTATGCGTGTTTGGCGCCGTGCAGGTGAGCGCCACAATCAGGACTGCATATGACCGAGGCACACAGGGCCAACACCCGGCATCATGGTGTGGGGAGCGATCTCCTACACTGGCCGTACACCACTGGTGATCGTCGAGGGGACACTGAATAGTGCACGGTACATCCAAACCGTCATCGAACCCATCGTTCTACCATTCCTAGACCGGCAAGGGAACTTGCTGTTCCAACAGGACAATGCACGTCCGCATGTATCCCGTGCCACCCAACGTGCTCTAGAAGGTGTAAGTCAACTACCCTGGCCAGCAAGATCTCCGGATCTGTCCCCCATTGAGTATGTTTGGGACTGGATGAAGCGTCGTCTCACGCGGTCTGCACGTCCAGCACGAACGCTGGTCCAACTGAGGCGCCAGGTGGAAATGGCATGGCAAGCCATTCCACAGGACTACATCCAGCATCTCTACGATCGTCTCCATGGGAGAATAGCAGCCTGCATTGCTGCGAAAGGTGGATATACACTGTACTAGTGCCGACATTGTGCATGCTCTGTTGCCTGTGTCTATGTGCCTGTGGTTCTGTCAGTGTGATCATGTGATGTATCTGACCCCAGGAATGTGTCAATAAAGTTTCCCCTTCCTGGGACAATGAATTCACGGTGTTCTTATTTCAATTTCCAGGAGTGTATTTTTCCTTCTCTTCCTTTTCCTACTATCGAATTGCAGTCCCCCATCGCAATTAAATTTTTGTCTCCCTTAACTATCTGAATAATTTCTTTTATGCCATTCTACATTTCTTCAATCTCTTCAGCATCTGAGAAGCTACTACTGTGGTAGGTGTGGGCTTTATGTCTATCTTGGCTACAACAATGTTTTCACTATGCTGCTCATAGTGGCTGATCGACACTCCTATTTTCTTATTCTGTATTAAACCTACTCCTCCATTACTCCTATTAGAATTTTTATTTATAACGCTAATTCACCCGAAAATAAATCTTGTTCCTCCTGCCACCAAACTTCACTAGTTCCCACACTACATCAAATTTCAACCTATTCATTTCCCTTTTTAAATTGTCTAACTTATCAGCCTGATTAAGAGATTTGACATTCCAGTCTCTGATATGTAAACTGCCAGCTTTGTTTCTACTGATGACAACATGCTACTGAGTAGTCCCCAACTGGAGATCCCAATGGGGGACTATTTTACCTCAAAATATTTTACCTAAGACGATGCCATCATCATTTAAACATACAGTTGAGTTGCATGCCTTCAGGAAAAGAACAGCTATAGTTTTCCCTTGCTTTCAGCTGTTTGCAGTACCAGCACAGCAAGGTTGTTTTGGTTGGTGTTACAAGGCCGTATCAGTCAATGAACCCGACTGTTGCCCCTGCCACTACTGAAAAGGCTGCTTCCCCTCTTCAGGAACCACACATTTGTCCGACCTCTGAACAGACACCACTCTGTTGTGGTTGCACCTATGGCGAGGCTAGCTGTATTGCTGAGGCACACAAGCCACCCCAGCAACAGCCAGGTCCACAGTTCACTGGGGAGGGGGGATAAAGATGATTAAAGAATTCAATTGTGAATGTTTTAGGAGAAACGCCTGTCTCCATAGTTGAGGTCACTAATGCATGCTGAGGTGTCATTCCAAAAAGAACTGACAGTCATGTTGTACTGAATGCATGTAATGTCATGGCTCATGTTTGTAAGACACTGAAATGTTTGCATATTGTATCTGATGGCTCAGTATAACTTAGTATGGGAAAAAGTGTTTTCTATTAATTTATAAAAAGTCGAAGAAGTAGGTAAGCATATTCAAATTTCAGCACAAGTAAAGTTACAGTGGAGAAGATGACATCCATCAGAAGAACTACACAGGTTTAGCAGAATGGTAATTCAAGAGGTACTGGTTCAGAAATTAAGAGCGTCCATTTCCACAAACAACGAAACACTTCAGTGCCTTTGTAGTGCTGTTCAAATCAGGCAAGCCAGGTAAAATTCTGGTGTGGATGAAATTTTCACTGACAATATTTGGCTGGCACGAGGAAAAGAGGTGTTGGCATAGTTCCTTATCATCAACCTTTGCATCAATATTCTGGATTACATTTCAAACCTCTCTGTAGTGTCTCGTGAAGTGCAGGCATATGACACTGTTGATGGTAATCCATCCATCCTGCTAGTACTATTCTGCAGGAGTAGGCAATGTGACAATAGCAGATTTCATCCTCTTCCTTCTCTCACCATCATCATACAACATAAACATAACATTACAAAATATATCCATCCATTGTATTCCCTCCCCCCATGAACCATGGACCTTACTGTTGGTGGAGAGGCTTGCGTGCCTCAGCGATACAGATAGCCGTACCGTGGGTGCAAACACAACGGAGAGGTATCTGTTGAGAGGCCAGACAAACATGTGGTTCCTGAAGAGGGGCAGCAGCCTTTTCAGTAGTTGCAAGGGCAACAGTCTGGATGATTGACTGATCTGGCCTTGTAACAATAACCAAAACAGCCTTGCTGTGCTGGTACTGCGAACGGCTGAAAGCAAGGGGAAATTAGGGCCGTAATTTTTCCCGAGGGCATGCAGCTTTACTGTATGATTAAATGATGATGGTGTCCTCTTGGGTAAAATATTCCGGAGGTAAAATAGTCCCCCCTTCGGATCTCCGGGCGGGGACTACTCAAGAGGACGTCTTTATAGGGGAGAAAGAAAACTGGCATTCTACGGATCGGAGCATGGAATGTCAGATCACTTAATCGGGCAGGTAGGTTAGAAAATTTAAAAAGGGAAATGGATAGGTTAAAGTTAGATATAGTGGGAATTAGTGAAGTTCGGTGGCAGGAGGAACAAGACTTCTGGTCAGGTGACTACAGAGTTATAAACAAAATCAATTAGGGGTAATGCAGGAGTAGGTTTAATAATGAATAGGAAAATAGGAATGCGGGTAAGCTACTACAAACAGCATAGTGAACGCATTATTGTGGCCACGATAGATACGAAGCCCACACCTACTACAGTAGTACAAGTTTATATGCCAACTAGCTCTGCAGATGACAAAGAAATTGAAGAAATGTATGATGAAATAAAAGAAATTATTCAGATAGTGAAGGGTGATGAAAATTTAATAGTCATGGGTGACTGGAATTCGGTAGTAGGAAAAGGGAGAGAAGGAAACTTAGTAGGTGAATATGGATTGGGGCTAAGAAATGAAAGAGGAAGCCGCCTGGCAGAATTTTGCACAGAGCACAACTTAATCATAGCTAACACTTGGTTTAAGAATCATGAAAGAAGGTTGTATACATGGAAGAACCCTGGAGATACTAAAAGGTATCAGACAGATTATATAATGGTAAGACAGAGATTTAGGAACCAGGTTTTAAATTGTAAGACATTTCCAGGGGCAGATGTGGACTCTGACCACAATCTATTGGTTATGAACTGTAGATTAAAACTGAAGAAACTGCAAAAAGGTGGGAATTTAAGGAGATGGAACCTGGATAAACTGAAAGAATCAGAGGTTGTACAGAGTTTCAGGGAGAGTGTAAGGGAACAACTGACAGGAAAGGGGGAAAGAAATACAGTAGAAGAAGAATGGGTAGCTCTGAGGGATGAAGTAGTGAAGGCAGCAGAGGATCAAGTAGGTAAAAAGACGAGGGCTAGTAGAAATCCTTGGGTAACAGAAGAAATATTGAATTTAATTGATGAAAGGAGAAAATATAAAAATGCAGTAAATGAAGCAGGCAAAAAGAATACAAACGTCTCAAAAATGAGATTGACAGTAAGTGCAAAATGGCTAAGCAGGGATGGCTAGAGGACAAATGTAAGGATGTAGAGGCTTATCTCACTAGGGGTAAAATAGATACTGCCTACAGGAAAATTAAAGAGACCTTTGTAGATAAGAGAACCACTTGTATGAACATCAAGAGCTCAGATGGAAACCCAGTTCTAAGCAAAGAAGGGAAAGCAGAAAGGTGAAAGGAGTATATAGAGGGTCTATACAGGGGCGATGTACTTGAGGACAATATTATGGAAATGGAAGAGGATGTAGATGAAGATGAAATGGGAGATACGATACTGCGTGAAGAATTTGACAGAGCACTGAAAGACCTGAGTCAAAACAAGACCCCCGGAGTAGACAACATTCCATTGGAACTACTGACGGCCTTGGGAGAGCCAATCCTGACAAAACTCTACCATCTGGTGAGCAAGATGTATGAAACAGGCGAAATACCCTCAGACTTCAAGAAGAATATAATAATTCCAATCCCAAAGAAAGCAGGTGTTGACAGATGTGAAAATTACCGAACAATCAGTTTAACAAGCCACAGCTGCAAAATACTAACACGAATTCTTTACAGACGAATGGAAAAACTAGTAGAAGCCGACCTTGGGGAAGATCAGTTTGGATTCCGTAGAAATACTGGAACACGTGAGGCAATACTGACCTTACGACTAATCTTAGAAGAAAGATTAAGGAAAGGCAAACCTACGTTTCTAGCATTTGTAGACTTAGAGAAAGCTTTTGACAATGTTGACTGGAATACTCTCTTTCAAATTCCGAAGGTGGCAGGGGTAAAATACAGGGAGCGAAAGGCTATTTACAATTTGTACAGAAACCAGATGGCAGTTATAAGAGTCGAGGGACACGAAAGGGAAGCAGTTGTTGGGAAGGGAGTAAGACAGGGTTGTAGCCTCTCCCCGATGTTATTCAATCTGTATATTGAGCAAGCAGTAAAGGAAATAAAAGAAAAATTCGGAGTAGGCATTAAAATCCATGGAGAAGAAATAAAAACTTCGAGGTTCGCGATGACATTGTAATTCTGTCAGAGACAGCAAAGGACTTGGAAGAGCAGTTGAATGGAATGGATAGCGTCTTGAAAGGAGGATATAAGATGAACATCAACAAAAGCAAAACGAGGATAATGGAATGTAGTCGAATTAAGTCGGGTGATGCTGAGGGAATTAGATTAGGAAATGAAACACTTAAAGTAGTAAAGGAGTTTTGCTATTTGGGGAGCAAAGTAACTGATGATGGTCGAAGTAGAGAGGATATAAAATGTAGACTGGCAATGGGAAGGAAAGCATTTCTGAAGAAGAGAAATTTGTTAACATCGAGTATTGATTTAAGTGTCAGGAAGTCGTTTCTGAAAGTATTTGTATGGAGTGTAGCCATGTATGGAAGTGAAACATGGACAATAAATAGTTTGGACAAGAAGAGAATAGAAGCTTTCGAAATGTGGTGCTACAGAAGAATGCTGAAGATTAGATGGGTAGACCACATAACTAATGAGGAAGTATTGAATAGGATTGGGGAGAAGAGAAGTTTGTGGCACAACTTGACCAGAAGAAGGGATCGGTTGGTAGGACATGTTCTGAGGCATCAAGGGATCACCAATTTAGTATTGGAGGGCAGCGTGGAGGGTAAAAATCGTAGAGGGAGACCAAGAGATGAATACATTAAGCAGATTCTGAAGGATATAGGTTGCAGTAGGTACTGGGAGATGAAGAAGCTTGCACAGGATAGAGTAGCATCGAGAGCTGCATCAAACCAGTCTCAGTAATGAAGACCACAACAACAACAACAACATTGTATTCACCAAGATGCGAAGAAAAATACAGCACAATGCCAACATATCCACAAAGACAGGAAGGGCCAATACGTGAGGAGGAAGAACACTTTCCGGATATGTGGCTGAATTCCATGGATTCCCTGTAAACAGTGCTGTAAGACATTTAACTAATCTTTTAAGTTAGGAGTAAGTAAGAAAAAATGTAAATCTGGATGATTGGAAAATGGTTTCAGTGCCTCCTAAACAGAAGTCTAGTGTCAAACACTATGATATCTCACTCAGAGAGGCTGAAAAGAAAGAAATTTGTCTGCAGTCAGACAGTATATTGAAGTGCCTGTTTTTATAGATCGGAGTTATTGCTGAGAGTTGAGTCACTGCTACATAACAAAAATGGTTCGGGATGAAGAGCGAGTACTTCATAGCAATCCTGTACAAAATTTTTAATATTAGATTGGGAACACTATCATAGCTGCAAGCATGACTGTTTTTCAGCAATCTAATAATGTCTATTTAGTATCTACAATGGTGTGAAAATGCCACTACACTACACTGTAAGCATGTGTACTTCACGGGCTGACAGTGGCTGGATAATAACAGGGGAACAGAACACAGTGAGAGGAAATGGAAACTCGTTGTGAGAGTCAATCTACAGGAAGCAGAAAGTCAGACCCTCTTAGAGTGGTGCACAGGGGTAACACAGCAGGTGGCTGTTGACTCTCAGCATGATGTGCAAGGCGAAGTCCACAATAGTTGGCACAAGCACTGGCCTGCTCGACTTACTGACGCCCACAGGTAAACATGCGTCAGCTGGCATGGCCATAATACGCACTGTGCATACCCTCTGTAGCAGCAGGTATGCACATCCATGTACTCCATCCTTTCTACCTACTTCTGTATAATTTTACTCCCACCTTCCATACCCAATAAATAATCGTCAAATTTGGTGTAGGAATATATTTAAGGCTGCATTAAAGTTTTCATTAACTGTGATTCTGATATAAAGTATTTTGCTTTTGTTGTGTAAGCCTAACTGATTGGCTTGTTTCCCTGTCAACATTTAACCATCATAATCATATTAATTATTCATTATTGGTACACAAACCTGCCATAACTTTTGCCCTGGTACGGACAAACAGAACAGTGTGCACAGACTCAGAAGGATAGCTGGAAGACGAAGTATCTGTTGTGTCTCCAGTCTGATTGGGAAACTAGATATTAACTGTCAGAAGAGTGATGTACTAATCACATGACCCCCATACTGACAGTCAATTATGCCTACGCAGACAAATGTACACCAATAAGTTGGCAGTGTGTAGTCCATAAGGCATGGCCAATTAAATATTCCCCTACCCCCATCCACACTAAATCACTGGAAGTCGTTATGTCTAAGAACAACCTGTAATGGGCTGTTGCACGAATCCCCTATACTCTTGTTCTAAACTTTATTGTGGGAAATAATCAAAAACTTGAAAAAATCTCTATTTCTACCTAATCAGTACTATTGCACAAGAAAACATAACAAACTCCAGTTCATTCTGCCTGCCCCTATTAATAATGCCACTGACTTACTGGATGAAACAGACAATATTTCACATGGCAGACTATACTCTGACAGTGCTAATAACCTGAGAACCAATTTCACAAGTGATTTCACATACACATGTGGCTTTCTTCATTCAAACAGTTTTACATCAGTTCTGATGTTGTCCTCCCACGACTGTTACATGGCAACAAGATGATCTTGGCTTTTCTAAACCTTTTTTTCTGATCTTCACTTGCATTTTGCATGTTATTTTGTCAGATTTTTTCTGATCTTGTCATATTACCTACATCTGCAAACACACACACACACACACACACACACACACACACACACACACACACACACACTCTACACAAGCCACTATATAGTGACAGACGGTACAGTACTTTGTACCACTATGACGTCAGTTTGTTTCCTGTTTCATTAATAAATCGAATGAAGGAAAGAGAATTATTGTATGGGCCTCAATTTCTCTTATCTTGTGGTCAGGGTCCTTATGCAAGATGTACGTTGGTGACAGTAGCATTGCCCTGCAGTCAGTTACAAATGCTGGTTCTCTAAATTTTCTCAACAGTGTTCTGCAAAAAGAACATTATCTATCTTCCAGGAATTCCCATTTGAGTTCACTGACTATTCCCTGAATACTCATGTGTTGATCAAACACACTGGAAAGAATTCTAGCAGCACACCTTTGGATTGCGTCGACATCCTCCTCTAATCTGATTTGGTGGAGATCCCACACACTCTGGTAGCACTCAAAAATGCGTCTCATCCTGTTCTCCCAGTAAACCCTCGATTCTTTAAAGGATCGAACTCCCACATATAAAACAGTTTCAAACATCTGATTACTTTATGGATAAGTTAATATGTTAAATGTTGGACATTGAGCATGTAAGTGAGAAAAAATTTAGAAGCCATTTGAAATTAAATTTGAAGCATGTTGGAAGTCACAAAGTGTTATTCTCAAACACTATATGAATACAGTTGGGGTAATTTGAGTTAGTGAACTATGCTGCATCAAGACACACACACACACACACACACACACACACACACACACAGTTTCTGACTGTAATACTTCCTGCGTTAAACATTTAACAACATTATACTCCTTAATGATAAAATTATGACACATTTTTAATTTTTAAATTTGGTCAATAATTATATTAAATACTGAAAATCAAAGTTTTGTTGCCCCTGGAACCTGTTACATATGCAACCTGCAATTGGGACTGTAATCTGTGAATCACGGACCATGAACCGCGTTAGTTGGTTAGTAATACAGAAACATGGTTTCTTTGCAGGTGAGCTACACTTTCCTGGTATTTTCATCATAAACTGAAGTTGACCACTCACCTTTCCTCCTACTGATGTTACATGTTCGTTCCATTTTATACTGCTTTGCAACTTTATGTCTAGATATTTAAATGATACAACTGAGGGGAGCAGCACACTACTAATACTGTATTCAAACATTCCAGGATTGTTTCTGCTACTCATCTGCATTAGCTTACTTTTTTTTTTATATTTAGAGAAAGGTGTCGTGCATCACACCACACACAAATTCTATCCGCATCATCCAGTACCCTCCTAGAGTCATTTAAAGACAACACTTTTCCATACACTACAGCATCATCAGCAAAAAGTTACAAATTGCTGTTCACCCTATCCGTCAGACCATTTATGTATATAGAGAAAAAATTGTGGTCCTATCATGTTTCCCTGGGGCACTCCTGATGATACCTTTGACACCTGCCATCGAAGACAATACAACTGGGTTCTATGACCTAAAAAATTTTCACGCCAAGAATTGCAACAACACGTTGTAAAGGGTACAAATTTTGCAAATCAGGTTATATTTGCTGTATCAGGGAAAATACTGGGTAATTGAAACTGAAGAGAAACAATGAAGAATAATTAATCCTAAATGTTTCAAGAATCCAGCCTGATAAACTTTAAAACAGAATAGTTGCTCACACAATACCAGACAAAGCATGCAACTGGGTTATAGATTTTACACGGACTCTCATATCATGTTGGTGACATTCAAAGGCTAATCAATATCGATGCAGGTCTATCCACCAAGATCGCATTATTAGAGAGCTGTAAAAAAATGAAAAAACGCAAGATCTTAGAGCACATACAGTGATCAGTCAGAACATTATAACCACGTACCTAACAGCCAGTTAACAGTACAACATGGCACTCAGATGAATACTTTCTGGAAATCCAGGAATATGGACTCTGCCTGTGTCTTCAGTCATGCTTCACAGAAAGTCATGAGAGGAAAGAGAAAGTTGTGTTTAGCACTTGTGATACTTTCTAAATCTGTGTTGATTTGTGGGTAAAAGCTTTTCACTCTCAAAGAAATTTATTACATTCGATCTTAGAATGGGCTGACAAGTCCTGCAGCAAACTTATGCTAAGGATATTTGTCTGCAATTTTGTAAGTCCACTCTTTTACTCTTCCTGTACAACCCTCCTTGTATACAGGGCTCACCTGTGTGTTTTTCCAGTCACTTTAAATTTTACGTTGGGTAGAAGACTGACAATAAATGCAAGCTAAGTTTGGACCAATACTAAAGAATATTCTCTCTCGAACTGGATCGACATTCCATTCATTCCGATTTGGTAACTAATTTGTTTTGAAATCTTTCTGGTACTTTTAAATGCCAGGAATGCCTATTTCCATGTCCTCCACTTGGGAGTTTGTGCAGCAGTCAAAAGACGGTACGCCTTTATAACCCTCTTGCGTCGCGTCGCGCCAGTATCGTTGATATAAACAGCCTCGGATGCCATAATAAGTTACTCAGGATACGCGTAAGCATGAAACCGTTTTCGCGTGAAGTGTTAATTCTGGGATGACTTTAATGATCTATCTTCAGTTTGCATATGTCGTATTTTCATGTGCCGCCGCAGGACAGACATTCTACCATTATTTAGTGTGGCGTTTGATGAACATCATCATCTAATTATGGCGTGCATTCACTTAAACATTTAATTTGAACAGTTACAGTTGCATCAGCGCATTAGATTCTGAACTGCTCTGGTAGTTGGATTGTGTGGATTCTTTTTGGCTGTGACTTTCAGAATATAGTGAACATTTTAGAGAGAATGGTTTTTGATTATGAATCCCAGACAATCTCCTAATTCCTCAGAGCTATAAGCTGTAGCTATACATGTATTTCTCAGATGAAGTGGGCACTACGAATTCTAATTACAGGCTTCACATTTTGCTAATCACTTTCTGGTTGCCAATATTGTAGTTAGACAGCCAGTGTTGAGAACGGCAAACAGCATAAATACAAAACATTTATTCTATTATTCCACCCGCCGCCCCACAGTACTCACACTGCAATAAGATTCGGTCTATTTGTAGCTATGAGGAGTATCAAATTTTTCCATGCATATGGGTTGTGAAGTTGTTCAAAACAGTTGTCTGACCAAGCACTCAGAATGTCTTCACAAAACTGTCTGCCCTACCATATGCAAGGAATCGTTAGACATTCCAGGGTATCCTCGGAACGTTAAAGTCACATCCAACTAATATTGCATGATCAAGGAACTGCTGTGCTACTGAACAAAGACTTTCTTTTGGCTATTTTACATCTTTGTACTGGAGGAGTACTGTAAAAGCCTCCAACGATTAATTTGAGTTCACCTAGGCTGGTCATTCACGACCAGATAACATAAGTCAGACCCAATTTTGACCACAACAGACATAAATGTTCATTGCAATGAACACTCCCCCTCCTGTAATAACTAAAATCTTACTAATGTACTCGTATGTTTCATGCTTAGTAAAATATGTCCGAGCATTCTACTTTGGGTTTCACCCAGTTCTCAATTCTGAGCACAATTTTAAGAGTTTTTTCATTCAGCAATAAATTCAGAGAATTTATCATGAAGGCTTCTGCAATTTACTGTTTAAATATTGGAATTCCAAGTGTGTGTACTTTTTATGCAATCAGATTTCACTTTCTCTGTACTGACTGGTGGACTTTCATCTACTTTTTTCCATAATCAGCAACCAACATAGACTATCATATAGCTAGAACGAAGATATCAGACTTGCAGGCTATTCTGTATCTTTCTGACATTTGGAAGGCTTCAGTCCTAGTCCAGTTATCTGAACTACACTAGTATTAGTGTTGAAAACTGCAAATCACACCGTTGCAGCTGCTACGTCTGCTTGAAACTTCAAGATTCCTCATTTTTAGTGGTTTTTGAATAACGATGCTGGCAGAATAATGACACTGATATTTATACTGATTCCTATAACAGACAAATATAAGTTTTGACAATTGCTCATTTTCTGCCACAGCTAATTTTGCTATTCACACACACACACACACACACACACAGGAGACTCTTATTAAAGATTAGATGCAGTTGAGGAAGGAATCAGCTACATGCTATTTAAAGGAGCCATTCATGGATTCATCAAAAGTTTTTAAAGTAAGCTACAAAAAACCTGAACTTGAATGCCATTGTGAGGATCTGAAGCCTCTTTCACACAGAAGTTAATAAAATGTGTTAACCTTTTTGTCACTACACGATGCATGGTTACTTTATAAGTAACACCAAAACAGACATAAATTAATGCATGTTTCATACTTTTATAATATAAATAAAAGTTTTCCATTAGTACGGATACCAACATTAACTACTGTTGCCATATGTTGAAGCACAAAAACTTGTGTTGGGTCATCATAGTTTGTATTCCACAAATGTGCAAAAATTTATTCTATCCTAACAGGAAAAGAAAAATAAATGTTTTTAACATTTGACATCTATAGTCAGTGAATCGTTATGAATTATGTGACAGAGCAATTTTTGTTGCGCCATATGTTAAGGTTTTCCCCATTCCATTCATAGATGGAGGACAGCAAGCATGTCTGAACGACTGATTGCACGCCTTTGTCCAAGCAGTTATATGCTTTAGTTTTACCTCTGTGATGAAGGCACTAAAGAATATTTTTATTGTTTCTGCTCTGAAAGACTGTTCTTAAGGTTTTCTTCTAAGCATGTGCTCATGTGAAATACAACAGCTTTCTTCGTGTGTGTGCGCCAGTTATTTCTCATCATTTCAGTCACACTTTCTTGACAGTCAAACAGGTCTGTGTATATTTCCACCACAAGTCTTTGTACCCACACCATGCTCCCTGTTATTCCAACCTGGCATGTGTGAACAGTATAGAAATATGGACTGCACAACTGTGTGGAATGCCACCTCTTTTGACGACAAACTGCTGTTTCCAAATGAATCATGCCCTTCCATTTGCTTTACCTACAACTGAGCATAAAACATTTTTCCACTTCATGTCTCTCTACACTCTTACCCCAAATACTTGATTAACATGACTGACTGTTGTTGTTGTTGTTGTCTTCAGCCCCGAGACTGGTTTGATGCAGCTCTCCATGCTACTCTATCCTGTGCAAGCTTCTTCATCTCCCAGTACCTACTGCAACCGACATCCTTCTGAATCTGCTTGGTGTATTTATCTCTTGGTCTCCCTCTACGATTTTTACCCTCCACGCTGCCCTCCAATACTAAATTGGTGATCCCTTGATGCCTCAGAACATGTCCTACCAACCGATCCCTTCTTCTAGTCAAGTTGTGCCACAAACTTCTCTTCTCCCCAATCCTATTCAACACCTCCTCATTAGTTATGTGATCTACCCATCTAATCTTCAGCATTCTTCTGTAGCACCACATTTCGAAAGCTTCTATTCTCTTCTTGTCTAAACTCTTTATCGTCCATGTTTCACTTCCATACATGGCTACATTCCATACAAATACTTTCAGAAATGACTTCCTAACACTTAAATCAATACTCGATGTTAACAAATTTCTCTTCTTCAGAAAAGCTTTCCTTCCCATTGCCAGTCTACATTTTATATCCTCTCTACTTCGACCATCATCAGTTATTTTGCTCCCCAAATAGCAAAACTCCTTTACTACTTTAAGTTTTTCATTTCCTAATCTAATTCCCTCAGCATCACCCGACTTAATTCGACTACATTCCATTATCCTCGTTTTGCTTTTGTTGATGTTCATCTTATATCCTCCTTTCAAGACGCTATCCATTCCATTCAACTGCTCTTCCAAGTTCTTTGCTGTCTCTGACAGAATTACAATGTCATCGGCGAACCTCAAAGTTTTTATTTCTTCTCCATGGATTTTAATACCTACTCCGAATTATTCTTTTGTTTCCTTTACTGCTTGCTCAATATACAGATTGAATAACATCGGGGAAAGGCTACAACCCTGTCTTACTCCCTTCCCAACAACTGCTTCCCTTTCGTGTCCCTCGACTCTTGTAACTGCCATCTGGTTTCTGTACAAATTGTAAATAGCCTTTCGTTCCCTGTATTTTACCCCTGCCACCTTCAGAATTTGAAAGAGAGTATTCCAGTCAACATTATCAAAAGCTTTCTCTAAGTCTACAAATGCTAGAAACGTAGGTTTGCCTTTCCTAGCTTCTGAGATAAGCCATAGGGTCAGTATTGCCTCACGTGTTCCAGTATTTCTACGGAATCCAAACTGATCTTCCCCAAGGTCGGCTTCTACTAATTTTTCCATTTGTCTGTAAAGAATTCGCGTTAGTATTTTGCAGCCGTGACTTATTAAACTGATAGTTCGGTAATTTTCACATCTGTCAACACCTGCTTTCTTTGGGATTGGGATTATTATATTCTTCTTGAAGTCTGAGGGTATTTCTCCTGTCTCATACATCTTGCTCACCAGATGGTAGAGTTTTGTCAGGACTGGCTCTCCCAAGGCCATCAGTAGTTCTAATGGAATGTTGTCTACTCCCAGGGCCTTGTTTCAACTCAGGTCTTTCGGTGCTCTGTCGAACTCTTCACGCAGTATCATATCTCCCATTTCATCTTCATCTACATCCTCTTCCATTTCCATAATATTGTCCTCAAGTACATCGCCCTTGTATAGACCCTCTATATACTCCTTCCACCTTTCTGCTTTCCCTTCTTTCCATAGAAATGGGTTTCCATCTGAGCTCTTGATATTCATGCAAGTGGCTCTCTTTTCTCCAAAGCTCTCTTTAATTTTCCTGTAGGCAGTATCTATCTTACCCCTAGCGAGATAAGCCTCTACATCCTTACATTTATCCTCTAGCCATCCCTGCTTAGCCATTTTGCACTTCCTGTTGATCTCTTTTTTCAGACGTTTGTATTCCTTTTTGCCTGCTTCATTTACTGCATTTTTATATTTTCTCCTTTCATCAATTAAATTCAATATTTCTTCTGTTACCCAAGGATTTCTACTAGCCCTCGTCTTTTTACCTACTTGATCCTCTGCTGCCTTCAGTACTTCATACCTCAAAGCTACCCATTTTTCTTCTACTGTATTTCTTTCCCCCATTCCTGCCATTTGTTCCCTTACGCTCTCCCTGAAACTCTGTACAACCTCTGGCTTAGTCAGTTTATCCAGGTCCCATCTCCTTAAATTCCCACCTTTTTGTAGTTTCTTCAGTTTTAATCTGACTACTGTGGCTTATTAGTCCAGCAGTTTAAGGACAGCACTCTTTTACATGAAACTTCCTGGCAGATAAAAACTGTGTGCCCGACCGATACTCGAACTCGGGACCTTTGCCTTTCGTGGGCAAGTGCTCTACCAACTGAGCTACCGAAGCACGACTCTCGCCCGGTCCTCACAGCTCTACTTCTGCCAGTATCTCATCTCCTACCTTCCAAACTTTACAGAAGCTCTCCTGCGAACCTTGCAGAACTAGCACTCCTGAAAGAAAGGATATTGCGGAGACATGGCTTAGCCACAGCCTGGGAATTTTTCCAGAATGAGATTTTCACTCTGCAGAGTGAAAATCTCATTCTGGACTCTTTTACATGTTGTGAAAAAGTACAAGTTGGTATTGATCTCTATTGTTCTTCTGTAGTGTATTTAAATTTGTTTAATAAGTTGTACAGTGATGGATGGCAGAAACCGGAGTAGTGGGGCGATGTATAGAAAAATAGCAGAAGAGAGGAAGAAAAAAATAAGCAGGTGTTATACATGAAAATTGGATTCCTTTTTCACAAAACCTGCTGTCAGTAAAGAAAACAAAACATCAGGTAAGACTATATAATGTAAATTGTATTTAGGGTATTTTGTGTAATGGACAATGTTGTAAAGGAGACTTTTCTAAAAACAAGCATGCCAATTGCAAAGTTTTAACTCAATCCCAATCAGAGATCTTCAAATTATCGCTAAAGTCTCCAAACTGGAAAATCGTCTGGCACTTACAAATAAAAATGGCTGCCATTCAGTAACAGTGCAAGTTAGATTTTTTAAAGGTGTTTTGAACTTTTCAATTACAGGGTAATCACATAAAAAAATCGAAATACTTAAAAGTGGTCAAGCAATCCTCACTGGACCACTTCATATGGGTTGACTCAGGGATCAATCCCTTGAAGTTACTGTAACACTACCACAACAGAGAATGAAGTAAACAAATTACTCAGACAGTAAATCTCCCAAGTTCATTATGGATTATATATTTTTTGTTTTCGGGTGAAACTGAAGATGGCCTGAGTACAAATGTAATAGATGACACTGTGAAGGAATGTGAAAGATAACTTTCTAGAACACTGGCTAGTGTTCAGCAAAAAGGATGAAACTTCCGAGTTTTAGTTTGATTTTAACGATCCTGGTACATGGCCGAAGAGGTTTTCTGACTCTGGAAGATGTAACATTACAAAAATGAGAGCAGAAAATGAACATCATCCTGACATCAGTAAGAGCTATAGAGAAGGTTGCAATTTAAGTAAAGATTGGTTTCCAAAGCAGTTAAAAAATGGGACAAAAGTTAAAATATCATGGCTAGGTTATAGTGAAAGCAAAAACACTTTATATTGTATTCCCTGCAGGTTATCTTGTCACTAAGGCTCGTTTTCATTCAAAATCATTCTCAGCTAAAGAGGAAGGGATTGTTAAGTGGAAAAAGGTTGGTGAAAAATTGCCTGCCCATGAAAAATCACCAAACCATAAATTTTGTTTTTGCTCTTCGAAGGCTCTAGAGTCAACTCTCGGAAGCGGAAGCATTGACAGAGGGCTGCAAGACCAGATAAAAAAAAAAGAGGAATCTCACTGGAGAGCAATGTTGCACTGTATTATTGATGCTGTTTTTCTAGCCAAGCAAAGAAGTCCGTTTAGAGGAAAAAAAGAAGTTGATGATTTTGGTGATCCACAGTGGGAAATTTCTAAATACCACTGCTCTTGTATCACACTATAGTGTCCCCCCTTCATCTGCATATTGAACACCACAAGAAAGGGCAGATTAGCTATTTTTCCAAACATATACAGGGTGAGTTCCTTGACTTGATTGCCCACACAATAAGACAAGACATAATTAAAGATATTTTAGGTGCTACATACTTTTCATTGATGTTTAACTGCACTCCAGATATCAGCCAAAATGAGCAGATGACTCAAGTAGTTTGCTATGTCAAGGCAAATGACTCTGAGGTTGTGGAAAGTTTTGTTGACTTTTTTATAGTTACAGACAAAACAGGAGAAGGTCTTGGTCAAGGAATACTGAAAAAAATGGAACAAGATGGATTGAACATTAAATACTGCAGAGGTCAGTCTTATGACAATGGGGCAAACATGACTGGAAAGTACAAAGGGGTCCAGTCAAGATTACTTGAGAAGAATAACCTGGCCTATTTCGTACCATGTGCTGCTCACTCTTTAAATTTAGTAGGAGCACATGCAGCCAACACATCTGCTGATGTAAAAACATTTTTTGGAACTGTCCACTGTTTGTATCTATTCTCTGTGGGTTACACATCGAGATGGGAAATCTTACAAAAACATGTACCCACAACATTAAAACCCCAGAGCAAGACTAGGTGGTCTGCAAGAGTAGAGGCAGTTGAAGCAGTTTATAAGCATTTTTAAAAAGTTGTAAAGGCTCTGGAAGAAATTGAAACTTATAAATTCTCAACACCAGAAATAAAAACAGAGGCAAGCTCTATTTTAAAAAAATATGAGAAAACTAAAATTTATTGGCTTAATTTGTTTCTGGTATGCAATATTGAAAAAATAGATCATGTTAATCAGTTTCTGCAAAGAGAAGACCCTACAATTGATAAAGCTGTTCGAAACATTCAAGGCCTTTTGAATTTTCTGAAAATTTCCAGAGACTCTTGTACCTCTGAAACTATTTCTGAGGCCAAAGTGCTAGCAGAAGATTATGAGGTATCAATGGTATTCTCAGAAAAATGGATCAAAAGAAAGAAAGAAAAAAAAATGACCGATGAGCTTTGTGAGGATGAAGCATCCAAACATTTCGCAGGACGATTTCTTTAGTATGTCCCTGTTAGAAATAATTGACAGAGTGATAATGGAGCTGAGTACCCGGTTTACTGCACTAGAGAACATTAGTGCAAAATATAGTTTTCTGTGTGGTGTTCAAATTCAAGAAATGGAAGTGGAAGACTTAAAGGCCAAAGCAACAGAACTGTCTGATACCTACAAAGAAGACCTAAACAAGGAAGAATTTATTTTTGAAATTGAAAGTTTCAAAAACCATGCCCTGGTAAAAGAGAGAGAGATGCAAAATGCCACTGCATCATCCACATTAAGTTTGATTTATAAAAATAAATTGGTAGATTACTGCAAGCTAAAGAATATTCCTTACCATACCAGTTTCTGTTTCCTCTGGAGAAAGAAGTTTCAGCAAGCTGAAACTAATTAAAAATCATTTGAGGAGCTTGACTGCTCAACATAGATTAACATATCTCAGTATTATCTCCATAGATAACAAACGAGCTGATTCCATAAACTATGATGATATAAATGTTTTTGCAGTCAAAAAAAGGTCTGAAAGCAAAGTTTTAAATTGATTATTGTATGAGACTTATGGAATATTCTTGTATATTTTAAAATTGTTTATGTTTGTTTTCTTTGACATTAATTCGTTTAACAAAATAAGTTAATATTGTGAGATACTGATATTTATTTCGAAATATATTACCCAAATTACTCTCAAATTTTTTTGATTTTTATGAATGGGGGTGAAAGAAGGGGTGGCAAATTTAAGCTTGCTCCCCACCCCCCTTCGTAAAACTCAGATCCAGCCCTGCTCCTTATTAAGGGGAGGCAGTAGGCAAATAGGCTCAAAAAAATCAATTTTTAGATTTTTGTGAATTTGATATGCCTGGTATTTCCTGCAGTTTTTGTTTCATATAAATATAACAATTTTTTCCATGAGTTATGATGGTTTTTCTCATGCTTTATGCGATCTGTCATTTAAATGCCACACCTCCTTTTTTGCACAGGCTCCTTTTATTCTTTACACATTACTCCCTGTTTCTAAAGTTCTATTGTGTCAAGGTTCCCTACCCGGTATCTACTATCAATGCTCATCATTCTGATCATGTTTGTTATTGTTTCCAAGCACTATCGATTGTATTTAGTGAAACTTGTTGCAAGTGATGATGTATGTGTTGGTTTATATTTTCTCTGGTTTTGCAAGTTTTCATAAAAATGCTGTGAATGAAGAAATTCTCACCTAAATTAAAATTCAGAGGAAATAAATATGTAATGGTAAATGACATTAGTGGGTCAAACGAACCAAGAACTTTAGATGTTAAGATAATCAGCACCTCCAGAAAGAAACTGCAGTGTTTTCAAGGAGTTTCCTCCCAGTCAGATAGTGGAGACGAACACTTGTTTGAAAATATTGAGGTGAACCTTAGCATGCTCTGCGATTTCATTTCCAAAAATACTGTGTGCAGAATATGTGGTGATGAAGTATCCTTGGGAGAAAATCAGTGTCTTCGCAAAGGGACTGTGTCAAACCTGGCATTGAATTGTACAAAATATGGAGCAGTTGCTACAACAATGACATCAGAAATGGCAAATAATAATTTGTATGAGAATAACAACATAAGGCTAGTTCATAGTCTCAGATCTATTGGTAAAGGGATGGTAGCAGGCAAACTTATGTGAATTACCTAGCATTCAAACCTACTTGCAAAATTTATGTCTTACCAATAAAATTATTGGAACTGTTGTTGCTAAAGTTTGTAACATCTCAATGAAGGAAGAAGTTGAAGAAGAAATCCAGAAAAGTGATTATAGTGAAAGTGGTGCATGTTTTGATGGCAGCTGGCACGAACTTTGCCACACTTCACTAAATGGTGTCATGGCAGCTACATTATTTGATACAGGCATGATAATTGATCTAGAAATTGTAAGCAAGTACTGTAAAAGTTGTGGCAGTGAAACTGAGAAAGAGCACAAACATAACTGTCAGATGAATTGTACTAGTCCAATTGGTGGGATGGAAGCGGCAAGAGTTTTGTCAGGATCTTTAATTGTTCAGTGGCAAACTGAGGTGTCAGACACAAATTTGGTATTTATGATGCTACTTTATGCTTCAATTATAGTTTAACAAGAAAACTGGATGTTTTGGAAGTACTAGGCACAAAATTAGTGGAAATACTGCAAAATCCTTGGTGCAAATAGATAATGAGAATCAGCAAAGCAAAAATTGCCAATTTAAAATGCACAAAAGAAGCTAGAGAGAAAAGACGAGAGACCAAGAGAAGGAAAGATCAGTATGATTCAGATGATGCTCAGTATGGTGCAGGAAAATATTAGTGGAAAGTAATTCTCATCAATAACTATACTAAAATTGCAATACTAAACTTTAAATTGATTTTTCTCGAAACTACAGTTTTTGACTTTCAGGTACCATTACCCTCTAAAATAATTGGTCAGAAACATGAAATTTGGTCAATTCAAACAATGGAAAATCCAGGATGGAATGCAACAATATCATGAAAAGGAAAGTTGCCACTCACAAAATGTGGAGATGCTGAGTCGCAAATAGGCACAAGAAAAAGAGTCACAAATAAAGGTGTGTGTGTGTGTGTGTGTGTGTGTGTGTGTGTGTGTGTGTGTGGAGAGAGAGAGAGAGAGAGAGAGAGAGAGAGAGAGAGAGAGAGAGACCCCTATTTTTGACAAAAGCCTTAATGGTCCAAAGCTTTATTTGTGACAGTCTTTTTGTTGTGCTTATATGGGACCCAGCATCTCTGCTGTATGGTGGGTTGCAACTTTCCATTTCATAAATTTGGCCAATTTGTATTCAGCATGGTAACAAGTTATTACAGGTAAATTGAGAACCACCAACTCAACAGGTACTTTAATGTATTTAAAAAATGTATTTAAAAATGTGAAATTTTATAAGTGAAAGAATAAAAAATATCTTCAATCTATAAGAGGCATTTTGTTCATTTTACATGTAAATGCAAGCATATACGTTACATACATTCAGCAAAAATTTTAGAGTCTGCACACTCGCAGTTCTTTTGAGAAGTGTACCTCTTCATAGGGTGAAATGGCCCTGGCAGAATAGGGATAATAACAGCTTTCCATCTCCCTATAAGAGGAAGTTGGCTGACATTTTGTTGAGATCTAACTGCATGTTATTGCAGTTTTTATCAGTTACTATTCAACATCCTGGCTGTTATTTCACTGTTTTATATTTTGGTTTCTTTCTTGACTTCAAGTGCCTATACAGCGAGTCTTCTGTGTCACTGACTGCCTTAACACATTATCATATTTTCTTCCAATGCCCTGTGATAGTATTTTGGAATGATACTAAGTGAAGGCTCCATGCATTGCCCTCCTGATGGCTGAAATTATTTCAATTATCACTTGCTGTCTGCAGATTTGTGTTTTGTTATCTTTTGCACAACAGGTGTTGTTTCTTAATAAGTTTCCTGATGTCTGAATACCAAGAGGGATATCACCCACCTACAATTACTTTGCAAGGTTCGCGTTTTTCTAGTGATTGTTCAGTTATTCATTTTAGCTTGAGTCACAGTTTCACTATATGTCCACTACACGAATAAATTGAATCTAATTCCTTTCTGAGAAATGAGACAACATCCTCCTCATCAAACTTACTGAACATTTAAACTTTCCTGTTTCATTTTCTAGCCCTTTGTACCTTGCTCATTGTTGCTACAGTTATACTGTGATCACTGATCCCATCATTATGTGAACATTGTAAAGGAGGTAAAGACTGTCTGTTGTCAATAAATCAAGTGCATTTCAATCATGATTGGATGCCTAACTGTTCATTCTAGATAATTTTTAGAGAAAGCTGCTCTAGCTAAATATTTTAGGGCAGTTATGTTTAATTTTTATAAATTTCGTAGAATGCCAAATTCTTCTCATAACAAAAAAGTAACTTATATATTCAGAATATATCATTTAATCAGAAATATTTTTGCAACAACTTGTACTTGGATACAGTAGTGGCCCTTGCAAAAATTTATAACTGTGCTTCAATATTACAAAAACAGATTGTGTTTCACGGCGTCATCATGATAGATGTGACTTAATATTGTAACAATATTAGTTTTATCTCATACTCTAAGGTCAAGTATGTTGTTTTTGCGATTCTGCTGTTTCTTTATTAATGCATTAATATGTCTCAGATCTTTCACTTCCTCTCTATCCCACACATCACTGTTACTGAATAACAAACATGGAAACTGAAAAGGTGCATTGCAAACATCACACACAGAAATCCGACTCTTTTCATGGACTTCCACATTAAATTTACTTATAGAACAACTTTTTTTAAAATCACCTATAGCCTTTTCGCTTAAAGGGTAGTGATCGTAAGTAAACTGAATATAATTTACGCGTATAAATTGAACTGTTTAAATACATTTAAATTTTACAATAAATAGTATAACATTGTGCAAATACAATAAAATGGAGAAAAAAAATTTGACAGCGGCAGAAATCAAACCAGAGCTGACGAACTGCCAATTGGTGCAGCTGACCACTGGGCCACGTGAACTGCTCCTCAAAAATCCCTCATACTCTACACTTGCACAATACTTTACACAAATTTTCAAAGAAAAACACTGATCTGCGGTGAACAACATAGCTTGTTATGTTTTGTTTTAGGGCGCAAAAAACAACTGGGGTCATACGCGCCCAAAGTCAAAACTATAGAACATGAACACAGAGAGGAGTTAAACGACTATACGCCAGTCCCAATAGACAGAATAGGAGACAGCTAAAAACAGACATGTGGAAAAAGAGCTAAAAACGTCACACACAAGTGGAGGTCCAAAACTAAAAATTAAATTGCTTTCACCATATTGCTTCGGAGGATAAAAAGTAAAACGCAGTCGACAGCCCGCACGTCCTTCGCCAAAATGGCTGATAAATCAGATGGCAAACCCAAACTGGAATGTATGTTGTTGTTGTCTTCAGTCCTGAGACTGGTTTGATGCAGCTCTCCATGCTACTCTATCCTGTGCAAGCTTCTTCATCTCCCAGTACTTACTGCAACCTACATCCTTCTGAATCTGCTTAGTGTATTCATCTCTTTGTCTCCCTCTACGATTTTTACCCTCCATGCTGCCCTCCAATGCTAAATTTGTGATCCCTTGATGCCTCAGAACATGTCCTACCAACCGGTCCCTCATTCTTGTCAACTTGTGCCACAAACTTCTCTTCTCCCCAATCCTATTCAATACCTCCTCATTAGTTACGTGATCTACCCACCCAATCTTCAACATTCTACTGTAGCACCACATTTCGAAAGCTTCTATTCTCTTCTTGTCCAAACCATTTATTGTCCATGTTTCATTTCCATACATGGCTACACTCCATACAAATACTTTCAGAAACGACTTCCTGACACTTAAATCTACACTCTATGTTAACAAATTTCTCTTCTTCAGAAAAGCTTTCCTTGCCATTGCCAGTCTACATTTTATATCTTCTCTACTTCGACCATCATCAGTTACTTTGCTCCCCAAATAGCAGAACTCCTTTACTAGTTTAAGCGTCTCATTTCCTAATCTAACTTCCTCAGCATCACCCGACTTAATTCGACTACATTCCATTATCCTCGTTTTGCTTTTGTTGATGTTCCCCTTATATCCTTTAAAGACACTGTCCATTCCATTCAACTACTCTTCCAAGTCCTTTGCTGTCTCTCACAGAATTAAAATGTGATTGGCAATTGCTCAGTATACAGATCGAATACATCAGAGAGAGGCTAAAACCCTACCTCACTCCTTTCTCAACCTCTGCTTCCCTTTCATGCCCCTCGACTCGTATGACTGCAATCTGATTTCTGTACAAATTGTAAATAGCCTTTCGCTCCCTGTATTTTACCCTGCCAGCTTTAGAATTTGAAAGAGAGTATTCCAGTCAACATTGTCAAAAGCTTTATCTAATGTACAAATTCTGCAAATGTATGTTTGCCTTTCCTTAATCTTTCTTCTAAGATAAGTCGTAAGGTGAGTATTGCCTCACGTGTTCCAACATTTCTATGGAATCCGAACTGATCTTCCCCGAGATCGGCTTCTACTAGTTTTTCCATTTGTCTGTAAAGAATTCGCATTAGTATTTTGCAACTGTGACTTATTAAACTGATAGTTCAGTAATTTTCACATCTGTCAACACCTGCTTTCTTTGGGATTGGAATTATTATATTCTTCTTGAAGTCTGAGGATATTTCGCCTGTCTCATACATCTTGCTCACCAGATGGTAGAGTTTGGTCGGGACTGGCTCTCCCAAGGCCGTCAGTAGTTCTAATGGAATGTTGTCTACTCCCGGGGCATTGTTTCGACTCAGGTCTTTCAGGGCTCTGTCAAACGCTTCACACAGTATCGTATCTCCCATTTCATCTTCAGCTATATCCTCTTCCATTTCCATAATATTGTCCTTAAGTACATCACTCTCGTACAGACTCTCTATATACTCCTTTCTGCTTTCCCTTCTTTGCTTAGAACTGAGTTTCCATCTGAGCTCTTGATATTCATACAAGTGGCTCTCTTTTCTCCAAAGGCCTCTCTAATTTTCCTGTAGGCAGTATCCACCTTACCTCTAGTGAGATAAGCCTCTACATCCTTACATTTGTCCTCTAGCCATCCCTGCTTAGCCATTTTGCACTTACTGTCGATCTCATTTTTCAGACGTTTATATTCCTTTTTGCCTGCTTCATTTACTGCATTTTTATGTTTTCTCCTTTCATCAATTAAATTCAATATTTCTTCTATTACCCAAGGATTTCTACTAGCCCTCGTCTTTTTACCTACTTGATCCTCTGCTGCCTTCACTACTTCATCCCTCAGAGCTACCCACTCTTCTTCTACTGTATTTCTTTCCCCCTTTCCTGTCAATTGTTCCCTTACACTCTCCCTGAAACTCTGTACAACCTCTGATTCTTTCAGTTTATCCAGGTTCCATCTCCTTAAATTCCCACCTTTTTGCAGTTTCTTCAGTTTTAATCTACAGTTCATAACCAATAGATTGTGGTCAGAGTCCACGTCTGCCCCTGGAAATGTCTTACAATTTAAAACCTGGTTCCTAAATCTCTGTCTTACCATTATATAATCTATCTGATACCTTTTAGTATCTCCAGGCTTCTTTCATGTATACAACCTTCTTTTATGATTCTTGAACGAAGTGTTAGCTATGATTAAGTTAAGCCTGTGCAAAATTCTACCAGGCGGCTTCCTCTTTCACTCCTTACTCCCATTCCATATTCAACTACTACGTTTCCTTCTCTTCCTTTTCCTACTATCAACTTCCAGTCACCCATGACTATTAAATTTTCATCTCCCTTCACTATCTGAATAATTTCTTTTATCTCATCATACATTTCATCAATCTCTTCGTAATCTGCGGAGCTAGTTGGCATATAAACTTGTACTACTGTGGTAGGCGTGGGCTTCGTGTCTATCTTAGTCACAATAATGCCTTCACTATGCTGTTTGTAGTAGCTTACCTGCATTCCTATTTTCCTATTCATTATTAAACCTACTCCTGCATTACCCCTATTTGATTTTGTATTTATAACCTTGTATTCAGCTGACCAAAAGTCTTGTTCCTCCTGCCACCGAACTTCACTAATTCCCACTATATCTAACTTTAACCTATCCATTTCCCTTTTTAAATTTTCTAACCTACCTGCCCGATTAAGGGATCTGACAGTCCACGCTCCAATCCCTATAACGCCAGTTTTCTTTCTCCTGATAATTACATCGTCTTGAGTAGTCCCCACCCGGAGATCCGAATGGGGGACTATTTAACCCAAGTGGATGCCATCATCATCATATAACCATACAGTAAAGCTGCATGCCCTCGGGAAAAATTACAGCTGTAGTTTCCACTTGCTTTCAGCCGTTCGCAGTACCAGCACAGCAAGGCCGTTTTGGTTAGTGTTACAAGGGCAGATCAGTCAATCATCCAGACTGTTGCCCCTGCAACTACTGAAATGGCTGCTGCCCCTCTTCAGGAACCACGTGTTTGTCTGGCCTCTCAACAGATACCCCTCTGTTATGGTTGAACCTATGGTATGGTCATGTGTATCGCTGAGGCACACAAGCCTCCCCACCTACGGCAAGGTCCATGGTTCATGGGGGGAACGTAAATGGTTAAAAAAAAAAGGGGGGGGGCATTCCAGCAGGAAGTAGCGGACAGTTAAAATTTGGGCGCAATGTGTACAGAGTGGTGGGATAGCCACTTAGCAAATGACAATGGCTAATAAGGCAGTGCCCAATATGCAGGCTAGTTAAAATGGCATCCTCCCGGAGGGAGAACCAAGAGGAGGTCGTCCCTGTGAAGGGAGGACCATTGGCGAGGTCCAAGGGACACCACCTCCTGAAAGACAGCAACGCAGAGATCACCGGAGGGAATATAGGTACTCGCGCGATGAGGTACGAGGACTGCAGCCTTGGTAGCAGTGTCAGCAGCCTCATTTCCTGGCAGACTGATATGACCATGGTCCCACAGAAACATGACACTGGCTTCACCAAGAATGAGCAAGTGACAGTTTTCCTGGACCTGCTGCACTAAGGGATGAGCAATGTACAGTGCACAGAGACTTTGGAGGGCACTGAGTGAGTCTGAGCAGAGAACACAATTGGAAAGGCTGTGTCGCTGGATGTACTCCATGGCCTAATTACAAGGCAAAGAGCTTGGATGTAAATACTGAGGAGTGTGCCGGAAGTCGATTCGAAAGACAGGGGTGCCAATGATGAAGACACAGCCAACCCCATGGTCAGTCCGAAAACCATCAGTGTATACAAAGGTACTATCGCAAAGTTCCATGGCGAAGGTCGTGAAACTTGAGGCGACAGACCGAGGCAGGAGTAGTGTCCTTAGGAAGTGAATGAAGGCCGAAGTTAACACGGTCCACTTTATGAAGCCAAACTGGTGAAAGGTTCACACCCACTGGGAATACTGCAGGTAGTGTGAAGTTAAGCCACCGTAGCAAGTGGCAAAAGTAGACTCCAGGAGGTAACAGAGAAGAGGGACGAGCCCCATACTGCCGATCAAAGGAATCAGCAACGAAGGAGGCCTAGGAGAGGTGGCCACTCATGGCAAACAGCATACATACCTGCTGAGAAGAAAGTCACGGCCATAGGAAAGTGGTAGTTCAGCAGCTTCAGCACACAGCCTCTTAACCAGGCTGGTGTAAAAGGTGTCCGTGGCCAAATGGTTGCCATGATGGCTGATAGTGTTGAGATAGCGCAAGAGGGATGGGCGTGCAGAAGCATAAACAAAGCACCTATAGTCGAGTTTCGAATGGCCAAGGGACTGGTACAAATGGAGGAGGGTGATTCGATCAGCACCCCAGGAAGTACCATTAAGGACAAGCAGGAGATTGAGGGACTGTGTACAGCAGGCTACCAGTTAAGACTCATGGGAGGACCAAGAGAGTTTCCTATTGAGTATGAGCACCAGAAATTTCGTAGTTTCAACGAATGGAAGGGCAACAGGCCCAAGATGTAGAGATGGTGGGAGAAACCATTTGCACCGCCAGAAATTCATAGAGAGGGTTTTGTCAGTGGAAAAGCGAAAGCCATCATCAATGCTCCAGGGGTAACGACAATCAAGACAGCGCTGAAGATGCCACTCAGTGAGACAGATCTGTGGAGAACTGCAATAGATGGCAAAATCATCAGCAAAAATAGAGCCGGAGATGCCCAGCGGGAGACAGGCCATTATAGGGTTAATGGCAATAAGAAAGACAACGACGCTCAGGACCGAACCCTAGGGCACACAATTTTCTGGATAAAGGTGTCCAACAATGCAGAACCCACATGCACCTTGAAAACTCGGTCTTGTAAAAATGCCCAAACAAAACAGAGCAGGCGCCCACGGAAGCCCCACATGTAAAGAGTACGGAGGATACCAACACTCCAGCAGGTTTCGTAGTCCTTGTCCAAACCAAAAAACACAGCCACAGTCTGGGAATTCCACAGAAAACCATTCACGACATCAGTGGACAAAGTAACGAGATGGTCAACTGCAGAATGCCGCGCTCAAAATCTATACTGTGGATTCGTTAGCAAATGGCGAGACTCAAGCCACCACACCAGCTAGGCATGAATCATACATTCCTTCACCTTGCAAACGCAGATGGTAAGATAGATGGGGCAGTAGCTAGACTTCAGTATGGGTATGACTGTGGCTCCACACCAGCATCCAGGAAATGTGCCCTCTGCCCAGATGCAGTTGTATGTGTTATGCAGAAAGTGCTTGCCCGCAAGAGAAAGGTGCTGCAACATCTGAATGTGAATGGCGTCTGGCCCTCGGGCAGAGAATCGGGATGAACTGAGAGCATGATTTAGTTCCCTCATAGTAAAGGCAGCACTGTCACACTGACGATTCGGAGAACAGAAGAGTATCAGCCGAGCCTCCTCCACTCGTTTCCAATGGAGGAAGGCAGGGTGATAGTGGGAAGAGCTTCTGCAAAATGTGGCCCAGGGTGTTTGAGATAACAATAGGGTCCACGATGACACCGCCAGCGACTGTCAGGCCGGAAATTGGGGAATGGATCTTGGTGCAAGAGAGCCATCTAAGGTTGGCCCACACAACAGAAGAAGGTGTGGAACTGTTAAAAGAACTAGTGAATGAAATCCAGCTAGCTCTTTTGCTATCCCGAAGAACACGACGGTACTTTGTACCCATCTGTTCCTAATGAATGCAGTTTGCCAGCGTAGGGTGGCAGTTGAAAATGGGGAGAGCACATCTACGTGCGCGAATTGCGTTGCGGTATGCCTCAGTCCACCAAGGGACTGGGACAGGACGTGGTAGAGAGGAAGTGCAGTGGATGGAACATTCTACATCAGTAAGGATAACATTTGTGAGATATTCGACCTAGTCAACACAACTTCGAAGGTCGCCAGGGAGGAGTAAAGCTGCCAGTCAGCCTTAAGAAGCTGCTATTTAGGCGTGCATGCACATGGGGTAGGAACCAGCAAATGGATAGAACACATGAAATGGTTGCTCGAGTAGGACCACTCAAGATGATGGGCAAGCTGGGCAGTGCAGAAGGATAAGCCCAAATGGGAATAAGTGGGCGAGGAGCCAGAAAGGAAAGTGGGTGCTACAGTGTTAAGGCTGAAGAGGTTAAGTTGGTTAAGGAGGTCAGCCAAGAGGGCATATCTCTGACAGGTCTTGGGGGAACCCATAGGGGGTGATGTGAATTAAAGTCACCGAGTAGCAAAAATGGGGGAGGTAGCAGCCCAATAAATTGAAGGAAGTCTGCCCTGGTGACAGTAAATGATAGAGGGACATATATGGTACAGAGAGAAAAAGTCAGGTGCGGAAAGAAAAGGTGAACTGCAACAGCTTGAAGATTGGTAGTCACGGAGATGGGTTGATTACGAATGTCATCCTGTATGAGCAGCATGATGTCCCCATGAGAGGGAATGTCGACCTCTCAGGGGAAGGTCAAAACGAATCAGTGAGAAATGAGAAAGCTCAAAGGGGTCATGACGGTGCATTTCGTTTCCTGAAGGCAGAGTACAAGAGACACTGCGATATTAAAAGGAACTGTAAATCCTTTTTGTGGGACTGAAGGCCACGGACGTTCCATTGGAGGAGAGCCATGACGAGGAAGAGATGCAGGGGTGTCGCCTCAGCGGCTGCTGAGTGACAGCTGGGGAAGAGGCGCTACTACAGGGCAGAGAAGCACGTGGATCCTGCTTCATGGGGTCCGCTGAAGAATCAGCTTGCTTGTGCAGTTGGTTTGTGGAGCACAATGCTGAAAAACAGTCGCTAGTGCGCACCGGCGACACGGAGGCTGGCCGGGCTAAGGTATCCTGTGGCGACACTGTCGAAGAGGATCTCTGAGTCGGCAAAGAAGACTGTTTGCCTTTGGTGGACCTTCCTCAAGTCTTTCCAGTTAGAGGAAGGCTCAGGTGTTGTTTGGCTGGAGGGATGGAAGAAGTCTTCACAGACTTCCTTCTGCCCTTCCCACCCTACCGGTTGTGTAGCTGGATGGGGGGATGGCTATGCTACCTTGGCATGGGCGATTTCACAACCTCTGAGCTGAATTGGAGGTCGCATGTCTGCATGGCTACGTCCTTCATGGAGCTAGTGGTAACAAGAACAGAACTATAGGTACCAAAAGGGAGAATGCAGGGTTTGCGACTAGCCAGTAATTTGCAAGCAACTGGATAAGGCACCTTTTCCTTTACCCGGATATCTTGAACAGACCTCTCATCAAGATACACTGGACACTCCCGAGAGGAGGCGGCATGACTAACAATGCTGTTGATGCAGTGGGGAGGAGGAGGTGGACAATTGCCCTCGTGCACATCCCTACCACAGGTGACACATTTGGCTGGGTGTCGACAAGACGTTCTAGTGTGGTTGAAAAGACGACACTGGTAGCAGTGCATTGGGTTCGGAATGTGTGGCCGGACGGTGATGATTTCATAGCCTGCTTTGAGCTTGGACGGAAGCATCACTCTATCAAAGGTGAAAAAGAGAGTGCGGGTGGGCACCAAGGAGGAATCTTCGTTTTTCCTTACACGATGGACGGCAATGACACCCCGATCAGAGAGGTAAGATTATATTTCGGCCTCGGTTAGATCATCAAGCAGCCTGGTGTAAATAACACCACAGGAAGAATTCAAAGTTCTATGGGCCTTGACACTAACAGGGTAACCATGGAGAAACGAGGCAGCAAGCAGTTATGCTTGAGAATCAGAAATGGTCTCCAAAAGCAAATGCCATTCCGTAAATGAGAGCAGGATTTCACAGGGCCAGCAATTGCATCTACACCTTTCTGAATAATAAACAGATTTACCGTGGTGAAGGACTGACCATCTTCAGCACGTGAGACCACGAGGAACCGTGGTGCAACGGGAATGGTCTTTGACTCATTAGCCGCATTGCATTTACGTTTTGTAGACGTTGAATGGGAAGATGATTGACTCATCACGAGGAAATCCCCCATGATTGCCAGCGTCTTCAATGGTGCGCTCTTTCCAACTGGGTGCCCCCTTCACAAGGGGGTGCACCTGCCATAGGTGACTGTTCACACCTCAGGTCACACCTCCCGAACACCTAACAGAGGGACCAATCGGCAAGTTGAGAAGGTCACAGCTCAGGCAATCACCCCTCCCAGGGCCTGGCCTGTACCAGGAGGTATGTGGGAACCCTACATGTCAACCCAGGCCTGGGAATTACGCGTTACCCAGTCACCTGTTATGCGCCTGACACATGGACCAGCCTTCAGGAATGCACAGGGAGGAAGAAGGAAAAAAGAGGATCCTCAAACACCGAAGTGGTGGAACGAGAGGAGAAAGGAAAAAAAGAAAGGAAAAGCGAGCGAAAAATAAAGATGAGATAGTTCGCGCATCAGCGACATAATCCAGAACATTCCCAATAATACCACAGACATGTTCCCCAAGGGAGGGGAAAAAGAATAGCGTGAGGATAGACATGCAGCACGGAAGGGGAAAAAATGCTGCAAAGGTTGGGGCCCCATGGTAGCCAAGCACAAACCCACCGAAGAGTGGCAAGACCCCGGGGGTGGGGGGACATCATAGCACTCATAGTGTCAGAAGGGATGGCATCACATCAAAGCATGTACAGTAGAAAACAGAGAGGTGCATCCCTTCTCTAATTTGATCGTAGTGTGGTTGACCATCATTTCATTGGTTTCTAAACATGTTTTTGTCCACTGCATTTGCATAGCAGCACATGTTTGAAGAGAAATAACACAATTTAAGTGCAATATTTATAATGTGCTGCAGCACATTAGCACATGACGACATGTCTGATGGCCTTCACACACATTCACAATAATGTCATGTGGATCTCCATAGTTTCTAGAACAGTTATCCCTAAGGTGCCACTAATCCTCTCACAATTGCTTTTATGCAAACAGTGATTTGGCCTTTCTTCTTCGATTCAGGTGCAGAGGAGTTTGTAAACTGATATTTGTTACACATTGCATTTACATCTTGTAGCCAGATACACACATTACAAAAGGTGAAAATCATTACAAATACATAGGATACATCCTTTGAGAAATTATAATTAACAGTAATTAAAGGTGCTTAATGCACTTCACAATCAATTGCACTCACCTTTCCACTTGACACAATCTGTCCCAAGGTGCAGTATGCTGATCCAAGAAAATCATGATCAGCAAGATTTGTACTTGAGGAATCGATATCATAGATGTCAAACTTTATTGGCTGCTGTTCTTCAAATCGGTACATAACGTGAACTTTCTTTGTAAAATCTGGATCATGTGTGTTATTGATGTGCTCTGTTCGATGGTATTCAACCCAACGAGACTCACCAAATGGTTTCATATATGTTACACACATGGGGTCTGATTTGCTCAATATGTCTTTACCTATTAGATTCCTGGAAAATAATTAATTTGGTGATACAATAAATACACAAAAATCATGAGAATAAGAAATATTTGTGAAATTTAGCTTGACTGTTAAACAAAGAAGAGGACAAGCCCATAAAATTGGCAGTAACTGTCATCTGCTATTATTAAAGAAGGTGTGTGTGTGTGTGTGTGTGTGTGTGTGTGTGCGCGCGCGCGCGCGTACACGCTCGCTCATATCTGTCCCTCCCTAAAATAAATTAGGCAAGAGGAGATTGTTGATTATAATGAAGACTATAATTCTCTTCTATGTAGATTTGTCATTGTCTCTCATCTATTTTACACACACACACACACACACACACACACACACACACACACACACACACACACACAGCTTTATAAACCTCCATGGCATTTTACTCGGGCAATGGAACTGACTGCTTTGAAACGTAGTAGTAGTAGTAGTAGTGGATCACTTTGAAGAACGTATTGGACATGTCATAGTTTTACAATTAAATATCTAAAACATAATTAATATATTCACACATTTGCAGGTCTAGTTGGATCTTATACCAGAAACCATCCCTCCATTTAATATAATTTAGAGAACTCAAGGAAATTTAAATCAGGACAGCCGGATGCAGCTAACATTCGCCATCTTATCAAATACAAAGCTTGCTTCAAACAGCACTCAGTTTACTGCTGCCATACAATGTTTTGTTTATAAGTTGTTGCAAAGAAGCTAATACATAATGTAAACAGCTAGTGATATAGTGTACCTTCATTTCTCAACATCATTACTCAACTAAACACATTCCTCCATAATGTAAAAATCTACCATTATACAATTAATTTTTTTCAACACCAATTACTGAATGCATTACACATACAGTATCAGCTCAGATCAGGGGCATAGCAATGATGTATGGTTTCCATTAGGCTGCCTGAAAAAGTGAGTCAGCATCCCTCAATAATGAGCGAGACGCTGAGCACACTAAGATAATGTTAGTATGACACTGGTCAACACTCATTTTCTTGCCAAGGATATTTGAGTGGCTTTAGGATGGGTTAGTGGTGCTGAGGACAAATATAGCAATCATTTATGCAGTTTGGCTCTAGTTTTTGAGATAATGCATGATTTATTCAAAAAATTAGAAAAAATTGCTAATACTGAACTCGAGCGCTACAAACTACAATGAAAAAAGAAAATAATCTTTATAAATAGCTTCTATGAAAACCTGATAGGCATTTGTCCACGTATAAAACATAATTGAAAAGTTTCTCTATAAGTATATCATTTTCCGTCCATGACGAACCGCTTCCTGCACGCTTTCCTTTTATAGGTCTCTTCAGAACAGTCACGTTGCAGATTCCAGCAATAATCTGCCATCATATGCCTGTCCCATCTTCCTTTATATCTTTCCTCTATTCCTTTCATATCTTGATGGAACCGCTCTCCTTGTTCCTCACTGAAATCACCTAGATTACGAGGAAATCGATCCAAGTGGCTGTGAAGGAAGTGCAATTTTATGCTCATGTTAGCTCCTAAGTTTTGAAAGTTAGTGAGCATGTTTTTGACCAGTTCCTCGTAATTGGGAGCTTTATGATTGCCCAAAAAACATTTTACAACAGTGACAAAACTGTTCCAGGCCGATGCTTCAGTGACAGTCATGACACTTGTAAAATTGGTATCGTTGATGAGCCTGCGAATTTGAGGACCATCAAATATTCCTGCCTTAAGTTTTTCACTACTGAGTCCAGGGAACGTATTGCAGATGTAGGTGAAGCAATTACCATTTCTGTCTAAAGCTTTGGTGAATTGCTTCATTAGTCCTAACTTAATATGTAATGGTGGAAGAACAATCGTGTCCCTACTAACCAGAGGTTCATTAATGATGTTTGCTTCACCAACAGCCATATGTTCCCTTGGAGGCCATGTTTTCTGCTTACAATGTTCGTGCTTTGCCCTACTATCCCACATGCAGATAAAACATGGGTGCTTTGTGTATCCACTTTGTTGTCCAAGCAAGAAGTTCACCATTTTCAAATCAACCACTGGTGCTGCATATACTGAATTTTCTGCAGAACCATCTTGATGTTAGCATATGCTTCACAAAGTTTTGTTGAGTGGGCAATTGGAATAGATGCGTAACGATTGCCATTGTGTAGGAGAACACATTTTAAACTTCTAGTGGAACTGTCTATGAAGAGACGCCAGTCCTCTGGTCTATATTCCGGCAGCCCCAATTTAAGTAAAAGTCCAGGTATATTGCTGTAATACACTATAACCTCTTCTTGGTTGAAGTATGGAAGAAGGTTTCCTTCTCTCGTCCGGTAAGCTGTTATTTTAACACTTGGATGAAGACAGTTCTTTTCCTTAAGCCTGGATGCTAAGAGTTCTGATGCTTGCTTTGAAAGATTGAGTTCTCGTATCAAGTCACTGACCTCCTTCTGGTCGAACTGCTGGGGTTGTGTCTCACGTCCTTCGTATTCCGAACCACTACTTGTACATTCCTCGCCGTGCACATCGTCATCTGATGATGTTAGCGTGGGTAATGTTGTGAAGGTTGGTACAGGAACATCGTTGCTGTGCACCACCGGTCTTCTTGCTGACTCCAAATCGGGATATTCCCACTTTCGTTTTTTGAACCTATTAAAACCTTTCACATTAACAATGCAAAAATAGCAATCATCTGTATGGTTCTTCTGCTCTCGCCATACCATAGGCACTCCGAAGTTTAAGCTTTTCCTTTTTCGTTTTGTCCACTGACGTAAGCACTCCACACAGCATTTACAAACTTTATGGGGTGCCCACGCCTTGTCTTGATCTCCAAGTTTAATTCCGAAATTTGCCAGATACGCTTCCTTCACAAAAGGAGTGATATTCTTCCTGTTCTTTTGAAGAACGTATTCACCACAAATGTAGCAGAACTCATCTGGATGGTTCACGCAAAGACGGCGTGAAGAACTCATGTTTTCCTAAAACAAAATTGCACAAATACTACATATTATGCAGAACTTTCTTGTATTTGCATGTCAATCACATCCAACAAACATCATTAATTGTTTTGTGTGAAATGAATACTCACCTCTTATTTGCTACGTCACGATGAAAAGGTTCTATCTCCTTGAAGCTGCACTGCACATGTGTGTGACTTTCGACCATCGCCATTTTTCTTGTTTACACTGAACGCTACCTATCGGCTGTTGCGGGGATTACCTCGGCCAACAAATGAATGTCGAGTACCGCCGAATTCAAATCTGCACAACCCTCAATATCTTGAACACACGCACCGCACAACAGGACTGAACACATGCTGACAGTGTGATGTTTGCATGATGTAATCCTCAACCACACAGATGCACTCCCTGAGCACAATTGTTTAATAAAGATAGTACAATATCACTAATTAAAAAACAGGTAGCAAATACATTACACCATATATGGACCCTGCAGTCGATATTATCCACATGAAACTCTCATTTCCACAAATAACCTATATCTCAAAAACCAGAGCCAATTTGGAAAAAGTACAAATATACTCGGAATGAGTATCATAACAATATCCCATTTTCGTTCAAACTTCCCTGGCAACGAAAAAAAAAAATTATTTTGTAGAGCTGTGTTATCTATTGCAGAGATTTGGTATCTCATTTTCAGGGAGATTGCAGTGTGAAAGTGTGTTGTTAAATGACAGAAGTGTTTTATTGTTATTTACTTCTGTTACAGAGTAGGAGTTTGGTAAAAATGTGTTATCTAATAAAAGCCTATGCTGTATGGAATGTATAGTTTAACCAGTACTTTTTAATTGCCCTTTTAAATAAGTTTTTTTATTAATCTCTTTCTCTCCTTATGTAATCTATTATACAACATTATTCCTTCGCACAAAAAGCTTCGTTGCATTTAAGTTTATTCCTTCGTGGTAAATGTTAAGTACGGTCCACATAAATGGTCATGAACAGAGCTGTCTATGTAGTAATTACTGTTATGAATACTCTTTATTTCTCTGATGGCATGTCTGGAATCGGGCTGCACAGAAGTTGAATGCCAGCCAGAGCAAATGGACCTTGATGGACGATAGAGGGCAGTGTCATCACAGCACTGCATTTGCCTAGTGAGTGTATCGTCATCTTGCCATGTGAATACATCGACCAATAGTGTCCCGAGTAGCTGGTATAAATACTGCAGCACCTTGGCCACTCAGTCATTCATGTACAATATCTGATAGCATTTGTTACTATCTGCACTGCACTATTGACTACTTGCTGACGACTTTACTTTGGTACTGGTTTTCCTGTTTGGTCTCGAACTGGATTGTGGCTCTCACTTGATCTGCTGACAATGTTGTTTCACAAGTTGTTCGCACTTTGTTGTAGCCTAGATTGCAATTGCCTTGCTCTTGTTGTGTCGGGTCTGCAGTTCAGTCTGCCCTGTTGCTTGACTCGGGTATGGGTTCGAGTCCCATCCGCAGGCAGCCTTCCCACCTTGCGTCATCATAATTCCTCACCTGTCCCCCCCCCCCCCCCCTCCATGTGCACTGGTATCCAGCAACTTGGGGACATAGCAGCAAGTATGGGAGACAGCACATACATAAAAGGTAAGAACAACTGTTACTTACATATACAACTACCTTCCTGGTGTCAAAAAAATTTTTATTCTAAACTCTATGTCACACCCTATGAATGAATAATGGAGAATATGTCATGAATTTGACAGAAAAGCAAGTGAAATTAATCATGTAATTCAACCTCACATCAGGATATCAGTGTATGACAAAATTTCCTGGAATTCTGCCCAGTATAAACAACGCCAATAGTAGGAAGAAGATGTCAATACAGCCAATCTCCAATGGATCTGAGTATCTCCTTCCGTTAAGCACAGTATGGCTGTCAGACATATGAGGCACTGCTGGGTGAGGAGTTGAAGGAGCACCAAAATAAGCTTAAGTGAAGCTACAAACAGTGCTGAGATGCAGTGTTGGCCAACCTATAACATAAACTGCACAACAGTGGTTTACCAAGCTTAGCTAAGTGATGGGTTCAAACAGTGCCCACAAATGATGCTGTTTATCCCTAATTCAGATATTTTCACATTCAGGTCACCAAAACTTTTAAAGAACACACTGCTACTGTATGCATTGTTCCATCTGCAGCTGAATATGATTCAGTGACAGAGTCAATGCCAACAGCCTTGCCCCTGTGTTAGCACCAGTTCCCATCAGATCACCGAAGTTGAGCACTGTCGGGCTTGGCTAGCACTTGGATGGGTCACCGTCCAGGTCTGCCAAGTGCTGGTAACAAGTGGGAAACACTCACACTTGTGAGGGCAATTAAGGAGCTCGTTGACTGAGAAATAGCTGCACTGGTTACAAAAACTGACAACAGCCGGAAGAGCGGTGTGCTGACCAAATGTCCCTCCGTATCCATATTTGGTAATGCCTAAGGGCTTAGGATGATATGGTGGCCAGTTGGTACCGTAGGGACTTCAAGGCCTGTTTCGATGGTGTTCGTTTTTTTGTTTTTGGTAGGGCTAATTTAATGTCTTTGCTGAACATTACATCATAAAGACATGTGTTAGCCTTTGGTCTGCCTTAACAGATATGGCTTAATAATGGTCTAACACCTTTTAGCATTGTAGTTGACAATGGTATAAAGGCCAACATCTGGATAGTACAAAAGATAAATATAATAATACATAGTCCAATAGCAGTTTCCTCATTTTTAAAAGTATTTTACGACTGTGGCTTAATGCCACTGAAAACATTTTAGTATTAACTTTTATGTGGAAAATCGCACAACAGTACAGTAATTTGTACTAAACTGCCCACACAAGCTGAGCAATTTGCCAACCTATGATTCACTCATGTCTCAACACAGCACAACTGGACTACACAAAAAATTCACTTGTGCTACCAGTGACAAACTTTACCGAATGTGGTAACAGGAGAAACGGTGAAGAAATATAACAGCTTCAGACAATGCAACCCAAGACTGAACATTAATACACCAGTAACTGAATATTCAAGCTATCCTGTAACTATCCACTAAAAACTAGACATAGAAGAAACAAAAACATAAAAGGCATAAATCAAAGAGTAAACAAAACCAAAACACATATATAGAACACAATGCCTCTGGTGTCTGGCATGAAATGTTTGACAGTGCAGAGTTTGTAAACACATGCACAATGTGCATGCAACAACACTGCATAATGGCAGATGATTGCTACACAAACTGCTGAGCTGAAGCAGCTGCTATGGATCACAGGTGAATGCTGCAATTTGAAGACAATGCCGATGGATATCACATAGTTATGAGCAGAAAGTGCTCAAAAATTGACAGTCAAAAAATAGATCTGTTGCAGGGTGAAATATTATTACAGGCATATTAGGAAGTGAAACAAATTATGACTATGCTTGTACATGTAGCCTCTGATCACAATTTATTGGCTATGAAACGCAAACCAAAACTGAAGAAATTGATGAGGAAATCAAGGAGAAGGGATCTGTATAAATTACTGAGAGTTCAGAAAAGGAGATTTAAGCAATGACTGACTGAAATAGGAAAAAGAAAATAACAGAAGAGGAATGACTAGCAGTGACACATCAAATAGTGAAAGTGCAGGAAAAACTAAGATGACAGACACGACCTAGCAGAAATCTTTGGGATAACACATTTACTCATGAATGTAGGAAATCTAACAATTTATAAATCTAGCAAATGAAATAGGCACAATACAGTAAATGAGATTTAGAGGAAACACAAAGTGGAAAAGCAGGAATGGTTAGAGAAGAAAAGCAAAGCTGCAGAAGCATGCATAACTACAGGAAATGTAGATGCCAGTTAAAGAAAATGTTTGTGGAAAAGGCAAGCAGATGTATGAATATTAAGATCTGTGATGACAAGGCAGTACCAACCAAAGAAGACAAGGCTGAATGCCAGAAGGAATATACAGAGGGGTAATATGAAGGAAGGAAACATTGTGATAATATTATGAAAATAAATGAGAACAAAGATGAAAACGCTATGGATGACTTAATACTGCAACAACAACTTGACAACACACTCAAAGACCTAATAAAAAAAGTCAACCTCCATTTACTGCACCTGAGTAAGGGTTATGGGCCCAGGTACACAAGTCTGTTTTTCTGGTAGTGGCCGAGTTTTTGGTGGCACTGTAAGCAACAGCAAATTTAACATTATCAGCATGATGTGATGGAACAGTCTATGCATCAGTGTTTGAAGTTATCTGGAGTGAACAAATGAGCGATGTGGACATTCCAAATGGAATTGAGATTTAGAGAAAAAGACTTTCTAGATATTGCCAATAGCACAGCTATTAAGCCTCTAAAGGAGAAAGAAGCTGATGTAAAAACATGGATGGAAAAGGACACAAAATCACAGGAACTTATTGTGATGTGTACAGAGGTAATGCCAATCACCCACTTACTTTCGTGTGCATCAGCTGGCTTGTGGACTAAACTGAAGACCACGTATGAGGAAGAGTCCACAGTGAGCAATCACCTAATTCAGCAAAAGTTTTTCTCGCTCCAGTTTAGTAATAACTAAGTGGTTACAGTAACGTTGAAAACAGAAGCAGAAAGGTGAACAACTTTCAGAGAAAATAATGATAATCTAGGTGTTGTTGTTGTTGCTGCCAGAGATACACAAATATCTCCATTCAGCACGGAAGCCTGTCCCATTTGAGAAACAAACACTTAATGAGTTAACGTCAAGTTGCTCCAGTGAGAAACATGAAACAATCAGTCTGATCAGCCAGAAGTAGCCTCGACTTCTCTAAGTACACAGCAAAAAACAAAAAATTATCTGTTAGTGGGTCATTTTGCAAAGGACTGTAAAAATAAAGTGAACAGAAAAATGAGAGGCTCCTGTTATTGGAAAAAAAGAGTTTGTTTCAAGTCGACTGCAGACTGTTGAAGTCCAAAGAAGGCAAAAAGGCTCCTTGATGTGTAGAAGTCAAGGAGCTGACCCACAAGATTACCAGTTAATGGATACAGCTGTTAGTGAGTATAAGTGCAATAAGACGATTGTTTAAAAAACTTGACAGTGTGCAAACCTCTATGAAAGTTGCTGTGGATGACAGTAAACTACTTTACATGACTGGGCACAGTACTATGGAACTACATGCATGGAACAGGATGAAATTGATCAAAACAGTACTTAGTGGTATGCTTTTTGTATCTAAGCTGAAATTCAATCTTTTTTGGTAGAAACAGTGTTGGATAAAAGTATATATTTACTGTCAAACAATGGACAACCTGAATTCTTGAACAGTCCATGAACCATGGAGATTGCCATAGTTGGGGAGGCTTGCGTGCCCCAATGATACAGGTAGCCATACCATAGGAGAAACCGCAACAGAGAGGTATCTGTTGAGAGGCCAGACAAACGTGGTTCCTAAAGAGGGGTAGCAGCCTTTTCAGTAGTTGCAGGGCAGGAATTTAAGGAGATGGAACCTGGATAAACTGAAAGAACCAGAGCTTGTAGAAGGTTTCAGAGAGAGCATTAGGGACCGATTGATAAGAACAGGGAAAAGGAATACAGTAGAAGAAGAATGGGTAGCTTTGAGAGATGAAATAGTGAAGGCCGCAGAGGACCAAGTACACAAAATGACGAGGTCTATTAGAAATCCTTGGGTAACACAAGATATATTGAATTTAATCGATGAAAGGGGAAAATATAAAAATGCAATAAATGAAGCAGGTGAAAGGGCATACAAAAATCTAAAATATGAGATCAACAGGAAGCCAAAATGGCTAAGCAAGAATGGCTCTGACGACAAATGTAAGGATGTACAAGCATATATCGCTAGGCATAAAATAGACACTGCCTACATGAAAATTAAAGAGACCTTTCGCAAAAAGAGAACCACCTATATGAATATCAAGAGCTCGGATGGAAAACCAGTCCTAAGCAAAGAATGGAAAACAGAAAGATGTAATGAGTATATAGAGGGTCTACACAAGATAGATGTACTTGAGGGCAATATTACGGAAATGGAAGAGGAAGTGGAGGAAGATGAGAAGGGACATAAGACACTTTGTGAAGAATCTGACAAAGCACTGAAAGACTTAAGTCGAATCAAGGCCCAAGGAGTAAACAGCATTCCTTTAGAGCTACTGATAGCCTTGGGAGAGCCAGCCATGACAAAACTCTTCCATCTGGTGAACAAGATTTGCAAGACAGGTGAAATGCCCTCAGGCTTCAAGAAGAATATAACAATCCCAATTCCAGAGAAAGACGGTGCTGACAGGTGTGAAAATTACCGAACTATCAGTTTAACAAGTAACAGTCGCAAAATACTAATACAAATCCTTTACAGAAGAATGGAAAAACTAGTAGAAGCTGACCTTGGGGAAGATCGGTTTGGATTATGAATAAATGTAGGAACATGCGAGGCAATACTGACCCTATGACTTCTCAGAGAAGATAATTTAGGGACAGGGACATCTACATTTACCTACATTTATAGCAATTGTGGACTTAAAGAAAGCTTTTGACATTTTGATTGGAATACCCTCTTTCAAATTCTGAAACTACCAGGGGTAAAATACAGGGAGTGGAAGGTTATTTACAATTTATGCAGAAACCACATAGTCCAGATGGCCATTATAAGAGTCAAGGGGCTTGAAAGGGAAGTAGTATTTGAGAAGAGAGCGCGACAGGGTTGTAGTCTATTCCCAATGTTATTCCATCTGTATATTGAGCAAACAATAAAGGAAACATAAAAAAAAACTTGGAATAGGAATTAAGTTTCAAGGAGGAAAAAAAAAAACTTTGAGGTTTCCTGAAGAAATTTTAGTTCTGTCAGAGACAGCAACGGACTTGGAAGAGCGGTTGAATAGAATGAACAATATCTTAGAAGAATGATATAAGATGAACATAAACAAAAGCAAAATAAGGATAATGGAATGTAGTCTAACTAAATCAGGTGATGCTGAGGGAATTACATTAGGAAATGAGACACTCAAAGTAGTAGATGAATTTTGCTATTTGGGGAGTAAAATAGATGATGATGGTCAAAGTAGAGAGGATATAAAATGTAAACTGGCTATGGCAAGGAAAGTGTTTCTGAAGAACAGGAATTTGTTAACATCGAGTGTAGATTTAAGTGTCAGGATGTCTTATCTGAAAGTAGTTGTATGGAGTGTAGCCATGTGTGGAAGTGAAACATGGATGATAAACAGTTTAAACAAGCAGAGAATAGAAGCTTTTGAAATGTGACGCTACAGAAGAATGCTGAAGATTAGATGGGTAGATCACGTAACTAATGAGGTGGTACTGAACAGAATTGGGGATAAAGAGAAATTTGTGGTACAACCTGACTAAAGGAAGGGATCAGTTGGTAGCACACATTTTGAGGCATCAAGGGATCACCAATTTAGTATTGGAAGGAAGCGTGGGGGGTAAAAATCATTGAGGAAGACCAAGACATAAATACAGTAGGCCTAAGTAGTTTCAGAGGGGTGTAGGTTGCAGTAGTTACTCGGAGATGAAGAAGCTTGCACAGGATAGAGTAGTATGGACAGATGCATCAAACCAATCTTTGGACTGAAGACCACAACCGCAACCACAACCACCACCACCACCACCACCACCACCACCACCACCACCAAAGGTGTAGTTCATGCATTATCAAACCTTGCCAGTAAAATGTAGATCGTATGTTGTTTTCCCCAAATGGAACATAATCAGAACTGCCAGTTGTTACTTTGGCATGTGCACATTAAATGCTCTCTGTGGTTGGCACTAACGACACTAGTGACTTTTCATTGGAAAATCTTATAATTTAGTTCCTGTAACACTCATAATTAATACTGAGGCAGGGTGTTAGTGGTACAATGTTAATATTGTTTTAAGGTGGCACCACTGCTTTTTGGTTTGTGTTAACTTCCGTATGTCAGAAGCTTTTGTTTTTATTCATTTATCCCATCTGTGCATTATTGTCACCTGTCACTGAGTTGTACACTATTACACCTTTATATATAATCTGTTCTAATAGACTTATTATAGAGTTTCATTTACTGTACCGGATTGAAATTTAGACCACAGGTTGAGAGGGAACCACATGTTACGAGAACAAGAGGGGGAAAAATTACAGGTTAAAGTAAAGCTAGCGTAACAGAGTTTTACTGAATTAAATCTGTCTATGCTGAGGGAATTAGACTGGGAAATGAAACACTGAAAGGAGTACATAGATTTTGCAATTCATGTAGCAAAATAACTGAGAGTGGTAGAAGTTAGAAAGTTATAAAAAGCAGATTAACAATAGCAAGAAAATATTTTCTGGAAAAAAGAAATTTTAAGTGTTAGAAAATCTTGTGTAGAAACACTTGTTTTGACAGTAGCCTTATATGGGAGTGAAATATGGACAATAAACAATACAGACAAAATGAGAATAGAAGCTTTTGAAATGTAGTGCAAAGGGAGAATGCATAGCAACAAACAGCATGGTTATGAAACAGTGCTGACGACTTCTGGGCAGTGTAGAAAAAATAATGAATTGGTGCCTTGAGAAATCCCAGTTTAATAATAATAATAATAATAATAATAATAACAATAATCTATTTAGAATGAAATACCATAGGAAATCATAGCTGAAAGAACTGTGCTTTATTAGTGTGACATAATTGTTCACCGAGTTATTATTCCATTGTTGAAGTTGTACAAAAGACTTTGATTTGTAGTGAGATCAGTCACATGACATAAATAACCGTAAAAAGTTCACTTTCAAAATGCAGTATGAAAACAGAGTAGAAATTAAGGGGGACTCAAACCACATTGCTTGGTACTGTTCAGGGAACTCCATTATCCTGTACACAAAGCTACAAAACTATCTCGTTCTAGGGCATGACGTACAGAATGTATCAACCACTAAATTCGAAATTCTCACTTCATTCTATGCTGCCTCCACTACCCACCCATCCACCCTGGACCCAAAGTGTTAAACAATCTATGCCTCACTGTTGTTTACTTTCGCTAAGACTGTATTCCTTTTGACTTCCAATGCAGTCCCTCCCATTCCTAATCCTTGCCCCCCCTTCCCGTTTGTCCTCTCGTCACCTTTCTCTTGTTGACCTCAATTATTCCACCCAGCGGAAGCCTTGACTCCAATTAAATGACACAGCTTGTCAATATAGCTGTATGCTGAGATGAAGGTGCAAGTTTGTAAGCTGTACACGTGATTCACTTGTTTATATACCTAGTTACTATGCATCACTTCCACTCTATGGTGGGTGGTTATCTTAACTCATTTCATCATTTATATTTCACTCAGGATTACCCAGTAACAAAATATATATTTTTTTTTTGTACACAAGAAAAAGTTGCAGGTAGATATGTTCCATTTTCATAATGTCACCTATGTATGTTTGGATGACAGTATTGCCAAAAAATGAATGTCATCATTTACAGTGATTTTAATAAAGAGATTACAAACACAGACCAACATACCTCAAGGACATTTTTTAATCTTTTGACACCTTTAAATTTGAACTGCAGAAAGAATTGTCCAACTCATCATGATGACTGCTTGAATAATAATAATAATAATAATAATAATAATAATAATAGAAACAGTAGATCACATCACAAGTGGATGTACAATACTAGCAAATACAGAATACCCCAGAAGACATGACAATGTAGCAAAAATAATTCAACAACAACTTGCCATACAACATAAACTAATAAAACAACACGTTCCCAAATACAAGTATGCACCACAAAATGTACTGGAGAATGATGAATATAAATTATACTGGAACAGAACCATTATAACAGATAAAACAACGCCACATAACAAACCTGACATCATACTCACCAATAAAAAGAAGAAATTAACACAACTAATCGAAATATCCATACCCAATACAACCAATATACAGAAGAAAACAGGAGAAAAAATTGAAAAATACATCCAACTGGCTGAGGAAGTCAAGAACATGTCGCATCAGGATAAAGTTGACATTATACCAATTATACTATCAACTGCAGGAGTCATACCACACAATATCCACCAGTACATCAACGCAAAATATATATATATATATACGTCTATCGACCTGCCAGCACTTTCGTTTGGTAAGTCACATCATCTTTGTTTTTACACACACACACACACACACACACACACACACACACACACACACACACACACACACACACCTACAGAAATCTGTAATTATTGATACATGTTCAATTACCCGAAAGTTCCTAAATGCAATTTAACATATACTGTACAGTTAAAAGGAAGTCACGCTTGATCAAGGTCCGCGTCACTCTCCATTTTTAACCAGACATAACGTCTGAGAAAGGAAAGAAATAATAATAATAATAATAATAATAATAATGTGAAGTTTTCAAGTGATGTGTACAAACTCTGCACTTAGGGCAGTGGGTGTTTTACTGACCATGATCAATTACTTCTCTCAAGCTGTAGCGACTAACACTCTCATTCAGATGTAGACACGACTACATGTGTGTGGCAGCAATCAATAATGGATTAACTCTTGTTCTTTTGTATAAATGATCTTCCATCACATAACCAAGAAGCAGAAATAATTCTCAAATTCTCAGCACTGACAATACAAGTATTACAATGAAACCTAATAGAGGAACTTCAACACTAAAAAATGTACATCACACATTCCTGAAAATCGATAATTTGTTCTCTGCAAATGGATTGTCACTGAATTTAGATAAACCACAACACATGTAAGTCAGTACTGCCCATGGCCTGACTACACCATTAGGAAGATTGCACAACAGGAAATCAATAAATTCTTTGGTGTTTTTACTGATGAAACTGAATTGTAGGTCACATGTTACAAATGCTATATTTCTGTGCTCTGCAGCTTTTGTGCCATAGATAATATCGGGTTTTTGAGATACAAATGTCAAAAAGTTGTCTTCATTTTCTATTTTCATTCACTTACATCTTATGGCATCATATTCCAGTGTAACCATCACCAAGGAAAACAGTGTCTGTTGCACAGAAGCACGTAATAAGAATAAATGTGGTACCTACTCTAGAAGCTCTTGTTGGCAGCGCTTTAAGCAATTGGACATAATGAGAAAGGCCTCACAGTATGCTTACTCCTTTATGAAGTTCACTATCAACAATCAATCATAGTTTGAAAACAACTGCAACACTCGTAAATGTATTGCTAAAAGGAGAAATGATTTACTTTGTCAATCAACTCAGCTTTAGTATGGCATAGAAAGAAGTGCGGTAGTCAATAATCATAAAAAAAATTATTTTATGTCAACTGATTCTTCCACTGCTTCTTGGTAGAACAATTTCATAATTATAAATGGAAATCACATTATTGTGCACATTCCACAGTAAATTAATATTGCCTTAACCAGGTTTTTGCTTATCGGCTTGCAAGACCACAGTCACATTTTAACTGACAATCATCGTCAAAGAGGCTACAATATGCGAACCACACACTGACAGTTGTCTTTCCCACTGGGAGTGAGCCACAAACATGAAGTAAATGTCATCTTTGACAGTGCGGTGGTAATTTATTTAAAAATTTAAAGTTACACAATAAATAAATGTATAGGGAATAAACCAGAACAACAAGAATACTAAACCCCTTGGGGGAGGAGGGCTCACCAAGTTCCTATGTAACCATTTAAATTAAAGTAATGCACACAATAAAATTAATACAAGACAAGAGTATTGAAGAACAGCCTGAAGAGGTTTTGCATCAGGAACGAGATAGACACAGAGTAAAAGATAAAATAGATGATTGCGACAGGAAACATATAAGCTAAATTATGTACCAAGGAAACAAGCTAACTTATACATCCATGGTATGAAGAATTTCTCTTAATGTAGGGAAGATGTACGTAGTATAAAAGAACAGAATGCATTTAATATAACAATGGAAACTCCTGGAATATTATGTAAAATTAAGGAAAGGCCACAACTCACTTGTTGACTGATGTGTGATGCATGGAAACAGGCAACAGAAGCGATTGTTTGCGTAAAACACACAGGCACCCAAACAAGCACACCCAATGGCTGCAGTGAAACTAACTGTTGATTTAACATATATTCAGAGCAGTTGCCTGTCAGATGGAGGTGGTAGGAAAGACACCCAAGTTGAGGAGGGGGTAGCAGGATAGTGTGAGGCAGATCTTTCAGAAGATGACTCACTGCCTGTACAACATGACGAAAGGTACTCAGAGGGTAGAGCATATAAGAGGTAGAAGGATGGGGGGGGGGGGGGGTGAAGGAAAGGACAGGAAGATGGAGATGAAGAGACATGTGGAGATGAAGAGATGGACAGACGAACAGACGCATCTGGTCAACCCATGGGATGCAGGACTGGAAACAGGATTAGAGGTGGACAAGGGTATTTTGTAGGTTGGGAAGTGGCAGAACACTGCTTTGGATGATGTGGGTTGGATTTTGGGTAGGATACAACTCATCTCACACACCAAGACATAGTCAAACCCCTGGTGAAGGATGTGGTTGAGCCTTTCAAAGCCATGGTGATAATGGGTGAGCTGGTCAGTGGCTGGTTAACAGGTTTGTGGTTTCAGAGGAGGAGATGGCACAGAAGATATGTTCATGGATTAGCTGGATAGGATACAATCTGTCAGTAAAGGCTCTGTTAAGGTTATCGGTATATTTTGACACCACTTGTTTCTCACTGTAGAGGTGGTGTCATGGTTGATGAGACTGTAAGGAAGATACTACTTCTTTTCACTTGTCCTCTATATAAAATAAAATAAAATAAAACAAAACCAGTTCTTTACCACACACCCCACTGACAACAGCCAACCAAAAACTCACATAGAACCTTATTTAAAACAGTTCCAATTTCCCTCCAACCGAAATCCTCACTTCTAAGTTGGTCTCAACTTCATTTCCTAACTCCCACCCTGTTAAGCCCAACATTACTCCTATGGAATACACAGCCATCCGTAATCCGAAAACCAATCCAGAAGTTATCTTCCTTCACAGAGACAAAGGCTTCCCCACAGTGGTCATAATCATAGTGATTGCGGCTGAGTCTCTCTGACAACCTTCCAACACCTACACATACAAATGTTACAACCATGATCCCAAAGGTCTAACAGGACCTCAACAGCTCTTCAAGGCTTTAGGTTCAACCAAACCCTAACACGTGAATCCATCTCCCTCCTCAAAGCAGCAACCCCCCAACCCCATGCTCACCTGTTACCTACTCCCCAAGCTCCACAAACCCAGCCCCACAGGTCACCCTACAGGTCCTGCCATTGTTGATAGGTACAATGCTCCCATGTAATGAACCTCTGCCTTTGTTGACCACCCTCTTCAAACTATTGTCCATAACCTCCCAGGCTCGCATGCTCACTTCCTTCACTGCCTTTTCACTGTTCCTGTACCGTTACCACCACGTTCCTTGTTGGTCACTGGGGGTGTGACATCCTTATAAACCAACACCCCCCTTGCCCACAACCGTCTTTCCCAACATGTTCCTGGTAATAAACCCACCACTTCTTTTCTAATCATACTATCCAACTGCATCCACACAATTATTTCACCTTGAAAGGCCAAATCTAAAAACAAATTAATGATACTGCCACAGGTAATCACATGGCATAAGCCTCTGCCGACTATTTACCTGCCACCTGGAGGAATCCTTCCTATCCAGTCAACATCCAAAACCTCTTGTCTGGTTCAGATTAACTGATCACGTTTTCATGATCTGGATTTATGGCAGGGACAACCTTTGCTCTCTCTCCTATAAACTCAACATCTACTCCCAAATCCACTTCATCTGCTCTTTCTCAACTCAATGAGCAACTGTCCTAGATGTCAATCTCCACCTCTCAGATGGTTCCACAACTATGTCTGTTCATATCTAGCACACCAACCACCAACAATACCTCCACTTTGACAGTTGTCATCTATTCCATGTCAAAAAGTCTCTTCCTTACAGTTTCAGTACTTGTTACAACACATATGCAGTGGAAAGCAGCAAATGTTGAAATATATCAGTAATATGCCCCGACATTAAGGATACCCTCGCAAAATCTGACCCCTATCAACCAAAGTACTGTTCCACCACCTTTCCAACTTCTAAAATATCACTGTCCACCCACAATCTAATCCTGCTTCCGATCCTGCACCCCATAGGTCCTACCCTTGCAGCTGAACCAGGTCAGGGTGTACACATGGACAAGAAAAAAAATTCCCGGATTTCTCCCGGATTTCCCGGTTAAAAATACACTTCTCCCGGGTGCAAACATACTTTTTCCTGTTAACTGACAGTATATTTTCTCTCGGAACTCTATAAGTCCTTTGAATGATTATGGTTTTATACACGGGAGTAGAATTTTCCGGCACTTTATAAAACTAAACACAGGGGAAAAATCGCGTTTTGGACAGATCTTTAATGTGCAGCAACATGTACGCTGCATATTTTCGTATTACGAAAGTATAAATTTGAATTCCACCGAACACCGCATGTTACTTTCCGAAGCATTGACATCGAGATTGCGATGCGCTTTAGTAAGCCAGTCATAGCTCACATCACGTGATCTCGACAGCTGATGACAGCTGGTATTCAGAGCTTAGGAGACGCCATGTAGTCACCCAATAGCAGCATCACTGTTAAGTAGCGCGAACGCACAAACAGAAAAAGTTAATGGTTTGAATCAATATACATGGTGTTGCTACACGAAACGCAAAGCCGCGCGGGATTAGCCGAGCGGTCTCAGGTGCTTCAGTCGTGGACTGTGCGGCTGGTCCCGGCGGAGGTTTGAGTCCTGTGTGAGTTTGTGTGTGTGTGTGTGTGTGTGTGTGTGTGTGTGTGTGTGTGTGTGTGTGTGTGTGTGTAGTATAATTTAGGTTAAGTAGTGTGTAAGCTTAGGGACTGACGACCTTAGCAGTTAAGTCCCATAAGATTTCACACACATCTGAACATTTCCTCACGAAACGCAAAGCTTTCACATATAATATTTGTCTGTAAGATTAATACGCTGCAAGAGAAGGTAAGCTTTCACATACCATGTTGGTGTTTTATGCGTGTATTACAATTTAACATATATCACACAAATGTGATCGTAAAATTTTTAATAACAACTTAAATGTCTTATCTTCTGGGCTCGAAATTCATCTAAATTGCTCGTCATCAAAGAGTTGATTTTTAAATGAGAGTCAAACGCTCTGTGCTTTAAGAAATTCATCGCACATTATCGCACATAGCTCCGTCGTAACTGCCAGAATGGTACTTTGATGGTAACGCTTTTCAAATCACCATTCGGAATATTTTCCCGTGACCTTTAGAAATAGGTTCGTCTCCGCAGTTGTCAGAGAGCGCCAGATGACAGGCGTCACCGCGCTTGCGCAGTTACAATGTCGCAGGGAGCCCGTATGTTCATACGTATAAAACATGAAAAGATCGTACATTATGTCATAGAAGAAACAAGACATCAGAGGATAATCCAAGAGCATCGGAATTTCGAGACCCATACTAAAATGTGCACATTTAAAGTGCACATTTGTATGTCCATATTCCCAGTTAAGTGGGCCACGACCTGATATTAAGCTTTTCAATGTGGTTTTCGGGATGTAAATTTTCTTGTAGTACCAGTACTGTGTTATCTCATGTTTGGTTATTTATTATGGCATAATGCCATATGTGCTAGAAGTTGAAAACATGCAATTGAAATGTAGCGAACAGTGTGCGAAATTAAAAAGAAAATTTCTTTAGCAAACCGACAAAAATAACTTCATTGTTCTGCAAGGCAATTAATGCTTGACTGTCAAACAGCAAAAATCACTAAGTGTAAACACGGGTCATGTGGATACTACCCACTATGCCACTGTAACTCAGACTGCTCTGCGCATCAGCCCCGGATCTACAATATTTCCGAACCAATGCAATACCCCGCCACTCCCTCGAGCGTTTGACATAGGACGTAAAAAATTTAAAAAATCGAGTTCTCAAAAATATGTTCATTTTGTAGCACACATCTTTTGAAGAGTCTGATGCATAAAATGTGTGATCGAGGAAATGTAAGACATGTTATTTGGTCGTAAGTGTGCCAAAGTGCAGTGCCTCGCCTCCTCACACAGCATTCTTCTATCGCACGTCACTGTACTTCGTTCTGTGGAATTGAAACGCGTATATTTATTAATGGATGCCATCAAACCATATTCAGGACAGTGGAAATTAAAATGTCCTGTGGTGCCTCTCCTACTTACAATTGGCCGGTTTGACATCCTGTCCATCTTTTTTTTTTTTTGTTAAGAACTCTTCAGAAAATTTGCACTCTTTATTCCCTATCAGCTAACAACTTGCTGCTTTGTGTGACATAAAATTAAATGTAGGATACATAAACCCAGTAGACAAGAGACAAGCAAGACAATACACATTTCTTCAATCCTTAGTTCCTGGATTTTTTTTCTCTCTAATCTTGCTACAGCTTTACATGGCGTGCTTTCCTTTCTGCGAAAGAATCTATTACCTCATCAAAGTTCGCCAAACGTTTTGCTACATGAAAAGTAAAAATGTCATTGTCTAATACTGAATAAGCTATTAATGCAAATAGGACCCAAGACTGGTGTGGTTCCCCGATCTGATTACGTCTATTTTGTCACTCTCTGCTAGATAAAACAAAATAGGTCTTTCTAATACTGCAACAATTGTAATACACAACTAATAAACGAGACTGTTTTGGCACAAATGGTCTTTTTTGTAATGACAGAATATAATTCACAAAGTACCAATATCAAATGCCTATTAGGCTTACTACAAGCAAAAAGCCTTACGTTAGGAAATAGTTTCACACTTCATTCACACGCTCCAGTTTCTCAAGTATGAGGTCGAAGAGTAGTAGTACAAAAGTTTTATACAAACTTGGAATCGTCATATTGTTCCATAATTTGTGTGATGTCCCCGTTTCTTCTCCTTGCTTGTTCTAACAAACAGTTTTGTTATCACTAATTCTGTAACTATTCCTGCCAATGTCAAAGCTATTCCCAGGTTAACTCCACTAACTCTGCCAGAATCGCTGGTTTAGTTATCCCTCGATTATTCTCCGGTTAGGCGTTGCTACATGTTCGTGCAACGCGTTTTCCGCGCTTCTTCCAAACTAGAATTTAAAGCGGCTGCTAGCCGGGGACTGTAGTAGTTGTTTTTTGGAAGGAGACCAGACAGCGAGGTCATCGGTCTCATCGGATTAGGGAAGGAAGTCGGCTGTGCCCTTTCAAAGGAACCATCCCGGCATTTGCCTGAAGCGATTTAGGAAAATCACGGAAAACCTAAATCAGGATGGGCAGATGCGGGATTGAACCATCATCCTTCCGAATGCGAGTCCAGTGTGCTAGCCACTGCGCCACCTCGCTCGGTCCGGGGACTGTACAACTGGCCCTTACTAGTATAGCAATCTGGCCAAAAATTTTCTGTCAAAATTTCATTTCTTAGATACACCGAGAAGGTAATACGTAATCTTTCTTACCTGTTATTCGTTTATTTCCACTCCTGTAGTCTGAATCTATGGATTTAGCTAGTAATTATAACAATGCTCATCATTCACAAACCCAACCAACCACACAATCAGACAGCGCTTGGCATTCATCCGTTCGGCCTTACCCTGCTCAGCTCGTATAGCCCTTTTTGTCTGCAGGAAAGTTGTTTCTACATGCGACGAGGATTCCGCTGACAGAGACATCATGTACACTATGTACGATTTCACAAATCAACTTACGATTCATTCAGAAATCAACTTAGAATGCGTTCAAAAATGTTCAAAAACCGACAGGTATGCGTTTCAAAGTCATATGAATAACTGATAGACTAACGTGCGCTGGATGCTAGTCGCTTTGTGAAACAAGGTTTTTTCCCTCAATAGTATGAATGAATTTGCCCCCCCCCCCCCTCCTAGAACTGGGCCTGCTGCGCATGCAAGAATGTGGCAGCTTGGGCGCACCAGTAAAATATTTCCCGGTAGCATCTAGCTGCTTGCTGCGACTGCTTACACAGCCAACAGCAACATTTCTGTAGCCAGAAGTGGTAGAAGGTACTATTCAACTGCGCATGCGCATGATCCCGCTCATAACAACTAAAACGAATCTAATATAAACAGTTGTGACGTCATGCTCATCGGAGGCAATTTGTTGTTACGGAACATTGCATAATATTCCTAAAGCCTTTGACACATTTTGCTGTTGGCAGACACTTGTATGAGCACTGTGTTTTGTTGCTGTATATGGCGCATTTCCTTTGCAACTTAAGTTTTATTTTCGTTTTTTCTCTCTTGCATGTTTTATTGTTGCAGTATTATTCTGAAATAGTGGTATACAGTAATATCCTTTGTTAGAGTATCGGTTCTTGCCAGTCAAAATTTAACTGAAAACTTCCTGGAATTCTAAAAAATTCGTGGGTTTTTCCCGGTTTTCTCCCGGATGAAACAATTCCCGGGTTTTTCCCGGATCTCCCGGGTCGTATACACCCTGCAGGTGAAAGAACTGCCCCATACACCTGCCCATCACAGTTCAGTCACAGGCATTTCCTATCCTATAAAAGCAAGAGCCACAAATAAAAGCAGTCATGTTATATATCACTTACACTACAATTACTGTGCAGCATTCATGTGGGCATGCTGGGCACCACAACACAAATGATGGCAATAGCTGCTACACTATGCGAGTCACTTGGACACTACACTCCAACACTAATTTGTCTGAACTACAAGGGTGGGAATTGTGTCTCCAGCATATTTTGCGTTCTCGCAATCTGTCTGGCCTAAACCTCCATTAATCTGTCTCCCAATGCCTCACCTTATCTTTCCCCTTCTGTCCACACAACTCCTTCCCTGTTCAGACTATGTACTACCGTCTCCCAACATTCTCCCCCCCCCCCCCAACACACACACGCACACACAGAGAGACATCATCCCCTCCACCCCCCCACCCCACCCCCCCCCTCTCTCTCTCTCTCTCTCTCTCTCTCTCTCTCTCTCTCTCTCTCTCTCCCCCCCCCCCCCCTCTCTCCCTCCTTGTTTCCCTCCATTCTCAGTCTCTTCATCTCCACCTTTCTCTTTTTCCTCCCCTTCCCACCCCCTTCTTCTCCTCACTATCTCTTATATGTTGTACCCTTTGAACTGCTTTCATCTTGTGCAGCCACTGGAGACATCTGTCAAAAGACAGCCTCACAATATCCAGCTACCCCATTCTTGCTCTGTGCATGTCTCTTCTAACTGCTCTCTTCGTCCATTCAACAGGCAGTTGCTTCTCAATAATAGTTAATCAACAGTCTCACTGAGGGCATGGGTGTGTGGTGTTTTGGTTCTGTAGGACTGTGTCTGTGAATGTGTCTACTTTTGCTGGAAAAAAAGCAAGCTAGTGCAAATAACATTTTCTGTTGAATACTTCTATGCACTAAACATTAGTCAGCTATAGGTCAGTGGTTTCCTTTCGCTAATTTTGGGTTGAATACATGGAGCACACAGACAATCACTATAAAATGCATAAATACAGGAGAAATGGAAGGAAGGAAGGAAAAAGAATAAGTGTTGCTTGAAATTTTCTCATTGTTGTACTGCTTCAGTAGTTCATGGGCATAGCATAGGATAATGGTCTAAGGAGACCAGGAATATATAAAATTCCATGCCAGTGTGGGGAACCATACATTGGCCAGACATGTCACACGTCACCACATAGTCAGATGTGATGAACATAAACACCACACCAAATTATGTCAGCCAGAAAAATCTGCTGCTGCTCAACACGGTCTTGAAACAGGACATAGCATGAGCTATGGAGAAACAATGATCCTATGGTCCGCCTCCACGTACTGGGAATATCATTAAAGAAGCAGTCAAAATACCTATAACTAACAACCTGATAAACACAGAACAGGATTTCAACGCTTGGGAATCAGTACTGGTGTTACTAAGGTATCATCAATTGGAGAATACAGAATCCAGCGAGTCAACACAGACGGGGGATTAAAATTAGTACAGTTAAAATGGGGATCAACACTCAGCAGCACACACACTGGACTGTGACTTGTAGCTGCTCTTTTTCTACATTGCACATGCAAAGACTGTGACCTGTTTCTCCAGCAGAGGACCTGGATCAATGGTTGGTTGGTTGGTTGATTTATTTGGGGAAGGAACCAAACAAAGGTCAGTGGTCCCATGATCTAGGATGACAGAAATCAAGGGAGGAACAAAGAAACAGCACATTTCAGTCAAGGGGAAGGAATAAGGAGCAAACAAAGAGGGAAAAGAGATGTCAGGGCAGCAGGAAGAGGAAAGGGGAGACCAGGGGTGCCCCAGAAACACTACGCGCGGTGGGGCACAAGCACCAACACCGAACCATTCTGTACCCTTACCACGCCATACTATTAATCACAATACAATGGGGACAATGAAACACGAAGAAGACACAAGGAAAGGGGAAACAGAACAGCTCAACACTTCAGACAAAATTTAGGGAAAAGGCAGAGAGAGTCTGACCAGAGAGGAGGCAAGGTGAAGGCCTCCATAACTAATGCCTATGCTGACTGAGAGACTCAAATTCCAGTGGAAAATTCACGTACTTATACCTGAGAGTACAAACCATTTTTGCAAAGAAAACCAAGGACAGGTGTAACCATGCGAGGGTCATCCAATAACACCCAAGACAAGGAAGGTGGAAGGGCATATTTAGTGCGAAGGGCCAACTCCTGCAAAATACGGATCACCATGAGTGGAGATCAGTTTGGATTCCGTAGAAATGTTGGAACACGTGAGGCAATACTGACCTTACGACTTATCTTAGAAGAAAGATTAAGGAAAGGCAAACCTACATTTGTAGCATTTGTAGACTTAGAGAAAGCTTTTGACAATGTTAACTGGAATACTCTCTTTCAAATTCTAAAGGTGGCAGGGGTAAAATACAGGGCGCGAAAGGCTATTTACAATTTGTACAGAAACCAGATGGCAGTTATAAGAGTCGAAGGCCATGAAAGGGAAGCAGTGGTTGGGAAGGGAGTGAGACAGGGTTGTAGCCTCTCCCCGATGTTATTCAATCTGCATATTGAGCAAGCAGTAAAGGAAACAAAAGAAAAATTTGGAGTAGGTATTAAAATCCATGGAGAAGAAATAAAAACTTTGAGGTTTGCCGATGACATTGTAATTCTGTCAGAGAGAGCAAAGGACTTGGAAGAGCAGTTGAACAGAATGGACAATGTCCTGAAAGGAGGATATAAGATGAACATCAACAAAAGCAAAACGAGGATAATCGAATTAAGTCAGGTGATGCTGAGGGAATTAGATTAGGAAATGAGACACTTAAAGTAGTAAAGGAGTTTTGCTATTTGGAGAGCAAAATAACTGATGATGGTTGAAGTAGAGAGGATATAAAATGTAGACTGGCAATGGCAAGGAAATCGTTTCTGAAGAACAGAAATTTGTTAACATCGAGTATAGATTTAAGTGTCGGCAAGTCGTTTCTGAAAGTATTTGTATGGAATGTAGCCATGTATGGAAGTGAAACATGGACAATAAATAGTTTGGACAAGAAGATAATAGAAGCTTTCGATATGTGGTGCTACAGAAGAATGTTGAAGATTACGTGGGTAGATCACGTAACTAATGAGGAGGTATTGAATAGGATTGGGGAGAAGAGAAGTTTGTGGCACAACTTGACTAGAAGAAGGGATCGGTTGGTAGGACATGTCCTGAGGCATCAAGGGATCACAAATTTAGCATTGGAGGGCAGCGTGGAGGATAAAAATCGTAGAGGGAGACCAAGAGATGAATACACTAAGCAGATTCAGAAGGATGTAGGTTGCAGTAGGTACTGGGAGATGAAGGAGCTTACACAGGATAGATTAGCATGGAGAGCTGCATCAAACCAGTCTCAGAACTGAAGACCACAACAAACAACAAACAAACAACATGAGTGGAGCCCCGCAACTACGAAGGGCAGGAGGGCTAATTGCAGAGTAAAAACCCATGGGTCAACCTAGTCTGGCCAATACGAAGACAGCAGACGGTGGTAAATTCCTGTCTGGAGAGGCAAAGGTCAGAACAACACATGATAGTGGGAGTCTCCTTGATGGCATGTCGTTTATTGGACAAGGGGATGGCCTCCCAAGAGTCAACCCATGATTGAACAAAGGGATTTGATGTAAGGCAGTAAATCTGTCCCTGGGTCATAGAGAACAGGGGTAGGAGATTGCCCCCCCCCCTCCCCCCCACCACCCCCACCCCCACCGATCCCAGCTAATCAACAGCAAGTTGAGTAATTACTGAGTATGTACATAACTAAATTCGGATGAGAGACGACCATTTAAAAAAACAGAGGCCCAAGAGATGGCCATCAATTCTACAATAAAGACCCCACACGTGACAGGCAAGAGATGGTGTTCTGTGCCAACATAAGATGTGAGGGCATATCCCACATGACCAGTGGATTTAGAGCCATCAGTATAAAAAGCAATGGCATCCTGAAACTCCCATAACAGCATTCGGAACAAACAATGGAACATCACTGGAGTGATGGAGGCTTTCAGACCCTGGAAGAGATCCATCCAAATTCAGGGCCGAGGAACTAACCACGGTGGCACGGGAGGGGGAGGGGGGGAGGGGAGCAGCAGGAGAGAAGATGGGGAAGAGGACAAGAAGGGAGATGGAAGTCACGGCAGAGAGAAGTCAGGCGGAGCCCAACTGGTAAACCCACCAGAGGGCAGGAACCGGGTGGGCAATGGCCCAAAGCATGAAAAAAATAGAATAGAAATAGTGAGCAGGAAAAGAGCAGTTAGTGATGGTATAAGAAACCAGGAGCTGGCACCACCAAATCTAAAGGGGAGCACTAGTGACTAAACAAATACCACAATTGTGAACAAGGGGAAGAGGAGCAGCATGGAAGGGGCAGCTAATTCACACTCTCGACGATCATAATCCTGACGAGACATAACTAATGCCCAATAAAGGCAGAGAAGGGTTGAGAGATCCGCAGCCCAGGAGGTATGGGCAAAGAAGTGAAAAACATTGAGTTTACGCAAATAGTCAACCTTCAGATGGTGTATATGGGGCAATCGAGTAACTTTTGTCAAAAAGAAGACCCAAAAAAACAGAACTGGGGGACCACAGTCAGGCATTAGGCATCGAGGTAGAGCTCTGGATGTGCACCTGGAGGAGAGGCCACTGAGTGTGAGCTAGCCCAAATACAGAAGTCATCCACATACAGAGCAGTGGTGACCAATGGTCTGGTAGAGGCCCCAAATCCATCAACAGTGATTAGAAAAAGAATGACACTTAATATGGAGCCTGTAGAATGCTATTCTCCTGGCTCTGTGAAGAGCTGAGAACTGTGTCAACCCGGACTCTGAATGACCGGTGGGACAGGAACTCGCTCTCTGTAGAAAAGGGGTTCAGAAGAAAAAACAGCACCAACTGGTCGCCGTGTCATCCGATAAGAGTGTCTGGATGTAGGTAGGGAGGGGCATGTGGTCAGCACACCACTCTCCCGGCTGAGTCAGTTTTCATGACCAGTGCTTCACAGTTGGCCTCACAAGGGCGGAGTACACCCCACTGCTAAAGCGCTCAGCGGACCTGCAGAGTCACCCATCCAAGTTCTAGCCAAGCCCGACAGCACTTAACTTTGGTGATCTGACAGGAACCTGTGTTACCTCTGCAGCAATTCCACTGATTGTGGGACAGAAACTAGCAAATAAAAATCAGCAGGGGCCTCGAAGATCCCACTCATGGAGTGTAAGGAGGATATGATGGTGCCAAGCTCTGTCACAGACCTTACGAAGATCAAAAAAAACTACGACAAGATGGTGGTGTAGAGAAAAGACCTGCCGAAATGTGGTTTCCAATTGAAGCAAATGATCAATCAGAGACCATTTCTTCTGAAAGCTGCACTGTTAAGGAATGAAATGTCCCAAGATTCAAGGGCACAACTGAGCCCATGAGACACCATCTATTCTAGTAACTTGCAGGGGATACTGATCAGGCTCTGAGCACTATGGGACTTAACATCTATGGTCATCAGTCCCCTAGAACTTAGAACTACTTAAACCTAACTAACCTAAGGACAGCACACAACACCCAGTCATCACGAGGCAGAGAAAATCCCTGACCCCACCGGGAATCGAACCTGGGAACCCAGGCGTGGGAAGCGAGAACGCTACCGCACGACCACGAACTGCGGACGATACTGATCAGGCTAATGGGCCAGTAACTATCAAGGGATGACAAATCCTTGCCACGATTAAGGACAGGAGCTGCTATACTGTCTCTCCTTTGAGAAGGGAAAATGCCTTGGAGCCAAATATGGTTAAACACCTGGAGGAGATATTGGCATTGTGGAGAACTGAGGTACTGAAGCAATTGGTTATGGATGGAATCAGGGTCAGGAGCTGAATCGTGAGAAGAAGAGAGGGCCAGAAGAAGCTCCCATTCAGTAAAAGCTTCATTATGGAATTCTGCCCCACAAGGGGTAAAAAAATAGGAGAAACCTTCAGCACTGTTCCCGGAGGCAGCTGGATAGGTGTCTGTCGCCAATGCTATCACAAAACGGGTTGCGAGGAGTTCCAGAGAACTGATGGATCTGTACAAAGGCCACCGTGAAGCACAACACCCAGAATGGAAGACTGCTGCTAACAACCTTGAAGGTGGGGAGTGTAGCCCACACAATGACGATGGGGCGACATCATAAATAAGATGTTAGACTCAGGTTATGAGGAGGAGATGGCACCTCCGATGGCACTGGAGGGGGGGGGGGGGGGGAGTCTGTCCTGGAACTTATGTTTCTCCTTCTCTTTCATAGGTTGAGGAGGGCAGGGCACAGAGGAAGAGCAGGCTTCTGCAAGATCTGGAACCAAAAGAGCGAGTGACATTGGTGCACACAGACTGTGTGTTCTGTGGCTGAGTTGGGGAAGCAGTCCTCTGGGAGACCCATCACCAACAGGCACCAAAGAAGGGGGACACTTTTTTGGCCGGGGAAGGGTAGCAGCACATAGAGGGGAGGGCATGGGAACTGCAGGGGAGGGGGAGAAGAGAAAGGGACGAGACTAGAGCAAGGAAGAGGAAGGAGGGGGAAAGGATATAACATAGGCAAAATTAGAAACAACGTGTGTACATAAACAAGAAAAAAAAATCCTGTATTTCCCAGTCAAAAACGCACTTTTTCCGCACATGAAAATACACTTCTACCAAGCTGAAAAATACACTTTTTCCATGATAAGTGGCAATATACTTTCCCTTGTAGGTGTAAAAATATCAATCCTTTGTATGGCAAAGGTTTTATAACAAGCATGGAACTTCAAAGAACGAAAAAACTCGGCAAATAAAAAAAAAAGTTTTGGAAAGAGCTGTGATGTGCAGCAGCATTTACACTGCATATTTTCATACTACAATACACAGCATATTTTTGTATTTGTATTATGAGAGTACAGATTTGAAACAGCATGTTAGTTTCCAAAGCACTGAAATCGAGATTGAAACGCGCTTTTGTAAGCCAGTCATAGCTCATGTCACATGATCTCGCCAGCCAATAACAGATATTCAGAGTATATGACATGTGACGTAGTCAGCCAATAGCAACATCACTGTTAAATAGTGGCGATACACAAATAGGAAAAGTTAATAGTTTAAATTTATGTACATAGTGTAGCTACACAAAATAATATTGGTCTTTAATATTAATTAGCTACAAGAGAAGCTAAGCTTTCACATATAATGTTGGTCTTTTTTGTGCGTGTTACACTTTAAGATCCGTCACACGAATGTACCAGTAAAATTTTAAATAATGAGATTAATATCTGATCTACTGGGCTCAAAATTCTTCTAAGTGGCTAGTCCTCAATGTGTTAAATTTTAAATAAGAGCCAAACACACTGTGATCTAAGAAATTCATTGCAACATCTGCACACATCTTGTGTAAAAGGAAATTTGTTTTGAAACAAATGCTTTTCAAAGCACCATTCGCCATATTTTCCCGCAACCTGTTAGAAATAGCTTCGTTTCAGCAGCTGCAGAGAACACCAGAATAGAGGTGTTACTGCGCGTGGGCAGCTACGATGACGCAGGGAGCCCATATGTTCGTATATATACAGTATTAAGAGATCCTACATGGCGTCATAAAAGAAATAGGTTACTCCAACAGCATCGAAATTTCGTACATCATACCAAAATGCATAATTCGACTTAAAGTGGACATTCGTATGTCAAGATTCACAATGAAGTAGGCCCCAACCTGATATTAAAGTTTCAGTGCAGTTTTCGGGATGCAAATTTTCTTGGAGTACTGGTGCTGTATTATATCATGTTTGGTTCTTTATTATGGCATAATGCCATACGTGCCAGAAGATGAAAACGTGTACTTGAAATTCAGTGAACTGTTGAAACTAGCCAATAGTGTGAAATGAGAGACATTGTTTCAAATAAATTGACTGCCTCTACATCTACATCTACATCCATACTCCGCAAGCCAGCTGACGGTGTGTGGTGGAGGGTACTTTGAGTACCTCTATCGGTTCTTCCTTCTATTCCAGTCTCATATTGCTTGTGGAAAGAAAGATTGTCGGTATGCCTCTGTGTGGGCTCTAATCTCTCTGATTTTATCCTCATGGTCTCTTCGCGATATACACATAGGAGGGAGCAATATACTGCTTGACTCCTCAGTGAAGGTATGTTCTCGAAACTTCAACAAAAGCCCGTACCGAGCTACTAAGCGTCTCTCCTGCAGAGTCTTCCACTAGAGTTTATCTATCATCTCCATAATGCTTTCGCAATTACTAAATGATCCTGTAATGAAGTGCGCTGCTCTCCGTTGGATCTTCTCTCTCTCTTCTATCAACCCCATCTGGTACAGATCCCACACCGGTGAGCAATACTCAAGCAGTGGGCGAACAAATGTACTGTAACCTACCTCCTTTCTTTTTGGATTGCATTTCCTTAGGATTCTTCCAATGAATCTCAGTCTGGCATCTACTTTACCAACGATCAACTTTATATGGTCATTCCATTTTAAATCAGTCCTAATGCCTACTCCCAGATAATTTATGGAATTAACTGCTTCCAGTTGCTGACCTGCTATATTGTAGCTAAATGATAAGGGATCTTTCTTTCTATGTATTCGCAGCACATTACACTTGTCTACATTGATATTCAATTGCCATTCCCTGCACCATGTGTCAATTCGTTGCAGATCCTCCTGCATTTCAGTACAATTTTCCATTGTTACAACCTCTCGATATACAACAGCATCATCCGCAAAAAGCCTCAGTGAACTTCCGATGTTATCCACAAGCTCATTTATGTATATTGTGAACAGCAACGGTCCTATGACATTCCCCTGCGGCGCACCTGAAATCACTCTTACTTCGGAAGACTTCTCTCCATTGAGAATGACATGCTGTGTTCTGTTATCTATAGAAACTCTTCAATCCAATCACACAATTGGTCTGATAGTCCAATGCTCTTACTTTGTTCATTAAACAACTGTGGGGAACTGTATCGAACGCCTTGCAGAAGTCAAGAAACACAGTATCTACCTGGGAACCCGTGTCTATGGCCCTCCGAGTCTCGTGGATGAATAGCGTAAGCTGGGTTTCACATGATCGTCTTTTTCGAAACCCATGTTGATTCCTACAGAGTAGATTTCTAGTCTCCAGAAATGTCATTATACACTAACATCTCTAACATAATACGTGTTCCAAAATTCCCTCTGGGGAAAAGATTAATGAAAGCCACATCTATTTAGCAAACCGACAAAGGTAACTTCATTGTTCTGCACGGCGAGCAACTGCCCAAAATGTGGAAGTAAAATAAAATCAGAAAACTGAAAAAAAAAAAAAATAAAATAAAAAATAACGTGTTTGCCATCCGTAATTATGTGAATGTATTTTAATTCACTTGATAGCCCCCAACCACAGAAATCCATTTTGTTTTCATTTGATGTGAGAAGTGTAAACAAAGAGGAAACAGCAAAATCTCTAAATGTAAACATGGTTTACATGGAGACTAACCTCCTCCCCACTACTACCCAGACTGCTACGCACATGCGGCAATCTGGCAGCTTGGGCACGCTAGAAAAATTTTTCCAGGTAGCACATGGCTGCTTGTTGCTACTGCTGATACAGTTAACAGCCACACTTCAAGTAGCTGGAAGCGGGAGAAGGTACAGCCCATACGCATCTCAACTGTGCATGTGCGTAAGCCCATGTGCAACTGCTCAAACATTCTTAATGCGAACAGTTGTGACGTCATGCTCGTCGGCAGCAGTTTATTGTTATGAAGTACTTCATAATCTTCGTCCTAAGGCCTTTTACACATTTTGCTGTTTATCAGTCCATACCAGTCCAAATAACAGATTTAACTAAAGTCTAAAACAATGAAAAATTCCTGGGATTCCAAACAATTCCTGAGTTTCTCCCTGTTTTCTCCCGATTGAAAAAATTCCCAGGTTTTTCCTGGATGTCCCACAGCATACACACCCTGAGAGTTCATCGACACAGGTTGAAGTAGGTCAAATTCCTGACGAGCCTCAGTATAAGACAGACGATCCAGGGCGTACTCCTGTATCTTTCTTTTCTTTCTTATAAGCCAGGCAATCTGGTGAATGTGGAGAGTGACGGTCATGACAATTTACACACGTGGTTAGCGGACCAGAAGGGCACCCCTCATGGAGTGGGTGTCCATAGTCACAACATTGAAAAGGGGGGGGGGGGGCTGGATGTTGACTCCTCTACTACTCATCTATGACAACATTTATGCCCCCACCCCTTCGCACCTGCACTTTTCAAGTTAGCCACCACACAAATTGGTGAACCACTGCAACAACATGTGAGTAAGCACCTGAAGAAGATGAGCATCTATCTCGTTGCAACATTTATCTGATTTTAAAAGGTTATCTGATGCAATGCCCATGAACCACTGAAAAAGAAAGTTCAGTGTTTAAAATCCCACCACAGACTATTAGAGATGGAGCACAAGCACAGATTAGGAAAGGATTGAGAAGGGAAATTGCCCATGCCCTTTCAAAAAAATCTGAATGGGTGGACCAAGATTTGAACCATCATCCTCCAAAATCAAGACAATGGAGGAATAAAATGGAACAGACAGTGTGGAAAGTCAAACTTTTTGGATTAAGTGAAGCTTAGAAAGGGGGGGGGGGGGGGGGGAGGAAATTATGTTCTGTTTAGGCATTTATAAGACAATATTAAATAAAAATTGTGGGTCAGACATTTGTTAAGTTCCATCTGGTCCACAGAAACTGGTTGACAAAATAAATTAATAAGCAATAATAAAATTGAATCTTAAAAAAAAAAAATTAAAATCGTATGTGCTTGGCAACTCCTCACGTTCCATACAATGTGTAGTAGTAGTAGTAGTAGTAGTAGTAGTAGTTTGTCCCTTTTGTGTGTGTGTGTGTGTGTGTGTGTGTGTGTGTGTGTGTGTGGGTGGGTGGGTGGCTAATTTTACTAATGTGATATATGTTATGGATTGAGGTGGAGACAATTTTCATTTATTAACATTCTTTTACATTTAAATTTTGATTTGATTGATATTGACAGCAAATACCTTTAACAGAAAGATTAAGAAAAGGCAAACCTACATTTCTAGCAATTGTAGACTTAGAGAAAGCTTTTGACAATGTTAACTGGAATACTCTCTTTCAAATTCTGAAGGTGGCAGGGGTAAAATACAGGGAGCGAAAGGCTATTTACAATTTGTACAGAAACCAGATGGCAGTTATAGGAGTCGATGGGCATGAAAGGGAAGCAATGGTTGGGAAAGGAGTGAGACAGGGTTGTAGCCTCTCCCCGATGTTATTCAATCTGTATATTGAGCAAGCAGTAAAGGAAACAAAAGAAAAATTCGGAGTAGGTATTAAAATTCATGGAGAAGAAGTAAAAACTTTGAGGTTCGCCGATGACATTGTAATTCTGTCAGAGACAGCAAAGGACTTTGAAGAGCAGTTGAACGGAATGGACAGTGTCTTGAAAGGAGGATATAAGATGAACATCAACAAAAGCAAAACGAGGATAATGGAATGTAGTCGAATTAAGTCGGGTGATGCTGAGGGGATTAGATTAGGAAATGAGACACTCAAAGTAGTAAAGGAGTTTTGCTATTTCGGGAGCAAAATAACTGATGATGGTCAAAGTAGAGAGGATATAAAATGTAGACTGGCAATGGCAAGGAAATCGTTTCTGAAGAAGAGAAATTTGTTAACATCGAGTATAGATTTAAGTGCCAGGAAGTCGTTTGTGAAAGTATTTGTATGGAGTGTAGCCATGTATGGAAGTGAAACATGGACGAGAACCAGTTTGGACAAGAAGAGAATAGAAGCTTTCGAAATGTGGTGCTACAGAAGAATGTTGAAGATTACATGGGTAGATCACGTAACTAATGAGGAGGTATTGAATAGGATTGGGGAGAAGAGAAGTTTGTGGCACAACTTGACTAGATGAAGGGATCGGTTGGTAGGACATGTTCTGAGGCATCAAGGGATCACAAATTTAGCATTGGAGGGCAGCGTGAAGGGTAAAAATCGTAGAGGGAGACCAAGAGATGAATACACTAAGCAGATTCAGAAGGATGTAGGTTGCAGTAGGTACTGGGAGATGAAGAAGCTTGCACAGGATAGAGTAGCATGGAGAGCTGCATCAAACCAGTCTCAGGACTGAAGACAACAACAACAACAACCTTTAACAGTATGAGATCATATACAATATTCAAGTTCTTTTCATTACATTATTTTTATAACTTTAACACGAAGCAACGTGGACAAAACACTTGCACATGCCTTCAACGCACCGACAATGAACGCCGAATGGGATATTTCAGGCTCTGATAGTTGGCGCTGAACATGGAACGCGAACAGGTGTATGCTCGTTTAACAGTGGCTACATGTTTCTGTGTAGGCAGCACCACATGGGTAAGATCTTATTTGCTCATCAAGTATGTAAATACTAATGGACCACAACTATATGCACAACGCAGAATAGATTGTGTAAATAGGAGTTACTTTATTACAGGCTGTATATAAAGTATTGTGAACTTTAAGAATATTGTTAATTACAACAATATAATGCGTGACTGTAATTGATCTTTTATTGTTTCATTTGTTAGTAGTTTCTCTCTGCTACAGTATCCATATTTACAGTTAAATGACACTGGCATTAAATGACAATGGCATTTAGTAGCTGGAGAGACTTAGCACACTTGCTAGTGATTGTCATTGCAACCTCACATCAAGAGAGCCGGGCACCATGTTCTATATGCTGCTTCTGTGCTGGGACACCATTATCCTCAGGACACCAGGCTAGTGAACTTTTAGAAATTTGTGCGTTACACCTTGATGCAGTAGGACAACTAGGTTACCTCACACACTGTGCATTCAATGTACACATTTGGATGGATATTGGATTGATAGGGTTAAATGGACCAAACTATGATGTCATCAGTTCCTCCATCCTGTATGTATCAACCTGGGAAGAGTCCTCAGAGAGGAAGGAGACAAGACAAATCCTGTTGAAACCTACTGTAAGAGAGAATCACTAAAACCAGGAGATGGAAGCAAGTAGAAGTTGGTTGGTTGATTGATTTGGTGGAGGTGACCAAACAGCGAGGTCATCAGTCCCATCAGATAAGGGAGGGACGGGGAAGGAAGTCGGCCATGCCCTTTCAAAAGAACCATCCTGACATTTGCTTAATACGATTTAGGGAAATCACAAAAAACCTAAATCAGAATGGCTGGATGTGGGGTTGGACTGTCGTCCTCCCGAATGTGAGTCCAGTGTGCAAACCATTGCACCACCTTGCTCAGTCAAGTAGAAGTGAGACAGGGATACGAACATGAAGGTGGGGGAGATGTTCTGTCCAGAAAGCAGCCAGAGGCCCTCAGACCATGTTAGGCGATAGGAGATGCACACTCTGTATCCAATTGATGTTTCCTCACCCTCCATTACCACAAGCAAACTAGTGAGAGAGACTAGTGGATAAAATCTCAGGGAAGAGAAAAATGAGCATGAGACAGTAAACCAATGACAGATGTAAAAAATAGGAAGAATTAAAAGGTATGGGAAGAGCAGGAGCCAGGCTGGACCATCGAGCAAGGGCAGCCATGGACCCCCTGGGTTGGAGGAGCAGACGACAAGGCACCCCTCCATTCCTTCAAGCAGTTAATGAGGCCAATGTGCCCTACCTCAGGGAGAGGAGCAGGAACCATTCACGAGTAGCTCACAAGCACCAGAAGCAGCGTGTCAGCAAGTTTAATATTTTGCCGGAAGATGGCCAAGTGAGAGCAGTCCAGTAGAGTCCCGCCATCAGATGGGAACCACTCTGACAAGTGTAGCAGGTCCTTGCATCATATGATGTGACCATGGATTAGTAAAGTGATGCTAGTGTGAGAGAATGGTAGATTCCTGTGGCAAGCAGAAACAGATGACTGCTGCATGGTCATGGTCCCCTTTACTGCTCGCAGTTTGTTCGGAGAAACCAGAGCACACCAATCTGCGTTCCAAGACTGCAAGTGCAAGTGCAAGAACGAATGTGACTGAGGGCTTGAGTGATATCCAACAATTCTGCAGTGAATACACCTTTCAGCAGGGAGCGTAGTTCACTGTAGCTGCATGTGTGTATGCAAAACCAGTCCATCCATGGACCTTAGTCCATCCATCAGTGTATATCACTCCCGAAACCAGAAATGTATCAAGGGCAGCCAGGAACAGGTGGCGAAAAATCATGGGGTCAACACAGTCTTCTGGTCCAAAGGATAGGTCAAGACAGATCCGAGAACAGGGAACACACCATGGCGGAGTATGCAAGTGCTCTCTTACAAGAGGTGACAGTGTTGGAAGTTGGAGTTCACAGCATAGAGACTGTATGCAAACTGTGGTCATGACACCAGACCTGTGCCTCTAATGTGGGAGGTGAATTTCCCTACTAGGAAAAAAGACATGGTTATTCGGATGCTCAGGGGAGCAGTGAATAATGTGCTTCACATAGCTGAGCAATAGTTGCTGAAGCCAGATCTGTAAAGAAGGGACCCCAGTCTCAAATAGGCTGTTTGCAGGGCAGATCCGAAAGGCACCTATCACAAGCTGGATGCCACAATAGTATACTGGGCCCAGCATTCACAGTGCTGAAAACGATGCCAAACAATACATCAGACTCTCACAATCAGGATGGGACAGGATCACGACGCTGTAAAGCTGCAAAAGGGTAGAGAGGTCTATGCCCCAGTTCGTGTTACTGAGGCAGCACAGAGTATTAAGACATGACCAGCACTTCCATATAAGTTGGTGGTGATGGTGAAGCCACATTAACTGGGCACTGAAGAACAGTCCCAAAAAGCGATAAGACTCCATTACTTTGAGCAAATGGTCGTGGAGGTAGAGTTCTCATTGTGAGTACACATTACGACAGCAACAGAAGTGCATAGCATGTGTCTTCATGGCTGAAACCTGGGTGTCGTGAGAGCCGAGGACTGCAACTTTCGCATGGCACCCTGCAGTCACCATTCTGCAACATCCATAGTGGGAGAGCAATAGTAAATGCAAAAGCATTGATACACACTAGAAAAAGGAGGCCGTTTAGTACAGAGACCTGCGAGGCCCCAATTTCTTGTATATCAGAGGTATGTGGGACTTATGCATTTGAACTGGAAAGAACGGTGTGACAAGAAGTTCCTGGCAAAAATCTAGAGCAGGTCCCAGAGATCTAACTCATGGAGGGTAACGAGGATGTGATGATGCCACATAGTGTCATAAGCTGTTTGCAAGTCAAAGAAAACAATGATAAAGTGTTGATGCTGGGCAAAAGCTGACTGAATGGCAGACTCCAGACAGGCCAAACTGTCAGCAGTAGAATAGCCTTGGTGAAAACCACCCTGGGATGAAGGGGAGCCAAAAGACTTTATACTCATTCAAGTAACTTGCAGAAAACATTTGTAAAACTAATTGGGTAGTAGCTTTTCATTTCAAGGGGGGTGTTTACCAGATTTCAGTACCAGGATGATCTCACTTTCTCATCGCTGAGATAGTACCACACCCTCATTCCAAATAAGGCTGAAACTGGCAAGGGCATGACACTGACAATCCACCGATAGGTGTTTGAGTATTTGCCTAGGGATGTAGTCTGGCCTTGGAGCCGTGTTGGGATAAAGGACTACAGAACTGAGGAATTCTCATTCACTGAACAAAGCATTAATGGCTCCATGTGATGTGTAGTGAAAGGTAAGGGAATTGACTCCAGTCGCTGTTTGAGGACACGAAATGCAGGTTGACAATTCTCAGACACAGAGACTCGAGCATAATGCAGAGCAAAATGTTTAGCGATAGCATCTGGGTCAGTGTAGACATCACCATTTAGGGAGACACCAGGTACACCTGTGGGTGACTGGTGTCTGCAGAGGTACTGAACCTTTGCCCAGACCTGCAAACGAGGAGTACCACAAGTTAAACAGGGGAGGGGGCAGGTGGATCAGTTAGTGGTACCAGAAATATCCCCTGCCACACCCCATCAGGTGCTTTGCAGAGTATCGATGTAGGTGTAAATGGAGAGGTAAAGGCATTCCAGTCAGCATTGCTGCGAGCAAATCTGGGTGGACAACCAGGCAAATGATGCTGAGTGAGGGACAGGATGATTAGAAAATGATCATTGTCACACAGGTGATCATGGATTCTCCAGTGGATTGGAGGGAGAAGATCAGGGCTGCAAATGGAAAGATGAATTGCCAAATAAGATACATACGCCACACTGAAGTGTGTGGGGTACCGGGATTGAAGAGACAAAAATCTTGCTGCGAGAGCAAAGTTGCTAAGTTTCGACAGCTTTCCCATGGCCAGTTGAGATAGTTCCGCCTCACACAATATTGTGCCCATTGAAGTCATCCAAACAGAGGGAGGGTAGGTGGAGCTCAGAAATCGGTGCAGACAATGTCTGAGAAACTTCACTATCAACAGGAGATCTGTGTTCACTATCAGGTAGTAGGTAGACATTAAACACACACAACCACAGCCTCCAAAATTGTATTGAATGGGATGTGTTCACTGTAGACAGGGTGCAGAATGTACACGCAAACTCCACCCAATGCTTTGTCTAGTCAGTTTGATTCTTAAAATAGCCTTAATAGGCATGGAGAGAAGGGATTTGCAATGCTGAGAACTGAATTTCCTGGAGGGCAATGCAGAAAGCAGGGTAAATATTGTAGCTCCGCCAGGTGGTGAGAAAAACTGCAACAATTACATTGGAAGATCATGCTGCTAGGGGCCAGGAAGGGACCAAGAAGGCAAATCATGCCCTAGGCTCATCTGCTGCCACAAATTGCAAGAATGTGGCAGCAAGTAGATTGATTGGGGGGATCTGGTGCCACAGGGGCCATCAGAAATGACACCTCGGGTACAGAGTTGGAACATGTGGGCTCCTATGGCTTTCAGGTGAATTCCATGTCTGCAAGACTTGTCTGACCTACTTTCAGGGATAAAGGAGGATCACAAAGCTATATCCACTTGTAGATCAGTAGAACCCTGGGAATCGATACACCAACATATTGATCTTAGATGAAGGCCCAGTATCCGCCATTTTGTTCTTTGGTCCCCACTGAGCACAAGAGCAAAATGCACACCCAGGTGCACCATATTGACATGCAACTTGTCATTGGTCAGTAAAGGGAGGTTACAGTGGACCATGATACTGTGTACCTTATTAAGCCTGTCATGGGGGATGACAGTTACAGGAATGTCACACAGCTTGTCACAGGCAAGCAGTGCCCATGACTGAACAGGGGATGCCATCTTAATGAGAACTGAACCACTTTGATTTTCAAAACCACTGCTACTTCGCCAAAACTTGTCCTCAAGATGTTCAACAAAGAATAATGGTTTTGTGGTCAAAATGGAATTTCCTTTGGTCCAAGAGATTACTAAGTATATGCAAAGAAAAAAAAAGATATTAATAAATCATATAAACTGTAAGCATATTGCCACACTGTCCACCGAGATGTCCTATAATTGCAAAACTGACTTTGTTCCATATAACTGTGCTAAGTCACAATTATGATTCATGGGACATGCAAATACCTGATGAAAGTCAAGTGTGAAGTAGATTTGAGGTAAGAGAAGAAACTATACTAATATGTTCACAACTGTAAAGTGGAGATTTGTGTACGATATTTGAAGCAACATCGATACTATGAAATTTCTCTTTGGTCATCTAGGTGAACATTTCGTGACTTATGGTACTCTTGTTCACCACTTAAGGGGGCCTGTCCAAAAGACCAATAAAAAAGAAGCTGAATGGTATTCCAGTAACAAGGCTTGCTTCAGAAGAAGAAATGCTTGTACTCTTCAGAATTACAAAAACTCTGGTGAGAGAGAAATAGGTAAAAGTCTAGATCTACATGTTTCATGCAGCAATGTTTGTCATGCTTGCTGAGATGTATGGTAGGAAGGAAACAGTGTGTGCCAACTGCTGGGTCTGTCCAGCCAATGAGAGAGCAGCAGACAGACAGTGAATCACAAGGTTATGCTTAGGTTTGGGCCTAATAGCACAAATTAAAAATCTTGGTTGCCAAATATTTGCCTATTTGTTCCAAATGTGTTAAGATTTTGGGGGTTGCGGTATACTGACACGAGAATAAGACAATATTTCTTCTTTGTTGTCACAAATATTTGACTCATTATGATTGTTGTTGTTGTTGTTGTTGTTGTTGTTGTTCTTCTTCTTCTTCTTCTTCTTCTTCTTCTTCTACTTCTTCGGTTAGTGCAGTTACTTTTAACAATAACTAATAATGACAAAAGTGTAACTCATTAGAACTTTCAGGTAACTTTGAATCACGATTATATACTTCTAAAATTTTCTCATCACATCTTGCATAAAAAATTACGTCTTACTGGCTCTGTCACCCATCTGTCAAAACTTGCCGACACTGGCATTATTACCATCACATTCTCATAAATGGTTGGACAAGGTAGGAGGGGGGTGGAGGAGGGAGGGGGAAGGCAGCTCTGGGTAATATATAAAATAATATCTTTGTATCACTTTCAGTTGCACCGAGTTCTTCAAAAATTCATTCAAGCATCTATTTCTATCAACAACCTGCTCGATACAGCACTAACTCGTTTATATCATTTATAGAATATATTTTCTGTGGGAATTCACACACCAATAAAGTAATTTATATGCAGCAAACTGTTGCGCAAAAGGAGCTGCTATGGATCAGAGGTGGGTGCTGCAATGTGAAGACAATGCCAGTCTCAATGGATGTTCCAGAGATTTCATGAGCAGACAATGTCCAAAAGTGGACAGCCAGCAAGTATGTTTCTTATGGTATACAGCACAATGTAGTTCTGAACAATACAAAGGGGATGAGAGCCTCATCTGACTGGGATACCACATGACCTGTGGCATCCCTCAAGGTCCCATGTTGGGTACTTAATTATTCATTATATTTATAAATGACCTTCCAGTTCCCTCTCTTTGCAGATGAGACAAATACTCGCATTTTGACAAATTTCATAACAGCAATGCAGAGAGAATGTTATACATCATATATTGATAAGTCCTGGACTAGTTCACTGCAAATGGTCTGAAATCTAATGTCAGCCAGACACAACTCACACAGCTTTACACATTACAGAAAGCTGAGGGAAAAAATGTACTGTTTAAGTAATGGGAGTGCAGTCATTATAATTCTGTCATCTATAAATATGCAAGCTAAATGGGTCTGCACACATCCCTGACTCATGTAAGAGACTGATCTCAGTACTCTTTACTATCCACAATACTGTTTGAGACAGTGATACGGTTGTAACCAGAGCTGTGTACTTGGGCTATTATCATTCAATCACATCTCATGGGATAATATTCTGGGGCAACTAACCATATGCAAAAGAAGCCTTTACTGTAAAAATGCAAATTATCAGAATCACTTGTGAAACCCAGCCAATATGTTTATGGAGAAACTTATTCAAACAGCTACGCAGACTCAACATGAGACAGCTCAGTACATTCTTCCTCTTATGTCATTTGTTACCAAAAAATTTTGGCTGTAAGAAATGAACAAAGTATACGATTATTTTAATAGAAAATAAGTGTGATTTGATACAAGACGGAGGTAAAAAGACTCAACTTAGTACAAAACACAGTTCACTACTTCAGCAATAAGTGTATAATGCTATTTCAATGAACACCAAATCTAATAAACCTGACCTAAATACACTTAAAAAGTACAGGTTGTCCATAATTAAAGTTCTAGTTTCAAAATACTATAGAAAGAGATGGTTGGTTGGTTCAAAACAGGGGGAAAAGGACCAAACTATGAGGTCATCGGCCCCTTTTTCCTAATAAAACAATGCCACAAGTGTGAGAATAAAACAGACGAGACATAGAACACAAAACGGAAAGAAAGGAAAGACAAGAACTAAAGAAAGGCAACAAACACTAAAAGAAACAAAAGAGGACAAGAAAACAACAGAGAGATGCATGGAACAGTTGGAAGAGAGGAAGCAGATTACAGTGGCTGGCCGACCACGAAAATGAAAAGGAAAAGCCAGTCACCATGCAACACATTAGAAACTCCACCCTAAAAACACTAGGGTGGAGGACACAGAGGGACAAAGGACATGCGCTAAACTCAGATTGAATGATAAAATCCACCCTCACAGATGAAACATAAAACCAAATGAGCCGATGAGACAACGTCTGCTAAAATCAATGATAACGAGTCCGGCAACCGAAGATGAAGTCACAGGGCAGCCAACGAAGGACAGAGCAGAAGAATATGGGCCACTGTCAACCAGGTGCCGCACCGACACTGAAGTGGGTCTTCACGGCACAGGAGGTAGCCGTGGGTCACCCAGGCATGGCTAATGTGGAGCTGGCAGAGAACCACAGAGTCCCTGGGAGAGGCCCTAATTGAGGACTTCCACACATTAGTGGTCCCCTTAATGGCTTGCAGTTTGTTGTGCGTACTGAGATTTTGCCATTCCATCTCCCAAAGCTGAAAAACCTTGCGGCATAATAACGAACGCAGGTCATTTTCCGGGATGCCCGTTTCCATAAGTGGAGATCCTGTCAGCAAGTTCATCTCCTGGGATTCCGACATGACCTGGGGTCCAGATGAACTCCACTGAACAACTGGACCATTCCAGGGCATAGACTCCTGGATGGATGCTGCCACAGGATGATGAGGGTAGCACTCATCGATTTTTTTCAGGCTGCTCAAGGAGTCAGTACATAAAAGAAAAGACTCCCCAGGGCGTGAACGGAGATACTGAAGTGCACGAGAAATGGCCACCAGCCTTGCAGTGAATACACTGCAGCCATCGGGTAAGGAATGCTGTTCAATATGGCTGCCATGAACTTAGGCAAAGCCAATATGACCATCAGCCATCAAGACGTCAGTTTAAACCACTTCAGAGCCCCGGAATACGTCAAGAATCTGTAGGAAGTTTTAAGGGCGCAAAACTGCTATGGTCATTAGCGCCCGGTCCGTGACTTAGGAAACAATAGAAACCGAAAATTGGAAACAGCAGAAATGGGAACGAAACTCAAAAAATTGGAGAAACTAAAAGCAGAAAGAAGGCTTAAAAATCCACTACAGAAAGGGGTTGGTGGTCCCCAAAAAAAGCTTCAAATGATTGACGTCATTTCACTGTCACTAATAAACTCGAGAACGCGATCGGCCGAGCGCATGTCATCTGCTAAAATTGACGATATATCAGGCAACAGCTGGAGACGGGCGCGTAACGGAGTAAAATAGGGGCACTCAATTAAAAGGTGTCTTACCGTCCACAGCTGAGAGCAGTGGGAACAGAGTGGGGGAGGATCGCCGCTTAAAAGATGTCGATGGCTAAAAAGACAGTGCCCTATCCGGAGTCTAGTTAAAATTACCTCCTCCCGACGACGCGTTCGGGAGGAAGAGGTCCAAGCACAAGAAAGAGCTTTCACGTCCCGCAATTTATTATGGGGAAGTGTCGACCAATGTGCGTACCATAAAAGAACAACTCGACTACATAAAATGCTCCGTAGATCGGTGAAGGGAATCGACTGAATAGCTGGCCGAAGAAGAGAGACTGCAGCCTTGGCCGCTATATCGGCCGCCTCATTCCCACAGATACCAGCGTGTCCCGGGGGCCAGAGGAACGCCACCAAAACGCCCCCCAGGTGGAGCAAGAGCAGACAGTCCTGAATCCGGTGGACCAGAGGGTGGACAGGGTAAAGAGCTTGGAGACTGAGGAGAGAGCTGAGAGAATCTGAGCAAATAACATACTGTATCCGCTGATGGCGGCTGATGTAGTGGACAGCCTGGAGAACAGCGTAAAGCTCCGCAGTATAAACCGAACACTGGTCGGGAAGCCGAAACTGATTTGGGGTGTCACCAACAATATAGGCACTCCCTACACCTAACGATGTTTTCGAGCCATCAGTGTAAATAAATGTGGCTTCCTTCATTTGTGCACATAGAGCAGCAAATGCCCGACGATAAACAAGTGAAGTGAATGGGTACCATCCTTGGGAAATTGACAAAGGTCACGGAGCAGGCAGATCCGGGGACGGAGCCAAGGCGGTGCAGTACCCCAAGTTGTCAAGGTGGTTTTAGGAAAGCGGAAGGAAAGAGAATGGAGCAGTTGACGGAAGCGGACTCCCGGTGGTAGTAGGGAGGAAGGGCGACCTGCATACCCTACATCCAAGGAGGCGTCGAAAAAAATGTCATGGGCCGGATTAGCAGGCATGGAAGACAGATGGCAAGCATAACGACTTAGAAGGACTGCTCGCCGATTAGACAGCGGAGGTTCAGCAGTCTCAGCATAAAGGCTTTCCACAGGGCTGGTGTAAAAAGCTCCAGACATTAAACGTAATCCACAGTGGTGGATAGAGTTGAGACGACGAAGAATAGACGGCTGAGCAGAGGAGTAAACTATGCTTCCATAGTCCAATTTCGAGCGCACTAAGGCACAATAGAGGCAGAGAAGGACCACTCGGTCCGCTCCCCAGGAGGTACCATTCAGGACACGGAGGGTGTTGAGGGATCGCAGACAGCGAGCCGAAAGATAGGAAACGTGGGAGGACCAGCACAGTTTTCTGTCAAACATAAGACCCAAGAATTTAGCGATGTCCGAAAACGGAAGGTTGACAGGTCCTAGATGTAAGGAGGGTGGAAGAAACTCCGTATGACGCCAAAAATTAACACAAACGGTCTTACTGGGAGGAAAGCGGAAGCCTGTTTCGATGCTCCAAGAGTGGAGGCGATCGAGACAGCCTTGAAGACGTCGTTCAAGAAGGCTGGTCCGTTGAGAGCTGTAGTAGATCACAAAATCGTCCACAAAGAGGGAGCCTGAGACATCGGGAAGGAGACAGTCCATAATTGGATTTATGGCCATGGCAAACAGTACAACACTTAGCATGGAGCCATGGGGTACCCCGTTTTCTTGGGAGAAAGTACGGGAGAGAGTAGTGTTCACCCGCACTCTAAATGTGCGCTCTGCCATAAATTCGCGAAGAAACATTGGCAGCCGACCTCGAAAGCCCCAAGAGAACAGTGTGCGGAGGATGCCCGACCTCTAACAGGTATCGTACGCTCTCTCCAGATCAAAAAATATTGCTACTGTTTGGCGTTTCCGGAGAAAATTGTTCATGATATAAGCGGAGAGAGAAACAAGATGGTCAACTGCAGAACGATGCTTTCGGAATCCGCATTGGGCAGGTGTTAAAAGACTGCGGGACTCCAGCCACCAAGCTAAACGGCAATTCATCATACGCTCCAAAACCTTACATACACTACTCGTGAGAGAAATGGGGCGATAGCTAGAGGGGAGATGTTTGTCCTTTCCAGGTTTCGGAACAGGAACGACGATAGCTTCCCGCCATCGTCTGGGAAAAGTACTGTCGGTCCAAATTCGGTTATAGATGTGAAGGAGGTGACGCAGACTATGAGTCGATAAATGCAGCAACATTTGGATGTGGATACCATCCGGTCCTGGGGCGGAGGAGCGAGAAGAGAGTGCATGTTGGAGTTCCCGCATGGAGAAAACAGTATTATAGCTTTCGCGATTTGGAGAGAAGAAAGCAAGAGGTTGCACTTCCGCTGCACGTTTCTTCAGGAGAAACGCTGGCGGGTAATTTGAAGAGCTCGAAATCTCAGCAAAGTGTTTACCCAAGGAGTTAGAAATTGCGACGGGGTCCACTAACGTATCACGCGCGACAGTGAGCCCAGAGACCGGGGAGAAACTAGGCGCGCCAGATAACCGTCGAATTCGACTCCAAACTTCCGAGGAGGGAGTGAAGTTGTTAAATGAGCTAGTAAAGAATTTCCAGCTCGCCTTCTTGCTATCGCGGATGATGTGACGGCATTGCGCACGGAACTGCTTATTGCGGATACAGTTGGCCAAAGTAGGATGGTGGCGGAAAACGCGAAGAGCACGTCGCCGCTCGCGTATTGCATCACGGCAAGCCTCGTTCCACCAAGGAACTGGGGGGCGCCGGGGCAATTCGGAGGTGCGTGGTATTGAACGTTCCGTAGCTGTAAGAATAACGTCGGTAATATGTGTGACCTCATCGTCGATGCTAGGAAAGTGGCGGTCATCGAATGTCGCTAGAGATGAAAAAAGTGTCCAATCAGCTTGGGCAAACTTCCAGCGTCGCGGGCGCATATATGGCAGTTGAGGCTGCAGTCTAAGGACACATGGAAAGTGGTCATTTGAGTGTGTATCATCAAGGGCGAACCATTCGAAGCACCGAGCTAGCGGAACAGTACCGACCGAAAGGTCCAAATGAGAGAAATTTGTCGTGGAGGCAGACAAAAATGTAGGGACCCCAGTGTTGAGGCAAACTAGATCCGCTTGGTGGAAGACGTCTAGCAATAGTGAGTCACATGGACAAGGATATGGAGATCCCCAAAGCGGGTGGTGGGCATTGAAGTCCCCAACCAGCAAATAGGGGGGGGGGGGGGGTGGAAGCTGACCAAGAAGATGAGGGAGATCAGCTTCGGCCATTGGTGTGGACGATGGAATGTATACAGTACAAAGAGAAAAGGTATATCCAGAAAGGGAAAGACGGACAGCGACAGCTTGGAAGGAGGTGGTTAAGGGGATCGGGTGATAATGGAGAGTATCATGGATAAGAAACATGAGTCCACCATGGGCTGGAGTGCCTTCAACAGAGGGGATATCAAATCGGACGGACTGAAAATGGGGGAGAACAAAGCGGTCATGGGGACGCAGCTTTGTTTCCTGAAGACAGAAGATGACTGGCGAGTAGGATCGTAAGAGGATCGACAATTCATCCCAATTGGCTCGAATGCCGCGGATATTCCAGTGGATAATGGACATAGGGTAAACAGAAAATGGAGGAATGTGACGAAGGTTGCCGTCAACTCAACGACTGCTCAGAGCTTGCGACCGACAGCATGGAATGGCATTCAGCCGAAGGCAGAAGATCCTGATCCATAGGTTGTTCAGGAGCAGCTCCTGCCACCAGCGATCGGCCGGTTGAATGGGTGCCAGCAGTGCGCCTCGGCGACACAGAAGACGGCCGAGGGCGATTTCCGCCAGGTGGTGCTGTAGATGGGACACACCTTGGCGGAGAAGGAGATGAACTGGGTTTCTTACTAGTCTTCTTGGAAACATGTTTAGATGAAGGAGGAACCGATGGTTGTGAAGTTGGGGTACGTAAAAAATCTTCACGAGTATGCTCTTTTTTCGAAGTCTTGGTGTCTGACTTGTGGGCTCGAGATTTAGCAGAACCCGATGAAGGCTGAGCCATGGAGTGGGCAGGCGAAAGTGGTGAGGTTGAACGGGTGATCTTTGCGCTGGCCGATCTGACGACCGTGGTACTAAAGGTGAGGTCGCAAGTCTGCGTGGGCGCCTCCTTTGTTGGCCGAGGAGAAGCAATAACAGTGCTGTATTTTCCTGTCTGAGGCAAGGCGGGCTGTCGACTGGCAAATAATTTTCGAGCAGCAAAAGTCGACACCTTTTCCTTCACTCTGATTTCCTGGATGAGCTTTTCGTCTTTAAAAATGGGGCAATCTCTAGAGGAAGCAGCGTGGTCACCCATACAGTTGATGCAGCGAGGGGATGGAGGTGGACAAGCACCCTCATGGGCATCCTTGCCACACAACACATTTGGCCGCATTGGAACAGGACTGGCTGGTGTGATTGAACCGCTGACACCGATAGCGACGCGTAGGGTTTGGGACATAAGGGCGAACGGAAATTATCTCATAGCCTGCTTTGATTTTCGATGGGAGTTGAACTTTGTCAAATGTCAAGAAGACAGTGCGGGTTGGAATGATGTTCGTGTCAACCCTTTTCATAACTCTATGTACAGCCGTTACGTCCTGGTCAGAAAGGTAGTGCTGAATTTCCTCATCAGACAATCCATCGAGGGAGCGTGTATAAACGACTCCACGCGAGGAATTTAAAGTGCGGCGCGCTTCAACCCGGACAGGGCTGTGAAGTACACAGCAATTTTTGTGCCTGGAGGGCACTGACTGTTTCTAACAACAAGGTGCCATTCCGTAATCTGGAACAAGACTTTACAGGACCTGCAATTGCGTCGACACCTTTCTGAATAATGAAAGGGTTGACCGTGGAGAAGTCGTGACCTTCGTCAGACCGAGAAACAACAAGGAACTGTGGCAACGATGGAAGAACTGTCTGTGGCTGAGACTCAGTGAACTTACGCTTGTGAGCGGACATAGTGGAAGGTGAGGAGACCATTGCTGAAGAATCCCCCATGATTACCGGCGTCTCCGATGGCGCACTCCTCCCTTGTGGGGGCCCTCTCTGAGGGCACACCCGCCTTAGGTGCTTGTTCACACCTCAGGTCACACCTCCTGACAAACGGACAGAGGGACCAATCGGCACTTTCGGGAGGTATCAGCTCGGGTAATCACCCCTCCCTGGGCCTGGCCGTTACCAGGGGGTACGTACGTGTCCGACCTGTCTACCCGTCACCGGCTACGCATAGAAATGCGTGGGTCGGCCTTCAGACACGCACAGGGAGGAAAAAAGATAAAGGGAAAGGAAAGAAGAGGGGTCTCAAACACCGCAGCGGGGAAAAGGGCAAAGAGAAGAGGTAAGGAAAAGAGAAGGACAGAAGAAGGATGAAGACTTACAAGCGGAGAAAGCAAAGAATTTGTTACTGTTTCGAGCATCCGTCTCCGGACGTAGGCACAAACCATACTCCCAGAGGGGGAGAAAGGGAAGGAAAGAGCCAGAGGTGAGGAGAGGGGGGGCCAAAGATGGGGGATAGGGAAGGATACGGAAAAGTAAGGTATGCAGCCCGGAAAGGAAGGAAGGCCACATTAGCTCGGGGTCCCGTGCTCGCTACGCACATATCCACAAAAGAGTTGTGGACTCTATAGGAAGTGACAGCGGAGAGCGGCAGGGTTAACGGAGTCCTTAGGGCCACGTGAAAGGTCCAGACAAAGCTGCAGCCAAGGCGTACACCATGGAGGCATACGTGAACGGGCCGCAAGTAGAGGTGGTAAAGGGAAGGACTGCAGTTTGGAGAGAAGGGAGTGCATGCAAACCGCAATCGTTGCCACGACCTGGGGCACTGATGCAGGAAATGGACTGTTGCGAGCAGGAAAAGGAGATGGTAATTCAGATGCGTGCTGCGTACATGGCGAGCAGTTGTGCACGTCTGGTCTGCAATGGAGGGACCCCAGCCTCCCCCAGTAACCTGGTCACTTGACTCATCCTAAAAGCTCCTGTTGCTAGTCAAGCCCCACAGTGGTGCACAGGGTCGAGCAAATGTAATGCTGAGGGCTCTGCCGAACCATAAACCACACTCCCTTAGTCAATTTTGGATTGGACAAGCGCTCTGTAGAGCCGCAGCACCGTAGAGCTATCTCCATCCCAACTGATGTTGCTCAGGCAACGGAGGGCATTGAGGTGCTGTCTGCACTTCTGCTTAAGCTGATGAAGATAAGGAAGCCAAGTCAATCAAGTGTCGAAAATCAGTCCTAAGAATAGATCTGTCTCCACTACAGTGAGTGGATCGTCATGAAGGTAAAGTTCCGGGTCCGGATGAATGGTACAGCGCTGACAGAAGTGCATGACACACGACTTTGCAGCTGAAAAGTGGAAGCCATGGGCTAGAGCCCATGACTGCACCTTGTGGATGGCCCTCCATAGGAGACACTCAGCAGCACCAGTACTGGAGCAGCAGTACGAAATGCAGAGGTCGTCTGGATACAGAGAAGGTGAGACTGAGTGCCCGACAGCAGCTGCTAGACCATTAATGGCCACTAAAAATAGAGAGGCAGTCAATACAGAGCCTTGCGGGACTCCATTCTCCTGGATATGGATGGAACTATGGAAGGCACCAACTTGAACATGGAAAGTACGCAGCGACAGGAAGTTTTGGATAAAAATCTGAAGCGAGCGCCGGACACCCCACTCATACAATGTGGCAAGGATATGATGTCGCCAGGTCGTATCATATGCTTTACGTTAAGTCAAAAAAGATGGCAACCAGGTGTTGCCGTCTGTAAAAGGCTGTTCGGATGGCAGACTCGAGGGACGCAAGATTATCAGTGGTAGAGCAACCCTCGTGGAAGCTGCCCTGACATGGAGCCAGTAGGTCACGTGACTCCGGGACCCACATACCATATGTTCCAGCAGTTTACAAGGAACATTGGTGAGGATGATGGGCCAATAGCGGGTTTTTACTGGGTTTGAGCAGCTCTCCTGCCATTGTGATGGAAAGACGCCATCGCACCAGATCCAGTTGAAAACGACAAGAAGATGTCACTTGCAGTCAGGTGAGAGATGTTTAATCGTGTGGCTGTGGATCCAATGAGGCACAGGAGCTGTGTCGGGGCAATGTGCAAGGGCACTGAGGAGCTCCCACTCTGTAAATGGGGCATTATAGGATTCACAGTGGCGTGTAGTGAATGAGAGGATGTTCCCTTCCAGCCGCCATTTGAGAGTGTGAAAGGCTGGAGGGGGAATTCTCCGAAGCAGAGGCTTGAGCAAAGTGCTCAGCAATCGTGTTTACATCAGTAGATAACACGCCATTTATGGTAACACCAGGAAAACCTGTTGGGGTCTGGTACCCGAAAACACGTTTGATCTTTGCCCAGACTTGGGAAGGTGAGGTATGCACCCAATGGTCGAGACTTATTTCTCCCAACACTCCTGCTTCCGTCATCTGGTAAGTTGGCAAATGCAGGCATGGAGCCGTTTCAAGGCTATGAGGTGCTCCAGGGAAGGGTGCCGCTTATGCCGCTGTAGTACTCGCCGATGCTCTTTAATTGCTTCAGCGACTTCTGGTGACCACCAAGGGACTGCCTTATGCCTCGGGCACCCTAAAGAGCGAGGGATTGCATTTTCTGCAGCAGAAACAATTGTTGTTGTCAGCTGCTCAACAATCACATCGATGTTAGCGTGTGGGGGAGATTCAACGGTGACAGCAGAAAGTTTCCCAGTCCGCCCTGTTTAAAGCCCATCTGGACAGGTGTTGTGGGTCTGACACTGGGGCAGTGGCAGGAAGATGGGGAAGTGGTTACTACCATACAGGTCGTCATGTGTTCTCCAGTGGATAGATAGGACAAGTCCTGTGCTGCAAATTGATAAGTCAATGGCTGAGCAACTACCACAAGCCACACTGAAATGTGTGGCGGGCCCAGTATTAAAAGCAGCAGAGGTCGAACTGAGACAGTAAAGTTTCGTCGTCTCTGCCACGGCCAGTAAGCACAGTGCCACCCCACGAGGGGTTATGGGTATTATAATCTCCCAGAAGTAGGAAAGGTTTAAGGAGTTGACAAATCAGTGCTGCTAATACATTCAAGGGTACTGCACCACCTGGATGAATACACACATTGCAGACAGTTATTTCCCGTGTCGTCCTTATTCAATATTTTCATGCAGACCCAATTTAATGAAATTTTTGAAATTCTTGTACTTGTCGGCTGAACCACCACTAATGTAATAAATGTTCTTAACGTTTTCAATCTTTGTCTGTAAATATGCTATTAACTTTATTTGAAAGGCATGAACAGCAATACGATCATGACGGAGACAGTTGCTGAGCACATAAATGCTAATACTCTGACACTATTTCCCAACAAAATAGACAACAAATGGATGTAATGTGGCCTGACTATTCCCCAATGAAATCCTTGCACAACATCTTTAACAACAAATATATAAATCTCAGCAAACTCCATCAATATAACTAATTAATTTGCTGCAAGATTTCTTTTTAGCTGCTTAAGGTATAAACTTTGGTGTTTTGACACAAAGTGATGGTGTCTTAAACCGGTAATTTTCAAAATCAGCGCCTGGATGAAATATTCAACAGTTCTCTGACATATCTCTAATGTGTGTCTGTCAGTATGGACCATTGCTTGTATTCCATTGTTTCTTCAGAGCCATCATCTTTTTGATTCCAAATTGCCTACAGTTCTTTTCATCAAATTCTTGTAGTCATATTGGATGGATGTTGCTGAAGCCAACATTAATTTGACATTTTGATGAATTGCACACACACATACTGAACGTGATTCAGAAGCATCAGCTGCAGTACACCATTTCAGCCTGACCTCACAAAACTTGGAGAATCTCAGTTGATTTCCATACTGCTTACAATAAGCAATGAACATATCTTTCAGGTTATAAAGGAACAGGCATTTCTCCTAGTGAATCTTTCTCACTGCAACACAACCCTTTTTGCAATAACATAAATGAGAAAACTCATCTTCAATAACATAAGGACATTTTGTTTTACTTCAATACTGAGCTTTTTCCCTTTTCAGTTTGCAGGTGTTGCCAAAATCCCATCTTCCATCTTTAAGTTTCCTAGCCTTCTTCACCATTTTAGTTGGAACAGCAAATTCTTTGGCCTTTTTTTCAATAGTCCTGCTATTTGAGGCCAGGGTCAAAATTTGAGCTTTACTGCAACTGCCTGATGTCTGAAGCTTAATCTTAGGGTCTTCAATTATGACATCCATGTCTTCACATTTTTGGCGCTCTTCTGTTTGCATTTGAGCAACATCCACTTGACTCACACCAGCAGCTGTGACAGTTACCTTCACAATGATGCCTTGGGCTTTCAGAACTTTGCACTTCATGTATCCCATTGAATCTCTATTGCTGATCCGCTGAAGCTTTAATGGGGACTCTCCAATTGATGATGATTAAGTATTAGCAGTAAAGCAAGCATCAACAACATCCATGTCTTCAGTGGATAGTGATTCTTGCTTATCCTGGTAGGATGATTGTTTTTGGGCCACTTCATGTCTACATTTAGTACAAATTTTCTGACCAAGTTTAAAAACTTCATTAGTCAGCAACTTCAACCTGTCAAACATTGCAATGGTTACTGGTGTTAAAGCCTTCATTACACATTTTTCTTTACTAAATGGGTTGTAGCATGTCTTCCGCAGGAACTGAAATTTTATCATCAACAAGGAATTATGGTATGGACAAATATGGGCATCTTCAGTAACATCAAGCCCAGACCTACATCGTAGAAGCTCCTTGTCTACTGGTGACATTTCCTTAAATGATTGTAGAAGACTTTTACCATAACAGAAAGGTGATGACATGACAATCACCTCCATCTGATCCACCAAACTAGCAGGGTGCAAGAGTTTCTTCGTTCATTTTTACAATAGTTTATTAACTTACAACAAGCAATTTTGAAAGCTCATGAATATTGTGGCTTGAAGCATAGCAGATTAAAACTTATTTGCATATAAAATATACAAATTAACATATCACAACTCATTGTTTTAGTGCTTACCTTCAGCCACAACAATGATTACTGATTATTCAAACACTCAGTACCAAACACTAAGATTGTACAACGTCAACAATGATTACACTGCACAGAACACTGACATTATGAAAATTTGGAATAATGAAACCAACAAAGTGGTGATTCAGCACTGTACCACTGCTGTGAGTCTTAAAAAACTATTACTGCTTTATAATGGTGATGGAAACTGAGTGACAATCCATATATGCATCACTGTGCATTGTAGGATTAAAACATTCTAAAGCAACATAGTTTTCCATTATGATAATCTAGATTTTATAATCTTAAAAGCAGTTTCTGAAAGTTTTATTATATTTTTATTCTGTACTGTAAAATAACATAGAAACACTTCTTATTAGTATAGTTACCTATCCTAAACCACAGGCAAATCTTATACTATTAAAAAGACACTACAATTACACATTTTCTGACTTACACCTACAAATTGTATTAATTTTTTTGTATTTATCGATAATTCATTTTCCCTATTCTTACTCATCAATATGCAAGATCCAGGACATAAACAATATAGCTTTGAAAGCTTAAAGCAGGCTCTTTCCAGCTGTGCCAAGAAAAAAAGATTGAACAAGACACAATTGAGATATTGCCCCCCAAAAACACCCGAAATTTGCATGTAGAAAATTTTGGCCAACTCTGCATGTGCATATCTTTTCACCTAGGCATCCAATGTTAATTAAATTCGATCCACACATAGACATCATACATAGAAATAACCTTCGAAGTTTTCATGTGATTGGTTCATATAAAAAGCAGCATTGGTCAGTCAAACCTTGGCTCTCAGATTAGTGAAATGAATTTTTTTGTTACTTCATAAACTTGTTTCTATATTCAGGTGTGGCTAAATCCCTAATTTTTGCTACAGTTTGATTCAGGATAAAATGTTGTCCCTTTATATTAAAGCAAATGACCAAATGTTTTCTAGAACTTTTAAAAAAGCCTGGCAAACTTGGCACATTTGACCCTTCATATGTGATGTGACGATGAGTAGAGTCTCTCTCTAAAAGACCCTAAAAATTCAACCACTGATGATACTGGATTGAAATTTGGTATATAATCATCAAAGACGATATAGAACCTTCACACCAAATTGCATTAGATTTGGAGACGGGTGAGTAGCGACACGTTTTAATATTTGTCTCTGACATGGAATGACCCATCTGTGAAAAGCTTCATTATCCAAGTATGGCTATTTTCAGCTGAACAACATTTTTTTTTTTTTACCTATTCATCATAACCACTTTAACATATATGTTTACAAGTTGATATAATTGAAAATTTCTTTTGGAAGTGTTGGATGATGTTGAATTTTGTTAAACTAGTTTTGGAAGCTTTTCTTAGGAACGGTAAGCCAACTACTAAGGAAGTGTTCAAACCTAAATTATCTGCTACTGACAGAAAAAAAAAGTTTCTGCAATTTTAGAGCTATCTCAGATCAATTCATTGTCTATCTTTGTGGGAATTTATTAATTTTCTTGATTTGAAGGCTATTTAGAACCTGATATTTGAGGGAAAACATGCCTATAAAACACTTCCTTAAAAAGTATGCCATGATAGGGTACTGTTCAAAACTGTGGGACCCATTTAGGATCTGCACAAGAGGGAACACTGAATCATATAGGGACAGCACAAACTGAGAAACAAAGTGCTACAAATTTCCTGAAATGCACAGTGTTTGAATAAATTCGAGTGAAAATCTACTTTAACATTTTATCAGCAAGAAAAAGATTTAACAATAACATAAACCATCTTCAATTATTCATTAACAAGGCACCATAAAGAGGTATAAGTAGATATTTTCGTCACTTTCCATCTGTGAATGAAATTATGAAATATAAAGACATGGTACATATAAGATAATGCATCTTGCAGAGAATTGAAAATATTGATCTAATTACTGATTAGGTGGGAGGAATCTGTGGCAGTCAGGTGAATACCATGAAAACATGAAAATGACAATTTGCTGAAAGGACGCAAAGAGAGAATATAAGACAACAGTACGTGCAGTAGTCAGAAGATCACTGTGGGTAAAGAACCTCTGCTAGATCAAAACTTCATGTTGTACGGGACTTCCACAGAATCTTTGTTTTATAAGGACAACACTTTCAATATGAGCGACTAAGTGCTTTCTTAATTAACAAATAGATGTAGCCACACTCTATAGGCATATAAGATGCTGTAACCTAAACCTGCACTTTGTTTTCGTATGTATTCCTGTCGATTGCGAGCTGAACTGGTATGGCCGAATGGACATTGGCGTTTTAGTCCACAGCTTTTAACGTCAGCGGCCACAGCTCTATCGTCTGCGTATGTCTCGCAAAACTAAAAATATCTTCATTCTGCCTATTCAACACTCTTTCTCTCACACTCTAAACTCAAATACACATTCCATTTCCTCCGCTGCTAAGTAATTAACTCATGCAAATCAAATACTCTATGAGAATAATATTGGCAACAGTTAACCGCCTCATTGCTCATTCTTCCCGATATATTACGTGGTCATGCGAAAGTTTATGCTTTCGGGATGCACTTGGACCATCAGTTAACTTCATTCCAATGTACGGTAAGCTTCCTTGATTGTAAATAACGATGTCATTCCGTAAATCAAAGAGTAATATGTGCTAGGACTGGTAGCAAATACAAATGATAGAGTGCGTATGTCAAAACTGTCACATTTGTTTTCGGTTCAGCGGAGAAGCACATCAAATTACAATCTTCCTCAATTAACAATACAAATACCTGCAAGATATAGAGAGCTCAACTTCCGTTGTGCATTGTGCTGCCGTTCCTGGTACAAAACCTGCTGACATTTTCACTTTCACTGTTGTAATACCAGTTTAACTAAACACTAAACTTGTACAAAACGCCCACGTCCTTTACTACTGATCAACAAATTAGCAAAGATAATAACACAAAATGTATTTTCATGTATACCGTTGGCGCAACTGTTTAGCATTGGTGGCGCTCTTTTTAAACGAACTGGAACCGAAGAACGCATCACGCATTTTTTTGCAATCGCGTTACCGTTTTCTGCTGAATGTGGGATATCTAAAAATGGAGGAATCTATCGACACTATAATCAATAAAGTACGGGAGACCGAACAGTTAATGGAGAAAAAAAGACAACGTTTATTATCAAGTAGGAGACAGTTAAAATTATTTCCAGTTTTTTCTTGATCTTTCGTACTATGTCACCATCTAAGTAATAGATTTGTCCTTGTTGTGGGGCTTACTTCATTACATTAGTTGTTCACTTTATCCATATTTGTCTAACAAGTAGCATGGCGACTTTTCATCCGTTAATGCGTGATTATTTCACAATGTAACAGGAAAAATCACAAATATTACATGACTTTGGTACTGGCATTATAGTAAGAGACAAACAAGTATTGTTGGTGCAGCAGTAATTTAACTTACCATATTTTGTGTCGAACTATTGTCAAATGCGTGAATTAGTGAATCTTTAAAAACGACGCTTTATACCAATTTCATATGTTGCAGCAACAGTGCTGCACGGTTTTTTTTCCAGATATTATTCAGTACACCCTTGTTGACCAGTGTTGAAGGAAATTAATGACGATAAGTTGTGGTTTATCATCTACATGTCAATATTCGCCACTGAAGTGACTGATGAATATCTAATGCTCTTTCATCTTCTAATTTGGAAGATCCACTATAGTGATTGTTGTCACACTGAGCACAGTACCAATCCTTATGTTAGTTATTGTTCTGACAGTCAATGTCCAATGCGATCTGAGTGTAGACCTATTTAGGCTTTCTTACCTTTCTTCAACAAATTTTGAAGATTTGAGAAAAATGCATTAAATTTCACTATTACGAACGTGCACAAATGTGTAATATGTCATTATCAGTATTTGTATTTCATATGTTTTATCCACGAAAATTTATTAGTGTTGCATGTAAGAAAGTGCCCTATATGTGATAAAATAATAGTAAACATCAAGAGGCATGGATTATTTACGCATATGATTGGTTGCGAACTTAGATGGGGGGTAGTTTGTCAGTAGGTAATTGACAAATTCAGAGTTGCGAATTAATAAAAATATGAAAAATGATGTATTATGTATGACTTCGTGAAATATCATTCTGTCTTCAGAAAGATGTGGAAAAACTTATTATTTACAGTAAAACATAAATTCATGTACATCGTTTTGTAGCTGAGTAGATCAACTTTATCTATAAACAATGAAAACCATTGATGCAGATGTTCATAACTAAGACTGAAGATATAATTCTTATCTAGGATATTTCTGAGGATGAACATTTAGAAGAGCTGTGGTACAGGTTTAGAAGAATAGTTGCCTATCTACTTGATAGGTATGTACCTAGTAAAACAGTTCGTTATGGGAATTACTATCCAAGGCGTACAGAAATGTCTAAAAGAAACAGAATCTACTGCATATTGTGTAAAACAAAGCATATGGAAGATAATTAACAGAGAAACAGGTAAACTGTCGGGCAATATTAGCAAAAGCCTAAAGCTCAAAGTAACAATAGCATAAAAATCCTGTAACTGCTAACAATATTTTCAGCAAGTACTTTACAAACATGTGCCGAAGAATTACACAAAATAACAAAAGTTATCCTCTGCAAGCCTCACAGCTGCTTAAAAATAAACAAGACTCTACCATTAACTCATGTTATTTGTATTTGACTACATAGCAAGAAGTAGTTAATGGTAAAGAAATAAAAATACCTCCACTGACATAAATGGGAGTTCAAATAAAATTTTAAACATGAAACCACTTTGCTACTTAGTTATTTCATGTCTAAAGGAGGTAGTTCTCCAGATGGAACGAAAATAACTAGAATCTTGCCATTGCACAAAAAAGGAGCTCTTACAGATACAGAATAGTTAGTCTGCTACCCCTTTCCTCAAAAGTTCTTGGAAACAAAACATACATTAGATTTATGTCATATTTTGAAATAATTGTTATCATAAATGGTTGACAGCTTGGATTCCACAGAGGAAAATCAACAGTTTACCTGCATTTTAATATCTAAATATAATCTCAGTAGGGATTAGACCAAGGCCAAAATCGTTTTAATGCAGGTCCATATTTTGTGACTTATTTAGAGTTTTCAACCTAGATGACCATGACATTTTACAAAGGAAACTTCACCACTATGAGATTAGAGGAAATGCTCTCGGTATCATTAAATCATATTTGGAAAATAAAAAACAAGTGGCAGAAATACAATCCAAACAAAAGAAATATTTATCGGAATTTTAACAATAAATCATGGTACAGGGCAGTATTGAGGACCTCTCTTGTTTCTAATATATACGGGGTGTTCTAGCATCTAATTCTGCCATCTCATATATTTTCGAAATGAAACAAAATGTGGGAAATGCAATTGGTTAAGGATGCATCCATGTCAGGAGCTCACAAAATGTGAAGGAATGCATAATCCATAAAGGTCAACAAACACCACTTTCAACACAAAGTTAGGTTTCCTTAAACAACAAATATATATATATATATATATATTTCTACAGAAATGAAAACTAGAGATAGAATTAATGCTGCAGTTTCCTGCACTGTCTTGCAGCCCACTGTCAAGGTCTCACACAATGGGCAGGAATGCATAATCAATAAAAGTAAAGAAACATTACTTTCAACACAAAGTTATGTTAACTTAAATGGCACATCCCTCCTCCCTACAGAAATGAAAATTAGAGATACAATTTAGGGCTAACATGGTTTTAGTGTCCTAAACACAACTATTTGTGGCACATAGCCCACAGAAACTTAAAGTTTGTGAATGATATCCAGCACAGAAAATGCACTCACAGATAACTGGTGATGTTACATCCAATGAACCTGTGTCACCTCAGTACATGTTCGAACTGCCCACCATTTGTGTCAGTGTGCTTGTGGAGATGGTGAACAAGTGAGTGTTGCACAGATCATGGTGTTTCCACAGATATTACTGCACACACAACAATAATATGTTGCATATCCTTTGGTGGCACTGGGGGTTTCCAGCAATGGCATACAATCATTTCCATTTTCCATGGGACATACACACTCTCACTGCACCCAGAGAAAGAAGTGTAATGGCATCACGTCAGGGGACTGGGCTGGTAAGTTCACAGGATCTCCGCTTCCTATAAACCTATTTTGAAACATTGCATCCACAACTTCAATGGAAACATCTACATAGTGTGCGGAGCAGCCATCATGCTGTTACCACATTGGTAGGTGCAATTTCAATCCCAAGCCCTCCATGAGAAGGGATAGAGGGTAGAGTATCTTACAGAAATGATGCATATTACCATCAGGTTAATGTTCCCTGAAAAAAGTAGGGACCTATAGTAGGTGGTACCGATGATACCTCTCTAAACAGTGACATTCCACTGTCATTGGGATTAATCATGTGTAGCCAGTGGGGATTTTGCATGGACCAGTAGTGCATTTTCTGCAGATTCACATGAACATGATTTGTGAACAAAGCTTCATCCATAAACAATGAATCACATAGGAAGTCAGGATGACCTTGCAACCACTGAAGATCAAAATGGTAGAATTCAATGTGGGATTCAAAGTCATTCCTGTACTGTTCTTGGTGAAGTGAGATACGATACAGATGAAATGGATGCCTATGCAGAAAAATTCTCCACATGCTACTACTACTACTATTACTACTATGGACTATTATTACCTTTATTATTACCAGTTCTATATCATTCACCAGCCACAGCTGGACAGACAGCATCAAGATACAACATTATCAAAATACATGAATACAACTCTACTATGACAGTAATTTAATACCGCAAGACATATTTAAATTATAAATTAGATTACAATAATATCACAACAATAAAATAGATACAAGTGTATAATGAAATTAAATATAACAGTTGCTGTTGGAGTCATGGAACTGAGCTGCAGCTCAAGTAAACACTATGCTATTACTAGAGAAGAATTCATCAATATTGTAGAAGTGTTGCCCTTTTAGCTTACACAAAATCAGAAGTCACTAGTAGACTGAACAGAAAATATATATGGTCTTTCCCTCTCCTTCCCTCTTTCCTGATGAAGCAACCGTGGGTTGTGAAAGCTTGAATTTTGTGTGTGTGTTTGTGTTTGTTTGTGTCTCTATCAACACACCAACACTTTCGTTTGGTAAGTTACATCATCTTTGTTTATATATATATTCTGTGTCTATTTACAGTAGACTGCAGTACAGTGCAACCAATCCTTGCCCTGCACATTATGGCAGAAAACGCAGTGCTGTTACCATTCATTAAAGTCTAATATCTCAGAATTTATGAGGCTTATAACAGTGAAAGCAAGTCTCCCATTACTAAATGTACATCTAGTTTTCATTTCTGTGGAAAAAATGTACATGTGCCATGTAAAAAAATCTAACTTTATGTTAATATGAATTATGCACTCCTGCCTATTGTGTGAGCCCCTGACATAGGTGCATCCCTGACCATTTGCAAGTTTCACATTTTGTTTCTTCTTGATGGGACACCCCGTGTAGGTGCATCCCTGACCATTTGCAAGTTTCACATTTTGTTTCTTCTTGATGGGACACCCCGTGTGTGTGTGTGTGTGTGTGTGTGTGTGTGTGTGTGTGTGTGTGTGTGTGTGTGTGTGTGTGTATTAGTATAACCACCAGCACAAATTTACGTGATACTTTAATGAAAACCAAAATTATAGTTGAGTCTGTGGCTCGGGCTTATTCTCAATAATGAGATAACTAAAACAATGCTGTTCAGGAAAAATAACAGAACAAAAATAGAGGAATCCTCACAATTACAAGTGCTGAGTATAAATGTCGTTCAAAGCTCAAAATTCTTAGGACTCATTGTAGATAACTGTTTTCTGTAGAAAGACTACTTTGCTACTATAACTAACAAACCAAGTTCCACCATATTTTTTCTCCAAAACATTAACCCACAAGTAGAAGATGATGTTATGTGAATGGCATATCTCTCATATTTTAATGATTTTATGACCTATGGCAAAGAAATATAGGGTCAGTCGAGTGATGCAATTAACTTTTCAAACCTAAAAAAGTAGCAATCGGAATAATTGCTAATGAAAGAAGAACAGACAGCTTTATGCTGTTATTCCAGAAATTTAAAATTCTAACTTTCTACAATATTCATATGTATTATTCTGGTCATATGTAAAGGCTTTTAGTGGTACACACGTTAGTGTCCAGGCACTCATGGAAAAGACAGGGACTGAAATTGAGGTTATCAAAGAAAAATAAAAAACATTGAACTCAATTTTTAAATGTTTTTTCACAAAGGAAAACCCAGAGGTCATCATCATCGTTAGTCTTCTGCCAGAAAGCAGGTTTTCATATAGTAGTTCTCCAGGCTGTCTGGTCTTCTGCCATCCTCTTCAGGTCCGCATAATTTCCTCTTCCCTTTATATTGCCTATCATCTTGTATCTCCTTTTTCCTCTCAATCTTCTCCCACAAACCAATCCTTCCAAAGCATCTGCTAACAAGCACTCCCTTCTCAATGAATGTTCCAGCCAGTTCTTTTTCCTTTCTTCAGCAGACATCTTCTCTCACCAACACTTTCCAGTACTCTTTCATTACTCACTCTTTGGATCCAGATTAACCTCTCCATTCTTCTTCACATCTACATCTCAAATGCTTCTAACCTTTTTCCATCCTATCGTCTCAGCATCCATGTTTCTGCCCCATATAGTGCCACACTCCAGCCAAAACATTTGCCAAGACTTTTCCTTAGACTTTTGTATAATTTTCCACATAACAGTCTCCTTTTTCTGTTGAATGCCTCCTTCGCTGTAGCAGTTCGAGTTTTCACCTCCTGGTGACATCTCAAGTCTTCAGTTGTTGTGCTTCCAAGATATTTAAATGCACTTACTTGTCTAATGGTAGCTTGTTCTATTTTAATATTGGGCAGTCTGTGTCTTATGCTGATGACCATACCCTTTGTTTCTGCTGTGTTTATTTGCATCCCGAATTCCACACAAGCTTCATTCAGATCTTTTAGCATGTTATTCACTGTCCAATCACTTCCTGCCACTAATACCATGTCATCAGCAAATTTTATACATTCCATTCTCTTTCCACCAATACATATTCCTCTTTTCCCTTCTAAGACTTTCGCAGTAATCAAGGTATTTGTTAAACAACAGTGGAGAAAGACAATAACCTTGTCTAACACCTCATCCAATACTGCTTCCTTCTGACGTTTCATTTCCAATCCTTATCCTTATTTTCTTGCGTAAATATAGGTTCTGTATCAGTCATCTCTCTTTCCAGTCTACTCCTTTCCTCTTCAAAAAATCCATCAACTTGTTCCACTGAACTCTGTCAAAAGCCTCTTCTAAATCTATAAAAACAGCAAAGATTTCTCTACCTTTTCCCATATATCTTTCCCCTATAGTACTTAACAGGCCAATAGCATTTCTTGTTACTTTTCCTCTTCTAAATCTGAACTGTTCCCTCTATCCAGCTTACCATATAGCCTTCTATTCAACACTGTCAGCAAAACTTTAGTTGCATGGGAAATTAGACTGATGGTCCTATGCTTTTCACATTTTTTAGTGTTTCTCTTTTTCTCTATTGGTATCATAACTGTTGCAAGGAAGTCCTCAGGCCATTCCCCTTTGTCATATATCTCATTACACAGGTAGACTATTTCTCTTCTTGTCAACAGTTCTGCTGGCAAATAATCAATTCCACTTGCCTTCCTATTCTTCATCTCCTTCAGCATCTTTTCTACTTCTGCTTCCAAGATCACTTTCCATCTTCCGGCACATATTGCTCCTCTTCAACCTTAATTTTGCTTTGTATTTCATCCCCCTTATACAGGCATTCAGTATATTCTCGCCATCTGTTCAAAACCTCCTGTGGTTCTTCTGTTAGAGTACCATCTGCTTGTTCTATTTCCATGTTATTCCTCTTTCTTTTTCGTTCAAAAACTATCACACTAGCCAGTCTATACATCATTTTGTACTTTCCCTCTTTCTCTATTTTGTCACATTTCTGTTTCATTCATGTTTCTTTTGCTTCTTCAGTTTCTCTTCTTAATTCATTATTCTGTTTTCTGTACCTCTTTTTACCTTCTTCAGTTTCTACATTTTTCCACTTTCTCCACTCTTCCATCTTTTTCAACATATTTTCTGTTATACATTCTTTCCTGGTACTTTGGGATACTCTAATTCCTTCTTTGACAGAGCCCATGAGTCCTTCTCTCATTTTTATCCATTTGTCATCAACACTTTCATCAACACTACTCTTTCCCATTTTTCCATAAAGCTGCTTTCCAAACCTGACGTCTTTCCTAATTCTTTGAGTGTTTCTACATTTAGTCTTTCTTTTGCTTTACCTCTCCAGACTTTTTTCAACTTTACTTGTATTTCTCCCACTACTAGGTTGTGGTCTGAATTTATATCTGCTCCTAGATAAGCTTTGACATTCTTCAAACAGTTCCTAAACCTATTTTGTATCAGAATGTAGTCCAACTGATATCTTTCCCTATTCAAATCTGATATCCATGTGTGACATCTCCTTTTGTGGTGTTCAAATAATCTGTTACCCACTGCTAATGAATTTTCTTTACAGAATCTAATTAGTCATTCACCTCTCTCATTTCTTATTCCTAATCCAAATTTACCTACTGCATCTTCATCTCTTCCTTCAACCACCACTGCATTCCAGTTCCCCAAGATGATAATGCAGGCATTTCTATTTTCTTTCTCGCTGAGTTCTTGTATTTTCTCATAATATTCTTCCACTTCCTCATCTCTATGCTGGCTGGTTGGCACATATACCTGTATTAACACCAAATCTTTTGAACTACCCTTCAGTCATATTATCATCAGTCCTCGATCAATATATTATACCTTCATTACTTTATTTTTCAGCTTTTGCCCTATCAATATTCCTACTCTGTTTTCACCACTCTTTGGTTCCCCTGAGTAAAAGAGCTTATAATCTCCACTTTCTATCTCCCCATTCTCTCCCCATCTCATTTCACACAAAACCAAGGGCATCTAATCTGTTCCTTTTCATCTCCAGTTTTGCATTCTCTAGCTTTGCTATAGTGTCTTCACATTCCGTGTTCCAATTCTTATCTTTCCTTCCTTCCTTTATTTCTTCCTTTCAAATATGTCTACTCTCAATGTGTTCCCCTCCCAGATACCCGAATGAGGGGAAGTTTTAACTCCGGAATCTTTCACATAGAGAGACATACCATGTACAGCTTGGGAATGTAATGAGGTAGTTTCCCGTTACTTTCCACATTGTCAGAAGGTTGCCCAGCCTAAAATCAGCTGCTCACTATGAGTCAGAAACTGTCTGTAGCCGCCCCTCTGGAGTACAGTCACTGCTTGTACTCTTTTGTACCCAAAGAGAAAAAAATGTGCCTCTTCCGCTAGCTTCACTGTTCCAAGAGACTTTTTTTCTGCTGTTGAGGTCTTATACATATAACAGGAAATGACAGGAAAATGACATAGTGGGGACAGATTTGGGATAGGAAAGGGGGAGCGATAGGCCATTGTGTGACACACTTTGTTTGCTCCTCCCCTTCGGCCTATCCGGCTTGGGTGACTCTTCTTATAGCTAAGATACTGCCGGCATAGCCCTCCAGATCCAGAGCATGCAAACCTCCTCACCCGTACGGACAGTGCTATGTTAAGGTGGTGTCCCCTGAGCAAGAACCCAGAGGTATGGCCCCAATTTAATTCTTGTACCAGTGCAACAAAGACAAATATAGATATTAGTGTCAGTGATATTGAGAAACAGCTGAAATCACTAAAATTGAATAAACCTCCAGGGCCCAATTGAATACCTATTAGATTCTATACCAAATTTGTAGCTACATAGACTGATGACCATAGATGTTAAGTCCCATAGTGCTCAGAGCCATTTTGTAGCTACATAACCCCCTTTTTAACCATAATCCACCATAGATCCTTTGAACAAAAAAGAGTACTCAGTAGTTGGAACAGTGCACAGGTCATACCTGTAGCTACATAACCCCCTTTTTAACCATAGTCAACCATAGATCCTTTGAACAAAAAGGAGTACTCAGTAGTTGGAACAGTGCACAGGTCATACCTATCCACAAAATTACCATCCAATATCCTTGACATCCATTTGTTGTAGACTCTTGGAATATATTCTAAGCTGAAACATAATGAGAAGGTCTCTTAAACAAAATTATCTCCACCTAGCCAACCAGCATGGATTCTGAGAACACTGATCATATAAAATTGTACTTGCTCTTTTCTCTTATGACAGCTAGGAGGCTGTGGATCAAGGCAGTCAGGCAGATAAACAGTATTTATTGATTTCTGAAAAGCATTTGACTTAGTACTACTTCTACACTTATCATCAAAAGTATGAACTTACAATGTATCGAACAAAATTTTTGAGTAGGTTGGGTGGCAGGAAGGATACACACAGCATGTTATCCCGGATGTAGAGTCAGTGACATATGCAAAAGTAACTCTGGGTGTGCCACAGGGATGTGTGTTAAGACTCTTGCTGTCCATGTTGTATTTCAATAACATTGCAGACAATATTCATAGTAATCTGACTTCTCGCATTAGAGGTTTCAAAGTGGTGCAAAGGATGGCAACTTGCTTTAAATGTTCAAAAATATAAAAATTGTGCACTTCCCAAAAAAAAAGAGTAATCCAATGGCTACAGTATCAATGACGCAAAGCCGGAATCAGTGAACTCATACAAATACCTGGACGTAACACCATGTAGGGATATGTAATAGAATGATTACATAGGCTCAGCTGCAGATAAAGCAGTTTGTTGACTTTGGTATATTGACAGATTACTAGGGAAATGCAATGAGTCTGCAAAGGAAATTGCTTAGAAATCATTTGTGCAGCCCATTTTAGAATATTGCCCAAGTGTGAAAGACCCATACCAAATAGAACTAACAGGGAAAATGGAAAGCATACAGTGAAGGGTAACACAAATGGTCACAGTTTTGTTTGTGCTAATGAAACATCAAATGCTGCATTAAAGTGAAACATTTCTTTCAAACATCACAAAAGTATGACAGTCATCAAAGATCAATAATGCATAGGGCTAGACATAACAAAACTGCATAAACACTTGAGTATATTGTAATTAGCTTTATTTTCACAATATGTGGAGTTCATACACGTACATCTCTCAAGTATCTCTCTAAGAAACTGGGAACATTAACCACAGTCTCAACTACATTTATTCACAAACAAATTTTAGCATGAATAGTCCAACAGAATTTGAGAGTAGCTGAGATATTCACAAAAAAAAGCAAAAAAATCATTGGCAATCTATCCATTGTTGAAGTAAATGTCTAATTGATAGCAGAATGTTTTCAAATGTAGATAAATATGTTACCAGTGTTCCTTCACACCGGTTCCCGTCAGATCACTGAAGTTATGCGCTGTCGGGCTGGGCTAGCACTTGATCACTTGAATGGGTGACCACCTGGTCTGCCGAGCACTGTTGGCGAGTGGGGTGCACTCAGCCCTTGTGATGCAAACTGAGGAGCTACTTGATTTAGAAGTAGCGGCTGTGGTCTCGTAAACTGGCATATGGCCAGGAGAGCAGTTTGCTGACCACATGGCCCTCCATATCTGTCTGTGGGCTGAGGATGACACGGCGGCCAGTCAGTACCATTTGGCCTTCCAAGGCCTGTTCGAACGGAGTTTAGTTTTTAGTATTCCTTCTCTATTTCTCCTGTACCATAGGTGAATGTTTGAATCTTCAGCATATGTAAAAATGTTATATATTCACACAGAATACATGTAAGTTATAATAAACAGAAGGTTTTACCAAACAGGTTGTCATTATAATAAATACTCATGAAGTTTCACTTTTGCAGAGAAGCTTACAAGGCTACATTTTTTTCCTCTTGTAAGCTTCAGTACAGAGGTACAAGTGTGTATTTTTGATAATGACAACCTATTTGGGGAAACCTTCTGCATATGTTAAACATTCGATAAATAAAATAGACAATACAGCAGCATTTGTTAGAATACAATTATATTTTTAAAGAAAAAAAGGCTATAACTGACCAACATGAAGCCATATAAATATGTTTTCATCTTTTTTACTTGTTTCATTTAACTGAAATACGTGTTCTATGTTTTTTAGATGACACAGTCCACATCATAATGTTTATTGTGAATGTAATGTGTGGAGCACAACTAACATCACATTTTTCATATCACAGTGCTTTAATATCCAGTTTTTACAATGCTGAGTTAATTATGTATCTTTGATATAAATATTATATGATATAGTGAAACACAGGCAGTTTGTTGTTCATTGTACATGAGAATCTAGCTTCATTTAGCATTAGAAAGTCTACAAGTACCCCCCACATCAAACATTGCTCTAGTTAGGTGTGTTTAATAAGCCAGTTACATCTAACTGAAGGGTTATAGATTAGAGCCCTGTTGTGTGCAAAAGTAAGATTCTAACCTCTTATGTCTGTGGTCTGGGTGCTCTTTTCTTATAGCATCACACTGCCTATGTAACAACAGAGGCTCTCTTTTCAGTTACTGCTTTGTGTTCTTTGTGTGGTACTAAGATACCTCACAGGGAAAGCTGAAATCATGTGTTACAACAAAAACTGATTTTTGTCATTCCTAAAACAATAACTGTATCTGCTTGTATGCCATTTTCAGTTGAGAAAGAAACAAGAAAAGTTAAGCAAGACACAGAACTACTTTCAATGAAAATAAAAGAGCTTAAAAATTGTCAAAATGATCTCGTAAATGAAATAAGCCAGAAGAAATGTGAACTGGAAATGTTACAACAGAAAGAGTCACTATTGAAGGAAATGTGTTCTAAGAAAGAAACAAATTTCCAAAAGGAAGAAAGTAGTTTGGTAAGTTCTTCTGCAACCACTAACTTTTTTTTGTGCATTTTAGATAACTGATTCAATTTATAAATCCACAAACATGTTCTCTCAAGAGATAATTCTGTTGTAGGATGAAATGCAGAGAGCAGTATGGGAACATCGAGAGAAATTTTGTGAGAAGGTGAAGGAATTCTTCAAAAGGAGCTGGCTCTCTGCCTTATCTAACATACATTCTGCGAGTCAGTCATTAATTGTTAAAACATATTTACAATCACTAACTGTTAACGCTACAGAAGGTGAGATTTCTGAAGACTGGATTATATTTAGAACCAAATGTATACCTGAAAATCATTAACAAGATTTATTTGCAGAGAAATTTTGTGTCATTTGTCATGCTACTGAACACAGAGGGTCATCAGTGATGACAGGAGAAGAAATTTGCACTACAGCCCTTACTCTGAAATCAGGTATTGATGCATAGTAGTGTTAAATCCCAATCTGAACCATAGACAAAGAGGCAACATCTGTGTTGAAATCATTTTTCTATCCTGTATTATTATTGTGTAAGCCAGAGCAGAAATGAAATGAATTAGTATTACTAGCAAAAAATATGTGTTGGATGCAAACCAACCTAACCTCTTTTACTGTGGCATCAAACATTTTCATGTATTGCATAATGTTCATTGTATGACAGTTTAACTCCAAGAAACTGGTCAAAAAATCCAAACAAATCATGCAAACATAATCTTTTATAAATACTTTTAATTATCATTCACAGATAAAGTTATCTATCATGAATAATTTTCATTTCCTCTTGTAATCAATTTTCATCATAAGAAGTTTTGGTGTTTAAAACCATCATTTCACTTATATAGCACAATTGTTGCTAAATAATCCTCTTTACAATCTGTTCTGTCAAAAAAAATTATTTAAAAATCTGTTTGTTCTTTTCCCTCATCAAACAAAACATTTTTATTTGAATACCTTAAGCAGATCCTGATGGTCATAATGATCATACTACCAAAGAATAGTCAGGAATGGCAATCAGCAAGAGAAATATTTGTACGGTTTTCATGTTGGATGTTGTAATACAACAAATGTGAGGAATGATGCTTTTCACTTCTGCAGATACAGTGATGTTTATCTGGAAAAACTGAGCTGATTTGACAATAGTTCAGATGAGCAATTGGATTCATGTTTCCTGATGGAAAGTCGTCAAGTGAAACAGAAGTGACATTTGGGTTCCCCAAAAAATATTATAGGCCCTCTGTTGTTACTAATCTATATAAATGATTTAGGAGGTAATTTGAGCAGTCCTCTTAGATTGAATGCAGATGATGCTGTCGTTTACCATCTAGTAAAGTCACCAGAATATCAAAACAACTTGCAAAATGATAGTATTATAAAAAGGAAAGATTGCTGCTCACAGTGTAGAGGAGGTGTTGAGTTGCAGACAGACACAATAAAAAGACTGCCACACATGTTGAGATTTTGGCCAAAATGCCTTATTCTAAAACAGACTACACACACACACACTCATTCAAGCATAACTCACACACCCATGATCACTATATCTGGCCTCCAGTGGCATGAGAGTGGTCGTCTGTGTGTGTGTGTAAGAGAGAGAGAGAAAGAAAGTTGTGCTTGTGTGAATGTGTGTGTGTTGTCTACTTTAGGAAAAAACCTTTTGTTAAAAGCTCTTGTATGGCAGTCTCTTTGTTGTATCTGTCTGCAACTTAATATCTCCTCTGTATGGTGACTAGTAATCTTTTCTTTTCATAATACTGTCACTATTCCATCCTGATTTTCCATTGTTCGATTGCAAAATTATTTAGATGAGATCTCTGTTTAGTGCAAAAGGTGGCAATTGACTCTAAATAATCAAAAATGTGATATCATCCACATGACTACTAAAAGGAGTACATCAAATTTTGGTTACACAATAAATAACACACATCTAAAGGCTGTCAATTTAACTAAATACCTAGGGATTGGAATTGCAAACAACCTAAACTGCAATCATCACATAGATAATGTTGTGGGGAAAGCAAATCAAAATGAATTTGAAATGAGCGTATGGCATCTTTGGCCAGGAGGCCCCATCAGGGTAAGTTCAGCTGCCAGGTGCAAGTCTTATTTCAGTCGACGCCACACTGGGTGACTTGAGGATGAAATGATGATGAGGACAACACAACATCCAGTCCCCAAGCAGAGAAAATCTCCAACCCGGCCAGGAATCGAACCTGGGCCCGCTCAGATGGGAGGCGAGCACGTTACCATCCAGCTAAGCAGGCAGACAGCAAATCAAAGACTGTATTTTATTGGCAGAAAGCTTAGAAGATGCAGCACGTCCTCTAAGGAGACTGTCTGCACTACATTTGTCCTTCCACTTTTGGAGTATTGCTGCACAGTGTTGGACTCTTTCCAGATAGGATGACATAGGACACCACAAAAGTTCAAAGAAGGGCAGCTCATTTCGTATTATCACAAAACAGTGGAGAGAGTGTCATGGATATGACATGCGTGTTGGGGTGGCAGTCATTAAAACAATGACATATTTCACTGCAGCAAGATCATTTCACAAAATTTCAATCACTAACTGTCTCCTCCTAATGTGAAAATATTTTGTTGTTGGCTACCTACATAGTGAAAAATGATACAATAGCTAAGAGAAATCAGAGCTTGAATGAAAAGATTCAAGTGTTCATTTTTCCTGTGTCCTGTTTGAGACTGTAACAGTAAAGAAATAGTCTGAAGATGCATTTCATTGCAGTACCAGGCATTTAATTGGGAATTACAGAATAATCATGTAGGTATAGAAGAGTAGCACTTTTGTGCACTGCACATTGCAGTAGAATTTAAATCTTCTGTAAAATGAAAAATGAAATGAAGTCCCATGCTTCTTTACAGAGCGTAGGGGAACGATGCAGGAGACCCGCACCGCCTTACTAGGCAAGGTCCTAATGGAGGTGGTTTGCCGTTGCCTTCCTCCGACCGTAATGGGGATGAATGATGATGATGAAGACAACACAACAACACCCAGTCATCTTGAGGCAGGAAAAATCCCTGACCCCGCCGGGAATCGAACCCAGGACCCTGTGCTCGGGAAGCGAGAACGCTACCGCGAGACCACGAGGGGCGGACAAAAAAATCTTCTGTATCCGTGAAAATATCTAGGAGATACTGCAAATCTGATAGCTTCAATCTATCTTCAGTAGCTTCAATGCTTTGGTGACTGTGGAATAAAGATTCTGACAATCTTAGAAGTTCAGTACATAAGGTGCAAGCTAAGTCTAGAAAAGAAAGCATTAAGAAGACCAACATAGTCTTATTGTGTTATAGTAGCAATGGGAAAGGACTGTTAGAGTTGGTACAGATCTCTTAGAGAAGTGGTGGTCACGTAACTAGCGTTCTTAAGCCAATTTCTGGGCTTAGTGATGTCACCTGTGGATCTAAGCTTGTTTGGGAAGGATCCTGGAAAAGAAGATCATGCAGTAGTTGCAGGGGATGGTCGGAAACTCTTAGTCTTGTGGTTAGTATTGCTGCCTCTTGCTCTCAGGGCTCAGGGTTGGGGATTTTCTCCACTCGGGACTGTGTGTATGTGTTGCCCTCGTCTTCATTTCATCATCATTGACACGCAAGTAGCTGAAGTCCATCAACTAAAAAGAGTTGCACCAGAGTGCCGAATTCCCCAGAAGGAGGATCCTGGCCACAGATGCCATATGCACTTTTTTTTTTTTTTTTTTTTTATAGATTTCCAATGATTTTTTATTTTTAAGCATGGGATGCAGGTAACAATTTGGATTGTAACCATAATTAGAAAATTAAGGACGACATCAGTCACACTGATGAGAATTCACCTCACACTAGTGTGACAATCTTCCCACTTTTGAATGGCGTGATGTGCCCTGGATGGAGTATTTCGTGGAACCTGTTAATACAGCACTTGAAAAATTTCTCAAGGGAGTGGTATGTTTACACACGAATGTGATTCATGCATCACCCTGTAGTTTATTTGATTGTCAGTCTTTGGCGGTCTCATGTCATTTTGATGTTTTGTATTACATCCCTGTTATCAAGTTGATGGACTGACATTCATTAAATAATGTACATACACCTCAGAATGTAGTTTTCAGTCTCAATCACGTTTATTGTAACACACTTTTGCTTTTATGATGATCAGCTTTGTAACAGTAATGAGTTTTAAAAATTATGCTAGTTAAGTAAGCTACACTCATTAACAAACGATATTACATTTCATAGATGACACATTAGATCACAGTTACTCAGATAAGGTGCATGTAAATACTTCTTCCACACACTAGTTCAAAGTTGCCTAACATTCACACAACATCCAATATTATCAGGCCAATTATAAGTTCCCATGAGTGGCTTACATAGTGCTCACAAATTTCAGTATCAGACTCTGACTAGCTCCCAAATCAATCATACATTTTGATTGGTAGCAATCATGAGATGTTAACACTTTAACCAATAGACACTGATTAACTGAAGCATTGTTCTCCACAACTATTTATGAAAGTGTATTATTACATTCTGATTTATATTAGGAAAGAGAGCAAAACTAGTGGACATGAAATTATAATGAGCAGAGAAGTAAACCTGTTTAACTCTGGGTTGGATAACATGGAAACTGGTGAATTTATCAAAACTATGTTGTGAATATTATGTATAGCCATACAGAAATTCACATATCCTGCCAAAAAATAATAAAATCTGAAATTTTCTAGAGCACAGAAATAGCAAAACTAATAAGTTTTCAACTCTGAATGGGCGTTTTTGAAAGCAGAAAAATCAGGGCTACAAAACTATGGGACTAAATTTTGGAAGTACCGGTAGGTAACCACCAGTTAAAAATTGAACATTCAAAATATGAAAATTGTAATTACAAATAACTTTTAAAATAGCAAGTTTTAGAAAAAGATAAGATGTTTACTAATAAGGGGAACATATGGGCTTCGACCTGAGGTACAGCACCTATTAGCTCACTACAAATTTTATCTTCACATGTTTGGGAAACATCTTACTTCACAAAAATCTCTGTACGTAAATTATTTCCATGTAATTTAACTACAGTATTATTGTTTGTGATTGAGAAACTGTATCTTAAACAATTAATTCTGATGAAATAAGGCCTCAGTACGAAATTAACTAGTATAGATGATTTCCTCATGTACCTTCTTTTATGTAAAACGTGGTCAATTAAAGAAAAACAATTGTATTACTGAGAGGAATGGTACAACATGGTACAACAACAAGTGTATGGTTTGACCTTGTGCTGTTACACCACAGTGCCACCCTCCCTCCATATGGATTAGACATAGAGCTATTACCAATAAGTAGCTGGATAATCCAGTGCAAAAAAAAAAAAAAAAAAAAAAAAAAAAAAAAAAAAAAAAAAAAATCACAGTGCCATATTAAGAATTTTTTTAAATCACTAAAATGTTTAAGTGATTTAGCACATTTCCTTTCATTCTTGTTATATCCTTGATGTAAACATCTAACATAGTTTTCCACGATCCCTATCTTTTATAAGGACTGAGCAAAATTTCACTTTTTAAACATGTTGCAGTCACTGCATTATTGATCCCTTTTTCCAGAAGACCTTTACTTATCTCAAGCCCCAATATCGAACAGTCCTTGGGGAGAGCCCTTTCTAGGCCTTTATGTTGCTGTCAACATGTTACTCAGTGTCCATACTGGTGAGTACGTGGAGAAACAAGCAAATAAACTTACATTAGCAATCAACATTCCAAATCTACAATATACATGCAAAATAATTTAAAGTTCCTGTCACAAGCAGGTAGTATTTATTATATTTTGCAGTTTTATATCACAAGTTCTCAATTAAGCATTTGGGATCTGTACTAGAGACGCAAATGGTCTCATACTTAAAGCAAATTACTGTATTTCCAAATGCCATTATTACTGTCTGTCGTTAATTTCTTCCGTGTTTTCACACATTTCGTTGTTTATTCATATTAATTGCTTAGATTCTTTTTTCATAACAAACAACCACCTGAAATCATTAGTACAAAAGCATCAATGACATTTTCACATCATACAGGAGGTAAGCACAACAGTATTCTGAAAACAAAATTTACAGCAGAGTATACCAAATAAAATGTTAAACATTTCATGATTTCATTCAGCACTTGTAACTATCTTCGCTGGATTCTTTAGATATTATTGGTGGATTTTATAACAAGATATTTATTTCCAACATTTAATTAGCATACAGAACAACACGAGAGAATGATATCTCTAATACACATAGCAACTAAGGAAAAACAAAGAATGAACAACATTAGGGGTCATGTAACACTGATAAAATGCAATACAAACCTCTGACTTGGAACACTTTGCATCGCGATACTTGTCACTATGTGCCATGTCACTGCAGCATTCCCCTCCCCAGTATCAATGATACTGCCAGTTGAATCTCACGTGGCACTTCAACCACCTAACAACTTGCTTGGTTTCATCCATTGAGGTGTCACCACTGTTGTTGCTCGACATTAGTTGTGATGCACCTGTCATAGGATGCAGAGCTGGGAGCAAAGTTGGTGTATCTGTGAGTTGGTGTAGGAGGTGCAATAAAAGGGATTTAACCTGTTGACTGAAATTAGAGTAGGAATTCCTCCAGTGCCTAACTTAAAGTGCTGCTCACCTCTGCTGAGCATGTTGTAAGGTCCATAATAAGATGGTTGTAAATGTTTATGCATGGCATCATTTTGAGAAAACAACCTGCTTGTATTTTGATGACTCGCTGAAAACAAATTGATGGCAAGACTGCTGTGTCTTCATTATCACTGGTTGCATCTGCTTTATGAGCAGCTTAGTAACAAAGTCCAATGCTTCGATAACATCAGTTAGAGTGCTGTCAAAGTATTTACCTGGTTGGTGAACTGGTTGTCCGTGTACCAGTTTGGCTACCATGGCTCCTAAATCCTTCTTTATAAACACGAAGATGCCCAATAGAGTGATGAGTAGATTTTCTGTCCAGTGCTGCAAACGGTGACAAAATAATGGTGCCCTCACATCTCAATGAAATTGTTCCATCAGTCCATTTGCTGCTGGGCGGTACACTTTGGTTCTAATCCTCTTTGTGCCCAACAGCGTTGTGAGAGCCTTGAACAAGTATGAGACAAATTTTCAGCCCTGATCTGTGGTGATATATAAAGGAACCCCAAAGTGGGTGGTGCACCCACAAACAAAGCTGGTAGCAACTGCCTCGTCTGTGATATCTGCCATCAGGAAAATCTGCAGCCAGTGTGTAAACTAATCAAATGTGGTAAGACAGTAGGTGAATCCTTCAGATGGAGGCAAAAATCCCTTTATATCCAGATGCATGTGTTCAAAATGTTGACTGGGCAATAGGAATGTACCAAGTGGTGCATGAACATGTCGAGTAATTTTACTGCGCTGACAGGTGGTGCATTGATGCAAATAAATCTTGCAATCTACACTTAAACTCAGCCGCACAAAAGCTCATTCAACGAAACTGATAGTGCCGTGCACCCACAGGTGTGACAGTTGATGTCATGAATTGGCTTGTTGTTGGAAACATGTTGTCTCAAAAAAGTATCCACTTAATGTTAACATGCCACAATATATCCATGCATTTTCTGCCAGGAGCTGGGCATGCCTTAATTATAAAATGGAAAGTTATACTAAAATATCTTGTAACTCTGGATCAAGCTGCACTGCTGCAAGAGCTTCATAATCCATGGCACTCTTGATCTCTTGGATGTGAGATAAAGTGATGGCTTCTCCCTGTTGATGTTTATGATTTTGCTCATGAATTGCCCATTATAATCTAGCTGATGGAGCTGGTACTGCAAAGCTTTACGATCCTTTGTCAAAATGTCTACATGAGAGGCCTATGGTCAGTAATCATGGTAAATTGTTGCCCCTCCAGCATGTTTCAAAACTTTTTAATGTCACATATGCAGCATATACTCTGAGGTGACAAAAGGCATAGTTTAGTGATATGCGCACGTACAGATGGTGTTAGTATATCACGTACACAAGGTATAAGGGAACAGTGCATTGATGGAGCTGACATTTGCTGTCAAGTGATTCTTGTGATAATGTTATAGCCACAAACGGGAATTAACAGACTTCGAATGCTGAACGGTAATTGGAGCTAGACACATGGGGTGTTCTGTTTTGGAAGTTGTTAGGGAATTCAATATTCTGAGACCCATAGTGTCAAGTGCGTGCCAAGAGTACCAGATTTAAGGCATTACATCTCACCACAAACAATGCAGTGTTGGACAGTCTTCACTTAAAAACCAAGAGGAGCAGCATATGTGTAGAGTTGTCAGTGCCAACAGACAAGCAGTACTGGATGAAATAAGTGCAGAAAGCAATGTGGGGTATATGATGAATGTACCTGTTAGAACAGTGCAGGGTATATACAACCTGGGACAACCGGGAGATCTGGGAAAAACCCGGGAATTTTTTCATCCGGGAGAAAACCGGGAAAACCCGCAAATTTTTTAGAACTCCGGGAATTTTTCATTGTTTTAGTTTTCAGTTAAATTTTTGTAACTTTGACTGGTAAAATCCAATAATCTAACAAAGAATATTACTGTATCTCACTACTGCAGAATAATACTGCAGCAATAAAAAACAAACAAGAGAAAAAAACGAAAATAAAACTTAAGTTGCAAAGGAAATGCACCAATACAACAACAAAACATAGTGCTCATACAAGCATCTGCCGACAGCAAAATGTGTCAAAGGCTTTAGGAAGCTATGCAATATAATATAATAACAAATTGCCTACGATGAGCGTGACATCACAATTGTTTACATTAGATTCGTTTGAGCGGTTACGAGTGAGCTTATGCGCATGTGCAGTTGAGTCACGTATGGGTAGTACCTTCTACCGCTTCTGGCTACAGAAGTGTGGCAGTTAGCTGTATAAGGAATAGCAGCAAGCAGCCAGATGCTATCCAGAAAAATTTTACTGGTGCGCCTAAGCTGCCAGATTCGCTTGGTTTTTGTACATTTTTGAACAAATTCTAAGTTGATTTCTGAATGAATTGATTTTTGAACGTGTGCATAGTGCACGTGATGTCTCTGCCAGGGGAATCCCCCTCTCATCTAGAAATAAACTTTCCTGCAGACAAAAGGGGACAGGTCTATACGAGCTGAGTGGAATAAAGTTGAACGGGTGAATGCCAATCACTTTTTATGTGGTTGACTTGGTTTGTAAATTATCAGCATTGTTATAATTACTAACGAATTCCATAGATTCAGTCTACCAGAGTGGAAATAAACGACTAACAGGAATAACAGTCAACAAAGGTTACGTATTGTCTTCTCCGTGTATCCAAGAAACTAAAATTTTTGGCCAGACCACTACACTACTAAGGGCCAGTTATACAGTTCCCAGCTAGCAGCTGCTGAAGTTCTATTCTGGGAGTAGTGCAGAAAACATGTTGTACGAACACGTAATAATGCCTAACCGGAGAATAAATGCGGGATAACTAAAGCGGTGATTGTGGCAGGGTTAGTGAAGTTATCCAGAGAATAAGTTTTGACACTGCCAGGAATAGTTACAGAATTAGTGATGACAAGATTGTTTGTTAGAACGAGGAAGGAGAAGAAACGGACTCACACAAATTATGGAAGAATATGACGATTCCAAATTTATATAAAAATTTCGTACTCCTACTTTTCAGTCTCATGCTTCAGAAGCTAGAGAATATGAATGAAATGTGGAACTATTTCTTGACATAAAACTTCTTGCTTATAGTAGGCCTAATAGGCATTTGATATTGGTACTTCATGAATTATATTCCGCCGTGTTATAAAAATGACCATTTTTGTCAAAACAGTCTCGTTTATTTGGTGTGTGTAACAATTGCTGCAATATTAGGCAGGCCTCTTTCGTTTTATCTAGCAGACAGTGACAAAATACACATAACCAGATTGAGGAACCATACCAGTCTTGGGTACAATTTTTATTAACAGCTTTTCTCGTATTAGACAACATTATTTCATTTTTTCATGTAGCAAAACATTGACGAACTTCGATTAGGTAATAGAGTCTTTCCCAGAAAAGAAAGTACACCACATAAAGCGGTGGCAAGATCACATAGAAAAAAAAGCTAGAACTTAAGGATTGAAGAAATGTGTACTCTCTTGCTTGTCTCTTGTCTTTACTCGTTTTATGTATCCTATATTTAATTTTATGTCACACAGAACAGTAAGTTACTAGCTAATAGGCGGTAAAGACTGCAGATTTTCCGAAGAGCTCTTGTTCTGACGTTTACAAATAATCCCATCCAGTATTAATTGCGAGATTCCTTTTAAGAGGGGCAGGATGTCAAACAGGGCGACTGTGAGCAGGAGAGGCACCACAGGACATTTTAATTCCCACTGGCCTGAATATAATTTGATGGCACCCATTACAAAATATTACACATATGAATTCCACAGAGCGAAATACAGAGACATGTGATGGGAGAATGCTGTATGAAGAGGCGTGGTACTGCACTTTGGCACATTTAAGACCAAATAACATGTCTTATGTTCCCTCGAACATATATGTTTTATGTATCAGACTCTTCAGAAAGATGTGTGCTACAAAATGAAGGTATTTTTGAAAAGTCGATTTTTTCAATTTTTGGTGTCCTACCTCAAACGCTCGAGGGAGGGGTAGTGCCACTATCTAATATTGCCCCGGTTCGGAAATATCGTAGATCCAGACCTGATGCACAGAGCAGTCTGAGTTGTAGTGGGGAGGTGGTAGTCTCCACGTGACCCGTGTTTATGTTAAGTGATTTTGCTGTTTCCTCTTCATTTATTGCCCTCACAACAAATGAAAACAAAACGGATTTCTGTGGCCGGGAGCTATCAAGTGAATTGAAATACATTCACATAAATACGGATGGCTGAAATATGTTATTAGTTTCAGATTTTATTTTGTTGCCACCCTTCTGACAGTCAAGTGTTAATCACCTCACAGAACAATGAAGTTATTGTTGTCGGTTTGTTAAAGAAATTTGACTTTTATTAATCTTTTCTGCTGAGGCAGTCAATTTATTTGAAACGAAGTGTTTAATTCCACCCTATTGGCTAGTTTCAACTGTTCGCTGCATTTCAAGTTCACATTTACATCTTCTAGCATGTATGGCATTATGCTATAGTAAAGAACCAAACATGAAATAATAGAGTACTGGTACTCCAAGAAAATGTACATCTGATTCAGGACATAAGAATGTGCACTTTAAGCCGAATTATGTGTTTTAGTATGGTTCACAAAATTCGCATGCTATTGGAGTATCGTTTAGTGTCTTGTTTTTTTTTTTTTTTTTTTCACGACATAATGTAAGATCTTTTAATGTTTTGCACGTACGAACATACAGGCTTTCTGCGTCATCGTAATGCGCAAGCACGGCGACACCTGTTATCTGGTGTTCTCTGGCAACTGCTGAAACGAATCTATTTCTAACAGGTCGCAGGAAAATATTCCGAATGGTTGATTGTAAAGCGTTACTTTCAAAGAAAATTTCCTTTTACGCAAGATGAACTCTGCTGCGCGCGAATGTCCAATGAATTTCTTAAATCACAGAGTGTTTGACTCTCATTCAAAAATCAAATCTTTGAGGACAACCGTTTAGAATATTTTCGAGCCCAGAAGATCAGACATTTATGTTGTTGTTAAAAATTTCAGTGGCACATTTGTGTGATGTATCTTAAAATGTAACACAAGCAAAAGAGATCAACATTATGTGTGAAAGCTTAGCTTCTCTTGCAGCTTGTTAATCTTAGAGACCAATATTATACGTGTAAGCTTTTCTTTTCTTGTAGCAACACTATGTATATTAATTTAAACTGTTACCTTTTCCTATATGTGTGTTCTTGCTACTTAACAGTTATGTTGCTATTGGCTGACTACATCATGTATCCTATGCTCAGAATATCCTCTGTCACTGGCTGGCGAGAATGCTTGACATGAGCTACGACTGGCTTACAAAAGCGCATCTCAGTCTCGATTTCAATCCTTCGGAAACTAACATGCGGTGTTTGGTGGAATTCGAATTTATACTTTCACGTAATACTAAAATATGCAGTGTACATGTTGCTGCAAATAAGACATCTTTCCAAAACGTGTTTTTTCCTCTGAGTTTTGTTTTCTAAAGTGCCAGGAAATTCTACGCCAGTGTATAAAACCACAACCACTGAAAATATTGATAAGTTTTACAGTTCCAAGGAAAAGTATACTGTTATTTACCACAGAAAAAGTGTATTTTCATCCGGGAAAAAGTGTATTTTTAACCGGGAAATCCAGGAAAAATCCAGGAATTTTTTTTCCTCGTCCATGTATACACCCTGACAGTGGAATAATTTGGTATCAGTGGGCTATTGCAGTAGACAACCAATGCAATTCCTCTGCTAACAGCATGGCATTGCCTGGACCACCTCTCCTGAAAATGTGACCATGTCACTTGGACCTTACATGACTAAAAAACCATGGCCTGGTCAGATGAATCCCAATTTCAGTTGGTAAGAGCTGATGGCAGGGTTCGAGCATGGCACAGACCCCATGAAGCCATGGAACCAGGTTACCAACAATGCACTGTGCAAGCTGGTGGTGGCTCCATAATGTTATGGGCTGTGTTTATGTGGTATGAACAGGATCCATTGACCCAAATGTTTGGCTACTTGGAGACCATTTACAGCCAATCATGGACTTGATGTTCCCAAACAATGATGGAATTTTTATCAATGTTTAATGGGATACCCTTTTCTAACATAACCTTTTTTTTATAGGAATAACCAATACCATTTATACCATCAATTCTTGTATAGGTGAAAGAATTTCATTTATTTCTGGATTCATTTATAAAATAATCATGTTGCTTGGTAAAGATTCTTATTTTCTCAAGAAAGTATGTAAATTCTGTTGCTTTGTAACCTTTTTGGAATATTGTGAGTACTGCAGAATGTAGTAGTAGTAGTGGGCATGCCTCTGATGGAAATGCATGTGTTTTTTTTTTAATTTTGTCTACAACAATGTAATTGATGGCTATATAAAAATGGAGATTATGAAGTCAGTGTGATATAGAAGAATGGGATGAAATAAAAGAAAATTATAGCAACAGATAGTACTTCATCAGTTATTTAGTCATCAGGAACCCACTACGTTAATTCAAAATTTCAGCCACAAGAATGCATGCCTAGACGCAAGAATTGGAGCCAACAACAAGAAGATAAAATGAAAATAAGTAAAACGTTTTTCTTTTGTATATCTTACACCTCTCAAAGCTTTTGAAACTCTGAAGACACTGAGAAAAATTTAATACTGATGTGTGGGAGGATAAGATAACAAATGTCAGTGCACCATGTCACTGGGCCAGTTGTCCACGATTGGTTAGAAAACATTCTGGACAGTTTTTGTGAATTATTCGGCCACCCAGATCACATGACATCAATCACAACAAAGATTTAAGGAATATAATTGAGAGGCCAGTTAGCGCACAATCTCCTGCAATGGCAACACATTCTCAATTATAGACAGAAGTAGAGGCAAAATACCTCAATACTTCTGTAGGAGACTTCCAGTGACTTGTTGAGTCCATGCCACATTGAGTTCTTACACTATACTGGGCAAAAGGAGGTCCAACACAATGTTAGGAGGTATCCCTTGACTTTTTTCATCTCATTGTAGGTCAAGATCATACATAGACCAGTTTTGTTGTGCCAGGGAAAGAGTTTTGCTTAAGAATACTAATGATATGTACCTTTGTTGCTCCAAAACACACTTTGCCACATTAATGAGCAAACTATGCATGCAAAGACTGTTGAAAAGCTGGTGTAAGTGTTCTGCCTCTGAATTGGACATTATTAACATGTCACCAATGTAAATGAAACAAAATTCAAAATTGTAAGTAATTTCATCCATAAATCTTTGAAAAGTTTGTGCGGCATTGTGCCAAGTCCAAATGGCATACACATGGCTGTTTTTGGGGTGTCACCTGGCATGATCAGTAATTGGTAGTATGCACGCACTAGATCAGTTGAAGAGAAGACACATTTACTGAGCACAGTATGTGCAAAGTCCTTGATGTGCGGCACAGGGTATTGCTCAGGTATGGTCCGACTGTTAAGTTGATGATAATCACTGCAGTGCATCGTCCATTACTTTCCTTTGGCACTACATGGAGCAGTGAAGCCAAGCTACTACTAGATGGTTGGTAGATATCCTGTGCCAACATGAAGACAAACTCATGTTTCACTGGTTTGAACTTTTCGGATTTCAAACCTCATGGTCACATGTGACTCATGGTGTTGTCAGTATGTAATGTACTGTATTATGTTGCATCGGTGCAAGTGTGGGTGACTGTCATATAATTTCTCAAAACTGCCTAAGGAGTGTAATATATAGTGAGTCTCCTGTTATCGTTTGCACTCTAGCACTGGAATTGTGATGAAATTGACACCGGCTGCTTAGGCTGGTTGTTGTGTCCAGAAGACAGCCGTGTTGAAGATCTAGGAGCAGTGTGAAAAATTACAAGACTGCTCCTAGTATCAGGTGCACCACATCGGCAACTATGAACTGCCATTCAAATCTAAGCCAGAGACCCAGGTTGAGGCCCAATGTTACATATCCATACGTCTGAATGGTGTAGCCATTGGCAGTAAACAGAAGGTAATCATCATGACTACAGTGACGCAGATGGATGGCTGGGTAAACCAAAACATCCACACCTGTGTCCACCAAGAATGGCTGCTTTGTATTGCTCATTAACGAAGAGCAAATGGCTGTTATCTGGAGAGTCAATTGCCATCATTTCTGACTTCCCATTGTGTTTCCCATTTCGCACAGTAGGATGCATTTCCTTTCCTCTGTGCCAAAGTGTCTGTGGTACCAGCATAATTTTGTAGCTGATGATGGTTGACTGCAACTCCTTGTTGAGTGATACCATTGTTGTCTGCTGGTACTTGTGTGAGAAACTGCAACTTGTGTAATAAGCTCCACCAGCTGTGCTTGAAGTGAAGCAAACATTTACATTGTGGTATTATCTGGTTGTGGTCCGACAGCCGGCACATTCACAGATAGATGCATTTCAGCAATGCAGTCAGCCATGTGTATGAGGGCACATCCAATACACCTGCACACACTTTGAGTATTTTTTATGCATCTGATGGAAGGTGCGACAACCAAATGTTTCTCAAAATGTCATTGCTGATTGCGCTGTTCACTATTATCTGCAGATGATAGTAGCAACTGTGACAGTGCACAATTACTGAGATCTTCCATCTGCAGCAACTTCTCTAATCCCTTAGTTTGAGAATATGACATGCACTCAATCAGTGCATTTTTAAGTGCTGTATACCATTCGCGTAGGTGGTCGTGTGGCTAGAATGTCCTGCACTTTGCTGGCCATATCGTCATTTAGTGCTGCAACAATGTAACTGTGTTTGGTGTCATTGGCACCTGCCCTAACTGGTTCTGCAGCTGCACACACCAAAGCACCAGATTGTGTTGCTAAACTGGATGTGAGTTCACTGCTTGAGGCTGACTACCACGCTCACTGGCACCTCATCTGCAGTTGTTGGTGCTGTCATCAATAAAGTCTATAATGGTATGTAAATCACCTAGGAGATACACAGCGTGGCTGAAGTGCATGACACAGCTTTTAATATGTTCACGTTCCAGCATGGCTGAGTCTTGATCACATCACATGGTGTGATTGTTTTTTGCTAAACACATTGTATCCGGCATAGTTATCAAACAATCTCATTGGGGTCACCCATAAATGATGGGTGTTATAACAAGATATTTATTTCCAATATTTAATGAACACAGCATGCAGAAAAATGTGAGTGAGTGATATCTCTGAATACACTTAGCAACCAGGTAAGAACAAAGAATAAAGAACATTAGTGGTTATGCTAACACCGAATATCATGCTCTGACTTGCAACACTTTGCGTCACAATTATTTTCACTGTGTGCACTGTCAGTACATTACTGTTACTTGTCAGCAATTACTACACTGTCTGTAACTGCAGTGCCATAATTATTACATAAATTAGCAAATTGTTTTCCCAGCTCACTTAATGGTTTTATCAGATTTAACAGTGTCTCTTGTAAATACTCATACCTTACTACTTCTCAATGTCTGTTATTCCATTTACTTCTTTATTTACAACTTGTTAATTGATGGATGTATTCACAATATTAAGTGTTACAAAGACAAGGTTTCTAAGAAAGTTCCTAACCATACATTACTAACTTCATTACTGCCTTATTAGAACATGTACTTCATATCACTTCAATGATACTTCATCATTTCGTATAACTCAATATATCGTTCCATTTATTTAGTTTTTTGACCTTCATTGGACCACTCTGGTCAACTTTATACACAGAATTTTTCAGTTTCCTGTCAGCCCAGTACTTCTTCAGTCTCTCAGATCTCATCCTTCTTTCTTCATCAGAAACCACCCTTCCTGTTGACTGTTTGTTGATTCTCGTTTGCAGTCTGGTTTGTTTGTGAGTTTCCTGATTTTGTCAGTTTTGTTTCTTTGGTCTTACAATATAATCTGTAGCTCATCCATATCTTCCTTGATTTCTGTAATCCATGTAATGTTGCACTTACTACCCCACAGTTTTTCTATTATTCTCCTGATAGTCCTGTTCTTTGGTGTTCTGATTAGATGTCCGAAAAATGAAATGTGTTTCTTCCTGATTGTACTCATTACTGATTCTATTTCTTTGTAGACTGTTTCATTTGTAGCTACTCTCCAGTGCCCATCTTTCTGGTACAATTTGTTGATGCCCATCCTGATGATTCTTCTCTCTGTTTTGAGTATTTTGTCTATTTGTGCAGTGTTAGTTGTTTTGAAGATGGTTTCACTTGTTATTGCTCCATTACTACATCATTATTCCACTATACTCTTCTTCATTACAATATCATTAAACATCAGATCACTGCTTTGCCTTATTCACAAAAATTACTCTAAAGGATGATGCCTCAAAGCAACAAACAACAATATTACTGACAAAACTTTACTTATTTCTTGCATAACAGACCAAACAATTGTTAATTCAAGCATTACTTCACTTTGAGTGATGTGTTGCTGTCTACTCCAGTCTTATAGCCTACACTGTGACAGACAATATTCTTGATATACACTGATAAACCAAAATGTTATAACTAATGCCCTCCATGACATTGGATGCCACCTGGTGCTTTGCAGGTACATGATGCAGTAACAAAAGTATGTGAGCATAGCAGACATGGAAGTGGATCACCCTGGTGAAGATATGAGCTGCAAACAGGGAAATCCATTGAGATAAGCAACTTTGACAATTAGCAGATTATTGTCACTCAGAACCTGTGAATGGCAAAGGTGGTCAAATGTTCATATGCCGCAGTCATGAGCATCTATGGGAACAGGTAGAAGGACAGTGAAACTACCATTAGGTGCTAAATGCTAGTACATCCACGTTTATTGCAGAATGTGGGGTTCAGAGGCTTGTTTACTCTGTAAAGTAAGATAGATTGTGATCTGTGGCACATCTGCGGAAAGAGCACAATGCTGGTCCATAGGTTGATGGTTGTTTCTACAAATACCATCATCAATGTGAACAGCAGCTCGAAACATGCAACACATCATGGACACAGGCTGGTGGGAGCAGCACTATTTCATGAGATACATTCTCCTGTGCTTTCATGGGACCTGTGGTAGTAATCGAAGGCATGCTGGCTACTGCAAACCACCTGCATCCCTTCATGTCTGATGCCTTCCACAACATCTTTCAGCAGTACAATTGCCCATGTCTTGGAGTCAGAACCATGCTACAGTGGTTTGATGAACATTGTAGTAAACTTATGTTGATGTCTCGGTGACTAAATTCTCCTATTTAATTCCTATGGAAACCATCTGGGTTGCTATCGGGCCCCTCATCACATACGCAAATCAACGGCCCGTTATTTATGTGAATTAAATGACCTGTGCATAGACATCTCTACAAACCTACAAAGAATGATCAGAACCCTTATATGCAGAATCAGTGATTTATGTTGTTCCCAAGATGGACAAACAAGCTATTAAGCATGTGGCTAGCACTTAGGTCGCTGTCCAGGTGCGCAAGTCATGTGTGTGTGTGTGTGTGTGTGTGTGTGTGTGTGTGTGTGTGTGTGTGTGTGTGTGTATGTGTGTCTATAGCTGACAAAGGCCTTAATGGCCAAAAGCTATAATTGTGTGAATATTTTTGTTGTGCCTATCGCAACCCAGCATCTCCGCTATATGGTGAGTAGCAACTTTTCTTCTCTAATATTGTTAATAAATTTTATTGTCTTTCTTTCTTGTTAAGATTGTACGTGATCAATACCCAGTTATTCTAGCCAGCTGTAAGTGGCACTATAAAAACGCTAAATTGATAGGCCAAAGTCTGGGCCAGTACAGAGTCTGCGCCAAGATACAGCATAGCTCAACATTCTTCGAATAACTAGTCAGGAGGCATGAAAAAGGCCATGTGACAGCCTTCCATGTCTGTCTGCAGAGAGATGCTTCAGAGTCTCCCTCTTTCATGTTTCAGCCCTCCTCCCGGGCAGCTGGCTTACACAACAGTATTGTTCCTTTCAAATATTTTCTAACTTTTGGTCACCCACCCTTGTTGCCTGTGTAACTGTTATGTGGAAAATCTATATCCTCCCTGGGTGGTCCCATTGTAGTCTGAACCTGCAATAAACAAGACATTTTCATTAACTGTAAAGCTTGTAATTGCCCCTGATATTCCACACCTTTCATTCAGCCCACATCCCATTCTCATCATCCTGTACAATAACAATGAAGTCTAGATCTAAGTACAGGAGGACACCACTGCACCAATGGATGCATTCTTCTGAACAACAGTGTGTCCATTGATACATCCTTTGGGATTATGAGAAGTCCAACGATGAACACCTGTAGAAATTGGAAATATTATGAATACTTTCAGAAAGGAAGTACCTCTTTATCAACCTTAAGCCCTATACTTATCAACATGTTCGAGTAAGGACAGAAATAACTGAGCAGTTAAAACTGTTAGAGAAAAAAATTATGGCAAAAAATTTGGAACTTCAGTGAATAGAATTTGGTCATATCAAAACTTAGATAATCTAGAATTACACATTAATATGGAAAAATTCGCAGACACTGACAGGACAGCAACTACTAAACATTTATGAGATCATGTACTAAATGAGACAGCAAACATTAAATAATTAAACATTGAAATTCTTGAGAACAATAGTTAAATGGGTACAAGAGGTATGGAGACATATGAATATGCAATGCTGTATCTGCCACACTGAATCTTTAGATCCAGCATTAGTTCATTCATCCCTGAACCTAACATAAGTTAAGAGGAGCCAGGACCTAACTACTACTGACAGAGACAAAGAGGGAAATGCAAAGGAGTGTTGGATGAGTATCAAGGTTAAAATGATGTAATGCAAATCAATGTGTTCCGTAATTTTCTAAAATGAAAAGGAGAAAGTGATACATTGCAAAATCAACATTAGGTGCATTGACAAAGTGCACTTTATTAGAAAGTTATATATGTATTTACTGTGTAAAATAATCAATTTCTCATTTGAAACACAAACAAATAATAATTTGTATTTTGTTGTTTTTCAGACATTGGAGACATACAGGAACTTGAAAAATCTGTGCAATACTTGGAAGAAGAACTAAAAGCAAGTGATGAGAAGCTTAAGAAATTCAGTACAATTCATCTCAGTGAAGAAAGAGAAAACCTCCTCAAAGAACCCAGTAATAGCTTACTGTTCAGGGAGTAAATACAATTTATTCCATTCATTGGCATTACTCATAAAATCTGTTATTATGTGTGAGATGTCTACATAATTTTCATTTACTGTTCATGCAACACAGATGATCTAGTACTTTATTTAAAACCACCATTAGCTATCCTGTTTAAAGTGATAGGTTAGCAATAACAACATAACTGGAAAGCTCATTGTTATTGATGGAAACACGTTCCTGGAAAATTTTATGCTTCTTCTCAAGACTGATACTAACTTTGTTGTAAAAAATTAATCACCAACAACATAAGGAAAGGACAGATTGCTACTCACCATAAAGATGACATGTTGAGTTACAGACAGACACAACAAAAAGGCTGTTACATATTTAACTTTCAGCCAAAGTCTTATTCAGAAAAGCACACACATTCATTCACACAAACAAGCACATCTCATGCACACATGACCATCATTTTGGGCAGCTTGAACCAGAATGCAGCATTCAAGTGAAAAGAAAAATGAAAGCAGCACTCTGGATGGTGGGAAGGAAGAGAGGGGTGGAGAGGGGAAGGATAGCAGGGTATGGGGAGGGGGAGAGAAGGGCACTATCTGGCAGAGGGTACAGAGATTAGATGGAGGCATGACAAGATTGCCATCTGGTGCAAAGTTGGGAGGCTGTTGAGCAAGGGGAGCAAATGGGGGGAGGGGGAGGGTTGTTGCAAAAAATGGAGAAGGAGAGAAAACAGAGGAAAGGAAAAGACTGGCAGTTGCATTGGTAGATGGCAGCACACAATGAGATTCAAGCACATGAATAGGGCAGAGGTGATTGGACAAAGGGCAGCAGAATCTGTTTGGAGAGGGAGAGGGGGGAGGGGGGGGGGGGAGAGGAGGCTACAGTAGGCTACTGTAAGTTGCGGCCAGCATGAATTCAGGTGTCAAGAATGTGTTTTAAGGTTAACTCCTGTCTGTGCAGTTCAAAAAAGCTGATGGCTGAGGGGAGGATCCAGATGACTTTAGTTGTGAAGCAGCCATTAAATCAAGTATGTTATGTTCAGCAGCATGTTGTGCCACAGAGTGGTCTACTTTACTTTTGGCCACAGTTCACTGATTATCTACTGTCCCCATCACTTTACCTCCTGGTTCCCTAATTGTCACTGTTGTTGCCACTTCCCTATACAGTTTCATCGTTCATACCCATTGTCTTGCCATTATTGACCACTACCTTCCCCAATGTCCTTCAGAATCTCAAACCTGCTACCACATTCCTCATACACCTTATTAATTTTATCCTAACTCACAAATACTTCTCCTTTGAAAGGAAAGTGTATAAACAAATCCACTACACAGCCATGGGTACCTGCATGACACCCTCCTATGCCAATCTGTTAACGGGCTATCAAGAAGAGTCCTTCCTAGCCCCCCCCCCCCCCCCCCCCCAAATGCCAGACTGCTGCCCTGGTTCAGGTTCATTGATGATATCTTCATGATCTATATTCAGGTCTAAGACACCCTGTCCTCATTTCTTCACAACCTCAACACCTTCTCTCCCATCCCCTTCACCTAGCCCATCTCAACCTAGTGTTCCACCTTTCTGGATATTGACCTCCTCTCTGATGGCTTCATCCACACTTTTGTCCACATTAAATCCACCAACTACCAAAAGTACCTGCATTTCCACACCAAAAAATTCCTTCCATGCAGCCATGCCATCCAAGACCGCGTATCTGCAGTGACACAAACTTCCTGTCTCAATATGGTGAAGGTTTCAACAAGGCCTTCACAGACAAGCATTACCCCTTGGACCTAGTCCGCAAATGGGTTTCCCATGCCATTTCCCCACACACCTCCAATCCTCCTGTCACCCCCAAGGATGAGTTACAAAGGAGTGCCCTTTCATCACCCAGTATCACTCCTGACTGGAGCAATTGAACGACATCCCTGTTTAGGGATTTTCTTACCTATCTTAATGCTCTGAATGAAGATTCTTCTCATCCCAGCCAAAGTTGTGTTCTGTTGCCCACTCAACCTCCACAACATCCTTGCCCATCCCTGTGCCACAACCAAAACCAACCTCTTGCTGCTGGGATCATATCAATGTGGATGACCAAGGTGCAAAACCTGCCCAATCCACTCACCCATAAGTCCCTACTCCAGTCCTGTCACAGGCTTATACTACCTCATCAGAGGCTGGGCCACCTGTGAAAGCAGCCATGTCATATACCAGCTCTGATGCAATCATTGCACAGTTTTTTTATATTGATAAGGCTGTCAACTAGCATTCCACTAGGATGAACAGCCACCTCCAAACCGTGGTCAGCAGCAAAGTAGACTACCCTGTAGCACAACATGCTGTTGAACATAACATGCTTGATTTGAATGGCTGCTTCACAACCCAGGTCATGTGGATCCTCTTCTCAACTACCAGCTTTTCTGAACTGCACAGATGTGAGTTATTCTTACAACACATTATCCATTTCTGAAATCATCCCAGCCTCAACCTATGGTAACTTACTCTCCCCACACCCTCCACTCAATAGTTTTCACCACCCTCTGTCGGATCACCTCATCCTTATTCATGTGGACCACCCCTATTGTGTGCTGTTCTCTGCCAACGTACCTGCTCATCTTTCCCCTTCCCTGCTCCTCTTCTTTTTCATTTCCAGTCCCCCCCCCCCCCTCCTATCTCCCCCTGCCCCCTCCTTCCTGGCCTCACAGCCTCCCGTTGCTGTGCCTATGGCAATATTATCATGTGTCCATCTAGTCCCCGCACACACTGTGAGAAAATGCTCATCTCTCTCTCCACCCATACCCTGCTATGCCTTCTCCTTCCCCACCCGCTCTAAATTGTTGCTTTCATTCCAAGTGACAGTTGTATTCCGGTCTGTGGTGTCCAAGATGGTCATGGGTGCATGATGTGTGCTTGCTTGTGTGAATGAATGTATATGTGTTCCTTTTTCTGAAAAAGGCTCTGGCCAACAGTTAAATGTGTAGCAGTCTTTTTGTTGTGACTTTCTGCAACTCATCATGTCATCTTTATGGTGAGCAGCAGTCCATCTTTTCCCTTATATTGTTGATATTCCAACCTGGAGTTTCCATTGTTCAGTTTTTCCTAATGGCCTTCCTTCTATCCCTCAACCTTGTGATGTTTTCCTTTGTTACTATTCTGTAGAGCCTTACTCTTCTCAGTGTCCATTCTTTCTCTCTTTTGCTGTGTTTATTCATTGCCTTCCAAACCACACATGCTATGACTTCCGAGCCACACTGCATTAATGATCCTGTCTCCACATAACATAAGGCTAAGTTACAGTGTGAATTGTTGATGCAGCATCTGTCCTTGCATATTTTTGCATTTTATTTTCTGCACCTACCCATGCCACACGAACTTGTGAATCTTGACCTAACAAACTCCCTTCCCCCTCTCTTCTATTATCCTGACACACAGATACTCCCATACCTCATCTGTTCATTTTCTCCCATGTTTTTGTACATAATTTTGCATATTTTCATGCATTTGTGCAAATTTTTACGTGTTTGTGTGTATTTATACACATTTTTGTGTATTTTTATGTATCTATGTGTATTTTTGCGTGTCTTTACATATTTTTACGCATCTTTTCTGTTATCTAATTTCTCTTAACAACCATCTAACATTGTTATTTGCCCATTTCCACATTATTCCTGTCACTCCCTCACCATCCCTCCATAATGGATGGCTGTTCCACCTTTCTGCGCCAGTTCAAAAAAGTATCCCTTTTCCTAGCTGTAACCCAGTCACTCGTCCTCTTCCTTCAATGTTTCCTGAAGCATGGAATTCCTCGCAACAGCCTAACCAAAAAATTTTGCAGTGCCTGTGTTATTCTGAATTAGGATGCAAAGTTCCTTTGAACATGCATGCATGTCCAGAGGAACAGGCACTGCAGTGACTACAGCCATTATGCATTTGCAATTGCGAATGTGGACAACCATCAGCTGTAGAATGGAATGATGACAATAAAAATTCGTGTTGGACTGGACTCAAACCCTGATTTCTCGCTTATCGCGAGCAGTTGCCTTACCATTTGGCTATCTGTGCATGACTCACAGCCAGATCCAAACTTCCATATGTTGTCAAACATTTGCATATGATCTGTACTCGTACATCATTATTTAAATTCCCATACAGGTGAGACATTTTACTTGAAAGTCATTTGTGTGGTGTCGACAGATAAAAGAAATGTTGCAGTGCCTATATTATTCCAAATTGTGATACAAATTTCCTTTGGACATGCATGCATTCCTCACTTCCCAAGTGTTGTGAGCTAGCTTCAGCACTTATTGGTGGCTGGTTAATGTGGTGTCCTCCTGCTTGGAGTACAGCACTACTTCGTTGAGCTGTTGGTTCGGCAGTGGATCCACTACTCCTTCCCTGAAGAGACGTAGTGCCATCAGAATTACTGCAAACATCATTGTTGTCTACAGTGGTAACACCAGTGACACCACCTGGTGGGGGAGAGGGGTCTGTTTCACTCTCCCTTCACTTTCCTTACGGAGGGCGCACATGGTTCAGTGTCACACAGTACACCAGAGGTCGAGCATCCATTAAGGCTCTAACTGATCCTATCCAAAAAATTCCAAAATAATTTATTCAAACTGATTTCAGCCTGATCTGGTCACACAAATTCAAAAATGTTTTCAATTATTGTATATTTCAACTTCAAATATGTGTCCACTACTATAATGCATCACTCCTCTAGCTCTGTAATGAATAGCAGCTCAGAATTCCATGCTTGTTAGGAGCGTGCACAGTAAACCTATTTCTTTTGTGCAGCAGACTGGGTTACTGCAGTATTGATACAATTTTCAAAAGCTGGCATTTGATTTCTTTCTACTTCTCACCAGCAGGTAGATACATGCCTGAGTGGAATGATCAGCCATTCAGCAGCTCCCTAATCATGCTACTTTGTTTTGCTTAGCTGCCAGTCATGGATTAAAGAGAAACAATTAACTCTTAATTTATGTGTTTGTTTCAAACACAAAGAATAAGAAGAAAATCATATTCATAGAAAATAAATGTAAATGCATCACATGGTGTTGTTGGAAGAAGATAGAAAATAGCCTGTGTATTTTCATTGTTCCTCAAATAAAAATTTAGTAGCCTTACATATTTCAAATGTTGGTAGTTCCTTATCATTAGATATGCATATCAACAGTGTTACAAGAGCTTGTGGTGGAACCCGGCACATGAATTTTGTATTAAAATGTAGTGGGTAATGGTAAAGATTAACTGACTAGTGAATTATGTTTCAGTATGCCCACTCACACGTCAGGTGTCATTGTCAGTTCATCATGTCACTGTGTTGTCAAAGGGAAAACTGTAAGCAGCCTAATATTTAAATCATTATCTGTAACACATGGTATTGTTGACTACATCCAACCAACTCCCATGAACATGTTAAATTCATCACAAGAGCCATTGAATTCTTTAACTGAGAACCCTGCATTATTCTCTCATCTTCCATTGGAAGATGAAGTCCTGGCGAAAGAATGAAAGTTGATGCCAAGCCTGTCCATTAAAAAATCTTATGGAAACTTGAAAGGCATTTCCAAACACAATGGTACAATTCAAAACTGTGGTTAAGTGCCATCTTGAGTAAGGGGTGCATGAAGAGTGTCTTCAAAATTTCCTATCAAAAGTGGAAAAGCATGAACATTCAATTTCACATATCACAGCAGCTGTTAAATACAATTATCTAGCTGCTGTAAAAATTGACCGTGCTCTTTCAGAAGCAAAGAACCTGGCAGCTTTGGAAAACATAATAAGAAGGTTGTTCAAAACAGAAGTATAATGGAGAGACTTATTTCATCCCTCTGTTTTTTCTTACTTCAAGAGTTAGCTTTTCAAGGCCAAAATGAATCTGGGGTGTCAGTAAATAAAGGAAAATATGTAGAACTTTTGGATTTCTTGACAGAAGAATAACCATACGTGAAAGATCATTTAGCATCCGATGGAGTATCTAAAGGCACTTCCTCTGACACATAGAATGAATTAATAGCTTATATTGCGGATGTTGTTAAAGAACAAATTTCAGCTGAAATTGGAAACAGTCCCTTAATATCACTACAAGCCAAAGAAACAACTGATAGCTAGAAATCAAATGTGTGGAAGTTTTTGTTATGCACGTAATGAATCAGAAGAAATACAAGAGAGATTCATTAGGTTTTATGGCATATGCAAAGACTGGCATGCACAAGACATAGCCACCATTTTGTTGCACATGCTAAGCAGTTGAAATATTGGTTAAAAAGAAATTAGTATCACAAACATACAATGCAAAGTAAAACTGTGGTTATGATACTTAAGCTCAAAATTAAAAATTTCATTAAGGCTGTTGAAAGATTAAGACGTGAGGAAATGATTCTGAAATTCATAGTGGATGCTAAGACACTTATAAATCCATCAGGAGTACCTGAAATTAGTTAAAAAAAAACAACAGTAACAAGTGTTGAAATACTAAGAATGTTAGCATTCGAGAAAAAGAGTTCAGTTTACAATAGACCAAACAATTTGTGACACCTGATGTTGAAAATATGCTTAAAATGTACCCTTTCTTTGACAATGAAAAACTAGGAGGAGAACTTATGTTTATGTACAGCAGTGAGGATTAACATCTACAGCCTCAGGATCCATTATAAACAGTGGATTTTAAGTGTATTCTTTAACTGTGAATGATTACTGTCATTGGTTCTTGCAATTCCAATGATCACTGCTTCTTTTGAAAGAAGCATGAGCACATTAAAACATGTTAAAATGTACCTTCGCAACATGATGACAAATGAAAGATAGTCACTCTTGGCAATTTTGGTACACAGAAGCGAGCTGTGAACTTGAGTGTGTCTGACACATTGCGCACATCTGGCACACAAGCTTCTGTCTCCTTCCTTCTCTTCTTATCTTTTGTCTTTTCCATAGGTAATGGCACTGACTCTAGAGGTAATATATCCAAAGTAACCTTAAATGATTTAATGCATTCTATGTGGACCTTGCCATTGGTGGGGAGGCATGCATGCCTCAGTGATACAGATAGCCATACAGTAGGTGCAACCACAATGGAGGGGACAGACAAACATGTGGTTCCTGAAGAGGGGCAGCAGCCTTTTCCCAGCCTTTTCAATAGTTGCAGGGGCATCAGCCTGGATTATTGACTGATCTGATCTTGTAACATTAACCGAAACGACCTTGCTGCACTGGTACTGCAAATGGCTGAAAGCAAGGGGAAACTATAGCCATAATTTTTCCCGAGGGCATGCAGCTTTACTGTATAGTTAAATGATGATGGTGACCTCTAGGGTAAAATATTCCGGAGGTAAAATAGTCCTCCATTCGGATCTCCGGGTGGGGACTACTCAGGAGGATGTCGTTATCAGGAAAAACAAAATTGGCGTTCTACGGATCGGATCGTGGAATGTCAGATCCCTTAATTGGGCAGGTAGGTTAGAAAATTTAAAAAGAAGGTAGGTTAAAATTAGATATAGTGGGAATTAGTGAAGTTTAGTGACAGGAGGAACGAGACTTCTGGTCAGATAAATACGGGGTTATAAATTCAAAATCAAATAGAGGTAATGCAGGAATAGGTTTAATAATGAATAAAAAAAATACGGGTGCAGATAACCTACTATGAACAGCATAGTGAAGGCATTATTGTAGCCAAGATGGACACAAAGCCTACACCTACCACAGTAGTACAAGTTTATATGCCAACTAGCTCCGCAGATGATGAAGAGATTGAAGAAATGTGTGATGCAATGAAAGAAATTATTCAGGTAGTTACGGGAGATGAAAATTTAGTAGTAATGGGGGACTGGAATTTGATAGTAAGGAAAGGAAGAGAAGGAAAAGTAGTAGGTGAATATGTACTGGGGGTAAGGAATGAAAGAGTAAGTCATCTGGTAGAATTTTGCACAGAGAATAACTTAATCATAGCTAACACTTGGTTTAAGAATCATGAAAGAAAGTTATCTATATGTGGAAGAGGCCTGGAGACACTGGAAGATTTCAGATAGATTACATAATGGTAAGACAGAGATTTAGGAACCAGGTTTTAAATTGTAAGACATTTCCAGGAGCAGCTATGGACGCTGACCACCATCTGTTGGTTATGAACTGTAGATTGAAACTGAAGAAACTGCAAAAAGGTGGGAAATTAAGGAGATGGGGCCTGGATAAACTGAAAGAACCAGAGGCTGTAGAGAGTTTCAGAGACAGCATTAGTGAACGATTGACAAATACAGGGGGAAAGAAATACAGTAGAAGAAGAATGGGTAGCTTTGAGAGATGAAACAGTGAAGACCGCAGAGGATCAAGTAGGTAAAAAGAGGAGGGCTTGTAGAAATTCTTGGGTAACAGAAGAGATGTTGAATTTAACCAATGAAAGGAGAAAATTTAAAAATGCAGTAAAAGAAGCAAGCAAAAAGGAATACAAATGTCTCAAAAATGAGATTGACAGGAAGTGCAAAATGACTGAGCAAGGATGGCTAGAGGACAAATGTAAGGAGGTAGAGGCATATATCACTAGGGGTAATATAGATACTGCCTACAGAAAACTTAAAGAGACCTTTGGAGAAAAAACAACCACCTGTATGAATATCAAAAGCTCAGATGGAAAACCAGTCCTAAGCAAAGTAGGGAAAGCAGAAAGATGTAAGGAGTATATAGAGGGTCTATACAAGGGCGATGTAGTTCAGGGCAATATTATGGAAATGGAAGAGGATGTAGATAAGGATGAGATGGGAGATATGGTACTGTGTGAAGAATCTGACAGAGCACTGAAAGACCTAAGTAAAAAAAAAAAGGCCCCAGGAATAGACAACATTCCATTAGAGCTACTGATAGCCTTGGGAGAGCCAGCCATGAATAAACTCTACCATCTGGTGAGCAAGATGTATGAGACAGGCAAAATACCCTCGGACTTCAAGAAGAATATAGTAATTCCAATCCCAAAGAAAGCAGGTGTTGACAGGTGTGAAAATTAACAAACTATCAGTTTAATAAGTCATGGCTGCAAAATACCTACATAAATTCCTTATAGATGAATGGAAAAACTGGTAGAAGCCGAACTTGGGGAAGATCAGTTTGGATTCTGTAGAAATGATGGAGCACATGAGGCAATACTGACCCTAAGACTTATCCTAAAAGATAGATTAAGGAAAGACAAACCTACATTTCTAGCATTTGTAGACTCGGAGAAAGCTTTTGACAATGTTGACTGGAATACTCTCTTTAAAATTCTGAATGTGGCAGGTGTCAAATACAGGGAGCGAAGGGCTATTTACAATTTTTACAGAAACCAGGTGGAAATTATAAGAGTCAAGGGGCATGAAAGGGATGCATTGATGGGGAAGGGAGTGAGACAAGGTTGTCGTCTGCTGCCGATGTTATTCAATCTGTATATTGAGCAAGCAGTAAAGGAAACAAAAGAAAAATTTAAAGTAGGAATTAAAATCTACGGAGAAGAAATAAAAACATTGAGGTTTGCCAATGACATAATTCTGTCAGTGACAGCAAAGGACTTGGAAGAACAGTTGGATGGAATAGACAGTGTTTTGAAAGGAGGATATAAGCTGAACATCAATAAAAGTGAAACGAGGATAATGGATGTAGTCGAATGAAGTCAGGTGATGCTGAGGGTATTGGATTAGGAAATGAGACACTTAAAGTAGTAGATGAGTTTTGCTGTTTGGGGAGCAAAATAACTGATGATGGTCCAAGTAGAGAGGATATGAAATGTAGACTGGCTATGTCAAAGAAAGCGTTTCTGAAGAAGAGAAATTTGTTAACATCGAGTATAGATCTAAGTGTGAGGATGTCTTTTCTGGAAGTATTTGTATGGAGTGTAACCATGTATGGAAGTGAAACATGGATGATAAATAGTTTGCACAAGAAGAGCATAGAAACTTTTGAAATGTGGTGCTACAGAAGAATGCTGAAGATAAGATGGGTAGATCATATAACTAATGAGGAGGTATTGAATAGGATTGGAGAGAAGAGAAGTTTGTGGCACAACTTGACTAGAAGAAGGGATCGGTTGGTAGGACATGTTCTGAGGCATCAAGAGATCACCAATTTAGTATTGGAGGGCAGTGTGGAGGGTAAAAATCGTAGAGGGAGACCAAGAGATGAACACACTATGGAGATTCAAAAGGATGTAGGTTGCAGAAGTTACTTGGAGATGAAGAAGCTTGCACAGGATAGAGTAGCATGGAGAGGTGCCTCAAACCAGTCTCTGGATTGAAGACCACAACAACAACAACTGTGGACAAAGGGAGTTTGACCAGTAACTGCAACTTCATGTTCACATGTGATTATGATTTAGTTTGGCCCCAGTAGTGTGTAAGAAATTCCTTACACTCTTAGATGAACAGGGACATTATGGCATGACCCTTAGGCTAATCCTGTACTGAGGTACCTTAACTGTACCTTGCCCTTTCTTTCCTGCCATGTGAGGGCTTTAGTATTTGCCTTCTTTACTTGCTTCCAGATATCCTTTAATATTTTTGCAAAATTTTGTTTGATTCCTCATTCATCCCACTCGTTGATTTAATAACTTCGAAAGATGACAGTGCCTTTCAAACATACACCACTCGATATGGCAAGAGCCTAACATTATTGTGCAGTTTTGAGTTGTATGTGGCCATGAAATGGGCACATAAACATCCCAGTGAAATAGAGTCGGGTGAAATAGAGTAGCTCTTAGCTTGTGGATTCATAATAGATTATGTTATTTGATATAATTGCTTAATTGGTTCAGACATGAAATTGGTGTTGTGATCAATAATTATACTGTCATCTATGCCAAACTTCCATAACTAGCTATTCCATGTTGGTTGTGCTATAGTATTTTCTTGCTGATTTGGGATGGCAACCACCATAACACAATGTGAAAAGTGATGTATGATGATTAACATGTAATGTTTACCCACTGTTGTCTGATTAAATTGACCCAAAATGTGCATCCAAACCATTTCAAATGGCTTAGATGCTTTTGAAGTGGTATCTGTTAATGGCTCAAATCAGCATGTTGTTCACATGACATGCATTTCTTCACATACTGATCAATGTCCTACCTTCATGTTCTCTATAAAAACCATTCAGCTAATCTATAATCCCTTGTCTTGCGCCCTCCATGTCCTGCTAGTACTTGATCATGACCCTCTTTTAAAACTTTTTTCTTCAATGTTGCAGATACCACAACGCATGGCCTGAATTTCATTGTCCTACACAGAAGCTCAATGTACATTACAGACAGTGGTTGCATTTTGAGTAGCTGGCAGTCTATGTAAGTAGTCTGCACCTTCTGAAACTCTGCAAGGCTTCCAGCAATTGCTTTTATGACCCCAGTTTTCCTGCTCAAACCATCCGCATTGCCATGCTTCCTGCCAAACTTGTGCACTTCTTCAAAATAAAGTTTGCTTATTTTAAATGTCCATCAGTTCAATCTGCCTGATGATTCTTTCAGTCCTAATAGCCACATGATCTGTTATAACTTTGAATTTTCTGGCCTATAGGTAACAACAAAAGTAAGTGATACTGTAGATTAAGCTCAACATCTCCTCCAGAATTGAGTAATTCTGGTCCGTTTTATTTTATTTCCTTCATGCATATGCTACCAGATGCTCATTACTATTTGCGTCCTGACTCACCATCCCTCAGTCTCATTGTTTGCATCAGAGGCCGAGATAATGTCTTTTTCATAATTCAGAAATACTAACACAGGTCTGGTTGCTAGTGCCTTTTTCAACATCTTGAATGTGGATTGATAGTCAGACATCCACTGAATTTTCACGTCCTTCTTCAACAAATGTATTAACAGTCTAGCAATCGCAAATTTTCTTTTATAATTACATAATCCTAAAAATGACTGCAGTTGCAGTTTGTTGTGGTGAGAAATCACTGACTGCAAAATCAGTCTCATGTTGGTCTTCACACTGTCATGGTTAATTAATTTTCATATTGAAGTTGTTGTTGCTCAGGTAATTATAATGTAAAAAAGGTACTGCATGTGTGAAACCCTGGTCAGATGTAAGAGAGGCCTTTATGGCCCTTATCAGATCATGTTAAATAAACAAATAAAATAAAAAAAGCTCACTTTTGTCAATTCAAAGTGACGCTTTTAATACATAATGTTATGCTTGCAGAACATAACCTCTTAAATAGTTCTTACAACCACTGCATGTGCTCCTCGCAGATCTTTTAATACCAGTATCATTTCAATGTACTATATACTGGTGTGGTTTTAATCTCTCAACACTCCATCCAATAATTGCTGGAATGTGGACAGTGCACTCTCAAGTGGTCATGCCCCAATGGGACAGTAAATGTGGTCTTTGGCAGGTCCTCTGGCACTGCTTCTAACTAGTGGTAACCACATGACAGATCCATTATTGGAATATACTTAAGTTGACTCAGGTTGTCCAATTTTTCTGTGATATTTGGTATCAGATGTGCATGTGTCACATTTATGGCAAGTAAGTAATGGTAGTCACAACAAAACCAGTGTTTCTTCATCCTGTCTGATGATTTTTTTGGGTACAATGACAACGGATGCTCCACAAGGCCATCACTCCCATCCATAATGCCATCCTCAAACCGTGTATAGGTGGACTCCATTATTGGTCGCAGGTATTCAGGCATTCTGTGGCTTCTTATAGACAGCAGGATTAAACCTCATTGGGCTCTGTGTTGCAATACAGATATTACTGGTACTGATCCACTACGACTGAACAAATACGCAAATTTTATCAGCAGTGTTTCTTTGGCTACCCTATATTTGCCTGTAAAATGCTGCACTTTTTCATGAAATACAGATGCACTGATGGTTTTGCTTATGGTAAAGGTCCAAACTTGAACTGTCTAGACTGCCCCCACACAGGACATCCAAATTGGCTATTAACAGCCCCTTGCGCAAAACCACTTCATTGGTGTCAAAATTATCAACACTAACCAGAATCGTGTAGTCTCCATTCAATTACTGCACACATGCCACTTTCCTATATACAGAACAATGCAACATATCCAAGTTATTGTTGTCTTCCAATGGCTATAAAACACTTGAGGTATCCATCAATAGGTCAGTACCTAGGCTCACCCAGAGTAGTTTTTGTGTGTCTTTAGGCACTTTATCACGCTAACTGAGCCTTAATGATTGTGTAAGCATTTTACTCGATTCCATCTTCATGGTAAGAGAACCTTGTGCCAATATGTCATTCACAGCAGTCTCTCCCAATCTGAACAATTTTCCACTGAGTTCAACAGTGTGCTGTGAAAGATCAACTTTTGTGTGATACTTATTCAAGAAATCCAATCTCAGAGCTGTGCAGTACCCTTCACCAACATGTGGAGACATTTGCAAATGATCCTAAAAATTCCTTACTGCAATATAAAAATTCAGCAGTGTTGACCCCAATGATCCCTATTCCTTGCCTCCTCCTTGTGATTTGTAATATGGAGAATTCAGTCTCTTCCTACCCAAGATGTCCAGACTTGCCACTAACACATAAGCCCCTGTGACCATTAAAATCCTATGTTCCATACCATTCACCATGCCAACCAAGCAACATTTCCCCTCTGTATACATCTGTGTAGCATTTAATTTCACTGGGAATGCTGTTTGGTGGTTGCAGAATTCCCGTTGGTAGTTGACGACCTCCCACAATCCTGTTTCTTATACCCCATGTCCTACCACTCCACACTCATACCACTTGATCAGTGGCATTGCTTCTATATGTGGCACGGCATGTTCATAGCTATAACATTTTACCTCTGAAGAAAAAACCATTAGCTTGTTCTGTAGTCACACTGCTATATCAACCCTCTAGCTATATAGCTGCCCTAAGGACAGTAACCTCTCTCCTTGAAATATTGGAGGATAATTTCGTTTGCCACTTCATTCTACATCAACTCATAAGTTTGTGCAATTGTGCTAACTTATCCAAGAACATTTCCATGAATTCATTCCATTTCTGAGATATTCTACTGAGCTGCTCCTTAAATAATATTGTACTAATCTGTTTGCAATAGCACTGAATGAGCTCAAATTTGAGTTGCTGAAATGTATGTGCCTTATTCAGTATTATTATTATTATTATTATTATTTACATAATATAATTATGTTATTATTATATGCATCTTTGGCTCACTTGTTAACCATGATTCGGCCATGTGCAAACATACTTCATCCAATCAATAACCATGCCCCATGGCAGCTTCCAAGTTATCAATAGACACTGCTACATTGTCAGTTGTTTTACCTGAGAAAGATATCTCTAGACTAGATGCAGCTGAAGTCAACGAAAAATTTAGCATGTTGGATGGTACACAAAAGTATTAAGGTATAACGAAAGGAAGAAATGCCTTCAATCTTTATAACCAACAGATAATTACCTTCATTCCATACAGTAATGTGCCTTGTGCCCACAACATCAGCAAGTACTACATGTTGCTGACACTGACTGTGTACAAGACAACTCGTGGGCCACCAAGTTATGTTGCTCACATCTTACTGGACATAAATAGTATTCCCTATAATTTCTCTTAAACTGAGACTCATCTGTGGATTGTTCTGGTTCCACATATCGCACCTTCAGCTTTCTAGGCACATCACGTCTCCATAAAATTGCTGAGCCCAAGAATGGAGAAGCTACAAAAATAAAAAGTCCTTTCACCACACTTTTAGTGTCAAAACTGCAGTCCAGAGTTTGCAACAACGTAACAGTTGGAGCATTTTCTCGATGGATTGAATGGATGGCACTTCTCACACCAGAGTGTTGGGGTCAGGTTCTGGACAGCAGAAGAATCAACTGTTTGTAGGTTGGGAAATGGTGCCGCTTCCTCCTAGGACATGTGCTGCAGAGGTGGTGGTGGCTTGAATCACTTGGCGAGCAGGTAATGAAATATTCCGGTTTACAATGGTCCTTTATTCAGTTTAGTGCAGACACAGAATTACAGCAAGTGGGAGCCTGTTGTCCATTGGTGACCATTGGTGCTCCAAGCAGTGTAGTCAGCAACTGCTTTCTTGGGAGCCAGCATAGCATGTGTTAGCAGCAATGGACAGTGGCATCAGTGTAGTTGTCCCAGAAGGGTGTCAGACACAGCTCCTGAAAATGTGACTAAGTTGAGGTTGTCATGTACCAAACTGGGATAGACCATAACACCCTCCATAGCTGAAGTCAAAGATGTGCCCACAATGGGTGGTATAAGTGACAACAGAGGCCCTCAGGAACCAGTGTACAATAATAGAGGGACTTTGTGACACCTAATCCAGGCTTGTTCATATGCACCAAGAAGGAGGTGGCTGCCAACAGGAGGTAGTCATGCATCAGGAGATCCAGTGATGCAAAGGTGCCAGTTTGTCTGCATGAGGTCTGCAGCTCAGTCAGTTGCATGTTGTTACTGGAGATGAAGTCCATGGTAGGTGATTATGTATCTCATCTGGCTCTGCAATGGCTTCCAATGTGAACTCAACAACTGACAAAAATGTCAGTCTTGGGCATCACATTCACACCTCCGTATGATTGTGTACAGAGAATGTCAGCAAACACCGAGAACAACTGAGAGTGAGGGTCTGATTTGGGGAAGGGCAGGGGGAGTGTACTTATGAGAGTCTCCTGTTGGCTAGTTCTTCTCCAACAGCAGCAACCTACCCCTGAAGAGACAAGAAGCTGTAGCAGTTGGGCATTACTGTTGGGTGGCAACGACTTCATTCGTTCAGATTTCCTTGTGTAGTCAGCTCCTGCAGGAGCAGTCAGGGCTGTAGTATTGCCCCACTTCACCCTTCAGAGGTGCTGATTAGCTTCCTCCACTTTATCATTATCCTGAACAAGGGGTCTTTCATTCTGAATACAGCTTCTTGTGAAATGTTGTCTGAGCTTCTGGATGATGTTCACTTCCCTCTGTATGACATTGTTTTGCTGGGTGTCCCAAAATATGTAGTAGGTGTTTCAAAAACAATGTATCTTGTAGGCCACTTTTCAAGAAGCAGGGTGTCATGGCAGTCCTATCAGTATTTATATGTAGTTTTCTAGTCAACAAAAAATAAAACCAAGAGAGCTACAAATTAAAGAAATCATTTCACTGTGATTCTTCAGTTTCTCCCAGTGTATTTCTTGCTCGAACAGTCCACGGGTGTACTGCCAGTCCATAGTGTCCAACGGGCACAATATTTCAGCAATCAGACATGCCGCTATCATCAGGCGTGCTAATGAACTGAGCTCCTGAGGGTGGGTGTCCGTCTTAAATCCCCTCCCCTTGCGAGACGTTCTCTCCACGGTCTGCGCCTGTGTGTCAGCAGTCACTGAGATGCTGCCATCGGCGTCTGTGGTGGCATTGGTGTAATTGCCCCATCCGCCATAGTTGCCCATTCGTTTCCTTTACTGAGCATCTTTTTAATTAGACTCAGTGTTGATTCCCATGCCCTGCTGAGGTTTTAGCCGCAATCTCAGTTGATGAGTCCGTCTCTGGTACGAATTTCGATAGCCTATCTAACAATGCTGTCCCAGTATTTAGATGTCTGTGCCAAGACCCTGGTATGTTGGTAGTCCATTTCATCATTTTCAGACAAACAGTGCTCTGTGACTACTGACTTGTTGGGGTACTCAAGTTGTGTGTGCCTCTGACGTTCTTGGCAACGATCCTCAATGGTGCGCACTGTCTGTCCAATATAAGTCCTCCCACCTTGACACAGAATCTGGTATATGCCTGCCTTCCACGAACCGAGATCATCTTTGACACTTCCCAATAATGATCTTGTTTTATTTGGTGGGCAAAAGACAGTTCCTACTCGGTGATCCTATTTTTCCCGATAGTGCGCCGGTATATGTGTTATAGGCAGTGCCTATCTCTGTCTCCATGACTTCATCTGGAGAGTGCGTCTGATCTGTCATTTCTAGTACCTGTTCTTCTGCAATACAGTTTTGAGGTGTTCCAGCTCTTGGGACAGACTCTCTGCGTCAGAGATGGTGCGCATCCTGTGCACCAGTGTTTTTAGCGCCCCATTCTTCTGCACGGGGTGGTGGCAGCTATCCGCATGCAAATGCAGGTTGGTGTGTCTAGACAGGAGGCAAGCACAATTGTGTCTTGTATGCAATCTGCTAAATCTGTGATGGCATTGAAAGACATATACATCTGGGATGCCATGATAGCCTTCACTTGTGCTGGTAGCCTGTTACTCCATAAGAGTTGGACCAAACTATCAGGTACGATGTGCGCATCGACCTTGCTTCTTAGATGTCAGAGATACTGTGATGGCTTGCAGTCACCTACATCCTCTTGTGTGAGGGTGTGCCTCACATGCTCTTCTTGAGATTCAGAAACTCAACAAATTAGTTACGCTTGTGAGTCTCAAGTATTGTTCTGCTTTGTGCAGGGACATAATAATATCCTGCACCACAGCAGTGGACATGCTGGATGACCATGAACACAAATTTTGTTGCATCCAGCACCACTCCAGCACACAGTAAGCTTGCTCCTACTTGAGCGAACCAAAATGCTGGATTATGTGACCAAAATAGTGGGAGATTTACCACTTCTCTGGAGTTCACTGGTGCTTCTGCCAGTTCCATATTTCTGCTTCTGAAATATTGTGTCTTGAACTGTGGAGGTGTATTTAAAAGTGTCCTCAGCCATAATCCTGTCAGCATCACAAATGTTACCAGGATCACTTTTAAGTGTGAGACCAGCAAACCAATATCATGTACATATATGAAAGAAGACTTCATACATAAACTCAACACTTTATTTCTAATGACACATAGTGTAGCATACAGCTAACACAATAAAAGAAGAAAAATAATGTTCAATTAAAACCATTCAGTATTAACAATTGTCTCCATCAACAACTGAACAAAAGTAAAAAGGTAATAAACAAAGAAAAGTTCATTGCACATGATGTCTGTGTCTCAGCAGAGAGCAGTCAATTGCTAACACTCCTTGCAGCTGGCACACAAACTACACTTATGCTCATAAATTAAGCATAACGCTGATACATGGTGTAACAATGCTCTGTTGGGTGGTTTGCAGGTTTAAATCACCACAGGGTATGACCATGCAGTGCATTTGACCTGCGGTCATCCCATGGTGGCACTGGCAGCAGTCCACATACACAGATGTGTGTTGGTGCATGTCAGAGTACAGTGCAGTGAGTAAATGTGCAGACGTTTTCAGACGTTCTAATGATGTCTATGTGTTGAAAATGGCTCAAAGAATACATATTGATGACGTTATGAGGGATAGAATGCTAGGGCAACTGGAGGCTGGTCAAACACAGCAGGTCGTAGCACGGGCCCTCCATGTGCCACAAAGTGTAATCTGAAGATTACGACAACGATTCCAGCGGACAGGAAACATGTCCAGGTGCTACAGTTTGGGACATCCACATTGTACAACACCACAATAAGACCGATATCTCACAATCAGTGCCTGCAGACGGCCACGGAGTACTGCAGGTAGCCTTGCTCTGGTCCTTACCGCAGCCGCTGGAACAGTTGTCTCCAGACACACAGTCTACAGATGACTGAACAGACATGGTTTATTCACTCAGAGACCTGCAAGGTGCATTCCACTGACCCCTGGTCACAGGAGAGCCCATAAAGCCTGGTGTCAGGAACACAGTACATGGTCTTTTGAACAGTGGTCCCAGGTTATGTACATGGGCGAATCCAGGTATAGTCTGAACAGTGATTCTCACCGGGTTTTCATCTGGCATGAACCAGGAACCAGATACCAACCCCTTAATGTCCTTGAAAGGGACCTGTATGGAGGTCTTGGTTTGATGGTGTGGGGTGGGATTATGATTGGTGCTTGTGCACACCTGTATGTCTTTGACAGGGGAACTGTAACAGGTCAGGTGTATCGGGACATCATTTTGCACCACCTTTTCAGGGGTGCAGTGGGTCCCACCTTCCTCCTGATGGATGATAATGCATGGCCCCACTGAGCTGCCATCATGGAGGAGTACCTTGAAACATAAGATATCAGGCGAATTGAGTGGCCTGCCTGTTCTCCGGACCTAAACCCCATCGAGCACGTCTGGGATGCTCTCAGTCAACGTATTGCTGCATGTCTTCAAGCCCCTAGGACACTTCAGAAGCTCTGACAGGCACTGATGCAAGAATGGGAGGCTATACTCCAGCAGCTGCTCGACCACCTGATCCAACCCATTGTGCGGCCTGTGTACGTGTGTATGGTGATCAATCCCATATTGATGTCAGGGTACATGCACAGGAAATAGTGGCGTTTTGTAGCACGTGTTTTGTGACAGTTTTCTCAACTTATCACCAATACCGTGGACTTACAGATCTGTGCCATGTGTGTTCCCTATGTGCCTATGCTATTAGTGCCAGTTTTGTGTAGTGCCACATTGTGTGGCACTACATTCTGCAATTATCCTTAATTTATGAGCATGAGTGTACCTGACTTTGCAATCAGCTGATCACTAGCTGTCAGGCGCTAGCCAATCGTGATCTTCTGCAGTCTTTACAAATTATTTTCTTTTGTGTTTTCTGACATGAGGAAGTTTCAGACTTATTTAGAAATAACAGAGTAATCACTATGTAATTCAATGCATCCCTGATACAACAGTAGTGTGAGATTGTTATCAAAAACTGCATAAGTTGACTTGTGTGAAGAAACAGATAGAGGACATTCTTAGAAGACAGGTTAGATGAAATATTCAAGAAACACATTGTAAGTTTTATGTGATGTGTTTCTGTGACTCTCTGCATTCTGAACTTATGGTACAAAATGAGTTAACATATACAAACTACAGATTTCAAAATAGTTTCTCTGTTGAGCACCATAAATAATTGTTGTACACATGCCTTATGTTCTCCAAACTGATGATCGTTGCCACATAACTTTTTAGTTAGTGGTAACTCTACTGCTAACAATCCAGCAGAGAGTGAGTGCACAACCTATTAAATGGTTCATCTGCACAGGGGTTTTATTGCACATTATTGCATTATGCCCTTACATAAGTGAATAATGATTATCAAGGTGGCCTAAGAGATCAGTCAGTGAAATACTGACACATAACACTTGAGTAAATTAAGTAATGAAATAGGGAATTACAGCCATGATTCCTCAGGTTGTTAATGTACCATTAATCACACATTTGAATAATACTGTTACTTTAATCGTAGAGGATTACTTTGCTATGAATTATAGTCCTACATGTATTATATGCAATGGTAAGGTTGGAACCTGAAACTGTTCAACAGTGCAGTTGTAAGCAAATAAACAGTTCATTATATCACAGTCATTCTAAGTTGCTCTACATTCGTAATTTGAATTCCCATCTCACAAACTGAATACTATGCACAATGGCACACACAAAATGTGAAATAGTTATAGCACAGCAGTTGCAGGCATATAAAGAGTTCATTATATCACAGTCGCTGTAAGTAGCACTACATTTACACTTCACATTGTCTACTCACAAACGTACACTGAAGACTAACTTCCAAATAAAACTATAGGCTACAGTAATGTTCCTACCTCGGAACTCAAACACATATGGCCCCCAGGTCATTTAGCCCATCTTACCCAGATGGCTTCCACCAGCGAAAGACCACAATCTCTGGCTTGAATGCTCTGTCCAAGTTTTGCACGTGATACAGTACTGTATCATATGCCCGACCATCATTCATTTACAAATATTTTTTATGATATTCAAATACTTCATCCAAATACATTACACATTTCTGTACATTTCACATTTCTGTACACACATGTTATCACATACTATTATATTTTCTCATCACAATTATTTTAATTTTAACACACTGCACAAACCAGAACCGCAGGCACTCATACAAACTACTATTTTATTCTTTCTTGCCCATTGTGCATTATATTGTTCAAATTCCTTTACAATGATTGTGGTAATACTTAACATTTATTATTAAATAAACACAGAGGCTAATGGCTTTTTGTATTTGTGGTTAACTCCATTTTAGGCACACAGTTTCACCTGTTATCTTACATGATGGTGTGGAAGTGGTGGCAGTAGTAGTTGTTGTTTTATTCATCCATGGATCACTTTTACCAGGATACTGAGTATATCATGGTATTACAGTTTAAGAACAAAAGATTATACTTCATACATACAGGCATTTACGTAGTGGTATGGTACTTAAAGAGCTAGTTTACCATGGGGACAGATAGTTGCCATGGCCTTACAGCAGGTACCATCCCGGCATTTGCCTGAAGTAGCTTAGAGATTCCATGGAGATCCTACAGCAGAATGACCAGATGGAGACTGGAGGCTCCATCCTGCAAAATATAAAGCCAGTTTGTTTAAAACAGTACAATGTCATTCAATTATACATAGTACACAATATTGTTTTGTTTATACATTCTTCAAAAGAATGTGACTATTGTGGAAGAATATGTAACAATAATTTCTATTAAAAGTACAATAATGTATCTGAGCTACACTGAAGATTTTAATTGTATGTACAGAAAAGCATTCATTCTAGTTGCCACTAAGATTGGTGTTGCAAATTTTCAGACTGAAAACCAATTTGAAGAAAGAACTTGATTTACTCCAAAGGCTAAAATTTGAATGTAAATGTGCAGCTGAACAAATTTCCTATAATGATATGATGATAAAAAGAATATCTCATTCCACAAAGGATGAAACAACTGCACCAGTGAAACATTTATCTTCTGCAACATTAGGTTAGTTTCCAGAGCATGTTATGTTACTGGAAGATTGAATGGAAGTTTCATAGCACTTTATAAATATGTTATTCAATTTTTTATTACATTTTTTCAACTGTAGATCAAGTACACAATTATTAAATTAAACGATTTATTGCAGCAAAATAGCCATTATAGTTATACATTAGATTACAATCATTTGAGAGTGAATTACAAGGATGTATTGAGTGTCTGCATAATTCTTAGTAGTAGAATACATTCAGTGCAGGTATTATAACAGATTATCATTTGAACCATTTATTGCATAGTCTCTAATTGATCTGGTCCTCTTGTAGCATATTTCTATATGGTATCTCTCACAAGACTGTCCACATAGTGTACACTTACTAAGGTTTGACGATTCGTGGTATGTTGTATTTACTCAAATTTCATGGTGGAATCCGTGTACTGCAAGTCTTGTAAGTACGGGTCTCATCTCAGAATTTGCTGCTGTCCAACTGCGGTCGATCATGGCCCCAGATCCATTGAATTCTGTTGGTACTTCCTCTCTTTTTTTGAGTAGTGATCTTAGTAGGTTCTCTGATGCTGATGTGTTGGAAAGTAAGAACCTTGTCCTTAGATCCTCTATGAGGAAAGATTCTCGGGTGAGAAGGTAGACTAATCTTGATCTTGTGGTTTTTGCTACCCCTAATGCTCTTTTGATATAGGTTGCTTGTACTCTTTCCAATGTTTCTAAGTGCTTTTCATTTAGATGTATCCATATGATTTCTATCCCATAAGCCAGTATCAGTATTATTTTTGATTTGAAGTGTGCCATAGCTGTGTCTAGATTTAGTGTTCTGATGGAACTTATATCGTTTATCACTCTGATGACTTGTGTCGCTTTCTCTGTTGTGTGTTTAGCGAAGCACTTTGCGGATGGCTAGAGTGTTATCCCTAGATATTTGTAATCTTTTGTGATAGATATTTGCTTTCCTTGTAGTGGATTTCTTGTCATTTTTGGGATTTGCCCGCCTGGTCTGAATACCATCATTTCTGTCTTGTCGGTGTTGATTACAAACTTGTGTTTTGTGCACCATTTCTCCGCGTCTTCTATAGTCTTCTGTAGTTTTTTTAAGTTTGAGCCTATCGCAATGTCGTCCGCGTAGGCATATACTTCGACATCTTCATCTTGAGTGATTTCCATAATGTCCTTTGCTGCCAGAATGAACAGGAGCGGGCTTAGTGGGTCTCCTTGGAGTACTCCCGTTGTTTGCCTTATTGGTTCAGACAGGTCGAGGTTGTCCGAGATCCTTATCTCGTTCCATTCATTTATGGAGTTTATGATCCTCGTCCACACGCTGTCTCTTCCCAGGGTTTCGTCGAGCATCCTTTTTACTAATGATCGATCGAGGAGGTTGAAGGCCTTTGTGAAGTCTATGAATACAGCATAATATTTTTGCTTCTTATCGATGGTTTCCCATATGCTTTTTTAAAAGCAGCTCCCCTGCTGTGATAGTGGATCTTTTTTCCCTGAACCCAAATTGAGATTCTGGGAGGTGGTCTTCCAAAGTGTGTCTTATTCTCCCTGTGATTAGTTTTGTGAATACCTTAAAATCGTTGTTTTCCAAGGCTATTCCTCTGTATTTGTTTGTGTCCTTTGGGTCGCCCTTCCCTTTGTACGCTACCCTTACTATTGATTTTCTCCACTGGCCTGGGATTTTTGCTGTTTCATTGCATTTGTTATAAAGTTTTGCTAGCAGATGGGCTGTGTCTTTAAGGTATCCCGTTGTAAAGCATGTCCGGTCCCGCTGCTTTCTTCCTCTTTGTTGATTCAATGATGTTTCAGACCTCATTTGGAGTGAGTGGGGACCAGGCTGGCATCTCTTGCGGTGTGATCTCTTGACTTGCTACCTGTGCTCCTTCTCTACCATCTTTGTTGAGAATGTCTTTGAAATGTCTCGTCCATTCTTCCATGCTTATATAGTGTGACTGTGCCTGCTTTCGGGGGCAGATTGCAATGAATGGGTCTCTCCTGGCTTCTTCAGCTAGTCTTCTTCCCTCTTCTTCCCTGTGTGCCATTCTCTTCTCCCTTGTTAGTGTTTTGTAGGATCTTCTTTTCTCAATGTATGTTTGTAGTAGTGAGTGATTATCTGTGTCCGTTTTTAGTCGGTGTAAAGCTTGGAGTACTTCTTTTCTTTGCTGATAACACTCTTGATCGAACCATGGTTTAACTCTTCTCACTTTCCTGGGGGTAGTTGCTAGTTTTAAGAGTTTCTCTAGTTCAAGCAGTGCCTCCTCTACATTTGAGTTGTCGATTAAGGACTCAATTTGTTCTATCTGGTCGTGGTATTCTTCCACTTTCCTTGGATCCAGTCTCCTCAAGAGCGGTCTCTTCTCTTGGTTCTCTCTTGCCTTCCAATCAGTTTGTATGGCTTTGTTAATCGGGATGTGTTTTCTTATAGGTGTGTGGTTTGCATTCCAAAGTGGGCTTATGTCCCCTTTTATGTTTCCTCTTATGAGGGCGATATCAATAGCGCTTTTGCCATTATGGCAGAAGTATGTAGGGACGTTTGTGTCGTTTAGCAGGATGAGGCCTTCTTCTTTCAGTGATACGATAACTAATTTTGTTTTGTGATTCTGTACATCCAACCGACAGTCTACATCCCCTGTGATAAGTAAAGGAGTGTCTTTCTTGCTCTGTCTTATTTGTTGGCCCAGTTCATCAATTATGTCTATGGCCGATTCGCTTGGCTGGAAGTAAGTTGCTAATATTGTGATGTGTTTTACTTCTATTAGAATGGAGTGATTTAGTTCTGTTTGTTGCTATAATTGGTGTTATCCATGGTTTCAGTAGGACTGTTATTTCCCCTTGGCGTTGCCCCCTTTCTCCTTGCTTTGCCAGCATATTTATGCTATAGAATTTCGGGTGTTGCCAATGATCTGTGAGAAAAGTTTCTGTGAATATTGCTACATCTTAACCTTCGAGAAAGTCTGTTGGAGCTATGCATGCTGCGTTTTTCAATCCTTCTACATTCCATAACATTATCTTCATGTTTTTTCTCCCTTCGTTTTCTCCTGGTTTTGTCGTCTCCGGGTACATCTGGTTTTGACACTCTAGTACCGGTGTGCTTCTCAGATTGTCTGCTATGTTGTGGCATTGCTGGTCTTGGACTAGTGAAAATCCTGAGTTTCCTTTGATGACAGCCTCTTGTAGGTTGGCCAGTTTCCGGCTTCATTTTATAGGAAGTCCTGGTCCCTGATAGGTTTCTTTTTTCTTTCTCCCCTCCCATATATTATCTGTCGGGTCTCTGATGACCTTACTTCTTTTCCTGTTGTTATCTGTTCCTCTTTTGGGGGTGGGGGGTGGGTCCTCTTCTGTTGGTGATGATGTTGCTTCTTTTTCCTCTATCGGGCATGGTGAGGTTTGTAGGTCTGCTTCTGTTGGTGATAAGGTTGTTTCTTTTTCTTTTATATGGCACAGTGGAGACTTTCCTGCCTCTTCCTTCATTGGTAGTATTATGGGTCTGTGTCTGCCCTTGTAGTTTGTCAAATTTTTCCAAACTTTCTTTGCACAGAATAGTTTTTCCGCAGTTGTTTCTGTGTAAACCATGCCTTTTGAAAAGCTCTCTTTGTGAGCTTGTTGCATTTATGAAAATCACATTTGGGAAGCTGCTGCATATCTTCCTAAATATCCTATTTGTTCTGGTAATTTCTTTATTTACGCAGGACTCGACCATCAAGTCGTGTCTTTAAGGAATGCTTAGCACATATACTTCAGCATTGGTACTTTCGTTTCTATAAATGTCGTTTCCTCCACCTATAATGACACATTTCGCACCTTTTGTTACAGATGTTTCCCAGGATTTCAACACTTAACTTAATGGCGTGCCTGGCTTGGTGATTCCGCTTACTTTTAGCTTGTTTTGCATATTGGCTATTTTTTCTGCTAAGCCTCTTCCGTGGCTGTCTGAGATGATGTATACGTCACTCTTTTTATTCATCCTGCTTGTCTTAGATGTATGTTCCTTTCTCTTGTTTCCCTGTTTGTTCGTATCTTCACTAGTGTCTGGCACATCATATTTATTTCTATTATTCTCACTTGTCTCATACATATGATCCTTACTTTTAGTTCCCTGTTTGATCAAGTCTTCACTGGTGTCAGGAAGCTCAACTTTATTCATTGTTTTCAGATCGTAATGATTTTTGCACTGTTTCATAGGCCAGGTTATTTTATGCCTAGTACTCTGCTCGATTTCCACTTTTTGTTTTTGTTACGATCCCAATTTACCCATTGTTTCACATGCCAGCTTATTATAGGACTAGCAAATGACTCATTTTCCACTTTTTGTTTTTTGTTTTAGTTCCCTGATTGATTTTTCTAGGTTGATTGTATACTCTTTAGCTTGCAGTAGATCCTGATCTAGAGTTTGTACGACGTTTTCTTCCTGCATATTTGCTTGTTTTAATAAACACTTTGATCGTAAACAATAGCTGATTACTCCACAGTCACAAATTGTGCTTACCTTTTGAAGTATGTCCTGTTGTTGTGTATAGCCAGCGTTTCCTTCCTGTGCGTTGTCCTGTGCATTGTCTTGTTTTGATAAACACATCGGTTGAAAACAACAGTAGCTAATTTCCCCCTTGTCACTTTTCACGTTTACTGCGACGAAGCATTTGGCACATTTTGTATGAATCCATCTTTGACTCGCTGAACATAGTCTTAATCCATTTAGAAGACTTTCACTGCATAAAATACATTTTATATCGGTGAAATATATTTTTTTCCCGAAGCCCCTTACTACTGCTTCTCTACTCGCCACCATGTTCACAAACTTATATATCAAGTACATAATTATGAGGCATTAACATATAGTATTTCTTACACAGCACAAATAAAATACATATTTTTACCTTCTTTTTGTGAGAATTTGCTTTGAGGGTAAATTCAGTTACTTGTATAACTGATGGTTATAAAAAGTGTACTGCCTGCAGTCACTGGTTAACATTATTTTCTCCAGCATGAGACATGGAACTTCTTTGAGACACAATACTATACAATATGGAGTTGTCATTATTTTGCAACTAATATCACAAGTCATGTATCTTCTGTCATTCTGTTTATTTATATTATCCCCACAAAAACTTCACTTGTATATTACCATTTTACAAGCATTAAACATTGTTACCATATTCAGTTGCAAGCTAGAATTGGCATTATCATTTTTGTTCTCTAAGAATAAAAAGAGGAATTGAGTTACAGCATGCTTTCAACAGAAAACGGGTTATTTTCAGGTGATTACTCACATCAAAGTAGAACAACTCTAATACAAAACACAGAAATTACTTTGAGTAAATATTATATCAGAAGCAATCAGTTAATACATAAGCTTCTTTTAAAAACAAATAAATAGACAGTATAAATATATTCAAACACAGTGCAATAAAATAAATAACTATAATCAAATACATTGTAAGTCACAGTTCTATCTCAGCATCGCAAATCTGGTAACAGGAACAAATATATGGAATGCGATAGTGAATTAATTGTGGACAGATCCCCAATGATGACATTTGCATCCAGACAACATGGAATTGAGAAATGTAATGGCAGAGGTTATGATAATAGACACGTTACAAATGAGGAATGTTTTTTAAACATCTTTCTACACACATTCATTTTTTTTAAAGTAAGGTGTTCTTGTGACCCTGGATAAATCAGTGCAACCAAAAGCAAGCATGTAGGCCATACATGATGTAGTGTCATGTGACTTTTCACAAGAAAAGAAGGTATGATGTGGTGTGCTAATATGAGCTCGTGACATGATCATAAATAGTTGTAGTTTGCCAAAGTCATTTTCGTGATTCCCCTCCCTCACTCACTAGTACTGCTTGTTTGGTTTACACACATACATGTTTTCATTTTTAATCAAATATTTTATTCTATAATGAAAGTTGTGAGGAAACAGTCTCAATATTCACTCACATGAGGTTACATGCGTTTATTCAAATGTGTAGGAAGTATTTGTTTGTGATATGATCAAAAGGTATGTGGATACAGTTGCATTGATAATTATACATCTGAGCAAAAGAGACTTGTAGAAAAGAGAAATCATTTTCTCTTGTTACTTTGGTTTCTAAGAGATAGAGTCCAACTATTTTAGTTCTTTGTGGCATGCAGAAGTTGAAACTGTCAACATAGCTGAAGACTACATGACCATCACTGCTCCCTGGTGGCCAGCTAAAGTACTGGAATCAAACAGCTGACTATTAATTTAGAGTAGTGATACGATTTGGCTTCAGTTTTGTCTTGAGAACAAACAGAAAACTTCTATAAATGTATGTAGACAAGAGAGCATTGGGAGATTTCATTGTAAAGTTATTGATAGGGTAACAATTGTGTAACAAGTACAAGAAATATTTAAGAAATTAAATGAAATATTTTAATCCAAAAAGATTAATAATATGAACCTATAGTGACTATGATCAGTGAAATTATCATTTAGCAAGAATTATCTTTTTTGCCTTTTGAAGCCCTAAAATTAATATCAAAAGTATTTGATGCAAATAGAGACAGTAGAGCTTGAGAATGTGATTTCTAACAACCTAGTTAACAATCCAGTAGGCACAAACAATGTAGTAGAGGAGTGGGGCACATTGTGAAAGATTGTTACAGAGTTGACAGAAATTCTTGCTTGTGCCTTTGTCCCACAGATATGCATGGTTAATCGGATGTGGCAATGTTAGTTGAAGGGGTGGCCGGATGCCCTTCCTGTCGCCACCCCTTATGCCCCGGGAAGGAATTAGTATACCCCAACTGTCTGCGACTAGTGTAAGCCATGGAATAGTGCGAAAGTGTTCAGATGTCTGCGAGCCGTGTAACTGAGGTGGGACGGGGAACCAGCCTGGTATTCACCTAGTAGGATGTGTAAAACCGCCTAAAAACCACATCCAGGCTGGCCAGCACACCAGCCCTCGTCTTTAATCCACTGGGCGGATTCGATCCAGGGCCGGCACGCCTACCCGAGTCCAGGAAGCAGCGCATTAGCGCGCTCGACTAAACTGGCGGGTACAGAGTTGACTGAGAAATCTGATGATTAAATGTAAAGAGGGAGCAGCAAGATTGGTTGATGACCACAGAGAAGAAATTTTAAGTCACATTAGTGCCAAATGGGAATTTCATCTAATCTTTAGTCAAGATCCAGACTCCAGCTTTAAAACGAGTGTTCTGCAGGCTTCAAGTAAATGAGGTAGATAGAAGCAAGAAAAAAGTTATTAAGTAAATTCAGGGCACTCACAGACCCTAGGCTGTGAGAGACCCACCTGTAATGAGGATGAAAGTAGACGAACTTGATGGGGAAGGCAACAGAGAGAGTAGGTTAGAGATGGTACATTGGAGAGCATTGTGTCAGTTTTCAGTTCAGAGATGATAAGGACAGAGGGAGAAGTAAAGACATATTATTCATACTTTCATTTATAGCCTCAGTATGGGATGATCTACTTGGGAAACTTAATCATATTCGCAGACGAGTAGCTGTTTTTGTAAAGAAAAGCTATGCATGACCTAGTGGGGTCTTGTCTCAGTTTATTTACAACAAGAAATATACAAAGGGTGCTCCTCAAAAACAATGTAAACTAGCTTAAGTCTGAATTCCAAAGCAAAGTTCAGTCTATTCCCTATTAAAGCTCTGCATTTGACAAACAGAGCCCATGATATTAGCACCTGAGCTGAACTGGTAGCACTTTCGCCACACACTCAACAGATCGCATCACAATTGACTCAGGCCAACAATGGGCCAGCTTATATGCCAGATTCTGGTGTGGTCTCATCAGAAAACACTTAGCTAATAAGTGCCATCTCAGTAGTGGTGCCATGGCAGTCAACAGTAACATTGCACTCACTACTCGGTTTCCATGGTAATATCAGGTAGCACCACTGCACATTTAAATGGAACCAGTGACCTATGGCAAAATAAATATGTCCATAGCCACAACACAAGAAACAGCTTTACATCCACTGGTCTCTTCCTACAACAATATTGTATCAGGAAGGCTTTTCACATTACAATTAAAGTATTCAACACTGGGCCTTGCGATTTATAACGGCAGTGATATGAAAATTCCTTTAAACGTAACCTTAAGGCATTTCTGATGGATTGGTGTTTTTACTCACTAAAGGAATTCTTTAATTGTTCAAAATGGCTCTGAGCACTATGGGACTCAACTGCTGTGGTCATTAGTCCCCTAGAACTGAGAACTACTTAAACCTAACTAACCTAAGGACATCACAAACATCCATGCCCGAGGCAGGATTCGAACCTGCGACCGTAGCAGTCGCACGGTTCCGGACTGCGCGCCTAGAACCGCGAGACCACCGCGGCCGGCTCTTTAATTGTGAAACAACACATTTTATTAACTGAATTTGTAAATGTAGTTAATTCGTATCATACAAGTTGTATTGTTTGTTATTTAATGTAACTGGATAGATAAAAAAAATCTACTCACCAAGCAGCGGCAGAGCAGACATATAAAAGAAGGTTATAATTAGGTAAGCTTTCGGAGCCAGTGGCTCCTTCTTCAGACAGAAGGGTTGAAGGGGAAGGAAGAGGGGTGAAGGAAAAGGACTGGAGAGATCTAGGAAAAGGATAGATTTCAGGGAAACCACACACAACCACAGGTAAGGGGAGACTTAACAGATGGGATGAGAAGGAAAGACCTTTCTTTCTCATCCCATCATGTCCCTGGTTCTGGGTGACTTTCCCAAAATTACCCCTTTTCGTAGACCTCTCCTGCCATTTCTCTTCACCCCTCTTCCTTCCCCTTCAACCCGCCTGAAGAAGAAGCCACTAGCTCCAAAAGGTTGCCTAATTATAACCTTTTTTATATGTGTGTTCTGCTGCCACTTGGTGAGTAAATTTTTTATCCATACAATTATACTATTTTGTCAAAAATTGATTGAGGTCATAGTTTATTATTTGGAATTTATGATTGTGATTAGTAAATTTTATTTATCTTTGTTCTCCCTCTCACACAAACATATATTTGACTTGTTCGTGTATTCAGTATACATTTAAGAATAATGACTCAATAAAAGATGATTATGATTAGAGGGAAGAGAGATAAATAGTGCAATCAAGAATTAGGACAGACACAAGGGCAAGGGATATGTTAATTAAAATTAAGTTCAGGGTGGTGTCCGGATGTGTGATGTACCGGAGATCAAGTTCCCATCTCTGGAGTTCATCAAAATTAGTATCTGATGGGAGAATCCAAATAACTCATCTGGTGTAGCAAGAACTCACATTAGTTGAGTCATCTGGGAAAGCATGTTCAGCAACAAGGTACTGGGTTCCTCCGAGGTGGGCAGTTCTTCTATGCCCATTCATGCACTGAGTCAGTTCAGCAGTGGTCCTACCTATTTAAAACACTGTACATCAGACATGAATTAGCTAATAAATTACATGTGTTGTTTTGCAAGTTGCTCTGCCTCTGATATTGTATTCCTTAGCATTGGTGGGGCTGGAGAGGAAGGTTCCATGTGTAGGAACCTTGGAGTAGAAACAATAGTTTTGGAACATGTTAAGGTTTAGTGAGGGTGTTATGGGGGTTAGAAGGGTGATAGGGAGTGGCAGTGGATAGTGGGGGGAGGATATCAAGGAGAGAGGATCTCATTAACAGGCATGAGAAAGCCTTTGTCATGGTGGAGTAAAGTACTGAGACATTCAAAAATTGGACAGTAATTGGTGATGAGGAGGGAGTTATGGTTTTTTTTTTCTTTTTGGAAGTGGAAACTGTTTTAATCAGAGGGTAAAAGAACAATACTGCCTGGAAAATTTGTTTGTGAATAAGAAGTATAGGATATTTGTAGCAGAAGAAAGCCTGAGAGAGTTTCTTAGTTTAGGTATTGAGGAATTCAATGGTGGAATAGATATTTTTGACATGGATACCTAATCTGATTGTTTTGGTCTTAATTGATGCAACAAATAATCTAATGGCAATATATAATTTCAAAGAGAGAATACTATTTAAAGCAGTTGCTTATCAGAGTTATTGTTAAAAACTGTGAATAACTTTGTAATTGAGACTATAACTTCATAGATTTATATCTGTCATCTTAATTAACAAAAAATGCAGTGCACTTAGACTTCATGATCTCACTTAAGCTACTCTCAACAATTGAACATAAATGGAGTTGCAGTTTATTGGAGGCATGACCCGGGAATAAGTTAGGTGAATGGTGTATTATCATTTTCAGTCATAAGTTACTTCCTCTCGCATTAATTAATGCAACCATTGTCTTTTTTTAAATAATTAACCATGGCAATCATACATTGAAGGAGGCAAAGCTTATAAGTGGTAATGCATTCAAAGTATGAAAAAATTACAGATACACTGAGATATAAGATATTAGAGGAAACTATGAATGACTACTAGGCAATGACAACAATTATGTCTTTTTTGCATGTAAGCATAAACTTTTCATAGAACAGATACTTCACAGTGCAAACAAACCACATAATGGTGATGCAGAATAAGTACCAAAAAACAGATTATGGTGCTGCAGAACTTCAAGTGCATCAGTTGGAGGAGATCCACCATCTGCTACCAACAGATAATGCAGCAGTCAGGACTCACAGGGGCAAAACACAAAGTAAGTGCCACAGATCAGTAGTCCTGAGGAATTTTACAATGTTTTTACAAAGGGCGGCAGCGATGTGTAAGAGTGGTTCTTGAAATTGTGTTGTTATATCTGACCAGTTTCATTTTCACTGTTACTTATCAGAATGAAGCATTTGATGATTAGGGCAATTAAAAGTGCAAACTGATTATTGAGTCTAAGAATATGCCTAACTACTTGGATTTTTGGAAACCAGAATAACATATTCCAGTATTTTAAATAACATAGAATGTATGGCAGAATGTAGCACCTGAAACATACATACGCAAAAAGTCCCAACAAATGAAGAAAAAAACAGAAATAAGCGAACTACCTCCTCTTGATATGAGTAACATGCTAGCACAAATCATTGCAGGCATAAACAGCTCATGGTAACAAAACAAAATAATGAAACCTTGCACAAAGAATTCTTAGAAAAACTGAATAAATTAAATTGTCAAGGCATAAAAATCTAATAGAAATAAAACCATAGAGGTATAACAAGGAAAGCTGTCATGATGTCACAAATTTGAAGCTGACACCTGCAATGTTATCACCCGAAACACTAGCTTCTGGTGGAAGTGTTTTGATCAAAAATCCTATCTTGTGTTATTAACAGGCATACTAATCATTCTGATTATAGTCGAAAATGTAACTGAATCTTATATCATTCGTAAATGGACTCATTCAAATAATATTTTCTTTTTCTGTAGCAGTTTTATTTCTGTCTTTTGACTTAAGATGTCTTGTCAGTCCAACTGAAGGTGCTCTCTGGGTGAACACTGTGAGAAGGAAAGATTGGAAACAGATTGAATATAGCAGAATATGTTTTCAACATTTTCAGGAAGAGAACATAGACCAAACATCAGATTCATCAGTCCATATTGAGGTAACTGATGGATTATGAAAGCAGCCTTCTCGTATCACATACTTCTCTTCTTGGTTATTTTAAACCTATAACAACAAGAGAGTTACATTAACAAGGCAAAATGCATTATATTACTGGATCAAATATGAATTTGAGACCAGAAAAATGTCTGGAGCTTCCTTCCTAATGCTCTGTTATTCACAACAGCTCTGTACTATTTTTATTTACAACAAATAAAGAACAAAAAGCTATTGTAAACAGTAGTCTGCTAATGTTTTGGGGCATCTAATATGGTGACTTCAAACCAAAGTACAGCTTCAGTCTGTAGTGTCATCTCCCCTTATTAAACCTCCATGAATAAAATAAAATTGGGAAGTCTTGCACAAAGAATTCCTAGAAAAATGGAATAAATAATGGAAGAGTTATGAAATTACATTTTCAGTGTTAAACAACCTAGTCACAAGGTGAAAAGTTTTAAAAAATTTAATCTCGAATAAAGAACCAGACAGAAATAAACCAAGATGTAGAAATCATGAAGAAGGAAGTCACTGAAGAATGAAGGAACAACGAAAATAAAATATAAATTATAGCATAAAACTCCAGATTCAGATAGAAGTTGTAGTATGTGTTATTCATACATGCATGAATGTGGTGCAAAGCAAAATCATTAACCAAGAAAAAGTTAAATGTGACATACACAAATGTCTGAAGGTAGAAGGAAGCCAAGTTAATAGGCAGTACAGCACAGACAGTTTAGCATGATCTGGAAGCAGAATTCATTAACTGATGCTGATTTGGTAAGTTGAGCTTAAATGTAAAACTGTACCCAGTGAGATTTCTTCACGTTTTATTGGCCTATTGCTAAATGTGCTCCCAAGAGTAGACAAAATGTCATTTGTAGCTGGTTGGCATTTTGAGCCATGCTGGCAGGAGCTTTAAATGTATTGTATCCCACAAAGACCAACGGCTAGCAGCATGCAGTATGTGGTCGACAAAGACACCATTGTTACAGCATCTTCCATTATAGGTTACTGATAATGCTCCCACTTCTCTTTCTTAGTGTTTCATCTTGCAGTGGCACGCAATTATTGATAACGACTATATTCACACCCAATATCTGTAAGTAAATCATAATGACCTGAGCCAGGAGTATCCGTGAGTACATGTCACGTAGACATTACTGCTATACTAGCGGAGCGTGGTGTTTGCCCTAATGTAGACTTTTGCTTGCCAGTAGCGATAACCATTGTTGGGGAGCAGTCATTCATAATAGTCAGTGATTCATTTCTGAAGCCAGAATCTAACAGGAACTGACTTAATAATGTTACAAGATTGCTTGCCGGTTTCAGACTTTTTGATACAGAGATGTTGCTCAAGTTAGTTCTGATAGCAGACTGGCAGTTGTGAGAGAAGAGGGATTATTTAAAAACTGGCATAAGAACATGATGTGATTTCTGAAAATACTTAACAGTCCATTATTCTCAGCCAATCTACAAAATAAGTGATAATTATGATTTTTTAACTAATTAAGCAATCAACATAAATATTTTATACATTATTTGTTGATTCTGTGCAGCATTTTCTGATTTTTTAAAGAAATTCAATCATCATTAAGCCTCCCATTTTAGAAGTTAAAATTGCTCTGTCCAAAATGAGGTGAGTCCATGTCAGAAATCCTGCAGTCTGCAAATCTCATCTGAAATCAAAAAGCAAATAATTTTTTAATCAATAAGATATTGTGCACAGAATAATAACACAGTTTTTTAAAATTTAAAAAATAAAAAAATGGCTGATGTGTGATACAAAGATGTAGTTTTATCATGTGTTTTTGTAACAAAGTAAAACAAAAAATAGCCTATTACTCCTTATGGGCAAGCCCAAGGATTGCAGAAAGATATCTTTATTTCTGTGTCTGCAATCCAGTCTGTCGACTTGAAATATGCTGTATCTGTATTTACTGGGATGCCGTGTGGCAATATGACCTACCTTGAACTCTGTAAATATTGTTTCACTGCTAGAAACTGTAGAGTATCTTCACAGTATGTACTGTGCGTGTAGACATGCTGCTGCAGAAAGATGTGTGAGTCAAAAGTGACTACATAAGTGCACAAATGTATAACATGACATAAATCCTCCTAGATTCCATATTTTGTTATTCACTTCACTTTCATGACATGGACATTAGATGATACTGCTTTGATAACTGTTGCTCAGAAAGAACAATATAGAAACCTAAAATTGTTCCCTGTTTTTACACCATGTGTGTTGAGATATACACCTCAAACTTCTGCTCAGACAGCACTTCTAACTGTAGTATGCAATTTACAGTTACTGAAGTGTTGCTTTCAAGTTTGAATCAATTTCTTCCTGAATGGAAGACTTGGTAATATGGTCTTGAATCCTTGGCATATGATGTGAATAATTCTTCCATATGCCGTCAGCTGTATTCTTCCTGTATCAGCTTGTTTTTCTTTGTAAATATACTATTTGTGGGCCATTATCTATGGGCTTATATGAGTTCCCTGGAAGTTTTCTCATGTGTGTCTTGCTGCTATTGAATCCATCACCATTGGCTGTTGGTCTACATTTACTTCAGCTTCTATCATATATTCACAAATATTATTATTATTATTATTACTACTGGGAATCATGCGTACGTACCTGGGAACGAGTCGGGGTTTTGTGACACTAGATATTGAGTGTCAGTGACAGATGGGAGCAAAAGTTATTATTTTGTCTGGGATGGGGGGAGGGAAAGCAACACTTTGTGAGCAATGGATGGGCTCTTTCCTTGGCTCAGTGGGCGAGATGTGAGTGAAACATTGGTGGTTCCACTATCAGCTATTTATCGGAAACATAAGACCCTTTAAACCATCAGAGTAATACAAAGTGTTTTAACTTTCTCAGTTCCTCACGGCAGCACAGTGTCATGGGGTTGTAGCATGTAGATTCCAGTGACCACTGACACGCTGATGGCTCATGTTGCAGCGGAGTGCCAGGCAGCGTATGCGGTATTCTCCTTGTGAATTTGCTTGTTGCATTATAAACAAGTGCCTGTGGTGTGGTGCAGAGTGGTCTGTACTGGAATTGAACCAGTGCCCTCACGTTTGGTATCTTCTGGTGGAGTTCATCAACCTCTAGGTTCACAGGTGACCCATTTGGTGAGGCCACAGCCCCTTCGTTCTCACCAGCCACTTAGGTAAGTACCACATGAGCTTCTTTCTGGTAACATCTGGGATGGCATCTTCTGAATTGACCTATTGGCGTGGTACCAACATCTTCTTCTGTTGAGCAGCGAAGTATGACGTCCATTGACTAAACATTGGTCCATCCTTCCAGATGATATTTCTTCATGTCTTCTTTCTCCCCTCGAAGGGCTCTCTCATGCCCATTTGATGGAGGTATTTATTCAGTGTTTTCGCTGATGTCGTGAAGTTTCTACAGCGGCAACGCCCCTTCAGTCGTTGATCCATGCCTCTCATGTTGGGCAGAAACGGGACCAATCTCGTCACATGTGCCAGCTTTCCTTGTTATACATTTATGTTGGCATGGTCGGGCATTGCCCTATCATCCTCCTCTGCATCGCCAGATACGTCATGCTCGTGAGTTCAGTACGCTGAAAGTTCCTGGAGCATTGATCATTGATGAGCGAACTGCGCTGGTCGTTGTTCTCCTTGGAAGCATTGCCCGTCTGCTCGGTCACTGATCTGTTGAAGTGCTGACTGCTGCTGTGCAAATTCTGCTGGTTATTGGCCTCCTTGTTCAACTACTGCCTCTTCCGAAAATTGTGGCTTAATGTGTCAAGTCTCTGAAATATTCACTTAACCTATAATAAGTCTTTAGCTATTTTTCTGCTGTCTCTCTGCATTAAACAACCATAAATTACACATAATTATTATACATAAACATAAATAACACATAATTGTTATATATAATTATTATACACCCTACAATAGCTTGTCATTTGCTCTAGAAATATAAAGCTTGTCATTGGTCCTAGCCTGGAATGTCCTAGTCACTGACTGAATGCTTTCATCAAATCGAGTCATCTTTAGTTATAGAATTAAATATTTCTTCATTCAAACAATGAATAACACTTACTGCTGAAGCACTGCCATTATTATTATCAGTTGAAATAACACTGCCTCCTTCACCATACACCCTGCCATCCATGATGGCCATGAAATGTGTCTAGGCATAATGCAAATATGCTGTGAGTGTAGTCATTGATCACTGATTCTACAATCTATACTTGCAATTCTAAAGGGTATAGGCAATGACGGTGATGAAATATCACACAACCCGGATACATTGTAGAATACTTTTACTGTCATACAGAGCATACTCAAGACAGGTGACCAAACACAAAAAAGCCATAATCCAGACTGACTGTCAGAAAGTTCCTGCCCAGGGTTCCAGTCGACTACCAATGATGCTATTTCTCAGTTCTCCACTGAGATTCCCCCCCCCCCCCCCCCCTTAGTACGGGGCACTGTGAGGGAGTGAGGGAGGCTGCAAGGAGTGACATTGTGGTGGGACTACAGAGAGATGGATAGATATTCTGGGTATGTTGTCATCTGCATTGGTGAGATCATCAGGTGGTGACATGGAGGTGGGTTGACTTGCAGTGGGGCTGGCCATAGCATGAGTGTGTGACAGCATCTGGGGAAGACAGTGCAGAGCGTGTGTCACCAGGGCTTGATGGTACTGCCGATGGTGAGGGGCTCATTAGAAGTAAATGTGGCGTCGTGATTGTGAGGATACCTTCACTGGAAACATGGGCTGTGAGAGCGGCAGTATCAATGTCTTGTGGCAATTTGACAGTCTTGCAGAAGTCTCATGCAATGGAGCCATGCGCAGTCTGGCAATCAGCATGCTGACCTTTGATGGGAAGGTTGTTGTCTTATGAGTTATGTGTTGAGGTCCTTGAGAAGAAAATCTTGGGCATCCAGTCATAAGCTGAAGGTCAGTGGTGTGGTGTTGATAATGGGAGGGTCAGCATGTGTTGGAAATGGAGGTGCTTGGTACCTGTTGTTGTACTGCGTGTCATCTTGTAGTGTCCATGTGACATAGTGTTAGTTGGTTGACAGAAACGGTCATAGGTCTTCCATTTAATAAAATATGGAAAGTTTGATCATCTCTTTGGACCATTTTGTGGGAGCCTGAGAAACATGAGTGTAGGGCAGGCTGCACCATGTAATTCTTAACATTGCAAAGCCACAGTCTGGGAGTGCTTCATGAACAAAGATTTAGATGTAGAGTGTGGGAGGGGCAGTGGTATATGGATGTGTGCTATGTGGTTCATTACAGGTCTGGGGGCATGGATGATGGTTCTTGGAGTACAAAGTCTGCTAGCAGCAATAATGTCTTATTGTATACAGTTTTGGACAATGAGGCTTGAAGGTCATGTTTTTGTGGTGTGGAGACCCATGGGAGTGCACCAGTCCTCCTCAACACATCAGAGCCACCTTTAATGAGCATTGCCACCAGATCATTACTCTGATGATGGTAAGCTGTGGTTACAAAGTGCTTAGTGCCTGTAATATTGCATAGTTTGAGAAAGAATGCAGTTTCAAACTGCCTGGGCCGGCTGCAGTGGCCGAGCAGTTCTAAGTCCTTCAGTCTGGAACCACGTGATCGCTACGGTCACAGGTTCGAATCCTTCCTCGGGCATGGCTGCGTGTGATGTCTGTTGTGATGGACATGGGGCAGCCAAAGCATGAGATGAATGTCTTGACAGTGGATTAAGCTGTTATCTCTTTGAGCAGTGTTGCTTCATCCTGTCATGTGAACCAGTCAGTCACCAAGAGAATATAGCGGTAGCCTTTGGAGATAGATAATGGGGCTGACGAGGGGTCAACACGTAGGTGTTGAAAGTACTCTATAGGGATTTTGAAATAACCTATGGGTGTTTGGGAATGAATGAGACTTGGCTCTTCTGACATGTAACATGCTCACAAGCTCAAAATCAACAGTCTTTCTTTACATTAGGCATTATGAATCTGTCCCACCACTAGATGGGTGGTTGGGTGAATGCCCAGGTGTGCAAATTGTGAAGATGATCAATATGACACAGGGATATTGTTGGGGTATGACAGGGCATGTCCAGTTTTGTGAAACATCACAAAATATAGGATGGGTCACCCTCAGGACCAAGATTCAGTCCGTAGATTCATGGACTGGTTGTAATGGGGGCTTTTAACTGTTCATCATGTTGTCGTGCCTCAGTGAACTGATCGTGATTGAGGGCAAATGACTAGGCACTGATGCATAAAAAATAATTTGCCACAACAAAGTGGCAGATATCCATGATGAAGTGGACATTGTCGTCTAAATGCGGAAACCATCGGGGGTGTCTTTCAAATAGAGACAGCAAGTGGGTGGTGGTCTGAAGTAACATACTGCTTTGTAAACCACCAATTACTCCATGTCATATGCAGACAACTTGCTTTGAACAAAATGACCTAGCATGAGAAGTAACAGAGTAGTCGTTGCACACATCTCTTGTTGTAGCACAGCTTTGATAGCGGTGTCACTCGTGTCTGCTGTTATAGTGAGCTGTGCATCAGGAAGGGAGTGTGCCAAGGTAATGGCCTGGGTAAGGCAGTCATTAATTCTTTCAAAAGCAGATTGCATCTCACTTATGAAATGAGTTTGCATTTGTTCATGGTATTTTTGCCGGCGAGAGCTTGTGTTAGTGGTTTATGCAAAGAGGCTGCCTGTGGAAGACATCTTCTGCAGATTTTTATCATGCCTAAGAATCAATGTACTTCTTGATAGTTTATGGTGGTGGCAGCTGTTGGACAGTCTCTGTACATTGTGGTGTGGGATAGAAGCCCAATGCATTGGCAGTGTGTTAAAGAAAGATAACTTCTTTGAGCCAGAACTGACATTTGTATTTATTCATTATGACACCATTATGAGAGAGGGCTCAAAAACTGTTTGAGGTGGTTGTTTTGAGACTCCTCATCTGGTGAGAAAATTTAAATGTCATGACGGTAAGCATTGTTTGCACCATCTTGTTAAGCCTCTATGGCATTAAAATAAATTCAAACAAACTGAAAGACATGATAATTGCTGCTTTGTGAACATCATCTAGACCTTCAGGTATTTGTAGATACACCATCTTACAGTCAATAACACTAAAACTAGAGGTACTTGCCAAGTAGTGGGTGAAGTCCTGGATGTTTGGTACCAGGCAAATGTCCATAACAGTATGAGTGTTAAGGATTCTATAATCACTGCACAGTCAGAGAGATCTGTTCTTTTTGGGACAAATTTTATGGGAGGAGCCCAGGAACTGTCAAAGGGGCTTCTGCTTGTAAGAGCTTGTCCATGGCAATTCAGTGGCTCCTAATAGGTCTGATGGTAGCTGATGTGCTCTGTGGCATACCATGGGGCCAGGTGTGGTGATGATCTTATGGACTGTCCTATTCGTAATGGGAGGGAGGCATATGAAGACTCGGTAGAGGTTCGGCAAGCTAGTGGTGCTATACTGATTTGTTGGAGTAGCTGGGAGCAGTGCTGACAGCTCATTCTTGAGCAGTGATGGAGGGTTTGGTTTGGTATGGTGTAAATATGTCAGTGAGGTGGAGGGAACAAATGGAAGTGTTTGACACAGCCAGTTGGCAACCTTTCTTACTGTGTGAAGTTCATGCTTGACATCTCGGGTCTTGTGTCCGATGATGTTGTTGTCATGTTACAAGGGAAAGTTCATTTTACACATGTTGAAATAGAATTGTTGAATACTGTCAATGATGTGGAGGCTTCAATGGAGAAGCTGATGACTCTCATTTATGACCATGGGTGGTGGTGGTAGTTGCACAGAACAAGGTGTACCATTGTGGTAGGCCACTGAGGGGCATGGTTGAGTACCCCAGAAGTGGAGCAGTCGGTGGTTGTGTGTGCTAGCACACTGCTAGTTGAGTCCAGGACCAAGTGGAAGAACCACAGAAAGCCTGTGCCTGGTTCTGCTATATCCATGATGATAAATGTCCATGTAAATTCTTTGTTGAGGCTGAAGTCCAGTATGCAGACTTGTGGACCCTACACTCATATTGTCAAATCATTTTCTGCGTGGAGTTGAACAGGTGCACGGGGATGGAGTCTGGCCCAGTGAAGAAGCCAACGAAGTGCTGATCTCTGAGCTGTGCCAACGAGGTATAGCTGGACACTGACGTGGTCACAAACAAAAAGTCTGTTACCATGAAGGAGACAAAGCACACGTGGCCCATCATAATGATTGTGGGAATTGAGATGACTTAAATATCCTACGTGGTCTGGTGCACTTCCAGCGAATTTAGCTTGTAGTTTTGGAAATTGCATGGAGAATGGCAATTGCGGGTGGAGTCGGTGTATATTGCATGATACCAACCAAAAGCTGTTGTGCACAGGTGCAGCATGGTCAGTGGCATGACGCGCAGTCATGGACACAACACAGTCGATGATGTTCTGCTCAGGGACAATGCAGATGGTGAGGAGAGAGAGGTTTGTTGATGCCATGTGATGGTCGTTGCTCTAGTCAGGCTTGGTGAAGTCAGAATCAGCAGAAGTTGGACACGGTCAGCTCAGCTTGAGATTGGAGTGCTGTTGTTTGCACTACCATTAAAGCTGTGTGTCATTGTTGCTCCCATTGGGCGAAATTATTGGTGTGATGTCTCTGTTGTATGATAGAGTATGGCAAGTCCCCAAGTTGAAGACATATGTCAAAAAGTTCATTCTCGTGGGTGACCACGGCTAATTGGGCTTGTGGGTAGGGGAGGGGCCTTCACAACCCACAGGGTCCATAATATGTGGTTGAGGCATGAGTTGAAAGTAGATCTGTGTGCAGAGACGATGCCATAATTATGATAAAAATGTGTCGTCATAAACAATGTGACAAATTTGTTCCCATTGGTGCGGGTAGGCAGCAGAGTAATGTAGCTTTCATAGTCTCATACTTGTCTGCTGAGGATGGGATGATATCACTTACTGTGTCCACATGTCCCCCTAAGTGGCTTAGTAGGGTGACAAATTTTGTGCCATCACTGATGATGTCACTTGATTTGAAGATGCTGGCCACGATGATGAACAATAACATTGGATGGTCTGGCCAGACTGGTGGTAGTTTGAGGTGTTTCTGTGGTCAGTAGGTTGGCAACATGAGATTCATAGGGGAAGAGTAGCAAAGCAAGTATTGTCCATTCGTGACACAACAAGGCTAATGGTAGATGACACAAGAGGTGATGTAGCCGGCTGTATGAGATTTGAAATGATCAGATTCGGGTGTGGCAGGGCTTATGTCTCTTCAGAACTGAGTAGGCATGAATCAAAGTGGGTGGATTGCTGTGGCTCAGCTGTAGCCCAATCTGTAAAGGAGAAGGGTCCTGAGCATGATCGCATGATTGTTTGTTACTTTCCATTGTTTGGCCCTGTTGCATACTAACATAGCATGGTCCAAGAGATGTCACTGTCACTTTTTATTACTTAGGCTGCATGGCATGTCTTGGCATGAGAAACGCTGTCCACAGATCTAAATTGTGTGGCATAAAGGGGGCATGACGGCATCATTGTAGTTGCGCAATAGTGGGAAATGGTGAAATTACATGTTAACACAGTCATCTGGGATCACCAATGTAGGTAGAGAGCATGTGCAATGATGGTGTCAAATAATCACACAACCCAGATACAATATGGAACACATTTGTTATCAAACAGAGCATACACAAGACAAGTAACTGAACACAACAAAGCCATAAGCCAGACTGGCTGTCAGAGAGTTTCTGCTAGGGGTTCTGTTTGACTGCCATGAAAGCTGTTTGTCAGTGCAGTGTTCCCACTTCCTGTTTAAACTTTGTTTACCTCCTCTATGAAGATGACTCTGATGAGCATGCTTCCACAATTCATGGCTAATTTTTATATGGGAACAAATTCACAATTAACACTCAGCAGTCATTATACCAAGGCGTGAGTGTATTAATACATACGCATGCAGAAGATTTCAGGACCACAACCATGTCACTACCTCTCTGTTACATCTCCATGTTTTCCTTCTGCATGTCTGACAAACTAAGCCAGTATACATGATGTTATCTGACTGTAAATTTTCCCTTTGCTAATGCAACTGATATGATTCCTAAATAATTAGCTATAACACTCTACATAAATAAACGTTGGTGTGTGTGTGTTCGTTTGTTTATTTTACAGGACAGCTCAGGAACCCTAAAGACATTTCAACCAAACTAGGTGCGAACATTACCTGGGGCCAGGAGACTATTAACTATTTGTAAGACTTGGAAAAAAGTGATATGTAAGAATAATTCTGGAACATTTAAAGCAAACCAAGCTTGGTACATGTATCAGTTACAAAAATATACTGATTGGGTAAGATTTCTCTAGCACCGTACAGAGAGAAGTCAGGTTGTGAAGCTGTTGACATTTAAAAATAATCAAAAACTGACTAGCTAGTGTTGAACAAATATGACATACTATCTTGAAAAAATATTATGTGACTATAACGTATACCCCATCAGAGGAAGAGAAACTGAAGTGCAGAAGGTATGAGGTTTATTTATGCAAATGATAGGGAGGGAGCAAAAACTTTCATATTCAGGTAACTTATGGGAATGCTGGTGCTTTGAAAATGACAGGGTGTGCACATGTCAAAATATTGGCAGTTGTTGACAGCATCACCCAGCTGCATTCCTATAAGTTATTTGAACATTCTATATGCTGAGAGAAAATCAGGTCTCACACTTACATGTTGCTAATTGTTGCTGTTGATCACATTGAATAAAATGTCGTCACTCCACAAGCAAGGCCCCATCAAAGACTGTTGGAGAGCACTTATGGCCATCGTGTACTGATCATGTTAAGGTGGCTGGAGGCAGACTAAATTTGACTGACTGCAGGGGGGTTAGTTGAGTTGTATGTGCTGAATCACCAGCATGGTAGCTCAGCATGTTCGGTCAGAGGGTTAGCTGCCCTCTGTAATAAAAAAACTGCGTTAATGGATCAGCAACAAACTGAAACGGGCGTCTCTCGACGTCTGCCCAGAGCAGATACGAAGAACGAAATTGAACAAAATGGGATTTTTTTTATTTTTTTTTTAAAAAGGTTGGAAACAAAGCTATCTTCAATGTGAATTGCACTATAGGACACACCTAGTCATGGAGAAATTTCAACCACTTTGCATGTATATGATGTGCTATCTCAGAACAAATACTGTGGGCATTATACATCTCTAATGCCTCTTTCTGTGTGGACTGGGCTGGGAAAGTAGTGATATGTATGCACAACTCTAGAATGCAAGAATCAAATTCAACCTATATTAGTATGAATATGACTCCTCCCCCCTCCCCTCTCTCTCCTTCTGTCCCTCTCTTTCTCTCTCTCTCTCTCTCTCTTTCTATTTCTCTCTTTATGCAGCCCGTTATGAATTCTCCTGTGGAAATGTCTTCACCCCACAGTAGCACTTGCACTCAATGACATCAATTATTTGTTGGATGTACTCCACTCTGAGTCTTCCCTTAAGTTTTTACTCTTTGTAGCTCCCTCTAGTACCAAGGAAGTTATTCGATGATGTCTTAATACATGTCCTAACATCCTATCCCTTCTTAATGTAAGTTTTTTCATGTGTTCTTTACTTCACTGATTCTGGTGAGAAACTCTTCATTCCTTATCTTTTAGTCAACCTAATTTTCAACATCCTTCAGTAGCACCAAATCTCAAATGCTTTGATTCTCTTCTCTCCCACAGTCCATGATCCATTGTTATACAGTGCTGTGCCCCAAACATACATTTTCAGAAATTTCTTGCCAGTGTTTAATATTAGTAGACTTCTTTCAGCCAGGAATGCTCTGTTTGCCTGTCCTAGTCTACTTTTTGTGTCCTTTTTGCTTTTCACACCACACATTATTTTGCTTTCGTGGTAGGAGAACTGATTAACTTCATCTACTTCATGGTCTTGCTCTTGAATTTATCACTTATCTCATTTCTGCTACTCTCATTACTTTCTTCTTGCTTTGATTTACTCTCAGTTCATGTTCTATACTCACCAGACTATTCATTCTATTCAACAGGTCCTGTAGTTCTGCTTCACTTTCACTGATGATAGCAATTTTATCAGTGAATCTTACGACTGATATCGTGAAAGTACAAGATTTTCCAGATGTTTTGTAAATAAAATTTTTGGAAATACATCATTTTATTGGTTGAGGTCAAAATCTCATACTAATTTTGAATATAAATGAACAAGATTTATTAGCAGAAGATCTGTTCACTTGTGTTCTAGGAAAATCATCCAGAACTTAAATGTTTAATTATTATGTAAGAGGTTTCTTTTTCATGTTCTATTATTTGTCTGAGACATTCTGTATGGGCTCCATGCCATCCCAAGAGCATTAAAGTACTTGGCATCATGATGTACAAAGTAATCAGAGGCAGCAAAGGATCTTCTGCGAAACCGTGAGGTCAGGGAATACCAACAAACAGGAGAGGAAGTTTAGAGTTTGTTCAGGCGAGTTGTAAATAGATGATTAATGTCTGGTCACATTTTGTAATTAAAGGCACAGTAAAAACCTTCCTATAAATCAGAATTAAAGAGCCCCAGTTCTAGTAGGAGTTGAGCACTTTGACAGACATATAAGAAGAATTATCAATGAGTCGTGGAGTTCACAGACTTCTCAGAGCTGAAGACCAGCAACAAGGTAATTTCTAAATTAACTAAACCCTTGCAATATGCTTTCATCCTGAATTATAATCACACTCCTGAACCGTTCTTTTATTTCCACTTTCGATTAGATTTTCATTGAAGCTACACTGTAAATGGTTCATAATACCACTACATTAATATCAAATAAATTTTTGTAGAACATTACTACCCACCAAGCGGCAGCAGAACATACACATAAAAGATAGTTGTAATTGGCAAGCTTTCAGAGCCAGTGGTTCCTTCTTCTGGCAGAAGGGTTGAAGAGGAAGGAACAGGGGTGAAGGAAAAGGACTGGAGAGGTCTAGGGAAAGGGATAGATTTCAGGAAAGTCACTCAGAACCACAGGTCAGGGGAGATTTACTGTCCAGGATGAGAAGGAAAGACTGATTGTTGGGGACTGCATCGGACAAGATTTGAAAACCTGATAGCTTAAAGGAGGAATACAGGACAATATGCAGACAGAGATTACTGCTTAAACATCATGCATGAGTTAATAAGAGTAAAAAGCTAAGTGCATTCTATGGAACAGAGGTGGGTAAGACAACAAGATGGGTAAGACAACGAAAGATGTGGAAAACTGAAATGGAGTGAAGCAAAGAGTCATTACAGTGAAGAAATTAACATAAATTAAGGCCAGGTTGGTGGCGAGAACCAAGGACATGTTGTAATACTAGTTTCACCTGCAGTGTCCTGAAAAACTAGTGTCTGGGGTAAGAACCTAGAGGGCGTGTGTGGTGAAACAGGTGCCAAGGTCATGTTGTAAAGCATGCTCTGCAACAGGATATTGCAAGTTGCCAGTATATGCCCTCTGCCTATGCTCATTCATCCTAATTGATAATTTGGTGGTAGTAATGCCAATGTAGAGGGCCGAACAGTGTTTACATAACAGCTGGTATATGACGTGTCATTTCGCAGGTGGCTCTTCCTTTGTCTGTACATGTTTTGCCAGTTACAGGGCTGTTATAGCTGATGGTAGGGGATGCATAGGGCAAGTCTTGCAGTGGGGATGGGCAAAGGAGTAGGAGCCATAGAGTAGGGAGATGTGTGCAGAAGGCACTTAGAGTCTGACAAGAATATTGTAGACTGGGAGGGTGACGGAAAGCTATTCTAGGTGTATCGGGCAAAATTTCGGACAGAATGGATCTCATTTCAGGGAATGATTTTAGGAAGTCATGGCCCTGTCAAAGTGGCTGATTAACACATTCCAGACCAGGATAATACTGAGTCACCAATGGTGTGCTAAAAAGTTGTTTTTTGGAGGGATCAGCAGTACCAGGATTGGATGTGATGGCCCAGGAAGTCTGCTTTTTAACTAGGCTGGTGAGTAAAAATGCACAGTGAAAGCTGAGGTGAGAATGTTGGTGTATTGCTGTAAAGAGTCTGCATCCAAACAAATATGTTTGCCTTGGATGCCAAGGTTGTATGGGAGGGAACATTTGACATGTAAAGGATGGCAACTGCCAAAATATAAATACTGTTGTTTGTTGGTAGGTTTCATGTGAACAGAAGTGTGTAGCTGACCTTTGGTGAGGATGATATCAACATCAAGAAAAGTGGCAAGGGATTCGGAATAGGAATATGTGAAATTTAATGGGGAGAAGGTGTTCAGAGATTCCAGGAATTTTAGATTTTCCACCTCACCATGAGTCCATATGGTAAAAACATCTTCAGTGTATCTAAACCAAACCAGGAACTGAAGACTTACAGATCCCAGGAAAGCCCCCTCCAAGCAACCGATGAAAAGGTTGGCATAGGAAGCACCCATCCTGGTTCCCATGGCCATACCCCTGACTTGTTTGTATGTCTGCCCCTCAAATGTGAAGTAGTTGTTGGTAAGTATAAAGTTGATTAAGGTGAGTAGGAAGGATGTCATAGGTTTGGAATCATTTGGGTGCTGTCTGAGGAAATGTTCAGCAGCAGACAGACCATGTTCATGGGGGATGTTGGTATAGAGGGAGGTGGCATCGATGGTGACAAGCAAGGTGTGTGGTGGGAGTGGGATGTGTGCAGATTTCAGATGATCTAGGAAATGGTTGGTATCTTTGATGTAGGAGGGGAATCTTTATACTATGGGTTGCAGGTGTTGATCAACTAAGGCAGATATACATTCAGTGGGTGCCTTGATGCCAGAAACTATATGATGGCCAGGATGATTGGGTTTGTGGATCTTAGGAAGAAGGTAAAAGATGGGGGAGTATGGTTTGGGTGGGGTGAGAATTTCTATTGATTGATGTATTAGTCCTTGTGAGGAGGTATAAGGAGGGACTGCACGTCACTTTGAATCACAGGGATGGATCTTGATTGCAGACGTATGTAGAGGTTTCAGACAGCTGGCGTAGACCTTCACTAACATACTGCTTTTGGTCAAGTATTGCAGTGGTAGATCCTTTGTCTGCTGGGTGGATCATGATGGAGTCATCAGCTTTTAGGGAATGTAAAGCCTGGAGTTCTGCAGAGGACAGGTTAGGGTCATGTTGTAGGGACCTGAGGAAAAGTTGTGAAGCAATGCTAGATGTGAGGAATTCTTGGAAGGCTTGGAAGGAATGATTTTGAGCAGTGGTGATGGGATCAAGTTGGAATCATGGTCTGAACTGTTCAAGGCAGGGTTCAATGTCAGGTTTGCAGTTGGAAAGGTTTTGGGATTGGGTTGCAAAGTGATATTTCCAATGGATATCACGTGTGAAGGAAAGTAGGTGGGAACTTTCCCTGCAATACATCCTACATTCCCGTCACCCTCCTGGCCTCAACTTTCGTCAGTCACTGTCCTCACCCATCCAGCCCCCTCCCTGTTCCCATTCCAGCACTACACAGCCGACATTTCACCACCCCACCCAGTCTTTTAATTACTTTTATTTCTCTCCTTTCCACTACTTACCCCCTTCCCCCTCCACACCTTCTCTCCTGCCCTCCGTCTAAACTACAACACTTGACTGTCCGCCATTCCCACCATACTATCCCTCCCCCTCCCCGCCCCAGCATCCTCCTTACCACCACCCAGTCGCCACTCCCATCATGCACTGGTGCTGCTGTTTGCAGTGTGGTCTCAGCTCTCTGAGACTGCAGATGTGTGTGCAAGTTGCGTTTATGTGAGTGTGTGAGTGTGTGTGTGTATGTGTGTCTACTGCTGACAAATGCCTTAATGGCCGAAAGCTTTAATTGTGTGAATCTTTTTATTGTTCCAACCATGACTCAGCATCTCCGCTATATGATAAATAATTACTTATGAATTGTATTTTCATAATTTGTATTCAAATTTATGCACTAATTTCTGCATTTTGATAGTGTACTGATGCTGAAAAAATAAATTTCTGGCCATGATGCCTTTGGTGTGCCATCTTGATATTAACCGTGTTTGTAGCAGGATTTTGGAGCAATACAATACGTATTTTTCACAAAAATTTAAGGTGTGTTCTTTGAGACAGCCACTATCAAAGATTAAGGTCAATGACCTTGAATGTGGAAATTCTTAGAAACCCACCATACTGCATACCAATTTAAATATGTACTCATTAGCTTTTCAGTTATACAAGTTTAATTGCGGTATATGGATTAGAACCAGACTTGTAGTCATTTATGTTACAGATGCATATAAATTTCACACAGTTTCCAAACTTTTCACACCTGTAACTTTTTTCACAGTTGTTGTATACCTCTGTGGTGGTGGTTAGTGTTTAACGTCCCGTCGACAACGAGGTCATTAGAGACGGAGCGCAAGCTCGGGTTAGGGAAGGATTGGGAAGGAAATCGGCCGTGCCCTTTCAAAGGAACCATTCCGGCATTTGCCTGAAACGATTTAGGGAAATCACGGAAAACCTAAATCAGGATGGCCGGAGACGGGATTGAACCGTCATCCTCCCGAATGCGAGTCCAGTGTGCTAACCACTGCGCCACCTCGCTCGGTTTGTATACCTCTGTAATTTTGTAGTTTTGCACCTCTCATCTGCATCGTTAGATGCACCAAAATTGAAAGAAATGAGAAGTGGCCTGGTTGAAAATGTTACTATTCTACACTGAACTGACATGAGATTATCCAAAGAGGTATTTGCATCCACCTCATCCAGTTGGCAAAGATGCAAAAAGATCAATTGCTAGCAGATCTCTGACCTTCTCTGATATTATACATTGCATGTAATCCTAACTCTAACAGATTTTGCAACTCTCAATTTGTTTCTGTGCTCATCTGACTATATTATTGAACACAGCCAACTTATACTGCTGGTGCATTTTAGAGGTTCATAGTGCCATAGTTCAAGTGCACATGCTTAATTAAATCATTGAAATACTTCTTAGGAAAACATAAACTCCACTCAGCATTGTTTTTGTTTGTACATCTGAACAAAATTATTGTATATATTTTGTAGTATTTATCCAAATTTTCCTCTCCTCTAGTTCCCAGGCCCCTCTTTGTCTGTTGCAGCATGGGATCCTGATCCTGTGAACTTCTTATGACCCCACATACTCCCCTGGTATTTTTCTCACTCAGCATGCCCTTTATGCATAACATTTTAAATTCTTTATTTTCATCCTCTTACTCTCAAAAATATCACTGTTTCCCATTGGTAATCTTTGGAAAGCATCACCCACAACATTCTCAGTTCCCTTAATGAACTGGATGCCATTATCAAATTGCTGCAGGAACATGGCCCACATCATCAGAGTGCTGTTCAACAACTTAAATTCACATAAATAAGCTAGATTAATGGTCAGTGAAAACAAACACTTCATGACCCAGCAGACAGTGTTTGAACTTGGTGAATCTCCACACAATTAACAACTCCTTATCAGCAATCCAATAGCTCCACTCATGTTTTGAAAGTGTTCTTGAAGCAAAAACTATACTTCTCAGTTTGTTATGTCCACCTACCATTTTTTTTCTGTGACAGTGCCACTCCCAAATCATAATAACTGCTGTCAGTATGCAAACAGGAAGGCGAGGTTGTATCTGGGTGTACAGTAATCCACTGTCACTCAAACTATCATTTTTTTACTGAAAATCTTGGTTGCAATCCTGTGACTACACTCAAGTTGCATCTTTCTTCAATAACTTGGTTATGTTTGGCATGTTCTGACTTAGATTTCTGCTAAATTTTTGGTGGAAATTACACATTCATAAGAAGTACTTTAATTTTTTCTCATTATTAGAGATAGGGCACAGGGCACTTAGCCACAGCCTCTATCCTGTCTTTCTCTGGTATCTTTCCAGTGATTGTGATAACATGTCCCAATAATTCTGTTTCCTTTCTTGAAAATTTACACTTTTTTAGTTTTAGCTTCATACCACTCTTTCTAAGAGTGCTTAACACTTGACTCAGTAAATGGCAGTGACTTCCCCAGTCAACAGATGCCATCAAAATATTATCACAGTGGACTTTCAGTTTGCTCATAAATTCCCTAGATAATGCTCTTATAAAAATCGCCACAGAGGTGTTCAGGCCAAATAGAACTATCTTAAATTGGTAGCATCTGCCTCCATACAAGAAAGCAGTATACTGCCTACTTTTCTTAGCTTGGTGGATTTGCCAGAAACCAGATGTCAGATAAACACTTGAAATTATTTCACCAAAGTGGAATTGATAGAATAGATCATCCATGTTTTCTGGATGATCAGTTTTCCTACAGATAATGGCATTCAGCTTTATCACATCCAAAAATAGCCTCAGTGACTCATCCCTCTTACTATCAACAACTGGTGGATTGCTGTATTGACTATGCTTGTCTCTATTATCTGTACAGCAGTCTTTCCAGTTCAGTTTCAGCTGCCTTCTCCAGTGCAATAGCTGTATGGTAATGTTTCTGGATGAATAGTTCATGTGGCCTAACATTTATAACACATTCAAAGTTTTTTCCCCCCTTCCGACACATCAGAAAAGACCATTATATTCACACAGCCATTCATCCAGCTCCTTCCTTTGTCTCTAACTTATCCCTTCTATATCATCAACTTTGATTTTAATTTCTGATGTTGCCTTCTTCGGGTATCTGTAGTTTTCTACCCCAGTGTTCACTATTTTCTCTTGTCTTTTTATCCACTACAACTGATGCTATCATCATTTTCCCAGTTAATGCCTTGTTGTATTCTGTGTCTAAATTGGCCCCATTTTCTTCTATTATTAATTGGTTTCTTTTCCAGTCTAGCACAGTTCCTACGTCATCCATCCAATTCATCCCAGTAATAAAATTCAGACAGAGTTCAGTTATAACCATATAGTTATGACAAAACTCTATATAACCTCTCATAAAACACAGCATTACCTGTGTCCTAGCAGGTTTGCTTAACCTGTTTGTTCCCTCTCTAATATACATTCCAACAGCTGGCAGTTCTGTATGTTGTATGATGAATTTCAGATGTTCATAAAACAGTTCAGATATTCCACTAATCTCACTGCTTGAATTCAGAAGTACTTCAGTCTCAACCCTGCCCCCCCTTCACACACACACACACACACACACACACACACACACACACACACACACACACACACACACACATATATCATATGTATATATATATATATATATATATATATATATATATATATATATATATACTTTAATTTTTGGTTGTAATTTTATAACCTCATTACTTCTCAACGTGCTTTCTTGATTAGATTCTTTTCAATGCTTTCAAATTCATCTATAGCATCTCCTCTGGTTGTAACATTGAATTCTCCTGCTGTATAATTCATTCCCTTATTACTACTTCCGGCAACAACATTACATTGTAATTCGACACACTTTACACTCATATTTACATCTCTACTACTTGTATACCCTGCTATATTACCATCACACTGCAAAATATTGCCCCTTACCACATCAGGTTCATCAAACGCTATTTCAGTAGCTGCCAATAATTTCCTATTTATTTCATTTCCCCTACATTAAATTTTTTCTCCCGTGTGCTTTAATACTTCTGGCTGCCAGTTTTCTTCCTGTTGCTGTAAACTGCTGACTACATTTACAAATGGAAAGCCAATGTGCACTCCAGACATGGAATGGGTCCTTCCAGATGCCATGAAGAGCACAGGGTTTAGCCATCTGCAGGTGGTGGCTCACATCGGTACCAATAATGCATGTTGCTTTGGATCAGAAGAGATTATCTCTGGTTTCAAGCAGCTATCAAAAGTGATAAAGCCTGCTAGTCTTGCTTCAAAGATGAAAGCAGAGCTCACAATTTGAAGCATAGTTCACAGGACCAGTTGCGGACCTCTGGTATAGAGCTGAGTGGAGGCTCTGAATCAGAGACTCAGATGTTTCTGTGTCTGTGTAGGCTGCAGATTCCTCAACTTCTGCCATGGGTTGGCAGGGTTCCAGGTTCCACTAAATAGGTCATGAATCCATCACACACAAGAGGTGGCTGTGTGGCACCAACTGTGTGGTTTTTTAGAGGGTCTCAGGGAAACACAAAACGGGCTTCAGTGTCAAAGGGTGCAGGTTGAACACAGGAAGGATGTAAATAAAGAAACCATCAGTATAACAGTTGTATATTCTCTTAGCTGTGATGGGAAAGTATCAGAGCTGCAAGTGCTAGTAGAAAGTGCTAGTGCTCAAATTAATATGGGTGCTGTAAGCTGGCTGAAGCTGGAGATAAGTTCAGCTAAAATTTTTGCAAAGGACTGAACAGTGTTCAGGAAGGATAGGCTAAACACAGTTGCCAGAGGCATGTTTTTTGCTGCTAGAAGTTGTTTATCTTGTAGCAAAATTGAAGTACATAGTTCGTGTGAGTTAAGTGAATAGAAGTCATTCTTGGCAACTGGAATACAATAATAATCGGGTCCTTTCACCAATCTCCCAACTCAGAAGATACAATTGCTGAAAGGTTCAAAGAAAACTTGAGTCTAATTTCACAATTATAGTTGGTGGTGACTTCAATTACTCTCGATATTTTGGCAAAAATACATGTTTCAATGCGGAGGTATGCATAAACCATCATCCAAAACTGCGCTAAATGCATTCTCTGAAAATTATTTCGAGCAGTTAGTTCATGAACCCACTCGAATAGTAAACAATTGTTGAACTCTAAGCAACAAATAATCCTTGGCTAATAATGAGATGCAGGGCTTAATGAACACAGGGTTGTCATAGTGAGACTGAATACCATGAATTCCAAATCCTTGAAAAATAAACAAAAAATATACCTATTAAAAAAAGGACATAAAAATTTGCTTGACACCTTTCTGAGTGACAATCTCCACTTCTTCCAGATTAATGATAATGTGTTCACTATGTTGTTCATAATACCTTACCTGCATTCCTATTTCTTATTCATTATTAAATACACTCCTGTATTATTCCTATTTGATTTTTTATTTATAGCCCTGTATTCATCTGACCAGAAGTCTTGTTTTAACTTCAACCTACACATTTCCCTTTTTAAATTTTCCAACCTACCTGCCCAATTAAAGGATCTATAATTTCACACTCTGATTTGCAGAATGCCAGTTTTATTTCTGCAAATCATGACATCCTCCTGAGCAATCCTTAGCCAGAGATTTGAATGGGGGCTATTTTACCTCCGGAATATACCCAAGAGGATGCCACCATCATTTACTCATATAGTAGTGCTGCATTCCCTCATGAACAGCTGTAGTTTCCCCAGTACCAGCACAGCAAGGCCATTTTGGCTGATGCTACAGAGACAGATCAGTCAATCATCCAGACTGTTGCTCTGACATCTTCTGGAAAGACTGCTTCTCCTCTTCAGGAACCACAAATTTGTCTGACCTCTGAACATATACCCCTCCATTGTGGTTGCACCTATGGAACAGCTATCTGTCTCACTGAGGCATGCAAGCCACCCTACTAACAGCAAGGTCCATGATTCATGAGGAGGTGTTTAAGACAGAAATGGTAATTAATGGCCCCATTTACTTGTACAGATGTGCCAAATTTTCAATTTCCTTCATACAAAAATCTTTCATATATCCTTTTCCAGGTCTATATACGTTACCATTTAAAAAATCATTTTGATGATTGGGGTGTGTGAGGATATGGTATGGGAAATCTACACGAGGACTAGATCTGAGTGATAGTGCATGTCTGTGGAGGCCCTAATGATACCTTTAGCATATTGGGTAAGGGAATTATTGTCATTCTGGATAAGCTGTTCCCAGGTGGCCAGGCAGTATAGGAGTGATGTTTTAGCATGGTAGGGATGACAAATGTCAAAATGTATTTATTTTATTTTATTTATTTATTTATTTATTTAACCTGATCAGATTAGGGCCATCAGGCCCTCTCTTACATCGGACCAGTGTTCCACACATGCAGCATTTCACACATCAGAGTTACATCATGAACATAGTTTAAATGAGAAAATTAGCTTACTCTAGTGACAATATGAATAAAGAGTAGTGACTAAGACCTAATAAAGTAAATGCGGAAAGTATTTTTACAACAGTTGCTATACATACAGATTATGATAAAAGCAATAATAATAACAGTAAAACAAAAAAATCAAATAATAATGATAAACATGACTAAGACATAATAAAGTAAATGCTGGCAGTATTTTTACATCACGTGCTATACATACAGATTATGGTGAAAGCAATAATAATAACAGTAAAAAAAATCAAATAATAATGACAAACATGGGAAAGATTGGCAATAGTAATGAAGGTTTGTGCAGATGTACATTAATATCTTGGTGTGTAAAGTAGATGTTTACTAGTATAGCGAGTTTTGGGTAAGGGAGGTTTAAGGAGGGGGAAAGAGGGAACTAATGAGGTGAAGTGCACTCATGTACAGAGGAAGGCATTACTGTTGCTTAAGTAGATACGTCATTAACTGTTTTTTGAAGCCGGTCATGTTTTTAAGTTCTCTAACATAACGAGGGAGGTTATTCCAGAGTCGGGTTCCCGCTACTGTAAAGGACTTGGAGAAGGTGACTGAGCGATGCAGTGGAATGGAGAGGATTTTATTATGATGGGAACGTGTGTTTCTGTCATGTTGTTCCGACATGAGTGTTAGGGACGAGGAGAGATATGAGGGACAGTGTACATTTATAAGGCAGTAGATGAGACAGAGTGTATGGAAATCTCTGCGTTTGTCTGCACGCAGCCAGGACAATTTTGCATATGCTGGTGAAATGTGATCAAAAAGTCGAACGTCACAGATATATCGGACGCAGGCATTCGTGACCAGTTCTAGACGTCGGGAATTTTCCTGAGAGAGGCCTTGTAGGATAATATCGCTGTAGTCAATGATTGGGAGTATAAGCGTTTGTACTAATTTCTTTTTCAGATCGAAAGGGAAGAGTTTTTTATATTTTTGTAGGACATGAAGGGATGCTGATGCTTTTTTGCACACTGCAGTTACGTGCTCTGTCCAATTTAGATTTTCATCTATTATTACTCCCAAACTCTTTGCTGAGGGAGAGAATTTAATATTTGTTCCATTTAGGATAAGAGGTGGTACGGATTCCCGATGTTTTGGGCTAATGAGCTTAGAGTGACCAACAAGTACCGCTTGGGTTTTAGATGGGTTTAGTTTTAGACCTATGTCCTGTGCCCATTTTGACAGTGCATCGAGGTCAGTATTGAAATTTTCAATAGCTTTCTTGAGATTGCTTGGTTTCGCACTTAGATACAACTGAAGGTCATCAGCATACATATGGTATTTGCAATAGGTCAGGACCGATGACACATCATTGACATGTAGGTACTGTTGATGATTGGTGGGTTTAATGTGGACAGAGGTGTGGATATAGCCACCAGAGAGGAGGAAGTCTGTATCCAGGAAGGTGGTTCGCTGAGCTGAGGAGGACCAGATGAAGTTGATGGGAGAGGAGGTGTTGAGTTTGTGAAGGAATGAGGATAAGATGTCTTAGCCCTGATCCAGATCATGAAGATATAATCAGTGAACCTGAAACAGACCAGAGGTTTGGGATTTTGGTGAGCTAGGAAGGTTTCCTGTAGATGGCCCATAGAAAGGTTGGTATAAGATGGTGTCATGTGGGTGCCCATGGCTGTGCCAAGGATTTCTTTGTTTAGCTTACCTTCAAAGGAGATGTATTTGTATGTTAGGATAAAATTAGTAAGGTGTATGGGGAATCAGGTACTGGGTTTGGAGTCTGAAGGACATTGGGAGAAGTAGTGTTCATTAGTGGCAAGATTGTGAGTGTGAGGGATGTTGGTGTATAGGGGAGTGGTGTTGATAGTGATGATTAGGGACCCAGGATATAAAGAGTTGGGGATGATGAAGAAAGGGTGAAGGAAGTGGTTTGTATCTTTAACTTGGAAGGCTAGATTTTAGGCAATTGGCTGGAGGTGTTGGTCAATGAGGCCAAAATTCTTTTGGTGGGGGGCACAGTAACCAGCTTCTATGGGGGTGCCCGGGATTGATGGGTTTGTGGGTTTTGGGGAGCATGTAAAAAGAGGGTGTGCAGCATGACATGGGAATGAGGAAGGAAATGGATCCAGGAGAAAGTTTCTGGGAAGGACCTAAGGCTTCAAGCAGGGATTGGAGGTTTTGTTGGATGTATGGTGTGTGATCACTCTGACAGAGTTTATAGGTGGAGGAGTGACGCAGTTAGCTGAGGCCTTCTACCAGGCAGTCATTGTAATTCACAAAGACGGTGGTGGAACCTTTGTCTGCAGGTAGGACAATTAGGTGAGGATTTATTTTGAGACTGTACACAGCTGTCCTTTCATCTTCTAAAAGGCTGGTGTTCTTAGCAAGGAAACTGGGGAAGGATGGCAAGGCCAAGTTTGAGGTTAGGATTTCCTGGATGGTGATCAGTGGGTGGTTAGGTTGGATTGGGGGGGGGGGGGGGGATGGAGGAGGGCGCGGTGGAGACCAGTTGGGTGGTAGTATGGGTTGGGAGAGGCAGCTTTCAATGTTGGGATTAAGTTGGCTTTGGTTGGTGGGACTGTGACAAAGAACTGTTTCCATTTCAGGGATCAAGAGAAGGAGATCAGGTCCTTGATAAGTCCAGCAGGATTAGGTTTGGTTGTAGGGCTGAAAATGGGGCCTTTAGATAGGACTGAAACTTCTGTGAGGCAGAGGATTTTGGTGGAAAGTTTCACATCAGTGTTTTGGGATTGTTTTAGCTCTGGATTTAGTGTAGCTTTAGAAGGCAGTTCTGGGGGATGTGGCAAGTTGAAAAGATCTAGGCAGGGACTGGGTGCTATGAGGGGATGACAAGGAGGAACACTGTGCAGGATAGGAATTGGATAGTGGTGCCCAAGGTGGCAGTAGGATGTCAACAGTTTGAGTGGCGTTAGGGAAATGGGATATGATGTAGGATATGGGCAAATGAAGCCATTACATGGTTGTGAGCGAGGCTTGATAACAGAAAAAAGATGCCTAAAATGCATACAGGCATGCAAAAATTCACACAAATGTGTAAAAATACACATAAACAAATATATAAAAAATATGCAAAACAATGCGAAAATGCACATGTTGGGATCAGGAAAGAGAGAGGGGGAGGGAGGGGAGATTGGTTACATTGAAGTACACGAGTTCATGTGGGAAGGCAGGTAGGGAAAATAACACACAAAGAAGTATGAGGATGAGGGAGGAGATGATATCAATAGGAATAATTATAATTATCAGTGGGAAGAATTTGGGGCATGAGAAACTGCACCTACAATCTGCACGTTCGTGAAGCCATGTGTTATGCATGGACAAGATCGGTGAACAGTGTCATTCAGATGTCAGAGTGTGTACGCCTTGGAAGGGGGTAGTGGAGAAAAATCAAGAGGAAAGAAGAGAAAGCTTGAACAACAAAGAAAGGATCGCAGCATTGTAGGGGAGAAGAAAAACTGTTAGGAAAATAAAACAATGGGAAGCCCATGTAGGAATCTCAGAAATTATGAAAAGAGTTGATTGCTACACACTGTAAAGATGACATATTGAGTTGCAGACAGGCACCATGAAAAGACTGTTAAACACTGAGCTTTCGGCCAAAACCTTCTTTAGAAAAGAAAAGCAGTTAGAGATAGTGGTCATGTGTGCATGAGGTGTGCCTGCTTGTGTGAATGTGTACATGTTTTCCTTTTCTTTCCTGAAGTAGGCTTTGTCTGAAAGTTATATGTGCAACAACCTTTTCATGGAGCCTGTCTGCAACTCAGTGTGTCAGCTTTACAGTGAGTAGCAATCGATCCTTTTCGTAATTGTTGAAATTCCTACCTGGACTTTCCATTGTTTTATTTCTTATCTTAGTTTGCCTTCCCCTTATTTAATCTCTCCTGCACACACCCTGAGTATGGTTTTTTATCTCAGTAATACCACTCTTAACTTCTTTTAATTGTTCATTCATTCAGTTCCCTTTGTATTTTATGGCACATCTTGTGCTTGCACACTGGTTTGAATCTCATTTACTCTTTGCTGCAATTGAGCAAGAGAGCTAAAAATTTCTTTTAACATGTTTATGTCAATAATGTCTGTTGGTGCAATCTCATCTGTCTTTTCCACATCACTTGCAACATTATGTGTAGGCATTGGTTCCCAGTTATAGCAAATAAACGAAGGAAAATGCAGAAGTTTGCTGCATAAGACAATAAATTCTCTATGTAGCACACACTTCAAATTTACTTAACTTTTGAGGTCTTCGTCTCTGCTGCTGCAATATGTAGCACCAGAAGATACTGTTGCACTGAATCTGCCATAGCCTTGTGCTTCATTGCACTGCCACTGCCCACGTGGTTCCCAATGCTTGGTCTGTGGCCTGTCTTATGTTGAAGTGCTGAATCATTGTTAAAGCCTTCTTTCACTACTTCTTGCCACATCCAACACACCCTTTATGTGTGGTTTTCCATGACTCACACATTCCAGACAAGACCTCCCATTTTATAATGCTAAACAGGCCTGCTCAGTATCAAATTCATGTTGAAATTACAGTTTACTTTTTGCTCTCAAAGGGATGGTACTATCACTCAGTTCCTTACCAGTCTTACTGTTATAGCATGATCACTTTAGTGTATGCAGCTGATTTCACCAAATAAAAAATCTCAGTTCACAAATATACATCACTTTATTTCATGCTGTGTCTACATTCCAGCATTGCCCCCATGGAAAAGACCCTGAACAAACATGTGCTGAGATCCCCCACCACTTGTACTGCTTTCAGCACATTCCTGACATAAAAAATAATTTCTTCCAAAATAACAGTAATTTTTACAAGTTTCACACATTATGGGATTCTAAGATATTTTTAAATGCTAAATTTGGTTGTTCTTAATCAAATATAATTATTCTGTTTCACTCCTGGGGAAAATTCCCCCATTACATGTTGGGCACAGATACAATATTATGCTCATATTTCCATGTGCCTCATGAATATCATGCCTAAGAGCACAGATTTCTAGTAAAAGAATTGCCATATGCAAGTAAGATCTTTGAGTTATTTTTTCAGAGTCTCCAGAGCATTGCTGCAGCTAGCCACTCATGATATTCTGATGTTATAAGTAGTTTCCACTTCTTTCTTCATCCTCATGCCATTGAACATTGCTGGCTCTTCCACCTTTAAGGAGGAGTTTCCAAGCCCAAAACGTTATCCCGAAGCTGTCCACTCCTCCACCCTATTTGACAAGGCTGTTGACAGAATGAAGGTCATTCATGTCTTTTGCCACTAGTGCTAATGATTTTTTATTCAAAATTTTAACAGTGGCTGGAACTTAACCCAAACCCAGGAAATTTTGATTATTAGTGATAGATAAAGGTCTACAAAACTGCTATATGGAACAACACTAAGCAGCTGGGAAGAGAGGGGGTTAAGGCACCTCTACAACTGATTGGGGTTGGGATATAAGTGGGATGGAAGTGACATGTTAAAGTTATTGGAAGTGGCTGTTATTAGCATCAGATCTATAGTTTTCAATGTTGATAGGTTAACTGGGAACAAATCCAGAGATGGTTCATCTGTAGGGCATTGGTGGAGGTGGGGATGTGAAGGAGGCAATATAAAAATTGGTCAAAAATGATAAATATTATTTCTATATTTTTATTTCATGTTGTCAGGCTAAATGGTAATAGTACTCATGACAAGTGATCCACAGGGTGGGTGCATGTTCAAAGTGGGTGTCGTTTCAAGTGTAAGTATGGAATATATGGAACAATTTTGACCTATCTGTGTACACCGATCACATAATTTAAAGGAAAACGTCTCGGGAGGGAGGGGCGGGGCGGGGGGGGAGGGGGGGGAGTGGTGGTGTCATGGGCTACAATCAAAAATGAATGATATTAGTGTCATATCCAAAGCCCTTTGGAGTCACTGGCTGATTGACAGCAGTTCTTATGACATTTTTATGGCCGGCCGGTGTGGCCGTGCAGTTCTAGGTGCTTCAGTCTGGTATCGCATGGCCGCTACGGTCGCAGGTTCGAATTCTGCCTTGGGCATGGATGGGTGTCATGTCTTTAGGTTAGTTAGGTTTAAGTAGTTCTAAGTTCTAGGGGACTGATGACCTCAGCAGTTAAGTCCCATAGTGCTCAGAGCCATTTTTGACATTTTTATCCCCAGTGGAGTGACATAAAAATAAGTAACTGGGCAACACTAGGTAATTAGCAGGTTGTAAATAAAAAGAGGAGGTTTCTTCCCTTTCCTTCCAAACTCTAAAGAAACTCTTCTATGGTGCTGCAAGACAACAAATCCAAGAGAATGGATACAGTATGTGATGGCTTCTCTGCAGTCACTTGAGACTGAATTCTTTTATTCTATGAAGAGTATACACTGCAATAATCATACATAGCAAGTGGAAGCTTTGAGCCACATGGGTCTCAGATTTGGTCCCTTGCATCTCTCACACAGTGTGCTATCAATTACACCATCAGAGCATGCCTCATGGACTGACTCGATCTTTCAGCTTCTCACAGGTTTTACATTTTCATTTAGAGCTTTGCTCAAGCTCTTCTTATCTCTCTTAATTTTTGGACAGACCCCCTAGCAATGAGATTGCCTTTGATTTCCAGCTGCAGAAAAACTGTAACCAGTTTTCCGATGTACATTTGCAGCTGCCCAATAGAGTGTTCAGTATGCTACGCTTTATCTCACTGTCAGTAATGTTTCTTCTTTCACCATAGACCAACATAAGTGTTTGTCTCAGGCAATGAAAGTTGCATAGCTATCGTTAGTGGGAAAACAATGAAAAACTGAAATCATTCTACTGTATAATTAAAGCACCCTTGTATGTGTTTCTTTTATTTTATTTATTTGAGATACATATTCCATAGATCCAGTATGGCATGATTACACATGGATGTGGAACAAGTCAAAGCAGATACAGTATAGATATCATACAATACAATACATACTGGTATATTACACATGGTAGATGAATGATTCAAAACTGGTACAATACAATAATATAATCAAGATAATAAACAATACAAAACAAAAATTCAATAGTGATAAAAAACAATACAGATAACAATGACATAGGAAATAATCTGAATTACTACTACAATTATTTATCTCTGCTGAATATTTCTATCTACAGAGTAGAAACATTTTTCCAGTAGGAATTCCTTTAGCTTTTTTTTTTAATAGTATTTTCTTTTCTTTTAGACACTTTATATTACTTGGGAGTGCGTTAAAGTTTTTGTACTTGTGTACTTTACCCCTTTTTGTACCAGAGAGAGATTTTTCCGTTCACAGTGCATATCACCTTTCCGTCTTGTGTTATAATGATGGTATGCCTCATTTGTTTCATATTCTGAGGAATTGAGAAGTGTGAAAGCCATGAGTGAGAGGAGATATTGTGAGGTAGTGGTTAATATACTGAACTGTTTAAAAAGATTGCGACATGAGGTTCTTGGAGGAACACTACATATAATTCGGTCTACTTTTTCCTTGTTTACAAAAATTTTTTTTTAAAGTGATGAGTTGCCCCAAAAGATTATTCCATAGCACATCACTGAATGAAAGTAGCCAGTTTTGGAGAGTATTCCGATTACAAATGTTGCTGAGCTAAGCTTTTTTAGTGTTTGCTTTATGTGGAATTCCCAGTTGAGCCAGTTATCTACATGAACGCCTAGGAACTTTGTCTTTGTGCACTGAACGCTCTGTAACTGTTGGCTCTCGTGTGCAATGTTAATCTCGTCTAGGCTTATGTAACTGGACTGGAACTGCATGTAATGTGTTTTACTGAGGTTTATTGCTAGAGAATTTGCTGTGAGCCAGTTCAGAGCATTTGCAAGTGCTTGATTGGCATTTAACTCTATGTAAGTGGAGGTTTTGCTGGCTGTTACTATACTTGTGTCATCTGCAAACATTGTGATATTGCTAGCACTATTTGAGGACAGGGGTAGGTCATTAATATATATAATAAATAGGAGGGGAACAAGGACTGACCCTTGTGGAACTACATGATGTACTGTTCCGCAGTCAGACTCTACCTCTCCTACTTGTAGATTGTTAACACCTAATACTATTTTTTGTTGTCTGTCTTCTAGATATGATCTGAGCCAGTTACCCATTTGTCCACTTTTTGGGTTGCTTTTCCTAAAAGTATTCTTTGATCGATGCAGTCGAAAGCCTTAGTCAGGTAACGGAATATGCCAACAGGCAATTTTTTCTTGTCAAGGCATTCTAAAACGTTATTTGTAAGTGTGTACACTGCTTCAGTTGCAGATATACCTGATCTGAAACCAAATTGTTGTTTACTAATTAGTGCAAATTTTTCAAGGTGAATGACAATCTTGACGTACATTAATTTTTCAAAGACTTTAGAAAATGCTGTTACAAGAGGGATAGGACGATAGTTGGAAACATCTGTGGGATCACCTTTTTTGTAGAGGGACTTCACAATAACATAGGCCTACCTTGATTTTGAGAGGAATTGAATAGGCATGAGCTAGAACTATAGAGAGTTGATTACATCTGGCATTCAGCAGTTTGCTGGAAATATTGTCTACACTCGATAAATTTTTACTTTTTAGACACTATGGTATTTCTTACTTCTTGCACACTTATGGGGCCATACCTATCATGTCTATAGAGTAATGGAAAAGTTCTTTCAGAGTTTTTATTGCCTTTTCTGAAGAGCCTTTGCATGCTGTTTTCTCAGCAACAGCTAAAAAGTGCTCACTAAAGATTTTAGCTACAATATCTTGATTTTGAACTAGCTTACCTTCATTGTTAAGAGCAATATTTTGAGTCTTGTTAGGGTAATTTTCGCCAGTCTCATTTCGTATCACTTCCCATATAGTTTTGATTTTATTAGTGGAGTTATTAATTTTTGAGCACAGATACATACTTTTTGATTTCTGAATGACTTTGTTCAATATTTTACAGTATTTTTTATTGTTATTTAAAAGGGAAGATGGCGTCTAGTGTGGTTGTTCATAGTGATCAAGCGAAAAGAAAGTTACAGTTTTGCCGTAAAAAAAGGAAATTGTGGGAAGTGTGACAGTGAAATAGCGAAATTAAACGAACGCATTTCAAGTATACAAAAAATCGTGGAAGTCCTAAGACGTGAAATTTCGCAACTAAGAAATGAAAATACCGAGCTGCAGAAGGTGTGTTCCTAACGATAAAACTGTAAGTAAATTGCAAACTGGAGCTGTAGAGAATCTCGAGAAGCAGAAAGGATGTGCAAAACATGTATCTAACTTTGTAAATGATATTGTGTTCGCCGAAAAAAAAAAAAAAAACAGACTCACAGTACTGTCGACAAATAGTGACGAACACACTAAGGACAATGAACTCCATAAACAGTGATTGAGCACGAAAACAAACCAGGTCACAAAAGAAAATTGCTACATAAATCGAAGCCCTGTAACTAAAGGTAGTGAAACGGTCCAGACAAGTGGAAAGAAGACAGTTAACAAGATAAACAAGCCCAATAAATTGCGCGATGACAACTGTAAATTCACTCCGAAATCCAAATACAAATGCAATATTCTCTTGCTTGCTGATAGCCACGGAAGAAAGTTAGCGGAAACCCTGGAAAGTGTAAACAATAAAATCCAAGTAAGCAGCGTGGTGAAGCCAAGAGCAAGAACCAAAAACATCGTAGCAAATGTAGACTTAGAACGCAAAATGTTGCTGGACAATGATTTTATCGTATGTATAGCAGGCTCAAATGACGTGGCGTTTAATGAAGCTGAGACCTTTGTCGAAGGCTTGTCAATGTTTCTAGAACAAAACAAATCTAAAAAACTATTGTTGCTACCATTCCACATCGGCGTGATTTAACATACCATTCGTGTGGAAACAAAGAGAACAGAAAAACAAATGCAAGGATTAAACTGCTTTGTTCAATATATGAAAAATGTTTGATTTTGGATATAGGGACATTAGATAAATGCAAGCATACTGTACATGGATTACATTTGAACTATGAGGGGAAGCGATTTTTGTGTGAAAGATTAAACGAACTGATTACAGAAAAGATCGAACTAAGTACCCTAATTTACGAAAACAGTTCGTTCTCAACTGATTTGCGAACTCACTTAAATACAGTATCCTGTGCCAGCAACATACAGAGTGATCAACACACCAACCAGACAGAACCATTGGAAACTCCAGCAGCGACCATAAAAGTGGTGGAGCAGAAGAAAGATAACTTCCAGGCTCCAGGAGGATTTTTGGTATCCTTCAATGCAGAGGAAGAGGATATAGCAGAAGTTCCGAAGCTCAAACCAACAGTAGGCCTACATGTCCACAGTGAAAGTACCCTGATACCAAGTAAGCCTAATCGTAAAAATGGTGCAGATTAAGAAAGACTAAACCACTCACAATTTTCTATCAGAACATTGGCCTAAGAGGACTTAAAAATTCACTAGACCAGCTACTAATAAACATAAATGATATTGAAAGATAAAAGCAACCAGATATACTAGGCTTCACTGAACATCATGTCACTTGTGGTATTCAGATCTTGTGCTTAGGCAGATTCAGTTTAGCATCTCAATATTGCAGATCCAACATGGAGAGGGGCGGAACAGTGATTTATGTTAGAAATAATGTAGTATTTAGAACTCTTGATGTAAACAAATTTTGTATTGAGCAGCACTTTGAAGTGTGTGGTATAGAACTGGCAACAAATAGTGTATCAGTTGTCATATTATCAATTTATAGAGCACCTGCAGGGAATCTTTGAATCTTTCTCGAAACAGATTGAAGCAATGTTATCAAAATTGTACAGAAAAAACATTTCAGTCATAATACTAGGCGACTTTAATGTAAATTTCCTGAAGGGAAGTTATGACAGAATGGAGCTGGAGAACTAATGGGCTGTTACAATCTAATGCAAGTAGTTGAATTTCCCACTAGGGTAACTGACCACTCCAGTACTGTAATTGATAGTGTGTTTGTTGATAAGTCTAGGCACAGTAGCTTGACAGTCAGTCAAGTCCTAAATGGGCTGTCAGGCCATGATGCTATACTTCTGACAATCCCCCATTTAAATCTTAAAAGAAAACCAAAAGCTATCTGGAAAAATGTGAGACCAATAAATAAAGAAACAATGGAGACATACAGACAGAAGCTACAGTTAGTTGACTGGTCTGAAGTATTCAACTCAGCAGATGTCAACACAATATTTAATGTATTTATTAATTTAACATCAAATCTTTTTGAGGAGGTGTTTCCAAATAAAAGAGTCAGAGAAAATCAATGTAACCCTGCATTTAAGCCATGGATTATCTAGGGCATCAAAATTTCATGTAAAACAAAAAGAGAATTGGATGCCTCAGCCAGTCAGTCTAACAATACTGCAGTGATGGGGCAATATAAAGTGTACTCTAAGATATTAAGGAAGGCGATCCAGAAATCTAAAACTATGTATCTAAAAAAGGAAATTGACAAATCAAATAACAAAATGAAAACCATGTGGAAATATGTTAAAAGTGAGAAAAAGGGGGAAAGCCTATCTGCCAAAGAAGTGATTAGCTTAAGAACTGGGAACCTTTTGGTGGATGCTCCAAAAATCATGGCTAATATCTTTAACAATCATTTCCTAACAGTCACCAACCAAATGGGACTCTAGGGTTCTTTAAAGAAAGCTACAGAATACTTGCATAACACCTTAACTAACAAAATAGATGAGATGCATCTTCGAAAAACTACAGTGATAGAATTAGAGAAAATAATTATGTCTTTAAAATGTAAAAATTCTGCTGGAGTTGACAACATTTCCAGCAAGTTACTGAAATACTGTTGTAAAGAAATAAGTTCAATCCTCTGCCATATTAGTAATACGTCATTGGAAGAAGGTGTTTTTCCTGACAGGCTAAAATATGGGCTTATACGACCAATTTATAAAAAGGGCGAAAAGACTGAGGCTACAAACTATCGACCAATTTAATTATTCTCAGTTTTCTACAAGGTACTAGAGAAATTGATGCATAGCAAAATGGTTGAGCATCTTAGTAAATATAACATCCTCAGCAGTAGCCAGTTTGGCTTTCGGAAAGGGGTATCAACTGTGGATGCAATACATGCCTTTGTTGACAATGTTATGGAAGCCATAAATAATAATATGATGACGGTTGGAATATTTTGTGACCTGTTAAAAGCTTTTGACAGTGTAAGTCACCATATTCTCTTGAGTAAAGCCAAGACCTTAGGAATGGGTGGAACTGTAGGCATGTGGCTTGCATCCTATCTGTGTGGTAGAAAGCAGAAAGTAATCGTGGAAGGACTGCATGGTGGCCAGGTATCTTCAGAATGGGGCTCCATTACTGCAGGAGTACCTCAAGGCTCAGTATTGGGCCCACTGCTCTTTCTAATATTTATAAATAACTTAGCACTATGTACAGAGTATGGGGAAATACTCATGTTTGCTGAAGACACCACTTTATCAGTTAATAATCTCTCAGGGAATGTGTCAAATGAGGCTGCAAATAAAGCTTTTACAGATTTGACAAACTGGTTTGAAACCAATGGCCTTACGGTCAATCTAAAAAAGACAAATTATATTCATTTCTCTTCTAACATAAATGCTACTAATGAAATGAACCTAAAAATGGGTGAGCGCGAGATTTTGAAGGTTGAGTCCTCCAAATTCTTGGGTCTGCATATAGATATCAAAATGAAGTGGCATCACCATATTCAAGATCTGTGCAATAGGCTAAGCTCAGCAGCATTTGCCTTAAGAAAAATTTCAGACAGTAGGAAAATGAGAACAATAAAAACTGCATATTTTGGCTATTTTCACCAACTTATGGCCTATGGTATAATATTTTGGGGAAATCAACCAATAACAAATAAAGTGTTCCATGCACAGAAGCGAGCAATAACAATTATGTGTGGAGTACATCCTAGGCACTCGTGCAGGGATCTGTTTAGAGCTCAACAAATCCTTACAACTCCCGCCCAATATTTTTTTCCCTGATGTGCTTTGTTTCAAAAAATAGCAACTTATTCAAAATCAATAGCTCATACCGCAGTTATGACACCCGAAGGAAACTGAATATCCATTATGAGCTAAAAACGAAAAGCATGGTCCAGAAGGGGGTTTTATACAGTGGTACCAAGATTTTTAATGCTCTCCCACCGCACATTAAAGAACTGGTTGGAAACATGCCAAAGTTCAAAGAAAATCTGAAGCAGTTCCTTTTAGACGAATCTTGTTACAGTATTGATGAATTGCTTAGCAAAAATGCATAGAATCTCTTGTTTGTGCTTAAACCTTACTGTGTGACCTCTACAATTGATTAATCATACTCTGTAAGTACAGTGTAACTTAATACAATACCCAAATTTATGTATGTCTGTATATGACGCCTGTATAACTTAAGAACAATACCCAAATTTATGTATGACTGTATATTCTTTCAGATGTCCTGTATTTTAACTAACATGTAAGGGTATATGCTAAACTTCACAGTTTCTTTAATCTAATGATAAGATAAATGTATCTGTGCACAAAACAATAATCTGTAAAAACCTTGACTCGTTCTGTATCCAGGGATATGTTCCCATATGGATCTATGGGACACGAAATAAATAAATCTGATTTTTTGAGGCAATGTAGCCTATAACTCTCCTCTTTCTTTTGCAAGAAATCCTAATTCCAGTGGTAATCCAAGGCTTGTTGGTGGATTTTTTAGTATGGGTTTTATATATTCTTTTTTGGGAGGTACTTTCAAATATTAGAGGCACTTCATTACTGAAAAGGTTGTATTTGGAATTGGCATTTTCTACATTATATACTGGACTCCAGTCTACGTTTTGGAGACGGGATTTAAAGATCTCAATAATTTCATCAGTAGATTTCCTAGTAATTTTCCAGTTGGGACCACTATTAATCTCACAAATACTTGAATTGTTAATGGTAAGTCTTTGTCCATCATTGTCAGAGAGACCATTCTGGACTTGCCTGACAACTATATCATCAATCTTGGTTACTGGTATGTCGATAAATACATTATCAATTAATGATTTTGTTCGTGAAGTTATTCTGGTAGGAAAATTTACAACAGAAGCAAGATTATATGAGGACATCAAGTTCTCAAGATCTGCTCTGTCTCTGGAGTTCGTTAGGAAATTCGCATTGAAGTCTCCAACAATTATGACATCTCTACTGAGTTTAAATATGTATATTAACAGTGCGTCTAAGTGTTTCAAAAAAATGCTAAAGTTACCTGAAGGTGCCCTGTATAAAAATACTTCCGCTACATAAGAATTATTTAAAGCCAGCTCTATGACACTCGCTTCAAACCTGTGATCTATACAAAAATTCAGCACATTAATTACACAGCATGTGATGCTGTTTCTGACATAGATCGCTACTCCACCTTTTCCTATAAATTTCCTACAGTAAGATGTTGCTAAGCAGTAATTATCTATAGGAAGTTTTTCAATATCTGACATAACATGGTGCTCACTAATGCACAGAACATGTGCACAATCTATACCTTGTGGCTCCTGGGTATTAATTAAGAGTTCATTAATATTGTTGCTCAGGCTACATATGTTTTGAAGGTAAATAGTCAGATTTTGATTTCCAGAACCACTTACACATTTATCCCTAAAAAAGAAATATCAGTTGACAGAGTGGGTTTGGTATTTTTCACTATCCATTTATTCAAGTTGGTCTGTTTCCATATAGTAGGAGACTGGGAAGAATCAGCTTTACCTGGTGTTTTAGCAGCCATTTGTCCAATGTCGTCTGTCTATACCCATTCCTGCAGTCTTCTTGTGTTGTGGAGCACTCATTCTTCGAATGTGTGTGTTTTGAGTATACGTTGTTCCTTGCACGACGATTTCACAAATAATGGGCGCTAAGTGACTTTTTCCACGCCGATTGAGGTGAAGGCCGTGAGTGGTGTAAAGATCTCTGCTAAAATTTTGCACGTTAACCATTTGTGCACTTGCGTAACGGTTGCAAATTTCTGCATTTGACTGTTTGTATATGCTACTGACCTGTTAACACACGAGAATTGAGGCAAGTCATACCTGTGTGGAATATCGAGAAAATGACATTTGAGTCACTTAGGTGGTTTATAGCAGATTTTAAGGCATTAACAGCATGCAAACCACCGTTGTGTGCGACGTCATTTGCACCACCACAGATTACAATGAAGTCTTTCTTCATCGCCTTTCGAGAGATGTTTACAGTTGAAAGCACTTGGTCAAGACGAGCGCTAGGTTTAATAAAACCTGAAGCATATACTTCATTGTTTACGCTTTTTATTTCGTGTGCAGGCCTCTTAGATGACTATCACCCATTAAACATACATTTAATCTTCTTGCTGCATTTGTGGTGTTGGTTAAATTAACTGTCGTCTTGAATGTTGAATTTACCTTGCTTCTGTTTACGAGTGACGGTTTTGGTTGGCGAGGTTACACATTTTGCTTAATAACAGGCTTTTCTTTCAGATGGTGCACGATTTGATCTTTTCTAGGCAGGCCTTCCGTTTTTTGTAGCACGGCAGGAGAATTTATTACTAAATACGACGAAATGATTGCGCTATGGTTAGCGTTACAGGTACACCCAGAATGTGTTGGAATACTTGAAATGGCGACGGAATCTTCGGTCACTGTGTACACTTTATTTCTGTCGAATTCACTTACGCCCTGCTCGGCGGTTTTTAGTTTTCTATGATCATTTTCAAGACATTTGAGTCTATCAGCTAACACTTTGTTTCCTGCCAAGGATCTGCGAACAATTTCTTGCAACGAATTAATAGTTTCAACTAGTTTTGCTTTGTCAGGATGGAATTCACATGTTACACATCTACATTTTGATCCGGATGATTTTTCACTGTCGGTTTTTTGCGTGGCACTAGACTTGAAACTTTGTTAAGCACTTTTGTTGATCATCTTCTTGCTATTGACGCCGGGTAACATTTGAAAATTCTAAATAACTGGAGGCACAATTTCACTAAACTTCTCAATCGCCGCCATCTTGAAATGACTGATTAAGCGTTACTAACATTTTGAAAATTCAAATGATCACTGCCATCAAGTTAGAAGTGTATCGTTAGTAATATACCATTTTCATTCACATCATGGTATTTTTATATATAAGTCCCAAGTGATTTGGAACTGAAACTCCATTTCCAAGAACTGATTTACATTGAAAGTTGTACCTAATGCAGTCAACTGCCTGCATTCAGTGGGTTGCCTGCAAAAAATTCTATACTAGCACACACACATGCGCAAACTCAAGTTTCACACGGAATTTGCAGTCTCCCCTCCACAACGGCCACAGGCCGGTCACATGATTCCACCTCCACACGGACAGGAGGCGGGGCGTGACTGTCAGCGCTCCTGGTTTTACTTGAATGTGCTATATTATTCAAAAGAACAAGTTTCCGAAGCTAATAACACACACATATTTTATATTTTGGATATGCAATAGATACAAAAGGTAATTCATAATAATGGCAACAGAGTTTGTCATAGCAGCAAATATATGTGGTTACTGTACAAAGCTTAAAACCATTCAGCAGTTTGCTGAGGATGACTGTGTGGAAAATATTGACAGTTCAATAATTATTGTATCCTATTTGAGCAGCAAATGGACAAAATGTTGGAAACTCATTCTTCAGCCGACTATAAAACTTGGAAAAGTCGTATCCCATGTATTGCCAAACTCTGCATTAAATGTCATATTAGACTAAGACTCGGATATATTATGAACATAATGCTTGAAGTATGCAGAAAAAATCTCACAAGAACACCAGAAGACAGCAACTTTAATAAAGAAACGAACAATGAACTGTTTGCATCCGCTAAATGTTTATGTACAAAGAAATAGCCAACTCGTTACAGCTTGTTAAAGTGAAAATTTCACGAACTTAAGCCTTTCTAATTGCTGTACACGAAATTAAAGCCGACTACTTCGGCAATTTTGTCACAGACATTATATTTTGAGCAATGAAAACATCACATTAGAAACTCATGTTCGCTACACACGAAAGTTAATAAGAAAAATATTTCTTTTGAGAAACAAAATGTAAAAAGAATGCAAACTTTTGTTAAGTCACTTAATCTTCTAGGCTCTTTTTGGGCTGTACGTTTTTAAACAACTCTTAGTAAAAACCTGAAAAGAATCTGTGCAATCTGGCTGTAGTGCACTTTGCTGATTTTGCTTAGACACAAAGCAGGTGAGTGTGTGTTTGTTTTCCGGCGGGAAAGGCAACATAGCACACTCAAGTAACACCAGGAGCGCTAGCAGTCACGCCCCGCCTCCTGTCTGTGTGGAGGTGGAATCACGTGACCGGCCTGTGGCCGTTGTGGAGGGGAGACTGCAAATTCCGTGTGAAACTTGAGTCTTGCCACACATGCACATGCGCTCACCCCCCCCCCCCCCCCCCACACACACACACACATGTTGAGGGGGAGGGAGAGAGAATGGGAGAGGAAAGAAAATTTAAATGAGATTGGTTTTTGTTATCATAATGGTCTTAGTTCACCTTTATTCATCCCTGAAATTGTTAGAAGTAAAGGTAATTTATGCCCCCAGTACATCAACAATAATTCAAATGTGTGACCTGAGAGATCGCATTATTAATAATATTGCATCTTGTAATACCACGTATGGACTATCTTACTGCAATAATGTTTACCCAGTTTTTAACTTAATAAATTAATGATGTTAAATTCTTTTAACATTGTTGATTTAATTGTCAAATTTTTCTCAGTAGAGATCAAAGAAAATCTACATCTTATGTAACTAAGTAAGAATAGGAATTTAAAGTTTATCTAGCACTGACTATTCAGTTGAGACCATTATCTTCAGCTAATTTAATTAGTGAGAGCGTTCTTTACCATTACACACACACAGTAAATCAGCTAATTATAATATAAACACTGCAATGAAGCACCATTTGCTGCTCACAGTTGTGCTTTTTTTTGTTGACATGTTTGTAAACAGTTGTAGAGACTTAGGGTCTTCATGGATGAAGTGCTATTGTGTTTCAGACAAATGGATCCAAAGATCAGTGAAAAGAAAAGGTGGAAGCTCAAATAAAGGGAAAGAGAATATGGTTCCATATGATGGGCAACCAAAAGGAAATAAATTCATAGGGTCCAATGAAGAGTTAGGACATCAGGTGAAATTATTTATCTTTGGCTGTTCAGAGTCAGAAATATATTTCTTTCCTTTTCAGTAATATATTTCCTACTTCAGGTTGAAAGTGAATCACTTGCTTTAACTGCACCTCATAAGCCATTTGTTCCCAAGGTTCCAAGTGGCGTTCTTGCACCACTGTCCAAAAAACAAAATACACTTTCTCCTGAAAGAAGTAAAATAATGCAAAGTCATGATCATAGCAATGATGGTTCACTCATGGACTTAGAAGACAACTTAGAAGATGAGGTATCTTAATTAAATTGTTCCAATTGTGGTTCTTCATTGCTTTTGATGGAACACTAACATTTTCTTATTTTCAGGGAGAAGAGAGTACTCTTTTATTGGCTGGAAATCACAAGCAATTTGTTCCAAAAATTCCATCTAATTTAATGTTAAACCATTCTAAGAAACAAAACACCAGCAACATTTCTTTTCATTATGTCGTAGAAGAAATTATTTCAGAAGAGTATGTACAGCATTCAGACAAATAATGAAGTCTTGCATTACTAATTTTTCATTTAGAAGAAAGTTGAAAATGTTGCCTACAGTATAAAGAGAAAGTGATTTAGAAATGCCAATTTTTTTTTATAAATAACAGATTCTTTGTTTAAATATTATTTCTACCATACAAATTAACAACTTACTCAAAGTGTTTGAGCGGCACACAATTACTCTTAATTGCTTGGTGTTAGCTTACTCTGATGCAGTCTTCATCAGAGTGACAAGATTGTAAGATTTAATTACGTGTGGTAGTGAGAGGAAGACCAAAAAATAAAAGAGCGATATTTGAACATATAATATGTCAGCCTCAGTTGCAAATAGAAACCAAACTTTACCCAGGTTTGAGCCAAAATAATTTGGCCTTCTTCAGAAGCGAGTGACACTAAACTACTGCATGCCAAAGTTTGGCCATATCAAGTATAAAACTGTGCTGCAATTTTATACTTGACATGGCCAAACTTTGGCATGCAGTAGTTTAATGTCACTCGCTTCTGAAGAAGGCCAAATTATTTTGGCTGAAACCTGGGTAAAGTTTGGTTTCTATTTGCAACTGAGGCTGACATGTTACATGTTCAACTATCACAGTTGCTGGCAGGGCTGCACAATGTTAAAAATTCTTGAAAGAGCGATACTTTTTATTCATATTAATGATGGATGGTGTAGAAACGTGTAGCCTAATAAATAAAAACAAGTACAAGAAAAACATTCCATGTAATCTGATGAAATGGAAGTCATATCTCAAAAGGAGGTTCTAATTCAAGATGTTGATACCTGTAACTAATTATTAACTGTATTTGTGTTTTTGAGATTATAATATGTACAGTGGCAAACAACAGTTGCTTCATTTTGCAAATGATAATTGGTTTAACAAATTCACTATAGATAGAGTAACACGTTTGAATGGCCTATACTACATATATTGGTAGATGTCCTATCTGTATATAGTTGCATATAACAACTATTTTCTCAGTTTGTGATGATATGGTACTTGTTTCTTCAGAGGTCTGCTTTAAGTTTTTTCCATTATGTTGTGCCTCATTTTGGACTGGTTGTTTTACATCACCATTCAGGTTATATATTGGTACTGTATGTGTCAATACACATATTATATTACTAACATAGTTTTTTGGGGAGTAATTTGCAGAGAGCACTAGATGTCAACAATAGATAGTACATAGCTCGAACTCAACAACTTAGTTCCCCTTGAGCTCTCACCAAGTAATCCCACACCTTGCATGTTACTTACCCTAAACACTATCTAAATACATAACTTTTATTGGTGCTGTGTGAGATAACCTCACTTAACTTAATAACATTACCACATTAAATGTGAAAGATGTGCCCTGAAAGTTTTATTGGCACATTACCACTGAAATATTAGTCATTTTCAATGAAGAATGAATATCCTGTGTTGTTAACTATACTGGACTCATACAACTATAAATTGTTAATCTCATTTACCTTCACAGGCACAGTGCATTATGTTGAAAGATGTTAGAGTGTTGAAACCTCATAATTACTTTGGCTACAATGCTGATTCTGGCAGAGTATTATAATTTTTTGCTGACTTGAGGGAAGGTAACCTTCCTTCCTGTGTTCTCAGGCCATCTTGATAATTAGTTGCTGACTCATTGCAGCTTAAACTTGCAGGAATAGCACCTGTCTTATTACAAAAGAATTTGTGAAGTTAATTCCAACTGCAGACCAATTAATCTTATGATGCTTTCAACAATCCTTTAGGAATAACCCCTTTCAAAACTAATATATATACTACATTTGTCATAAATTTTGTCTTGGCTGCGAAAAGGGCAGTTTTTTAAAGCACTGAATGACTACTGTACCAGAATATCATCAAAAGACATATCACAAAACTCAAAGAAATACTAGTCATATGTAAAGGCTGTCAGTGGCACCAAAGTTAATATTCAGACACTCAAAGATGAATCAAGAAGCGAAATTGAACACAGAAAATCGAAAGCAGAAATGCTTAACTCCATTATCAAATTTTCCTCCATGAAGTAAATTCAGAACTACTGCAAAGATGAATGATATAGATATTAGTAGAAGTTGCTGAAATTTCTAAAACTGAAGAAATTTCCAGTGTCCAATGGTATTCCTATCAGATTTTATATGGGATTTGTGGATGAGGTAGCCTGTCTTTTAACCACAATGTACTATAGATCCCACAAATGAAAAACACTCTACCAAGTAATTGGAAGAACGTCCAAGAGACACACACAAAGAAAAGTAAGTGCTTCATAAAACTACACCATCCAATGTCTTTGACATCCATCTATTATAAAATCATAGAGCTCAGACACAATGTGGTATCTCAAATGAATGACATCATTGATGTCAACCAGTAAGGACCTGGTCATTCCAAATGCTACTTATGCTTTTCTCACATGATATTTTGGAAATCATTGATCAAAGCATTTCAATTTCATTTCATTTTATTTATTATCATCCTTGCATGATATATGAATTGTCATAATACTGTCCACAACATGCACAGCAGAATATTACAAATTTCTATCAAATATATAAAATTAACATTATATAATATGTTGAAAATTAGAACATAGAATTAATGGGTTGTTGTTTTACATGTTCTTTTAACATGTACCATATATGATGAATTACTATATATATTTAGTATAATTTGGAAAACACATATTAAACTTAATTTAGAATTAAAAGAGTATGAACAAGACATAGAACTGACAATGAGAACAACATGATATTAACAATACTACTATCAGTTAGTGATTTAAGCAAGGGCATACCCAGGATCTGAACTGGGGGGGGGGGGGGCAGGTCATACTAGTCTCAGGAAACAAGGACTTGAGACAACATACAGTACTTCTTATTAAATAAAACAGTAAACCAGTGAAAAACTGCTTTTAATAAACATTTTAAATACAAGAATGCACTTGTGTATTGCAAGAAAACATGCAGCGTTTCTTATTAAATAAAACAGTAAACTAGTGAAAAACTGTTCCTATCTTCCAGGGGGGGGGGGGGGCAGACCAGACCAGACCAGACTTTCTCTATTTCATGGTCACTCAATGATAAATGGTGATCATTCTTCCCATTTACTTTACTGTACTGTATGTAATTTGTTTTATTTAAATTGAGTGTTAACTTATTAGCGTAAAACCACTGTTGCACACTCTTCAGAACTTTTCAGCTGTAGTGAATAAGGATTTACTGTCATCACTTATAATTATGCTTGTATCATCTGAAAATAACATAATTTTTGATGATCTGTTGGGCCTTTATACAGATTAGGAATAATAGGGGGCCAGGAACACTACCCTGAGGGACACCTACTGTCACATTCTTAGCATCAGATATGTACTGTATTTTTTGCTTATTCTGAGATGAGGGGAGTTCCACAACCTGAGTTCTATCTTGGTTATAGGATTCAAACCATTTCCTCCCAATTCCTCTGATACCTATTGTCTCCAGTTTGTCAAGGAGAATTTGATGATCTACTGTATCAATGGCCTTGGAAAGATCTAGGTTGATTCCTATCACACATTTGTTATTTTCTAATAATTTCTCCTGTATAGGCCTCTATGGCTGTTTCTGAGCTGTGACCTGTACGAAAACCATGTGATTACAATTTATAAGTTTGAAGGTGTAAAGCTAGATTATGAGTATAATTTTCATCAGTTTTTCAAAACGTTTTGGTGAAGATGGAAGGAGGGATATAGGTCTATAGTTTTCTATCTTATGTGAAACAGATGCAGTATTTCTTGACTTCTGAAAAACGCTTGACTCAGAATCACATCAGTTCTTACTGATAAAAGTATGATCACATCTGGTACCAGCATCAAACAAAATTTGTGACTGGATTTAGATTTCTTGCTAGGGAGTTAGTAGAATGTTATCTTGGGTGGAGAGTCAGTGATGAATGTCAGACTTAGCTCAAGAAAGTGTGTTGGGATACTTGTTGTTCATGTTGGATATTTTAAGGGCAGATTTACTATCTTTGGCCCGAAAAAAACATGTTCTTCGAAAATTTTTTTCTCTGAATGTGTTATAGATATCTATGTCAAATTTGGTCAAAATGTTTATTAATATTTCCTCTACAAACTGGAATTTTTTCGACTGGAAATGTCGAAGAGCAAAGGCGGAAGTGCCGTCGGAACGAAACAAAATTGCGATGTAGACCTCCACGCGCGGTATGTCACAGATCAGCCGGCTCGTCTGAAATCAAAATTGAGTTGACGTTAGCGAAATACATAAGATTCTTTAGGAGTTGTACCTCGTTTAAGTTATTTAGACCATAGGAAACAAAATGGCGGCCATTTGAACAAAAATAGGGTTTTATCATCGATTTTTCGACTTCGTCGGCCAAGTAAAAATATTTATAGTTGATGGATCGGAATGAAAGTGGTACAACTCTTAGACACTTTAGTTAACTTCGTCGGAAACAAAGAATCATGCCAATCGGTTCAGTACATTTGAAGTTACCATACCGCGCGATAAAAAAAAGTCATTTCGAGAAAAACGCGTTTAAAGTTTTGACTACATATAAATGCAATAGTATGCACGTTGCGTTCAATCTGCTATTCCGGGTCCATAAACTAGTCCTTCCTCTTCCTCATAGAGAGCGTTCTGCTCGATCTGGGCCATCCTGCGCTACTCCAGAGCCACTCGGATGGCCGGTGACAAGCGGTTTTCCGGCCACATGAATCCGGTGGTCGTCCGTATGCTTGGCGAACTGCGTTGAATAGAGTCCCAGGGTGACGTCCATCGTTTCATGGTCTTTGGAATTGCTGAATACCCTTCGTTGAAGCTGCTCACTACCAGGAAAGTCGCATCTCCAAAGTCTTTGCACCAGAATGCAAATGCTTGCGGGCTAATTTCCAAACACAGGCATTCAGACTTTCATTTGAATTTTGTTTGTTTCCTCCCAAGCACCGGTACAATAACTCCTCCTCCGAAAGGAGGTGCAGTTTTTTCTTCAACCGCGAATAACAAACATTTCCGTTCTGTATTCGGAAAACCCGTTTCAGGAGTGGATTCTAAACCCTTTTATGGATCCAAAAATGCAATTTAAAAAATCGATTTTTTAAAATCAAAAGATAGTAAATCTCCCCTTAACCTGACAGGCAATATTAACAGTAACCTCAGACTTTCCACAGAGAATGCATTTATCTATGCCCGCTGGAGTGGCCATGCGGTTCTGGGCACTACAGTCTGGAACCGAGCGACCGCTACGGTCGCAGGTTGGAATCCTGCCTCGGGCATGGATGTGTGTGATGTCCTTAGGTTAGTTAGGTTTAATTAGTTCTAAGTTCTAGGCGACTGATGACCTCAGAAGTTAAGTCGCATAGTGCTCAGAGCCATTTGAACCATTTTTGCATTTATCTATAATAAAGTACTTTCTGAAACTAAAAGTTCACAAATATTCAGTAAGATATTGCTAATATTTCAAAGTGCTGCTGAGATTAGCGATTAGCGATTTGCTTGAAATGTATGTAAATGTAAAATGGACTCTTCTCAAAACAAAAAAAGTAGTGTCCTATGACTAGAATAACAATGAGTCACTACTGGAATTAGTCAATCCAAACAAATACTTAGGTGAAATAGTTTGCAGGAACATGAAATGGAGTGATTCCATAAGCTCAGTTGCAGGTAAAGAAGGTGACAGACATAATTTCATTGGTAGGATACTGTAAAAATGCAACCAGTCTGTCATTGTTGTTGTGGTCTTCAGTCCAGAGATTGGTTTGATGCAGCTGTCCATGCTACTCTATCCTGTGCAAGCTTCTTCATCTCCAAGTAACTACGGCTACCTACATCTTTCTGAATCTGCTTAGTGTATTCAGCTATTGGTCTCCCTCTATGATTTTTACCCTTCATGCTTCCCTCCAGTACTAAATTGGTGTTCCCTTGATGCCTCAGAAAATGCTGTACCAACCAATCCCATCTTTTAGTCAAGTTGTGACACAAATTCTTCTTCTCCCAAATTTTCTTCAGTACCTCCTCATCAGTTACGTGATCTACCCATCTAATCTTCAGCATTCTTCTGTAGCACCACATTTCGAAAGATTCTATTCTCTTCTTGTCTAAACTATTTATTGTCGTTGTTTCACTTCCATACATGGCTGCACTCCATGCAAACACTTTCACAAAAAATTTCCTGACACTTAAATCTATACTCAGTGTTAACAAATTTCTCTTCTTCAGCAACGCTTTCACTGCCATTGCCAGTCTACATTTTATACCCTGTCTACTTTGACCATCATAAGTCAGTTTGCTTCCCAAATAGCAAAACTCATTTATTAGTACTTTAAGTGTCTCATTTCCTAATCTAATTCCCACAGCATCACCTGATTTAATTTGACTACATTTCACTATCCTTGTTTTGCTTTTGTTGATATTCATGTTATATCCTCCTTTCAAGACACTGTCCATGCCATTCAACTGCTCTTCCAAGGTCCTTTGCTGTCTCTGACAGTATTACAATGTCATCGGCAAACTTTAATGTTTTTATTTCTTCTCCATGGATATTACTTCCTAATCCAAATTTTTCTTTTGTTTCCTTTATTGCTTGCCGAATATACAGGTTGAATAACATCTGGGATAGGCTATACCCCCGTCTCACTCTCTTTCCAACCATTGCTTCCCTTTCATTCCCTTCAACTTTTGTTTATATTTCGCGGCTTTGCCTTACTTTCCGAGTGCGCATACTTAGCGTTATACCGCAATCTTAAGTACATTTGGTGTAGATTAACTAATTAAATATGTTCATTAGTGTGCTCTTCAAGCTTGCCATTAAAGGTTTTTCTTTTATTTACGTATTCTTCCACTTATCGCAGAAAGTTCGTTCTCGTTACATTCGGCTGTTTAGGCTTAATTTTTGATCGTACATATTTAGAGTTATACCACAAATTTAAGTGCATTTGATAATAGTTTACTTACATATCAGTTTCCAAAACATATTTAGTGTCATTTTGCATCTGTATTTAATAAATTATCGTTATCACTTAGTAAGTCTTGTAACTAATTTCCAAACTACCATGGATACTATGTGTGTGAGCTGCAGTAGGAAAGTTAGTTCAGGGGTTTTGTGCAGCCGTTGTGACAGGTGGCTTCATTGGGGAAATTGTAGCGGCTTGGTAATTGGGGAAGCAAATGAGACTCTTCCATTCTTTTGCAGGGTTTCCTCAAGTGATAGGATTATAGCTGAACAGTAGGAGAAAATTAGATCCATTCAGGCTGATTTGGACAGAGCGAGGGAGGAACTGAAGGGGTTAACGGGGGAGGAGGGTACTCAGCGGTGGGAGTGGTAGCTGGGAACAGGGGCCACAGAAAGAGGACAGTGTCTGTAGATTCCCAATTGGCATAACCAACAGATTAGCCTTGCTACCTGGCTCCAGTAGAAGTAGATGTAGTTAAGATGCAACAGAATCTCACTAGGAAACCAACTGTTTCAAAAAAAGTAGGAAATAAGAGGAAAGTTCTGTTGCTAGGTAGCAGCCATGAAAGAGGTGTGGGCCAGATTTTGCAGGAAAAATTAGGTGACAGGTACCAGGTCACAAACTTTTTCAAGCCAAGAGCAAGTCTTATACAGGTGGTAGAGGATATAGGTTCCTTATGCAAGGATTTCACAAAGCAGGATCATGTGATGATAGTGGGTGGAGTGGGAAACAGTATTGATAGGGATCAGGGCTACATTATTGAGTGTGACCTGGTGAAAATAGCCTTGGCAACGACCCATACCAAGGCTGGGCTGGTGCCTGCTTTCATGCGGCATGATTAGCCCCAATTGAACCGCTCTGTCAGGCGTAGGGTGGCCACTCTGTCAGACATTGGATTGGTTCCTGTCAAGGCTATTGATAGGGGGAATTTCAAAAGGCATGGCCTACACCTCAATAGGAAAGGGACGGGTAAACTGGCAGGGTTGTTAGCGAAATCCGTAAGGGGGGACACCAGCATTCATGGATGTACCTCTTTATTAGACTAATATCAGTGTCCAATGAGAAGGTCAGGCAGGCAGGTGCTAAAGAGAGCCAAAACTCACAAAATTCTCACATCAGGAAAGTAAATAATGCTGTTACCATATTTAACCAAAATATTGGTGGATTAAAGAAAAAAGTAGATTCTCACAGAAGTAAAAAATAATGTTACCATTTTTCACCAAAATATTCCGGGATTGAAGAATAAAGTAGACGAGCTTCTGGTTTGTTTAGATGACATTGAATCTGATAATGTAATAGATATACTATGCCTGTCTGAGCATCACATTGTGTCTGATATGGAAAAGGTAAATATCAGTGGTTATAAACTAGCTGCACATATGAGTAGAGACAATAAAGTGAGAGGAGGAGTTGCCATATATGTCATAAGTTATCACTGTGTAGAAAGTATGGATACAAAAACGTTTTGTCTAGAGCAACATATAGAAGCATGTACCTGTGAACTTAAAGTGAAGGAGGGCTCTTTTATATTTGTAACAGTATATAGGTCCCCTTCAGGGAACTTTCATTTATTCCTGGAAAACGTGGATGCCTTGTTGTGCTATCTGTCAGATAGGGGAAAGAAAATTATTATTTGTAGGGACTTCAGTGTTGATTCACTGAAAGAATGTAATAGGAAGAATAACCTGGAAATCTTGCTCTGTTCTTTCAATTTGACATCTGTCATAAATTTTCCTACTCGATTAGTAAAGGACAGCAGCACATTGATAGATAACACTTTTATAGACCAAGTCAGGTTTAAAAACAAAAATTCTTGTCCTGTTAGAATGGGCTTTCTGATCATGATGCTCAGCTAGTTACAGCATATGACTTAGCTCCATTCAGTAATTCAAAACTACCCTCCAAAGTTGTGCATTCAATTAATGACTCAAAAATTAGAAATTTCAGAGAAAATCTTCAGCAGTTAGACTGGGATGAGGTGTACAAGGAACCCAATGCTAATTTAAAATATAACTTATTTCATGATACACTTGTAAGAGAATTTGAAAACTGTTTCCCCAAGAAAGTAGTTAAATCAAATTATAAGAAACCATGCAAAAAACCTTGGCTTACTAAAGGAATAAAAATATCTTGTAACCACAAAAGGGAACTGTATCTAACATCAAGAAAGAATAATGGCCCAGAAACAGCCAAATATTATAAAAACTACTGTGCTACATTAAAAAAGGTTATTAAAAAGTCCAGAAGCATATGCATCGTGTCTGAGATTAATACCTCTGATAACAAAATCAAAGCAATTTGGAATATTATTACAAGGGATACAGGGCAACCAAGAGTACAGGATGATGGCATCACCATCGAAGCGAATGGAAACTTGATGAACAAGAAGCTGGAAGTCAAAAACATTTTGAATAATCATTTTTTAAATGTTGTAGAGAAAATAGGATCTAAATGTTCATTACAAGAAGCAAGGCAGTTAATGGAAGAGGCCTTATCATACCTAACTGGAAGAGTGCAGAAAGTTGAAATAAGCAGTTCACATAATATGCAAAAAACTGGTGATTTCTCAAACTGGGGAACAATCAAGAATGGAGTGCCGCAAGGCTCAGCCTTAGGTCCTCTGTTGTTCTTAATCTATATTAATGACTTGCCATTCTATATTCACAAAGATGCAAAGCTCGTACTTTTTGCTGATGATACAATTATAGCTATCACACCCAACAGACAAGAATTAACTGGTGAAATTGTAAACAATGTTTTTCAGAAAATCATTAAGTGATTATCTGCAAATGGGCTCTCATTAAACTTTGACAAAATACAGTATATACAGTTCCATACAGTAAATGGAATGACACCATTGATAAATGTAGACTTCGATCAGAAATTGGAAGCTAAGGTAGAATATTCAAAATTTCTAGGTGTATGAATTGATGAGGGGAAAAAACACACTGAGGATCTGCTGAAACTTTTGAGTTCAGGAACTTATGCTATTAGGGTCATTGCAAATTTTGGCAATATACATCTGAGTAAATTAGCTTACCATGCCTATTTTCATTCTCTGCTTTCCTATGGCATCATGTTCTGGGGTAACTCATCATTGAATAAAAGAGTGTTCATTGCACAAAAGCGTGTAATCAGAAAAATTGCTGGAGCTCATCCAAGATCATCCTGCAGACACTTATTTAAAGAGCTAGAGATCTTCACCGTAGCCTCACAATATATATATTCACTTATGAAATTTGTTATTAACAATCCAAACGAATTCAAAAGTAATAGCAGTGTACATGGCTACAACACTAGGAGAAAGGATGATCTTCACTACTCAAGGATAAATCTAACTTTGGCTCAGAAGGGGGTAAATTATGCTGCCACAAAAGTCTTTGGTCACTTACCTAATAGCATCAAAAGTGACAGATAGCCATATAGCATTTAAAAGGAAATTAAAAGAATTTCTTAATGGTAACTCCTTCTACTCATTAGATGAATTTTTGGATATAATAAGTGGGTAATTTCCCCAACCCCGCAACAACAACAAAAAATTAAGTGTCATGTAATATTTTGTGTAATGTAATATCTTGTATAGACACCTCTCATTAACCTGACATGTTCCACATCATTACAAAGTGTTGTATTCATGATCTATGGAACAAGTACTAATCTTATCCAACCTAATCTAATTTATAACTGCCATCTGGTTTCAGTACAAATTGTAAATAGCCACTTGCTCCCTGTATTTGACCCCTGTCACCTTCAGAATTTGAAAGAGAGTATTTCAGTCAACACTGTCAAAAGCTTTCGCTTAGTCTACAAATGCTAGAAACGTGGGTTTGCCTTTCCTTAATCTATCTTCTAAGATAATTCGTAGTGTCACTATTGCCTCATGTGTTCCATCATTTTGATGGAATCCAAACTGATGTTCCCTTATGTCAGCTTCTATCAGTTTTTCATTCATCTGTAAAGAATTCAGTTAGTATTTTGCAGCTACGACTTATTAAACTGACAGTTCAGTAATTTTCACAATCCCGGGTTCGATTCCCGGCGGGATCAGGGATTTTCTCCGCCTCGTGATGACTGGGTGTTGTGTGCTGTCCTTAGGTTAGTTAGGTTTAAGTAGTTCTAAGTTCTAGGGGACTGATGACCGTAGATGTTAAGTCCCATAGTGCTCAGAGCCATTTGAACCAATTTTCACAACTGCTAACACTTGCTTTCTTTGGGATGTAATTATTGTATTCTTCTTGAAGTCTCAGGGTATTTCAGCATTATCATACATCTTGATCACCGGATGATAGAGTTTGGTCAGGGCTGGCTCTCCCAAGGCTATCAGTAGTTCTAATGGAATGTTGTCTACTCCCTGGGCCTTGTTTCGACTTACATCTTTCAGTGCTCTGTCAAATCCTTCACGCAGTATTTCATCTTCATCTACATTCTCTTCCATTTCCAAAATATTGCCCTCAGCTGCATACTCCTTCCACCTTTCTGCTTTCCCTTCTTTGCTTAGAACTGGCTTCCCATCCGAGTTCTTGATATTCAAACAAGTGGTTCACTTTTCTCCAAAGGTCTCTTTAACCTTTATGGGGAGCTGCAGAACTAATCAAATTTCTCTTTTCAGAGCCTTTGCTTGCTTTTTGCTGTAACATATTTGTGTAAACCATGGCTACCCCACCATCTCCACCCCCTGCCACTGCGCCACTGCCTCAGTTCCAGGCGGCCAGTGTGATGGACCTAACACAAGGTTTTCGAGATACAGAACCAACAAACTGCTACCCTACAGATGGCGGTATAACAACTTCTGGCTGCACAAGCAGCGTCGGCAGCACAACCAACCAAACAACCAGCCCGACAAATACCGCTGACCAGCATACCAATGTTCCAGGAATTTAATGACACAGAAGAGGAATGGCTTGTACCTGACTCAGTTTCAAGCTTATTGTCAAGTTCTGTGTTCAAAGTACTGTAAATTTACAATAATTCCTTTCAATTGTGGGGTCCCAACTGTTCGGGTTAATACAAAAACTATTCCTAAATGTGTCTCCTGCTGAACTCAGCTATAACCAAGTGTTCGCTGCATTTACTCAATACTATGACCAGCAAGTCCAAATAGCTGCAGCTAGATATCAGTTCTTTCACTTTCAGAAAAAGCTAGACAGACTTACTGCCATTGGTACACAGAGTTAATGGGCTTGACTAGGAAGTGTAAATTTAAATGTAGTTGTGGCAACTTTTACAGTGATTTAATTATCCATAATGCAATAACATTCAATGTTCCAGCTAGTAGAATATGGAAACAGTTCTTAAAGTACTCTGATCCATCACTTCCCAAAGTATTGCAAATCTTAGAGCAATATGATTCAGGTGCCACAGTGACCAATAAGTTTGACCGGGCCCACTTTGTCAGGTCGAGTTGCCCCTTGTACACAACCATCCCAAGCAGCCACAACAACAAGCGTGTTCACAGCTGTTGGATAGCCATTTAGACATGTAAACAGGTCTTTGAATTTAGTGAAGTCTTGCCCTAGATGTTTTGGTCACCATAAAAGACAGGATTACAGATCACATAAGGTAATGTGTTACACATGTGGAAAAAAGGACATGTCCAAGCAGTTTATTTGCAATGGCAAAAAAACGCCAACTTTGCCCACTCCCAGAAAAAACAGGCTCATGCACATGCAGTGAATGCAAAACCTGCAAAAGGTTCTAAGTGAAGTAAGATTAAGGTTGTGCCTCCTACTCACCCTAGTGCTCTTGTGTACCTTAGCAAGACATTTGACTCTTTCAGTCACAGGATTCTACTAGAAAAACTGCACTACTATGGTATTAGAGGCACAGAACTATCTCTGATCAGATCCTATCTGAGCGACAGAAAACAAATTGTGCATTTTAACAATATGAGGTCGAATGTCTTGTATTCATGCAGGGTGTACCACAAAGCTCTGTGTTTGGACCTTTACTTTTTATAATATATGTAAATGACTTGCCCAGCACCATGTTATGTAAATCCACACTCTATGCAGATGATACAACTTTTGCTACAGCAGGGAAAGATTTAGGAAAATTAATCAAGGAAAGTGAGGCTCATCTCAGAGCAGCCATCAAGTGGTTCCAACTCAGTGACTTGCATATAAATCATGATAAAACTGTAAATATTCTCTTTAGCTTGTGTGTTAAGAGTGATAAGATTGATTGTGTCTCAGCTAAACTACTTGGGATCCATCTTGACTCAAAATTAACGTGGAAGTGTCATACCGATTATATTTGTACTAAGTTAGCACATGTGACATATTTGTTAAGTAAACTAAGGTTATGTATTAGTGGTAAGTTATTACTCAATGCATACTATGCCTTTTTCCACACCCATTTAACATATGCCTCTTTGTTGTGGGGAAACTCACCCGGAGCAAAACAAGTTTTCATTTGGCAAAAGAAGGCAGTCAGATGCATCCATGGAGTCTGAAATAACGAGTCTTGTAGACCATATTTCAAAAATCTAAAAATACTAACAGTTGCAGCCCTCTTTATACTAAGTTGTCTGATACACACAAAAGAAAACCAGCACAGTCACAAACTACGACAATCTATCCATCACCATGACACACGTATAAAACAGCAAATTGACATCCCAGTTGCTAGACTAAAGAAAACTCAAGATAGCTACAGGTACATGGGAGTAAAACTATTTAACATGTTGCCAATAGAGGCACATAATGTGTCACTGAATGAGTTTAAAAGTGTCACAAAGAAATGGCTTAGAGAAAAAGCTTTTTATACAATAGAAGAGTTTATAATGTGCACTAAAGATGATCTTAAGTACCGGTACTAATATAGTTTCACTTAGATTAAACTTATACATGTAAATACACGCCGGCCGCGGTGGTCTAGCGGTTCTGGCGCTGCAGTCCGGAACCGCGGGACTGCTACGGTCGCAGGTTCGAATCCTGCCTCGGGCATGGGTGTGTGTGATGTCCTTAGGTTAGTTAGGTTTAAGTAGTTCTAAGTTCTAGGGGACTTATGACCTAAGATGTTGAGTCCCATAGTGCTCAGAGCCATTTTTGTAAATACACTCCTGGAAATTGAAATAAGAACACCGTGAATTCATTGTCCCAGGAAGGGGAAACTTTATTGACACATTCCTGGGGTCAGATACATCACATGATCACACTGACAGAACCACAGGCACATAGACACAGGCAACAGAGCATGCACAATGTTGGCACTAGTACAGTGTATATCCACCTTTCGCAGCAATGCAGGCTGCTATTCTCCCATGGAGACGATCGTAGAGATGCTGGATGTAGTCCTGTGGAACGGCTTGCCATGCCATTTCCACCTGGCGCCTCAGTTGGACCAGCGTTCGTGCTGGACATGCAGACCGCGTGAGACGACGCTTCATCCAGTCCCAAACATGCTCAATGGGGGACAGATCCGGAGATCTTGCTGGCCAGGGTAGTTGACTTACATCTTCTAGAGCACGTTGGGTGGCACGGGATACATGCGGACGTGCATTGTCCTGTTGGAACAGCAAGTTCCCTTGCCGGTCTAGGAATGGTGGAACGATGGGTTCGATGATGGTTTGGATGTACCGTGCACTATTCAGTGTCCCCTCGACGATCAACAGTGGTGTACGGCCAGTGTAGGAGATCGCTTCCCACACCATGATGCCGGGTGTTGGCCCTGTGTGCCTCGGTCGTATGCAGTCCTGATTGTGGCGCTCACCTGCACGGCGCCAAACACGCATACGACCATCATTGGCACCAAGGCAGAAGCGACTCTCATCGCTGAAGACGACACATCTCCATTCGTCCCTCCATTCACGCCTGTCGCAACACCACTGGAGGCGGGCTGCACGATGTTGGGGCGTGAGCGGAAGACGGCCTAACGGTGTGCGGGACCGTAGCCCAGCTTCATGGAGACGGTTGCGAATGGTCCTCGCCGATACCCCAGGAGCAACAGTGTCCCTAATTTGCTGGGAAGTGGCGGTGTGGTCCCCTACGGCACTGCGTAGGATCCTACGGTCTTGGCGTGCATCCGTGCGTCACTGCGGTCCGGTCCCAGGTCGACGGGCACGTGCACCTTCCGCCGACCACTGGCGACAACATCGATGTACTGTGGAGACCTCACGCCCCACGTGTTGAGCAATTCGGCGATACGTCCACCCGGCCTCCCGCATGCCCACTATACGCCCTCGCTCAAAGTCCGTCAACTGCACATATGGTTCACGTCCACGCTGTCGCGGCATGCTACCAGTGTTAAAGACTGCGATGGAGCTCCGTATGCCACGGCAAACTGGCTGACACTGACGGCGGCGGTGCACAAATGCTGCGCAGTTAGCGCCATTCGACGGCCAACACCGCGGTTCCTGGTGTGTCCGCTGTGCCGTGCGTGTGATCATTGCTTGTACAGCCCTCTCGCAGTGTCCGGAGCAAGTATGGTGGGTCTGACACACCGGTGTCAATGTGTTCTTTTTTCCATTTCCAGGAGTGTATAATGCAAATACCTTGTGCAGCATAAAGGACAAATTTTTGTATCTTATTAGACAACAATATATTACACCATTTCTGTTAGTTATGTAAACTGTATATGTACACCAATGACGACATTAATTGCATATTTTAATGCCTAAAGATGGATAATAAAATAAATAATAAAATAAATAAAAATAAATAAATAGATGTTCTAACAAACTATTTGTCTCATTATGAATTGCTGGTCATTGTGTGAACTTTCAGTTAGACATAGGTGCCCCAGTAACTTTGCTTAATCATGCCACATACGAGCAGTTAGGCTCACCAAGCCTTTCTAAATCTAGCAATCACCTCACTGCTTATGACAGATAGGAAATTCCAGTGCTTGGACACTGTAGTTAGCCTGCAACTTACAAATTAGGACAGTGAATTTTACTGTTTTGAAGTCAGGAGACAGTGAGAACATACTTGGTTTAGATGCCTTTGATTTGTTTGGACTTAGCATTCAAGACAATGTACTTTCAGTGGCTGCTTTTACTCCAAAAAGACAGTGTAGCTAGCTTGCTTAAAGAATTTCCTGAACTATTTTCAGAAGAAATGGGAAAAGCTAATAACTTTGTAGCATATGTTACACTGAAAGACAATGCACAGCTTAAGTTTTTCTGGGCCCGCCCCGTTCCAATTGCTTTAAGAGACAAAGTAGCAAGTGAATTGAAATAATTGCAAGATAATGGTGTAATTGCTCCCATTCAAACTAGTCAATGGGCAAGTCTTCTCATTTTGTTGCCTAAGCCTTCTGATCACATTCACATTTGTGGTGACTTCTAGTCTACAGTCAACCCACAGACAGTAGTTGATACTTACCCATTACCTTGCCTTGAGGAACTCATGGGCAGGCTTGATGCAGGGCATTACTTTTCCATGATAGGTTAGATTAGATTAGATTTACTTTCATTCCAATTGATCCGTAGTGAGGAGGTCCTCCAGGATATGGAACATGTCAGAAGAACAACAATACATGACAAATATTTACAACTACAACAAATAAGCTAATGTACCATTCCACTGGTCCCAAGTGGAATGATCGTCATTTTTTAATGAACACTACATGAAAGAGTCATTTTACAAATACTAATGCAATGAATTTAAAATAAAAAGTTTTTTATTTATTAATAAGGTAATAAACATGTAATACAACTACTATAATACTTATTTACAATGAACACATTACTGCACTGAAATGGTGCAGAAGTTAGATTGTACTTACACACACACACACACACACATACACACACACACACACACACACTTACACACACATACATGCACACACACACACACACACACACACACACACACACACACGCACACACACAAATTTTCAATGAACACATTACTGCACTGAAATTGTGCAGAAGTTATATTGTACTTATATACAAATCAGTTGGTTTAACTGAGAAATTCATCAATGGAGTAGAAGGAGTTGGCCACCAATAAATCCTTTAGGCTTCTCTTAAACTGAATTTCATTGGTTGTTAAGCTTTTTATGGCTGCCGGCAAGTTATTGAAAATGTGTGTTCCTGAACAATGCACACCTTTTTGTACAAGACTAAGTGACTTTAAATCCTTTTGAAGATTATTCTTATTTCTAGTATTGATTCCATGAATTGAGCTGTTGGTTTGAGGAAGTGATATATTTTTAATGACAAATTTCATTAAGGAATAAACATATTGGGAAAGAGTAGTTAGTATCCCTAGTTCCCTAAACAGGCTTCTGCAGGATGTTCTTGAGTTCACACCACATATAACTCTTACTGCACGTTTTTGTGCCCGCAAAACTTTAGCTTGGCTTGATGAATTACCTCAAAAAATAATCTCATATGACATTGTGGAATGAAAGTAAGCATAGTACACCAGCTTTTTCATTTTTATATCCGCTATGTCTGACAAAATTCGCATTGCAAACGGAGATTTGTTAAGACGCTTCAGCAGTTCTGTGGTGTGCTCCTCCCAGTTGAATTTATTATCAAGCTGTAAACACAAGAATTTAACACTGTCCACTTCTTCTATCTTCTTGTCATCGTACATTAGACATATACTCGTGGGACACCCCTTACAAGTTCTGAGCTGCATGTAGTGTGTTTTTTCAAAGTTTAGTGACAAAGAATTGGCTAGGAACCAGTGATTAATGTCCACAAATATTTTATTGGCTGATCTTTCTAAGAATACACTTGATTTGCTATTTATTGCAATGTTTGTATCATCAGCAAACAAAATGAACTTGGCATCTGGTAATGTTACTGATGAAAGGTCACTGATATACACAAGAAAAAGTAAGGGCCCTAAAATGGATCCTTGTGGGACCCCACATGTAATTAGTTCCCAGTTGGATGATGCCTGATAGCTTGATACATGTCTCTTTCCTAATAACACCCTTTGTTTCCTGCCAGAGATATAAGATTTGAACCATTTTGCAGCATTTCCTGTTACACTATAACATTCTAATTTACTTAAAAGGATATTGTGATTTACTCAGTCAAATGCCTTTGACAGATCACAAAATATACCAGTTGCCTGCAATTTTTTGTCTAATGAATTAAGCACATTTTCACTGTAAGTGTAGATAGCCTTATCAATATCAAAACCTTTTAGAAATCCAAACTGTGACTTTGACAGTATGTTATTTAAGATGGTTATAAAGCCGACTGTACATTACTTTTTCGAAAATTTTGGAGAATGCTGGCAACAGTGAAATTGGACGGAAATTTGATGCTATTTCTTTATCTCCCTTCTTAAACAGTGGCTTAACTTCAGCGGTCCGCAGCTCGTGGTCATGCGGTAGCGTGCTCGCTTCCCACGCCCGGGTTTGATTCCCGGCGAGGTCAGGGATTTTCTCTGCCTCGTGATGACTGGGTGTTGTGTGATGTCCTTAGGTTAGTTAGGTTTCAGTAGTTCTAAGTTCTAGGTGACTGATGACCATCAATGTTAAGTCCCATAGTGCTCAGAGCCATTTTGTAACTTCAGCGTATTTCAGCCATTCAGGAAATATTCCACTGATAAACGACTTGTTACACAGATAGCTTAATATGTTACTTAGCTCAGAATCACATTCTTTAATTAACTTTGTTGATATTTCATCACACCCACTAGATGTTTTTGATTTTAAAGATTTTATGATGGACATTATTTCTGTTGGGGTAGTGAGGGTCAAATCCATATTATGGAAGTTACTTGAAATGTCTGGTCTGAGGTATTCCATAGCAGCATCTACCGAACCTGACAACCCCATCTTTTCAGTAACAGTTATAAAATGTTTGTAAAAAAAGTTCTGCAACACTATACACATCTGTCACCAATGTATCATTTACTCTTAATGCTATCTGTTCCTCTTCATGTCTGGTTCTACCAGTCTCTTCCTTCACTATATCCCATATTGTCTTGATTTTGTTATCTGATATGACTATCTTTTCCTTGTAATATATTTGCTTTGACATCCATATTACAGTCTTTAATATTTTGCAGTATTTCTTATAATGTGCTATAGCATCAACATTGGAAATATTTCGGATTGACAGATACAGTTTTCTTTTTGTTTTACAAGATACCCCTATTCCTCGAGTAATCCATGGCTTCTTTGTAGACTTTTCTCTAACCTTGGTAAGTTTTGGGGGAAAGCAGTGTTCAAATAAGGTAAGCACTTTATTAGCAAAAGTGTTATATTTTTCATTTATGCCTTGAGCACTGTAAACATCAGTCCAGTGAATGTCTCTGAGGAGTGTCCTAAAATAATCAATTTTTGTCTTACTGATTACCCTCTTGAGCTCAGATTTAACAGATTTTATATCCTGTTCAGTATTAACATTTAACAGAAGGAACTGCATGTCATGGTCTGAGAGGCCATTGACTATTGGTTTTGTATGGACTAAAGACTGTCAAGACACATTTCAGCAACTCAAAAACGCCTTGCTCAGTGACAGATGTTTAGTGCATTTTGACCCTGCCAAGCCACTACTTTTGCATGCCGACACCCCTTCCTACAGAATCAGCACTGTGCTTTCACACAGAATTGATGCACAAGACAGACCTATTTCTTTTGCCTCAAAGTTGTTAACTCAAACTCAGTGCAATTATTCACAAATTGAAAAAGAAGCACTCACTATTGTGTATCATGTAACCAAATCCCATTGCTGTTTGTTTGGTCGCAAGTTCTTTTTAGTTACATATCACAAGCATTTGCAGTCCTTGTTTCATCCATCAAAGCTGATTCCTACAACAACAGCTCAAAAATTGCAATGTTGGGCTTTGTTGCTTTTGCAGTATCAGTATGATATTGTGTACAGACCTACGGCAGAGCATGGCAATGCATACATCCTATCTTGCCTTCCGACTGGCCCAGACTGTGATTTTGATGCATCCACCGTATCTTGTTGCCATATCGATGTGCAGGGCTCTGAATTGCTGTAATATTTTCCCTTGTACTACAGAAAAATTGCACAGGCTGGGAAAGCAGACTGAGATCTAAAGATTTTGTTGCATTACGTTCACACATCTTGGCCTCGTTCATTGAACAGTATCCTGAACTCATTTGTGCACCGACATATTGGACATCAGCATAACCTTTCCATTCAACAGGGTGTTATTCTAGTTCAGAATGACAATCACGTGTGCTTATTCCCAAAGTGTTGCAAAAGGATGTGTTGTGATTGCTTCACCGAGGACATTGGGAAGTTGTTCGCACTAAGCAGTTAGTGCGCTGGGACTCTACTTGGCAGGACATGAATGCCCACATTGAACAGATGACATCAAAGTGTCACACATGCATTGGAAACCAGCACACTCCACCACAGACATTCTTAGCTTGGCCTAAGAATCAGTCACCATGGCAGTGAGTGCACATAGACTTTGCAGGACCATTTTGAAACACTTGTTGGCCCATAGTGGTAGACTCTTTTAGCAAATTTCCATTTGCTGTGCCTGTGGCTTCTACCACATCACGTAGCTCCATTCAAGCACTGTCCTCCATATTTTGCAGTTAGAAGGTTTGCCAGAAGTACTTGTATTGGACAATCGACAACAGTTCACTTCATGTGATTTTGAAAAGTTTTGTGAGCGAAATGGCATTCATCATCTAACAAATGCTTGTTTCATCTTCAGTCCAACAGAGATTCAGAATGCTTTGTATGCATCTTTAAACAACAGATGGCCAAGCTTTGCACCACCCACACATGGGAACATGCGCTGCAACTCTTTCTCACTTACTATCACTCCCACGCCTGACACGGACCATCACCAGCAGAACTTCTGTGTGGCTGCATCAATTGGATGCTGCTACACTTGCTACACCCACTGCAGCATACAGTGCTGCCAATTGTCTGCAAGTATTGCTTTGTGTCACACAATCTTATTCTTTACAGGGTTTATGGCAACCGTTGGCGCTGGGAAAGAGATGTGATCCAGGAACACATTGGCTCTTATATGTACTTAATTGCAGATCCTGATGGTTTGCAGTGCCGCCACCAGATCCATGTCATTTGTCCCATGATTTTTCTGCTTTCCTTCCTCCAGGTTCACAGCCTGATGGGACCGCACGGCCTTTGCAACCGCCTGCTGGTGCCATCAGGGCAACCCAGGAGGAGTGGATGGACAATGCGCCCTTGCCCCCACCATCCCCACTTGCTGACCCAGTGGACCTGGACCCACCATCACTGTCACCATCATCACCCCAGGACACTCCCTCAGGCCCGGACATGTTCTCTGGCAGCAGTTTTCTGGAGGATGTTCCTGTTGCTTTGGAAGACAGATGGCAGGGTATGGTCAGGGGTAGGTTATCCTCCATGGTCATGGCTACTGGCTTGTCTGTACATCCAGCGTCCTGCCTCCCTTCCCATTGTCATTCTCATCTTCCGTACATGACAATGGTGAGGTGTTTTGAGGAGGGAGGAATGTACTGGCGTAAGCTGTTGCAACCGCCAGCACACCGGTTGGCAAACCTGTAGCAACAAGATCGATAGTATGAAACCTGTAGCGAGAAGATCGATAGTACACACAGGATCAAGCATGCCTATCATGAGGGAGGCCAGAGACAAATCAACAAGCAGCATGCCATAATGCCTTCTCAATAGCATGTATTTAGACTGCCTCCACTGACCAGAGGGCCTCAGTCACTGACATACTAACTCACACTCTGGTTTGGCATCTCTCATTATTTGCAGTGTGGGCTCTGTTTACGTCTCAGGCTACGATAGTACATAGCACCAGATTATAGCAAGATTACTGACATTGTCTGCAAGAGGACTATTGTGGATGAGCTTGTACCACACCATATGGACTCTATTAAAATTAAGTAGCAGCTATCTGTTCATGTAAATAAAGAACCGTGTTAATCCACGGGTACATTTGTGATGTAGAAAGAGGACTCTGGCCACCCATGTCAACACCCTCTCACTTGCTTCCTATGGTACAAGACTCTACACCACAGTCTTTCACACAGCCCTTGTGCACATTCTACTGCAGACTTTGTATGGCCTGCCAGTGCAGTAACGTTGTTGACAGCAGTGCAAAATGTCCCAGTGCACTACTGCGGAAATGACTGGCATGGTGCTTGCATACAGCAAAGCAGATTGTAATGGGAGAGCAGCATGAAGATTGTGTGAGGAACGTTTTCCTAACAGATGTCCCCCGCATCATTTAATCTTCTCGTCCGTCGAGAAATGCCTCACAAAAGTCAGAAAGCTACATGTAGATATTTTCTGCCTGAGGTGTGTTCATTGTACGACGACATAGTAGCACTTTGTGCTTGGTACTTGTGAATGCTATCCCCAGTCTACTGTTTGTACTCTGATAGGTGCTGAAATGTGATGCAGGTCATCCATGCTCAGCTTGAACGCTGCAGCTGGATGAGGATGTGCTGACAATGTTCTAAGGGGATCCAGCCACCAGCACTTGGCAGGTAGCACAGGCACTGCACAAGGTTGAAAGTGCCATGTGACATGTTCTCCAAGAGCACGTGTCATGTTGTCCAAGAGCACTGGCTCCAACCATACCATGTGCAGAAAGTCCAGACATCATGGGAGAAGGATACCACATGTGGGTACATTTTGTGTAGTGGTATTTACAACAATATGTATTTCAGACACAATTTCTGAGCTTGGTGCTATCCTCAGATGAATGCATGTGTGGTGTAGAGGGCCATAAATATCGATATTTGTTCAGTGCGTAAGTGTGCTAACTTTGAGGAGAGGGCTTTGGGCAGGATGTTGGACGCTAACGGCAGTTAGCCTCCGGACTTGTATCTGTGTAAAAGATAAGTGTGAATAAATCTGTATCTGAGAGAATTCTAGTTGTTTACCTTCAACTATTCCATATTCCCTCACTGGTGACCCCGTTTTTTGTGTAATATGCGTCCGAGTTACCGCCCGAAGGTTATTTACGCGCCTACCGCGTTGGGTTTCTCCGCGATCGCGAGGGCCTTTGTTCAGCTCCAAACAATGGCCTTTCAGCACTCACCGCCGCCCGGATTTCAGCAACATCTCTCCAGCACTCCTGCCATCGTAGTGGACATGCCGCAAGAATCTTCGGAATCCTTCAGCCAGAACATGCAGTGGAATTCATCAAGTGCCACCAGTTTCTTCCACCGCCAACGGTCGTGGACTCTGGCTTTGTTAGGCTAGACCTTCCCACGTGTTCTCCACAGAGTGTTGGTCGGAACATTCCTACTCCTGTGTCGAACGCACAATTCAATACAGTTCGTGCCGTCGAGCGAGGTTTTGCTACTTTGGAAAATCCAGTAGTAAATTCAAACTCCAATCAGTTCCCGCCACGTGTGTATCCTTCCGTGCCGGCTAGTCAACAGGTGTTCAATGCTCGCCAAACAGCAAATATCACACCGAGTGTGCATCCTAGTGGACGTGTGTGGGATCCTTGTGTTGCTTCTAATCAAGTCAACAATTCTGTGCTGGACAGTAATTACTCCGAAATCTACAACCAGCTCCACCACTCATGGTCGAGTGAATACTGTGTGCATTACGGACATTCACCGGCGTACTTAAGTACTTGTGGCTTCTCTCCGAGCTACCACGTCAATGAGAATGCACATTTTGACTACGATCCTCACACCGTTCGAGCGTCTGTCGCTTCTCAGCCGACCCCCGGCGTCAAGTGAATTTCGCGATTCCCGCATTACGGGACGCCAATAATTCGGACTCGCTATCTTCTGCATGCTCTACTTCTGTCTGAAGTAATAGGCGCACCTCCGCAGTGACTGCAGTGCTGAATCTGCCGAAACTACCAGACTTCAAACCCGCTCACCCGGAGTTCTGGTTTAACCTGGTTGAGCAAACATTCAATGTCTGTGCTTTGGATGACAACGCATGCTCCGCCTGCCTCATGAACCATCTTCACGACCGCGTTGATTTAATTTACGATCAGATCAAAGCACCCCACCTAGCAGGGAAGTATGCTGTGGCGAAACAGACAATACTGGAGCGCGTCTCTAAAACCAGAAGAGAAAATGTGCGACAGCTCATCTACGAAGAGCATCTCGGCGACAGGTCTCCGTCCCAGCTGTGGCGGTGCATCCGTCTTCTCGTCGATGAGCAAGTTATGCCTGACGACACGCTCGCAGAAATCTAGAATGAAAAGCTGCCTTTACCTGTCCAGACTGCAATCTCTGCGTATGAAGATAGGCCAGTAAATGAACGTTTACGCGCCGCCGACAGAGCATACTCCGCCAGGCAACGTGAGCTCCGTGCACTGCATTCTGGACGTGACCACACTAAGACGCTTTCTGACGCCACGCCCTTGTCTGGTGCTGCTAATAACAAGTTTGTTAAACTAGCCGCCCTGCCTGCACCTTCAACTCCCTGCAACGACAGTGCATCGGCCTCTGTGGAAGACTCTGGGGCACATACTGCTTCACCTAGCAACTACCCACAGGAGCACAGGCCCACCAAACCTTACTGTTTCTTCCACGCGAGATTCGGGGAGCAAGCTCGCAAATGCCAGTCACCGTGTTCTTACCCAAACTCCAACCGCACGTAGGCTACGGTGCCACCTCCTGCGATGTAAACAACGGGCACCATCCCACGTTGCACTCCATTTCGGACAACAACAGTAAGTGTGGTTGAGTCTATGTTCGCGATTTGCGATCAGTTGTATGTTATCTGGTAGACACTGGCGCAGACGTCTCTTTGCTGCCGGTTCGCCCAGCAACCAGTAAAGTGCAACCACACAAAACAGTACTTTGTGCAGTGAACTTGTCTACCCTACAGTGTTCGGGTTCCACTTTGTATACAGTGAAACTTTCGCCTGAGTGCAAGCTGGAGTGGACGTTTCTAGTGTCAACAATTGAAGAACCTATTCTCGGAATTGATTTCCTCAAGCACTATCTGTTGTCACTAGATTTTGTGCAAAATACTGTGTTTTACCACCCCCCCCCCTTAACAAACTTATTCCTTTCGCTCCGCCGAGTGACAGTTCGGCTAACACCAAACATGTGCTGTGCTAAGAAGTGTGTAAACCTGTCCTTGGAGCTGCAATCTTGGACAAACAAGTGGCTAGTGGAGTGCGCCAAGTCTTCGAAGTTGTGGATGGAACATACGGAAATGCTGCTGCATCTCCGCAACATACACCACGAGTTGGCCTCCACACAACAACGCCTCGCGGCACTACAAGCAGACGACTCGTCGGCTACAGACGAGGTCAGTCCATGCCAATCTGGTGTTCCTGTGCCTGCGCACGTTAACGACAATGTTGTGAACTCTGTAAACTATGTCAGCACCCCCTTTTGTAATGATAGTGTATGCCCGAGTGCTCATGCTCCTTGCGTTCCGAATGGACAATTAACTTGCCAAGCTCGTGGCAATGAACTACGGTCATCTGCTGTTCGGCCATGCCCACTCGTGCCTACAGCGCTCGTAGCGGCATGGCCCGCTACCAAGAACCAGTGTACCAACCTTGCCCATGTTAACACGCGTGCGACCTTTACGCAGCCTACGAGCAGTTGGCACACCTGTACTTCTGTGCCCTCAGCGCCACAGCTTTGCCTGTCCGCCACTGCATGCTCTGCTTCTCGGACATCTGACTGTCGTGCCGCGCCACATATTGCAGTAGTCACTAATGGCACAGTTCATCGGTTATGTCTAATTGATGGGCCGCCCATATCGCAATGCCCACGCCGCCTCAAGCCGGAATTTATGAAAATTGCAAAAGAACAATTGGATGATCTATTACAAAAGGGAGTAATTGAACCTTCTTCTGGTTGCTGGGCTAGTCCTATCCTGTTTGACCAAAAGAAAGACTATAGGCGTTTAAATGCCCGCACCATCATTGATAAATATCCGGTCCCACACATTGCAGACTTCAATCATGCGCTCGCAGGTGCAAAGTACTTCTCTGTTTTGGACTGTAAGCACACATTTCATCAGATTCCTATGGCTCCGGAGGATATTGAAAAGACTGCCATAACCACTCCCTTCAGGCTGTTCCAATACAAATTTATGCCGTTTGGGTTGAAAAACGCCCCCCAAACGTGGCAGCGTTTCATCAGTCAAACTTTATCCCATCTAGACTTTTGTTTCGTATACATGGACGACATATTGGTGTTTGCTTCTACTTTGGAACATACTGAGGAGCGTTTTCAAGTCGTGACAGATATTTTAGCAGCTACTGGTATTGAACTGAACAATAAAAAGACTCAATTGCACCAGTCATCCATCACATTCCTAAGTTATGTTGTGTCATCGGACGGTCTGACACCACTGCAGGACAAGATCAAGCCTGTTCTCGAGATGCTACGCCCTCAGACCTATAGGGAATTAACGCAGGTTCATTGGAACAGTTAATTATTACCGGAAACATTTGCCAGACACTTCTGCGGTGCAGGCTCCTCTCACAGAAGCTCTCGCTGGCCCACAAACTTCTGGCACCTGCCAGGTACCATGGACACCAGACATGGACTAGGCATTTAACGAACTCAAACAGCTGTTGGCCTCCGCTGTCACTATTGCTCACGCACGTGCAGACGCCACAATGTTTATCACTACTGATGCTAATGACAATGCTATCGGCGCAGTACTGAGTCAGACATACAACAATGTTACGACCCCCCTGCAGTTTTTCTCAAAAAAGCTAAATAACGCGCAGAAGAAATACTCAGCATTCGACAGAGAATTACTTGCAGTTTACGAGGCCATAAGACACTTCAGAACTGATGTTGAGGGACGAGATTTCTATATGCTCACTGATCACAAGCTGTTGGTTCCTGCCATAAAAAATGTGATATCTGGTCCAGAGGTAGCTCAAGTATTATCCTCTGCAGAAAGTGGGGGTCTGTCATTACTCGCACACATGTCTATGACTGGCATGTCAGTGGTAGACCTAGGCATCCTGTACAGTGTGGACAGGGACCAGAGAGGACACAGGGTGTTGTACCGATCCCCCTAATGAAGAAGTTTGAGGTGCTGTCTTAAACTGAAACTGAGCCAGTGGGACTCACTTCACCTGTTTAAGGGAAATCTGTTTTGTCTGGTGTTAGGAGGAGGCAAATGTAAAAGTGTAGGGATCCATGGATCATCAGCAGTTTAAAAGTACAGTGAACTATAGTATGCCTTAGGGAAATGGCAGCAGGGACAGGAAAGGATACCCAGTGCATCCAGTGTGTATGCCTGGGGATCTCATTCAACATGTTGGAGATGCTAGTCCAGCAGCCTTTGAGGGAACATGGTAAACCAACTGCAGATTGTGGCGCATTTTGGAAAAAGTGATGCCTGTCATGAGGGCTCCGTGGACATTCTTCCATCATTGCAGTGACTGGTAAAGAAGGTTGAGAAGACCAGCCTTGTGCATGCAGTTTCAACAGAGCTCACAATTTGCAACATTGTCCCCAGAACTGATCGTGGCCCTTTGGTTCTGAGTCAAGTGGAAGGACTGAACCAGAGACTTTGAAAGTTCTATGACAAACTAGGCTGTAACTTCCTGGACTAGCGCCATAGGGTTGAGAACTGTAAGATCCCCCTAAATGGGTCAGGTGTGCACTACACATCAGAGGCTGCCAGTCAGGTAGCTGACGTTGTTTGTGGTGCACACAAAGGTTTCTTAGGTTAGGCAATTCTTCATCCAGTCCAGATAACAATAGCTGTAGCAAACCCAGAAGTATCAGTATAATATAGAAACAAATGCCTCCCGCAGGTGAGAGTATTAAAATCCTAATGCAAAACTTCTGAAGCATTTGTAACAAAACGCCAGAGTTTGAAGTGTTCATTAAAAACAGTGAAGCTCACATAATATTAGGTACAGAAAGCTGGTTGAAACCTGAAGTGGATAGCCCTGTAATTTTGGGGGAAAATTTAAATGTATATCCAAAGGATAGGCAAATGGGAAATGGAGGTGGTGTATTTGTTGAAGTAGACAAGAAACTCAAATCTACTGAAGTAGAAATTGAAGCTACACACGAGACCGACTGGGCAAGACTTAATAAAATGGTGGCATAAAATGATACTTACAAGGGGAGGCCGCCAATTGTGAAATTCAGATTCAATTCATACTGCGCATAATAAAAGCTCATGACCAGAGGTGTAATGTGGCAAAGCACCAAGATGCACTTCTCAGCTGTTGTAGAGAAAATCGACAGTTAAAAGAAACCGCTGCCGTAAAATACTCTCTACGATTAATTTTCTACAGTGTCATGGCAGTAAGTGCTCGGGTTCGTAATCCGAAGGACAGGTATACACTCGCACACACACACATATCCATCCGCACCTGCCAGCACTTTCGTTCGGTAAGTCACGTCATCGGTGTTTTTAGATATATTTTTCCCACGTGGAATGTTTCCCTCTATTATATTCAATCATATATATATATATATATATATATATATATATATATATATATATATATATATATATATATATATGGTTATAATAGAGGGAAACATTCCACGTAGGAAAAATATATCTAAAAACAAAGATGATGTGACTTACCAAATGAAAGTGCTGGCAGGTCGACAGACACACAAACAAACACAAACATACACACAAAATTCAAGCTTTCGCAACAAACTGTTGCCTCATCAGGAAAGAGGGAAGGAGAGGGAAAGACGAAAGGATGTGGGTTTTAAGGGAGAGGGTAAGGAGTCATTCCAATCCCGGGAGCGGAAAGACTTACCTTAGGGGGAAGAAAGGACAGGTATACACTCGCGCACACACACACACACACATATCCATCCACACATATACAGACACAAGCAGACATATTTAAAAACCAAATATGTCTGCTTGTGTCTGTATATGTGTGGATGGATATGTGTGTGTGTGTGTGTGTGCGCGCGAGTATATACCCGTCCTTTTTTCCCCCTAAGGTAAGTCTTTCCGCTCCCGGGATTGGAATGACTCCTTACCCTCTCCCTTAAAACCCACATCCTTTCGTCTTTCCCTCTCCTTCCCTCTTTCCTGATGAGGCAACAGTTTGTTGCGAAAGCTTGAATTTTGTGTGTATGTTTGTGTTTGTTTGTGTGTCTGTCGACCTGCCAGCACTTTCATTTGGTAAGTCACATCATCTTTGTTTTATATATATAAACACTGGCAGGTCGATAGACACACAAACAAATACAAACACACACACAAAATTCAAGCTTTCGCAACAAAATGTTGCCTCATCAGGAAAGAGGGAAGGAGAGGGAAAGACGAAAGGATATGGGTTTTAGGGGAGAGGGTAAGGAGTCATTCCAATCCCGGGAGTGGAAAGACTTACCTTAGGGGGAAACAAGGATGGATATACACTCGCACACACACACACATATCCATCCACACATATACAGACACAAGCAGACATCTCACAAGCAGACATATTTAAAGACCATCTTTGTTTTTAGATATATTTTTCCCACGTGGAATGTTGTGTGTCTGCTTGTGTCTGTATATGTGTGGATGGATGTGTGTGTGTGTGCGAGTGTATACCCGTCCTTTTTTCCCCCTAAGGTAAGTCTTTCCACTCCCGGGATTGGAATTACTCCTTACCCTCTCCCTTAAAACCCACATCCTTTCGTCTTTCCCTCTCCTTCCCTCTTTCCTGATGAGGCAACAGTTTGTTGCGAAAGCTTGAATTTTGTGTGTATGTTTGTGTTTCTTTGTGTGTCTATCGACGTGCCAGCGCTTTCGTTTGGTAAGTCACATCATCTTTGTTTTTAGATATATTTTTTCCCACGTGGAATGTTTCCTTCTATTTTAAAGATGATGTGACTTACCAAACGAAAGCGCTGGCAGGTTGATAGTGTGTCTATCAACCTGCCAGCGCTTTCGTTTGGTAAGTCAATCTTTGTTTTTAGATACCGGCAATCAGTTGCAATAATTATGCATATAATAAGTTATTGAAAGTCGTTTGTTGTGGAAAAATAATACTTGAAATAAAACACAATATCACAAATAACATTCAAGTGGATACAATTTATTGAAAAGTTTGGTATACACTCACACATAATTAACAATTAGCGACCAGAAGTAGCTGGAGTATCACACAAACCAGAGTGATAGGTATCATAGAATCATTGTAGTGGTTAATAAAAAAGAAAAGGAAGAGAAGAAAATAAAAGGTTGAAAATGGTGGGAAGAAATGGTGAATAAAAAGGGGGTTTTAAAATCGTTAATGACCGCGAAAAAGGGAAAGAATGAAAAGCAAATCGGACTTCGTGTTACAGAAAAGCTGTCGGACTTCGTGATTCGGAAAAGCTATTGTTGTGATCATCCTTGTGGCGCTTTTGAGCAAAAGTTAAAGCAATTTCTACTACAAAAATTATTGAAGAAGAACAGAGAATAACAAAATGTAACTGACAGGGGGAAATGACGTAGCTTAGAGTTAATTCTTTACCATGTTAACATGTCTTCTTGTTTCGTGCGGCGTCCAGGTCTTCAAAAATCTCCTACTTCATTTCTGCGTGAGAAGTCTGCTCCGAAATCTTGCAATAAGTTTCATTGTCCAGGAATTTCTAATGTACACAAAACCGTCTTGATATTAAATGCAATTTATTTTACATTACTTCCCTCCTTCAAATTTCATAACAACTTCCTCAATATGTCTACACATTAAAATCAGATCAAGACTAGCTATTAAGTTTTTTACGTCAGCATCAGATCACGTCTGTATTAAGCTTCCACTCTCGAGAGACAATTAAGAAACGGATCGAAAAAAAAGAGTTACAATTTTAGTATTTTCTCTGCCGTCGAGCGCTCATACCGCTGCGACGGTATAATTTATGTCTGAGGGAACGAGTGTAGCGCGGCGAAATTCAAAGTCCCACTACATCACCCCCTCGACTCTCATGCTAAAACATTTAGCGTGGCAGGCTAGCAAACACTATAATAGATATGCCTAAATGTCAATATATACATATTATCATAGGAAAGGTGACGTGCATTCGTAGGGGATAATCTTTGTCAATACTTACACTTTCTAAACCTTTATACTAAATACAATTGTTACAGTTTTGATCCTTTGTACAAAATTAATATACATATATTTACATAGTGTGTGTTTGAGCAAGCTGCTCGCCAGCGCAGTTAATGTTGTGCGCTTACCTCCATGACTTGCGTCTAGGGGACGCCAGGGAATTGGGTCTGCTGATTGGTTGAGGCTCATGACATCATCAGGGAGACAGAACGTGTGTAGCAGTGCCGCCTGGTGACAAGAAGTATAATGAGCTCTATTGACATTAGCGGTGTCGCTCACCTGTTGTTTAAAAATTACATGTAGATTGCCCACAGCTGTCATTTTGGAACGTCAAATAATTCCAGATTATTCAATGGAGCTTAATGTATGGGAATTAATTGTAAAAACATGGTTCGAATGCGAATAATCGATAATGCGGTGACAGACTAACCCGGTTGCAGCTGTGGCAAATGCGGAAAAGCGGACCAAATATATGTAAAAGTTACATACATATTACTTGCATTTTCTGCAGTTATGTATGATATTGTTCATAATATGTATCAAAGTATTCTTTGAATGCTTATTCATTAACTATATTTTCCGATTTTACTTTGTTCTTTTAGGTTTTATTGCGAGAAGTGCGATAAATATTGTACCTTCAAATATAATGCAAACGTAAATATTAGGCAATGCCATATGTCCGTTTGTCACTACAACAACTATCCCGCACTCAATCTTTACGAGTTCGGCAACTAACGAAATTATCACCGTTCAACTAACCTAGGCCTCAGACAACATTATAGAGAAGTCCATAGAATAAATTTCCAGGGGGTGTCCCAATATTCTGCTCCTGGCAAAGTATGTGTTATGCTTCAATTTTGGTCGTTGTTATGTAAACAAGGAGCTATATGTGAGTGTTATGCTCGAACTGCGTCTTCCTACACCTTGTCTAGTTTTTCAGAATCCGGGTTATGTTCATATGGCATTGTGATAAACAATGCTGAATGAGGAATTAGATTAATTTTATTTCTGACGTGCATGCTTCCATGCATTGCTTAATTATACTAATTAATTTGAAATTGTGTGAAAATATTGTGTTATATTCATTTATACTGCCTCATGTGCACATGTGGTCTGTTCTTGTATTAGAAAATAGCAAATAAATAAACTGATAATTACATATCCAGTGTGTATATTGTTGTGATCATACAGTCTAATTTCAGCTGCTTCCGTAATTACAGAGACCCAACAGCTAGAAATATGGGCCAGATCCTCATCTGGTTAAAGGCTTTCTTGCATTTACTCACTAAACAGTTCTCGGAAACTGCTGATTTTCATTTTTTCGAGCTTGAGATGATGATCAACACAGCAATTAGCAGTAGTTTGTATAGTTAATAGATTAATAGGTCTAGACAATACTCACATCTCCAAAACGTGAGACTGTTATAGATGTAGGTCATTTACAGTGAAATGCGTAACAAAACATTTGAAATAAATCACAAAGTTTCAGAGTGATACCGTATGTTTTAATGTATTAGACATTCACTCATAGTTCTTTTCCGTATTCTCTATTACAGACATAGGGCCTAGTCTGCTAGCTACAATATGGTATGTGGTGATGGGTACCTTGTATGACATTTCTCTAAATTTTCTCAATAGTCTTCCATGTAAAGAACATGTTTGTCCAAGGTTTTCTCATTTGAGTTCACAAAGCATCTCCATAATATTTGCATGTTGATTGAGCCTACCAGTAAGAAATCTAGAAGCCCACTTCTGAACTGCTAGGTTTCTTCCTTAAACTGACCTGGTGGGGATCCCAAAAATTCAAGTGGTACTCCAGAATGAATTGCATCAGTGTTCAATACAGGTGGGTTTCTCTCAACTTGTGGTCTGAGCGACACTCCCCTCATTCCCAGTCTTCCCAAATGTATTCATCTTCCCAGAGGAAGGAACTATGAGTACAGAAAGCTAGAAATAGTTTTTTTACTCAACTGTTGTTTCCTCTAATAGTTCATACAAACCATTTTATAATTTTTAGAGAGCACCATCAGCTGTTCGTATAACTATAAAGTTAAATATCTGTTTAATATGAACATTACTGTTATCCAGTACGTGCATCCTTGAGTCCCAACATTATGATTAATTATAGGAGGGGAGGCTAATGAGACACTCTTTTACTTTATATTTATTTTGGATAATTTACTTTAAATCATTCTCGATCACAATTTGAATTTTTTTTGGTCATTGGTTTCGGCCACTTATGTGGTCATCTTCAGACCCATTGGCAGTGGCTGTTTGTGGAGCAGAACTCCATATGGCAGTAAATCACTGTTTCAGAAGTAATTACATTTATATAATATCTGGGGTTTCTAGTTTTTTTTCTGATGCCTGCCAGCAACCTGTTAGACTACATGGTGTTAAATAAAGGAACAGTCATGGAGATCAGCACCATCCATCACGGATAAAATTCTGATTTTGCGCCAGAATGTAAATTTCTATTCTGAATCCCAGGCAGAGAAACAGACTATGCAAGTATTATGGCATTTAATTTCACAAATAATCCTAAATTCACACTTCTTACGAACACCAAATAAAAATAGGGTGTTAATATATTGACATGAGAGTGTAAAACTCGAGGACAATGAGGAGGCTTCTGTAAGATGTCAAACTATCACTTTTACACAATAATCTTACTCACGTGGATAAAAAGGTCTCTCATAAGATTCCACATTAAATCTGAATAGAATCCCATGCTTTTGATTACTGCCTCCATCACTATTGTCAGGGGCCAAGTCTGACTGTCATAAAATTAATGAGGTTCACACTTACGCCCAGTGGACACAATGCAGTTGGCTAAATTACATCATGGAGAAAACGTATGCTAAAGCAACACCCTCTGCATCCATAGGTCACATTTTTGCAAGCTGTCCGGCATAGCTTGCAGTGCCATCACTTGTAATAGGTGGTGAACTATGTGAAGTTTTTCTCTGTTATTTTTCTTTCCAACGTGCATGCTTCCATGCATTGCTTAATTATACTAATTAATTTGAAATTGTGCGAAACTACTGTGTTATATTCATATATACTGCCTCATGTGCAACATGTGGTCTGTTCTTGTATTAGAAGATAGAAAATAAATAAACTGATAATTACATAGCCAGTGTGTATATTGTTGTGATCATACAGTCTAATTTCAGCTACTTCCGTAATTACAGAGACCCAACATCTAGAAATATGGGCCAGATCATCATCTTCTTAAAGGCTTTCTTGCATTTACTCACTAAACAGTTCTCGGAAATGGCTGATTTTCATTTTTTCATGCTTGAGATGATGATCAACACAGCAATTAGCAGTAGTTTGTATAGGCTGTCCCACATAACTGATACCATACTCAAAAGGAATATTATAAATCCATGGAACACTGAGCCTGAGAGTATGTTTGTCAGGTCACAACCTTTCTTTAATTTTCCTTGGTGACAGAAAGACTCATCTGATTCCTTGCCTGTTTACACTCTAACTTACCCATTGCATCACAGATTGGAAGCCATGCTGTGACTTTGTCCTCATGACTTGGCTGATGATTTCTTCAACAGAATTGACCTAATTTCATGTACAGAATGTTTGTTTGGAGGGAGGGAGGGGGGGGGGGAGATTGTGAAAGAGCGGTGGGAAGATGAGGAGGTATGGTTGTCAAGGGTATAAGTAAAATAAATAGTGACTAAATGGTGGTGGCAGGGGGGTGGTTTTGAGTCGTAATAAATACAAATCCAGAAGAGATTATGTCACAGCATTATGACAAGACTATGGACTACATGTCATAGGCATGATCCCAATTTATACAGTAGTGTTCTATCTGAATTAATAGCAAACTTACTTCCAACTGGGAATTTGCATAGATAGCCAATACATATATTACATGCCTAATACTGCAAAGAATTCAAACATTATAAACAATATCATGCTTTGCTGAATATGCAAACACACACAACAATTCAATAATAATCATGAGGATAAAAAACATTGTTTGTACTATATATATATATATATATATATATATATATATATATATATATATATATATATATATATATATATAGTACAAACAATGTTTTTTATCCTCATGATTATTATTGAATTGTTGTGTGTGTTTGCATATTCAGCAAAGCATGATATTGTTTATAATGTTTGAATTCTTTGCAGTATTAGGCATGTAATATATGTATTGGCTATCTATGCAAATTCCCAGTTGGAAGTAAGTTTGCTATTAATTCAGATAGAACACTACTGTATATATATATATATATATATATATATATATATATATATATATATATATATATATATATATATATATATATATAAAAGGAAAGATGATGGACTTACCAAACAAAAGCGCTGGCAGGTCGATAGACACACAAACAAACACAAATATACACACAAAATTCAAGCTTTCGCAACAAACTGTTGCCTCATCAGGAAAGAGGGGAAGGAGAGGGAAAGACGAAAGGATGTGGGTTTTAAGGGAGAGGATAAGGAGTCATTCCAATCCCGGGAGCGGAAAGACTTACCTTAGGGGGAAAAAAGGACAGGTATACACTCGCACACACACACATATCCATCCACACATACAGACTATATATATATATATATATATATATATATATATATATATATATATATATATATATATATATATATATATATATATCAAAACAAGTCTTCCAAACTCACAGAACAGACTAGTATCACAAAGACCATCATACTACACCTAATGACTGCCAATATCATCATTATAAGATGATATCCAAATTTACCTATTAGTGTTGACATTGATAGCCATCAAAACATAGAGGATATATTCTGGAGTGTAGTTCCACAATCAAACAAAGATATTCCTCTCTTCTGCTCTTATTTTGTACACCTCCATGCCCCAACCCTCCTTCACCCGACCCTTTAATCCGTGTTCTGCTTACATCTTTCCTTGATCATGAATGCTCACTTTACCATGTGCAGTCCACTCCCCCCATCCCAATTATCTGTCTCAATGTTGACCCTTTGCCTCAAGTGATGCAAATGTATTACCGACTGCCACTCACCCTATGGTCAGGCCAGACCCACCACATCAGATACACTAGAAGGTGCTTCAACAGCAGAGCCTATGGTGAAGCAAATGATACCTGAGCTGTTCCAAGCCATTTGCACCAGTTTCTCCGCCACCATTACACCTGAATGCAGCCTGAAGACAGCTGACCATAGTTAAAAGCACCTTCAGCCAATCATGAACTGCAGCCAGCTCCTATTGTGTCCAACACACACCCTATCCATCCTACCATTTGTAACTTAAGAATTAAACTATGGGGAAAAAAAAAAAAACTAAATATGTGACTTACTACTGTTTGACAGAGGCAGATGGCTTCTCCCACTCGAATAACATTATATTGAATATATTGTGTGTTCTCATCTAAGTGCTGGAATAATTTAATAACCTGTTTATGCACTTTAAAGAAATTTCACCTTCAACTTATTATGTGTATGCACAATACCTAATAGACTTACAGTAAGCCTCTATTCCCTATTTTAAGTTTATTAATACCAGAGATTGCTGGTTCTCATTTACATAAGCTGAGATTAATTTGGAAGCCTCTCACCACATCCCCCTTGCCCTTCCCTTCCCTCCGTCTCTTACCCATACCACCTGTATTAATATTGTACTTTTGTTCCAATGTGAACTTTTGCACTCTCAATTGTGATTATTAGTTTTCCTAAAGGAATAAAAAATCATTTAGCATGATGTACTGTTTTTATGGTTTTTCAGTTGATTTTTGTTAATTATCTGTCAAAATATGACAAATGGACTCAGCACTTCTACAACCAAGTCAATTAGTGGTATGTTATAGCAGCCAATTATGTGATGGCAGAATGCTGTGAATTGAGAGCTCCGAAGTTATGATAGATAACACTTGGCATGATACTCTGAAGTAAAGTTTTTTTCTCTGGTATGTTAACTTATTTGCCTATGAATCTAAGTACGCTTAATGTGTCATACATATTTTGTGATGTTTCTGGACAGATATTCTGATGATGGGCAATGTCTGAAATGCATTACTAATTAGTCATCAAAAGTGGCTAAAACATATACTGTTTGCTTAACGTTTTCTGGTGATTTACCCATAAATATTTAATCCTTACACACTATTTCCTTTTGCATTTATTTTAAAAATAAAAGTAACTTCCTATACAGATATAATGGTACATTGTACATGGAAATTCAATCTTTATTTTTTGTTTCATGGTCCTGCTAGTGTTTCAGCTTGTATTTAATTTTAATTGAATTATTAAAATTTTTTTCTGCTTTCAGTGTGTTCACTTAAATCATGAATAATTTAAAAGTACATAAAACATTAAACCATATAACCTGCTGAAATACTAAGAAGCACTTCCAGAATTTCTGTAGAATGGGTTAACACCATTATTCCGATCACTTTACAGAAAACTATTGAAACAATCATTTTAACTCTTTCACTTTACACTTTATTACTGTATTTGGTAGGATGAATTTGTATAAGTTACATTACTTCTTGAAAAGCTGCTGGCAACCAAAACTTTTTATTGAAAATGTATGTACAATATTATGCAAGTGTTTATTTAGGCAAATAGTAATATTTAAATAAACTGAAAGTTAGTTGTTTCTGTACGCTGCAAGATTTTGAAATATTTTCCAATTAATTCACAAAATTTAATTCCTTTATGCAATTTTCAAGTGCATCTTTACTTCAATGATGCTTACTCTTTACTTTCACTTACCTCTTTTTTCCATCACCTCAGTTAACTACCTTCATTTCTTTCTTTTACAAATGTCTGCCAAGTCATCTGGCGTAGCCTATCGAACCGATAACCAGTGGTGGGTTAATATGGATGCCAGGGAATTTTGTTTATGTTTAGATTGAATGCTTGTAAAATTGTAGTGCTTTAGGTGTGCATACTCTGAACTGTAAAACCAAGTGGTTGTGTTCAGAGCAGGTAAGTTTGGGGCCAGACTGACCCCACCATACTGCTTGTGGGATTTCTCTAGCGAACTGTTTCCTGTTCCTATAGATTGAAACAATGTTATATTCTCGTAAAGAAATGAAAATAAGTGATCAACTCGATGAATGGCTACAGTCTATCCTTGACTAAGTACAGCTACACACACTGATTAACCAGAACCTTTTGACCATCTACCTAATAGCCGGTATGTCTATCTTCAGCACGGATAACAGTGACGATGCGTTTTTGCATGGAATCAACGAAGCCTTGATAGGTTGCTGGAGGGAGTTGGCACCATATCTGTGCACACAAGTCCCCTAATTCTTGTAGATTTTGGGGAGTGAGCTCTCATGCCATGTTCAAGTTCAATCACATGCCAGTCTGTGCGATGGGCAAAATCAAGTGTGTCTGTATGATCACCCTGTGTGAACGAGTTCTTAAATGCAAAATTTAGGCCTTCTGTCTTCCTTTTGCCCTCTTCTACAGAAAGTAACCAGCTACAACGCTGTGTTGGGCCTTTATCCGGATTATATAGCAGCCATGACAGTAATTCAGAGATAGGTGAAGAAGAAGAAAATGAAAACGAGGTAGAAAATGAAGAGGTGTTGGAAGAGGTCATATTTTGATCTAGCACTTACCAGGCATTGGTCCTGCATAGGTCTCCAAAATTCTTGTTCTGAATGCAGCATCTGGTCATTCCATGTAATGGGTAATATTTTTGGAGAAATTATTAGGGCAATGAATGATTTTTTCTTCTTTTTGTGAATCCATCAGAGGTGGGATATATGACTGCAGCTGGCTTCAAATTCTTGTGAAAAACCTTGTACCAAACAGCTGTTTTACTTTTTATAAATCCTTTACTATATGCAACTAGTTTCGGCATCCCATTAATCTTAAGGCTATACATAAACCACCAGATAAATATATCACATAGTTGGTCTGCATTATGCAGGTGCCACCAGGTTTTTTACTAGGTTCCACGGACTTCTTCAGACTGATGTGGACACCTCAGTCATAAGACAACTAGTTATATTTCTGCAATTATATGCACAGTATCCATTCTTTCAGACAGCCGAAAGAACAGTCACCGTGCATACAATTGTATCTATACATAGCCTAGCTTGGCATTGGGAACTTTCTTCAGTTCAGATGCACTCATACACTCAGAGCCATTTGCAGGAATATCTCATGGATACAGCGATTGAGATGGACTGCTGAAGTGAGTACTACTGCAGTAGCAGTGACATATGGAATTTTGGGTCAAATGGGAGACTTGCTGAGGTAATCCACATAGTCAGGATGGGCAATGTGTCTGGGTAGTGAAGTACTCAGTGCAACTGCCTTGATAGCAGGAGTGACGGGTTCAAATCCCGATCCAGTAAAAATTTTCTTGTGTCACCATTGATATAGGTGAACACAGCAAGAAAGCATTTAATAAAATTATCATAATACTTTTATGTCAGAGGCATCCACATGGAACTGAAGGAGACCTTCACAGAATCCAATAAAAACTGCTGGGACCTGCACAATGCAGACCAACTAGGTAGACATGTTTATCTGGTGGTTTGCATACAGCCTTAAGATGGCTGCCATTAGGTCACCAAAACTACATGCATGTAATAATGTATTAATCGTAGAAAAACAGATGTTTTCACAAGAACAAATGAAAAAATTCTGAAAAACCAGACTATTTCTCCAACAGAAAATACCTGATTGGTGATATGTTGTTGTTGTGGTCTTCAGTCCTGAGACTGGTTTTGATGCAGCTCTCCATGCTACTCTATCCTGTGCAAGCTTCTTCATCTCCCAGTACCTACTGCAACCTACATCCTCCTGAATCTGCTTAGTGTATTCATCTCTTGGTCTCCCTCTACGATTTTTACCCTCCACGCTGCCCTCCAAAACTAAATTGGTGATCCCTTGATGCCTCAGAACATGTCCTACCAACCGATCCCATCTTCTAGTCAAGTTGTGCCACAACCTTCTCTTCTCCCCAATCCTATTCAACACCTCCTCATTAGTAATGTGATCTACCCATCTAATCTTCAGCATTCTTCTGTAGCACCACATTTCGAAAGCTTCTATTCTCTTCTTGTCCAAACTAGTTATCGTCCATGTTTCACTTCCATACATGGCTACACTCCATACAAATACTTTCAGAAACAACTTCCTGACACTTAAATCTATACTCTATGTTAACAAATTTCTCTTCTTCAGAAACGCTTTCCTTGCCATTGCCAGTCTACATTTTATATCCTCTCTACTTCGACCATCATCAGTTATTTTGCTACCCAAATAGCAAAACTCCTTTACTACTTTAAGTGTCTCATTTCCTAATCTAATCCCCTCAGCATCACCCGACTTAATTCGACTACATTCCTTTATCCTCGTTTTGCTTTTGTTGATGTTCAGCTTATATCCTCCTTTCAAGACACTATCCATTCTGTTCAACTACTCTTCCAAGTCCTTTGCTGTCTCTGACAGAATTACAATGTCATCGGTGAACCTCAAAGTTTTTATTTCTTCTCCATAGATTTTAATACCTACTCCGAATTTTTCTTTTGTTTCCTTCACTGCTTGCTCAATATACAGATTGAATAACATCAGGGAGAGGCTACAACCCTGTCTCACTCCCTTCCCAACCACTGCTTCCCTTTCATGCCCCTCAACTCTTATAACTGCCATTTGGTTTCTATACAAATTGTGAATAGCCTTTCGCTCCCTATATTTTACCCCTGCCACCTTCAGAATTTGAAAGAGAGTATTCCAGTCAACATTGTCAAAAGCTTTCTCTAAGTCTACAAATGCTAGAAACGTAGGTTTGCCTTTCCTTAATCTAGCTTCTAAGATAAGTCGTAGGGTCAGTATTGCCTCACGTGTTCCAATATTTCTACGGAATCCAAACTGATCTTCCCCAAGGTCAGTTTCTACTAGATTGGTGATATGTGTTATGCAATTTAAGGCATCTTGAGATTATTATCCGATTCAGCTTTCTTGAAGTAAAAATGTATTTACAATGATGCCTACACAAGTTTATCTTGTTGTCCATCTCTTTTATAACCTTTGCAAGCTTTATAATAAAATTTGTATGAAAAGTCTACTGTACATGTTCACTTATCCTGTAACTACAGCTAATTGATGCATAACATAGTGCTATTGTGATGGGTTTACTCATATGTTAATTCAACCAACGGGTTTGGTTCTTAAGGTTTCAAGAAAATATAACATTTCCATATATTATGCACATGTCAGAACCATTTCAATGTAAACATTTAAATTATGGTGAGGAGTATGTGATTTTCAACATGCTTCACAAGTTTTATTTTAATTGCTTTAACCAAAGAAAACTAGTTTGAATTTCTTGCACAGCCCACTTTTGTATATTATCCCTTAAATGTCACGAAGTTACCAGCAGCCATGGCAGACGGCTCTGCTGTGGCTGGTGTTGGCCTCATAGCACTTACCACATTAAGTAATTACCAGACATTAACTGAATTATTGGGCAAAAACATTCCATTAAAGGAAAATTTCTCAGACAGACATTAGAATTTTGGTTGCACTTTTTTAACAAGACTTCTAGATGCATATACTTCATGCTCAAGGTCCCGAAAAGCTGTTAACACATCGACTGCAGTATCATCACTAAAAGCCACACACCTGATGCCATATGCCTGGTGACAAAACATTCATCACCGACATGTTAAATATAGAAAATTAGACCAAGAAAGTCAGCAAAATAGACTCTCGGGAACTGTTTTAATATAAAAAATAATAACTGGAACTGAATAAACAATTTTTAGCTTGTCCAAGCAAATTTTGCTTTTTGACTTCATTCATTTGTCAACTGGAAAACATTCATACTGTAGGATTCTGGTAAATACTCATACTTTACCTGTGAAAAATAGCAAAACCATTTGAAATGACTATGTACATAGACCAATTAATGTTACGGTTTAGTAGATATTTCAGTTACATTTTGTTAACTATATGCAATAGGATAAATGAGCCAAAAGAAACACACAAACAGTGGCATTTTCTTTATTAAGTACACTCAGATTTCCACATCACCCTGAGGTACCGAGTATGATGCGTTACTCATTTTTTTACATGGCGAGCTTCCCCAATAGGACTATAAACTATGATACCCTAACATGCACACACAACTGTAGGACAGATAAATTTAATTCTTAGAGTATGTGTGATCAAAGCCACCATGTACACACAACACTTCACTGTGAGGTTGCACCAAAGCACTAGCAACATTTGAATTTTCAGCCAGGGTTGTTTTACCAAAGACACTTTTTGGACTGAAGTTCTGTTTGTTAGATGTTCGTTGAACTGGCATCTTCTCATTGCTGGCACAGTGTTGACCTTTCTTGGAGCGAGAGTTAACAAGTGACAGCAATTTCTTCCCACAGCTTTAGAATTTGCTCACCATCTCCCAGTATGTCTAAATTTTTCCGTTTCTAAGAGAAATCTGTTACACATGAAACTGGATTCCAATGTGGGTTCCATGCATTGAGCAATATGAAAAAAAAAAAGTTTCTTCACAATTTATGGACAGTAAAAATAAGGTTTGTTAATTACCCATTGTGGATTACAATGACTGTGACTTAAATGTCTTCTAAGACTAGGCCGTTAATACAAATAATGTGAACTGAAAGAAACTTTGCAGTACAACATTGCACCAGATTACTGAACGCACAAAGAACGAAATTCTATAGTTTTACCAGAAACGATCCTACTACTGTATAGTAAAAACTTATTATTATGCGGTGTTTCTTACCGTCCATTGACTGGAATACAATCTTTTCATCTGCAGTTTGAACCATGTGCTTTTTCCTCCACATGTGCTCTCAAACTAGACAATGTATTGAAGGAATAACTGCAGTCGTCTTGTGGGCACTTAATCTGTATTTGGCTCTACATCATGATTTTCCTGATGTGCGGGTATAAAGTTTTTCGAAGCTGAAATGCTTTATCGCACACAAAACACTTGTTGGAATCTGCCATTATAAACATAGGCCTAGAACACACAACAGTTAAGTACTATAACCAGTTAGCCACACAATATATCGACAGATGAATGGCCTCGTTTAAAGAACAGCGCGTTTCAGAAAGTAGCAACGATCTGGATTGGCTGGTGTGGGAGACGACGTCATGGCACGATGTGGCCAATCAGCAAAGCCAATTCTTTGGCGTCCCCTAGACGCAAGTACCTCCATGGCTTCCAGCGTTGGTTTTCCAATGCATCTATGGCAGCACGTAGTCTTTGCGCATGCACAATAGCATGACTGAATTTCGCGTGCGGCAGTTTCAAAATCGCTGTGTTATGACAGCCTTGAACAGTATTCACTTTCACATAGTGTTCATTACAAGTTGTTATTCCAGCATAAATGGCGTGTTAAGTCCGGAGACACCATAAGATTGAGCGTGTGCATGATCTGAAGCAATGTCCATGTCTTCTGTTACGACACAACATTCCAGGTCCTTGTGCGTTTTCATGACTATTGTTCCCGGGGCATATATGGTCGATGTAGTTTTTAGCCTCCACATCGCCTACGACAGGTGCTGAGCTTTTTGTCTCCAAAGCATCTGAAGGCCAGCCAGGAACAACGGCATCGATGTTCGCAAAGGTAGGTGTATCATCGCGTTGTTTACACTCGCCAACAAACGTTCATTTGCAGTGTGAAAATCCTCATTATCGTCGAAGTAAATTGCAGTTTATATCGATTTACAAACAGTTATTTGGTTTATGCATCATAAGTTTCACAAATAACACAAAATTCGTCGTTTATAACGTTCACAGTTTAACACAGTTTGCAACACTTTTTTGCCATATTTACATTTTAACAAAGTTCACTGTGTCCCAGCATGTTTAAATAGTTAATTATGAAAGCTTACATTTCGTGGTCACATTTCAAAATATGTTGACAATATGCAAAGTTTTAACATATATAAATTTACAAGAATATGCATGTGAAATATTTATACAAAAAAATTATACTAAATCCTATTGGCTTAGTTTTATTGGGGTATTAATTTCTTTTTATTCAGGTTTGGGCGTGCCAAGGGATATAAGACTTAATATTTAAAGCACGGGCTTTCCTTCATTTATTATTTCTTTCTTTCTTTTGATTCCATATCTTGGCTAGTGGTTGACCAGGCTTGTAATGCTGTCAATATTCATGTCTTTTTATTCATACCTGAAAGTTTACTGTCGCACAATATATTCTTACATTCCATAAACAAACAATACCCAGCTGCAGGAGGTGGTGGGATAATGGAGAAAGAAAGAAAGATAGACTGGAAGAAACTATTCACTACCTATAAACTACCAAATCCTACAGCTACTACATAAAAAGAGAACACAATACATTATAACGTTTGCATCACCTTCAAGGGGTGTGTGAAAGGAGGTGCTTACAATTTACCAAATCATGGGTAAATGTAAGTGTCCTTACGTCAAGTCTGTGTAGTGTAACATCATGACAGATTCTCTGTTTGTGTTCTGACTGTTCATATGACTAAGTGTATTATACATTAACAAATCCTTGCATGATTAAATCACATAGCTGCTCAGTACTTCCTCGATATCTCCACTTCTTGTGGATACCGTCTATGCAAATGGAAAATATATCTCACAGAGATTGTCTCTCTCATAATGTCTATTATATAATGACATATCAAATTTCCTCTCAAGAGTTCAACCATGAAATTTCTTCTACTTTAATGAAGGTTAAACATAATGTATGTTGCAATATATCATTTCTTTCTATAAAACATAAATAAAGAACATAGTATTATAATTGACAGTAAAATGTCTCTTTCTCAGTGTCCGTTGCTTGACGTTGGTTGCATGGGTGGTCACTGCTCCTTTGCACTTACCTTGCATGGCCTGAAAAGTCAAATGTTGCCTTCAAAGTAGACGTAATTTTGTCATCTGTTCGCTTACATGGAGGTGTTGTACGAGTTGCAAAAACGGCCTTAATAACTCTCCTATCTTTTGCTTCCTCAGGGTTTTCTGTTGTGTGTAAATATAATAAAGGCTAACATGGCACTAAATTTCACTTTCGTAAAAAAAAATTTTATACAAATGTATTCACATGAGGGCTGTGTAAAAACTATATTTCAACTTAAGTTCCTTAAAATATCATTCTCCTGTCTGAACACGAACTATAAAGGTTTTCTTCCACACAATGGCTTAACAAAACTTAACGAAAGGTTACTAAGTTACACTTCTGATATGAATTAAAGCTAATTTGTTTTCACGTTACATTCTTATTAAACTTCTTTCAATCATTATTACGTTCACTCTGCTTTTCTTGCATTCGTTCATTTTCAAGGGCACTGTGAATACATTCACATTTAACGTCTTGTACTCACATGTTCTAACTTATCACAAATGTTTTCTTTCAAACTGAAATTCTTATGTAATCTTGAAGATGTAGACTGTTTACTCACTTCTCTATGTAGCACAAAATTACCACAACATTCTCACTCATTCCTTACTCACATATTCATCATAATATATATATCTTTATACATTAAACATATTCCTCGTCAAACATTAATATATCACATACGTGGGGCCATTTGGCATTTCCATTGTCATAAAACTCCAATAATTTTTTTCCTCAAATAATCTGTCTCCATCAACTACTTCACAGTAACTTACCTTCTTATATTAACTTAAATATTAACGCCGTCATTACTGATCTCAATAGCTATTATCTCCTGTCATTAGAGTGCCTTGAAATAACTAACTAATTGTTGATTCACCTTATAATTTACAATTAACAACAAATGTAACCTGTGTAGGCCTCATTCCTATATGAATATATTTTCTCATTCAGTAAGTGTACTCACCTGAGTTTACATTCTCTTCATAATTATGTGTACAAGTGTAACTGCAGTATATAATTTTCATAAATTAACGTTTGTGTTCTTAGGCTGTATAACTTAATGTTCATGTATTCAATACAGATATTTACGATCTCGTTCTCACAGCAACTTGCTCATGTTCAACTTAGTTATCATTATATTATGTTGTTTTAGTGCACAAAGAGTTTCAAATGTCTGTGGGGATGCAGCCCCCTCGGCTTGTGAGATAACGGGTATTCTAGGGAGTAACAACCTAGGTGTGGTATGCTTGCTATTCTGAAAGGACCTGAATATAATAGCTGCCATTTTCTGTTCAGTTTCTTTAATTTTGTAGACATGGGATGTGAACGCAAAAGAACAAAGTCATCAACCTGATAGGTTTGTTAATTCCTGTTTTGCTGTCATTTTGTCATCATACCTGAGGAAACAAACCGTCTCAGCCGTTGCGCACTTACAATACCTCACGACCGAAGCACGAGAGCTTAGGACGGTCGTCGACTGTTTTCCGTCGTCTGCTGTGTTTGGCCGTGTTCATTGACCGGCTCCACTATGTTTACATTCCGGCCGGTGGGCGCCCACATGTCAGCTGATGGCGCGCCACGATTGTTATTGCTACTTCGTGGCGGGGAGTGCATAACTGTACTGGGGAACGGCGGCGGATTCCATGGAGGGTTATGATTTGTCATGCGTGAATTTTGTGTGTTCCACATATTCTGTCAGTGATTGTTGGGATTGTTATTGTTTTGGTGGTAATTATGTCTGTTATATGTCATGTTCCTGTCAAAGTAGCCCGGGTTGTACCGGTTATTCTCACGTCTCCTATTGCTGTTGTTGTTGTACTGTCTGTGATTTTCATTTTGCCTGTAGTTACCATTTTGATACGGGTGATAATTATTGTTGTTATTATTATTCCACGAATTTCTGTGGTTGTTCCTACCGTCATACATGTTTCCATTTGAATATGTTTCACGCGCAGGCATCGTATTGTGTCGCGGCACGGACGGATGGTTCCACCAGCCACCGTCACTATGGTTCCTTTGGGGTGGGTGCTGATTTTGGTTACTAATATGAGTAAAATTTGAATGGCATGAATCGCCTCTGTAAACTACATCCATTTGATCTAAGAAGTTTAAAAAAGTCTTAATGTCATTCTCCGGTACTCCTATTAATCTGTCTCAGTATGGAAAGGGTAAGTGGCTCTTTAAAGAGTCAATTATCGCTGGCAAGTCGGCTGGTTTGGACCAGTACAGTGTCTTGTCTAGGTACCTCTCAAAGTATTGTCTTAATGTCTTTTTTTAGAGTCATGGGTCTCGGGGTTGCACACTTCTCTCCTAATTCTCGGAGCAGAATTCGTCCAAGGCGGCTTGTTCGAACTGTTCAAATGTAAGGCATCGCCGTTTCATAGCGGCACCCCACTTAGCTGCTCGTCCTCTCATGAGATTGGTGACGTATCTGATTTTATCGACTTCTGACCAACTACGTGGAAAAACACCGTCAAATGATCTAATAAACACAATAGGGTGGACTTTGTGCTTGTCCTAACTGGAAAATGTCTGGAAATACCCATGTCTTACAAACGTGTCATCGGCCATGCCGGTTGGCATAACTGTATTGACGTAGTTTGTGTCACTTGCTACTCTAGGTGTCGTACCGTAATATTGCTCGTTTGGTGGAAAAGAAAGCGGCACATTGTAATTTTGATTGGAAATAGGTGATTCCTCAATAGGTGTTCAGTCTGTGTCATTAGCCATGGTTTTAGCTTTTCTCTCGTTCCCTGACAATGCGTTTGCACCAATCGCCAAACACGGCACAACATTGTCTCGTAATTTTGTCACTTCGTCTTCTATGTGTTTTGTCTCGTCTTTAACATGTGTCTTTGTTTTTGAAAGTATGTCCTGTGTAATTGTTTCAAGTTTTTTGTCCAGATAGTCGTCACACAATTTGCATTCGTGTCCAATTCTTTCGGCCATGTTGGTGTCGTCGTTTAGTGACGCGAGGTCCACTCGATCTTCTAATTTTTCTATCTTTTCTTTGAGGTGGGTTTGTTCAAGAACTACCATTGTGAGCTGTTGGGTAATATTTCCCACTTCTTCAGTCAGCTTTTCTTGGGTGGAGCTAGCTGAAGTGTGGGCCTGAACTCTTCCACACGAGTGTTCACTTCCTGCTGCACATTAACTATTTGAGTTAACTGATTCTCACATCGGGTGATATTGTTTTTTGTTTCATGTGTGAATGTAACCAAAGTTTCTTCCTGTTTAGTGACTTGATCGGACAATGTCTCAAATCGCTGGCTGAGCTGTTGAGTGGTGTTATTTAATTCTGTCATCTGTTTTGTCGTTCGTTCAAAATTAGTACGGTTTAATACGTCAAATTTTTCGTCGCTTTTATCTAGCCTTTGTCTAAAGTCCTGACCAAGTGCGTCCAGATTTGTGTCAATTTTCTGACTAACGTCTCGTTTCATGTTTGCAAATAACTCTAATAGTCGGTCCAGTTTGTCAGTTTCCTGTGTCCAATTTGTGTCACATTGTTGAATTTGTCTCATATTCGGTTCTGACATTGATGTTAACAATGGCGCTGACAGCCTAGTCTCGCGTCCACTCCACATTTCATCATTTAAAGTCGCCATTTGTGTATTATCACAAATGTTGCGAGTTTGAGGCAAAATCATTGCATTGATCTGTGAACTCGTCCATGGAGGGAAACGCGGACTTTCTTGTTGGTTGAACGATGAATCTACTACACTTAACCCATCTGCCGAAACTATCTCTACCTTACCGCGTTCCGTTGTAATAGGATGTATAATCGTAAGTCAAAAAGGGAGTAATATAAGTCTGGTTAATAAAGATTTGACTCAAACTTAGGTTGAAATATTTTCCCATCGATGTAAATGATTGCTCTATTGCAAACAATGGTTGAGAAAGATGCAGCAGGGCGGACAAAATTTTTCGTAACAAATGACTGTTTGGCGGTCAAATTCACGATCTTCAGATGCTACAACTATACTATAATTACCACAAACATAATTTTGGAAAAATCTAGAAGAAAACTACAGGATGTGTGGAAAGGGAAAAATGGATTCTGCAGTTGGCTATTGAATGCCTGAATGAAGCATAATTGTGTGACTCACCATTAAATTTTCTGTCCTGCAGCGGCTAGTCAATCACTTCTGCGTAAATCGTATTCGTCAAAATATGGATTTTCTTAATACATCTCCATCGGATAGTCACCAAAAGTTCTCAAAATAACAGTTTTGCATCAGCATATGCCATGCAAAGAAAAACAGATTGAATTAGTTACAAAAATTCTTTACAATATTGTTGTATAATCAATTGCTTAGGTACAATAAAGTTGGTGTTTTAGTTACCCTTTAAATTTTTTTTGGTTATTCTCTGTTGGGAAAAAATACAAATTAAAGTTTCAAATTTGCTCAAAAACGACATCCGAAAATTGCGTCCTGTCACAGTCGACAGCTGTAGTGGTTAATAAAAAAGAAAAGGAAGAGAAGAAAATAAAAGGTTGAAAATGGTGGGAAGAAATGGTGAATAAAAAGGGGGTTTTAAAATCGTTAATGACCACGAAAAAGGGAAAGAATGAAAAGCAAATCGGACTTCGTGTTACAGAAAAGCTGTCGGACTTCGTGATTCGGAAAAGCTATTGTTGGGATGGTCCTTGTGGCGTTTTTGGGCGAAAGTTAAACCAATTTCTACTACAAAAATTATTGAAGAAGAACAGAGAATAACAAAATGTAACTGACAGGGGGAAATGGCGTAGCTTAGAGTTAATTCTTTACCATGTTAACACGTCTTCTTGTTTCGTGTGGCGTCCAGGTCTTCAAAAATCTCCTACTTCATTTCTGCGTGAGAAGTCTGCTCCGAAATCTTGTAATAAGTTTCATTGTCCAGGAATTTCTAATGTACACAAAACCGTCTTGATATTAAATGCAATTTATTTTACGTTGCTTCCTTCCTCCAAATTTTGTAACAACTTCCTCAATATGTCTACAAATTAAAATCAGATCAAGACTAGCTATTAAGTTTTTTACGTCAGCATCAGATCACGTCTGCATTAAGCTTCCGCTCTCGAGAGACAATTAAGAAACGGATCGAAAAAAAAAAGAGTTACAATTTTAGTATTTTCTCTGCCGTCGAGCGCTCATACCGCTGCGACGGTATAATTTATGTATGCGGGAGCGAGTGTAGCGAGGCGAAATTCAAAGTCCCGCTACAACATGCAAAACAGAAAACAGCAAGACATCAAGCACATCTGATAAATGATGCGTTTTTACAAGAAGAATTGTTTTTTTTTTAAATTATCTGTTGGGAAACACACCTGATTGACATTCTGAAAAATTGTTCTATCATTCGTCAGGTTTGATGCATACCACGCGTATCGTATCATATTGGCAAAAATCGGAGAAGACATTGGTGGTGGACGATGGATTTGATTTTTATACAATCATCTCTGGAGTTGATGTCACGGTTTCGCTCGATTAAAAAAAGCACAATTTTGAAGGCGCTTGATCAAATTTTTTACCTGCCGGTAAAAATACACGTCACACGGTTGGACGAGAGGAGTGCACTTTGGAGAAATGACTTTTATAGTGCACATTGGTGACTTCTTATCGTCCTGGAACATCTCATCGTATAACACTCGGTTCGTTTGCCCATCCCAAGAGTCGATCAGAAGGAGAAATTCTTTCTTTTGTACGTATGGTTGCAAAGCATTACGCAAGAAGTCCATGAACAAACCCGTTGTTAGTTTACCGGATTTGGAGGATGTAATAACAACGTTGGTATACTTCTGGGCGAACTCGTTGACTGTCTTCTGTACTCTGGGTCCAAACGTACTGTGGACTCTTGGAGGCATACGAAAACAAGAGGCAAGACTCGTCCAGACATCGTTATTGAATATTGTGCCGTATACGAACGCGTCACCTTGTTCATGTCGTGTCGGGTTACCAGGACAGCCTTTGACCCTTTTTCGGCGAGAGTTCTGTTGAACATGGACTGGTACTGGCACCCTGACAAACAAAATATAAAAATATTGTTTATATAAGAAATATACAAAATCTGTGTTGACTAACATAATCAGATTATCATATTCCATCATCATGTCATATGACATTTGTGAACAGCTCTTTACGTACCTGTTTGATCAGTATTAATTATGAAATCTTTGTCGAAGTTAGTTATCAAGTTTGCGTCTGGATCCAAAATGTGTCCGCTGCGGCCAAAATTTCATCTTGGGTAGCCGTCTCTTTCCGGGAAACAAATTTTGTGATTTTCCTTTGCCAAATCCCATGCTTCTTTTTAAATTCGATGACCCATGTTTTTGAATCTTTGAAGTTGAAATCTGAGAACTGACTTGCACTGCCCAAGGCCCACTGCTGCAGGTTTCTGGTAGTAACTTGCTGGAAGTTTTGTCGAGCTTCTACGAAGCGATCATGCACCCATGAATCGATGGTACAATATTTATCAAATTTGCTACTGCCACGTTTGATTTGCTCTTCCCACCTGGATAAAGAGCCCATATTTGTCAAACGAGAGCACCCCTTTTTTTGTAGAATTTTGAGACTCCAGCCTGGATGTTCTTTGGCCAGATTGACAGCTCTAATTTTGTAATCCAGAGAAATATAGTCGTACCCTTCTTTCTTTTTTCTTCTCGTACGGTTCGTATTCGTGTAATGATTCGTTGGCAATGGGACTCGTTTCAATGTCTTCGTAGGCTTTATTATGGTTGATTTCATTAATGTCTATCAGTTCCTCATCATGAACGAGGGCTTTTTCGGCGAGCATTTGCGGCGTATTCTGGAGCATTTCTTCCCCAATTACCATGGCTTCTTCGTTGATTGATGATGACACTTCTGCTGCGATGCGATTACTGTTATGAACGAGTCTTTAAAAATACACCAACGCATCTTTCAATTGTTGTTTCGCCACTTCACTGTGTATACAATCTTCTTCGATCACATCACTTTCATGCGAAGGGCCCGGATCGCTCTCCAATTGTACCACCTCCATTTCTCGGATTGTTTAACAGGTGTACCAAAGCTCTCACGTACGCACTGATTTTCGACGGTGTTATAAGTTGCGCTAGGGACCGCATCTTACCTTCTTTCGAAGTTAGCAGGCAACTACGCAGTTATGCGGCGGCTCATTTCGGCCCATTCAACATCTGTCCTTCAAGTGTAACGAGCGAGTAACGGAGTTTATATTTCATACCTGCCACAGCAAATTTGTGTTTGTGGGGTCTCTATTCTAATTCGAACGTTTGACTTACATTATACGTATTCGTTTCGGAATATCGTTTCTACGTCTTCCTTTAACTATATGTGGTAAACATTATGAAGACAATGAATAACATTTGTGAAATACAACTTTGTTTGCGGAAAACATAATGATGTTCGAAGTCGCCAGTTTTTCCACGACAAACAGCTTTCAACAACTTATTATATGCATAATTGTTGCAACTGATTGCCGGGAATTTTATATATATATACAAAGATGATGTGACTTACCGAACGAAAGCGCTGGCATGTCGATTAGACACACAAACAAACACAAACACACACACAAAATTCAAGCTTTCGCAACAAACTGTTGCCTCATCAGGAAGGAGGGAAGGAGAGGGAAAGACGAAAGGATGTGGGTTTTAAGGGAGAGGGTAAGGAGTCATTCCAATCCCGGGAGCGGAAAGACTTACCTTAGGGGGAAAAAAGGACGGGTATACACTCGCACACACACACATATCCATCCACACATATATAACCTTGGTCTGTATATGTGTGGATGGATATGTGTGTGTGTGCGAGTGTATACCCGTCCTTTTTTCCCCCTAAGGTAAGTCTTTCCACTCCCGGGATTGGAATGACTCCTTACCCTCTCCCTTAAAACCCACATCCTTTCGTCTTTCCCTCTCCTTCCCTCCTTCCTGATGAGGCAACAGTTTGTTGCGAAAGCTTGAATTTTGTGTGTGTGTTTGTGTTTGTTTGTGTGTCTATCGACCTGCCAGCGCTTTCGTTCGGTAAGTCACACCATCTTTGTTTTTAGATATACTTTTCCCACGTGGAATGTTTCCCTCTATTATATTGATATCAGTAATTTGAACCCAACAATTACGTTTGTTATTGTCGCTGTTGCATTTCGAAATCTTTTCTGTCGTTTTATTTTCTCTTTCTGTTTTTGCCAGTAGTTTCACTTTGTATTCACCTTCTCCTTTTTACCGTAATCTGCTATACAATTTTATCCCGCCTATATATACCCAATATTACGTAACCCACTTCCAAACCATAACCAAAAAAAATTTTTTGCCGCTTTCAACACTACCGCCGCTATAAAATCCACCATTTCTAGTTCACAAACAGTTCCTTTCACCTTTTAAACAACCATTTCGGCTAGTTCTAATAACTTTCGCTTTATTTCCATTTCCGTTTTTCGCACATCACTGATAATTTTTATCCGCTTCCCACAGGTTTTAACGTCATTATTTCTTCGTCAGACAATTGTTAGCCTCATTTTCATAGTCTGCCACCACAAAACCACTCCTTTTAATATATAACGTGTTTTGGCGGCAACACAATTTATTATGTTTCAAAAAAAAAAAAAAAAAACGTCCTTTTTTCCCCCTAAGGTAAGTCTTTCCGCTCCCGGGATTGGAATGACTCCTTACCCTCTCCCTTAAAACCCACATCCTATCGTCTTTCCCTCTCCTTCCCTCCTTCCTGATGAGGCAACAGTTTGTTGCGAAAGCTTGAATTTTGTGTGTGTGTTTGTGTTTGTTTGTGTGTCTATAGACCTGCCAGCGCTTTCGTTCGGTAAGTCACATCATCTTTGTTTTTAGATATACTTTTCCCACATGTAATGTTTCCCTCTATTTTTTATATATCAGCAGACTCATCTGCTGATGTAACCAAAAACTTAAGAGAAAGCCTCATTTCACTTGTATGTAAGTCCCCCCAGTCGTACTGTAATCATCAATGGATACTTTACTCATCAAACAATTAATTGGGAAAATTACAGTTTTGTTAGTGGTGGGTGTGATAAGACATCCTGTGAAATTTTACTAAATGTCTTCTCTGAAAACTATCTAGAACAGATAATTAGGAAGCCAACTCTTGATAGAAATATATACCTCCTTGAGGAAGTCAACATCAAAAGTGGTATCAGTGACCATGACATGGTTGTGGCAAAAACAATTACCAAAGTACAAAGGACAACTAAATTAGAAATTCTGGTAATATGTAATGGCTATTAGTGGCGCTGAAGTCAGTGTCCAGTCCATGCTGAATAAAATAGGAACCGAAAAGGAATGTTGCAAAGCAAAAGTTGAAATGCTTAACTCCATTTTCAAATGTTCATTTACAAAGGAAAACTGAGGAGAATTACCCCAATTTAATCCTCATACCATTGAAAAGATGAATGGAATAATTCCTAATGTGAGTGATGTTGAGAAACAGATGAAATCATTAAAATCGAAAAAAGCTCCAGGGCCTGTTGGAATCCCTGTCAGATTCTATACTGAATTTGTGTCTAAGTTAGCCCTTATTCTAACCATAATTTGTCATAGATCTCTCTTACAAAAAACTGTGCCCAGTTCTTGGAAAAAGGCCCAGGTCACACCCATCTACATGAAGGGTAGTGGAAGTGATCCACAAAACTGCCATCTAATAACCTTGACATCAATTTGTTGTAGAATCTTAGAACTTATTCTGACCCAATTCACACTTTTCTCACATGACATACTGAAAGCTTTGGATCAAGGCAGTCAGGTAGAAGCTGTATTTCTTGATTTCTGAAAATCATTCGACTCCATACTATATCTATGCTTATCAGCAAAAGTGTGATGATATGGGTTATCAAGTGAAATTTGTGACTGGACTGAGGACATTTCGGTAGGGAGGACACAGGCATGTTATCTTGGATGGACAGTTATTCTCAGATATAGGAGTAACTTCAGTGTGCCCTAGAGAAATGTGTCGGGGCCCTTGCTGTTCATGTTGTAATTAATGACCTTGCAGACAATATTAATAGTAAAATCAGGCTTTTTGCAGATGATGCAGTTATCTATAATGAAGCACCATCTGAAAGAAGCTGCATAAATATTCAGTCATATCTTGATAAGCTTTTGAAGTGGTGCAGAGGTTGTCAACTTGCTTTAAATGTTCAGAAATGTAAAACTTTTTTCTTCACAAAACAAAAAATGAAGTGTCCTATAAAATCAATAAGTCACTTTTGGACATGACTAACTCATACAAATATCTGGGTGTAACACTTTATAGGGATATTAAATGGAATGATCACATAGGTTCAGTCATGGGTAAAGCAGATGATAGACTGGTTTATTGGTAGAATACTGGGGAAGTTGTGTTGTAAAAAAAAAAGAGAAAAAAATATTATTATTAGTAAATATTATTGAATATCCATATGAAAACACATTTTTGTAGGATATAATACAATTGCGTTATTAGAAATGTTCTGTGCTTATTTGAATTTTTCTTAGCTATCGGGCTTCGCTCACATTTCAATTGTAGTTGCAGGCAGTAGACTCCAAGAACACTGACACTTGTCATAATCAAGAAAATCAAAACAACTTGATGCCGTACACAATTGTCCAGCTCTAAGGAATAAAAAAACATCTAAACAACTAAAAGCCTTTTTAGGACTAGCTTCATTTTTTCGTAAGTTCATATCACAACAACTGATGAACAGTGACGCATTGCTCATTGGTCATGGGGTGATAAGTGTCAGGAGGACTTTAATAACATTAAGCAGGCATTGGTAAATGCAAACATTCTTAACCACCCTGATATGTCCAGGATTTTTGCCTATGTACAGATGCCTCATCTCAAGGGCTGGGTGCATGCTTGTTCCAGATGTGAGAGGAAGAAGGTAAGGAAGTACATAAGGTCATCAGTCATCAGGTCCCCCCCCCCCCTCCACTCCCATGAGCCACAGACCCTGCCGAGGTGGGATGGTTTGCATCCCTCAATGATACAGATAGCCATACCATAGGTGCGAACATAATGGAGCGTTATTTGTTGCAAAGAGGCCAGACAAGCATGTGGTTTCCAATGAGGGGCAGCAGCCTTTCCAATAACTTCAGGAACAAGCGTCTTGATGATTGACTGATCTGGCCTTGTAATGTCAGCCAACAAGGCCTTGCTGTGCTGGTGCTGCAAATGGCTGAAAGGAAGGGTAAAGTTATAGCCGTTACTTTTCTTGGAGGCATCCAACTCCAGTGTTTAGTTAAATGATGATGGCATTCACTCGGGTAACATATTCCAGAGGTAAAATAGTCCCTGTTAGGATCTCTGGGTGGGGGACTACTCAAAAGGATAACGTCATCATGAAGAACAAACCTTGCATTCTACAGATCAGAGCATGAAATGTTAGATCCCTTAAATGGGTACATAGAATAGAAAATTTAAAATGGGAAACGGGTATGCTGAAGCTGGGCATAGTGGGAATTAGTAAACTTCAGTGGCATGATTAACATGACTTTTGGTCACACGAGTACAGAATTATAAACACAAAATTAAACAGTAGGAGTAGTTCTAATAATGAATAAAAAAAATAGAAATGCAGGTAACAATATAAGAGAAGGAAAGTTGCTACTCACCATACAGCGGAGATGCTGAGTCGCGATAGGCACAATAAAAAGACTCACACAATCATAGCTTTCGGCCATTAAGGCCTTTGTCAGCAGTAGACACACACACACGCACACACACACACACACACACACACACACACACACACACACAAACACGCGCGCGCGCGTGCACACACACACACACACAAACACACACACACACACACTCGCGCAAGCGCAACTTGCACACACGTCTGCAGTATCAGAGAGCTCAAACTACAGTGTAGCTATGATTGTGTGAGTCTTTTTATTGTACCTATCGCGACTCAGTATCTCCACTGTATGGTGAGTAGCAACTTTCCTTCTCTTCTATTGTTACATTCCATCCTGGATTTTCCATTGTTAGAAATGCAAGTAAGTTACTACAAATGGCATAGTGGGTGCATTATTACAGATAAGAGAGACATGAAGCCAACACCCACCACAGTAATAGAAGTTTTTATGCCAAAAGCTCTGCAGATGATGAAGAAGTAGAAAAAAATATAAAGTGAGATAAAAGTAACTACTGAGACAGTTAAGGGAGATGAAAATTTAATTGTGTTGGGGGAACTGGAATTAACAGTACGAAAAGAAGAAAAGCAAAAATAGTATGTAGATTGGGGAAAAGGAATGAAAGAGGAAGTCACCTGGTAGAATTTAATCATCGCTGACACCTCGTTTAAAATCATGAAAAATTACTGTATACACGAAAGGGACCTGAAGGCACTGAAAGGTTTCAGACTAATTTTATAATGGGTGGAGAGATATTTCAAAACCAACTTTTAAACCAGCATATTTGCAGGGGCATATGTGGACTCAGCCATATTGCTTACAAACTGTAGCTTAAAATTGAATAATTAGCAGAAAGGTACAAATTAAGGAGACGGGTTCTTGACAAATTGAAAGACTGTAAGGTTGTTGAGAGCTGAAATGGGACCCATTAGGCAATGGTTGACTGAAACTAGGGATAGGAATAGAATACATAGTGAATAAGTAGGTTTGGGAGATGAAAAGGTGAAGGCAGCAGAGGTTCAAATGGGTAAAAAAACAACATATAACAAAAATCCTTGGAGAAATCCCAGGAGATACTGAATTTAATTGCTGAAAGGAGAAAACATAAAAATACAGCAAATGAAGCAAGCAAAAGGGAATACAGACATCTAGAAAAAGAGACTGACAGAAAGTGCAAAATGGCTAGGCAGGAGTGGCAAGAGGACAACTGCAAGTCTATAGAAGGATGTACGATTAAGAGAAAGATAGATATCACCTAGACGAAAATTAAAGAGATCTTCAGAGAAAAGAGAAGCAGCTGTATGAATATCGTTACAACTTCTGCACTACTTGTTAGCAGCAGACAGTGGCTGCGCCAAAGACTGAGATGGCGTGTAGTTTTACAATTATTTATTTAACTTTCTTTACAATTTCTCCCTCATCGTCACTGCCCAGGCCTGCGGATCCCTCCGCCTGGCTGCTGCTGTGAGATTCTCCAACAATGCACACAACGTGCGCCGCTGATTGTACTTGGCAGCCTCAGGCCACCAGTGCTCCACTGAAGCCAGGATGCCCTGTGGTTGAGATGAACTCATCACCGCTCGTCGCCCCACTACGGCATTCCCACGGAGCCGCGTCACCGTGAGGTCAGCTGCCAGTGCCTGCTGCACCGGCGGCTGGGAAGCCATCAGTCGTGATGTCCGCGAGGTCATGGACGGACCAAGCGCTGTGGGGCCGGGTTGCCATGAAGTCCAGGTGTCAGTCCCCGGCGGTGCCTGTGACTAAGACTGAACTGCGGCCGGTCCTGCTGGAAGTTCTCACTGCAGTTAGTCAGCCATGGGCCGACCGAACTCGGGCCGACCTCCAGAGCTGAAGTTGACATCTGGCGGCAAACAGATGACTCCTGCGAGCTGGAACAGACTTCCGGAATCGTCACCTTCGAAGATTGAACATTCGGACATGGACCATATCCGTCCTCAGATCTGAACTGCTTCCTAATGGCTTCTGTCTGTTGCTGCCTGTGCTCCACTATTTATATCCGGCAGGAGGACGTTTTTTACCCTCGGTGGTAGCTTTTTGTTATTACTCCCGCAGTATATTGCAGCGTAACTTAGTGTGCTGGCCTCACTTCCCCTTACTCAGCACTCTCCAGGCTTCAGTCTGTGTGTGTCCTTGCATCAGACTGTTGGTAGACTGCTGCTGTCAGCCAGGCTATCTGTGCGTGCTTACTTCGCAACGCCTCGGTCACTGGCATGCCTCTGTTTTGCCATTCTCCACTGCATGAAGCAACACTTACTACATGTGGCCGCAACATTGCCTCCTAAAAATTAATTCGTCCCCTACTGGTAATCCATTCTACAGGAATGTCATGGAGTGGTCTTGCATTAACATGCTGAATCCTTCGTTTTAATGAGACATATACCACACTGATAAACACAATCAACATGGTAATAGTACTGGTTGAAATACCAATGGTCACTATGGTATGTTTCCGCCTGGTATCGTACTCCTCCACACGCCTTAATAATTGCTGCGTTGAAATTTGACCTTTCTCTGGATCTACTAGTTTATCTATCATTTGCAATAGTGTAGCATCCAAGGTGTTGTTAATATGTCAAATTTTCTCCTGGAGTGATGCTGAATGATGCATCTGGCCAGTGCAACTTCAGATGAGTATCTGTAACCTTGGTGACTCCCGTGACTGTCGCTGTTAAGCTGAAACGATCCCCTACTATTTCACAATTTGTCCCATTGATTAGCAAACCACTGTCCCATAATTCCATCTCCGTGGTTGCTTCCAGTTCCCATTGTCATAACACTTGGCTTATATCCTCTCTGTAGCGAATACTGAATACAACCAATGCCTCCCAACTTGCTGAAAATGTGACGTAGGCTTCACTATTATTCTCCGACACTCCGAAGCTTCTGCTTCTGCCCTAAATAACTGGATCTCACATGACCTCTTGCCCGTGAAAACAACCCATGATTGACAAATGGAAACTGACTCCATTAGACATCTACTCAACTCTAAACTCGACATAGTAGCATAAGTAACCCCCTCCTTAGAAATTAATAAAACCTCCTGTGTCCTGAACTGTACGCACTTCCCCATTTGCTCCCATCTGACCAGATAAGGATGCACTCTGTAACAGTAATACTGTCTCCCCACACTAGTTACTGGAAATCTAATCTCTTAACTAGATCCATTGTTACCTTAATGCCAGACATATGATAAAAAAGTGTCATACTCACTTCAATTATTGGCACTACGTGCTCTACCCCCTCTGGAAACTGTCCCTCTGCCTGCTTCAGACTCCGTCTGAATTTTTCTGGTGACATCAACGTCACACTCACCTGCCCGTGCAATGCATGATGTACTGCCTCTTGCAATTCATCCATCCTCACCGCCGGCCGCGGTGGCCTAGCAGCTGTAGGCGCTTCAGTCCGGAACTGTGCGACTGCTACGGTCGCAGGTTCAAATCCTGCCTTGGGCATGGATGTGTGTGATGTCCTTAGGTTAGTTTAAGTAGTTCTGAGTTCTAGGGGACTCATGACCTCAGATGTTAAGTCCCATAGCGCTCAGAGCCATTTGAACCATTTTGAACCATCCTCACTCGTGTATCACCAATGCCGTTGACCAGTTCCTGCAGCAATTTAGCCATTTCCAGCTTCCTTTCCACTATATCCAATCGCATTTGTACCTGTTCCAGATCTGTATTCAATAATTTCTGTTTTTGTTCTATATATGCTCGTAACCCTGTAGCCATCCCAAGCACCACGCGTGTCACATTCAACAACTCTGTACCTAATCCCCGTATCTTTGTTGTGTGTATATCCACTAACTTCCCTATGCTTTCCTCCCTGTTGCGAATAACTGTTAAAGAATTGTTCAGATCCTCAATATCGTGTCTATCCGCTGTTCCAAATATTGTTTTCAGCAACTCCCCACCGGCATTCAACCAACCCCTCTTTACTCTCTCTCTCTCCTCCCTGGAATCATGCTCACGACTTGGCGCAGTTGTTCCCTTATTTCCTGCCACATCTCATTCCTTACCTGCAGGATGTTGAGTGCCAGCCGAAGCGTCCACTCATGACTTGTGAGGACCACATCCGGTTGTTTCCCGAACAACACCCCACTTCACAATGGCGTATCCTGTACCTGGCCAGCTTGTGTCAGCTGCCAGAGGGCTATGCCCCATACTATCTACTTGTACACCATCCCACGTCACCTACAGACTGGAGAGAGAAGGAAAAAACTCCCATCACTACCACTTAATATCAATAAAATAACCCTAGTCTGTGCACAAAAATAATACACACACGATAATTACTGCTAACTATACATCCCACAAACACAACTTATACTTAATACCCAGTTTATTGTCTGCTGCTGGCGCTTCTTTTCGCTTTCTGCCAGAAGGAGAAGTACTTATTAATGGATCTGCTACCCCCTGGAACAGCTTAACTCTACTATCGTGAACTACCGTTGTCTTGGTAGGCAATTGTAATTTTACATTGACAGGTGATGTCATTTCCACTACCTGGTACGGCCCCTGGAACTTGTTTGTGAACTTCTTGGTTCTCCCTTTTGGAACATACGGATTAGCTAGTAGCACCCATTGGCCTACTCTGTATTGTGGCAACTTCCTCGTTGTACCTCCTATCCGTTTTTGTCATTCCAACGCTTTCGTGTTAGCTCTTCTAACTCTCTGCCATACTTTTTTTCACAAATTGCCTTACATCCTCACCCTCTGCTCCCAGCCTTGGACGAAACATGTCAAAAGGTGATGGCATCTTCCACCCATACACCAGTTTGTACGGCGACAATCCTGTTGACGTATGTACCTTACTATTATGTGCACTGGTTACGAATTGCAAGTACACATCCCAGTCGGTGTGTTGACTATTTACACAGTGACTCAACATCTTAGCATCATGCGATGCATTCTCTCTGTTCCTCCGTTTGCTTGCGGATGGAATGGACTAGTCCGTAGTTTCTTTACCTTCAGTAACTTACACAGTTGCTTCATCAGATCAGATGTGAGATTAGTACCTTGATCCGAGATTAAGGACTGAGGTATCCCATACCTGAGTAACCAATTATTAACTAAAGCTTGTGCCACCACACTTGCTTTCTGATCTGGTATGCGACCATGACTAAATACCTAGAAAAGTGGTCAATCACTGTTAACACATACTTATTCCCTGCTGCACTCCTATTAAATGGACCTAATATATCAATTCCAATTTGTTGGAAAGGTCTGTCTGCCTCTGGTAATCTTTGAAGCTGAATCTTTTGATGGCTCAAGTCCACACACTGTGCACATGGCACACAATTCCTGACATACCCATCCACGTCTTGACGTTGTGTCCTCCGCCAAAACTTCTTCACTATCCACCTATCTGTAGCTCTTCTCCCGCCATGTCCTGAAAGAAAATGGTCATGCGCCTGTTGCAAAACTTCAGATCTTAACGCTGCTGGTACAACGACGCGCAGACCACATTTCGTCGACCTGCAGTTGCTTTCTGAACAATTGGTAATCACTATCCATGGCTTGTGCCCTTTTTCACTCATCTTCAGTCACCCCTGTTACTTGTAATACTGCCACTTTCCTGCTCAATGCGTTAGCATTGGCATGTTTCATACCTGGCTTGTGTATGACCTCATAATCGAACTCACTGAGTTTCAGCGCCCATCTCGCTAGCCTCCTTGCTGGGTCTTTCAGACCTAATAACCATTTCAGAGCTGAATGATACATCACAACCTTAAACCTTCTGCCGTACAGATAACATCGAAAGTACGAAATCCCGTATATTACCGCTAACAATTCCTTCTCTGTCGTGGAGTAATTTTGTTCCACCTTGTGAAGTTGACGAGACGCGAACGCAAACGGAAGTTCTTTGCCATCAATTTCTTACCCAAGTACAACCCCCAGAGCGTGATTAGACGCATCACATTGTAGTATAAACTCCTTCGAAAAGTCTGGAAACTTCAAAACTGGATCTGATTTCAGTATCCGTTTCAACTCTTGAAATGCTTTCTCGCACTCTGACGTCCACTGGAAGGTAACACCTTTTCTTAGCAACTTAGTAAGTGCCCTCACTATTTCTGCAAACCCCTGTACGAATTTTTGATAATAGCTCACAAGACCAATATACGATTGCAGTTGTTTAACCGTTTGCGGAACCGAAAAATCTCATACTGCAGAAGTGAGACAAGGATCTGTCTGTACCCTGTCCTGACTGATAACATGCCTGAGATAATTTACTTGTGCTTGCGCAAAATGGCATTTGTCCAAACTTAATGTTAGCCATGCTGCCTCTAATCTTTTAAACACCTCCTCAAGCTGTTCCACATGCTGCTCTATATCTCTTCAAAAACTATAGTGTCATCCAGATACACCATGCATTTTTTCGGTTTCAACCTGCAAAGGACTCCATCCAACAACCCCTGAAATGTTGCTGGAGCGTTTTTTAGTCCAAACGGCATTCTTTTATACTCGAAATGACCACAATGCATCATAAATGCTGTCTTTGGCCTGTCCTCTGGACATACTTCAATCTGGTGATAACTGCTTCGCAAATCCATAGAGGAGAAAAATTTACACTGCCCTAGGTTGTCTAACGTTCCTGTGATATTCGGAATCAGATATACGCCCGCCACTGTACGTTCATTTACATGTCTGTAATCGCAACAAAAGCAAAATTTTTTCTACCCGTCTGGTGTCTTCTTTGGAACTAGGACCACGCTACTAGACCAAGGACTATTACTGTGCTGGATTATCCCATCTTCCAGTAGTTGCTCTATTAATTGCTCTACTTCTGGTTGTAATTGTTTCAGTAGTCTGTATCACCAGAGCGTGATTCCCTGTCAGAATACGATGCTGTGTTATCGGTGTAGCAGGTAACATACCCTGTGCTTCAAACAATGCTTTATACTTTGGTAATAATGTTTCCATACCCGAACGATCATTTCCCCTCAAATGATTTACTGTGTTACGAAGTGCAGACATGCTGATGGTTTGCTTTACATCATAGTCTAGCCTTGAACTATCGATGTCCTCTTCATCCATTAACTCTACTGTGGCTATTACTAATCCCTTCGGCAGATCGGCATCATCCCGCCCGAAGTTATCTAAACTCACCGGAACCATAAACTGCCCGTTTATGTCCGTTACCCATGTTACACTCCTATGAATAAAGCAATGCTTTTCATCTAAAACCTCATTACTTGGTAGTGGCTCTACAAGAATGACCACTGCTGTGGCACATCGACATCCACCGGTACCCATATCAACTTCCCTGTACCTGTTCGTACTTTGTCACATGAAATCACCTTTAATGCACATACGCAGTTCAGTTGGTATCACCTTAGCTATCGGTGTACCTTGCAAATCTGAAACATTTGCAACGGCAGTACCCATTGAGAACAAGTTCTCATTGAGTTACAGCGTATGTTGCGAAAGGCCAATTTTGGCACGATGTTTAATCAGAAAGTCCAACCCAAGTATCGCTGAAAATCCCTGTCTCACAGTTGACAACACCTCCATTTGCTCCCGGAACCACACGTTCCCTATCTTAAACTTGAGCTGTGCTGTCCCAACTGCATCTAATGTTTTATCACCTACTGCACGCAATCTGTATCTCGGAGCTTCCAATCCTTTCTTGCCCATGAGGTCCACACTGACAACTGATACATGCACTCCAGTATCCACTAAAACTCTTCACCACTTCTCTTTTATCCAAACCATCAAACTACAGTCCACCTCTTCGTGCACTCTCTGAGTACATCTTTTTACTGGGAATGCCTCCCGATGGCAGGAACACTCCCTTTTTAGTTTAACAGGTTTTTACCTGCTGTATCATTAATCCGTTTCTTGGCTTTACACTGCCATTCCTTATGCCCTATTTTCTGACAATTGAAACACTGCGGTTCCTGACATTGTCCCTTAAAATGACCTTGCTTCCCACAATGGTAACACTCTTTGGAAGACGAAAAAATTTTCTTGTCATTGCGACTTCTAGTGGCGCTATCCACTTCCTGCAAATGTGTAGCTATGCACAATGCTGCTGCTAAGTCACTTGGATTTTCCATCCGTATTTGGCATGAAAAATCCGGCAAGACCCCTCACAAAAATGTGTCTAAAGCTCTATCCTCTGCTTCTTTCAATAGAACTTCATTTGCACTCGCATCTTGCGTGAACTCATACATGTGCGCATTCATTCTTCTAACTCTGAAAATTCTTCTACCATTTCACCCATTTTTTGCATCATCCTCCCCAATTTTTCTCTAAAAAATCTGGCACTGTTTTGTTTCCTAAACCTTTGCAATAATCCCTCAGCCAACTCTGTGAACGTAGTAGCATCCTTTAACCCTTCGTGGTATGCCACATAAGTCTTTGCGTCACCTACTAACCATAACCTCACCATTTGCAAACACATTTCATCCGACCAGCCACACAATCCAGCCGTACTACGTATGTCACCAATGAAAACATTCACATCCTCTGATGTTTTACCGGCGAAGGAAGGTATCAAATTAGCCACTGAACAATCTGCCACACCAGAAAAGACAGTACCCTTGCATTCTACACTATCACTTCCCGAGCCTGATTGAGTATTTTGCAACAATTGTTGCTCCATCCTCTGCATGTGCTGCTTTTGCAACTTATTTTCTGCAATCAGTTTCTTAACTTGCTCTGTCAATGCAACTACGGCATCACTTGTCCCGGTTGCACGTGTCTCTGGCATTTTACATGTGGTATACTTCACCTCACAAAAATAATATTGTATTACCCAGAAGCAAGTTAATTCCTAGCACGTCTAATGGCAGGCCATCTAGACTTATCACATTGCCATGTTACATGACCACAGAAGCCACACACTTCACAAGTGCTTGGTACAAATTTATTGCAAGGAGTGACGTGACCTGTTAATCCACACACTACACGTTTAGATGGTACTAAGTTAATGTCACTATCATTCCCACAAAACTACGATAAGTCTACAGGGCTGCTAGGCCTTTCAAATGACACTCTCACATCCCTTAAAGTTAGCCTCGACATGTCTAGCTACACAGAAAACATAGAGAGAAGGCAGTTGCTGGACTCACTCTATTCGGTGTTGCTCGGTTGCTCTGCATGGTGCTAGTCAAAGTTGTGGCGGGGTGCACCTGACACCATTTGTTACGCCTTCTGCACCGCTTGTTAGCAGCAGACACAATGGCTGCACCAAAGACTGAGAAGGCGTGGAGTTTTACAGTTATTTATTGAACTTTCTTTACAATTTCTCCCTCATCGTCGCTGCCCATCCCTGCGGATCCCTCCACCAGGCTGCTGCTGTGTAGATTCTCCGACAATGCATGCAACGCGCGCCGCTGATTGCACTTGGCAGCCTCAGGCCACCAGTGCTCCACTGAAGCCACGATGCCCTGTGGTTGAGAAGAAGTCGTCGCCCCAGTACGGCCGTGAGGTCAGCTGCCGACACCTGCTGCACCGGCGGCTGGGAAGGCATCAGTTGCGATGTCCGTGAGATCCCATCATGCGCCGTGGGGCTGAGTTGCTGTGAAGTCCGGGCGTCAGTCCCCGGCGGCGCTTGTGACAAAGACCGAACTGCGGCCGGTCCTGCTGGAAGTTCTCGCTGCAGTTAGTCGGCCATGGGCCGACCGAACTCGGGCCGACCTCCAGAGCTGAAGCTGACATCTGGTGGTGAATGGATGACTCCTGTGAGCTGGTACAGACTTCTGGAATTGTCACCTACAAAGATTGAATATTCGGACACGGACCACGTCCGTCCTCAGATCCGAACTGCTTCCTAATGGCTTCTGTCTGTTGCTGCCTGCACTCCTACTATTTATATCCGGCGGGAGGACGTTTTTTACCCTCGGTGGTTTCATTTTGTTATTACCTCCCACAGTATATTGCAGTGTAACTTAGTGTGCTGGCCTCACTTCCCTTTACTCAGCACTCTCCAGGCTTCGCTCGGCACTCAGTCTGTGTGCGTCCTTGTGTCAGTCTGTTGGTAGACTGCTGCTGTCAGCAAAGCTATCTGTGTGTGCTTACTTCGCAGTCCCGGTCGCCGGCTTGCCTCTATTTTGCCATTCTCCACTGGATGAAGCAATGCTTACTACATGTGGCCGCAACAATATCAAGAGCTCAGATGGAAACCAGTTCTAAGCACAGAAGGGAAAGGTAAAAGCAGTGTATGAATGGCCTATACAAGCATTATGAACCTGAAGGCAATATTATAGAAAGGGAAGAGGAAGTAAATGAAGATGACATAGAAGCGATACTGTGAGAAGAATTTGATAGACCACTAAAGTACTTCAGTTGAAACAAGGCCCCTGGAGTAGAGAAAATTCCCTCAGAAGTATTAATATCCTAGGGAGTGCCAGTCATGACAAAACTGTTCCTCCTGTGTGCAAGATGTATGAGACAGCAGAAATACCCTCAGATTTCAAGAAAAATGTAATAATTTTATCCCAAAGAATACAGATGCTGAAAGATGTGAATATTACCAAACCATCAGTTTAATAAGTCATGGTTGCAAAATGCTGACACGAGCTGCTTGCAGAAGAATGGAAAAAAAGCTGACCTCAGGGAAAATAAGTTTGGGTTCCAGAGAAACGTAGGAGTATGGGAGGCAATAGTGATCCTATGACTTATCTTAGAAGATAGGCTACGTAAATTCAAACCCATAGCATTTGTGGGCTTAGAGAAAGCTTTTGACAATGTTGGCTTGAATACATCTTGGAATTCTGAAGCTAGCAGAGGTAAAATACATGGAGCCAAAGGAAAATTAAAGAGATCTTCAGAGAAAAGAGAAGCTATACTACTTGTATAGAAACCAAACAGAAGTTACAATGTAGCCTATCCCTGATGTGATTTAATCTCTACACTACAAACAGCAAAGGAAACCGAAGAAAAGACTGGAAAAGGAATAAAGTTCAGGGAGAAGAAATAAACACGTTGAGGTTTGCCAGTGACATTGTAACTGCATCAGACAGCAAAAGACTTGAAAGAGCTTTGAAGAGAATGGACAGTGTCTTGAAAGGAGGATATTAGATGAACATAAAAAAAAAAAAAATACAAGGGTAATGGAAAGAAGTAAAATGAAATCAGGTATTGCTGATGGAATTAGAACAGGAAGTAACAGATGAGTTTTGCTATTTGGACAGGGAAAACAACTGATGATGGTCAAGGCAGAGAGGAAATAAAATGTAATCTGGCAGTGGAAAGGAAAGCATTTCTGAAGAGGAGAAATTTGTTAGTTTAAGTATTAGGAAGACTATTCTGAACATATTTGTCTGGATTGTAGCCTTGTACAGAATGAAATTTGGATGATAAGGAGTTTAGACAAAAAGAGAACAGATGCTTTTGATATCATAAAGGATGGGGCCCCTCCACGCCCACACCAACGTGGTGACCAAACCAAAAGTTCTACTGTCACCTCCGTATAACATGTTAGTTTTTGAATCAGGAGTCACAGGATGCGGGCTGTGATGTTATCCATGCGTCTGGGTAAGATTACTCATTAACATGGTCCATCAGGAGATAGAAAGTGGACAAAAGCGATCGAAGGGTAGCGGTTGTAAGAGCAGAGGAAAAAAGTGCCAAGGCTAGCGCCAAGGGAAAAAAACCTCTGCGACAGTAGGATGGGTAGTAAAGGCAGTAGCGGCTTGCTATCTGCAACAGTGCATGCAAGGTGTGGTTATGTTAGTTCGAGGTATCGTGCATCATTACCTTTGTCATTGTTGGAGCTCGTTGCGGTGCTTGCTGCAGTTGCTGCGTCCCTGCAACAGTTCAAGGTCGTTGTACATTAGTGGGCAATCGGTCATAGATCAGCTCACAGATGGTGTAGAGTGTGTGTGTGTGTGTGTGTGTGTGTGTGTGTGTGTGTGTGTGTGTGGTTGGTTTGCGTGCTGTGTACAGTACTGTTTCCCTGCGGTAGCCTGTTATTTGGCTGGTCAAACATCTGGGGTTGCCAGTAATAGCTGTGTTGCAGGGGCTCGCCAGTACTGTCGTGTTAGCGTTCTATGGACCATAGATGTTTAGTTCCTAGCCAGTAGTGTCTTTGGTCTGTTATGCTTCCATCTATGGTTGTGGTCGTAGTTACCCAGAGAAAGGATAAACGGGTTGCGCGAGTTTGAAATGTGATTTTGTAGAAGAATGCTGAAAATTAGATAGGTAGACCATGTAACTAATAGGAAGTACTGAACAGAATTTGGCATAGAAGAAATTTGTGGCATAATTTGGCCAAAAGAGGTGACTGATTGATTGGATACATTCTGAGACCTCAAGGGGTCATCAGTTTAATATTGTAAGCAAGTGTGAGAAGTAAAAGTTGTAGAGGGAGGCAAACAGGTGGGTACATTAAGCAAATTCAGAAGGCTGTAGGTTGTAGTCATTTTTTGTAGATGAAGAGGCTTGCACAGGAAAAAGTAATGTGGAGAGCTGCATCAAACAAGTTTTTGGACTGAAGATAACAACAACAACAACAATGTTTCCCCGTGCTTTCACCCGTTCCTGGTAATAGCACAGGAAGGCCATATTGACTAATGCTACAAGGTCAGATCATTCAGACTGTTCCCCTGCAACTACTCAAAATGCCATCGTCAGAGTCTTTTGCTGTAGCAGGTCTGAATAAAATCTTCTCAATTTTCAAACCACATCAGTTCATATAAAATACTCAAGCTTTCAATGGCTATCTCCACCACCATAATCATCAGGAGTAAGCTTTAGTCCTGATAATGATGGCAGGGATACCCATTGAAGCTCAAGTATTTCATTCAAATTGACGTGGCTTCAAAACCCAGAAGAGTTTACACTGAAAATGCTGCTCTTACTCTTAAGGAACCATACACTTGTCTGGCTCACCACTGTTGTTGCTCCTTTGGTATAGCTATGTGTATCATTCAGGCATGCAAGTCACCCCACCTTCTAAGGTCCATGGCTCATGAGAGTATCTGTCTACTGCATCAACATTATTCATGACCACTTGCATTCCTTCATACGTGATGTCTTCCATGACAGTGATGGCATCTTCCAGCAGGGTAACTATCCCTCTCACAAGGCCTGAATCATGCTACAATGGTTTGAGGAGCATGATAATGAACTCACTTTCATGGCTTGGTTATGATATTCTGCTGACCTCAACCATGTAGAACCAGTCTGGGATGTTACTGGCTGTCAGCTCTGTACCTACAAACCGCTGGATTTTAATTTACAGGAACTGTGTGACATGTTGTTAGACATCTGGTACCATACATCTCTGGAAACATATCAAGGACTTGTTCTATCCAGGAAACACAGAATCACTACTGTATTGTGTTCCAAAGGTGAACCAACACACTGTTAAGCAGGTAGTCATAATGTTTTGGCTCATCAGTGTGTGTGTGTGGGGGGGGGGGGGGGGGCTGACAAAAAAAAGTTAAGCTCTCAGAAGGGGTGGAGGAAATTAAATAAAACTTAATAGTTTGAAAGGGTGTATGGTGTTACATCAGTGACTAGAATATCGAGTCAGATTTACAAAGAACTTGGAAGTGTTAGCCCACATATTGGTGTGACACTGAAACCCCTCTCTAGCCTGGATGCATGCACTATTTTGATTGCAATAGTGTCATAAAGCCATTTTATTCTCTCTTGAAGCAAAGTGGGTCACAACTGTCTTAACTGCTCCTTGATGTCCCGCATACTGGCACTGGGAAGGATTTGATGTCAGAAGTGATCCCACACATTCTCTATCAGGGAGAGATCTGGGGATCTTGCTGGCCATGGGAGCACCTCAGCATCATGCACACATTTCATAGAATCATGTGCCCTGTGTGGAAGAGAACCATCCTGCAGAAAATGGCACAGTGATTCAGCTGCATGAGAGGTAACATAGGAGGATGCAGGATGTCTGTGACATATTGTTTGTGCCATCAGAGATCCCTCCAGCACTACCACCCATGACCTGAATTCATACCCAACAGCTCCCCACAGCATGATGCCATGAGTAACACTGCTGTGCCTTTCCAAAACATTGGAAGAATGGGACTTCTCCCCAGGTTGCCACCTTAGTTGTCAATGGTATCTAGAGTAGTGGAGAGGAGTGATTCATCAGTGAACACAGTGCAATGCCATTCATCAGCAGTCCTTGGTTCCCGGTCACTCCAAATTAAACCATTTGTGTTGTGGTATTAACAACAACCTTCACATGGGGCAGTAATTCCCTAGTCCAGCTGCTGCTGGTCTCTGACCAATGATGTGAGGTGACACAAAATGTTGCAGGGGATTCATTACTTGTTCTTGGATGGTAGGAAGATGTGAAGCGGTTGAGACAAAATTGATGTATAATGCAGCAATCCCAGTTCATGTTAGTCAGACATGGTTGACCAGAAACTTGATGACAAGTATGCCTGCCTGTCTGCCTGCCCTCATGTTCCCATATGCATCCCGACAACAAGCAACAGTCACACTGGAATGCACCACAAATCGGGATATCACATAATTAGATCAGAACGTCATATATACAGGTGTATAATACATATTGTGTGTGTGTGTGTGTGTGTGTGTGTGTGTGTGTGTGTGTGTGTGTGTGAGTGTGAGTGTGTGTGTAACCTCACCATCATAAATGATATTAATGTAAGTAATCTGAGGCGTTCCCAGCATAACGTTGCTTCTGTGGTTCTTGGGTGTACTAATGGATCCGAGCGCCAAAAGTTCATGATATTTCAGTGGACAACCATTCCACCATCATTAGGTAGTGCTGATGGAATGAAATGTCTTCTGCAGGCTTGCAGTATTTATAGTTGCCTGTACAGAGTTCAGGTCTCGCCGGCCCTGTCCTGTGCTCAGTGGTGGGGGTGCGTGCGGATTGGAGAGGGGAGTATGAGTTGCCTTCCACCCACCATCCCCATCATATTTTGCATACATGTGACACATTTTGCTTTTTTGACTCACTGCTGATTAAATTATTAGTCACATATACTTCAATTGGTTTTTCGAAAATGCAGTCCCAAAATTTATTGGTGGTAGTGAGGACTTACGTTCGCTGGTAACTCGTTTTATGTCCATTTTCAGTGGAGTTTTCTGCTATTGCAGACTTGTTGGGCTGCTGTAAGTTGGTGTGGATCTCATATCCTATACATTATGCTGATTGTTTGTCCAGTATAAGTTTTCACATTCACATGGAAGTTGGTAAACCCCTCCCCCTTTTTAGAGACCCAAGTCATCTTTCACATCGCTTATAAAGTTCATGTTTGCGCTGACAGTCATCAAATGCTTTATATGGTATTTTCACAATAGTCTGACTATTTTTGATGATGCATAACCAACAGACAGTAAGAAAACAGTCTTCTTATCTTCTTTTTTTATGTTTTTTCATGTTTTGTGGTGCTCTTGGGGCTCTTGCATCACAGAGCCATTTGAGTCTGTCATTTTCTGTATCCATTCTTGTGGAAGAAGGATTCTAGGTGCCACAAACCTGCTGTCATACTTTGTTCAGCTGAGGCAGATTATGTCCCGTATACTAGAGTGTTGAGATGGTCTTTTTCTGTGAGCAATGATGGCAGCTGGAGGTATGCTGATACGAATCCTTATGCATTGGCTTACAATATACACTGTGGGCAAGTGAGCTATCAGCCCTATACTGAAACAGGATGTTGAGGAAAGGAAGCTGGTCATCTTTTTATATTTCCATGGTAACTTGATGTTTTTGTGGAGTTTCAATGATCAGATCCAGGATTACACCCAAGAGCCATGGAAGTACAATATTAATGTATTTTATCAAAGTCACCACACAGATATGATAAGTGTAAGAAAATGTCAGTAGTTAGGCATTTTGGGATGAACTTTGTCTGTATTTTGGAGAGTGCTGTTACTATAAATTGGAAATTTCTTGTCACTTTTGTCTTGACTTTCGTAGTTTCTCACTGTGAGTAACACATCGTTTAACACTGATTCATTCAGTCATTCATCGAATAAGCACATTTGTGTTCCACAGATGAGGAAGAAATACCACAAATAACACCTGAGGACTTAATTTTATTCCTTTTCTTTGTACTTACATTTCACTTGTCATTTTTAATAGGGGCTTATTATTCAATCACTTCATTATTACCATCCAGCTAGTCATTTTTCTTCTTTGCATCAATACCACTGGCCTACGCTGCAGTCTTTTTCATAGTATTTTTTGAAGTGGTCCATTCCTGCTCAACATCTGTTAACTAGAATATTGCTAAGTCGATCCAAAAGTGTATCTTGCAAGAAAGAGTGAACAGTTTCATTCCACGCACTGTTGATATCAAATTTTCTCTTGGAAGGATTTGAGAACCAGGATCATGGTTTACAATGGATGAGGATCCTCAGATGGCTAACCAGTAGTTTGTGATCAGTCCAGAAATCATTGACATTTCCAGCTGTTTTTGGGATCAGGATGTCTTTCTTGTCATGTTGCAGAGTGATGATATAGTCAGTGAGATGCCAGTATTTGCAACATGGGTGCATTCATGTAGTCTTATAATGATGCAAGCGGAATTGCAAGTTAGTGATAAAAAGCTCATGCTCAGCCTCATAAGTGCAAAGTGAGAGGTTTATCTATCTCTTGCTTAAGATCCATCCTCCACAGAAATGAAAACCTATTTTCAAGGGCTCAAGCAGAAGAGTCACATTGAAATAAGAACAATCAAGAACAATTGATGGCAACAAAATGCCAAGGAAATCCATAGACTGTCAAATGCCAGGTACATGCTGAGTTTTTATGCTGGAATAAAAGAAATATATGGGCCTGTCTGTTCCTCATCAGGAACATTGAAAGCCACCAACAATATGACCATCCTCACTGGCAGTCAGAACATTTTTAATCAATGGAAACATTTCAGCTCGCTCTAAACCACAGCTGTCTCGCTGCCAACAACTTTCTCAAATATGTCCCACAACATCCTACACTATCTTGGATGGCAGTCCCACTGACATTTAATTACTTCACCAAGGCCCTAGATAGTATGAAACTGTGAAAGGCACCCAGACCTGACAATATGATCGTGGAGATCATCCAGTCTGCCTCTAAAAACCAGACTCTTCTCCATATTTCTTCTAATGTGAGAAACCCTTAAGGTAACAGCTGATATGAGGAACTCCACAATTGTCACAATCTTTTAAAAAGGCAACTCAAGCGTATGTGATAATTACCATGGCATATCCTTACTCTCCATGGCTGGTGAAATTTTTGCTAGAATTCTGTTGAATTGCCACCAGACTCTTATCAAGACTGTACTTCCTGAACCTCATTGTAGATTTCACCCTTCCAGGGAACTATTGATTTGAGTTTCTGAGAAAGATAATTGCAGCAGAAGTCCAGGGAACTACATAAGCTTTTACTGCTTCTGTTCCATGACCCAGAAAAGTCCTCTGATACAATGTCCAGAGACGACTTCGATTGACTGATTCGAGCTTTCGATGGTGACACATCTGGGCAGGTGCTATACAAAAATGGAACAGCTGAAAAATTCTCTGCTAGAATCCATGCAGAGAACAGTGATGAATTTTCATCTGAAGGGCGTGGTGAATTCATTTGTTTGGTAAGGGGGGCTGCTATTGTTTGCTTACTTTCAGCCAGTTGGTGATGCACTGCACTGATAGAATCAAGGCGCATGCCCTGCAGTTTTCCCCAAATGGTTTTACAGAAAGTATTCAGTAAAAAAATCATTTATGTGCTGCTTATGGTTTTACATACCAGCTTCATGATGAACTGCCCCTCATTTCATTGCTGTTCATAGCCATTGTGATATTTACATTTATGTAAGATACTGTGCAAATTCGAATAAGTTTGCAATAAAAAACAGAGTTTTTTACAATTTTGTGTTTGGTGTGTATTGCATTATATGTTGTTGCATATCAAATTTAGCTAACATATTAAATTTTTATTAGGACTTGGGTGGAGGTCTCTATCTGTCACCAATCTCAAGAAAACTGATTTTATGTACCACAATCACTTGTGATGGTGCACGCCAGCAGTACAGCCACAATGAAATATCCATAACCTTCCTCATATCCCATAGGCTAAACAGTTTGAGATATCAGTATGAGATATTAGCAGTTAATTTCAAAACAGTTTGAGATATCGATACGAGGTTTTGGAAAATAATTGCACGCAAAGAGGCGTGTATTTTGCTCTGTGGTTAATACATGAAACTTAATTATCTACCTTGTAACTCAATGAGCTACAGACTACTTCGATGAAACAATGTAATTTCTAAAGGCCATCAGTAGCTGGTGAAATGAGAATTGCTTTGGGTATTGGAACAATATATGTCAATACATTAAATGTTTATTTTTGTACTAAGGATGTGCTTTTTCACAAGCTTTTGACCTTACTTGTACTCAGTTCCTCACTTAATTAACCACTATTTCAGGATTCTGTCACAGTTACATATTCACAACATATTAATGAGGTGACATTGTGTAAACTGTGCTGTGTTTTGGCAAAAGAAGAGAATATTAACATAGCAGCAAGAGAAATGGAGTAGGTTTTACTCAAAATTCGCCACTTCTGACACTTCTCTGAAAGTTACAAGTTGGTAACAAGTTAGATGAAAATAAATCTCAAATTTTGTTGCATTTTTATTGGAATACTCTTTAGATACCAACCAAAATAGAGGTGAAAGTAGATCTTTCTGGACTGTCACTGTGCAAGTGTGGATATGGAAGGGCTCCACTTAATATTTAAAAAAATATGAGTGTTGCCTTCAGTTTAGAACAGCTAGTTCCCCTCCAGCATGTGTTAGTTTTCCCTGTCGGCCCACTTTTAAGCCCCATCACTATCTCTCTCCCGATGTTTGCCCAGCTTACTGCACATCTACTGGCCTTATTATTCTGCGTGCATCTACTAATGGGATCAAACAAGGCTGTGTTCTCATGTCAATGTTGTTTGCTCTGTACCTAGCAGACATGCTTTATGAGATATCATCTGTAAGCAATGCAGGAGTAAAACTTCAATGCAGATTTGATTGAAGACTATTTAATCAGTCCACATTGCTTTAAAAATGGGTCACAACTCTCACTCAGATAACTGAACTGCAGTATGCAGATGACATTGCATCTTCCACTCACACACCTGCAGAGCAGCAATTGTCTGTAAATTGTTTCAGTACTGTGTATAAACAGTTTGGCATGACTATCAACATCCAAAAAACTAAGGTACTCGCACAACTAGATCACTGAGCTGGTTTTCTAGATTTCAATACCTCTATGTTGAGCACACCACTGGAACAATTAGATCACTTTCTTTATCTGGGAAATATATTATCAACTAATTGCACTTTGGAAAAGGATGCAGAGAACAGGATTCATGCCATACATATTGCTTTTGGACATCTCGTTCAGTGGGTCTTCCTTAATACAGATCTTACATTATGCACCAAACTGATAGTGAATTGAGCAGCTGTTATTTCTACCCTGCTCTATGGGTGTGAAACTTCAGTGCTGTATCACAGTGATCTTAAAAGAAACTAGAACGCTTTAACCAACAAAAGTTAGGTACCTTACGAATGTCAAATGGGATGACTTTGTTATCAAACATTACAGTTCTTAAGAGCATAAAGATGCACAGTATATAAGCCACTGTTATTGGCCATCAACCCAGATGTATTTGGCATGCCCATTGAAAGAGAAACAACACCTTATTCGACAAATTTTGCATAGGGAAATAAGTGCTCCTCTGAAGTGCTGTACGGACCAATTCAAGAATAATTTGTAGTTTGAACATTGACCTGAATAATTGTTGCGCCACAGCAGATGATCATAATCGCTGGCGCACAACTACTTCATTTGCTCTCTTAAATTTTGTGCAGGAAGGTCACAGGCAGCAAAAAGAAATATGTCAGAGATGCAAACTTCGCCAGGCCCAGCCACGGCTCCCCTGCCTGTTATGTATTTGTTTTTCTTATTTATTTATTTCATTTTCCATTAATCTGTATTGTGATAAATCATATGGAGTGGAACGAGTCAAGATTACATAACACAGATATAATACGTGTATACAAAACAACCAAAATGCACCATAAAATGATGAGTAAGTTTGACGATTAAACTCAGATCAAAGGTATAGCTCAAGTAACATAAAAAATTACTTAACAAGAAAATATAATACATTGTCTAACTTAAACAATTAAAGATGAGTTATAGCAAAGCACATTAAAACAAAGTTTTAAGAATATAAATACTAATGCCAATACAATTTACAAAGAAACAATCATTGCTTTATCTGCAGGTACTCATCAAGAGAGTAGAAGGACTTTTATTAGGAGTTCTCTTGATTTATTATTAAAAGTAGGTAAGACATTAAAGTGAACTTCAATATCTGAAGGAAGAAAGTTGAAAATTTTTGTGGCATAATGAACACCTTTTAGCACAAGACTTAAATTTTCAGATCGCTATGTAAATGATTTTTGACCTAGTATCATGACCATGGCATTCACTGTCAATTCTGAAAAGAGACTGGTTATTAGCAACAAAAATCATCAAAGAAAATATGTGTTGAGAGGTGACAATATTTGTAACTTACAGAACAGATTTCTGCAAGAATATCTTGGATGAACACCACTCATGATTCTCACAGCTCTCTTCTGTGTAGTAAATATTTTTTTGGCTAAAGGCTGGTTACCCCAAAATATTATGCCATATGGCATGATAGAATGGAAATAACCAAAGTAGGCAGCTTTGATTGCATCCAAGTCACCAGTGGGGGTGATTACATACAGAGTATAAGTTGCCACACTGAGCCTTCTATGAAGGCCTAGGATATGCACAGACCAGCTCATCTTGCCATAAATTAGAATGTCCAAGAACTTAGATGATTCACAGCATAGTATATTTAGTTTATCACAGTATAGGTGGCATACTTCATTTTCTTGCTGAGATGTATGAAACTGCATAAACTGATTTTTTTTTCAATACTTAGAGTTAGTCCGTTGCACTTAAACCAGTGTAGGATGTCAACAAGTGCAGCATTATATTTATTTTCTAGGTCATTGTTAGTTCGACTTCCAAGCAGAACAGCGGTATCATCAGCAGACAGTCGGTGTCTGTACAAAATGGGAGTGATCTAGCTGAAGAAAATTTATTTAATAAAGGTTTGCGAGAAGCCAGAGAACAATTAGTCACTGATGAAATAAGAAAAAGCAAAGGTCCCAAAATGAACCCTTGTGGCACTCCACACTTTAATGTGCCCCTTACATATGAGACAGGACTATCATCAGCACCATTAATTATCACCTTCTGTTTTCTTTTTTGTAGATATGATTCAATCCACCACCAATGCTACCTCTCAAGCCATAAGACTTAGCCTTCTGTAAGAGGATATTGTGGTCTACACAGTCAAAGACCTTTGACAAATCACAGAAGATTCCAATAGGCGACATTTCATTATTTACTGATTTTAAAATTTCATTTGTGAGAGAAAAACTAGCCTGCTCAGTTGATCCACAGTTTTGGAAACCAAACTGGTTTCTATTGAGTATGTTGTGGTTGTTCAGATGTTCTACAATTCTTTTATGCATTAGTTTTTACAAATCTTTTGAGAAACTACCTAGTAGTGATTTTGAATGGTAGTTAGATAATTTTGTTTTGTCATCCTTCTTGAAAAGTGGTATCACAATGGCAAGCTTTAATATCCCTGGGGCAGCATCTTGCTACATAGACCCATTAAAAATGTGACTCAGGACTTGACACATGTGGTCAAACAATACTCTAGGATTTTAGGTGAAATGTTGTCAAAACCAGTCGAATTTTTATTTTTTAAGGCCTTTATGGTATTTTTAACTTTAGTAATAGTGACATTGTTGTTGTTGTTGTGATCTTCAGTCCTGAGACTGGTTTGATGCAGCTCTCCATGCTACTCTATCCTGTGCAAGCTTCTTCATCTCCCAGTACCTACTGCAACCTACATCCTTCTGAATCTGCTTAGTGTATTGATCTCTTGGTCTCCCTCTACGATTTTTACCCTCCACGCTGCCCTCCAATGCTAAATTTGTGATCCCTTGATGCCTCAAAACATGTCCTACCAACCGATCCCTTCTTCTAGTCAAGTTGTGCCACAAACTTCTCTTCTCCCCAATCCTATTCAATACCTCCTCATTAGTTACGTGATCTACCCACCTTATCTTCAGCATTCTTCTGTAGCACCACATTTCGAAAGCTTCTATTCTCTTCTTGTCCAAACTGGTTATCGTCCATGTTTCACTTCCATACATGGCTACACTCCATTCAAATACTTTCAGAAACGACTTCCTGACACTTAAATCTATACTCGATGTTAACAAATTTCTCTTCTTCAGAAACGATTTCCTTGCCATTGCCAGTCTACATTTTATATCCTCTCTACTTCGACCATCATCAGTTATTTTACTCCCTAAATAGCAAAACTCCTTTACTACTTTAAGTGTCTCATTTCCTAATCTAATTCCCTCAGCATCACCCGACTTAATTCGACCACATTCCATTATCCTTGTTTTGCTTTTGTTGATGTTCATCTTATATCCTCCTTTCAAGACACTGTCCATTCCGTTCAACTGCTCTTCCAAGTCCTTTGCTGTCTCTGACAGAATTACAATGTCATCGGCGAACCTCAATGTTTTTACTTCTTCTCCATGAATTTTAATACCTACTCCGAATTTTTCTTTTGTTTCCTTTACTGCTTGCTCAATATACAGATTGAATAACATCGGGGAGAGGCTACAACCCTGTCTCACTCCTTTCCCAACCACTGCTTCCCTTTCATGCCCCTGGACTCTTATAACTGCCATCTGGTTTCTGTACAAATTGTAAATAGCCTTTCGCTCCCTGTATTTTACCCCTGCCACCTTCAGAATTTGAAAGAGAGTATTCCAGTTAACGTTGTCAAAAGCTTTCTCTGAGTCTACAAATGCTAGAAACGTAGGTTTGCCTTTTCTTAATCTTTCTTCTAAGATAAGTCGTAAGGTTAGTATTGCCTCACGTGTTCCAACATTTCTACGGAATCCAAACTGATCTTCCCCAAGGTCCGCTTCTACCAGTTTTTCCATTCGTCTGTAAAGAATTCACGTTAGTATTTTGCAGCTGTGACTTATTAAACTGATAGTTCGGTAATTTTCACATCCGTCAACACCTGCTTTCTTCGGTATTGGAATTATTATATTCTTCTTGAAGTCTGAGGGTATTTCGTCTCTTTCATACATCTTGCTCACCTGATGGTAGAGATTTGTCATGACTGGCTCTCCCAAGGCCATCAGTAGTTCTAATGGAATGTTGTCTACTCCCGGGGCCTTGTTTCGACTCAGGTCTTTCAGTGCTCTGTCAAACTCTTCACGCAGTATCTTATCTCCCATTTCATCTTCATCTACATCCTCTTCCATTTCCATAATATTGTCCTCAAGTACATCGCCCTTGTATAAACCCTCTATATACTCCTTCCACCTTTCTGCCTTCCCTTCTTTGCTTAGAACTGGGTTGCCATCTGAGCTCTTGATATTCATACAAGTGGTTCTCTTCTCTCCAAAGGTCTCTTTAATTTTCCTGTAGGCAGTATCTATCTTACCCCTAGTGAGACAAGCCCCTACATCCTTACATTTGTCCTCTAGCCATCCCTGCTTAGCCATTTTGCACTTTCTGTCGATCTCATTTTTGAGACGTTTGTATTCCCTTTTGCCTGCTTCATTTACTGCATTTTTATATTTTCTCCTTTCATCAATTAAATTCAATATTTCTTCTGTTACCCAAGGAATTCTATTAGCCCTCGTCTTTTTACCTACTTGATCCTCTGCTGCCTTCACTACTTCATCCCTCAGAGCTACCCATTCTTCTTCTACTGTATTTCTTTCCCCCATTCCTGTCAATTGTTCCCTTATGCTCTGCCTGAAACTCTCTACAACCTCTGGTTCTTTCAGTTTATCCATGTCCCATCTCCTTAAATTCCCACCTTTTTGCAGTTTCTTCAGTTTCAATCTGCAGTTCATAACCAATAGATTGTGGTCAGAATCCACATCTGCCCCTGGAAATGTCTTACAATTTAAAACCTGGTTCCTAAATCTCTGTCTTACCATTATATAATCTATCTGATACCTATTAGTATCTCCAGGATTCTTCCAGGTATACAACCTTCTTTCATGATTCTTGAACCAAGTGTTAGCTATGATTAAGTTATGCTCTGTGCAAAATTCTACAAGGCGGCTTCCTCTTTCATTTCTTCCCCCCAATCCATATTCACCTACCATGTTTCCTTCTCTCCCTTTTCCTACTGACGAATTCCAGTCACCCATGACTATTAAATTTTCGTCTCCCTTCACTACCTGAATAATTTCTTTTATCTCGTCATACATTTCATCAATTTCTTCATCATCTGCAGAGCTAGTTGGCATATAAACTTGTACTACTGTAGTAGGCATGGGCTTTGTGTCTATCTTGGCAACAATAACGCGTTCACTATGCTGTTTGTAGTAGCTAACCCGCACTCCTATTTTTTTTATTCATTATTAAACCTACTCCTGCATTACCCCTATTTGATTTTGTATTTATAACCCTGTAATCACCTGACCAAAAGTCTTGTTCCTCCTGCCACCGAACTTCACTAATTCCCACTATATCTAACTTTAACCTATCCATTTCCCTTTTTAAATTTTCTAACCTACCTGCCCGATTAAGGGATCTGACATTCCACGCTCCGATCCGTAGAACGCCAGTTTTCTTTCTCCTGCTAACGACGTCCTCTTGAGTAGTCCCCGCCCGGAGATCCGAATGGGGGACTATTTTACCTCCGGAATATTTTACCCAAGAGGACGCCATCATTATTTAATCATACAGTAAAGCTGCATGTCCTCGGGAAAAATTACGGCTGTAGTTTCCCCTTGCTTTCAGCCGTTCGCAGTACCAGCACAGCAAGGCCGTTTTGGTTAATGTTACAAGGCCAGATCAGTCAATCATCCAGACTGTTGCCCCTGCAACTACTGAAAAGGCTGCTGCCCCTCTTCAGGAACCACATGTTTGTCTGGCCTCTCAACAGATACCCCTCCGTTGTGGTTGCACGTACGGTACGGCCATCTGTATCGCTGAGGCACGCAAGCTTCCCCACCAACGGCAAGGTCCACGGTTCATGGGGGAAGAATAGTGACATATGCAACACAAATTTTGTCATATGTGTTGAGAATTTTACAAATCTATGGCCACCATGTTTCATGGTAGGATTGGTCTCCTACGCCATCAAAGATATCTCCATTCCTGAAATGCGATGAAATAATGCAAATGCACTGACACGAGTATCAGCTGACGACGACGATTATTTAATAAGTAGTCGTGCATTTCGTAACAAACAAAATCATTATGTTTCCAAGCATAACAGAAATCTTTCAACAGTGTTGGTCGAAAGTCCATTTTTCTCATCTGTGCAATACATTCAAGCGAGCAAAGAAAATACTCTCTACCTTACTGTAGTGGGCTGGTACAATTAAAATATACTCGCACATGCAATATAAATCTTTATATAGCTCGTGAAATTCCGTTTGTAATTTTTAAAATGCAAAAGCCTATTTTTTGGAAGCTGTTTTGGTTTTTCCAATCTAGAAACTATAATTCACCGTTTAGAATGCGGTGACTGGGCTGAATAAAAATGTGTAATATAATTTTTTTCAGTTATTCCCCCGATTTTTCTACATCTTTCCAATCTGGTATTTTTTTCCAAAGGTATACAAGAAATCACGATGTAATTTATCAAACGTACCGTCCACAGTTTCACACGGTGAGCCTTTGTTTTATAAAATTTTATTACTTCTTCTCGAAAGGCATCAATTTATTTCTTGTAAATGACTTCATTTTCTTGGCATTTACTTACAATTAATTTAACTTAAAAGGGCAAAAACTGGATTTTTAACTTTTCCATTGCTGTGCTCACAATCGATGTAAAAACATTTAGAACCTCTGTAACTGACGTTTCCCTTCCTTTAATTTTTAATATTTGGAAATCAAAATTGCATTGACTACGAAGAAAACAAAGATCGTCTTCGCTGAAAGGATGGGAGAAAAATCAGAATTTTTGGTACTTTTTCTTTTGGCAAAAAAGGTATTAAAGCATCTGTAGGGCCACCAGTTCTTCGCCACGAAATAGAAGCACTGCCACAGTTCTTGGAAATCGGTTGTGTAAGACAGCGAGTGCAGAGCTGACCAAAATACCGTACCGTCAGATGCAGAAATATTCCCAGCCTGTTTCCACTCGAGGGCCGGAGGCCAGCGCCTGCAATATCGCCGACACAGCAGAAAGACAGGCAGACCACGGCAATGGCGAGCCAAATGCTTCACCTTCTGGCCACCACCATGTTCTGCGGTATGTGATTGGAAGGGTGCCTCGGCACAACAAGTAGGCATCGATCCTGTATAAACATCCACTATTTTTAGCCATAGATATCACAGTCTGCCGGCCAGGGTGGCCGAACAGTTCTAGGCGCTGGAGTCTGGAACTGCGCGACTGCTACGGTCGCAGGTTCGAATCCTTCCTCGGGCATGGATGTGTGTGGTGTCCTTACGTTAGTTAGGTTTAAGTAGTTCTAAGTCCTAGGAGACTGATGACCTCAGAAGTTAAGTCCCATAGTGCTCAGAGCCCTTTGAACCATTTATCACAGTCTGAAAAAGAGGAGATAGAGACAGTGTATGAGGATATCAAGAGGTTAATACAGTACGTAAAGGGAGATGAAAATGTAATAGTCGTGGAGACTGGAATGCAGTTGAAGGGGAAGGAGTAGAAGAAAAGGTTGCAGGAGAATATGGGTTTGGGACAAGGAATCGGAAAGGAGAAAGACTAATTGAGTTCTGTAATAAATTTTAGCTGGTAATAGCGAATACTCTGTTCAAGAATCACAAGAGTAAGAGATATAGTTGGAGAAGGACGGTTGATACAGGGGAAGTACTAAGAAATGACGAGATCTGCAGGCTATAGATACGGCAATAAGGAATAGGTCAGTAGGCAGTGCAGTTGAAGGGGAATGGACATCTCTAAAAAGGGCGATCACACTGATGGAAAGAAAAACATAAGTACAGAGAAGGTAACTGTAAAGAAACCATAGGTAACAGAAGAAATACTTCAGTTGATCGACGAAAGAAAGAAGTACAAAAATGTTCAGGGAAATTGAAGAATACAGAAATACAAGTCACTGAGGAATGAAATAATTAGGAAGGACAGGAAAGCTAAGACGAAATGGCTACATGAAAAATGTGAAGAAATTGAAAAAGAAATGATTGTTGGAAGGACTGACTCAGCACATAGGAAGTCAAAATAACCTTTGATGAGATTAAAATCAAGCAATGTAACTTTAAGAGTGCCATGGGAAATCTGCTATTAAATGCAGAGGAGAGAGGAGAAGGTGGAAAGAGTAGGCATTGAAGGCGTCTGGGAGCGGGAATTTTCTCTGATGTGATAGAAGAAGAAACAGGAGTCGATTTAGAAGAGATGAAGGATCCAGTATTAGAATCAGAATTTAAGAGAGCTTTGGAGAACTTAAGACCAAATAAGGCAGAAGAGATAGGCAACATTCCATCAGAATTGCTAACGTCATTGGGGAAAGTGGCCACAAATCGGCTATTAAAGTTGGTGTGTAGAATGTAAGAGTCCGGTGACATACCATCTGACCTTCGAAAAAATATCATCCATATAATTCCGAAGACGGCAAGAGCTGACAAATGCGAGAATTATCGCACAATCAGCTTAACAGATCATGTACACAAGACTAAAGAAAAACCAAGTCACGTTCATAGGATTTGTCGACCTGAAAAACGTGCTCGCCAATATAAAAAGTGCGAGATGTTCCAAATTCTGAGAAAAATTGGGGTAAGCTATAGGAAGAGACGAGTAATATACAAAATGTACAAGAGCCAAGAGGGAATAATAAGAGTGGACGACCAAGAACGAAGTGCTCCGATTAAAAAGAGTGTAAGACAGGATGTAGTCTTTCGCCCCTATTATTCAATCTGTACATCGAAGAAGCAGTGAGGGAAATAAAAGAAAGGTTCAAGAGTGGAATTAAAATTCAAAGTGAAAGGATATCAATGATACGATTCACTGATGACATTGCTATCCTGAGTGAAAGAGAAGAACAATTACATGATCTGCCGAATGGAATGAATAGTATCATGAGTACAGAATATGGATTGAGAGTAAATCGAAGAAAGAGGAAAGCAATGCTAAGTCGCAGAAACGAGAACAGAAACTTAACATTAGGATTCATGGTCACGGAGTAGATGAAGTTAATGAATTTTACTACCTAGGCAGCAAAATAACTAATGACAGACAGAGCAAGGAGGACATCAAAAGCAGACTAGCACTGGAAAAAGGGCATTCCTGGCCAAGAGAAATCTACTAGTATCAAACATAGGTCTTAATTTGAGGAAGAAATTTCTGAGAACGTACGTTTGGAGTACAGCATTATATGACAGAGAAATGTGGACTGTGGGGAAATCATAACAGAAGAAAATAGAAGAATTTGAGATGTGTTTGCTACAGATGAATGTTGAAAATTAGGTGGACTGATAAGGTAAGGAATGGGGTGGTTCTGCACAGAATCGAAGAGGAAAGGAATATGAGAAAAACACTGACAAAGAAAAGAGACAGGATGATAGGACATCTGTGAAGGCATCAGGGAATGACTTCCATGGTACTACAGAGAGCTGTAGAGGGCAAAAACTGTAGAGGAAGACAGAGATTGGAATACATCCAGCGAATAAGTGAGGATGTGGGTTGTGAATGCTACTCTGACATGAAGATGTTGGTGCAGTAGAGGAATTTGTGGTGGGCCACATCAAACCAGTCATAAGACTGATGACTCAAAAAAAAATCTCAATCTGGCAGCACCAGGAGGAGAGGACTACCCAGGCAACAGGGTGACGTGGTTCTGCAAACAGCCACAATGATACTTGGGTTCCACCACCGACAAGCCTACTGCTGGTTCTAAGTCCACACCCATGGACTTAGCGTCTTCTAGCTAGTAGGTCACTTTTTGGTTCACTTCGACTGCAATAAGCATTTTGCCCTGGAGGGAAGCCATTCGGGACCAGGGCAGTGCAGCCATTCCACCAAATGTACTCGTGCAGGCAAACTGATACTCTACACCTGTGCTCACAAGGGTGGACACTATCGCAGGGGGCTGGCTTCCTGTACAAGAATCACTGTTGACTTTCTCATTTACCACCATTTCCTGCCCTGAGTAGCAGAGTCATGCCCGAACTGTGCATATGCTGCCACAGAGGTGTGCATCAGCATTCTGGGCCAGCCATCAGCAGGCCACTGACTGCTTCTTGGATCAGCACCAACACGCTCGCTGCTGTCAGCACATACCAAAGGGTGTTACCACTGCAGGACATCGCTACGAGTTCTGTAGCCTGTTTTCTAATAAAATGTATGACTGTTAACAACGTTTTCTTGCACCACCATTGGTCAACATCCTGAAGAAATCCCATCAGCTGAACTCAACCAGAGGTCACTCATCCTGGGCCTCCACATTTGGGTGTCAGCCCTGGAATCATTATCTGTAGTTGGATCAGAAACCACATCTCCAGCCAAAACCCGCAGCATCAACTCGCATTGGGGCGAGCGCAGCGTTGTTTCGTGATTTTTTTCCCAACTGCAAGCATCATGGCAAGTCAATCGGTCTTTTCCCAGAGGTCAAATTGCATTTGTAGGCTCATTATGTAGCAGGTAAACTCAGACATTGTTAGGTGTACATGTAATTATAAATGTTATTTTTCGCCAGGTTGTAGAAGTTATGGATAGTAATATAAAACTATCAGCTCCGAGGAATGCAGAGTCTGAATCAACTGTCATGCCAGACGAAGTAATTGTGTGCTGTACTGAAGTAAATTACGTGTAAGGATAGCAACATGAGTGATTTAAGGGCAATAGTACCTATCCCACTGGGGGACAATGGGTGGTGTTAAGAGGCGTTCGAGGCTAGGCCAGATATGCAGGGAAGTGCATGTGCCAATGATTGTTCTGTCCTGCAGAGTGGAACTGCAGACAGTCAATTTACTGTAGATACTGCAGGGAGTGCACCGGAATCCATCAGTTGATCGTGTTGCAGATACTCTATGTCATAAAGTAGTACAAACACATTGATATCCAAAGTATGCAGATTTAACGCCACCGGTGGTGGCACCGCCTCTGCAGAAGCAGAAAGGTGGTAGTAGAACAAAGAGGAAACGTTTTGGTCGGCAAGGCGGTGTCCTTTGAGGTGTCCTTTGAGGGTTCTGTGCTTGTGGATCGGAACGTTACGGTATGAGCACTAGCTCACAGCTCGCGCAGTGACAGAGAATGGTGACTGCTGACGTGGACGGCGTTTACAATGCAGCTGCAGTTCATTGTGCCCAACGGGCACTGCACGAGCCTAGCATTAGACTTACGGTTCAAGCACTTATACCAAAATTAACCTAAGAAACATGAGGGAACATTCTTACAACTAGGGGAAACTGTCGCCTGTAAAATACTACCACTAGGTTCGATTGTCTTAAGGGACAAGTCAGTTAAACTGCGGACAAAATCACAAAGGCTTAATCACACGATATAGTGTCGTGAGGCACTACGAAGTACAGTAGCTTTGGATGAGCGGGCGCACAAGAAAACCTAGCGCTGCATGAAGAATTTAGTCTGTGAGTAGCATTACAGACGAGGGCAAAAGGTGGAACATTTTGTGGGTGATAGTACCATATGTGGTTCATGGATGAGCGTCATTGTAGGGCTACGTTTCCTGGGAAAACGTAAGGAAACTTTGGACGTAGAGACAAAGTTCCAAATAATGTGCCAAAATGGCAAGTAAAAGAACAACAGGATAAACAAACAGAAATGCCAGAAGTAAGAGATGAATGAAATGGGACCATTTACTGTTAAGGGTGATTTATCGAGGAGATTGTATCACGAAGTTGTTAGGAGGGGAATACTTTTCCAGTACTGTATTAGTTTGTCCCAGGTTCATTGTGAATAATGGTAGGAATATGTTTGTATATGTTATGGATGACATTGTAAAACGTCCCCTTAGAACAATTATACATGACTGTCCTTAAACTGACACACAATATTTTTAGCGCAACCCAATCTGACTTTCAATAATCCCTACAAAAGAATGGCCCTGACTAACATTGACCTATACCTTTCACAAATCACTTACCTCACAAAAATCTTCGTTTCTCGAACTACTGCAATACAGCGAGCGCCACTACTGCCAGCTAAATAAAAGATTCAAACTATGGAAGGCACTAACTACTGATAGGCATAGTTAGCAAATGAAAGATTTTAATAGAGAACAAACAATGTATTTACCTTAATAGAGTTGAAAAATCATAATATACATAGCAGTTCATGACATCCAGTCTTACAAATTTCAAAACTCCGCCATTTCTCTCCCCACATCCACCACTGCTGGCGGCTCACCTCCAACTGCGCAACACTACGCGCTGTTCACATCCAGCTGCCCAACACTACAATGGCAGACAACAATGCAAACTAGCCACAGGCTGCACACAGCACAGCCAGTGATTTTCATACAGAGCGCTACGTAACGTTGCCAATAAGAAAACATAAACAGCCTACTTACATAGCCCCCATGGTCCCCACAAAAAATTTTACAAATTGTTTTGGGCAGGGGCCAATAATGATTTGATAAAATTTTTCATAATCACAATAACAAAGATATCAAATGCACACACTTATTGATACAATGTTGGTCAAAAGCTAAAATTTTCTCACAGTCCATAACGACAGTCCTGATCATTCATAAAATTGCAGTGTTTTTCTCAAAGTCTGAGCAGTAAAAGAAAATGCACATGGAAGTAGTGGATTTCCATGCAGTCTTGAAGAAGTAGCGGTGTCCCTCCAACGGAAAGACAGTGCTGACTCTCAACATGCAGACAGGTGACGGGCCACAACAGAGCAAACCCAAGCAGAGTCAGTCGAAATTTTGAAGAATATTGGTAGGTAGGTCATCACAGAGCAGACCCACTGTAGTCCTGGTAAAGATTGTGGTATTGGTGGGCCACCAGAGGTGCAGACCCACTGCAGTCCTTGTAGAAATAATGGTATTGGTGGGCGACCAGAGATGCAGGCGCACTGTAGTCCTTGTAGAGACGGCCAGCAACCATCTGTTGCGACTGTGCAGTTGCACAATCACCATCGAAGAGTCCTGCGGACAATATAGCAAGTCCATAAACCACCACTTGTGCACTCACAAAAATTTTTTTTTTGAAATGTCCTTAGAACCAGCAATACTGTTATCCAGTCCCTTGCTGAATTATTAACACACGTGCAAACATTAACAGTCCCTACTTCTCACATATTGTCCATATACTATGACCAACAGAAACGTGTGCAGTGAAATGGAACTTACAAGTTAATAATATGATGAACTGGTGTCAATTAGAATTTTATAACGTAAGAATACAATTACAAAGGTACAAAATACATCATTAAAGAACATAACAATACAGATAACATTTGTAGTACAAGCTTTACAAAAGAATCGAAATAACATATACATCAGTGTTACAGGAATTATGACATGAGTACATACAGAAAAGATCAGAATAACTTTCGAAACATCAACTTCACACATGAGCATTAAAACAGAACAGAATAAATAATGTCTAAACATCTTTACAAAGAAAATAACATTATCAGAAAAATTCTACAACATAACTCTTATTAGCTAAACACATTAAGACAGGAAAAACACAAATTCACATAGTGTAATAACACAAAAATACAGGACAGGGTTTGTTTTCAGTGTGAAATTTGGTACTGCAGTCCACCCCAAAACTTCATTCCATATATCTTTCCTCTTATTTCAACATTTGTTTCCACCATAAAAATTCTATCCTAGCATGCTTTCTGTATTTATATGTTCACATATTTCTTACCTCATTATTTATTTTCCATTATCTTACTTCATCATTTATTTCCAAGAAAATCCTACCTTAACCTGTTGTCCCTAAACCCTACTTTTTTTGTTCATATCCTCTTTTAAAATACTTTTTTGGCCAAACCATTTTCTTATAGCTTCTCAATGCATTTCTTCCAATTCATCACAACTTGTTCTCTTATATGGCCTACCCCATCTTAGCTAACTTAAATCTACTGAGCTCAGATGTTAAACTAAGGGACAAGGCAATGCAGCAGCACAAAACAATTAACACAAACAGCAATGAAAAAAATGCAAATTGGCAAAGCAAGCAGCAATATTACAACTAATATACGGCAATGAGCAACAAACAAGAAAAATAAATCAGTAGTAAAACTGGCTTAACAGAGTAATGTAAAGTGAAATTTAGTAGCACTATGCCTGGCAAACAGCAGCAGCAAATGCAATAAATTATATCTAAACATGACATAGCTCAAGCAGAAAAAATATTACACTAAAGACAACAATGCAGACAAGGGAAATGTATATTCACATCTTAATGTCTATGTAATTAAAGTGATGCACCACAACTTATTCTACGAGAAATATTACCAAGTAGTTGAAAAGAAAATTATGTATGCAAATCCTGTGAAGGGAAATGATTATTTGTGCTCTTTTTTCTAAGAAAGTACATCATAAACGTATTCTTTACTGGGTCTGTAGACAGAAAATAGTGATATTAGTACATCTATTAAATTTTATAATAACCAATGCTGCAGTGTAGCTAGAAAGTAGATATTAAAGAAAATGAGCAAATATGTACAAAGGAAGGCATGAGACATCATTCATTAGCCATATGGCATTTCATGACATAGTAAAAAAAAATCTCTCAACTAGAAAGACAGTAGTCATAATCAGGTGTATAGACATAAAAATATTTCTCATCATTTCATTAGGCATTTCAGTAAATATCATAAATTAAGAGCTCCACAGTGTTATCATATGTTTTCAAGTTTGAGCGTGTCGTATTTGCAATGCTTTCTACAAAGGAATGTCAATAGCGAGGATAATGGCCCCTTTTTTTTCTCCACCTGTGCCTCTGAAAGGCACACACTAATGGCTTTTTTCCAGGCGACTGTCGCGCAGTTGGGTGCCCACGACTCATTACGTGAAGGTGGTCACTTAACTTTCTTACTGAAATATTTACGACACCAGTTTGCATTACAGTGACAGTCTCATATAAAAAATTTCACAGGTCGAGAATTTGCGTTGCAAATGTGTAGAAACAAAATCCTATGAATATAACAGCGTTCAAAAAGTTTTCGTCGGCATTATGATACATTCATGCATTTACACACATTTCATAACTCTTAAAGTACGATTCTTGGTTTCCAACATCCTTTTCCACAAATCAGAGTCCCTAACCACTACTCATTCTTCATATACGTATTCGTCGACACTTCTTCAATATTTCATCATAATAAATACGTAGCATAATCAAATTCCTCATATACGGTAGCATCATCTTATTGATCATAAACATACCTCAACAGCATAATACACATCGTCGTCGTAAAAATAACATCATAACACCTCAGTCAAATCTCAAAAACATCGTAGCTTTCTGCAATAATGTCAAAACCTAAAAAAAATTCTCTGCTCATTTCAATAGTGTCATCTACCTCAAACATACTTTAAAATCATGCTCCGTTACCAAATACATCATTCAAAGCTCTCATAGTATCACAATGGTTCCGAAAAAAATATGAACAGTTCACAAAGTACAGACAAAATACAATTTCCTAAGTGTGAAGTTATCCAACTGTGTAATTACGTAAACATCCGTCACTGATGTAGTAAAATAAATATTTGTCTCTCTCAGTTAAATGATCACATATCTGTGTAATTTTGTGTTAGAGAAATATGGTACCGATGTGTAAAGTTGTATAAGCAAATACCATATTAGCTAGGGCTCCTTGTGCTTGCCACACACATAGTACACAAAGTAAGCGGGTACCCTCCTGGGGATTAATGTAATTATACCCTCAGGTGTTACAGATTACAGCAATGGAATGAAATGTATCACGGAAAACTTTCTTTGTAATTGAAAAATCTTGAAAAATAAATGGTTTAAGTACAAAATTAATCACTCGAATGCGAGTCCTGTAGCGCTAAATGTGCATCTTGCTGTAAGATAATTATGTGGAAGTGTCGTAGTTATCGTCCTCTGTAAGCAAAGTTCTGCTGAAGTCGATGTACTTACCTCATCGTAAACGAAAGTGAAATGCTTTGCGTATAGATATCGTAGTTATTATGTACCTTACCGTGATCAAGAAAGTACTATAATGTAACGTATTGTTGTAGCTATACCACAAAAGTTACTACTAAAACATGTTTTACTTTCCAGAATAATACAGAAAAACTGTGAAGATATAAAACAGATACACTGCAAAAGCAACAATATAAATTGTGTCACATATTAGTAGCATTGTGATATAATCGTGTAGCTGTCAAATAAACTAACCACTGTGTCATCTGGTATCTCTCAGAAAGTACTTTAAATCCAGAATGTATTTTCAAGTAAACCAAAATGTTGCATTAAAATCTCATTAGCAGTACCGGTACATGTTCTAAGTATGTCAGCCTTATAGTCGTTACGTAATCGTGCAACTAACAAGCAAGAATGTACACACATAATAACACTGTGCCGTCTGTTCACTATAACAATGGACTCGTAAATACTGTCTAAATATGTTCCCTAGGTTCTAGACTGGATAGTGAACTTCAAAACATTGTTGCATGTTAACAGTTTCTAAGTCTGACAAAGCATACTAGTAATGTGAAGTGAAAAATTTTATGGCAAAGACTAAGTTAAAAAGCAGATTATCTTTCAATAAACGGTTTTACATGTGAAATGTGGTGTAAACCTTTACTCTTCCTAGTACGCAGATTTTCTACTTCAACGCAATTATCATGTGGTATACGTCGGTAAGGAACGCTAAAATTTTTCTCAAGGTTAGCGTCTATGTTATTTTTCTCTGAGCCAGCCGGCGCACGTGACTACCTGCGGTGCGAGTCTTTGTCTGTCTCTTTGTTGGCGTCGTTATTAGGATTAGGAGACCTAACTTCTACAAATTCACCTTGTCGAGAGTGCCCTGCTCTGTTTGTATCTCGACAGTTCTGATGCAATTCAAGTCTGTCGTTACGATTATATCGTCTGTCGTCATATCGGTAGTTCCTGTACTTTCTTTCTTGTCGGTTAAGTGGTTGAGAATTTCTCCCCGAATTATCACTGCATGGTGGACCGTTGCGTCCGAAGTTATTCAGTCTCCCGTGGTAATAATAGTTCTGGTTTCCATATTGTCTGTTTCTATGATTGTCTCTGTTATATTCATTACTACGGAAATGCGATCTTTCTATCTAACTATTACTCTGCCAGTGCTTGTCATATGGGTGGTGTCTGTTTTGGTCACGATTTGTGTTGTGAGAATAGCCTTGTCGTGTCCAGTTATTATTTCTTTCACCACGGAATTGCGACGGATGTGACCTGTAATTGTTGTGTTCCTGTTTTCGCGTTCCGCGATTGTCAGTGTCAATTTCTAATTCTTGTAAGAGTCCCTGAAAAGCTTCAATGTCGTCTTTGCAACGTCTTGCCAAAATAATATGTCGTAAATGTTCAGGTAATTTGATTAAGCAAATGCGGATGAGTTCTGAGGGGCTGTATGGGTTTGACAGGTACTGATTCTTGTGCAACATGTCTTCAAAATATTTCACAAGACTGGAGAATTCAGATTGTTCGAAATGTTTCATCATTATGATGCTATGTTTTACTCGGTCTTGTGTAGCTTGAGACCAATATGCTGAGAGGAAGGCATGATAAAATTCTCCTTCACTGTGGCAATCGTGAATGACCGATCGCATTCTTACAGCTGGTTCATTCTCTAAATAGCCACACATAAATTCTAATCTGTGCTCTAATGACCAGTTGGGAGGAAAACAATGAGGGAATTGATGGAGCCACGCATGTGGATGAATGTCATTGCCAGAATTCTTAAATGTTTTAAATTTACGTGTAGTAATGAACAGCTTATAGTCAAAATCATCATGTCGCCGAGTCGCATATCGGTCATTGTTACGTCGTTTCGGCGGTTCCATTTCAAAATTCGGTGCACCTTGCCAATTTCTTTCATAATTTCCGAAATGCGCTGTGTTATTATTTTGTGGCTGTTCCGTATTTCTATGTCCCTCTTCCCGTATTGGGGCGCGAGTGTCCTCTGAAATACGTAATTCTTGTATTACCTGTGTCAGCTGATCTTGTACTTCCCGGATTTCTCTTTGGTGTTGCGTATTAATTTGATTCTGATTTTGTTTGAATTTCCTAATTTGTTCGCACTCTTCTGCGTCATTAAAGACCACCGGTTTTGTGTCATTCAGATTATCATCTACCTTCGTAGATAAATTATTTAGCTGATCGGAAAGTTCAACTACTTTATCTGATAATGAACTAATTTCCTCCATGTGTCTTTCTGAACCAATTTTCAGAGTATCTACTGTGTCCTTTAAGTTTTGCTGAGTTTTTGCAAATTGCTTAACCGAATCGGTAGATGCAACTGAGTCAATTTTAGCTTGCAAGGTCTCATGATTTTCATTAACAATAGTTTGCAGTTCTTTTATGGCTGCTTCGTGATTCTGTAATGCATTTTCATGCCGCGAAAAAATAGGTTGAAAATGCTCACAAATTTGTGTTTTTACGTCATTACAAACTTTTTGACATTTCGATTCAATGTTATGTAACTCAGTAGTTAAATCATCACGTGTTTGTTCAAGTGTGGTGTCTAACTTCCGAAGATTTTGTTCCATTGTGTCTAACTTTTGAAGCTTTTGCTGTGTTTGTCCCATTTGTTGTATTAATTGTAATAACAATGCACTGGTGTCTGAAACATGTTGCTCAGTGCTTTTCGGCAGTGAATTTGCACCGGCAACATTCACATTTTGACAAGCAGAAAATGTGTCTTGACATATTTGAGAAAACGGCGAGGACCCAAAACCTGAATCTACAGTATTTGCGAGATTGTGCCCTGTCCTTTCGGATTCCTGAGGCGAGCTATTGCCGACCGATCGATCGATAATGCTTCCCTGTTCACTAATCGTTTCACTGTCTACGCCATTATTTGCCACCCGCTCCATTTCCCTATGCACAATTAAGAAATCACTAGTTTGAACATTAGTTAATATATTATACGGTGGCACTAACACACTGCTTTCGTCTTCACTGTCATTTCTCAGTTTACTTTGGAGCCTAGTATTACGTTTTTCACCATTATTGTCGCAATATTTCACACGACAACACAGAAAAGCACAATTTGAGGAGCAAAATAACATTAAGAGCATTAACATAAGAGCATTAACATAGCACTGAAAATAATATCTAGTTAACTGCAAGCGCAGCTGCGAAATACTTGGTGCAAATCTACATGCATGCCACAACAACAATGAAAGACTGCAACTACAAAGGAGATTCTCTCTACAATTACGCGCTAGCAATAAACAATAGCTACACTAATTACACAAACTACAAGAAAAAAATCAGAAGATTCCAGTGAGGTATCCTCGGCTAAGGGTCGACATATGAAACGTCCCCTTAGAACAATTATACATGACTGTCCTTAAACTGACACACAATATTTTTAGCGCAAGCCAATCTGACTTTCAATAGTCCCTACAAAAGAATGGCCCTGACTAACATTAACCTATACCTTTCACAAATCACTTACCTCACAAAAATCTTCGTTACTCGAACTACTGCAATACAGCGAGCGCCACTACTGCCAGCTAAATAAAAGATTCAAACTACGGAAGGCACTAACTACTGATAGGCATAGTTAGCAAATGAAAGATTTTAATAGAGAACAAACAATGTATTTACCTTAATAGTGTTGAAAAATCATAATATACATAGCAGTTCATGACATCCAGTCTTACAAATTTCAAAACTCCGCCATTTCTCTCCCCACATCCACCACTGCTGGCGGCTCACCTCCAACTGCGCAACACTACGCGCTGTTCACATCCAGCTGCCCAACAATACAATGGCAGACAACAATGCAAACTAGCCACAGGCTGCACACAGCGCAGCCAGTGATTTTCATAAAGAGCGCTACGTAACGTTGCCAATAGGAAAACATAAACAGCCTACTTACAATTGGAGGTACTTTGGATGTTCCATGTGATTGGAACTTGAACTGTAATACACCGGTGGGATTAATGGTATAGCAATTGAAGAGATTTTCTTTTTATGTGATGATGAATAAGAGAGGTAAGCAATTTATGGCTCACTAAGGATATGCCAGTGGGTATATGGAATAGTGGGAGTCAGTGCACTTTGTTTTGTGTAACTTTGCACGGGACCCAATGAACTACGTAGGTATTACAGGAATACAACAAGAGAGAAGAGTTGTTAGTTGATAAGTAGTCACTTAAGAGAATTGCAGATCATACGGAAATGCCCATGGGCTAATGCCGTAGGCTTCATATACAGTCAATGAATCTTGCGGGTTAAACTGACTAGGCTTAATAAAAATGTATTTTACACAGTCATCAGTGTGGAAATATATTTCGAGCCATTGTGGAACTACCCTCGGCTAAGATCCAGGGACCGGGTTACCAGAGGGGGCACGTATTAGCGCCACCAATACGTATGGCGCTACAGGGTGAAACAGTAGCACTTCCACGGCTATTGCAAAAGGTCCATGGAAGCTAGCGAGTGCAGAGCTGACTAAAACACCATTACGCCAGATGCAGCAATATCACCAACTTGTTGCCACAACATGGGCCATGGACCAGGACCCACAATACCGATGAGATAGCAGAAAGGCAGGCCAACCACGGAAACGGCCAGTCAGATGCTATACCCTCTAGCTGCAGCCTTCTTTCAGTGTACGTGGGTGGAAGTGGTGTCTCGGCACAACACGTACGCACTAAACCTATTATCAGTTTTAGCTAAAAACATCTCAGTCTGACAGCACCATCTACCAGGGGAGGACTGTGCCAAGCGACAGGGTGACACGGGTCTGCAAGCAGCCTCTATGAAACCTTCCCCACTGACGAGCCTACTGCTGGTTCTAAGTCCACTCCCGTGGGGTTGGTGCCTTCTAGCTAATGGTCCATCTCTGGCCTCACGTCAACTGCAGTCAGCCTTCTGCTCTGCCTGCCTGACGTTGTGTGCCTCCGCTCACAATCGCAGGGGTGGTCCTCCTCCATAAGAATCAAAGCGGGCTTCCGCGTCTACCGGCGCTCTCTGCCCTGAAGTGGAGAGTCACGCCGGGATGGTGCATGTGCTGCCACGAACGCTGTGCATCAGCATTCTGGCTGAGCTGCCAACAGACCACTGGCCACCAGTTGCATCAGCACCGCCGCATTCGCTGCTGTCACCACACGCCAAGGGGGCATTGCCACTACGGGACGACGCTACGTATGCTGTAACTTGTTTTCTAATAAAATGAGTGACTGTTAACTGTTTTCTTGACCCACAATCGGTCAAAATCCTGATGACAACCTACTGCCTCATAGTGGATGGCCGGCCGCTGTGACCAAGCGGGTCTAGGCGCTTCAGTCTGGAACCGCGCGACTGCTACGGTCGCAGGTTCGAATCCTGCCTCGGGCATGGATGTGTGTGACGTCCTTAGGTTAGTTAGGTTTAAGTAATTCGAAGTTCTAGGGGACTGATGACCTCAGATGTTAAGTCCCATAGTGCTCAGAGCCATTTTTTTGAACTATGTGGATGACATCCATCTTGTATTAGTATGTGAGAGCAGGATTTTTTGTTCTACATTAACAAATTCACAGATCTTTTAGCCTTTCTGTCCTGAGAATGTACATAGCAAAATGATTAATAATATTTGAATTATTTGATCAATGTCACACGCTAATTGGCCACCTGTTGTGTGACGTGTTTTGTAATATACGAGCAAGGCACCCAATTCCTGCTACAATTTCTGCTCTTAGTTTATTTCATATATTATTAGTGCCATATGTCTCACGTCCTCGGAAGTTGTCATTAGCATTGTCGCCTGCAAATCCAATGCACTTCTTTACATCAATCGTTCAATCGCTTAAAATCTGTACACAAAAACTGAACATCATATCTGTCGTCTCCCCTCTTATGCTTACCAGTATCAATAATTTCATATTTGTGTATGTTCTGGCATAATACTGAAAGAAGAGAGGAATTTTTTTTTTTATTTTCATAGTTGCTTGCACCTGTGTTAAAGCTATAAAATGTCCAACTTTGAAGTTCATTACGAATGAGATTAACTGAATGTGGCACAGAACTTGCTTAATCAAATACTTATTGTGAGTGGCAATTTTCGAATCACTAATGTGTTTGGTATTAACTTATTTATGCAGTCTATAGACGCAAAAGACATGTTTTTCGACCACACTGTTTGCAAACCACAGTTCTGCTGCAGCAATTTTTTCTTCTCCTAAACTATCGTGTATTATGAAATAATTTGTGAGAGTTTTACATATACTTGAGGATAACACGTTGGATTAATGGTTCTCTTTTCCAATGTGATCCTTTATATCTGCAATTCCTCTGTGAGCAATACTTAAATATGTATTACTGAGTTTATAGAATGCTCCATATTCTGTTCTGCCTTTTTTAATAAAAGGATATTTCTCCCTATATTTGTCAGAAAATTTGCGCTTCCTCTTTGCATTTTGGACAGGGCTTAAAATTATAAAATACGGTATTTAGAAACTTCATCATTAATTTTATGAAACTATATTTCACGTAAAGTACAACTTTTTAAAGATGGGTAAGGAGCAGTGCGGTGGTAAGCAGTTTGTGCAGTGCTAATAGATTAACTCTTGCCGATCATCTCCTGCAGTTTCCGCCCCCGGTAGAGTGGTCAGCCCGAAAGAATGTCAATCCTAAGGGCCCGGGTTCGATTCCCGGCTGGGTCGGAGATTTTCTCCGCTCAGGGACTGGGTATTGTGTTGTCCTGATCATCTTCATTTCATCCCCATCGACACGCAAGTCGGCGAAGTGGCGTCACATCGAAAGACTTACACTGAGCGAACGGTCTACCCGACGGGAGGCCCTAGTCACACGACATTTACATTTATAAGCTGCCGTAGAAATGCCACACAGAAATAACACGGTTCTGCGATTGCACTCAGTAAGGAGGCTCACATTGAAATATGTTGCTATATGTAGTAATGAACACTAAAAGACAATTAAAGTGGCACTTGCTCATTAGAAAACCAGTAACATTTTAAACTTCAGTTGTGTATCTATTCTGTATCAGACTGTTACAACCCAAGCATTGGTAACAACAAGAAAAGGCAAGGCTCGGTATCCATCGACTTACACCGACGCGATCTAAGCGGTACTAGAATGGGGAGTCTTCTTTAAAAACTTCTTGTTTTTCTTCTGCGCCGGCCGAAGTGGCCGTGCGGTTAAAGGCGCTGCAGCCTGGAACCGCGAGACCGGTACGGTCGCAGGTTCGAATCCTGCCTCGCGCATGGATGTTTGTGATGTCATTAGGTTAGTTAGGTTAACTAGTTCTAAGTTCTAGGGGACTAATGACCTCAGCAGTTGAGTCCCATAGTGCTCAGAACCATTTGAACCATTTTTTTTTTTTCTTCTGCCTTTGCCTCGCGTCTGCGCGGGAACGGCGTGGGTACTGTTGTATTTGGAGCTGTTAATTTAACGGATGACCAGACTCCCTTCTTGACGCCACCTCATTGCACCCCAAACTATCTGTGTTTGTGTAAGCCATGCGAAAGTGTGCGAACGATTTCTAAATGATTGCGAATATGAGGCGGGATTTGGGCAGCAGCCAGGTATTCACATACTCGAATGTGGAAAAGTTCCTAAAAGTCACATCCAGGCTGGCTAGCACACCGGCCCTAGACGTCAATCCGTAGGGCGGATTCATTCCGGAGCTGGCACACGTGCAAGAATCTCGGAAGTAGTGCACTGACGAGCGCGGCTGTAGGGTACACAGTTACTTAAAGCGTTGTCGTACTGTAATTAGTAAAATTGACTTACATCGGCAGCAAGCTGTCGAAATATGTGATATGTAAATAAATTTTATCGCGTCAAACTTCGACATCAAAAGCTTTCTAATTAGACGATCACAGTAACAACAGAACATCAGCGCTTACAAGTTATAGTTTGACGGTTGGGAAAACATGTGACGAGCGCAACCTGCTGCGCGCCGAAGAGACACATTGTGAAGAGTCAAACAAGCGATAAACAGGGACATTTAAACGTCCCAAAAGATGTAGCAGGGACACCGGGACTCGAAATTCTAATTCGGAACCATCCCGATTGATCGGGACATGGCAACAAAAAAATGGTTCAAATGGCTCCGAACACAATGGGACTTAACATCTATGTACATCAGTCCCCTAGAACTCAGAACCACTTAAACCTAACTAACCTAAGGACATCACACAACATCCAGTCATCACGAGGCAGAGAAAATCCCTGACCCCGCCGGGAATCGAACCCGGGAACCCGGGACATGGCAACAGATCAAATCATTAAAGAAAGACCTTCGAAACTGATTTTTTTATAGTAAGTCTGAAAACGGGGAAACAGCACCAGTACATGCAGCTTGCTATGAAAGTACCCATTTTTATAACAGATATCATTATTGCTATGACGCTGCTAGTTCTGTCTACATGAAAAAGTACCGCAGAAAGGAAAGGTAGGCCTAATATAATTTTTTTTAAGAAAAGCAGGAAATACATTCGGTAGGGCGCAGTGAATGTAATTCAAGCAAGAAATATACAAAAATTTTATTACAAACATAAACTTAAAAAATAGGAGATACAGTACGTACATGTTAAAATGTGAATCACGCTGTTTACTCTGATTTGATATCTTTTTATCATCAAATTCTTCAGAGACAGATCACTGTCTTGTTTAAAGAGCTATCGAGTGCATATAGGTATTTATTTGCTGGTAGGCCTAATAGAATGTTTTGTAAATTACGATTTGAAATAAATTTCTTTGGCTCTTTTAACAATATCAAACTTATGTTAGATCACTGGAATTCAATGAATCGATTAATTACAGTACCGTTTGTAGCGATTGATTTCCAGCAACCGAAGTTTACTTTAATCACTGTCTTTTTCAAGTATTCAACGAGTAACGTGGACAACAGAGTGGAGTTTGGAACAGAGAGATTAATAAATGAAATGCTGTATAGGCATTTGATGAACTGTTACCCCGCAGCAGCTGAAAAGAATCGATGTGACATTTACAATTTATGCACACAAGAAACCAAGTCAGCGAACTCACTTCATTCAAGCGTAACTACTGAATATTAGTGCGTTAAGGACATGAAGGCACCCGCTTGTGAAGATTTTACTGTGTAGAAGATTGTAACGTTGATGACAGCGCAGTGTGCTATCCCCACCAAGTGTTTCAACGGTGCTCCCGATCTCATGGACCAATATAACAAGTCATGCGGTGACGTAACGCATGACGCTACAAAGAAACGCCTGCCGGTACGCGTTATCACGGAGCAGTACAAAATGGTTCAAATGGCTCTGAGCACTATGGGACTTAACATCTGTGGTCATCAGTCCCCTAGAACGTAGAACTACTTAAACCTAACTAACCTAAGGACATCACACACATCCATGCCGGAGGCAGGATTCGAACCTGCGACCGTAGCAGTCGCGCGATTTCGGACTGAGCGCCTAGAACCGCTAGACCACCGCGACCGGCACGGAGCAGTACAGTTTGTCCTTGTCTTGTATGCGCACCAGTTACCATCTTCTCCACCCGCAAGAGTAGACTGTGCAATTCTGCTGACTCTACCAGCCAATAAACTTCTTCTTAGCAACTTTTCATCACAGAAATACGCCTGCATGACCTTCGGGAGTATTTGGCGACTGACTTTACGCAATATTTTACATTGTTCCACCACAAACACTACTTGTAATCAAGACAGGAACGGCATTATAATCAAATAAACTTTCATTTCTTTGTAACATATACCAAACCACAAAAAATGAATTCCTGTTTTCGATGTACTAAACGCAAAATACCATCACCATACACAAGATGCACGGTTAACTTTATTACCAAGTCTTAATCATTCGCCAGTCATCTAAGCACCACAACCACTTTAGGCAAGTTGTGTCCAACACTGGAACACAAGCAAATGTAACCTTCTAAGAAAAAAAAATTTTTTTGTGCGCGTGATTTGTTGTATGGTTGCAATAAAACATGCCAGGAGCTACTTTCTGCGTACCCTTTTCTTGCAGAAGATGACATGTGCTTGTTAATCTTCTTCTCAGCCAGGTAGCTGCGTATAAATTGGATTGAGATGCTTCACATACTCAGGAACAATCACAATAATTAGTTTGCATATTTTGGGCTATGAATCGTGGTCCTAATAACACACGTCTTCCGCATGCGACCCGCAATTGATCTGATGGTGGCGATGGCATCTTTCTTGGCCACTAAAATTTGGTACGTCTTCCAGAAAATGAACCGTTACTAACGTACTAATACCGCTAACAAAGTCGTTCTACACAGTAAAACACTTGAAAATTGAAATCATTTCCCGAAACGTAAACAAAGAATATGCACAGTGTGATATGTTAACAAAACCCAGTGTAACAATCTCTATAATGCATCAAATACGCACTTCCTACGATCTATGTGGATCATTAGTTTGTAACGTCATGATAGCGAACAATAGAAACGTTACCTGTCGCAGGAGTGACAACCGTCACTGAATCACAAGAAACGCCGCCAGAGCGCGACGGGAACAATAACGATTTACCTAATACCAGAGGAAAAATGGTCCTATCGGAGCGAAAACTGCGAATATGTTTCTATTTATTTAAAAGAGTTTGACTGAAATGTGAGGTAGCAGCTGCTTCATTCTACCTTCCCTATTACCTTTAAAAATTTTCCCAAAAATTTTGGCATACGAACATACTCCCGCTTTTTTTAACATGCAACTCATCTCAAACTCCCACAAGCTCCTCTAACTGTAACTGGCTCAAACCCACTGGTCAATGGCTGTAATTCGCTCGTACCTATTCACTACCAGTTGCCCTTTTCTCACTCACTCATTCGGCCCAACTCATTGTCATTATATCTTTGTGTCTCTCTGTCATTGTCTCCTGTGTCACAATCAAGGTCCCCACTGTTCTGTCCTACTTCTACAGTCTAGTCTCATTGTCACTGCCTTCCTCTTGCTCTCTCTTATTGCTAATATATCTTTCCTTCTTTCTATTGGTGCTGTCCCTTCTCACTGTCACTATCTCTCTTCCCCTTGTTGTCATTGTCATGTACTCTGTCTCATATTATCTCTGGCTCTCACCCACTTCCTGTGTCTCATTCTCTTTATTCCCTCTACGCCTGGGAACTGTGTGTTTGTGTTGTCCTCATCACTTCATCATCATTCATGAAAGTGGAGAGATTGGACTGAGTAAAGATTGGGAATTTGTACGGGCGCTGTTGAGTGCCCCAGAAACCGAACAACATCATCATCATCATAATCTTTATTTCCTCCCTCCTCCTCCCGCCCTCACCGGCACTGTCACCTTCACTGTTTTCCTAACACTGTTCTGTCACTGTCAACTAAGTTCCACTGCCACCTTCTCTCTCGCTGCTATTGTCTTCTTCGCTCTTTCTATAACACAATCACTGTCTAATATGTTCCATCATTTATTACTTTTCCCTCAAAGGCCAATGCCACCGTCTTCTTCTCTCTCAACATAAAAAAGCACAAATATGTTCGCATGCCAAAATTGTTGGTACCCAAAAAACAAGTTTTCGGGTGTTTCTCTATAACGGATAAAGAACTCTGGAAACGGGGAGACGGCTCTTCTAGATAAATGCCAATGAATGTACCGTTAAAATGTGAGTGACTTGCAGCGGTTATTTATTATTTACTTTTGCCTCATACCGGATTTTACGTGTAGAAGTAGGGTAACTTTGAACCTCTGTATCTTGGAAACGGACAAAGACATCAAGAAAATTTCGGTTGTTCGAGATCGGAAATTTAGAATACATCGTAAAAATTTCCGACGTTTGCTGTGCACAGCTGTCTTGGAATCCTCAGCCATGTTTTGTTCTGCTGATAGTGGTGAAAATAGAGTAAAAAACCCTTTTTTGGCGTTTTCTCAGGAACCACACATGAACTGATGGCGTCTCTGTTAAGTCCCACCAGTGAATCGTAAACTACATCAAATGCAAACAGAACCAACCGATTTGCTCCATTTGCCTAAGCAGGAGGAAGTTTGTAATATTCATACTTTGATCCTGTATTGTAGAATAGTGACACTAAGAAGATCCTTCTATTGGGAATACAAACGGTCCCTAGCCAAAAGGTTATCAAAAACACTTGACCCTACCTTTTTATCACGAATAGAATCTGATGTGTGAGCTCCCTAAGAATCCCGTTTCTATGCGCGGCGTTTTGGCACATACAAAGTATGCATTCTGTTGCATGCATACCGATAAATACAGAAAACTGCAACCAGTCATGTAACATCCTGTGTACCATCTGAAAGGTGCAAAAACCTGTTTAGGGAATAAATAATCGCCGCCTGGGACAAAATAAGATGGTATTTGGCCTGAGAAGGCGAGCCAGGCTCAGCGTCACACACACATCCGGCGCTCTACCCCTCTCATGTATCTTGCAATCGTGTTCTGGAAGATACGGAGAGACATGTTTACACCATTGAGCACACTCGAGCACACAATACAGAGATTCCTCTTTGACAGACCCAGGTCGAGGAGAATTCTGGCAGACTGAGGTGCCCAGGTTCCGCTCCAGTTCACTGTGGCTGAGATGGTCCCGAGGGCAACGACCTAAAATGGTGGGAAACACCATCCCGTCCCTCCTGCACCAATAGGCATGAAGCCTCCCCCCCTTCCTTCCTGCCCCCTTTTATGATTACAGCCTCGTCAGTCTATATCAGATTCCTGACTGAGAGGAAGCAATGGAGTTCTTCAAGCTATAAAATGACGCTAAATATCCAGTACTGATGTTCCACACTGTGGTTGGAAGTATTAACCATTGTAAATTACTTAAGAGTAGGCATCTATACTGTGCTAATGTATATTCTCGGTTCGGCGTCATTTGCAGAAATGTACTTCGTCATCCACGAAAAAAAGTGAGCTACAAAACACCTCTGGAAGTGTTCTGCAGTACCAACCAACTTGCGTGTGTTTTTATTACATCTATATACATAGATGCTCTATACCCGAAAGGAGGTATCTTCAGCCAGTTCCCCGAGATTTTCACGTTTTCTTGATTCGCTCAACAATAATACGCGAAGAATAGCGTGGCACGTTGTTAATTTTTTCCCACTGCTATTCGAGAGAAGATGATTCTCACATTAAATTAGGGGAGAGAAGGCCATATCTCTACCGTCTGCTGCAGTAAGCTCAAAATAATTTCCTTAATAATGATATGCCCAAGTCTATTCGACACACAGCCGCATTTTATTAAGATAAATAACAAGATAGAAACTTAGAGAGAGTATATGAACTACTCTCTAGAGAGAGTATATGAACTACTCTCTCTGACCATGTTGTTGTTGTTGTGGTCTTCAGTCCTGAGACTGGTTTGATGCAGCTCTCCATGCTACTCTATCCTGTGCAAGCTTCTTCATCTCCCAGTACCTACTGCAACCTACATCCTTCTGAATCTGCTTAGTGTATTCATCTCTTGGTCTCCCTCTACGATTTTTACCCTCCACGCTGCCCTCCAATGCTAAATTTGTGATCCCTTGATGCCTCAAAACATGTCCTACCAACCGATCCCTTCTTCTAGTCAAGTTGTGCCACAAACATCTCTTCTCCCCAATCCTATTCAATACCTCCTCATTAGTTACGTGATCTACCCACCTTATCTTCAGCATTCTTCTGTAGCACCACATTTCGAAAGCTTCTATTCTCTTCTTGTCCAAACTAGTTATCGTCCATGTCTCACTTCCATACATGGCTACACTCCATACAAACACTTTCAGAAACGACTTCCTGACACCTAAATCTATACTCGATGTTAATAAATTTCTCTTCTTGAGAAACGCTTTCCTTGCCATTGCCAGTCTACATTTTATATCCTCTCTACTTCGACCATCATCGGTTATTTTACTCCCTAAATAGCAAAACTCCTTTACTACTTTAAGTGTCTCATTTCCTAATCTAATTCCCTCAGCATCACCCGACTTAATTCGACCACATTCCATTATCCTTGTTTTGCTTTTGTTGATGTTCATCTTATATCCTCCTTTCAAGACACTGTCCATTCCGTTCAACTGCTCTTCCAAGTCCTTTGCTGTCTCTGACAGAATTACAATGTCATCGGCGAACCTCAATGTTTTTACTTCTTCTCCATGAATTTTAATACCTACTCCGAATTTTTCTTTTGTTTCCTTTACTGCTTGCTCAATATACAGATTGAATAACATCGGGGAGAGGCTACAATCCTGTCTCACTCCTTTCCCAACCACTGCTTCCCTTTCATGCCCCTCGACTCTTATAACTGCTATCTGGTTTCTGTACAAATTGTAAATAGCCTTTCGCTCCCTGTATTTTACCCCTGCCACCTTCAGTATTTGAAAGAGAGTATTCCAGTCAACATTGTCAAAAGCTTTCTCTATGTCTACAAATGCTAGAAACGTAGGTTTGCCTTTTCTTAATCTTTCTTCCAAGATAAGTCGTAAGGTCAGTATTGCCTCACGTGTTCCAACATTTCTACGGAATCCAAACTGATCTTCCCCTAGGTCGGCTTCTACCAGTTTTTCCATTCGTCTGTAAAGAATTCGCGTTAGTATTTTGCAGCTGTGACTTATTAAACTGATAGTTCGGTAATTTTCACATCTGTCAACACCTGCTTTCTTTGGGATTGGAATTATTATATTCTTCTTGAAGTCTGAGGGTATTTCGCCTGTCTCATACATCGTGCTCACCAGATGGTAGAGTTTTGTCATGACTGGCTCTCCCGAGGCTGTCAGTAGTTCTAATGGAATGTTGTCTACTCCCGGGGCCTTGTTTCGACTCAGGTCTTTCAGTGCTCTGTCAAACTCTTCACGCAGTATCTTATCTCCCATTTCGTCTTCATCTACATCCTCTTCCATTTCCATAATATTGTCCTGAAGTACATCGCCCTTGTATAAACCCTCTATATACTCCTTCCACCTTTCTGCCTTCCCTTCTTTGCTTAGAACTGGGTTGCCATCTGAGCTCTTGATATTCATACAAGTGGTTCTCTTCTCTCCAAAGGTCTCTTTAATTTTCCTGTAGGCAGTATCTATCTTACCCCTAGTGAGACAAGCCTCTACATCCTTACATTTGTCCTCTAGCCATCCCTGCTTAGCCATTTTGCACTTCCTGTCGATTTCATTTTTGAGACGTTTGTATTCCTTTTTGCCTGCTTCATTTACTGCATTTTTATATTTTCTCCTTTCATCAATTAAATTCAATATTTCTTCTGTTACCCAAGGATTTCTATTAGCCCTCGTCTTTTTACCTACTTGATCGTCTGCTGCCTTCACCACTTCATCCCTCAGAGCTACCCATTCTTCTTCTACTGTATTTCTTTCCCCCATTCCTGTCAATTGTTCCCTTATGCTCTCCCTGAAACTCTCTACAACCTCTGGTTCTTTCAGTTTATCCATGTCCCATCTCCTTAAATTCCCACCTTTTTGCAGTTTCTTCAGTTTCAATCTGCAGTTCATAACCAATAGATTGTGGTCAGAATCCACATCTGCCCCAGGAAATGTCTTACAATTTAAAACCTGGTTCCTAAATCTCTGTCTTACCATTATATAATCTATCTGAAACCTGTCAGTATCTCCAGGCTTCTTCCATGTATACAGCCTCCTTTCATGATTCTTGAACCAAGTGTTAGCTATGATTAAGCTATGCTCTGTGCAAAATTCTACAAGGCGGCTTCCTCTTTCATTCCTTCCCCCCAATCCATATTCACCTACTATGTTTCCTTCTCTCCCTTTTCCTACTGATGAATTCCAGTCATCCATGACTATTAAATTTTCGTCTCCCTTCACTACCTGAATAATTTCTTTTATCTCGTCATACATTTCATCTATTTCTTCATCATCTGCAGAGCTAGTTGGCATATAAACTTGTACTACTGTAGTAGGCATGGGCTTTGTGTCTATCTTGACCACAATAATGCGTTCACTATGCTGTTTGTAGTAGCTAACCCGCACTCCTATTTTTTTATTCATTATTAAACCTACTCCTGCATTACCCCTATTTGATTTTGTATTTATAACCCTGTAATCACCTGACCAAAAGTCTTGTTCCTCCTGCCACCGAACTTCACTAATTCCCACTATATCTAACTTTAACCTATCCATTTCCCTTTTCAAATTTTCTAACCTACCTGCCCGATTAAGTGATCTGACATTCCACGCTCCGATCCTTAGAACGCCAGTTTTCTTTCTCCTGATAACGACGTCCTCTTGAGTAGTCCCCGCCCGGAGATCCGAAGGGGGGACTATTTTACCTCCGGAATATTTTACCCAAGAGGACGCCATCATCATTTAACCATACAGTAGAGCTGCATGTCCTCGGGAAAAATTACGGCTGTAGTTTCCCCTTGCTTTCAGCCGTTCGCAGTACCAGCACAGCAAGGCCGTTTTGGTTAATGTTACAAGGCCAGATCAGTCAATCATCCAGACTGTTGCCCCTGCAACTACTGAAATGGCTGCTGCCCCTCTTCAGGAACCACATGTTTGTCTGGCCTCTCAACAGATACCCCTCCGTTGTGGTTGCACCTACGGTACGGCCATCTGTATCGCTGAGGCACGCAAGCCTCCCCACCAACGGCAAGGTCCATGGTTCATGGGGGGGTCTCTGACCATATCACCGTAATATTATCGGTAGAAAATCTATACCAAGTAGCCTCGACACTGTCGAACGACTGGCAAAATTGCGATGTAACAATTACAGAAATATAACTACTGATGACAATAAGGTAACTTCTTCTTCTTCTTTTTTTTTTTTTTTTAGGAATCAGAAAGACGAAAATATTTTAGCCACTGCGTGCCACAGCTTAATGTACGCAGACGGCTTTCCAGGTACTTAAAGGCCATCATTTTGTAAAAAGCGCATTGTTTATTTTTCCCAGGTTTTCAGTGTACAATGCTTATGCGTGAACTTGTTTCGCGCCTAGTTACTAGCAGCGTGATATGCTATTTGTTACAGTATCTAATCAAAATATATCAGGACGCTTCCAGAGCACTGTGCTGGCTACGAATGCCGCAAAGCAGCCGGCATCGCTCTCGCCGTCAGATTCCTAAGTAAGAACAAACGTCTCACACCACAATGGGCTCCAAATAAGGATACCAGTGCACATCAGGCGAAAGATAGCCAGTTGGGAATGATACATTGTTATTAACAAGCCATCATCCTGACGTACACTGTGGTGAAAAAAAGTCATGGGATAGCGATATGCACACATACAGACGGTGCTGCTATCGCGTACATTGGGTGTAAAAGGGCATTGCACTGGCGGAGCTGTCATTTGTATTTAGGTGATTCATGTGAAGAGGGTTCCGACGTGATTATGGTCGTACGACGAGAATCAATAGGCTCTGAACACGGAATGGTAGTTGGAGCTAGACGCGTGGAACATTCCATTTCGAAAATCGTTAAGGGAATTCAACACTCGAGATCCACAGTGTCAAGTAATTGGCAACAATACCAAATTTTAGGCATTACGTCTCACCACGGACAATGCAGTGGCCGACGCCCTTCACTTGAAGACCGAGAGCAGCGGCGTTTGAGTAGAGTTGTGAGTGCTAACAGACAAGCATCACTGTGTGAAATAACAGCAGCAATCAATATGGGACGTTCGACGAACGTATCCCTTAAGACAGTGCGGCGAAATGTGACGTTAAAAGGCTATGGCAGCAGGCGACCGATGCGAGTGCCTTTGCTGACAGCACGACATTGCCTGCAGCGCCTCTTCCAGGTTCGTGACCACATCGGTTGGACCCTACACGACTGGAAAACCGTGGTCCAGACAGATGAGTCCCGATTTCAGTTGGTAAGAGCTGATGGTAGGTTTCGAGTGTTGCGCAGACCCAACGAAGCTATGGACCTATGTTGTCAACAAGGCACTGTGCAAGCTGGTGGTGGCTGCGTAATAGTGTGGGCTGTGTTTACATGGAATGGAATGGGTCCTTTGGTCCAACTGACCCGATCATTTACTGAAAATCGTTATATTCGGCTACTTGGAGACCTTCTGCAGCCATTCGCGGACTTCATGTTCCCAAACAACGATGGAATTCTTATGGATCACAATGCGACATGTCACTGGGCCACAATTGTTAGCGACTGGTTCGAAGAACATTCTGGACAATTTGAGCGAATGATTTGGCCACCCATTGAACATTAATGGGACGTAATCGAGAGGCCAGTTCGTGCACAAAATCCTACAGTGGTAACACTTTCGCAATATTGGACGGCTATAGAGGCAGTATGGCGCAATATTACTGCAGGAGACTTCCAACGACTTGTTGCGTCCATGCCACGTCGAGTTGCTGCACTATGTCGGTCAAGAGGTCCGACACGATATTAAGATGCACCCCATGACTTTTGGCATCCCAGTGTTTGTCCCTCCTGAGGTTCTTCCAGATAATGATATCTGATTGATCTGTGCAATAAGTCGCACAGAAAGGTAAGAAATGACCACTGTAATTTCCCTTACAAAGAAACTGTTTTGACACTGCACAGTGTGTCATATACATTTACATCATTTGCCAACCTCGCCGAAACTCGGAATTATTTCCTGAAACGTGGCATGTAAGTGATAAATAATGCTAGTTTGGGCCCGTCTGGACAGCGATTCATAGGTAATCTATGGCGCTTTATGCCAGTAGCGTTGTGGGGTCTGTTACGCAACAATATCAGTTGTCAGTATCATGCTGACATACTGTCGCTAGTGAGGTTCTTCCGTATAAAGGAATCTGCGTAAGTGGAACAAAAATGTAAAAGATTGGAACAGTAATTTCCTTTGCACGTAAACCGTCTTGATACTGCACATTGTTGTTGCTGTTGTTGTTGTTGCGATCTTCAGCCCAGAGACTGGTTTCATGCAGCTCAACATGTTACTCTATCATGTGCAAGCCTCTTCATCTCCCAGTACCTACTGCAACCTACATCCTTCTGAATCTATTCAGCGTGTTCATTTCTTGGTTGCCCTCTACGATTTTTACCCTCCACGCTTCCTCCAATACTAAATTGGTGATCCGTAGATGCCTCAGAACGTGTCCTGGCAACTGATCCCTTCTTCTAGTCAAGTTGTGCCACAAATTCCTCTTCTCCTCAATTCTATTCAGTACCTTCTAATTTACCCATCTAATCTTCAGCATTCTTCTGTAGCACCACATTTCAAAAGCTTCTATTCTCTTCTTGTCTAAACTATTTATCGTCCATGCTTCACTTCCATGCATGGCTACACTCCACACAAATACTTTCAGAGAAGACTTCCTGACACTTAAATATATACTCGACGCTAACAAATTTCTCTTCTTCAGAAGCACTTTCCTTGACATAGCCAGTCTACATTTTATGTCCTCTCTACTTCGACCATAATCACTTATTCTGCTTCACAAATAGCGTAACTTATTTACTACTTTAAGTGCCTCATTTCCTAATCTAATTCCCTCAGCATCACCCGACTTAATTCGACTACATTCCATTATCCTCATTTTGCTTTTGTTGATGTTCATCTAATATCCTCCTTTCAAGAAGCTGTCCATTCAGTTCAACTCCTCTTCCAGATCCTTTGATGTCATTGACAAAATTACAATGTCGTCGGAAAAACCTCAAAGTTCTTATTTCTTCTCCAGGAATTTTAATTCCTACTCCAAATTTTTCTCTTGTTTCCCTTATTTCTTGCTCAGTATACAGATTGAACAACATCGGGGATGAGCTACAACGCTGACTCACTCACTTCTCAAACACTGCTTCCCCTTCGTGCCCCTCGACTCTCATAACTGCCATCTGGTTTCTGTACAAATTGTAAATAGCCTTTCGCTCCCTGTATTTTACCCCTGCGACCTTAAGAATTTGAAAGAGAGTATTCCAGTGAACACTGTCAAAAACTTTCTCTAAGTCTACAAATGCTAGAAACGTAGGTTTGCCTTTCCTTAAGCTATCTTCTAAGATGAGTCGTAGGGTCAGTATTGCCTCACGTGTTCCAAAATTTCTACCGAATTCAAACTGATCTTCCCGAGGTCGGCTTCTACCAGTTTTTCCATTCGTATGTAAAGAATTCGTGTTAGTATTTTGCAACCGTGATTTATTAAACTAATAGTTCTTTAATTTTGACACATGTCGGCACCTGTTTTCTTTGGAATTGGAATTATTATATAGCAGAGCCCCGCTAATCCGAAGCCCGGTAATCCGAACGTTCGGTTAATCCGAACATGAAAAATGTTAGTCTAAGTATGGAAAACTGTGCGGTAAACTGCTGTACATACACACTGTTTTAATTTATACAGTACAGTAAACATTTATTAGAAAAATTGGCAAGAAAACTTTACGTTTAAATAATGCATAACAGTGAGAGAAAAGCTGTCAAACTTCCTAAAATACAGCGGACATTTTATCCCTACTTTTTAGATGACAAAAACTCACTCATTGTTTTTTTGCTTAATGAAAACAGTCTGTTACATGACGCATAGTTGCGCCATCGTCTCATAAACATCCAATCAGCAGGTGTAGCAGTGGGCTGATGCTCCAAATGATGTAGCGCGAGGTCAAGGGCTTCTGCTGCGTCACTGTGTGGCACCAGCTCTCCTTTGTCGCTTTTAGGCTCATTGTCACTTCTGTCACAGCAGCCCACTTCTTCCTGGTCTTGAGTCACAGCAGCAACTAAATCAGCGTCAGTAAGTTTCTCCACGCATGCCCCATCCGCTGCCATCCACTCATCTACGTCTCCTTCACTAGCTTCTTCACATCCAAGGATTGTCTGTATCATTTGTAGTAGATTTTCGTCTTCATTTCCAACTAGGTTGTCCTGAAATTCAAGAGATGTCCACAGTTTTGACCACGATTTTCTCAGAGTATTTTTTGAAATATTCTGCCATGTCTCAGCAGCCCAATAAACATCATGCTTCACATTGATCTTTTATATTTTGTCCACTAAAGGAATGCTATCATCTTGGATCAGCATTCTTAAAAATTGTTTTCTGTAAATTAGTTTTAATGTTTGCAGTACGACCTGGTCCATCGGCTGTAGAAGTGATGTAACATTCGGCGGCAAAAACTTCGCCACAATTTCTCCATCGCATAATTCCTCAGTGATAGGGTGAGATGGCGCGTTATCAATCAAAAGGATTGTACGAGGAGACAAATGATTTTCCATAGACAACCGTCGAACAGAAGGAACAAATTGGACGTGAAACCATTCTTTGAACAGCTTACTGTCTATCCACCCTTTTTTCTGGTTGCGATAATATACGGGCAGGGACTTCATGTTACAGTTTTTAAAAGCTCTGGGCCTAGCAGATTTGCCGATTAACGTTAAAGGCAGCTTGTGATTACCAGCAGCGTTGCTGTATGCTAATAGTCACACGATCTTTGCACATTTTAAAACCAGGACCATGGTCTTCTGCTTTTGATGCCAGGCTTTTTGTTGGCACTGCCCTAAAATTAAGGCCAGTCTCGTCAGCGCTATAAATTTGTTGGAGAGAATACTTTCCCTCTCTTATCATTTTTTCAGACTTACCCAAGAATACCTTCGCTGCATCACGGTCAGAAAAAAGCTTCTCTCCAGTAATTGTTAGCTGACGGATTCCATGACGTTTTCTGAATCTGTCCAACCAACCTGTACTCGCACTAGAATACTCATCACCATTCATTAACTTGTTCGGGTACACAGCCTTCTCCTGAACCAGTGCTCCACTCAAAGGAGTTCCCCTTTCTCTTTCCTGCGTAAACCAAAGGAAAAGAGCATCCTCCACTTTATCGTACTGGGAATGTTTGAAAGTCTGCCGAATTTAGAGTGTTTTTCCCGAAGACGTTGCACAGGACTGATCAAGTTACACTCGGTTCTTCTTCTAATCAAAAATGGTTGCTTTACCAACACCCAGTTCCGTTGCCAGTTTAGGTACATTCTCACCATTGTCTATCCGATTCAAAGCATTCAGTTCTTCTTTGAGACTTCACGTTGTATGTTTCCGTTTACTCGTGACGAAAATACATACACTACTACACCTGAACGAATAAAATACAACTGTTACGCGTGCCAGCGATAGATAACTAACATAACCAAGCACTTTGCGAGCCAACTGGTAGTACACTGATCACAGACACTACAAAGGTCTCAACAATTCACAACAACAAGGGCAGGGAGTGGGGGTGAGCCATTGTTCTCACACTTGTTCCCATTTGTTACCATGGTGTACCTACTTATCTGTTTCGTATACTGCATTCTAGAAACTCGTCACCGTAATTTCAGCTAATCCGAACAAATCGGTAATCGTAACAAGGTCTGGTCCCAATTAGTTCGGATTAACGGGACTCTACTGTATTCTTCTTGAAATCTGAGGGTTTTTCGCCGTCTCGTGCATCTTTCCCACCAGATGGAAGACTTTATCATGGCTGGCTCTCCTAAGGCTACCAGTAGTTCTAACAGAATGTTGTCTACTCTTGGGGCCTTGTTTCGACTTAGGTCTTTCATTGCTCTGTCAAATTCTCCACGTAGTATCAAATCTCCCATTTCATCATATACGTCCTCCTCCATTTCCATAATATTGCCCTCAAGTATATCGCCCTTGTATAGACCCTCTATATACTCCTTCCACCTTTCTGGTTTAAATGGCTCTAAACACTATGGGACTTAACATCTGAGGTCATCAGTCCCCTAGACTTAGAACTACTTAAACCTAACTAACCTAAGGACATCACACATATCCATGCCCGAGGCTGGATTCGAACCTGCGACCGTAGCAGCAGCGCGGGTCCGGACTGAAGCGCCTAGAACCGCTCGGCCACATTGGCCGGCCCACTTTTCTGCTTTCCCTTCTTTGCTTAGGACTGGTTTTCCATCCGAGCTCTTGATATTCATACAGGTGGTTCTCTTTTCTCCAAAGGCTCTTTAATTTTCCTGTAGGCAGTACCTGCCTTATCCCTAGTGATATAGCCGGCCGAGGTGGCCGAGCGGTTCTAGGCGCTACAGTCTGGAACCGCGGGACCGCTACGGTCACAGGTTCGAATCCTGCCTCGGGCATGGATGTGTGTGATGTCCTTAGATTAGTTAGGTTTAAGTAGTTCTAAGTTCTAGGGGAATGATGACCTCGGAAGTTAAGTCCCATAGTGCTCAGAGCCATTTTGAACCTAATGATATATGCTTCTACATCCTTAAATTTGTCCTGTAGCCATTCCTGCTTAGCCATTTTGGACTTCCGTCGAGTTCATTTTTGAGATGTTTGTATTACTTTTTACCTGATTCATTTACTGAATTTTTATATTTCCTCCTTTCATCAATTAAATTCAATATCTCTTCGATTACCCAAGGATTTTTTTTATCTATTTGATCCTCTGCTACCTTCACTATTTCATCTCTCAAAGCTACCCATTCCTCTTCTACTGTATTTCTTTCCCCTGTTCTTGTCAGTCATTCCCTTATGCTCTCTCTGAAACTCTCTACAACCTCTAGTTGTTTCAGTCTATCCAGGTCCCATCTTCTTAAATTCCTACCTTTTTGCTGTTTCTTCAGTTTTAATCTAGAGTTCATAACCAATTGATTATAGTCAGAGTCCACATCGGCTCCTGGAAATGTCTTATCGTACAATTTAAAACCTGTTTTCTAAATATCTGTCTTACCATTGTATGATCTATCTGAAACCTTCCAGTGTCTCCTGGTCTCTTCCACGTACACAACCTTTTTCCATCATTATCAAACCAAGTGTTAGCTATGATTAAGTTATGCTCTGTGCAAAATTCTACCAGGCGGCTTCCTCTTTCCTTCCTTACCCCCCTGTCCATATTCACCTACTACTTTTCCTTCTCTTCCTTTTCTGCTCTCGAGTTCCACTCTCCTATGACTATTAAATTTTCGTCTCCCTTAACTACTAGAGTAATTTCTTTTATCGCATCATACATTAATTCAGTCTCATCATCATCTGCGGAGCTAGTTGGCACATAAACTTGTACTACTGTAGTAGGCGTGTGCTTCGTGTCTTATCTTGGCTGCAATAATGCATTCACTACGCTGTTCGTAGTAGCTTATCCGCGTTCCTGTTTTTTATTCATTATTATACCTACTCCTTCATTACCTATATTTGATCTTGTACTTATAACTCTGTATGCACCTGACTAGAAGTCTTGTTCCTCCTGCCACAGAATTTCACTATTCCTCACTATATGTAACTTTAACCTATCCATTTCCCTTTTTAAATTTTCTAACCTACCTGCCCGTTAAGGGATCTGACATTCCACGTTCCGATCCATAGATTGCCAGTATTGTTTCTCCTGATAATGACGCCCTCCTGAGTAGTCCCCGCCCGGATATCCGAATGAGGGACTATTTTACCTCCGGAATACTTTACCCAAGAGGACGCCATCATCATTTAACCACGCAGTTAAGTTGCATGCCCTCGGGAAAAATTACGGCTATAGTTTTCCCTTGCTTTCAGCTGTTTGCAGTACCAACACTGCAAGACCGTTTTGGTTGATGTTACAAGGACAGATCACTCAAACCGGCCGAGGTGGCCGAGCGGTTCTAGGCGCTACAGTCTGGAACCGCGCGACTGCTACGTTCGCAGGCTCGAATCCTGCCCCGGGCATGGATGTGTGTGATGTCCTTAGGTTAGTTAGGTTTAAGTAGTTCTAAGTTCTAGGGGACTGATGACCTCAAAAGTTAAGTCCCATAGTGCTCAGAGCCATTTGAACCAGATCAGTCAATCACCCAGACTGCTGCCAGCATCTACTGAAAAGGCTGCTGCCCCTCACCAGGAACCACAAGTTTGTCTGGCCTCTCAACAGAAACACCTCCGTTGTGGTTGCACCTACGGTACGGCTATCAGTATCGTTGAGGCACGCAAGCCTCCCGACCAACGGCAACGGTCGTGGTTCACGCACAACATGTCACATATATTTACGTCCTTCGTCAGTGGGATCATCTCCCCAAAACGTGTAATGGAAGCAATAAACAATACTAATTTAGATCTGTCCAGGTGGGTATTCGTAGGCATTCTAGGACGGTTTAATGCCAATACCCTTGTGAGCACTGCACTACATACTGTTATGTGTTTTGTATCGTTAGAGCAGTAAGGCATTCCTGCGTGCAGACAGGAGATCATCTACGAGACAGTAAGCAGTTAGACAATTTAGAATAGCTGGAGATTTATACTATGAAATCCAATGAGCCAGATAAACTCAGCGTGTATGGTGTTTACTATGTCTGGGCCATATTCGATTGCAAGAGTGACCTGTCTTAATATGCCTATTACATTCAAGGTTTACAGAGACCAGCCAAATGAGAAGTGGATAATTTACCACATTAGGACAGAACGAAAAAAAGGGTATGTGAACAGAGATATATAGGTGATATCCCGCCAGACGAACGGGTGTTATACATAGATGCTATATTTTAGCTGGGGAGACTAATTTTTCCCTTAATTCAAAACCTTATTAAAGTGTTATAACGTATTTCGAAATTCTATAGCAAGATGGAAAATATCTAACATGCGTTTTAATGGTGGCAAACTTCAGTCACGTAACATCCTTCAGTGGTCCATTGCAAATTTGATATTAAAATATAAGAAACAAAATTTATAACCATTTCGGGACATATAGACCAGAACACAATGGCAGGGTTAATCGAGCAGAACAGCAGGGTTAATCACTTTCCGTGGCCAAATAAAACATAAGAACATATTTTTAAACAAATCGCTAAAGTCAGTTTGTCCCTCTCCCCCAAACAAAATACATGTTGTCCTTAGTAGACCCCCCCCCCTCTCCCTACATCCCCAGCACTCTAAGGCACTTATGCACACCACCGAAATGTGATTTGTTTGAACGGGAAGTGGCGGCCTAGATCTGCGGCAGCGGAAATTTACTCAAGCAAAGGGTGTGGGAGCGAAAAGACTCTAAAACTGCAAATTTTCACATAACTTAATTGATGATTTTGGATATATTTCAAGTAACGCATACTATATTTTACTGGCGACACAAAAACCTTTTTATGTACCAAAGAACTGATGGTTATCCACGATTTTTATTTGTACTGTACTTATGTACAAGGCTTCTTTTTTCTGTTGGCGCTATGTATATAGAAGCCAAATCCCATTTGTAGAAAATACGTACTCAAGATAGATGAGGGGCGAGGAGGAGTGAGAGTTTCAAATCCCGAGGCACTTACTAGATTTTTTTTAGTGTGAATGTGAGAAAAACTAATTTAATTTATACGGTCTTCAATTTATGACGTGTAGCATATCTTTTCTGTTAAGACAGTAATGAGAAACGGTAAACCAATGCACGGGTGTCGTTCCTTGGTGAATCACCGTCCCTTCCCTATTTTTGTGTAATGTCGACTTCCATGATGGCGTTCTTAGTATTCCGACTGTTGGGGTAATCAAATTCCCTATACTTTATATCGCTAAATAATGATACAGCACGCTGCATAGGCTCTGCAACCCTAACCGAGCGAGGTGGCGCAGTGGTTAGACACTGGACTCGCATTCGGGAGAACGACGGTTCAATCCCGCGTCCGGACATCCTGATTTAGGTTTTCCGTGATTTCCCTAAATCACTCCAGGCAAATGCCGGGATGGTTCCTCTGAAAGGGCACGGCCGACTTGCTTCCCCATCCTTCTCTAATCCGATGAGACCGATGACCACGCTGTCTGGTCTCCTTCCCCAAAAACTAACCAACCAATCTGCAACCCTAGGGAACTAGACACTGCAAGACACTGCATTCCGGGCGGGTCTGCAGCCAGTTACCCCACAGTACTTTCCGCACTGTGACGTCATCAGCCAGACAGCCGGCACCTGACAGTGTGGAAGTGGCTCGTGTGAAGATCTAGGCGCAATGCGAGGCTTAATAATTATTGTATCAGAATAGCGCGAGAGATGAGTTAATATGCAAGTAATTGTGAAGTTGCAAACTGTAACAATTATGGCCGTAAAAATAGTGGTGTAATATATAATCGATTCCCTAAAAATGCAGTACAAAGGGAATGGGTCACTTGTTGCAAGCGAACAGATAAAATGAACGTTAAAAGTGCACATATTCGCTCAATTCATTCTCTTCCAGAGGAGTACGAGAGTGATTTAAAGAATGAGCTCCTTGGTTTGCAATAAAAATGAAAGTGAAAGCAAACGCATTTTCATCACAATATTCAGCAAACTAGCATGGATGTGCACATACAGCTGAATACAACAGTGAAGCTGCCGGTGAGATAAGCAAGCTAAATATGTTGCCATATCTTGCCGAACAGCCAACGGCCTTGCCGCAGAGGTAACACCGGTTCCCGCTAGATCATCGAAGATAAGCGCTGTCGGGCTGGACAGTACACACATCCATGCCCGAGGCAGGATTCGAACCTGGGATCGTAGCAGTAGCGCGGTTCCGGACTGAAGCGCCTAGAACCGCTCGGTCACAACGGCCGGCTACTTTAAAGGCCTTTACTCGAAAAGCTTATGCTTATTTGAGAAAGCACAACTTTCCTTTGATCTGTTGTGCAACGCTTCAAAATTGGACGAGAATTTTGAAGTGCAATCCAGGAACTTACGAATAAATTTTGACAGTTTTGAAAACAAAGACTCATGCACTTACTTTGTTAGAAAAGAAAATCGTGTTGTGTTTTGACGAAATGTACATTAACGGGCGAATCTGCTATGATGTGATGGAAGACAAGGTCTTAGGACCTCAAAGCAATGTACTACTTGTGATGATTCGTAGTTTGTGTAAATCTTGGAAGGAACCAGTTTGTTATGAATTTGACCTGACTGTGGTTAGTAATCTGTTCCAAGATATAATACTGAAAGTTGAACGTTCAGGGTAGCGCATTGTGCCCATAATGTGTGGAAAAAAAAGAAAATACTGGAGAGTGGCATGAGCTTTGCGTCAACACATCCAAAACATAATTCACAAATCTAGTGGACAAGGAAAGAAAGATCTGAGTTTTCTACGATGTGCCTCACTTACAGGAGCTCCTTAGAAATTACTTTTTTGGGGGAAGTAGTAATTCTGCCTAATGGAACTTCAATAACGAACTAGTTTATTGAGAGCCTTTTAGACAGTTAGAAAGGTGATCTGGCTATAACACAGCACTTATTAGAAGCTCACTTCTGTGTCACAGTCACAGTCAATGAAGAGTATGACGTTTCGAAATCTAGAGTTCTCTTTGGCCATGGCACGCCTCAACATAGTGGATTCGGTCTGAATCTCCCAAATCAAGAGAACAAGTCAAGAAGGGTTCGAGATGTTTGCCGTGATATGCACTTTGAAAACAGAAAGGGCTTGTTGTCGTTTCAACAGGGATTTATCATCCATCCAAGTCTGTTTCAAGAAATAAAAAAGATGAAGGAAGGTATATTCTAACCGACTAAATCAAGACTGTCTGGGGAAATTATTTTTCGAGAATTCGAGGTCTAGTTTCGTCCTATAACAACATACAGCAATGGGGGTCAAGCACAGAATTGGACCTCTTGTTTTCACAGGAAACGCAGACTACGCGCCGTTAAAAAGCACCGCAGTAGTTGCTGATGAGAGAATCATCTACATGTACATTTTACACTCTGCAAACCACCGTGAGGTGCATGACAGAGGGTACCGGTATAACTGCTGCAGATACCGAAACACACGATGACGAATTCATGAAATTCATTACCAGTGAACTTTGTATCGACATGACAGAAGAAAAGCTCAGCGTGCAAGTAGTTGTGACATTGCGCACATGGTAGAGGAGAAAGAATTCCTGGGAACAATCCACGAAAGAAGAGGAAAAATTCTGATGCAGAGGACGTTTCGCCTGACTGTTCACAATATGGAAGGCTATCTTGCATTAAAGTGTCGACCCGTTGATAAATCTTTGGGGTCACGAACTGAAAAATGCTCAGTTCAGTTCTGATTCCTATCTACTGTTGAGCGAGGGGTTCTTCTGATTCTGACAACAGACCGATTGATCATAGCAAAACAGTTCGAAATTATATTTTCCTGTTTTCATGGACATATCATTTATAAGTGTGACAAAGCAGTCAAAACTTTGACAGCAATCATTATTTAACGATTTGCTTAGAAGCAAAATTTCCCCTCGTGCATGAAGATACAATTACTTAGTATGCAAGGATGAGAATTCCCCCCCCCCCCCCTCCCCCACATAAGGCATATGTTAAAAAGTACTAGTGGCAAGCATGGAAGAAAAAACTGCAGAGAAGAAATTGATGTGGACAGCATCTCAACCATGTAAAAATTGTAGATTCGTTTTCCTTCACTCACAACTGACGATTCATACTCTTAAAACTGCGGGATGCAAGTATGTTTGTTTATCAAACTGAATTATTGAATCTAGTGTGGAATTCTTTTCAGTTATATAATTGTAAAGACATATTTATATATGTCTGCTGCTTTAACACATGTTAAAAGCGTTTAAATGATTTACGGAATGTACATGCTATCTAAACCTTCCAACAACCTTGCTATCATACTTCGAGTTGGCTGATGCGGACATCACGGAGAGAAGCCACTCATAGTTTCTTTGTCGAACTGCCTACCCCCCTCCACCCTGCCTGCAAACAACAAGCTTTTATAAATTGTGAGCTATCTGATGTGCACTTATTATATACACATTCTCGGAGTGGTGGCTGTGGGGAGCTACTTGAATCGATGGAAATCAAATGACACCGACCGGAGTTAACTATGTTCTGAGTGCTGCTAACGTGAACTAGCAGACAACACTGCTTTGTGTATCAACTGTACGCAATACACCGCCCGCGCAAACCAAGTTGACTAGCGGCGCGGTGGCTGGTGGGAGCGACAATCGCCCGCACTGACTTGGTTTGGTTCAAAAATGGCTCTGAGCACTATGGGACTTAACTTCTGAGGTCATCAGTCCCCTAGAACTTAGAACTACTTAAACCTAACTAACCTAAGGACATCACACACATCCATGCCCGAGGCAGGATTCGAAACTGCGACCGTAGCGGTGTCGCGGTTCCAGACTGAACTGAAGCGCCTAGAACCGCTCGGCCACCTCGGCCGGCCGACTTGGTTTGGGGTAGGAATGGTTGATCATGAGTTAGAATCGATGAAATGGCCTTTCCTATTATTTAAATAAATAGAGTAATCATATATATTAATCATTTCGTAATGATCGATTGTTCGATAAATTCTTAAGTTACATTTTATTTATTTCTGAGTGTATAAAGCATCATTTTTATGATAAAAAGGATTTTTCTATAGGAAAAGTGTTGCTATGACATGTATATTTCTCTTTCTGTAACTAACAATAGTTGCTCAGTGTAATGAATTACATAGGCCTAGTAGTAAATGAGTTTTGCTATTTGGGGAGCAAAATAATTGATGATGGTCGAAGTAGAGAGGATATAAAATGTAGACTGGCAATGGCAAGGAAAGCGTTTCTGAAGAAGAGAAATTTGTTAACACTGAGTATAGATTTAAGTGTCGGCAAGTCCTTTCTGAAAGTATTTGTGTGGTGTGTGGCCATGTATGGAAGTGAAACCTGGCGATAAATACACTCCTGGAAATTGAAATAAGAACACCGTGAAGTCATTGTCCCAGGAAGGGGAAACTTTATTGACACATTCCTGGGGTCAGATACATCACATGATCACACTGACATAACCACAGGCACATAGACACAGGCAACAGAGCATGCACAACGTCGGCACTAGTACAGTGTATATCCACCTTTCGCAGCAATGCAGGCTGCTATTCTCCCATTGAGACGATCGTAGAGATGCTGGATGTAGTCCTGTGGAACGGCTTGCCATGCCATTTCCACCTGGCGCCTCAGTTGGACCAGCGTTCGTGCCGGACGTGCAGACCGCGTGAGACGACGCTTCATCCAGTCCCAAACATGCTCAATGGGGGACAGATCCGGCGATCTTGCTGCCCAGGGTAGTTGACTTACACCTTCTAGAGCACGTTGGGTGGCACGGGATACATGCGGACGTGTATTGTCCTGTTGGAACAGCAAGTTCCCTTGCCGGACTAGGAATGGTAGAACGATGGGTTCGATGACGGTTTGGATGTACCGTGCACTATTCAGTGTCCCCTCGACGATCACTAGTGGTGTACGGCCAGTGTAGGAGATCGCTCCCGACACCATGATGCCGGGTGTTGGCCCTGTGTGCCTCGGTCGTATGCAGTCCTGATTGTGGCGCTCACCTGCACGGCGCCAAACACGCATACGACCATCATTGGCACCAAGGCAGAAGCGACTCTCATCGCTGAAGACGACACGTCTCCATTCGTCCCTCCATTCACGCCTGTCGCGACACCACTGGAGGCGGGCTGCACGATGTTGGGGCGTGAGCGGAAGACGGCCTAACGGTGTGCGGGACCGTAGCCCAGCTTCATGGAGACGGTTGCGAATGGTCCTCGCCGATACCCCAGGAGCAACAGTGTCCCAATTTGCTGGGAAGTGGCGGTGCGGTCCCCTACGGCACTGCGTAGGATCCTACGGTCTTGGCGTGCATCCGTGCGTCGCTGCGGTCCGGTCCCAGGTCGACGGGCACGTGCACCTTCCGCCGACCACTGGCGACAACATCGATGTACTGTGGAGACCTCACGCCCCACGTGTTGAGCAATTCGGCGGTACGTCCACCCGGCCTCCCGCATGCCCACTATACGCCCTCGCTCAAAGTCCGTCAACTGCACATACGGTTCACGTCCACGCTGTCGCGGCATGCTACCAGTGTTAAAGACTGCGATGGAGCTCCGTATGCCACGGCAAACTGGCTGACACTGACGGCGGCGGTGCACAAATGCTGCGCAGCTAGCGCCATTCGACGGCCAACACCGCGGTTCCTGGTGTGTCCGCTGTGCCGTGCGTGTGATCATTGCTTGTACAGCCCTCTCGCAGTGTCCGGAGCAAGTATGGTGGGTCTGACACACCGGTATCAATGTGTTCTTTTTTCCATTTCCAGGAGTGTAGTTTGGACAAGAAGAGAATAGAAGCTTTCGAAATGTGGTGCTACAGAAGAATGCTGAAGATTAGATGGGTAGATCACATAACTAATGAGGAGATACTGAATAGAACTAGGGATAAAAGAAATTTGTGACACACCTTGACTAGAAGAAGGGATCGGTTGGTAGGACATGTTTTGAGGCATCAAGGGATCACCAATTTAATATTGGAGGGCAGCGTGGAGGGTAAAAATCGTAGGGGGAGACCAAGAGATGCATACACTAAGCAGATTCAGAAGGATGTAGGTTGCAGTAGGTACTGGGAGATGAAGAAGCTTGCAGAGGATAGAGGTGCATGGAGAGCTGCATCAAACCAGTCTCTGGACTGAAGACCACAGCAACAGGCCTATTTGCCATTTTAAACACTGACAGAAAAAATGCAACACCAAGGAGGAGTTGTGCGACATAAACGAAAGTTGGTAGGCATGTTTCTGCATCTGAAACATAATGTCTACTCAGATTTACCGCGAATCGCGTAGCAGTGACGCTAGTAGCGAATTGTCGTCCATGAAGACGAATGGCTCGCCAATATGCTGTCAATATGGTTGCACTATCGGTTGGAGGACGGCATTCATGTTCCGTACAGCCGTTGCGGCGCCTTCCATAACCACCAGAGGCGTACGTCGGCCCTACATAATGCCACCCCAAAACAGCAGGGAACCTCCACCTTGCTGCACTCGCTAGACAGTGTGTCTAAGGCGTTCAACCTGACCGGGTTGCCTCCAAACACGTCTCCGACGATTGTCTGGTGTCTGGTTGAAGGCATAGGCGACACTCATCGGCGAAGAAAACGTGATGCCAAGCCTGAGCGGTCCATTCAGCATGTTGTTGGGCCCGTCTGTACCGCACTGCAAGGTGTCGTGGTTGCAAAGATGGACCTCGCCATGGACGTCCGGAGTGAAGTTGAGCATCATGCAGCCTATTGCGCACAGTTTGAGTCGTAACACGACGTCCTGTGGGTGCACGAAAAGCGTTATTCAACAGGGTGGCGTTGCTGTCAGTGTTCCTCCGAGCCATAATCTGTAGGTAGCGGTCCACTTCAGTAGTAGCCCTTGGGCGGCCTGAGCGAGGCATGTCATCGACAGTTCCTGTCCCTCTGTATCACCTCTATGTCCGAACAACATCGCATTGGGTCACTCCGAGACGCCTGGACACTTCCGTTGTTCAGAGTCCTTCCTGGCACAAAGTGAAAATGCGGACGCGATCGAACCGCGGTATTGACCGTGTAGGCATGGTTGAACTACAGACAATACGAGCCGTGTACTTCCTTCCTGGTGGAATGACTGAAACTGATCGACTGTCGGACCCCCTACTTTGAACAGGCGCTGCTCATGCATGGTTGTTTACATCTTTCGGGGGGTTTAGTGAAATCTGTGAACAGTCAAAGGGACTGTGTCTGTGATATAATATCCACAGTCAACGTCTGTCTTAAGGAGTTTCGGGAACCGGGGTGATGCAAAACTTTTTTTGATGTGTGTATATGTATATATAATCGATTACCAGAATAATTATGATTAATCGAATAACTATAATTACTCAGCCATTTCCAGTTTGTGGTAACTTGTGCTGTGTCAAAACGCACGGGTTACGTTCGCCCTTCCTAGTGCTGAGCATACTACACGATAAATTAATAATAACACCTGGTTATTGTTACTGTAAATACACGTGTACGATGTATTAAAAAAATATGATGTAGAGAACCGACAGCAGCAATGAATAATTAATTAATTGTCGAAAGTTGGCGGGGCGCTGCGTGTTTGTTCGTTTTAAGTGGCTGATGGCTCTGAGCACTATGGGACTCAACATCTTAGGTCATAAGTCCCCTAGAACTTAGAACTACTTAAACCTAACTAACCTAAGGACATCACACATACCCATGCCCGAGGCAGGATTCGAACCTGCGACCGTAGCAGTCCCGCGGTTCCGGACTGCAGCGCCAGAACCGCACGGCCACCGCGGCCGGCTCGTTTTAAGTGGTCCCTATGGTATGACATAAAGAGTTAGTTAGTTCCCATGTAGACCTCTCGCCGACTAAGTGGATATATCGGTGTGCGTCTAAAGTCTGATAGTAGAGCGACCCACTGCGTGATGTAGTGAGGCACCGCAGCTGGCGGTTAAGGCTTGGGAGAGGGTAAGGAGTTTTGATTGGTAGTACCAGTATTTTAATTTGGGTACAGTTCGCAGAGGCAGCGTGGCTATTTAGTCTGTTAGGCCCCTGCTCATATACGTGGTTGTGACGGCTGTTTCCTCCCAAAGCTGAGCAACGGAATATATAGAGATTCTGTGGGATTTTCTGAATAGTCGCTGGTGATACACCGGTTTTGGCGAATTTAGGTGCACGAGCAATCAATTGATTGTCGTCTTGTGGACGGTTTCGGTCGTAAAGTTTGCTGCGGTAAATCCAGCGTGAGCCTGGTTTGAGAGAGAAGTAGATTTGTAGGTGCTGAGTTTTTGGGAATCGGTGGAACCGATATCCTGTCCGTGTTGTACGATTAGTGGTCGCGACTCGCCCAGAGGTAATTGGGTTGTTAGCCGTTTTGTTGAAGTGGTTTGGTAGTGGTTGGTGTGTGTGTGTGTGTGTGTCGAAAAGGGAAAGCCTCCAACACATGTTCGTAGTTGTTTAAATTCCACTATCTTACAGCGGACGGAGAATTTGCTCGAATAAATACGAACTGTTTCATTATATTGTGATAGAGTGCACCAGTAGTTGAGTGGATAAGCGACGAGAAAATAAAGGAACCATTTTACAAGCAGCACACAGCTAAACAAAAACTTGATTAGCCAAGGTGACGAGTGGTTGAATACAAGTAGGGAACTTAGCGGGTCGCGTATTGTCAACGCCTGAAGAGGTTAAGAATTGTTTTAAATTCTCACTTAAGGTTAGACTTCAAGTGGCGGTGGCACTTAGGGTTTTTGTTTAATTTTATTAATTATTGAATTTCTGTGTTGTGGGGTGTAGTCTTTGATGGCACTCGCTCACTTTCGTGAATGAGATTGTATTGAAATACCTAGAGAAAATAAATTCAAGTTTTATTGGGTTAATATAAACATTACGTGTCTTTAATTAGTATCTGGTGTGTGTATATATATTTTACGAGAAAAGAAAAGGGTGAATCCAGAGATTTTAATACCGCGTTGCAGGACACGAGTATACGCTGGTATTTGTAAGTTTGCCCAATCAAAAGTTCATTGATTGAGTTGAACCACGATAAACCTACAGAGGATTGAAATTCTAAAAAGTTAAAAACGATTGCATTGATGGAAAGATTGTCTAAGTAAATGCAAGTAGAATTGAAGTTTTCGTAATTCATTACGGAAAGGTCAACGATTACACCAAGGACAAAGATTATTGAATCTGTGAAGTACGTGACGACGTATTATTTATATAACAACGCTGGGCTAAGTGGCAAGAGATTTAGTGGTAGCATAAACTATTTCAATTCTTATCGGTATTGGTGGAAGCGTCTTAATACAAACTGGTTATAAAACGACGGCATATGGAATAGGAATTTTGTAAGTAATTAAAAAGTTACTAGTCTTTTCCAGAGATAATGTACTGCGTTGTGAGAATTTCGTTGTGTGGGAGAACAATTGCAATCTAGTTGGGGCATTTATCTCGACATAATATAAACAGGTACTGTATTTAAAGAGATTTGATGCTTGGATTCGACCAGTAGCTTAGATAACGAGAGTTGTTATCTAAATCTGCCTATCTTGTAATTATTGCTTGATATTGGTGATCATTGTCATTAGAATGTTTGGATGTGCCTATTCGTAGTGTAATCGTGTCATTGTTCGATCTCGACGTTGTGTAAAGTAAGGGTGCTGTCTTTCATTATTTGATATTCGAGCCGACTGCATAGTCAGTGGTTGAGGTTGTCGCAGTAGTAATTCTATTAAGGGTGATCTGTCTTCAATTTGTTACTTGATAGTGCGATTACGGTACGAACCAGACTTCGAGTAGTCGCCAGGCTCTCCACTACGACTGGAATCAGATAGCGATCCGCAGTCATAACATCGACTGTGAAATTTAAAACTGTACCTAATTAAAGCTGTAGTGGCCGATTGGTTCGCCCAAATATTTTGCGCGGCAGGAAGCCATACATTAACGGCGTGGCGACGTTGGTACAGTACGATCCATTGTCGTTGTAAGTTCGATCTTGGGTACCGCCAGTCGGCGTGTTACAAACTTGGCTCTTTTGCGGGGGACGCTGGGAACGAAAGCACTGCTGCTGAGAAGGAAAAGTGTGGAGGAGCAAGCCCTCCTCCTCCTCTCAGGCAGGAGCACATTGGAATCAAGACTGCATTCATAATGCCTACTGCAATGCTACGCTGCTACGGTGCACTTAGTGTTTCGTACCTAAGGCTGGGCACAGTCCACACTGGTGCGAAGTCATCTGACACCCACCAATTATATTGTGCTAATAGTACGTCTACGAGAGCAGAATCATTACGGTGAATTGACGATCGCAGATATGTTATGTGTAACTGATTTGGAATATTGTATTTACTGGCATTTTCGACCTGTTTAAAACAGTGTCACCTGCTGTCTAAGGTAGCGATGGGAAAGGAGTTAACGACGATTCAAGGCATTCGATTTCATTCGACGCAGCCATTCCCATTAATCATCTCCATAGCACGAGTACCACTACTGTTATCCAAAATCTGTACCTAAAGACTGGAAAGCTGCACAAGTCACACCAATAGCCAAGAAAGAAAATAAGGAGTAATCCGCGGAATTAAAGAACCATCTCGCTACCGTCGATTTGCAGGAGAATTTTGGAACATATACTGTGTTCGAACTTTATGAATTACCTCGAAGAAACCGATTTATTATTAACAGTCAACACCGATTCAAAAAAAATCTTTCTTCTGAAACACAACTAGCTCTTTATTCTCACGACGTAACGAGTACTATCGACAGGGGATGTTAAATTGATTACATATTTTTAGATTTCCAGAAGGCTTATGAAACCGTCCCTCACAAGCGACTTCCAATCGGATTGTGTGTCTACGAAGTGCGAATGGATTCGTTATTTCCTGTCAGGAAGGCCACGGTTCGTAGTAACTGACAGAAAGTCATCGAGTAAAACAGAAGTAATATTTGGCGTTCCCCAAGGAAGTGTTATAGGCCCTCTGCTGTTCCCGATCCACAAAAACGATTTAGGAGACAATCTGATCAGCCCTTTTAGATTGTTTGCAGATGATGCTCTCATATATAGCTTTGTTAACTGCAAATGCCTTAGACAAGATATCTATATGGTGCGAAAAGTGGCAATCGATACTAAATGATGAAAACTGTAAAGTCATCCACATGAGTACTAAAAGGAATGCACTAAATTTCGGTTACACGGTAAATCACACAAATTTAAAGACTGCAAATTCAACTAAATACTTGGAACGACCACATACATAATGTCGTGGGGAAAGCAACCTGAAGACTGCGATTTATTGGCACAATACTTAAAAAATGCAATATGTCTACTAAAGAGACTGCTTACACTACACTTGTCTTCTTCTGGAGTATTGCTTTGTGGTGTGGGATCCGCATCAGATAGGATTGCCCGAGGACATCAAAAAAGGGCTGCTCGGGGGAGAGAGTGCCGTGGATACGATATGCGAATTGGGTTGGCAGTCATTAAAACAAAGGAATTTTTGGTTGCAGCACGATCTTTTCGCGAAATTTCAACCATCAACTTTCTCCTCAGAGTCTTAGAATCGCGCCCATGCACGTAGGAGGCAGAAATGATGATTATAAAAGAGAGAAATCAGAGTTCGCACGGAAAGATTTAAGTGTTCGCTTTTCCCGCGCACTGTTCCAGAGCGAAACGGTACAGAAAGAGCTTTAAGGTGGTTTGATGAACGCTCTGCCAGGCGCTTTATTGTGAATTGCATAGTAATCAATTAAATGTAAATGTAGAAATGACATACTATGTAATGAAACAGAATATCTGTTGTGGAAATTATTGTTTCAAGTCCACTTATAGGCTATCAAAAAAATTAACCAAACTTTCTGTAGTCAAGTTAGGGGGCACCATATCTATTCTAGGACTTGCACAGGCATTAATTATTCGCTGTTCTGTCTTCTGTTTCAAGTTGTTGTTGTTAATCCAGGAGCCCAGGTACTCAAAGTTTTCTACTTGGGCCGATGTTAAATCTCCAACGTGTTACGGGACACTATTGCACATCCGCCTTCTCAGCGTTGTCGACCAACACATTAGTAATTTTGGTTCCTACTGGCATCAGCTATCCACGGTTAAAATTTCGTGACACAATTTTTCCCCATCCCGACCGAAAAAGATGGAATGTACTCTTTCTGCAGGTTCTGCAAAGCTTTGCATCTGTGTTGCTTAGACCAATGGAAAACCGCAGCTGCGCCAAGGAAAACGGCGTAATTTCGCGAGACGTGAGTGATAAACTTAAGCGACTGTTAATGCTGTAGTACTTCTCATTGTGTTGGTCCACGTTATGCTAAAGTTCGATTCATACTACAGACGTCAATGGAACAGAACGACAGCCGCTGTCACCGTCGATAAGTGGTGATTTAATACTAGACATACAATGTCCCTTCCATCAGCCCTGAACCGCACGGTGAAAATGTGGTTATAAGAGTGGAAACTAGCAACGATAAAGTGTATTTAAACGTCAAAGAAAACTTCGTAGTAGATGTCCTTGATAAAGTTTGTAGCTATGACTAACTGCTGAAATGTGAAGCAGAAAGAGTCATCCAGGCATTTCAGATTGTCGACGTTTATTTGCTAGAGGAGATATAAACATACAAAGAAATCAAATAATATTTGTAAGACAATGCAAAGAGCCTGTTTAATTTAACCACTATGATTTTTTGCTTTCGAAGTACAAAATAACGTCAAAAATAACCGTATATTCTCCTTCATGATTACTTATCTTTTGACTGTTAAAAAGAGTTTAATTAATAAAAATTCCCGCTTCACTTTAAGTTACTTATACAAAGTGTAGCCTTTTACTCAGTCCAGGTGTTGTAAAACCTACGTAAATCATTTTTCGCCTTCACATATCTGGCCTCTCTTGCAGAAAAACACTGAATAGAAAAATATCTAATCATGGAACGTTCGCAGAGTATCAAAAAAATAAAGACAAATAATAAAGTCCAAAAAAACACGAAATCCATTACGGTATAGAATTTTGCTGTGAATAAGTCTGCCCTCATCAATCCACCTCCTCGTGGACGTCCACGATGACGCCCCTGCACCAACCTGACACGTAGCAGACCAACTCCACAATCATAAATCACATTAAAAAACGCTGCAGGCACACCCCACGCGTTGATACTGCGTAACAATACATTCTGAGAATAATGTCTCTCCCAAACCAGAGGAAATAGGCTTGCCGCGTGCGTGAGACACCTTTGTTTACTCAGTGATGTGCAGCATCCAGAGAGGGAGAGAGACAAGAGAGAGAGAGAGAGAGTTGTAAGCTAACTCGCAGCGTCATTGCTGAGCATGTGTTGGGTGCTATCGCGTACAGCGTCACTGAAGCATTTTGCATCGCCTTGTGGTAGGGCGGGCGCCTGCTGTGTGACTGAAGCTGCTGATTCACGGGTGGGGGGACGCACGTGTTGAGCCTCGCTGACCTTGCCACGACTGAAACAGCAGCGTAACTGTGGATATCGCCGATTACTGCTGAGTGAGCGGCCGCTACTTATATCAACGTACATCCTAGCGTCACATCAGTCGGGCGACGACGCTTGCCGAAGAGGAGTTGAGAAGCTTTGTATTTCAGGTAGGCCACGACAAGTGTGTGCAAACGCTGATGCTCCTGACTTGTCATTTGAAAACCTGTGGACCATTGTTGGTAATTTTTGACAGGAAAGTGGTTTAAAGTTTTTTTTGTACATGCATAGGATGTTTCCTGTGAAGTAGAAGCCGTAGATATTTTCTTTCTTTGTTGTGCCTGATTGATAGACGCAAAATGCAAACTATAAAACACTAGTTTTCCCTCTTTTTGCTTTACACTACAGTATTTTTCATATTTAGTAGGCAGTGTGGAACCTTCTTTCTTACTCTTTATATCTCACAATCATTATTTCTTTGTGGACAACAAGCACTCAGTTACTTAAAAAACACAGAATAAGGGTACCGAACCGTAAGTCTATGAAATATTGCAAAGACTAAAAAAGCTCAATGAAGATACCGTATAATACTGTTTGAACTACGTTAGGAATCTTTGCTCCCTGGATTTTTCCAAGCGATTTTGTACTTGTTTCCTCAGTTTGTTTACACTTTGAAACCTATTTTTCACAGCTGCCATAAATCTTCTGGTTACATGTCAGATATCACATTCTGGTATTATATGTAGATTAAACTGGCAGGTTCCGGAGAAAGCTTTGGTACGTTTGCTTAAATGCATAAAGGTATTTATTTATTTTTATTCATTGAAGGTTCACCTCAGAATGATATAGGCACTGTCATGCTAATATACAGTGAAAATTAATAGCTCAAAATATACATAGACACAGAATATATATGTACCATAGAATGGAATGAATAGAAACAGTTTTTATTTCTGTTCACACCGCAGAGAGGAGGAATAGAATCAGGGATGTTAATAATTTTTTTCTATTTATTGGTCTTTGGCGTGAATAAAGAGAAGTCAGAATTGTTTCTTTGGATCTAGGAAAGTAAGAAACAATTCATCTGGTTGAGAAAAAGTTTTATTTAATACAAAAACTAAGAATGTTGCATGAATTGTATTTTACATTGATTCCCTACAACCTAGGAAAACAAAACTTCGAATGGTATTCTTCTGTCTTCTTATATGGTAGCATAGGAACATTTATGGACATTTTGTTTCTGATTGCCCCATTGTTTCTATTCACCCCATTTTATGGTATGCATTCGGAGGATAGGACAAGACAGGTAGTCGGGACAGGTGGTTGCCGTGGTCTTGATGTAAGAACTGTCTTGGCATTTGCCTGAAGTGATTTAAGAATAACTAAATCGGGACACCTGAGTCAGTGTCTTAACAGCTGCCCTACCTCTTTTGGTTGCTCACTATTCTGTAATATTCTTTGGTTTACGCACAATTTACTTTTAATATGAGATGTAGTTTTGCTCTTCATCACTGGACACACTGACACCTGCTGGTGATTCCTGGACAATGGACATGCTGCTGTGCCCCTCATACTAACTCCAGTCTGTTTGGAAAACTGGTCGTAGGTCCATAAACTTTCAACTACATTCTGTGCACATCATCATGTCCTTCCTTCGTATACTTAAAAAACTTAGTCAGCATCCCCTATGATGTGTTCGATGCTGAACTCAGGTGATTGACAAGACATTATATGGTGCATTTTAGATCTTGAAACATGATTTTTTTGTAAAAGCTTTAAACTATGATCATGTACTGTAGTGCAATATGATGCTTCTATCTGATCTGAGTTCTCTAAGTAATCATTAATAGTGTTGTCTGTATTTCTTATGAAGAATGTTTTGCTGTTTTTTTAAACAGATGTATTGTAGCAATCTTTCTCCTCACCTTGGGCAATTTATTATATAATTTTATTTCTGATCGAAAGTACTGTTTTGAGTATTTTGTTTGGTTTTCCTTGGTGAATGTAAGTCCAGACTGGGTCTTCTTCTGTGATTATGTGTAGAACTGCTAATGAAATGCTTAGTAATGTTTTCCTTGACATGCACCACAGACTGGTGACTGTACTCACTTGATGCAGTGCAGTAAGGATGCCCACTTTTTTCAGTAGTTCTTTACAGTGAAACTGACCAATACTTTTGATTATCATTCTTAGATTAAAAATTGTGTGCCCATTTTATACCTTTGAACACCAGAAAAGAATCCCATAGCTAAGAACTGAGTGTATTTAGGAATGACAAGTCTCTATAAGACATTGTTACAATCCTATGATAAAACCTATGAACGTAATATGCTAATGACATTCTTATTGTCAGTATCTTGTGTGTTCATTGCATGTTAAGTGACAGTCCATATTCGTCCCTAAAAACTTTGTTTGTTACATAATCTGTGGTTTATCATGAATGCTTAATGTGACAGAGATGTTTTCCTTTTTTATGTTTTAGCGTATGCTGTTCATTTTCTTGATTTATACTGCTCAGTTGTAGATGCCCTTGAGAGTTTCATTTGCTTTTTCTAGTAGGAGCTCTGGTGTTTTATCAGTGATTATAATATTGCTGCCACCACCAAAGAGAATTTTTTCCCAAGTCTACTGTCTAGAATCTCATTGATATATGGCATATTAATAACAGAAATAGACCCAATACACTACAATGAGGAACACTGATGTTCATATGTTTCTTATCTAACAACTGTTTTACTAAAAATTTATCAACAGCATGCATGTTAACTATCTCTACCTTTTGTATCCTGTTTTTCAGACAAGAGTTTAACCACTTGTTTGCAATTCCTCTTACATCTAGTGCTACACATTATGGTGTTCATCAATAATGAGTCAGCTTGGTGTCTTCTTCCAGTGTTGTACTCACATGAAACATAACTTGTTCCATTTGCATTGAGGATGTTTGTGTATGTTCTTCTATAAGACGTTAGAGTATCATGTTTACTCTATAAGGGTAACCTTATCATTCCTAATGCCATTATAATTCCAAATGCCATATACTATCTTTTCACAAAGCAAACAGACCCAGAATATTTCAACAATAATGGTAAATCTGTTAATATTTTTTATGATGGGACACAGCTAATTGCATGCAATTTTAGCTATCCAGTTCTTGAGGGAATGCAGATAGCAGAGTAAGGAAGATGTGCCTTTCACTTACAGAATGAGAGGAGTGGTCCAGAAAAGTACACAACATTTCCATAATAGAGTGTAATGTTACCAATGAGAAGAACACCAAAAAGACATAATGAATGCAGACATATTTCTTATAGTCAAAGTTCAAACTGGGTTGTAAATTAATAGATGCAAGTCCTACTCTGGTGTCAAAAATTAAGCAACAAATAGAAATCTTGTAAGGTTGCGTTTATTTTGCTACAAAATAATATAAACAGGTGACAGTAAAGTAGAAACAGTGTAAAGAATACAGAATGTAAGCAACTGAAACATGCATAACAGTGGAAAAAATTGCACTTCATTTTTCCAATGTAACAGATTTGCATGCACATTATGGCAGCTGGTTAATGTGCTCAGCATGGGGTGTGACTACCTCCGGTAGCAAGACAGGCCTGAAAACAATGGTTCATGCTGTGAATGATGTCATCAATCTCATGTTGAGGCAATAACGCCCATTCCTCCTGCAGAGCTACTCGCAAGTCATGGAGAGTGGTTGGTGGATGCTGATGTGATGCAGTCCATCTCCCTAGGCATCCCAGACATGGTCTGTAGGATTCAAATTGCGAGAGTGAGGAGGCCACGCCATGCGTGCAATATCTTCTGTTTACAAGAAAACATCAACCACCCATGCTCTGAGGGTTGAGCATTATCATCCATCAGTATTAAATCTGGGCCACAGTAGCTCACAACAACCGCACATGATGTCCCAAGATGTCATTATGATACCTGACAGCAGTTAAACCTTGCCTATTCACTTGTACAATTTTGTGAAGAGGCGTTCGAGTGGTCAACATAATCCATGGCCACACCATTAGGGATACCCCTCGATATAGGTCCATTTAGACAATGTTTGGGTTCCGAGATCATGTACCATGTTTCCTCCAGATGCAGATCTATTGAGAAACCCTCACCGGACTAAATCGGTACTCATTCATGAAAAGGACATTGGCCCACTCTTCGACCATCCAGGTGCCATGTTGGCGACTCCACTTTATCCATTCCCTTCTGTGAAGACGCAACACAAGTATGCGTACACCAGATCTCTGACAATAAAGGCGACTCTGCCGAAGCCTTCTGTACACCATTTGCCTCGATACAACATGTCCAATAGATGCTGAGACATCTGATGCCAGTTGCCATATAGTATTAAGGCAGTAATGTCATGCCCTTACAGCCAAATAACGATCTTCTCTTCCTGATGTCACATGTGTTTGGCCCTGCCCTGGTCTTTGGGATACTGTTTTGGTCTCTATAAACTGTCACCGCATCTGAGAAACAACAGAACAATTCTCATTAAGAGTTCAGGCCATCAGTTTGCAACTGTCCAGCTTCCATTCTTCCTATGGTCCCCCGCTGCAAAGAGTCTGGTAGGCATCTTGTCTGCACCATACTGCACTGTCTGTGAATTTATACACAGCGATTGTGGATGTGGGACTAACAGGCAAACACTGCCCCATTGGTAGGTGCACTGACGTCATCATCGGCATGGTTGTCTGTTGACCGGAATGCCATCTTTCATGCAGAACACAATCATACAGACACTTTTTGACAGTTTGTATGATTATTTCATGAAGTAGACACAGAATGGACAAATAGCAGTTAGTTGCTTTAATTTTTAGCACAAGTGTGCATTATAGTATATATGGGTTCATAAAAAATATCAAATTCAGCAACAGTCTGAGTGTAGAAACAGAAATTTGAGCAATAATGTTGAGGCTGCTCATCTGCAGAGATGTCATTGGTTCTAAGGTTTGCAGCTGCAGATATTTTTGTTTGCCTCTAGTTATCCAAGGGGGCTAGAGATTCTAAGCATAAAATATTGGGCACACTTTACATAAAAACTGTTGTTTTATATACTGTATTTGACTTTTTAAAGTTATGGAGTGCTTCCTCACTCTTGTGGAATGTTGGATAAAGCTCATTTCCACACCAACAGTTACTTCCCACACCTACAAGTTTAACGGGCTGTTAATCTGTACCCTGAAATTCACTGTAAAGTGCATGGAAGAGGGCACTATGCCACCGTATATTAGATTTCTTCCTGTTCCATTCACATATGGTGTGTGGGAAGAATGACTGTTTAAATGTCTCTGTGATTAATGTCTGTTTAAATGTCTCTGTGATTAATGTAATTCCTATATGATTGATATTCAGGTGGTTCACACACTTTGCAGTGACCCCCTCATCGTGGTTGTACGAGGTGACGAGCAATACATCCATCATTTTGAATAAAGGTGACTACAACACTTAAAATTCAGCTGATTCTCAAGGAGGATACTACTGGAAACTGCCACTGAGGAAGACATCAAAACTCCTAAAACAGTGATCATTGGAAGAAGCCGTTATTAAGATTCTCCTCCCTCAGAAACTGAGACCACCTACGCTTTATGGGCTGCCAAAGATCTACAAAAGGGGTTCTCCTCTTTGCCCCATTGTGAATGCTATGGTTCACCGATTAACAGAATGCCAAAACATCCTGCCAGCCTTGTTACACCACTTGTGTGTGTCTGTGTGCAGCACATCAAGAACCAAACTAAACATCTGCATTTTGAAAAAGGTGATATAATGGACAGTTTTGATGTGGTCTCTCTGTTTACACATGTTCCTGTCAAAGACTGCATAGATCTTATCTCCCAGTTACTCAATAGTATGACTGTGGGAGTGCTTAGGCATAAGTTGACATCATCGTATTGCAACCAGTTAGACGGCATAGCGACTGGAAGTCCTTTAGCTCTAACCATAGCCAACCTTTTTATGAGAAATTTGAAGATGTTGCTTTGGACATGGCTCCAGATAGGCCAAGTTGTTTTTATTGTTATGTCAATAACACTTTTGTCATCTTGCCCCACGGAGACGAAAAACTATGAGAATTTTTAGAACACCTGGATGGCATTCACAACCACATTAGGTTTATGATGGAAGTAGAGATAATTATTTCATTGCCCTTCCTTGATGTCATTGTTCGCCAGAAAACCATTGGACACTTCAGCCACAGTGAATACTGGAAACCTACATGTGTGGCTCAGTATATGCACACTCTTAGCCACCACCGTCCAGCACAAAAACATGGCATTCCGCACACTCTCATTCACCAAGTTAAAGTCGTCTCAGATGCTGAAAATCTGGCACTAGAACTAAGCAACTTCCGAAAAGTCTTCCAAGAAAACAGCTATACAGTCATCACTAAATATCACAGGCTATTTCTGAAGAAGAGAACAAGAAACTTGCATTTATGACTTTCTGTAGCACACTATCCGGAAAAATTGAAGAGATATGACATCTAATCAGTGTTCAGACCCCCAGCAAAAATATGACATCTCATAAGGCCTGTGGAGGACGACCTAGGCTTGGAACACCTGGAGTGTACAAAATATTTGTCAGTGTGGTTGCTATGTTGGCCAAACAGTATCCACTATGGAACATGAGAGGTTCTTATGCTTATGCTATCCTGAAACATCAGCCATGGTAGAATGTGCTTTAGAAAATTGACATCGAGTTCTGTTCGAAGAAACGTCTGTCATTACAACGACAAAGGGATTTTGGGATGGCATCATAAAAGAAGCAGCAAAAATGAAAATATCTGAAAACACCATCAATAAGGATGGTGGTTTGCAGCTCAACACAGCCGGCCGGGTACCCAGCCATCACGAGGTTGAAGCAGGCGCGGCAGATATAGGATGAAAAAATTTCCACAGTTGACAAGGAAGAGAGCACCAGTCATGTCTCAGCCAGCAGTGTGAGTATGTAACGGCGAGGCCACAGTGACACAGCAGACATTTATACCTGACAATGGCTGTGGAGAGCTTAGTTGAATGCTCAAGGGATTTTAACCACCTGATGTGGCTGGAAGCCCAAGAAGACTTTATTAAACTTGTGACCATTTGTGCTGCCCTTCTTTGTGCATGTTCAATATCCTGTGTTAGTCCTATTTGAAATGAGCCCTACATATTGGAGCGATACCCTAAGATTGATCACATGAGTGTTTTGTAACCAACCTCCTTTGTAGACTGACTGCGTTCTTCCCATGTTCTGGCAGTGAACCAACAGTTACTTACTATACTAGCAATTGAGCCTATGTGGTCATTCCATTTTATATCCCCAAAAATTATTACATCCAGGGATTATGGCGGGTTTTATTTCAGTTGTGGCTATTATGACTCACTGATTAGATACCATAACATTTTTGTTTTGTGAGATGTATAATGTTACATTTCTGAATATTTCAGGCAGGTTGCCAGTCTTTACACTTCTTCTAAATTGTATCGAGATCTGACTGGATATTTGTGCAGTTGCCTTCAGCTAGTGCTTCATTACAGATTAATGTGCCATCTGCAGGGAGTCTAAGGTCACTGTTAATATTGTCTGCCATCTCATTAGCATTCATGTGGGACAGTAAGGTTCCAAAAACTCTTCCCTGGGGCACTCTGAAGTTACTTCTCCATCCAAAGAAATACTCCCTACATGGAAATTGTGAATCCTGTTCCATATTTCATTTGATGTCCCATATAGGATTGTACTTTTGTTAAGAAGTGTTTATATGGTACTGAGTCAAATGCTTTGTGGAAATCAAGAAATACTGCTTCCCCAAATTGTCTTGATCCATAGCTGACCTAATTTGCACATTTTCACTCAATAATGCCATATTGAATAATGTTCTGGGGTAACTCATCTTTAAGAAATTCTTCATTGCTCTGTTGAGCTGTAAGAATATGTGGTACTTATCCACAACTATCTTGTAGACGTCTGTTTAAGAAGTTGGGCATTCTGACTACTACTTCACAGTATATTTATTGCCTCATGAAGTTTGTTGTCAACAATCCACTACTGTTCAAAAGGAACAATGATATACATAATTACAATACCAGAAAGAAAAATGACATTCATTACTCCACATTAATGTTATCTTTAGCAAAAACAGGTGTGCACAATGCTGCAACAAAAATTTTTGATCACTTGCCCAGTGATATAAAATGTCTGACAGACAGCGAAGTAAAATTTGAAAACAAGTTGAGACAGTTTCTCCTTGACATCTCCTTCTATCCTGTAGAATAATTTCTTTTATTGTAATGTGTAAAAGATTGTTAGTAGGCCAACTAACTCACATCTATGTATATTTATTTTATTTTATTTTCTAATCTAACTTAGAAATGTTCGGCATGTAACCATATGTAAAAATTAATTTGTGATGTGAATGTAAAATGACTAATTCCACATCATTGCGATTTATCGTGCAAAATGATCAATGGAACATGAAACTAACTAACGAACTTTCAGGATGTCATATGCAAAAACATGAGATGGATTTCACTTGACCAGTTATTTTGGAATCCTTGCTAGATGGCACAGAGGAGATGTTATTATGTTGGAAATGCAACATTGTGTTTGTGCTCAGAATATGTTCTATTATTCTACAACATATAAATGTCAACGATATTGGACTATAAGATTGTTACTTCCGCGAACCCTCTCGTAGATGGAAATGACCTGTGTTTTATTCCAGAAAGTGGTTATAGTTTTTCTTTGATGGATTAATGACATTTTATGGTTAAGAGATGGACTAATTTAGCTGTAGTTTCTTGCCTTTCATTCTTTCTGGCCAACCTGATTTATTTCTTGTTGGTTCCCAAGTTCCTTCAGGTATACAAGGACGGTCCTGCTGTAAGGCCACATCTGGCTACCAATCTGATTATTGTCAAACTAGACTTGTAAATATGTAAATGACTATATATATATATATATGAATTATGTTTTTTTCTTAGACTGTAATGTCGTAACATGCAACAGCCCTCTATTCCTTCATATTGCATGATTGCAGTATATTCATTGTGTATAGGATGACGGATGGCTGTGTAGTGGGATGGTGTGGTCGTGGTGAGGGCCCAAGGAAGTTTACACGCAGGCCTGTGCAAGTGTGCTATGATTCACCTGCTGCTGCTGCTGTTAATCGTTCATACTATGATGACCGTCGTTATGAGGCACTCACAGGTGACAGGGTTCTTGAACTCATTGTGCCAAAGAAGTCTGCTCGCACGTGGAAAGTGATGCAAGGGGAGCTGTGTCGGATAACTGTCTGTGAAGGTTCACAGGTAAGATTTTTCCTTAAAACAACATGTATTAAATCAGAAACCAATTGAATCTGTGCAGTGCTCACTGGACAAAAGTCAGAAACAATGTTCAAATTCCCATCTGCTCATCCAGATTTTAAATTGATTAAGCTGAATTCCTGAATGATTACTTTGAAAACAGTATGACGAAATTATGTTTTAACCTTTGTCCAATTCAAGATTGTGCATCATCTCTGATGGCTATATTGTTATCATGAGTGGAACACAATGCTCTAATCTCCCTTCCTTTAAGTAATCTAAACAGTGTGAGCTATAGACTTGGTTTTTTGACATTGATCATCTTTTTCTTCTATATTAAATTACAGCCTCTCTTACTCCTTACTTGCTTGCCCATGTCTTGCTTTATGCATACTGTCATTGTTTGTACTGATGTTATGTTGATTCATTTGATAGAGCACCCCTTATTTATATATATGGCCTTTGGCAGCAAATGGTCATTTCGTCATGTAGACTGTAAATAACTGAGATACTATACAAAACATAAATTGATGACACAATAAGAGAGCTTAGTGATACAGTGGCATTTAGGAGCCTGCTGTTGATTAACATGCATGTAAGATATTTTACAGTAGGGTTTTGTTAGTAAAGGAAAAGATGGAAGAACAATATAATAACATTCACAATTAGCAATAGTGTAGTGGCACAAATATAAGTAGAGATACAAGTGCATGTTTAACAAAAGTTTTCGACCTGCTGTGCAAAAATTTTGTGTGTTAGATTAACATAGATAATTGTCTGTCACAACAAGTTAAGTAATAAAATGCAACGAACAGGAGCATAAGAAATGTTCAGAGCTTAAATTGAAATAATAATACATGTAAAATACATATTAACATGAAACAATGGTTAACTTAGTTCTCAGTGCTGTGTTATTACTACAGAGATATCTTGGCAGCATGTAAAACTATAATAAAAAACTCTTAAGTATAAGCAGGATTACTCAAAGAAAGCCAAATGGTGGCATTGTAGGAAACTCTACTTTCAGATGAAGTAATTGTTAGAAAAACAATTGTCTGTGCCTCTCTCATACTTCACGTGAAAGAGGATGTGATTGTCACCTTCTGTAGCGTTATTCCAGTCACAGAATGGAGTTGGAGTAATTACTGTGCAGTGAAGGTGCACCTGAAAGCTTCCATGGTTGAATCACACGTGGTGGACTGTGGATATCAGCCATCTGATAGGGGTCTATGTGGCATAACAGATGGAACACAGGCATAATATCTTCCTCTGAAGAACAGAGACACATTCCAGTACTCTTCCCATTACTGAAAGGCATTCCATCTCGTCAGACAGTACAATTCATAAGACGAAAGTTTGTGGTCAAATAAAGTCAAGATTTTGTAGCTTCTTTAGCAAGAACATCAACTTTTTCATTAAGAATAATGTTGCAGTGGGATTTAACCCACAGGCATTCTACCAACTGCCTTTGGATTTCACACTGGATGCACTGCCAGATGATAGTAAAGATGAGATCACTGGTTTTTGAATTTCACTTTTTGTGCCTAAGAGATTGTAAAACTGATATAGAATTACATAAAATGAGCACCATGGTGCTATATCCATGCTAGGTGGATATCAGTGCACTGATCTCTGAATGCAGAAATGGAGGGAGCTGCCAGGTGGGAGAGCCACCTGTGGAAGAGTAACCCAACCAGTGGTACAGATAACGAAACACCACAGACAGACTACAGACAAGGCAGCAGACCACAATGAGGTGCTATGCAAAGCAGTTGCCACAACAATGACAACAGTATCAAGAGCAGCATAAAGACAAATCCAAGATAAAACCAGAGAGAGTAACCGGGTGACGTGCAAGATAGTTATCCAACAGTTCTTGTACAGCAAATGTTGATCAATAGGTGTCAAAGGTGAGCACTGAGCTGACTGGCTGTGTGCCGTGCAGCTGCATGAATACTGGCTACGTGTAACGGTATTGGCCGGCGCACTCATGTGGCAAGATGGTGGCACACTTGCCATGTGAGCGCAACATGGCCATGGTGCCCTATATCAGTTATCAAGGTCCATCTCCTCAACCAGGCATTCAGCCTCTGTAGTGCCTAATACCATACTTGGAAACATGAGGGAACTGACATATTTTAAGTCATTAACATATCTATGGCTTCTGCAGAAGAAAATTAAGTTTACTTCAGCAGTTGAAACATTTTTGATACTTGTATTTGTCGACAGAGAAAGGCACATCCCACATTTTCTCCCTCTCTTAATTGAGTACCATTGGTATGGAAATACAAGAGGTCTGATCATTTCTGGTATACTAGGCACATTGTATTGTGATACATGGGTGGCTTGTATGTTAGTTATGTGCCAGTTAAATGTTCACACATTTTGTGAGAGAGGATCGAGTAATTGTGCATATAGATAGAGTGAACTTAAGCTGAGGATTTTTGTTGACAGACGAGCCCATGTTCTATGGCTAATTATCAGTGCATGTGCAGAAGTGCTATGAAGAGCAGTCGTAAATGAAGTCAGTTGCCTCCAGTTTGGAATGGAAAGGACGATTTGAAAAGCACACCCTATTAAGTACAGATTTATCCACCAGCAGCTGCCTTCTGACATGCAAGGGCATTTCATGGGCTTCAATTAAGGGGACATTCTTATTGGTAAAGCCCATAGCACCTAAGCACTGCTGAACATATGTAAACTGAAACTTTTCCAGTTTTCTCCAAATGTCATTTTGCCTGGTATGAGACGCAACACGAGCTTAGTCAAGTCTTCATCAGATAGGGCTTTGTGTAACATCAATAAATGTGTGGGATGAGAGCCCCACCAAATTTGGGAGACTGATTGGATATTACGTAATGCTTTTTCACAGTCACATATTACAAGGTTAATGTGAGGGACCAATGACTGCTAGGAATCCAGGACAATGCCCAAGAATCAAGTCTGTGATGAGACTGGGTAGCAGTCAAAATGTAGGATGGTTCTGTCACAAATTCATCGATAGGAACACTTGAAAAATACAACGAGGAGTGACTAATCGGCCAAAGTTTTCAAGCTGTCTGCTCAGATGCAGTTTTTTCACATGGGCCATAACAGAGGAAAGTGCAGCTTCACATTGCACAAAAGATATGGAGTGAATATACAAGCAAATATCAGCAGCATAATGAAGTATTTTGATCAGTGTGGCAAAAGCTGTTTTGAGATCCATGGTGTACACGGCATGTTGTAAAGGATTGAGAACTGCCCTTTGTGGGAGGACATTTGAGACAGTCTGGGGACCTATCATTTTACCCTGAACTTTATAAAAACCTTTCTTTCTGAAATTGTACACTCTAGTCTGTAAACATTTCTTTCTAGGACACCTAGAACCCTCAGTTAGTGGAGCAAGTGATCTACTTTTACATTGTCATTTGCTCTGTTGACATCAAGGGAAAAAAACTGTGGTATTTTGTTCTTTGAAAAGACTGCCAAGATATCTGTTAAGAAGTGAGTGATATTATTGATTGTGCTGTTTCCCCTTTTAAATCCAAACAGGGAAGAAGCCAAGAGGTTGTTTGATTCCAGACACCGCTACAGTCATTGTGTAACTAACTGTTCCAGTGTTTATCCAAACAGGGAAGAAGCCAAGAGGTTCGATTCCAGACACCACTACAGTCATTGTGTAACTAAATGTTCCAGTGTTTATTCAATACAAGAGCAAAGTGCTGTGGGTCAGTACAAAGTTGACTGACAATTATCTTTACTTCTTTTCAGAACTGGGATAATTGTGTGTGTTCTCCAGTCTTGGTTTCTTCAGTCCTATTAACATAAATGGAGAAACAAGGTAGTCATCACTGTGGACATAGCGTATTGAACCTGTGAGTGGTTGAGGACATACCAAAAGAGGAGAGATTCAATTAGGATCACTTGTTCCTGAATTTATTGATTCTGTGCCATAGTTCTGTAGTACTACTTTTCTTAGTTAATGCAGAGCAAAAGTTTGTCCAACTTAGCTTCTTTTCATGCTTAAGGACTTTCTTAACTGTATGTTTATTCTCTTGTTGTTCAGAAAGTTCGTTATAAGGTGATTAGCACATAATGCAAGACAGTGTCGTGCCACTGCCTGAGAGCAGGCAAACCCAAACAGGAGAAGGATTCCTGACAGTTCCTGCCAATGATAAAGTCTTTCTTCTAAGGAATGGAAGCATGTTCTGCATTGTTAGTGGTATCAAGGAGCATCATTTAGGCTGTATGTTTGTAATGAGCAGCTGAACTGCTAGACTGGTTCTTCTAATATTGATGCATAAAGTGTCCAGAATGCCTGTCCATATGGTGGAGGGACAAAGTATGCAAGTGCATTTTTGATTACTTGTGATTCTTACCTCACTTTGGAATTAATTGGACTCTAGTGAGTCCATTTTGGTGCACCATTTGTTGGAAAAACTGAAGTCACCAGAACAATGTCTGTTATCAACAGCTGATCTGCTTTTATGTGGTGCTGAGATCATTTTAGGAGATCTGTAATTTAGAATAATAGGCTCTTGTCATCTATGGCCTCCAACAAATCTATATTGCTCACATTCATGGCAATACATCTCCGAGCTTGATGGTGAACATTAAAATCCCGATAGACTGTATGTGGAGATGGAGGATATTTAAATAAGTCTCCACAAGTACTGCTTTAGAGTCTATAATGGAGAGGCTTGTACACTGAAGCAACACAGAATTCAGTAGTAGGAGTCTTGACCTTAAGCAATATTGCCTGGGAGTTCAATGAAGGTAGGGACTTTCTGGAGAGAAATTGCAGCGCTTGTTAAAAGACCAACGTCATGTTTACCTTCCTGTTGTACTAGGTAGTAACCTCAGAAGTAGATGCTGACATTAGGTTTTGCCACATTTCACTCAAAGAAACTGCAAAATAACTGTTCTGGGAGAGTTCCCTCTGGAAAGCCTTCCAATTAGTTACAAAAGAACAGAGCATTCCGCTGGAGAACAGTATTAGTCTTGTAGATGTTTACAGAAGTACTAGCTATGATTCATTATTTTCAGATTTTCTCTGTTTTGAATGACCATTCAAGTGATTTGTGAATGACTCAAATAAACAACATCAATATTCATTATGTTTCTTAAAATATGCCAGTTACCTGAAAGGTCAATTGGTGCTCCTACTTTCCTTTGTTAGACAATTAACCTTTAATGATATTGAGAAATTTCTCATTAATCGAACTAGGCTCTTGATTTGATGGATTTTTGTTACCTGAGATGTCAGTTCCTTCTGGTATACTAGATATGACTTATAGGCGTGATGTTACTGATGAATATGAATTGTCCTTTGTGGTACTATCTATGCTGGGAGCTTGACAGTAAGCACAGAAGTGGGAGTTGTGTTCATTGGAACAAAGCAGTTGACTTGGGTCTTGATAGCCACAAAGATATTGTTGTAAGTTAGGAAAACTGCATTGTCATGTATATGTTCAATTTTAGTACACATTTGGCCATGGCACACAATTATTTGGTGTTTGTCTGTGGTGTGGCTCTTCTGACCCTCCCTTTGATTGGTGCCAACGAGATTCTGTAGTGCGGTTCCTTCAGTTGGTGATGATATCTATACAATGCGAGTGTAGGATTTGTCTGATGTACAAGACAGCTGGGGAGCAACACCCTTATAAACACGCTCTAACCTGAATGCAGCAAGACATTGTTGTTTGGGGAATTTTCTGTCGATTGACAAGATGAGCACAGACTGAATAATTGCTGGCCAGAACACGTAGAGCATTTGGACTGATCATGACAGTGTGAACTTGCTATGTCTGAATTACAGACTATTAAAGTACTGAATCCGAAAGGGAATGTATGGTTCCTCTTGACATCAGACTCCATATAAATACTGTAGTCACATCCTGGTAGTCTCTGCGATTTAAAGATAAGTGTACATAATGGTTATTGAGAAATCTGTTCCGATCCATTAATATTAACTTTCTTAGTATGCTGCCTAACATTTAAGATTTATTTTTCAAAGTAGAAGATACATCATTATTTGAGCTCTGTTTCACCTGTTTATACAGTGTGGTATACATACTAAACTCTAATGTAGGTACAGAGCAGCTATATAACTCTTGCTATAATTGGAGTAAATGGAATGGGACTAATAGAAGCACTGAAGAGAAGAAGATAACTCTTAGAATTACTTTCTTTGCCTGAACCGCACATTAACAGCAACAAATATTGTGCCCAAGAACAGATACTAATGTAACTGAGTGTGGATTCAAAGGGATACTGTGTGTTACATTGAGACAGATTTGTGAGTGCCACATATTACTAAAAACTTGTTCTGGGAAATTTTTTGTCACGCCATTTGGCACCTGAAACATTGAACTGATAGGAAATTAGTTATGAAATGAGCATGCAGAAGTGCTGAAATATGATGATGTATAGATGATATTCTGAAAACACATTCACACACTTACTGGAGATAAATAATACCTAGTCCAAAGAAATTGTCAGTACACCATTCTGTAATAAACTGCCAGCAATACCAGTGCAATGCAGATGGTGATGGTATGTTATAACTGTGGAGATCATTACAGAACAAAAATCCTCATTTCATTGCAAGGTGTAATATGGTACACTAAATGGAGGCCAGGATTGCAGGACTCTCCTGCAGTCTGACAGTTTCTGTTTTCTAAAAAATGTTTCTTGTTAGAAATACATCATCAGTCTGAGGTAGCCTGTGTCATAATCTGCTACAAAGAAAATAGAATAGATACTCATTGATATACCTTATAACTGTCTAAACAAATGCTGTAAGGGAAATATGCACATAATAGTTTCATTCACTTATTTTCAGACTATTTATCAAACTTTACAAATCAAAGTCATTTAGAATTATATGAGAAATTTCAACAAATACTAATATAAGCTTCTAAAACATTTTTTAGTGGTTATTGTTATGACATTTGTGATGGAAGACTTACACAGGTAGCTAATTATAAGTATTAACAAACTATCTGATAAATACCTATATTGTTTCCTTCTTTAAAAAATTACAAATTTTTTTCTGTGTTTTTAAGATGCTGAGATGTAATATTAAAACTATTTTGTAAAAGTATTAATATAAGGTTTGGAATGACTTCATTAGCACATTTTCTATAGTTTTCATTTGATGTATTCATGATTTTTTCAGGTTGGTGATTTAAACTTCTGGAATCTTCACAATACAAAGGAAAGATTTTATTCTGGTAAGTAAATATGAAGGAATGGAAGGACTTTAAATTTTTTTTTAAATGTTTATTTTGACATACAAAAATCTTAAAGACTGTATGTTACTCTTTTAGTTTGTTAACTGTACTTATTGGAAGTGATGCATCCAGAGAAAAACAAAACAAACTTTGTTTTGCAGGAAAAACACGTCAGCTACATTCTGCACATCTGACTGTTTATGACAGATTGTGGAGCAATTTACCGTACCTACGTCCAATGGCAACCGTAGTTGCTGACTCGATTAAGTATGGTATAGATGAGGATGGTGCAGGTGTACATGATGTTATAGGTAATATTGAGGAATATAATATTGTGTACATCAGTAAGTTGTAACAAAACTACTAAAAGTGACCATTTGCTATATTAACACACACACACACACACACACACACACACACACATACTCACACCCTCTCTCTGTGTGCGATGTATCATGCACGTGTAATGGTCCGTTTGTGTGTAATAAACATTGCCTACCTGCACTTGGAAGTAGTTGCAGAAGTACCGTGGCCCAGATATCTTGGCTCCAGACTCCTTTACCTCTGTTGTGATACCTGTGTCAGGTTGGAAAGTTACTTAAGATGCCAGCTATTGCTGAATGATTTCAGACTCTTCTTCTTCAAAATACATGTATTCATTATCTGTTGATGTGACTTCATTGTATTTTTACAGTTGGTTGCACTCAAAGTTACACAACATTAGCCTGGTACAATGTCTCTTGTATGTCTTGGTTGTCAACCAGTGACTGACTTATCTTCGTTAGATGTCAACAAGCAAGTTTTCTACTCCCTCGGGGTTCCATGGGTAGGAGCATATCTCCTAGGTGGGACTGACATGGCACAGAAGAATCGCTTATAGCAGCAAGTACTGCAGTGGTCATAATATCATTGCCCACTGCCCGTCTCTTAGATGTGCTGTTTTCATACCAGCATGTGGTACATTTACAAACAAAACAAAAGTTTGATGCACAGAAGGTGGGTAGCAAACATCTAATAAATGGCAAAAGAAAATTCCCCTAAAAATTGTGGACATCCTTCATCAGATTGAAAGGACTAAAAGTTTTCAGCATAGATGGATCCAGGGGAATGGAGAACAAAGTGTCATTCACAGCTCATCTGCCACCCCCACCAGCACAGGGACCAGTGCTGAAAAAGCCTGAGTCCTCATGACTCTGCCTGAAAGTAATGTACTTTTCTTGATTTTTCCAACAGCCCTAAATATTCTAAAATTGATGACTGGTAATGAAAAGTTCCATAAACTATTTAATTAAATGGTAACATACAGCTTTAGAGCAATGGATAATTTTAGTATAATGGTATTGTCCACATATCTCCAGGAGCAGAGGGGTTTCAGGTCTGTGCCCACTCCTCAAAATCTTCCATAAAAGAGTTAGTCACTGTCGTGAACATAGTTCTCAGTTCAGCTAAATCAGCATTTTCTTAAGTTCTGTTCATTGAAAAAAAAAAGAAAAGGAAGTTGTAGCAAAATGTCTGCCCAGCTACCATTACAGTGACAGTCATAATGGTATTAGTCTTTCACTTCGACTGTTTGACACTGACATTTATGGAATACATATCCATTGATTTGCAGCCCTAGATTCAAGTATCATTGCTTTTAACAGTCTCAGTTACAGTGTACATGGAGAGTGGCAGGAAATTAGCTATGGGTGAAGAAGTCAGCACGCAGATGAACTGCTGCTAATGTTATGGAATAGTTCTTAGTTCTGCCTTTTCAGTGCAGTGTTGAACCGTCACACATTAACCATTTTGTTTGTAGTGGAAGTTTTTGTACTTCCCTGCCTTCTATGTAGGAACTACTCATTTCTGAGTTTATTAAATTTTTGATCAGTACAGTTTCAGACCCTGTGACAGTTTTTGCTAAATGTAAAGGACGATATGTATGACTTGTTCAAATTACATTTTATTCATGTGTTAGTTGGTGTGAATTTCTCGTGTTTAGTGATCAATGGAATCAAAAGGATAATTTCAGCTTGAAATCGATTTTAAAATGTGAAACATATATGTAGAAATGTCTCTTCAAATTTATAGAAGTTAGCACAAACACAATCATTCATGAATGCTTCGTCATCGTTGTTTCTCTCTTACATCTGTTTGAGCTTTCAGTGGGTTATGATCTTGTCTTGGTGTTCCCTGCCTCATGTAATGTTTATATTAATGTTTATATTACTCTGTCTATGAATGAACCAATCATTAGTTCAATAAATAAATCACACACACACACACACACACATGCAAATGCAACTTGCACACATGTGATTACAGTCGCTAGTTACTCAGGCCATCCTCCTTTTCATAATATTGTCATTATTCCATCCTGGATTTCCCAGTGTTTGATTTCATTTGTGTTTATAGTGGCATAAAAATTAACTGTAGGAAACAAAATTGGATCAGTTAAATTATGCAAATATTAAATAACTTAAGTGCTATTTCCAAGAATTTTGTGAAGTCTAATTAAGTCTCAAAACTAAATCTAAAGTTATTTATACACATACATGTGATGTAAAAAAATAAATATCCATGCATTTAGCTTTAGATATTTTACTTGTGAAACCTGCCCAGTGTTTTGAAATTGAGAGATAATTCTGTCTCAGATGAAAAAAAAAAAAATGAAGTACTTTTTTGTGATTTTGTTGGCAAATTGTATGTGAGGGTATATTTTTGTCTTTTGTGACCACAGGAACTAGGTGTGATCAGTATACAACAAAGCTGATTACTGGGAAAGAAACAAATGACTCGTGTCATGCATACTTAACAGAAGCTGTAAAGAAAGAGGGCCTGACAGAAGATGATGTACATGATGTATGGAATATATTTATGTGCACAGGATTCACTAAGGTAATATACATATTTAGTTTGTGTATTTACTAACAACTTCAAATCAGGAATTTAAAAAAATATAGAATTTGAATTGATACTAGAATTACTAGTTTTTGTATTTAGTTGGTGATTAGAATTATTGTATTGACTTGAAGGCAATTCATGATCTTACACAGAACAAAAAGTACAAGATGAAAAGTATGTGAAGGAATGTTGATGGGAAAGACATAATGTACAAGTCACCAATAAGTTTGGATCATAAAATGCAGTGATGCTATACCTGATATTGTGTGCCATGTTAATTGCACAAAAGGAGTATATGCAAATAAAGAGCTTTGTGTGGATGGATGGATTTGGGGTTTTAAGAGACCAAACTATGGTCATCAATCTCTCCATAATGGGTGTGTCAGAAACATCGGAGAAAACCATTTTATTTTAAACCATAAACGAAATGGAAGGGGGGAGGACAAAAGAAACTGAGCATAGGAAAAAGTACATTTGGCCATCAAAATGAACTGAAAGTCAGAAAACTCAGAGATTTGAGGTACAAGTTGTTGGAACATCCACAATTTTCACCAGATTTGACACCCTCTATGTCTTTGTACATCAAAGGCAATTCATGGATGGAAAACATTTTGAGTCCAATGGCAACCATAGATGGAAATATTGCAGCTTTTCCATAAAAGCACTTCACTGATGGAATAAAATCACTTAAACATTGTTGGGGTATGTGCATTGACCGAAAAGAACCCTGCCTTGAAAAGTAAATGTACTTTTTAACCTAGAAATAGTCATTTGCTGTCAGATCAAAAATTCTTTACATTGCTCTCAGGAGGAAAATCCTTAGAACTTTTTCATGATTTATATCTCTTAATTCTACCCTGATTACAATAGTTTCGGTGTGTGTTGAGTATAAGCCATTATTTGCCTCTATTGCAGTCTAGATTCCATTTTTTATGTTCATAAGCTTATTGTGTACCTCAGATAAACTCTTTACATATGAAGCTGCTATATATTATACTTGAAGAATTAAAATTCATCCAACAAGTCAGAATTTGTATCGTCTGTGGCAGCTGCTTACTAAATGAAAACCGCTATATATTATACTTGAAGAATTAAAATTCATCCAACAAGTCAGAATTTGTATTGTCTGTGGCAGCTGCTTACTAAATGAAAACCATCACCAACTGAAACGTTGGTGATCAATTAGAAACAATTTAAGAGGTGTAGTCCTATTGGATGTTTTATGCACTTGGCATTCTGTGACATGTGGACTAGCTTATGCAATCAAGTATGGGGAAGGGGCGGGGGATGTCAGTGGTGAATCAAATTGTCAGTGGGGAGTTATGTTTCATGTACATTAAGTTCCATCATAGGTAATAGCCATGCTTTTAACTTATTGCTCTTTAGAATTATTTACAAAATGATAGATGCAATGGGAGTGCTGAACTAAATCAAATTGTAATATTAAGTATCTGATCTTTTTTTTAGGATACACACCAGTACTTTGCGAAAGCCAGCCCAGCAAAGAAAGGTGACTACATTGAATTTATAGCAGATATGGATCTTCTTGTAGCATTAAGTGCATGTCCACATGGTGAGTAACAAAGTGGAATGAAGTAAATTAGAATGTGTACAAAACATATCACACTATGTACTCAGTTTCATAATAATTTTGCTTCTAGGAGATGTATCGATCCCAGTTGGCAGAGAAATACCTGACAGCATTTGCCATCCTCTGAAAGTTGAAGTTTTTAAAGCAAAGAAACCAGCAGCATAACTCTGTATTTAAGGGTTGGTTATGTGCCATCTCAGCCAGTTCTTGCTTTCTGATACTTTGGCATAATTACCAGTCAACCTTATGTACAGGTGTCAATAAGCAGAGACACACTCAGTCATCTACCACTAGAGCTGTCTCTACTGTTCTTCACCATTTTTCTGTAGAGAAGAAAAGGAATATATTTCTGATATATGCTGTCTTAAGATAGTGCAGTTTTTTTAACTTTACAGTTTTTGCATGTGCGAAATAATCTGAAAATAATGGAAGTATCTGCAGTTTTTTTACTAGTGTGTACTAGAAGTGTGTATTGGTTTTAGATATAATAACTGAGTTTCTTCTTATGAAGTTATTGTTCAAACAGTAAGAAAGACTAAATTCTTCAAAGAATAAGAAAATTTTTAATGTATATAGAAAGATAATATGTATACAGAATGTGCAGTATCACTGTTGTATATATTTCCAATGGAGATTACTTTTACAATTACTTTTATTTGATGTATCATCAGTTGTATAAAGACTAAATATGTTGCTGATATGTTTTTAAAAAATAAAGTTTTTACATAAGTAGAAGCATGTTTGTACACACCACATGTTCTCACTGGAAATTGCATATTACTTACGTAGGCCTTCATAAAATCATAATATTTTGATTTCGATTTTGTAGTTGTCTAGACCTTTCAAAATACTATTTACAAATATATATAATAAAATTTAAGAGAAACATGCATTCGAATAAAAACAAATATTTCTCAAGTGAGACAGTCGCCTTGGAAATAAATGAGAAAGTCACATAAAAAGTCATGGGATGTCAAATTTTACCATTGAATATTTACTGTCTAAAGGAACTTCTATTTGTTTCATTTTGTTTGTTGAGATGACAATCAGATTGTAGTCATACATTGATTATAAACTGCAGTACTTCGTCATATGACAATATATACACATCAGATGTCACAAGGCTCTTTATACAACAACATTTAACCCTGAAGATGACAAGCTTATAGTCGAAATAATCATTTCATAACTAACGATTATTATTCTTGTCTGAATCAATAATAGGAAAAAGAACAAGTACATGAAGCTCAGCATTCTCTGAAACACCAGTTAACTCATGTATTTTACAGTTTTAGATCTCATAACACTTTTTTCACTGACCAATCTCAGCAGTTAGTTATGTGCCATAACACTGCCACATAGATTTTAGTGACAGCGCTATATTACTCCTTTCCACATCCATTTCTCAAATAGGCTAATCATATGTGTACCTTTGGTAGCATATTATCGTTTGAACAATAAAAGGTTTAACTGACAACAATTAATGACAGACCACAATAAGTATTGTTTATTATTGGGATTATTCCTTCTCCAGAAATAAATCTGAGATACACTTTGTTTTGAATAAGTTCTGTATCTCACAACTGTAACAAATTTCTTCATGCTGAAACTGCAACATGAATAATTAAACTAAACATAGTCTTGAGATGGGTGAATTTTCATCCTGGTTGTAGTTTGTTTATTTATTTGCCACATGAACCATTACAATGTTTTGTAATACTACTATGTATGTATTGCATGTGCGTGTGTGTTGTGAGGGGGTGGTGTGGTAGTGTAACATAATGTTTGTGTTTGTGATGTTCGCCTACTTTATTTCCTTTTTTATTGTTCTCAGTGTCGACATACTGCACTGCTAAACTGGTAAACTGGCTGAAAAATGGGGGGGGGGGGGGGGTGGAAGTTCAACACTAACTACTTTAAATGATGCAGCCAAGAGGTGCACATTTGCATTTCACAGTTCTTTACTTTCACTGTTCACAACCCCCCAATAATACACAGTTATATGGCCAGTGCACTACTGTTTGACATTCAATAAGTCTCTTTAATAGATTGCAAGCAAACATCAACATACTGCTACAATAGTTTACTGTTGAGTATCTACGAGCAGGAAAAACCTAACCACACAGTTTCTGCCGCATGATATTATTGAACAGACACTGTCATTGTTTTAGCACATAGTCTGTTACACTTATTTCACAGTTAAGTGGATGGATTGTTGTTGAACTAACCAATACGGTTTCCTCGTCTGAAACTCAGCCGTGGACTGACTGTCTTGGGGCCAAAAATTGGGCCGTTATATATCATCACAATAATAGGCACTGAAACTACACATTGTTTGATGTTTAATTTACAGAAAATACAATTAAAACTTAACTCCTTCAATTAACTGCATACATCAAAAAATTGCGTCTTTTAACAGTTTTCTCTACTACCTGGGTTAAGCCATATTATTTGTTTAAATCAAGAAATTAACAAATGTAGTTATGCAAACAATACTTTTGACAAAACTGAAAATTACTTTGGAATTAATTAAGAGCTGGCTTTGCTAACATGTTTTCAAATAGATCCTTTAAGACTTTGGTTGTTCCTCCCTCTGTTTACAATTAGAACAGAATTTATATTTGTTTTATAAGTCAACAGTAGCATTTAAGATAGAAAACAATTACTGATTTCACCCTATAACAAAAGATGCTAACTAGGAGTAGTCAAAATAAATCAGAAAATCAATCACTTATGTAAAACTAAGCACAAAATTATATCTGATGTTACATTCTTTAAAACTGAGGATCAACAGATTACACTCAAATGTGTTAATGGCAATTAGACAGAGATGAAAAAAATGAATTTTAAGGAGGCAGATGGCAAAACAAGAGTGGAAGTAAAAATATTCCAATTTGCTTTGTCACATGTTGTATGATGATGAATGAAGCAAGAGGGTGAATCCCAGTGCCACCACACAGCCTACTCCTTGCGAGGAGCACCAAGGGGGCCACCAAGCTTAACAACCCCATCCAACGGACAGAATACCATCAACAGTGTCACATGCCCTCACTCCATGAGACACAGAAGAGGTTTGATATTTAAATCAGGACATTGGCACAAAGTCTGGTGATGATAAACTTTACAACACCACCTCTCCTTCCTTGCTAACCAAATACTGACAATGAACATTTTTTCCACCACCAGGATTCGAGTCAGCTTACTGCCGCATTGAGCACCACCTCACAAGCACACATTAGCGACCTCGAGCACCAAGTGAAAAACATGTCTGCATGTCAAGAACACTGCCGACTAACTGAGGATGATTGAAATACTATGCCCACCACATGCAACACAAAACAATACAGAATTCATAAACCATTGTCAGCAGGCAAAGTTTATTTTTTACTGCTGGATACAGCTTAACCAGCTGTAATTGCATGACTGTCAGTATGCAATGTGCAGATAAACTAAAGGATAAGCTTAGAAACTGCCAAAAGTTAGTAAATAATATTCTGTTTGAGGCTATAGGATCCTCACAATGACATAGAAGTTAAGTATTGTGTCACAGAATGGAAAATAATGACAGTATGTATTTTGACTCATGGTATAAAACCAGCACAACTCCTTATTTGTTTATGTCCTGAAATCTTTGAAGTACATATATTATAACGTAGTTGTTGGATAACATTTCATTAATTTAAACATTGTTAAATGGAATATTATTTGCTAGGGTCATTTTTATGTTTCTATGGGCATACTTTACAAGAGAGAAAATTCTTTACATGGGCGTTTTACATAATTTTCTTCTTTTAAGTGGAATACCCTTAATATATATTACAGTACAATACAATACAATACACTTAATGCAATTTGGCATTTGTGCACTCTCATTTTTACAATACTAGTAATATATATTTTCCAGGAGAGATCTTCTTGGCATCAGCTGTGCAATATATTTGTAAAAAGTGGTTTCCAAGATACTGTGATACTGACTAAGAACAGTTTTCCAGAAGATATAGAGTTACAGATTTTTTAAAGATATATATTTTGTTAATAACCTTTAATGACTTTGTAGCCTATTAAACAACTGTAATTCTGAGTGATATACACTTTTCTTGCACAGGATGGTATAACAATGATTTCTGTGTGTGTCACTATGTGACCTCATATGATATTCATGTACAGTTTTAAGTAAATACGTTTTCCTTTTTTAGCATGCCCTTTTTTTATGTACATGACAGCCTCGAGTATATAGACACATAGTAGGGGTAGGCTTCTAAATTCTTTAAAGAAGGGTTTACATGATTTTTAGCTGTTTACATTTTTCATTATCCTCCAATCTTTTTTTGTTAGTGGAAAATTGTTACGCTGTGAGGGAAATTTTCCCAGAATATGTTGCCGTATCTCAACAGGGAATGTATGTGAACGTAATACATCACTCTGTTTCAGGATGTGTATTGTTCCATTTAATTCTCATTGTAGAGGTCATTTTGGATAGTTTAGAATTTAAGGATGTGATGTTTAAATTCCATTTAAGATTGTCTAGTAAGTGATTTGCATTAAACAGATTTTGATTTTACAAGTGTATAGGTAGCTGATAATGGTCTGTATGAAGATGCATAAATGGTTTACTTTAGTTATTGGGTAAAGGCAGCAGCTGATTAGTGTAAATGGGGGAGCACTGGCTTTTTTAATTTAGATGTTTTTACCCTGTTTGTATATATTATAATGAGATGGCTGGATGATTGGGTGTGGGCAGCAGTTCTCTGCTGAAAATGGATGCGGATGCAGCATAAGAAGACAGCAAGTAGATACAAGAACTTCTTTATTGCAGTTTGTTTACAATCATTAGACACTGATACAGCTGGCCTCGATGGTGAGCAAACTGAATAAATTGTTCAGTATTGTTTCCCAATGCACTGACCTCCACCAAGGTGCAAAGGAAATAGCTCTGAGCAGTTGCCTCCACTGCAGCTGCTGTGTAAGGGAAGATTTGCATTTTCCAGACCATGCCATGATTGCCAGGTGTAACTTCTCTGTTGTGAACTCATGAACATATCAGAATGCACCACATCCAGGTGTGCAGGACATGTAAGTCCCTCATTAATACTTTAGCAGGTGCATAGATGGCAGAGCCTGTGTGTTGCACTCCCAAGTTACAGGTGGGGGTTTGTGGGCTGGCAGTGGTAAATATAGTTGTGACATTGACATGGCACTGTCCATCACAGTCTAGGCATCATGTACCTGCTCCAGCTGTTCTATGATGAGCTGTTTCAGTTGGCTTTAAATGCAGCTGCTGCCAGCTCACTTCACGATGCAGCTCCTTTTGTATGTCATGCCAAACATTCTGAAACAGAGGCAATAACCAGCTGTCATACTTGACGGCATATTGGACTGTAGAGACTTCCTGGGGGACTGGCCTAGTGTCAACATGCTGAGGGGCGATGACACAGGCAGTTGCTTTTGTTTATCAATGCCGGCAGGCAGTGGCTGTGGCCTGATTACAGCTCTAGGCCCCAGACCCTGCTTCAAGTTCTGACATAGTTTTATTCTTTTACAACTCCTCCCTTCTAAGAAAAGAAATTGTCCTTGGCTTTCTATTGGAAATTTTACTGTAATATAGGCACCAATTTATTTACAAGTATTTACACTTCACATTTTTAAATTGACTCAAGGTGACACTTTGTCTTTTACACTACTTACACTTTCTTTCTGATTACACTCACAGTTGTCTCCACACAGAGGTTTCGTTCGTTATTAATTGTGTCTTTTGTCAGACTGTTTCTCATTGGTGTTATTCTGACTGGAGTGAACCTTAGGTTGAAGTTGTCAGAGATGGAATTTGGGCAATGTAGTGCTTGAAGTGATAGTAAGCAGTAACTATTATGGCTTAAATCATGCAGGCAGCTGAGGTTGTGGTTCCTATAGTTATGAGTTGGCACTGCTGTTCTGTACGACACCTTTTCATGCGGTCTAAAAGGTGCCCCATTGCAATGTTATCATTTTGCACAGGGAGGCTAGCACGGTCGGGTCTAAACTGTTATTCATATAAATCGGGTTTTCAGCAGATAGGATCTCTAGAGACAGTCAGGTGGGCAAATTAACATGTGGATGATATTTCGGTTAGTGGTTCCAGAGATGGTGGCAGTTAATTGAAAAGTTGGCCTGGAAATATTGCACCAGGTGCTGTTGATCAATAATCTTTTGACTGTGCAATTCTATGCACTGGGTGCCACTGTAAGGTCCTCACTCATAACTAGTAGAAATATTAACCACTGAGTTTTCCATGGAGTATAACTGATGCAGACCTACTCTTTGGAAGAATTATGTTTTTCCTGTATTATCTCTTCAAGTTATTCTGTCACAGATTTGTGGGGGTGTAGCAAGGTGAACTCTCATAATCTGGAGATGGCATGTACTTATAGTGTAAGGCTGGAGGTGATCGTCCTGGTTCAACAGCACAGTAAAATCCTGTGTGGACAGCAGTGTGTGGGACTGTTTTTGTAGGGTCACTAGTAGTACCACTGGTAGTATTTTGTGCTCTTTCAGATGCACAAATTTTTGCAAAGTGTCACAGGCTACTGGGTAAGTATGGATGACATAACACTCAAATCTGCATTTGCTGCAAGTTAATCGTGTTTTTATATGTGATGGTGGCCATTTGATAGTAAAACGATAAAAGTTCTTCCACCACTGCTATTAGCAATTCTAATGGTGTGGTCTTATGTAACCATTCCAGGAATTGAACTGGTTCTAGCAGTATTGATGTTAAATGACCATGAACAGCGTGTAATAGGGCTTCTTGTAGTTTGGTGTCCTCTGTATGTGTTTCACTCACACTATTAGTGAAGGTGCAGAGTAGTTCTGCAATTGTTAGTTGTGTATGTACATTATTCAAATGGTTCCCAAGTGTGCCAAAGTCATGATTAGTCGTGTTACCGATGCCAAAAAGTGGGATGTTAGTGTTGCTTACAAGGAGCATAGCTGTCTGGTATTGTTTACTTGTATTCTTTTCTAGGCTGGTGAGCTGCAGCGTGTATAGGTCTACTGTTCCCTGGATGTCTTCTCCATCCACTTGTACTTGTTGTAAAGCCTTATTTATCTTTTCTTGGTTCTCTGTGTTGACGATACTGAAAATGACTTAAGATTCAACCACTGGTGTCTAGTCAACCCCTTTTACACTGGACTAGTGGGACTAAATCTGTAGTTTGCCATAGCTGTCTCTGTAACCATGTAAAAGCTGGCTGTAGCAATTGATATACTTCCTATGTGTCACTGGACCTTGTCTGGTTTTCCATAATGAGTTTTAACTTGTCAAAAGTGTCTTATTACCACTGAATTGTATTCTCCAGTACCCATACACTGGGGTCCACTGATGGTCTGACATAGAAGACATACCTTGAGGGCTTCTGCCACCCTGCAACAACACAGCAGACTTATTACAACGAGGCTTCTTGAGATGGTTTTCTGTTTCGTCCTGCATCTGTTGCCTAGCACTGGAACTGCTCCCTACTGTTTGGGTGTAGAACTGTGTGGTGTCCTAAATTAAGAGGAAATCCTGTTGTTAGTTTATTATTCCTGCTTGGTCCTAAGTGTGTACCAATGTTTCAGAATAACTATAGAAGTGTCCTGCTTTTCTTGCCAAAGTTTGGCCTTCTTTTTCGCAGGCACTAGTGCCTCTGGAGTTCCTTGAAAACAAGGACTTATATGAACCACTGTGGTGCAAGATGGAATCACTCAAAATAGTCCCTGATAATGTGTCACAATTTTTTTTCCCTCTCCTTTTGGTACACAGGGTTTGTTAACGTAACTCGTTGTCCTACATAATCCTTTGGTAATACTGCTTTCTTATTATGAGTCCTTTCTTGCTGTTCCAGAGCTATGGTGTTCATCTTTTTCCCTTAGTGCCAAATAGTCTTCAATATTTTTGAGATTTTTTTTCACTGATGGTATGTCCTCTCCTGGGTGGGGGACTTAAAAAGCTAGAAAAGGGAAGGCATCTTTTGGCCAAAAGCAACCTCTTGAGAGTATAACCGTGTTCTCTGTGCGACTTGTGAATTGTATGCTCCTGTGGCACACTGAAGTAGGGTGTCCCAGTTATTGTGATGAAAGTTAACTTAGCAACTTAAAATTTTTGTAATCATTTGATGGTTTCTCTCCATTTAGCCATTTTTCTGTAGGTGTAATTCACTGGTCCTACAGCTCCTAATGTACAGTAACAAATGTAACTGCTTTATTAAATTGGACATAAAATTTGTTGCTTGGTCTGTTATTATTGTTTCCAATGTTCCAAACTTAACCACGCACCACTGTTACTACCTGTTAGATAGGCATGGCCGTCATGGAAATGAAACATGAAAAATTTAGATTATTGTTACCACATAAAAGTTTCCTGCTGTTATTTGAGCAAATGGTCTGAGTATATCAATGTCAGTCATTTGAAATGGTTTGTCTGCCTCTGGTAATCTTTACAACATACTCTTTTGGTAATTGAGTTCTGCCCGTTGTGCATGTGACACAAATCTTGACGCTAAGAATCAAACATCTTGACTGGTGTGTCATCCAGTAACAATCAATGTCTTGTCTGGTGTGTCATCCTCCAATAACTTTGACTACATGGTGTTCTGTTGATCTGTGAATAGCGTCCAGCTAGAAATGAATCATGGCCCTACCTCATCACCTCGTTTAATTATTTTTCTGGTACTATGATATGCAACCCACACCTCATCTTTCTGTGCAACACAGCAACCCACATCTCATCTTTCTGTGCAACACAGCAAAACTGCTAACATTGCACACCAGTATAAATTGCTTTTGGTAATCTGGAAAAGTGAGTACTGGATTAGAGGTAAATAAATCTTTAGTTTTACATACACTGTTCACAATGTGGAGGCCATTGAAACTTTACTCCTGTTTTTAACAAATGTGTGACAGGTCTTCAGAAAATTTGGGAATGAATTTTTAATAAGAATTGGCTATGCAAACTATGACTGCAAGACCCTGACTGTAATGTATGTTGGAAAATTTTTGATCCTATCAAAAGTTGCAAATTGACAAGTACATCATTATGGCAATGATATGACCCAAGTAACAGAATGCTTGTAAAATGAAATAGCAATTTTCCAGACTAAAAGTTAACTGTGCTGCATGCAGATTATTGAAACTTCATGTAAACATACTACATACTCCTGGGTAATCATGGAGTACGCAATTATATCATCTCAATGACCCATGCATTGCTTTGGTTTTAGTCCTCTCAATACATCATCTAACAGTTGCTGGAGAGTAGTGGGCATATTTTTCAGCTCGAAAGGCATGTGACAATATTGGTAACGGCCACAGGAGGTTGAGAATGTTGTTTTTGGATGATCTCCAGGTGCTACCTCTAATTGATGGTACCCACTTTGTAGGTTGATAGTTGTGAAATAATGACACTGGCTCAGATTATCTAGGGTCTCTGTTAGAATGCATGAAATATACAATGGGCCAGAAAGTAGGTAATGTTATGCCACTACAATTAGGATTACAAAAATTGGAATTGAAAAACTATTGAAATTGTGTTACTTACATTTAAAACACGACCAGACTTCTATAAACAAAGTCATTGATGAAATATATTACACTTTGTTATATAATTCAGGCATCACACCATGTAAATGAGAACATATTTACAAAGTGTCTGTCAGAAATAAATCTAGTAACTGTTCCACAAAATGATCACAAAAAAAACAGTCATTACATATACAGGCACCATTATCTAAAGCCACAGTTGAATCTACCAATGTAATCCAAGCCAAAGTTGAACATTATAGGTTGTCAGTTTATGTGGTGTGCTTATGGTTTAATCCAGAGAAGTGTTGTAGGCAACAGATCAGAGTTTCTTAAACTGAAAAGGAGATTCTGAGTTGCATATAGACACAACAAAAAGCCAGGCTGGTTTCAGCTGCCAGAGACTGTGGCCATGTGTGTGTAAGTCACTTTTGTGGGTGTGTGTGTGTGGTCTATTTTCGACAAAGGCCTTGTTGGTAGAAAGCTCATTTTGTGAGTCTTTTTGTTGTGCCTATCTGTGACTCAGAATCTCCACTATATGGTGAGCAGCAATTATCCTCTTCTAATATTGTTACTTTCCATCCTGGATTTTTCAATGTTTGATAAACTGAAGAGGTTTATATATCTTTGGATGATCATTCCAAGCTGTGAATACATAAAGCAAACACGTGCACTTATACAAAGAAATTTAGCAATGGTTGGAAAGAAATATTATACATCATGTACTATGTTGAATATAAAATACAATTATGCATTAGTGAAATGTAGGTCAGTTGTAAAAGCAATGTAAAATAACCACCTGTTGAAATGTGTTATGAAGCAGACCTCTGGATCATATACAATCATACTAGGAAAGAGCCTACAAATGTTTGCCTTAAAAATATTGTATACCATAATATAACACTATATTGTGCAGAAATGGAAAAGAATGTTGGACTGGTGGATTGGGGAAGAGGGGTGGGGCAGTGTAAGGAAACTGGGGGGTGAGGGGTGGGTAGATAGTATAGAGGATGGAGGGAGTGGTGGAAGGGAGAGTAATAAGATATGAGTGCCAATTTAAGGGAGTGGAGTGGGGGAGGGGAAAAATGTATAGGGGTGCAGTAGGGAGATGTAGAAAAATAGAGTAACGTAAATGAATATACAGATATGAGGATAGAGGTGGTGGAAGATGGTATAGGAAAGTATTAGAAGGTGGGAGAAGGGGGGGGGGGGGTCGGAAGGGTGGAAGAGGAAAGGTTGGGGAATAGGGAGTAGAGAAACAATAGACAATGTAAAAAAAATTGAGTGGGAATATACAAGATGTCACTAAGATGTAAAAGGAATGTGTGTGTGCATAAAAAAATAGAAAAAAAGATACTAAACAAGAAAGGGAAAAAGGAAGAAATAAACAAGAAAGGGAAAAAGGAAGAAATAAACAAGAAAGGGAAATAGGAAGAAATACAAGGCTATAATAAACATGCTTATAGGAATGCATTGTTGCAACCGTCAAACAATGTAGTTTTATAATTTCATAAAAGAAAGATAATGGTTAATAAATACACCAAACCATTTATATCATACTATGTCTAATACTAAAGTCAGGTGATAAAATAACTGAAGTTAAACCAGGAAGACCCTAGTGGAAAAGGTAGGAGAGGTGTGGCAGGGAAACATGCGAACAATGTGGTATTATAATTTCACAAAAGGAGGGAAAGGAGTGTAGCAGATTGCAAAATTTCATAAATACAACAATCTATTCATGTTATATTATGGCTGATACTAAAATCATGTAATAAAATAACTCGAGTCAAACAAGGAGAATGTGCAGTAGATGTAAAGTCACAGGAAAGGGAAGTGACTGCCAAAGATTGGAAGGTATAGTAAATACAACAATCTCTTCAGGTCATACTGTTGCTAATATTACAACTAAGCAATAAAATAATTTAAATCAAACCAGAGAAAAGTATAATATAGATCTAGTTCATGTGATGACATAAGCCATTGATAATATTTTGTGAAAGTTCTAGGAAGTACAGCAATGCATTCATATTACAATATGGCTAATACAGAAAAGAGACAGTAAAATAACTCAAGTCAAACCACAAAAATGTGCAAAAGATGTAAAGTCATAGTAAAGGGAAGTGACTGCAATAGAATGGAAACTATAATACATGCATTGATCTCTTCAGGTCGTACTGAGGCTAATATTACAACTAGATTATCAAATAAGTCACACCAGGAGAAGTACAAACACAGACACAATGGTGACATCACATGTTATCTATTAATAATAATAATAATTTTATGGTATAGTTACTAAATGTATGTCAGGCATGTTTGTTCTATTTCTGCCAGACACTGTGAATATGGTCTCTCTTATCTGCTGTAACACCTGCATGATATAACCAAGTTTGACGTATTTCAATGATGACTTTGTTTACAGAAGTCTGATCATGCTTAACATCTAAGTAATATAATTCAATAACCATGGACCTTTTCGTTGGTGGGGAGGCTTGCGAGCCTCAACGATACAGATAGACGTACTGTAGGTGCAACCACAACGGAGGGGTATCTGTTGAGAGGCCAGACAAACATGTGGTTCCTGAAGAGGGGCAGCAGCCTTTTCAGTAGTTGCAGAGGCAACAGTCTGGATGATTGACTGATCTGGCCTTGTAACACTAACCAAAATATCCTTGCTGTTCTGGTACTGCGAACGGCTGAAAGCAAGGGGAAACTACAACCGTACGTTTTCCCAAGGGCATGCAGCTTTACTGTATGATTAAATGATGATGGCCTCCTCTTGGGTAAAATATTCCGGAGGTAAAATAGTCCCCCATTCAGATCTCCGGGCGGGGACTACTCAAGAGGATGTCGTTATCAGGAGAAAGAAAACTGGAGTTCTACAGATCGGAGCATGGAATGTCTGATCACTTAATCGGGCAGGTAGGTTAGAAAATTTAAAAAGGGAAATGGATAGGTTAAAGTTAGATATAGTGGGAATTAGTGAAGTTCGGTGGCAGGAGGAACAAGACTTTTGGTCAGGTGAATACAGGGTTATAAATACAAAATCAAATAGGGGTAATGCAGGTGTAGGTTTAATAATTAATAAAAAAAAAGTAGGAGTACGGGTCAGCTACTACAAACAGCATAGTGAACGCATTATTGTGGCCAAGATAGACACAAAGCCCAGGCCTACTACAGTAGTACAAGTTTATATGCCAACTAGCTCTGCAGATGATGAAGAAATTGATGAAATGTATGATGAGATAAAAGAAATTATTCAGGTAGCGAAGGGAGACGAAAAATTAATAGTCATGGGTGACTGGAATTCGTCAGTAGGAAAAGGGAGAGAAGAAAACATAGTAGGTGAATATGGATTGGGGATAAGAAATGAAAGAGGAAGCCGTCTGGTAGAATTTTGCACAGAGCATAACTTAATCATAGCTAACACTTGGTTCAAGAATCATGAAAGAAGGTTGTGTACATGGAAGAACCCTGGAGATACTAAAAGGTATCAGATAGATTATATAATGGTAAGGCAGAGATTTAGGAACCAGGTTTTAAATTGTAAGACATTTCCAGTGGCAGATATGGAGTCTGACCACAATCTGTTGGTTATGAACTGTAGATTAAAACTGAAGAAACTGCAAAAAGGTGGCAATTTAAGGAGATGGGACCTGGATAAACTGAAAGAACCAGAGGTTGTAGAGAGTTTCAGGGAGAGCATAAGGGAACAATTGACAGGAATGGGGGAAAGAAATACAGTAGAAGAAGAATGGGTAGCTTTGAGGGATGAAATAGTGAAGGCAGCAGTGGATCAAATAGGTAAAAAGACAAGGGCTAGTAGAAACCCTTGGGTAACAGAAGAAATATTGAATTTAATTGTTGCAAGGAGAAAATATAAAAATGCATTGAATGAAGCAGGCAAAAAGGAATACAAACGTCTCAAAAATGAGATTGACAGGAAGTGCAAAATGGCTAAGCAGGGATGGCTAGAGGACAAATGTAAGGATGTAGAGGCTTATCTCACTAGGGGTAAAATAGATACTGCTTACAGGAAAATTAAAGAGACCTTTGGAGAAAGGAGAACAACTAGCATGAATATCAAGAGCTTTGATGGAAACCCAGTTCTAAGCAAAGAAGGGAAAGCAGAAAGGTGTAAGGAGTATATAGAGAGTCTATACAAGGGCGACATACTTGAGGACAATATTATGGAAATGGAAGAGGATGTAGATGAAGATGAAATGGGAGATATGATACTGTGTAAAGAGTTTGACAGAGCACTGAAAGACCTGAGTCAAAACAAGGCCCCCGGAGTAGACAACATTCCATTAGAGCTACTGACAGCCTTGGGAGAGCCAGTCCTGACAAAACTCTACCATCTGGTGAGCAAAATGTATGAGACAGGCGAAATACCCTCAGACTTCAAGAAGAATATAATAATTCCAATCCCAAAGAAAGCAGGTGTTGACAGATGTGAAAATTACTGAACTATCAGTTTAATAAGTCACAGCTGCAAAATACTAACGCGAATTCTTTACAGACGAATGGAAAAACTGATAGAAGCCGACCTCGGGGAAGATCAGTTTGGATTCCATAGAAATATTGGAACACGTGAGGCAATACTGACCCAATGACTTATCTTAGAACAAAGATCAAGGAAAGGCAAACCTACGTTTCTAGGATTTGTAGACTTAGAGAAAGCTTTTGACAATGTTGACTGGAATACTCTCTTTCAAATTCTGAAGGTGGCAGGGGTAAAATACAGGGAGCGAAAGGCTATTTACAATTTGTACAGAAACCAGATGGCAGTTATAAGAGTCGAGGGATATGAAAGGGAAGCAGTGGTTGGGAATGGAGTGGGACAGGTTTGTAGCCTGCCCCCGATGTTATTCAATCTGTATATTGAGCTAGCAATAAAGGAAACAAAAAGAAAAGTTCGGAGTAAGTATTAAAATCCATGAAGAAGAAATAAAAACTTTGAGGTTCGCCGATGACATTGTAGTTCTGTCAGAGACAGCAAAGGACTTGGAAGAGCAGCTGAATGGAATGGACAGTGTCTTGAAAGGAGGGTATAACATGAACATCAACAAAAGCAAAACGAGGATAATGGAATGTAGTCGAATTAAGTCGGGTGATGCTGAGGGAATTAGATTAGGAAATCAGACACTTTAAGTAGTAAAGGAGTTTTGCTATTTGGGGAGAAAAATAACTGATGATGGTCGCAGTAGAGAGGATATAAAATGTAGACTGGCAATGGCAAGGATAGCGTTTCTGAAGAAGAAAAATTTGTTAACATCAAGTATAGATTTAAATGTCAGGAAGTCGTTTCTGAAAGTATTTGTATGGAGTGTAGCCATGTATGGAAGTGAAACGTGGACGATAAATAGTTTGGACAAGAAGAGAATAGAAGCTTTTGAAATGTGGTGCTACAGAAGAATGCTGAAGATTAGATGGGTAGATCGCATAACTAATGAGGAGATACTGAATAGAATTGGGGAGAAGAGGAGCTTGTGGCACAACTTGACTAGAAGAAGGGATCAGTTGGTAGGACATGTTCTGAGACATCGAGGGATCACCAATTTAGTACTGGAGAGCAGCGCGGAGGGTAAAAATCGTAGAGGAAGACCAAGAGATGAATACACTAAGCAGATTCAGAAGGATGTAGGTTGCAGTAGGTACTGGGAGATGAAGAAGCTTGCACAGGATAGAGTAGCATGGAGAGCTGCATCAAACCAGTCTCAGGACTGAAGACCACAACAACAACAACAACCATTTTTAAATTGTAAATATTTTTAATTTTATTAATTTTTTTAAAATCATATATTTTATTTTGAAAAAAAAATTACATTTTGTCAATGGAGTGAGTGATTGATTATTTTGTAAAAATGTTTTTGTTTATTTATAGACACAATCACATTCTTATGACACAGTCATAACTGGTTTTGGCCATAGAATGACCATCTTCAGATTCTATAACAATACAAAAGAAAATTTCTATTAAAACCTAAAAGTAAGAGCAACATATAACCAGGCTTATTAGTAATCTAACTGAATTTATGCGAAATACATATAGTTCATACCTATGGTTTGTAATGTATTTTATTAGCATAATGTTATTTAATTTCTGGTCTGTTGTATTTTTCATGCATTGTGTTTGTGTATATCTCCTCAAACAATGAAAAATCCAGGGTGGAATAATTGCGATATTGTGAAAATGATAGATTTCTGCTCACCATATAGTGGAAATTTTGAGTTGCAGACAGGGACAACAAAAAGATTGCTAAACAAGTAAGCTTTTAGCTAAAAAGCCTTTCTTAAATTAGACAAAACAAACACACATTATGCAAATGCAACTGTCATTGCTTAATTCAGAAGATGGCTTTTTGGCTGAAATTTTCCTAATATATATCTTCTCAGTATCATACTTGTAAGTAGCCAAAGGCTGAAATCATGTCTGTACCATATAATAAACAATATATACAGTCAAATGGAAGAACTTCCATTTAAACTGTGTTATATGACTGTAGCCACAAGTTACAGAAAGATTAGCAAGAACCTACATGCTTTGCTGTCATTTGGTGATTTGTTGTGGACACCGACAATAGCTGCAGACAAAAGGCTATTGTTTCTACAATCTACTTTTGAAGTTTATGGCTTATAAATTCATCCACGACAGGCTGTAAATGCTTTTAGACTCTATATGGTTTGTTATAAATAGCTGCTTCATTTCCAGTGGGAATGTGATGTTAAGTTAGTGGTGTTGCAGGCAGTGGTCCAATAGAATCAAATAATCCTATTTAGTCTTCCAACATATTTCCATGTCCTTTAAATGTATTGCTTTCTTCCTCAGTGTGATCAGACTGTCCTGGTGTTTGGTTAACCTGACAGACACAATTCTTCTTCCATTAATTTTCTGTACATAGGATAAACTACACCATGAAAAACATTGTCCTTTACCTAACTTCCAATTCTCAGGCAAAGGCTCAACAACACATAAAGATGTCACCACCAGGTTAGCTCCTACATCAATCCAGATTAAGTTCCCAGTACCTTTTGGTATAGCCCCTGAGCTGACCTTAAGGAACCTTGTACACAGTTTGGGTGGTCCACCTGATATCTCAGATGTTCTTTGCAACAGTAATGGTTTTCCAGCCATACTAGCAAGATGAAATAATGCTCCATCCAGTTCTACTATATGCCATTCTATGTCAATTTGGGCATGATGCTCAAACAGGAAATCTAAACAGGGTATGGTTTCATAGTAACTGCTGTTTAAGGGGAAAACTTCTATGCTAACCCAAAACTTACCTCCCCTGCTTGGAAACTTATTACTGTTGAACCACCACCTATGCTGCCTAATGTCCAGCATGACAGATTTAAAGCTACTTTACTAAGTATTCTCTTATTTGTGACAGATACCTAAGATTGAGCGTCTAATAAGAATTTACCGAAATTTCCTTTCATGTAACTGGTCAGAAAAAAGTATGTCATTGATTTTGCACAGAGGTGACATGTGTTAACCCTCAGTGGAAGCATTGTACAGTAGACCCCCTGCCCCATTTTGTGGCACAGTATGAGGTCCACCCATTTGACCATCCTTGATACCTCTGCGAATTTCTGTTATTACAGTTTCATTCAGAATTTTCGAACCAGTTACAAGCCTGACACTGCTGATCTCTGCAATTTCTCTTCATACGACATGTATGACCACATCTGATACATTTAATATTCATATTAAATACCACATTCTTCTCCCGTGACTTGGTGACCATATCTATGTCAGCCAATTCTGCTGCAGCTTCTACAGCCTCATTCAGCACCTTCAGAAATTCCATACAAACTCTGCATGAAATGTCTGAGGGTAACACTCAGAAATATGCATCAAGTACTTTCTCTGTTTGATTTCTGTAAAATTGTTTTGTTGGCATTATCCTGCACTGTGAGGGCATATGTATTGATATTAATTTTGCGAATGCAGTCCACAAAACTCTCTACTGATTTCCCATTTTTCTGGACTATCCCATTAAACTGCTCATGGGAGTATCTTGATGCATTTTTCGTCTTATATATCTCCAACAAATGTTTCATGAAATTGTCAAATGACTGTGCTTCTCTTAATTTCTCGAGGCACATTACATACATAGTAGTGTCTCCCATTAACTTTAGTTTAGCTACACTCAGTAACTGCTCATTACTTCAGTTTTCAAACCCAGTGACTGTATCCAAATTGTCAAAGGACCCATAGACATCTCCCCCACATTTTCTGGAGAATGGAACGTTCAGTGAGGCAAAGTTGCTATCAAGGATAATTGCACTAGTATGTGGCCATTCCTCTTTCTTCCCTTAATTGCTCTAATCCTGTCTGCAGCTGAGTTACTTGAGTTATCAGCTGCTGAATAGCTTCCTGAGCCAAAACTTGCTTATCTATATTGCCTATTTACTATCAACACAAGTATACAGTGTTCCCAAATTAAAATGAAAAGAAAGAAGGAAGATAGGGAAAAAGCCAACAGGCCCAAAAGAACTCTAAAATCAGCACTTACTACTAATGCTGAATAGAAATCATGGAACTGGCTGCTGTCTTCTTGTTGTCCATCTTCATCCTCAGCAGTTCTTCTACCAATTATTATGGGATGGTAGGATTAGAGAATGTGGGTGGCATTTCTCTGCTGAAGGTCGATGCAAGTGCAGCAGGAGAAGACAGTTTTTAAATATAAGAACTTCTTTATTGCAGTTTGTTTACAATTATTGGACTCTGGTACCGCTAGCGTCAATGGCAGGTTAAGTTTATACATCATTTAGTGCCTCCCAGTGCACTTACTTCCATCAGGGTGCGAAGAAAATAGCTCTGAGCAGGTACCACTGCTGTGGCTGCTGCATCAGTGACGGCTCGCATTTCGCAGCCCATGGCATGCTGGCCTGGCATAGCTACTTGGCAGTGAATGCATCAAACTGCGCTATGCTCAGTGGTGCAGGACATGTAAGTCCTTGGTTGGTACCTCAACAGGGGCACAAACATCTGGACCCTCGCAACATCAAACTGCGGCAAAGTGTTGCATTGTCCAAGCAACCACTTGCTCAGGTGATGGGCAGGGATTTGTGATCTGGTGGTGACACATACTGCTATGTCATCAACACTGAGCTGTCCACTATAGACTGCCCCAACTGTTCAATGATGATGAGTTGGTTTGGTCAGATTTAAATGCTGCTGCTGCTACTTGTTGACTTCATGGTAGCAGCTGTGTTTGTATGTCATGCCAAATGATCTTGAACAGGGGCAACAATCAGCTGTAATTATCGGCAGAGGGTTGGGTTGTATATACTTTCTGGAGACTGTCTGAGCGCCTGCTCTGTTGGCAGAGGGCAGATGCTTCTGGTGTTCTCAAAGTTCAATGACCAACACCTGCTAGCTGTAGCTGTGGCCTGATTACAGCTCTGGGCTCCATATCCTGTTTCAAGTTTTTCAATAGTTTTATTCCTTTAAAGTAAAGAAATGGTCCCCATATGAGTAGATAAGTGCTATTCATAATTTGTTGTTAGTATACTTAAAAGCAGTAACCTGGATTGGCTGCCCCTGTTGAAGTATATCCTGATTCATTCCATAACCCTGAAGGGATTTTCAAAACACAATGTGTGAATGGATTAGTGGCTCAGTCATGGTGTTTAGAGAGGAACTGTGAGGAGAACTTAGGGAAGATATACGAGGGGGGACCCAAAAGAAACCGGACTCCGAGGGTGCTGCCACTCGTAGACGTAGTGCAGGGTTCTCACGCTAGATGGTGTTAGTAGAGACCTTTGTGAAACAGCTGTGCAGGCAGCGTCAGTGTAGAGCTGAACGTGCAAGTGTGGTATTGTGTTTCTCTGACTGTTGGCGGGTTACCTCTACGAAGTCGTTATGGCAACTTTAAAAGAACAAAGAGTGTGTGTGAAATTTTGTTTCCTGCCTCAAAAACTGCAATTGAGACACACCAAATGCTTCAGGAAGCTTTCCAGGAGGACGCTATGAGCCGCACACAGGTTTTCAAGTGGTTTGGGTGCTTTAAACGTGATGAGATGTGTGTTGAAGACCAAGCTCATTCTGGACGCCCTTCAACATCGCGAAATGAGGAGAACATTGAAAAGGTCCACCAAAAGATCAACGAGGATGGTCGCCAAACGATTGACCAAATTTCAGCAGAGACAGGGATCAGTTGGAGCTCATGCCAGCGGAGTTAGAGTGAGAATTGCACATGAGACGTGTTGCTGCTAAATTTGTTCCTTCTCACACAGGAGCAAAACACCATCCACATGAATGTGTGTCAGGACTTGAAAACAGAGATTGCACATGATCCAAACTTTTTGAACAAAGTCATTACAGGGGATGAGAGTTGGTGTTACGGGTATGACCCAGACCCAGAAACCAAGCAAGCGTCAATCCAGTGGAGGACTCCCAACTCACCCAGACCAAAAAAAGCAAGGCAAGTGAGGTCAAATGTGAAGACAATGATCATTGTCTTTATTGATGTTCGTGAAATTGTGCATCGGGAATTCGTACCCCCCGGTCAGACTGTTAACCAGCACTTTTACTTGGATGTTTTAAGGCGTCCGCAAGATGATGTGAGGAGGAAAGGCCCGGAACTTTGGTGATCAGGTGACTGGTTTCTGCATCACGACAACGCACCAGCACACACGGCCTTACGAGTGACCCACTATTTGCCATCTCAGAGGTGGTCTGTCATTCCCCACGTTCCGTATTCACCAGGCCTAGCCCAGTGCGAGTTTTTCCTATTTCCACGAATGAAAAAAACGCTAAAAGGGGAGCGTTATGACAGTGTGGAGGCGGTAAAAACAGCTTCACCAAGGGCACTGGACAATATCAAACTTGAAGAGCTCCAAACATGCTTCGAACAGTGGGAAAAGAGACTTGACACGTGCATTGCATGTAATGGAGAGTATTTTGAAGGTGACTGAAGTAATTTTGTAAAAAGGTTCATCAATAAATTTTGTATGACAACAATCTGGTTTCTTTTGGGTCCCCCCTCATATATAAAACAGACAGTGTACATGGAAAATTTAACTCTTACAGCATTTTCTTCACCTACACATATACTCCTCATGACAGAAGGTATTTCATACCAATATTAGTGATTTTCTGTTCATTCATTCATTTGTACATCTTATTCTGTGAATCCCAAATCAAAGAGAGACTTGAGAGATGTGGAACAAGTTAAGTTACATACGAGTATTAACAGCAGAAGCAGCCACAGCAGGTTACCCCCATAAAGTATGCTAAGATGATATGACTAGTGGTAATCTATCCATGTTGAAAATTATGGAAACCACATCTAGATTACTTTATAAGTGTAGCATCAATTCTCTGAACAGTACTCAATGAAAACATCAGGTAACCAAAAGCATTCCAGTCAGCAAATCCACATTGGTGTGTTCATGTGGAAGTTCTGATGGGACTGGGATGGGGAGTTGGGTGGTTTCCCTCTGCCTGCTAACCATCCTTGTTGCTGTCCTATGTTGATGTATGTACTGTCACTTGTGACAGCTCATCCTGTTGTTGTGCCATTGACAATGGCTACTAAATATAGACCTGTTGTTCTTAGTGTTTCTGATAAACTTAACTAATAGACTCACTGAAAGGTATTTCAAGAATATGAAAAACAATGCAGCAACAGTACAAAGAAATTTCCTTGAGGGATGCTGTGTACATGGCAGCAGAGGCTTGGGTTACTTTCTAGGACACTACACTAGCTTGAAAGAAGTTCCTTCTTTCAGCTGAGTCTATCACTGCATCTGATGAGCCATCAAGCAGGCAATTTGTATGTAAACTGGCTGGGCAGATTAAAGAATCTTCAAGAATTAAATAATGTCAGGATAATGTTCAAGACTGGATCAGATGTGATTTTGATGGCTCGGGCTTCTAAGTACTCATGGACAATGAAATAATTGCCATTGTCATTGACAATGAAATAATTGCCATTGTCATTGACAATGAAGACCATTGCATGACGAGGAAGAACCTAAGGACAATATTACTGGAAAAAAAACATCCAATGAGGAAACTTTTCACTGCCTTGAGACAGCTATCGCAGAGAACATGAGGCTGTCCAACTGCTGTCTTTGAAATGCTTATGAGATTTAGTAGGGTGGAAAAAAAGGGTTGCAACTATGAAGCAAGAAACAAATTTTGGATTTCTTTTCTTAAACTTTGGGCCTACTGATACTATATAAACATATAATAAATTCTCCTGGATTTTCCAATGTTCTGTAATAAGATACAAAACCAATGGCCAGAACTTACCTTCAAGAGTTGAAATGAAATCTGCTGAGAGACAGACTTAAAAGTACAAGTGACACACTACCTAATGTTCAAAATTAATAGTGCCTTCCTTGGGGAGGAGAGAAGTATAGAATGATGAAGGATAAAAATAACAGCTGTGCACTCAGATCCCAGGACAATAGGACACTGCCTTTGTGTAAACCTCTATATGTATTGAGTTTTGTATTTAAGTGAGTTTTCTTCTGTTTCCTTTTTTTTTCATAATCCTATGAACATTGGCACAATATGTTTTCATAAATGACTGATTATTTAGAAAATCATTAACTCAACATCCTCCATTCCCAGTTGGTTTGGAAAACCAATGGTCTACTGTACATTTATATTAGGAGAAATATATCTAGTTTGAAAATAGCTACTACTCCTGTGAGACTATTTGTCTGCTGTGGCTATATAAGATTTCAAACAATGCATTTATGTAATTTGAGGCCGGCCACTATACAAGCAAAGTCAAGATACATTTAATACAAGAATTAAATCCATGAGTCCAAATATCTGACAAATTGTAGAAGGGATAGCTCATAAGGTATTCTTTTACTTTGTTTTTGAATTGTCTGTGGGTCTTCAGTTACCTGCTTGAAATTTACCAGCAACTTTTTACAGTTCTTTATACCACATAGAGATGTATAGTCTGTATGCAAACAATTTTAATAAACATTTTTGGAACAGTGATCAAAATTTTTAAAATTTTTCTTTTTAAAATTCAGTCTTGATCACACCACGTATGTTACAAGAACATAGGCGACCGGTTTCGATCATAACACATGAGCGTCATCAGACCTGTAATTTAATTTAGAAAGTAATAGAAACCTTACTATATTGACAATAAAATATAACAAAATGCTTATAAGGATAAAATACAATAAGCCGTGTCATATTTATTGTCAATCTAGTAAGATTTCTATTACTTTCTGAATTAAATTACAGGTCTGATGATGCTCATGTGTTATGATTGAAACTGGTCACCTATGTTCTTGTAACATACGTGGTGTGATCAAGACAGAATTTTAAAAAGAAAAATTTATGCAAACAGTTTTCATTTCTAGAACTGTGATTGATCCACAACAGTAGAAACAAAATTTGTTTGCACAGAGAATACACATTGTGAATTGTACTGTTCTTCCTAAATTCACTCTCATTATTAACCACATATAACTAACCGAAACAAAAATTGCAACACCACGAAACACTAGTCTAATATTTATCAGACTTTACAGAGATCTTATATGCCTAAACTTTCATTCCATTTAGAATTAATGATGTCCATCAACAACATCAGTATAATGTGTGAACCATGTTGGTGTGAATACACTACTGCATTCATTGGCATGGAAGCAAGGAGCATTCAAATATCATCTTGAAGAATTTATTACCATGCCTTCAGCACATGCTATGGCAATTCCTGGGCAGACTATTTAAGGATCCATTCATTCTTTAAGGTGTTTATAGGTAGGACTGAAGTGTGGGGTCTAACATTATCCTACTGGTATATGCCATTTGCTGTCTTGTTCCTGGAGGGTATGATGACAATGTTTACCATTCTTGCCATTATACTTCCTTCCTTCGACAATTACTAAGTGTCCAACTGTCATGTCCAATAGCTCCTCACAGCATTGTCCCTCCATCCATGCAAGAGCAAGGCTTCTGTTGTATGTTCTGTTTTAGTTTCTCCCATAGTGGAGAGTGTTGTACGTGGAAGATAGTGTACCTAGGAACACATGATGTTTGCTTGTCAGTGCTTCCATGTAATGACTGATTTTAGAATTTATGGAATGTGTATTAGAGACCAACATAGGCAGTACATTTACATCTACTTGCATACTCACATCGTGCATGGTGGAGGCTACCTTCTGCAGCTACTAGTCACTTCCTTTTCTGTACCTCTTACAAATACAGCAAGAGAACAATGCTTGTCAATATGGTTCCATATGACCCTACTTCATCTTACCTTTGTGGTCCTTACACAAAATCTACTTTGGCAGCAGTAGAATCATTCTGCACTCAACTTCAAATGCCAGTTCCCTAAATTTTCTCAATAGTGTTTTGCAAAAAGAACATTGTCCTCCTCCCAGGGACTCCAATTTGAGTTCACAATGCATCTTCATAATAGCACATATTGATCAAACCAACCAATAACAAATCTAGCAGCATGCATCTGAATTGTTTCAATGTCTTTTTTTTATCCAACCTGGTGCGACTCCAAAACACTCAAGCAATACTTAAGGATGGGTTGCACTAGTGTTCTATATATCATATTCCTGGCAGATGCACCAAACTCTCCTAAAATCCTTCCAGTAAAATAAGTTGACCATTTGCCTTCCCTGGCAATGGCCTTGCTGCAGTGCATACACCGGTTTCCGGCAGATCATCGAAGTGGATGGGTGACCATCTGGGCCACCATCCACTGTTGCCACTTTTCCGGGTGCACTTAGCCTCTTGATGCCAACTGAGGAGCTACTCAACCAAATAGTAGTGGTTCCGGTCAAAGAAAACCATCCTAACGACCGGGAGAGCAGGCTGCTGACCACACGCCCCTCCTATCCACGTCCTCAGCTGAGGATGACACAGCCATCGGATGGTCCCAATGGGCCACTTGTGTCCTGCAGATGGAGTGCTTGTGCTTTGTTGTTATTTGCATTCCCTGCTACTTGTGTTACATCTACATTTCTTTTCATATTGTTTTGTAACATTATGTCTAGATGTTTACTCTATGTGACTACACCAAGCAGCACACCTACTAACGGTTTATTTGAATATTATGGAATTGTTTTTCTGACTCATTTGCATTAACTATATTTTCTATATTTACAGCAAACTGCCATTCATCACACCAACTAAAATTTTGTATATGTCATGTTGTATCCTCCAACAGTTACTGAATGATGACACCTTCCCATACACCACAGAATAAGAGCAGTTGTTTACTTCCCTGGTGCATTCCTGATGATATCCTTGTCTCTGATGTGCACTTACCACCAAGGATAATGTAATGGGTCCTATTAGTTATGAAGTCTTCGAACCACTCACTTATCTGGGAAGCTATTCCATATGTTCATGCCTTTGTTAACAGTCTGCCATGGAGCACCATGTCAAATTCCATGGGGCACAATGTCAAACTCTTTCGGGAAATTTAGAAATATTGAATATTCTTGTTGCTCTTCACCCATGGTTCACATGATGTTATGCAAGAAAAGGCTAAGCTGAGTTTCGCACGAGCAGTGCCTGCTAAATGCACACTGATATATGGACAGAAGCTTTTCCATCTCAGGGAAATTTATTATATTTGAACTCAGAGTATGTTCAAGAATTCTGCAGTGAATCAGTGTTAAGGATATTGTTGTAATTTTGTAGATCTATTCTTTTACCTTTCTTACATACAGGACTCATACACACTCAGTCGAGTTCGCAATGCCGACGAGCGAGGACGATGCGCGCGCAGCCGGGGCAGTCGCCTCAGACGCGCCGGAGTCGGCCGCTGGTCGGTCGGTTGGGCCTGGCCCGCCGGACGCTCCAGCGGCCGCTCCACACAGGACGAATCTCAGGTTGACGACCCAGGCTACGGCACCGGTTCATGACAGGATAGAACGACGATCGACAGGCGCTATTCGACCGCAGAAGACTACACACCACACGACGAAACCGTATTCGGACGTCGGCCATACATCACATCACGACGGACGCAGCAATGAAGACGACCGCCAGGACTACGCCAGAAGACTCGATATATGTCGGGAGGAGGACAAAGAAACGCTGAAGGACATACAACGCCTTAGCCGCTATTCACGGGACACGCAAGAGCAGGATAATGACACCTGTCTGGCATCTCCATCTGTGGACTCAGATGTCGAATCACAGCACTCCCACCAAACGGTCGACGACGCGGAGATGGCAGCAGCCTTTCCAGCAGAAAACGACAACGACTCCCCACACGCAGAGGGGGACTTTACGCTCATACACAACAAACGGCGCAGAAGCAACGCATTAGCCAAGGACTTAGCCAACCCGGCTAAGAGACGAATGGAGACCATCCCCACAATGAACCGATTCGCCCCACTGACACCTCAAGCTGCGCCTCCATCAACCACCAACAAGCCGCAGGCACAAACTTCTAATGCTGCAGAAGCCATGGACAGAGACAAGAATGTGCTTCACAAAGTGCCCCAGTCACAATTTATTACACAAAGAATTACGTTCACCTCAATGAAACGCTCAACGGACTTCTAGAGGGCAACCTTAAAGCTATATACCAAAAGGACCACATCAAATACCACTTTGAGTCCTTCGAAGACCAAAGGCGTGCAATAAAATTCTTCACAAACCACAGCTTCTCTTATTTTATGCATCAAGCACCAGACGACAGGGAACTGAAAGTAGTTGTCAAACGCCTTCCGGTGGAAGTTACCGAAGAACAACTTTACTATGCCCTCAAGGAAAAAGACTTCAAAGTGATACAAGTCTACCAATTTAAGGAACGCGACGAGAAGACGAAACAATTGATACCGCAACCTGTGTACCGAGTCACCCTCCCATCCGGAAAAGACAGTGACAAGATCTATGATGTCAAATACCTGCTCTACACACGAGTGATAATAGAAACCTATAATAGTAAAGAAGGACCAGTCCAGTGCCGACATTGCCAACGTTTCGAGCATACAGCGAACTACTGCAGCATGCCAGCACGCTGCGTCCGCTGTGGTGGATCCCATAAATCATCAAATTGTACCCATCCTAGGACGGCGCCCCAAAAGTGCGCCAATTGTGAACAAGAACATCCAGCGACCTTCCGTGGCTGCCCCAAATTTCAAGAACTCCTACGGAAATATACTAGAAGGACACCAAAGAAGTCGACCCCACAACGGCCTATAATTGTTAAGGGGCTCCGGAACGCCCTATACTTGCAATGTTAAAATAACGCTTATAAATTACATCTTTCCTCACAAAGTATTTGAGGTAGGAAGTTGAACTTTTTACAGATTATTTATTGGAATATGGACTACAACGTAACACAGGGATTTTACAAAATTTTAGTTCAGTTATTAAAGATGATTTTTTTTTTCAATTTTAATGAAAATTCACAACATTTTTTTTGCAATTTTTTATTTATATATTCAAAAATATACAGTTTTTTGGAAAAAGGCTGTGTTAAATTATGAAGAAGGTACTGTGTAACATTTACTGAAAGTTTGAAACAAATCTGTTTGGAAGATCCTTAGAAAACATGTAATTAGTATGAGAAAATAAAAGTTTTGGGAATCGAGCGACAAAGATTGGATTAACTTTTTAGTGCATTCCAGGTCCATAGGATGGATTATCTTCATCCTCTGCAAACTCCTCCTCCAGCTTCCTCTCGTTCCTCCTCCTGTTTACTCTTGCTTGTATTTCTAGACTCTTTACAGCCCTGTCTGCAGCCCGAAGGCATTCCTTGTCTAAAGCAAGCATCGCTCGTACCATGTTAGAACCTATCTTCATTCCCATATTTCTAAATACCTTGCACCTTACAATGTTGCCATCACTGAAAGTCGCAACAGCATCACACACACCAAAGTGAAGTGTTTCTATTCCACCAAATACAGTCTTGGGGATTCTCGACCATATAACACTATTTACACTTTCATTGGGGTTTTGAGTTTTTCCATGAATACACTTTTTCAACAGTTCAGGTGCTGCTAAGTCTCTGAAAATAGGTTTTATCACCTCCATTATTGCATGAGGCAGACTATGCTTATGAGTGTACACTTCACCAGTTAGCAATCCTTTGTTATATTTACACCAACTGTCTTCTTCTTTGGGACACAAGCTATGTTGGGGATTTTCATCGGTTGAAGAAGTATGATAAAAAAAGAGCCCAAACAGCCTTCTTCATTTCGTCGACACTTTGTGTATTTTGCCTAATAGCCATTCCATAATAGTTCTGTATTTTGTCAATTACACTGTCAGTTAACCTTCCCTTCCCATCCAACCCTTAACCATCACTGAGTTTTTCTTTTTTGTACGAAGCTTTCAGTCGCCGAAGTCTTGTTCCCATTCTCTTCTGTACGTGTCCAATACACTCAAATTTCTGCACTACATCATCATCACCATAGGGCTTCAGTCCTTGAACATGTTTGAAACTTTTAGAATCACCGTCACCAAGGTAATTAACATATCGCACTTTATCACACGCCTCAGAATGCTGGAATATACTGGCAACACCAGCCACTTCCATTCCTCCACTACTGCCACTATAGTTAGCTTTGCAATTATTTTCATGTGTACCTTTATATTTTTGTGGACATCTACAATACTTTGATATTACTGCTACATCTAAAACTTTCCCTGTATACATACTGGTGGCAGATACTACACCATGAAGAGATGTGTGTCCCCGTTTATGCCAGGTACCATCGAACGCTGCAGTCAAATCTCTGTTACCATTATTTTCCATTACTGCCTCTTCCACAGCGTTCTTCATAGATTCTATACAGACATCTTCTACTTTAGACCCTATTAATTTATTATATAGTCGTAAACTTGGTTGGGGGATTTGGAAGATTCATGATGCCACAGAAAATTGCACCTGCAGTAGCACCCCTACCAACTGAACGCAAGGAATAAACAAATCTAATGTTGTGTTCGTAGATTTTGCTACCATTTTCTTCAGTTGCAGTTACTGCAACACTGTTCCAAAAGGTGGTCATGTATGAACACTTATCACATTTCAGTTGTATTTCACTAGCAAGTCCTACGTGCTTTATTATGGAGAGTTCCAGACCAACTTCACTACAATGAATACATCTTACACAGTTTGAAAAAATTCCTTTGAGAACCGACATATCAAATATTTCATTCACATCCGATTCGCCCATAAAACATTCATAGTTTTCACTCATTGAACCAAGCTTCTTCTGTGAAGTATTTTCTTTCCCACTGTGACTGCTATGGGCAGGTGTACTTGAGAGGTTAGGTTCACTCACTTGGTTATCATCTTTATTGTTTACAGTAATAACACATACCTTTGGCTTTCCAACATTTCTCCTTTTCTTAAAAGCCTTCAGAGGATTTCTAATAACTTTACTTTTACTCATTATTATACTTCAACAAAACAGAGACTCAAGAAACAGAATTAATTACGAATATTTTCGAGATAATGACAGAGTAAATAAACATGAAACAATCGACAATCACACCAGCGATATATATTGAACCATCACAGGTTAGCCACAACACATACTTTATCTCACATCACTAAAATGTACCCGATGAACACGGACGTTAATAATAACACCATTTGACAGCAGTTTAACAGCGCCACAGTGGGTCACGCCCATGTAGAACACATTTCAAAAAAAATTTAAAAATAGTTGTAGTCTTCGGAATTGAATAAATTATATATCTATTAAAAGGTAATAGTCTGCAGATTCAGAAAACGCAAAAAAGTAAAAATTGAACTTTTCATGATTTTGAGCCTTTCCGGAGCCCCTTAAGAACTCGGCCATGGCAGCGATTCCAGCCACCCAACAACAAGCGGCACCTCTCCCTGTGGAAACAATCGCCTCTCGACCACAAACGGCACCCAGAGTGACTCTACAACAGACAAGACAACGGCGCTCGTACTCCAAAGCAATACATGCCCATCCATCGACGCCAACACCAGCGGAGACATCATCTGCCTGGTCGACCACCTTTACACCAGTGTTAACAGATATTCTTCAACTACTCACCACCCTCCAGCAGAAGCTGACGTCTATCCTCTCGCTTGTAGAAAGCGTACTGACAGCTTTTCAAACGCCCTAAATAGATAGACGGCATCACACGAGGAATCTTAACTTCTGCATTTGGAATGCCAACGGCCTGAAACTGAAGAAAATAGAATTCACGGACTTCTTACATCGCCATAAGATAGACGTAGCTTTTGTCTCCGAAACACATCTCCGTGAGTCAACCGACCTCTGCTTGAGGAACATGCACATCTACCGGACGGACAGACGAGACCAACGGGGTGGAGGGACTGCAGTTCTGATCAAAAAATGTATTCGTCACCACCAAGAACGTTTACGCCAACTCCAGACTTTAGAGGCCACGATAGTAGCAATCCACACGACGCTCGGAAACATTACCTGTATTGCGGCTTACCTTAGCCCAAAGAAGCCTCTCCACCCAGAAGATCTTTACACCGTTACAGAAGGTTACGACAAGATCCTCCTTGGAGGGGATCTTAATAGTAAACATGTTGCCTGGAATTCCCGTAAGACTAACCCAAAAGGACATATGTTGTTTGCACTGGCTGAGAATTTACATGTTTCCGTCCATGGACCACGGGAATCGACGAGGATACCTTACATCCAGACACAAGACCCTGATGTTCTAGACATTGCCATAATCAAGAACGTCAACCCGAATCTCCATCTGCGGACGCTGGATGATCTTTCGTCGAACCACAGACCGGTGTTAGGACTCATAGAGAGGGCTACTTTGCAACTCCCACTGCCGACAACAAGAACTTACGACTGGCAGCAGTTCCAAGCGTACCTCAACAACAATGTGCGACCAACCCAGGTTGTTACTACCAGAGAAGCGATTGATGTGGCAGTCGCAGTACTCACGAAGAAGATTAACAATGCGAAACAATGAGCACTCACGGAGCACCTGCAACCAGAAGTCAATTATGACGAGTTTCCACCACCACTGCAGGAACTTAGGACAAGGCGCAATCGATTTCGGAAACAATGGGTCCGTTACCGCCATCCGGACGATAGACGGGAGACTCACAGACTAACCCGAGAACTCCGGCGGAAGGTTCAGGACTGGAAGCAACACACATGGGAACTCAAAATGGACAACTTTCTATTACGCACCAAAGATGAATGGCGAATAGTTAAAAGTCTCAGACAGCAACAGCCCCCCAAAAGGGCAATTCGAGGACCCCATGGCCTCTTGTACGACTCACTGGCGCAGGCGGAGCTGTATGCGGATACATACCAACAACAGATGACTACGCCCCCCACGGAGGATGGAGATGATGCACTCCACCGTGCAGAGGAGAACACAGCGGCGGAATGAGAAGCTATTCGGGACGCCCCGACTAACGCTATGCCCCGGCTGACAACGCCGGAGGAAATTCGGAGGCTTATCAAGTATAGCAAACACACCTCACCTGGAGCAGATAGAATCAGCAATATGGAATTGAAACACCTCCCGAGAAAGCCTGTTGTGCTTCTCACCCGGATAGTGAACAGCTGCCTCAGGACTGGATACTTCCCAGAGGCATGGAAGATTGCCAGATTAGTGCCAATACCAAAACCGGGCAAGGATCTCTCACACCCTGACGGCTACAGACCCATAAGTTTACTGCCGACGCTGGGAAAGGTCCTGGAACGTGTCCTACTGAAACGCATGCTGGACATCCTTGTGGCACACAACATCATCCGACCGGAGCAGTTTGGCTTCCAGGCGAAGCTATCGGCTGAGTTACAACTACTGCGCATCACGGAATCTCTCCAAGACAATTTCAACAAGAAACGACATACTATTGGAGTATTTCTCGATATAGAGAAGGCTTACGATAAAGTATGGTGACGCAACTTGATCATCAAGCTCCGACGTACCACACCCCTACCAGACTGCTATTTAAAACTTCTCGACAATTTTCTTCAGGATCACAGATTATATCTTCGCATTGATGACAAGAATTCAACAACACGGCCTGTCCTTGACGGACTTCCACAAGGATCGGTCATATCTCCACTGCTGTTTAATTTATATATTAATGACCTCCCGACGGTGCCACATGTTACTGCCAGTTTCTATGCCGACGACACAGCGCTCCTGACTGCAGGCACCAGAATGGACCACCTCGTCACACGGATGCAGCGCCAACTAGATTTAGTGGACCACTGGACCCACATGAACAAAATAACGGTCAATGCAGAGAAAACCAAAGTTATTGTTTTCACACATCGGAGACCCATCGTCAAAGAATGCCTACGGATATCAGACCAGCCACTCCCCTGGGCAACAACTTTTAAATACCTGGGAGTGCATCTGGACGCCAAACTGTTGTATAGTCATCACATTATGGAGAAGAAGACGTCTGGCCTCAAAATGCTGGGAGCTCTCAAAAAAATGGTTCAAATGGCTCTGAGCACTATGGGACTCAACTGCTGTGGTCATAAGTCCCCTAGAACTTAGAACTACTTAAACCTAACTAACCTAAGGACATCACACACAGCCATGCCCGAGGCAGGATTCGAACCTGCAACCGTAGCGGTCGTGCGGTTCAGACTGGGAGCTCTCCTCCCATTTCTGAAGAGCTCATACCTCAGCCAACGCACAAAACTCCAGTTGTACCATGCCACAGTCGAACCATCTATTTTGTATGGATCGACCTCTTGGGGTACTACGTGTGCCACTAACTACAAGAAGTTACAGGTTGTACAAAGCAGATGCCTACGATGGATCACAGGAGCCCAATGGTGGATCCGAAATCATGACATTCATCGAGCCTTAAGCAAATCTTACCTCTCAGACAAGGTCAAGGAGAAGGCACGAACCTTATTTCAGAAGTTGGACATGATACGTGACAGTACACCACAACTCACCACAGTAGGTGCGGTAGAACCCTTACGCAACCACAAATATAAAGTACCGAAGGCGATAGTATTTGAGCCTCCGTAAATGATATCCCTACGTAATTCTCCATAATTTAAGAACATATCGTCCTTTAGCACTTCTACACACTTGTTTTAAAACATACACCAAAAGCAGCGAGTTAAAGGACCCTTCTGTGTGCCCAAACTAAAGCTGAAAGAAGAATAAATAAATAAATAAAGAGAAAATTTTTACCCCTTCCATTCCCTACAGAAGTAAAAATCAACGAAGTTGATCAGACTTCAGCACAAAAAAAAAAAAAAAAAAAAAAAAAAAAAAAAAAAAAATACATACACACTTTTTTTCAGTCACTTGGGATTTTGCACTGGGTGAGATATTCATTATGAATTCAAGCTAAGTAAGGCGACAGTGCTGGATTCCAGGCAGATCTGGGGACTTATCTGGTAAACTCTCTCATTTGCTTCTCTATGCCAAGGATGCCTATTACTATGTCCTCCACACAGGAGTCTATGCAATGGTCAAATGATAGTATGTTTGTATCATCCTCTTACATGAATAATTTCTTAGATGTGAATTTTAAAACTTGGGCTTTCCCTTTGCTGTCTTCTATTGCCGTACCAGACTGGTGAATGAGTGACTGGATAGAAGCCTTTAACCTGCTTAGTTATTTCATGTGGGATCAGAATTTTCCTGGGTTCTCATCAAGATCTATAAGTAAAGTGTGATTGTGGTAGTTGTATGCTTTGCACATTGATGTTTACAGAAACAAATTTCTATTAACTACTGCATGTTCTTCTTTGAACTGAGTTTGCAACAGTCTAATTTTGTTATTAAACCATGGTGGATCTTTTCTGTCTTTATTCCACTTATACTGCACATACTTCTCCATTGCATGATTTACACTTTGTGCATAATTCTTTTATATGTATCATATTGGAACTAAATGATGTCTATGCATTGTTTTAGTGGGGGACTAACAACCACTTACCTGCTCTCCTAACATTCTTGATGGATTTATTAACTTTAGTAACCATCATCACTATGATAACATAATGATCATTAATCCCTGTCTCTATACTGGCATTAGTGATGAGGTTAGGTCTGTTTGTAGCTACAAGGTCTAAAATATTTCCTTTGTTTGTGAGCTGTCAAACTAGTTCCTCAAGACAGTGTCTGGAAAACATGTGCAAAAGTCCTTCACAAGACTGGCTGTTTGTATTACCTGCAGTGAATCCACACATGTCCCAGTCTACTCTCAATAGATTAAAGTAGCCTCCAACAATTCATGATCCAGTTATTACTGTCTTTGAATGATTTTAAAACTGTCATGTTGGAATCAGGAGGCTGATAACAACATCCAATAATTAGCTTGAGTACACCTAGACCTGTTACACATGTCCAGATAGCTTCACAGCTTGACTCAATTTCAACCTCAATAGGCACAATATTTTTGTCAACTGCAACGAGCATTCCCCCTTGCTACAGCACATAATGTGTATTTTCAAAGTGAAAGAGGTGATCAAAAAGTTTCCATTTGCAGGTGTTGCTGCAACATACTTTGACAATGTACTGCTAAAATTTTGGCACTTGGACTGTCTTTACTTTGTGTGCTGTCTGACTTCACACTCTGTGTATTGACTGGTGAGCATTCATCAGAGGACCTCAGACTACCACCTAGCCTCAAAAAAACCCGTGTGTACTCCCCAGATACTATGCTACCTGGGTAGCTGCTTCCCTTGTGCAGTGCATCCCCTGAACTACCAAAGGGAGTCCTACAATTCTACACTGCAAAGCACATACAGAAGTCTGCAGATAAAACTCTCATAGAATTGACATAGCCTTTGGTTAAGACACTGCACCCAGCTGGAAACCAAAGCATCCCACTCAATTCTGGGAATGATGCTGAAAACTGTGAACTCTGTTTGCACACTGTGAGTGAGGCCAGCACTCTTCACCATTGCCATCAGCTACTAACAAAAACTGAAGATGGTCTCAGAACCCAAGTGATGATGTCATTGGTGCTGACATGTGCCACAACTTGCAGACAACTGCACCCTACACATTCAGTAGCAGGCAGGCTTCCTCCACACCTTGGATAAGGCCCGCCTGGCAGACATACCAAGTTCCCATTGGACTTCTTTCCAGCCCTGGACACTATTTCCCTTCTGGGTTCCACAATGCATATCTAACAATAGAGCTCGTGATAACTAGCAACCCCCCTGCCGCCGCCCCATCCCCCCTCCCCCCTCTCCGTGTGCTTGCTCAGACCCTGCTGAAGAGGTGGCAACCTATCCACTCACTTGGTGAATGGGTGAGACCACCCTCCACACTGACTCTCCACATGGAGTGACATGGACACATTACCACCCACTACTCACCATGTGGTGAAGGTGGATCCCCATGTTGGGTAATCTGAAATGTGCGTTGGCAGCAGTTTGCATTTCATTTTATATTGCTTTTGTTGTAGTGAGATGCGAGATTCTGCTTTGTACAGCACCTGTAAAAATTGTGTGTTCTACGTATTTAAGTACTGTTTAATATTAAAGCTTTTTGGGGGATATTGCTCATTACGGAGTTTTATCGTGAGTAAAATTCTATATATTTTTGAAACTAGTTACATCAAGTGTGGACAGTTAAGCCATATTTTGACAGTCATGCACCATCCTGTACCTTGAAATGGAAGAAGGTTTTCTATCATGGAACACATGATATTTGCAAATGATCTGAATTTCTTTTAATTCCTTAACAATTTTCCCTATCTTGAAAATGGAAATATGTGTTAGTTGCCAATAGCTTCTATCTCCAAATGTTTTTAACTTGTAACTGGTTTTTTATAATACTTCTTAACTTGATTTCACTTATTAATCATTGGTACATAGTAGAGTAGTAGTGCAAGACATAGACTATAAATGCAACATTGACAAGATTTTCTTGATTACAACAGTTTTAAATTGGAATAGAATATTTGTTCTTATGTACATAGCCATGCAGTACCTTGAAAAAACTTTTTCACATTTGGGAAAACTTTATGTTCCTGCAATAAATTTTGTAACTTCAGAAAAGCCTGTAGTGCCTGTGTTTTCAGCTACTGATATGAAAAATTATTTCAACTGAATGTCCAAAGATTTGAATTTAATAATGATCTACATTGTTCCTGCCTTGTTCTTTAAACTTTCAATTTTTCCTGCATAGTACATGGTTTTTGTATTTTTAATGACACAGTGAAGAATACTGTCTTGATCAGAGTTATGCCTCTGCATTAAATAAAGCTCTCTCTTTCTATCACAAGATGCTTTGATTCCAGCTGTTAGCCACCCTTCCTCTCAGCTTTCACTGTGATTGTCCCTCACTTTGTAAAGGAAAACTGGACTCACAGTTTTGGAAGATTATTTTAAAGAAAGAATTAAATTTCCCATCTCCTATAAGTTTTTCATAATTTTTTCCCATCTCCATCCTGTAAATTTTTCCGGATAGTGTAATTGAGTCAGCATTTACAATTCTGTAAAATTTTACATTTCCCATCTTAATTATGCCTATTTGATGTGGATGCTTTACTGCTGCCATTTGACCATCATGGTCAGATAAATCCTTTACTATGGGGATTACATCTGTTCCATAAAAGGCAGTTAGATTTATAAACAAAGTATCAACTGCTGTTGCACTATGTACTGTTCTTGTTAGGAATGTTGCTGTGAGAATTAAACAACAACTGGACATCACTAACTCAAGGTACCCTTCACTAGAACTATCAAAGATGAAAACTAAATGAAATCTCCATGTACAATAACTTCTCAGTTAATTACATTAACAAGGGAAATGTGTTAGCTTGAACACTAAGAACTGCATGAAAATATGCTTAGAGTACAAATCATTAATCCCAAAAACAGTGATATGAGTCATTCACATGCGAAACTCTGCATCTTACAATGAGACATTCGAATGATCACGTGTTGAAGAAACAAAATAGCAATATAATAGAACTAAAAATATACATATTTCAAAGTTGTGCTTATTCCTATATTTCCCTCTACTGAAAATAATTATGCTATCTGAACTACAAACTTTCTCTACTGGTCCAATAATGTTGCACAGCTATTCATTTTTCATAGAGCAGGCATTGGATTTTAATGAAGTGGTCAAAGAAATTTGAAACAGAACAGCAAGCGCAGCTAACCAAAAGCCATTTTTTAACATTCAGCATCATATCTGCATCCAAGCAGTCCAGTATGAAGTGCCACACTAATAAAAATTTCTAGCAATGATATTGGTATGTCAATTTCATAACCTGCCCTTTGTCAAATGTATTGTAACATAGGCTTGTAATTCAGCACAAAAAGTTGATTGTTTAGCGGAGAGGGAAGTCTGATGAGGAAATGACTATTATGTAACTTTACTTGTTGTTTTCTGCATCATAGTCTTACAAAATCAATGATCCTTCTCATGTAAAGCTTATATTCTCTAAATACGCACACATCAAGATGTTGGCAATATTTTGTTGTCTTTGGTATGTTTTTGGTCCCATTATACTGATATTTTGTTTCTTCACAATACCAAAGTTCCTCTCTTACACCTTGAATAGGTGATCATTTAAACATCTCTCAAGGTAAGACACACAGATCTGCATGTGAATGACTGATACTACTGTTTTAGGGATGAGTGATTTATAATACAAGCACAGTTTCATGCAGCTCTGAGAGTTGGACGTCATGCACTGGCCTTAAGAGTCAAAGTAGTACCACCTCTAATTGCTTAATGAAGTTTAAAACATTTACCTTCGAAGGTCTATAGACTGTTATAAATGCTGTTTTGTATATTTGCAATTGTGTTAGTGAAGTACAGCACTCAAAGAGATGTTCAGTGTTGTATTTACTGAGATGCAGGTATACGGTGTGTGCACTGAGACTTTATTCAGTTTATTGTTTGTCTAGCTATACCCCATTTCTTCATATTACATATACAGTATCTATTGTTTTGTATCTGTTCAATATCTGTGACTTCCAAATGATATTCTGTAGATACAGCTTTGGATTTTTCAGTTGCCTGTGCTGGTAGGAGAAGATTGTCTTTCTTATTTAACAAGTTCCCTATGTTTTAATCAAAAAGTCAACAGGTATAATGATTGTTACTCTTTATATTATACAAGGTGACTTTTTTGTTTTACCACTGACTATTACAACTGTGCATATAATTTTTTGACAGCTCTTTCCTCCTGAAACATTTACCCTAAAAAGCGCCAAGTGAAAAGACTAGAAATCACAAGGATCAGATAGACAGTGCACAGGATACATTGAACGCTGCTGTAAATTTTTCGAGCAAGTAATCTCTTACTGGACATAGATGTTGACCATACTGTGTGTAGTGTGACCATGTGGGAAGTGATGCACCAGTCGCAACCATGTATGATAGCCCTGTTCTGTTGAGACTCCTGAAGCTCTGCATTTACACATCTGACACAATGCTTCGTCTAAGGCTCATTATATTGCTTGAAGTGTGGCACAATCTTTACATTTAACAATGTTATGAAAAGGATAGATTACTACTCACCTTACAGTGGAGATGTAGAATCACAGACAAGAACAATAGAAAGACTACTTCACATGTAAGCATTCTACCAGACTCAGCACCAGAGTCTGGCCTCAGCAGCCAGAGACAGTGATCATGTGTGTGTGAGCTACATTTGCATGAATGTGTGTATGTATGTTTCAGAAGAAGGGCTTCTGGCTGAAAGCTTATGTATTAAGTAGCCTTTTGTTGTGCCTGTCTGTGACTCAACATCTCTGCTATATGGTTAGTAGATCTGATCTTTTCGTGATATTTTTGTTATCCCATCGTGGATTTTACATTGTTCAATCTTTGCATTTGCAGAGGAGCAGTCACAGAACGGTGCCTCATGTTATCCTCAATTGTGTAGTCAAGATTATGGTTAAAACTGTTTCTGGCATCCCTGATAATCACTTCAGGGTCTTCTTTCCCAAAACATTTCCATGAAGTCCTAAATCACTGGTGACATTGCACTTGACCTGATATGAGGTCTGTTCAAAAAATTCCAGAACTTCGTCCACAAAATTTTTCTGCATTTACCTTTTACTTATTGTGCATGGTCTCCCTCGAAATACTCTCCTCCACAATTGATACACTGCTCCCACTGCCATTTCCGCTACTGGAGGCAGTCTTGGTATGCCTTTTTGCTGGATCGCATGAAGTGCCGTCTGCGAATTTTCTTTTATCTCGTCTGTCATTGCAAGTCTTCATCCTTTCAAATGGTTCAAATGGCTCTGAGCACTATGGGACTTAACATCTATGGTCATCAGTCCCCTAGAACTTAGAACTACTTAAATCTTACTAACCTAAGGACATCACACACATCCATGCCCGAGGCAGGATTCGAACCTGCGACCGTAGCAGTCGCGCGGCTCCGGACTGAGCGCCTAGAGCCGCTAGACCACCGCGGCCGGCTTCATCCTTTCAGTGTCTCATCATAACTGCAGACCCCATGCCTCTCATCAACAGTTGCGTTTCTCTTAAGGAACATATTCTCATTTGCTTGATGTAAGAGCTCTTCAGAGATTGTGAGGCGAAAGTCTTTCTGGTCTTGACTGATGAGCTGTGTGACCAACTTGGCAGCAACATGATGCATTCCATGATGCTGAGTCAGGATTTCATGACATGATCCAACTGAAATGTTATGTTCTTCTACAATCTCTCAGACAGTCACTCTTTGATTCACACACACAACTTCATTGACATTCCTGACGTGAGCATCATCAGTAGATGTCAAAGGCCGTCCTGAATGAGGGTCATTTTTAACTTCCATCTGGCCATTTTTAAACTGTTTAAACCATTCATAACACAGAGTATGGGTTAAGCACTTGTCACTGTAGGCTTCCTGCATCATTTGGTGTGTCTCTGTAAAGGTTTTCAAGAGTTTCATGCAAAATTTAATGCAGACCTGTTGCTCCTCTAACTGTGCCATCTCAGAATTTGCAAACTGTGTGACACAATGTTCTACTCAATACAACACTGAACATTAACTAATAGACATGCAATGATGAAACTTCTGGCAGTTACACATTAAACACAGGGATGTGCAGGGATTACAACTGCATTTTGCTCTAACACACCACTGGCATGAAATTATGAACGTTCCAGAAGTTTTTGAACAGACCTTGTATGTGCTACCCAGGGCATTAAGTGCTAGTTCAGAAATTCTCCTCCCAAAACTACTCTGCAATAGCACCAAATTCTAGGTGTTTTTAACCTTATGCCTAATACTAGCTTTAGCTTGCACTTTTTTCCCGTCTTGTAACTTCCAGCATCTTCTGAAATTCTTCCCTGATGTTGTAGGCAGTCATGGATTCAAGTAGTGCTCTGGGTATTGCAATCTTCCCTTCCCCCCCTCCCTTTCTTTCTCCCAAAAAAATATTTTAGTGAAATTGTTTATATTTTTATGTAAACCAATTTTCATATTTTGTAGTTAACTTTCACAGAATAAAGTGCATGGAAACTAAGAGTCTCAAAATTGACAAGGACTTCTAGAAATTAATGGCTATGTTTACAGTTGCCTGCACGAGGGCCAGCTAGTCCACATGGGTTGGCTTGTGGCCTGCCTGTCTGGCCGCCAGCCTGCCTGCCTCCTGCCTGTCCGCCTGCAGGAAATAGTCCATCCAAGAAAAGGCACACATTCACATCTTGAAAGTACATGTTGTCAACAACAAATCCAGCGTGGTTCCTGAGATTGGTAGGTGCACACTAAAATTTTATATTCCATAAAATCAGACTGCCAGATTACGAGAGTTTGTTGCTATTACAGTTCTTAGATCTTGTGTACTTCTCAAATTTTCAGACAAGTGCTTTTCAAATGCTGTATTTCTATAAACTGCAATTTCTTGGAATTTATGCTTGAGTGATGCACCAAGCACTAATTTAAGTAAATGGTTATCATTATATCAAAACATTTTATATATTTTCTTGTAATCCATTTATTTCTGTTACATTAAAACATTTTATATTTTTTTATTATTATTAAATTCATATTCATCTGTGACACATTAAAAGTCATAATGATGACAATTTATTCTTAACTTGGGGATGTCCAGAAACAAAATGTGACTCTCCACAACCAAATTCCTACTCTTACCTTTATAAACTGCAGCTCTCAACTGTTCTAATTCTGCTTGTGCTACTGTCACTGTGGCAATTTCCATACTTGTCAATTGTGATATTATTATTTTACTCTACAAAGATTACATAGCAGCCGCATGGAGTGGCCATGTGGTTTGAGGCGCCATGTCAGAGATTGTGCGACCCCTCACACCAGAGGTTCGAGTCCTTTCTCGGGCATGGTTGTGTGTTTTCTTAGCGTGAGTTAGTTTAAGTAGTGTGTAAGTCTAGGGACTGATGACCTCAGCAGTTTGGTCCCTTAGGAATTTACACACATTTGAACATTACTTAGCAATAACTTGTAGATTTGATTGTATTTGCTGTCACAGTAATTTTATCCCCCTAACTTGCCTTGACTCAACATCTTGTTGTATATTGTCATAGATGAAGTGTTTAGCAAGTGTCATAATAATTGTTTGCTTATGTCTTATAGTTCACATGTACGTAGTAGAGAACCACTGCAGAATGGTGTATCAACTCCCCACAGCACAACAGCAGCTTTAGTGTCAAAGATGCTACTGCGCATTGCAGCTGGCCACTACAAGATGAACCAGCAACTAAAAATGGTTCAAATGGCTCTGAGCACTATGGGACTTAACATCTATGGTCATCAGTCCCCTAGAACTTAGAACTACTTAAACCTAACTAACCTAAGGACATCACACAACACCCAGCCATCATGAGGCAGAGAAAATCCCTGACCCCGCCGGGAATCGAACCCGGGAACTCGGTATCCTTAATAATATTGTAATTGTAAGAAGTAATGTTAGTATTGTACACTTTTTGCTTTAATGGCTCCAGAAAGGTTTAACTGTGAACAGCTGTGATTGAACTCTGAGAAGTTACCACTGAGCTTGGGTGCTCATGGGCTCAGAGTAGGTACTGACTATATATATTCTGGGAGTGCAGATATAGTAGGGTGCAAGTTGGCAGGCGTGCTAAGTCAACAATAAAAAGATACTTTTGAGTAAACAACTAGCTGTCAAACTTGAATTTCTAGAACTGTCAGATAGTAAAAAACATATTATAACATATGTGCAACAGCAAATTATTGTACAACTTTGAAATGTTGCTGAAGATAATATTACAACAAACAACTACAGACAGCAATAATGGTTTACCCAAAGTTGACATATATCCATCTACAATGTCGGGACATGTACTGATGAAGGCAATAAAGTCAAAATAAGCTTATACACTAAAATAAAATTTCAATTATTGTAATGTTTTCCAATCCTCTGCATAAGATACAATTCAGTTACAACTGTAATGTTTAAGCCATAGAAAATGACAGATGACATACAATATTTACATGAACCAACGCAGAAAAATAAGAATGGAAGACCAAGAATGAAGTGATTGGGTTAGAAACAGTTTAAGGCAGGAATGTATATTTTCCCTCTATTGGTCAATGTATACATCAAAGAAGCAATGATGAAAATATTCAATAAGTAATGCAACACTTTGTTTTTCTTACACAATTACGGTTGAAAAATGCAGAATTTGTTATGGGAGATCATGGAATATTCCTGCTTCAGCCCTTAATAGTTTCACAATGTTCTACATCTACATCTACACAGATACTCTGCAAGCCACCACAGTGTGCACAGTAGAGGGTGCCCTCTACCATTACTAGCCAATCCCTTTTCTGTTCCACTCATAAACAGAGTGCGGGAAAAATGACTATCTATATGGCTCTGTATGAGACCTAAGTCTCATATCATATCTTCACGATCTTTACGCACAATTTATATTGGTGGCAGTAGAATCTATTGGTAGTCAGCTTCAAATGTTTGTTCTCTAAAGTTTCTCAGTAGTGTTTCTTGAAAAGAACAGCAATCCATGGAGTGGTGCCACGCCATCTCTCATCTGAAGAAAAACTTCAAAGCTGCATCTTCAGCCAATAAAGTCATGACAATGGTCATCTGTGGCTTTGCAGAGATTGTTCTGTTTGATATCCTCCCTCATGGTGCCACAATCAGCTCTGAAGTGTATTGTAATTAAGAAATTACTTATGTTAGTCAGCATAAAAATGCAAATGAACTACTTCTTCTCCTTGTCCTTCTCCTTCTCCATGACAATGCAAGGCCTGACACAAATTAGCTCACCCAAGAGAGCTCACAAAACTTCACTGGACTGTTCTTCCTCATACACTCTGTAGCCCTGATCACACACTTTCTGACTTCCATCTATTTGGCCCAATGAGGGATGCACCCTGTAGGAAGCAATACATAGATAGTGAGTAGAATGGTACCAAGCGGAAGTACTGGCCCTCCCAGTAAGGTGGCATAATGCCATCACATTGAATGAAGATTATGTTGAAAAAGAGAGTTTTGTAGCCAAAAGAGTGTGGAATAATATGATGTATTAGAGTTCTGAGTAAAATCAATCTGCTTTAATAAAAAAAAAGGTGTTGCATTACTTACTAAACATCCCTCATAAAAGAAAGATGCAACAGTGGGATTAAAATCCAGAGTGAAGGAATATCAGTGCCAAAAGTTGCTGACGACATTGCTATCCTCACTAAAAGCGAGGAAGAACTGCAGAACCTACTGATGAATGGTCTAATGAGCACCTACTTTAAACTGATACTGAAATGAAGAAAGACGAGAAAGACAAAAGTAAGATGAAGTAGCAGAAATGATACATGTTATAAATTTAATGTTATAAATTTAATGTCTAAATTGGAAACTACAAAGTAGGCAAAGTGAAGGAATTCTGTTACCTTGGAAGCAAAATAACACATGACAGATGAAGCAAGGAGATTATAAAAAGCAGAACAGCACAGCCAAAGAGAGCATTCATTGCCACAAGAGGTCTAGTAGTATCAAAAATTGAGATTTATTTGAGAAATAAATTTCTAAAAATGTATGTTAGGAATACAGCAATCAATATTTCTGAGCTGTGTTACTATAGATGGATGTAGAAAATTAGGTGAATTGATAAGAAAGGAACTGAAGTTCTCTGCAGAATTGGAAAAATAAAGAACATGTAAGAAAAATTGCCATGTAGAAGGGGCAGGATGGTAGGACATGTGTTAAGACACCAAGGAATAACTTCCATAGTACCTGAGAGAGATGCAGAAGTAAAAACTATATGGAACACAAATAATTGAAGATGTTGTGTACAAGTGCTAGTCTAACATAAAGAACATGGAACACGAGAGGAATCCATGGCAGGCTGCATGAAACCAACAAGAAGTTAAATGACTAAAAAACAAAAGAACAAATATCACTGTGGTGCCTTTTAGATAGCTCTGAATGTGATACTATTAAAGAATGTCACAAAATCGAAAGTACAAGCTGTTATTTGGGCACTAACCTACTTAACACATTTGTGAGGCATGTAATGAAATGACAACCAAAACAAAGTGTCTTTAGGTCTACCTTCAAGCTGATCTTAAAAGACAGTTGCTCAGCAGTGATTTATGAATGCCTTTACAATGGGTGAGCACTCAACCAGTTTGGGGTAGAATTACTGACTATAACTCTGACTAAAACTTGTATATTTCAAGTGCCATGAAAAGTTGTCACCAGATGGAAAATGGCAATTCGCCAGTCACTGCACAAGGGCTGAATATGGGGCTGGTCCTTTAGACCCTTGGGGCCAGCCTTACATCCTCTTGGTGGCTAGCATGAATGATCTTCAGAAACATAGTGCTTGCTGATTCATTCCTCTGGCACAAATTTTCTTATCAGAACCACACAAAGTCCATACAAAGCTAGAGAACACATGCTCTGCTTTCTCCCCTTTCAGAATCTGTAGTTAAGCAAATGTGTTCGTAAGGCAAATAACAAGATAAATATAACAACCAAATAAAATTCACTTACATTTTATTCAAATACAATACATATCCTAAAAATCTGCGTTAACATGGAGCGGAGTGGAGCAGAGCAGTTGGCTATGAGAAACATTTTGTGAGTGACATTCTGCTGAGTGGGGTGAGGTGGAGGCAATTGTAGAGTAGTGGAAGAAGGCACCACTATGTACTTGTCCCGAGGCCTCCACGACTGTACTTAGAGGCCCTTCCTGTAAGTATGTGTCATTTCTGTTGGTACATTACTTCTTTCCCCAGAAGTTTAATGTAAAAAAAAAGTCAGTGCACATGAAATTATACCAATTCTCTTTAATCACTGACTATGGTCACCACAATTTTGATAACTTTACAAATGTTTAGCACCATAGCCTTAACGGAACAAAGGTGATGTGTTGGAATATTCGGCATAATTCTTTCTCCATATTTTTGTGATTGCCAGTCACAAAGGACTAAGATGCTGAAAAAAAATTCAGGCATGAGTACTATTTACTTCCAGCTGAATTTGAGAATAACTCTGTTCTTCAATTTGAGAACAACTCTGTTCTTCGACACTGTGTGCCGAGGACGAGGTGTTACTGCTAAGTTTCTCTGCAGCTTCCATTTTCTTTCGCAGCTCACGTTTCTCTGCTAGTTTCTTCCTCAGTGCTTCTAGTTCTTCTGTGTCTGGAACTTTCAGCTCCTGCTTCTGTGGTTTCGGTACGGATCTATACAAAGTCACATCATTTAACTAATTTTAACAGTTTGGTTCATGAAACAATACCAATATGTGCAAAATATCTTGCCATTCATAAGTACACTCTAAGACAAAACAAATGACACATCATAAAGGAATTATCTGAATGGGACAGAAACCGGTAGATGTGATGTACATGTACAGATAACCAAATGATTACAAGTTCAAAAAATTTTGATGATTTATTCAAGAGAAGAACTTCACAAATTGAGCAAGTCAGTAATGTGTTGGTCCACCTCTGGTCCTTATGCAGGTAGTTATTAAGCTTGACACAGATTGAGAGAGTTGTTGGGTGTCCTGAGATATATCATGCCAAATTCTGTCTGGTTGACTTGTTAGATCTTCAAACTGTGGAGATGATTGGAAGACCATGCCCATAATGCTTCAAACTTGCTTAACTGGGGAGATGTCTGACAACTTTGCTGGCCAACATAGGGTTTGGCAATCACGAAGACAAGCAGTAGAAACTCTCACCATGTGTGGACAGGCATTATCTTGCTGATGTGTAAGCCCACGATGGGTTGCCATGAAGGTCAACAAATTGAGGCATAAATACCATTGACATACCACTGTGCTGTAAGGGCAACCCAAGGAGTCCTGCTATGAAAAGAAATGGTGGCCCAGACCATCACTCCTGTTGTTGGGCTGTATGGTGGGTGATAGTCAGACTGGTATTCCACTACTGTCTGGGGCATCTTCAGACACTTCTTCGGCCTGGAATCTCATTGACTTCAGTGGTGAGTCCTGCTTCAAACTAAGCTCCGATCACCAGCAGAGATGTGTTGTCTGGAGACACCCAGGCAGTGGTGTGATTCCAGTTAGACCGTTCCCCCCATAAGGCCTGACAATGAGGAATGATGGTCTAGCATCATTTCTTTTCATAGCAGGACCCATTTGGTTTTCATCCATGGCACCCTTACAGCACAGCGGTACGACAACAATTCTCTCCGCTGTATTGTTGCTGTTCATGTCAGGCCACCCTCGGCTTACATTTCAGTAAGATAATGGCCATCCACACATGGTGAGGGCCCTCCAACCGTTTCAGGATTCTGACGTTCTAACACACCAATGGACAGACTTTGGCACGATATCCATCAAGAGGACATCCACCAACTGAATCATTCGATGTCAACTGCCAGATTTTGACAATTTATGAAGCTCTTTCTCTTGAATAAATCATCCATTTCTTCTGAAACTGAAATAATTTGTTTGCCCAGATAATTCTTTCATAGTACGGAAATTTTTCTTAGGCTTCGAGTGTATTAATGTATGTACATGAATACAATTAGGGAAGTAGATATAGATACTAAATCTTATTCCTCATACAAATCTATTCAGTTAAAAAAGCCACATCTTTTTGTGGGAAATTCATTTACTCATATATATGAAACAAGGCGCAAACAAGATACATGTTACCTTGCCACAGACTAACATTATTTGAAAATACTCCATATTACATGGCTTTAAAGCTTAGCAATAAAATCTGTTAAAAGTTTAAGGACTGAAAGCCGGAATTCACCTGCGCAAACATTGAAAAATATTTAAAAAGCAAATGTTACTACAGTGTGGATGATTTTATAAATGAGGAAGACAAGTAGGAGATATTACATTTGTTTCACTTTCCTGTTTTTTCTACATTACATTCTGTGTGTATGCTTATGTTCCCTTTTAATAGAGGTATATGTTCTTTTTATATGTGTCTATACTTATAAACAATGTATCATGTGAACTATGTATCTAAATATCTAGATGTAAACATATATACTACTTTTATGAAAATGTGATCTTTGAAGTAGGTCCGTATTTATAAATTACAGAAACAAAAATACTTTAAAAGAATGATTTCAAAGCACTGAGGAAATTTTAAGAAACAGGAAGAAATCTAACAAGTAATTATCTTTTTATATTGTAATGTGGTTCCAGGAGCATCCATATGCTGTATTCTAACGTATCTCGTATCTTGTTTTACGTATACTAAGGTAGGCACAGAATTATTCATTGACAAGTCACCAATGTTTCAATCAAATGACTGTATATTTCATGTCATGTGACAATAAAGATTCTATTGTACTCTACTCTATTCTATTCTGTGATACACCATTATGAGACAACAAAGGGGACCGAAATTTATTCATTCAGCACATACTGCTAGTGAGACAGTCAAATATTACATGTACTCCAGTAATCTGTTGATACTTTAGCAGAATTTACCAACAAAGTTTTGCAAAAGTACTTTTACATTTTGACACATGGGAATACACAGCAGGCAATTTCATATGTTAATGATCCAGCTTCGAAATGATTTGTCTAACATGCACTACTATCCACATTTCATTGGATAACATAAGTGATTTGACTGCAGATTATCTACAGTATTTTACATTATCAGTATATTATTAAAACTAACACATGAACTTCTTACAGTGTTATTGTGGAAATCTGTGTACAGACTGTTAATATCTGCTCAAGCAATGCAAACGGTGTGAGTGTCTGCAGGAATATACGGGGAAGGGGGGGGGGGCTGTGAAATTACTGCTTTTTTGTAAGTGAATTGGTCAGTTTCAGTAAATCTCATGCCACAAGGACTAAATGTTATAGGTGACACACAAAACTTATTATATACCAGAGAATTGATGGTTATCTTCTCATTTCTAGAACTGTATGAGAATTCTACAATGAGTTCCTCTTTGAGGATGCCTATAGCAAAATTTACAAGAGCCTGTAGCCTGTGCATTGACAGCAAAGCGACTGTATATATAGTGGATGTTATTCTCTGGCATTGTTGGCAGTATAACACGGTAATTCTTTTCTTGAGTTACCGTATGCTCTAATACACATCCTCTGTAGGCAGATGGTTGAGTTCCACTGTAGAGGTAAATCTGCATACATATTCCACAAGTGTGGTGCAGTGCGTGGCAGAGGATACAGTGTATCAGCATCAGCTTTGAATGAGGGGCGAATGACTGTGTGACTCAGTATGAGAGGCGTTCTATCCTCCCTTACCTTATTATTATGATATTTATGCTAAGTATACCATGATGGCAGGAGAATTGCGGCACAATCTTGCTCGAATACCAGTTATCTGAAAATTTCATCTCACCTTTCTACCAAGTTTTCCATTTATGTTCGCTCAGCATGTCTGTTTTACTTTATGCTATATGAACCCATTACAGTCCTAGCAATGTACCTCTCAATTCCCTCAATGTCTGGTGTCATGTCTGCCTGATAAGGACTCCAAACATTGGAGTAGTATTTTAGAATTGGCTGCACTGGCATCTTGTAGACTCCATTTTCTCGGAACCCTTCCAACAAATCTAAGTCTGCCATGCATTTCACCTTACTGCTTGTTATAAAAGTTCATCGTATTTAATTTCACATCTTATTTTCACTGCTGAATATTTAAACAATATGATAGGCTTCAGAAGTGTACCATTAACCTTGCAATCAGATAGTATTGAGTTCTGCTTCTCTGCAATGGGCATTATCTTGGACTTACCTGTGGCTGAAGAGAGCTGCCACCATTTACACTAGGTGAGATTGTTTCTCTACAGTAGTTCATTGATGATCTTACATTTTTGCAGACAACACTGCCAGCGAACACTCTGGCCCATTTCTGACCTGTTGTCATTTATACTGAAAATACTAGTGCTCCTATTTTGCTCGTTAGTGCACAGCCACAGGAAGTTTTGTTTCTGTTGAACTTCTGCCGTCAAGTATATGGCACCAGTTTCTATTAGATAAAATTTCTTTGACCCAGTCACCTATCTGAGAAGATGATACATCTCTTTGTTTTTTGTCAGTGAGGTACATCGTCAGACGTGTTTCGATATTATGGTAAGAAATCATCTATCTCTCACTCATATGAATTATATTTGTAAGGTATCATATGTGATTCTTTCCTTCCAGAAACATTAGTATTTTCGACTTTAATATATGCTTGGGAACACAAATAATAAACTTATTAGAAGTAAGACCCACTGAATCAGGGCTTCTTGGCAGCTGCAGCTGAATTAACAGTGAATAACATCAGTTTGTTTAATAAATGAGTCAGCTAACAGCGGACATGTTTCAATATTATGCTTAGATGAACATCTATAGTCCGCATGTGGATCTGTGGCGGCAGGTACTTCTTGTGGCACTGAGCACTGTCATCCCGCACCGCACTCCTCCCCCCCCCCCCCCCCCCCCCAATTCTTTTTGTGATTCAGTCACAGAGCACGGGCAGAACGACTGTTAGTATGCCTCCGTGTGCTCTGTTCTCTCTAATTTTACCTTCTCGATATTTTCACTGGATATACGTAGGAGGAAGCAATATATCGATTGACCCTTCTGCGAAAGTATTTTCTTGGACTTCTAACAGTACACTACAGTATGATGCAGATCACCTCTGTTTGTAGCGTCTGCCACTGGACTTGCATGAGCGTCTTCGTGATGTTTTCGCGCTTGATACAGACCTGTGACGAGGTACGCTGCTCTTCTTTACATCTTTTCTATTTCATCTATAATTAATTCTACATGGCACACGCCCCACAACGGCGAGAAATATTAAAGCATCGGTTGAACGATGGTTTTGTAAACTGTGTCTTTCGTGGGAGGTCTACACTTGCTAAGGATTCTTAAAACGAATCTCAATCGGTTCAAAATGGTTCAAATGGCTCTGAGCACTATGGGACTCAACTGCTGAGGTCATTAGTCCCCTAGAACTTAGAACTAGTTAAACCTAACTAACCTAAGGACATCACAAACATCCATGCCCGAGGCAGGATTCGAACCTGCGACCGTAGCGGTCTTGCGGTTCCAGACTGTAGCGCCTTTAACCGCACGGCCACTTCGGCCGGCAATCTCAATCGGGCTTCTGTCTCTCCTGCAGTTAGTTTTATGTAGTCATTCCACTTTAAATTGCTCCATACGCATACTCCCGGATACTTTACATATGTGACTGCTCCCAGTGATTTTTCTGCAATTGTGTCATCACACGGTAATGGGCATTATTGCATATTGGTGCGAAATATATTACATTTGTTTATGCAGAGAATAAACAGCAATTCTCTCCACCTAGCGTCGATACTCTGCACGTCTTCTTGCAGTTCGCTACAATTTTCTAGCGGTCAACTTCTTCATATACAACTGCATCACATCCAAAGAATCTCATGGAGCTTTCAACGTTATTCGCTACGTCCTTTACACATAATGTCAAAATAAATAGTCCAACAGCTCTTGATTGTGGTATCTCTGAAGTTACATATACGACTGAAGGTTTCTCTCCGTAAGAGTTTATATGCTGTGGTCTATTTCGTAGGACCTCTTCAGTCTAGTCGCAAACCTGGTCCGCTGCTCTGCCCACTCGTATTTTGTACATTAGGCGATAGTGCGGAACAATACCGAACATCTCCCGGTCGTCAAGGAACATGGCACCAATCTGGGTATCGGTATATAGACCCTTCTCAATCTTACGGGTGACCAGAACGAGCCGGGTTTCATAAGATCTCTGTCCGCAGAAATCTTGTTGATTCCTACAAAGGAGATTTTCGGTCTCTAGAAAGACCGTTATATGCGACCATGTAACTTGATCTAAAATTCTAGAGCAAACTGAAAATGATCTAAGCCTTTAATTGTGTGCCCCCTTCTTCGAAGCGGAAATGACTTGTGCATTTTTGCTGTCACTAGTCCTTTCGCTGCTGCGGACGTGTACACACGTCCTGCTCTGCCGTTCTCCCGATGCTGTGTGCGTGTATACGTGCGCTGCTTGTGTTTTCCCAGAGTGCTATTGACGTCTGTATGCGTCCTGAGGTGCCGACTTGTCACTGTTGCGGACGAGTTACTTCCATCTCTTGAAGAATAAAAGAAGTATGGAGTATTTTTCATACGACATATGTGCCTCTCTCCGTGCTATCATCGCAAAAAACCTCGTTCCGACATCTTGAACTTTTATCAAATGTTACAATTGTTATGACCACATAATTTACGAGTAGCAGGGACGAAATGGGCGAGTCGGATATAAAAATCAATAACTCGAGAACAAAATGAGATAGCGTTCTGCTCCCAGTTTTAAATAAAATTTCGATACGTTACGTAAAGTCATTCATCGCAACGTATGAGCTAAAATCAACCATACACAAAGTTTACTCAACGCATTTTTACCTCTGCAAACTCTTAAATAGCGTGCAATGTTTTACTTAATTTCATGCAACACAGTAACTATGAGAGATAACGAAAGGAAATTCAGTCCTTTATTGAGTGAAGATATCAGACGTAAGGTGTGTAAAATCGACTTTCTTTCAGTAATTTCCTTTATTTTTTTTTTGTACCATCGGATGATAAGTATTCCATAGCGAACAGAACGCCGCCCCTCAGCACCGATATCAGCATTTGACGAGCGGTAAAGCCACAACAAATCCGCGCTCAGCAGAAAATGCAGAGAGTACATCTGTTAGCAGCGAAAGGACTAGGAAAGCTTCGCCCCTACAGCTACCTGCGGCATACTGCTGCTTTCGCATCTACAAATACATCTACATCTACATGATTACTCTGCAATTCACATTTAAGTGCTTGGCAGAGGGTTCATCGAACCACAATCATACTATCTCTCTGCCATTCCACTTCCGAACAGCGCGCGGGAAAAACGAACACCTAAACCTTTCTGTTCGAGCTCTGATTTCTCTTATTTTGTTTTGATGATCATTCCTACCTATGTAAGTTGGGCTCAACAAAATATTTTCGCATTCGGAAGAGAAAGTTGGTGACTGAAATTTCGTAAATAGATCTCGCCGCGACGAAAAACGTCTTTGCGTTAATGGCTTCCTTCCCAACTCGCGTATCGTATCTGCCACACTCTCTCCCCTGTTACGTGATAATACAAAACGAGCTGCCCTTTTTTGCACCCTTTCGATGTCCTCCGTCAGTCCCACCTGGTAAGGATCCCACACCGCGCAGCAATATTCTAACAGAGGACGAACGAGTGTTGTGTAAGCTGTCTCTTTAGTGGACTTGTTGCATCTTCTAAGTGTTCTGCCAATGAAACGCAACCTTTGGCTCGCCTTCCCCACAATATTATCTATGTGGTCTTTCCAACTGAAGTTGTTCGTAATTTTAACACCCAGCTACTTAGTGGAATTGACAGCCTTGAGAATTGTACTATTTATCGGGTAATCGAATTCCAACGGATTTCTTTTGGAACTCATGTGGATCACCTCACACTTTTCGTTATTTAGCGTCAACTGCCACCTGCCACACCATACAGCTATCTTTTCTAAATCGCTTTGCAACTGATACTGGTCTTCGGATGACCTTACTAGACGGTAAATTACACCATCATCTGCGAACAAACTAAGAGAACTGCTCAGATTGTCACCCAGGTCATTTATACAGATCAGGAACAGCAGAGGTCCCAGGACGCTTCCCTGGGGAACACCTGATATCACTTCAGTTTTACTCGATGGTTTGCCATCTATTACTACGAACTGCGACCTTCCTGACAGGAAATCACGAATCCAGTCGCACAACTGAGACGATACCCCATAGCCCCGCAGCTTGATTAGAAGTCGCTTGTGAGGAACGGTGTCAAAAGATTTCCGGAAATCTAGAAATACGGAATCAACTTGAGATCCCCTGTCGATAGCGGCCATTACTTCGTGCGATTAAAGAGCTAGCTGCGTTGCACAAGAACGTCTACATTACGCCGTTCCAACGCTGCCCCAAACGATGGGAGAACTGCCGGGCGCTCTTCAGCTAGCTTGTAGCCATCTACCTGGCAGGTGGCTTTGTTACGTGCATTCTGCGCATGTGCCCACTACATGGTCAACCCTGCCTTTGTGTACTCGGTCGGTGCACAGCTGTCACAGAGGCTGCGGCTCATCTGCTTCACTGCCCGTGAGTCAGCCATTTGCGCACCTCTGCCAACCTGTGCCCGTGGGTGTCCCGCTGTCTGTCAGTCATAGTGAAGCTTTTGGTGCCTATCAGACACGTCCAGAAGTGAAATCTTTAATGTCGACAGTTTTAAGACACTAATATGAACAGAAGGAACGTACACGTGCATCCCAGCTGAGCGAACGTACCTCAACTCGGAGCGGCGCTGCTGCACGAAGCGCTGCGTGTGCTGCAGCAGGGCGTCGTGGTCGTGGCGCTGATCCCGCGCCCGCCGCTGCCGCAGCTGTAGCTCCTCCTCCAGTTCTTCACGCAGCAGCTGCAGCCGCTCACGCAGCTGTCGGCCCAACACACGGAGATCAGCCGTTGGCTGCTGTTATTGCATTCCTTCTAGAAAAGTGGCTACCTACTATCTGTGTACTTTCTCTTTTCTTCTCCGCTCTGGACGCAGTTTACCCACACAGCGTGAGTAGCACGTGCTACGGGTCCCAAGTTCTCAGCAGGAGCTCCGCAAGCATACTACCCAATTTAAATTTAAAGCAATAATAGCACTTTCGAAACTCTCGTGAACACCCTGGTGTCTACACTTAAGTAGCTAGAAACAGTTCAGTTAATTTTAGTGAAACACTCGTTTAAAATTTTCCCTAGCTAGACCGGTTTCGATTGACAAGTATCAAAATTACGTAAAAAAAGCACCACGAAGGAAATATCCGAATGGGATGGGAATCGGAATATGTGGTGTACATATACAGTTTCAAAAATTCTGGACAATTTATTTAAGAGAAAGATCACAAATTAAGCAAGTCAGTTCACCTTTGGCCCTTATGCAAGCAGTTGTTCAGTTGGGCATTGATTGACAGAATTGTTGGATGTCCTCCAGAACGATATTGTGTAAATTCTGTCCAATTAGCGCATTAGATCGTCGAAATACCGAGCTGCTTGGAAGGATCTGCCCATTATGCTCCAAACATTTCCAATTGGGAGAGATCTGGCGATCTTGCTGGCCAAAGTAGGGTTTGGCAAGCACAGAAAACCAGCAGGAGAAACTCGCGCCGATGATGTATCACTGTGCTGCAAGGGTGCCGAGGTTGAGAGCCAAAGGGATTCTGCCGTGAAAAGAAACAGCAGCCGACAACATCATTCCCGGTAGTCGTGCCGTATGGCAGGCGACAGTCAGGTTGGTATCTCACCACTGTCCTCGGCATCTTCAACACGTCTTCGCTGGTCATTGCTGCTCAGTTCCAAGTAGGACTCATTACTGAAAACAATTCTACTCCAGTCAATGAGATTCGAGGCTGAAGATGTGTTTGGAGACGCCCGGGACAGAGGTGGGATACCATTTCTTTTCATAGCAGGATCTCTTTGGTTGCCACCCGCGGCACCCTTATAGCACAGTGATACGTCGAAGATATTCTACACCCCGCTTTGTTGCCCTTCATGGCAAGCCTCCTCGTCTTACATTTCAGCAAGATAATACCAGTCCGCACATGGTGAGAGTTTCTGATGCTTGTATTCGTGCTTGCCAAATACTACCTTGGCCAGCAATGTCGCTGGATCTCTCCTCAATTAAGAGCATGTGCAGGACCATCCAACCAGCTCGGGATTTTCACGATCTAACGTGCCAATCGGACAGAATACGGCGAGATACCCCTCAGGAGGGTCCAACAACTCTTTCAATAACGCCAAGCCAAATAACTGCTTGCATAAGGGCCAGAGGTGGATCAACATGTTACTGATTTGCTCAATTTGTGACGCTCTTTCTTTTGAATAAATCATCCAGTTTTTCTGATATTGTAATCATTTGTTTCTCCGTACACTGATTTCCATACCATTCGAATAACTCCTTAGTTGTGCGTCGTCTTTTTCTGTCTTACATTATATTTCAAATTAGTTAGCCACACACGAGCAAATATTAGCGACGGGGCACCGATATTTTTGACGGACTCTGGAAAACCTACAGGGAATACTCGTGCGTTAGTGGAGACATGATCTGCAGGCCGTTACCTCCAGTTCTCGAATCTGGTGACCCTCCGTCATCAGTTGGACAGGCACGAGTGAATTTCTGTGATGGCCTTCAGCCAGAAAGTTCGTGAGTTTTCTTATTGTTCTCAGGTTTTAGGAAGATTTAGTGAAGGAGTGCGCCAATGAGAACATCGAAAAACTTATACAATTGTACCGCGAAGTGTCTTGTTTGGGGACATTGACAAATGAACATTTTATGAACATGGATGTAAAAAATAGAGCATACAAATAAGTGGTTGAAACATTTATAGACGCTATTCCAACCGTGGAGTAAAGTGCAATAAAATCTATGGTATAAAATTTGAAATCATGTTTAAAACAAGAGCTCAGAAAGATACAGGTCTCTGAAAGAAGTGGAAAAGGGGAGGAGAAGTATGTTGTACAAAGCGACAACATAGTGAACGTCAGTAAATAGTTGCTTGTACTATGTTCAATATTATATGGCACACGTCAGTGTTACGTCTTTTATTTTGCAGCTATTATGAATTACCGTACTTTACAGAGGATCAAGTACCCCCTCTTCCTAGCAATCGAATCTTCATGTTTCTCAGAGGAATGTCCACGACTCTGTATCATATCCGTAAGTCTGGAATGTTGCCTTTCGGCAATCAATTTTTTTGACTCATTTTGTGCAAATTTTCTTTCGAGAAATATATGAGCACATAGCGTACAAACGGCTGGTGACTCCCACAATTTTCTTCCTACTAGTGTCCAAGCTAACTTCCTGTCGACCGCGTGAACGAGTTTCAGAACCCAAAAATGTACTACAATAAAACAGTGTGTAAAAATGTCGCACAGTACAACGTATATTCGGCGACATACAGTCGCAACTACTCAAGTCCGTGTAGCACACACCGCCGTCCTGAGTCCACCGATAAATTACGAAAAGCTGCCGTTTTACACGACACACGTAGGAACCTGGCCTCCGGCAAGATCTAAAACACTGGATCCAACGACAAGGGCCTGTACTTCAGTGGAAAACAACGGCTCTGGGAGCAGCAGGCCAGACCCATCAAAAATATTCGCGGAACTGCTGAATGTCTCTAACCTGTCACAGAAATCCCCCTCGTCTGCGACTGACTATTGTTGATATCTCGTTTAGTCCTAAGTTACGCTTACTCTGGGATTGGCAAAATGATATGAAGACCTGATATGTACACAATATGTTTTTTATTAGTAAGGCGTTGGGCCACCATTGACTATGAAGACAGCTGCAGTTCTTCGCAGAATAGACTCGTATAGCGGATGAATAGTTTCCAACGGATTGATCTCCCATTCTTGTACCAAAACATTCGCCAATTTCTTCAGCGATGCTGCAGCTGGAAATCTGCTCCAGACTCTCTGATCTAAAACACCCACAACGGTCCAATGATGCTGAGGCGTGGCAACTGTGTTGACCAGCGAAGATGTTTGATGATATTCTGATGCTCCACGAATCACACCTGAACCTTCTTGGTTATGTGTATGTTTGCACTATCGTCTCGGAATATGGCAGTGTTTGGCAGCACTGTGCTAGTCATAGTAAGCACTTAATTGTCGACGATGTTCAGATATTCATTCGTAGTAATGCAGTCAATGAGGGTAAATATAGGACCAGCGGCATACCACGATATAGCCGCCCAAATCATAACGGAATCTCCTTCTTGCTTGACTGCAGGAAGGAGGCAGGCCGGATCATAGGCTCCTTTTGGGGTTCTCTATACGTAATCTGGCCGTTTGTAGAAAACAATGTAAATGATGATTTATCGGAACACAGCATATTCTTTCAGTCATCAGATGCCCACGTTTTATGATTGTGGCACCACTTCTTTCGCAGTTTTGCGTTGGCTTCCTTATTAAGGGTATTGTAATTGCGTCCCTCCCACGTATGTTAGCCTTGTGATGCTCCCGCCGCTCTGTTTTTGTTGATACAGTAATACTCAAGTGAGTGACATACTCCGCAGTCACTTTTGTCACGGTAGTTATATGTTGTGTGGCCACAGTCCTTTTTAACCGTCGTCGGTCTCTGTCAGGTAACTTCAGCTTTCGTCCACAGTTCCTTTTCGCCGATGATGTTCTACCATCTTTTGGGTATGCTGTCGTTTACCGTCGATACCGTCGCTCGCGTGACGTTAAACAATTCAACCGTTTTCGTCGCAGATGCTCCCGCTAACCGTGCACCAACGATTTACCCTTTTTGCAAGCCTGAAGAGATTACACATTTCACCGATCGCTTGTGTTAACGGCACAGAACAAAGCGTTTAATAATGGAGCTGTAATACGTGGTGGTGGTGCTACAGATTACCGCAGTACATTACTCTGAAGCCGACGCCGCCATGTTAGTAGCCCCGAAACGTGGCAGACTACTGTTTACAACTGTTTCTTGTTATTGATTCCTGTTACGCCCACGCAAGAGTGGAATTAAATAAGAGGGTATTCCCAAAAGTAAGTCTCCTAATTTTTTATAAGTACTTAGACATTTTTATTTGCACAATGGTTTACATCAGTTTACAGTTTGAACATTTAGCTATTTTTCGACATAATCTCCATTTTTCATCCCTTAATACGACGCATTGCGGCTTGTTTATGTAACTATCTTTTTGTTACACATTTCGGGGATGCTTTCGTAATACAGCATTTTGCTTAATATGGAATGAGGAAACTGATGTTCCGTCTTTGAACTCCTCCCGAAAATGATGAGACTATATTTTGCTATGTCTGGACGGTTTGCAGTATTTCCCTCTCACAGCGTTCACTCACAGAGCTCTTCGAGTTGTACTCATAAGAAATCTAAAGTCTAATTACAGAAATAAAACCACTACAACAAAAGTAACCAGCACAGCTAAAATTCATGTACATGAAGGAAAATATCGCTTGAACGAGTCCACTTACGAGTGAAATTTGATTCCTTTATATTTTACACTACAATCAGGACGACTAGTGCACATGTAAATGAAGCATGCTGGCATTTTTGTAATCAAAACACTTCCACCAGAAGCTAATGTTAGACCATACTACGAGGGTCACTCCAAAAGAAATGCACACTATTTTTGTAAAAATACAGTTTTCATTCTGCATGTGTGAAAGTTTTACAGTGTGCAGATACATTCTTCCCGCTTGTTTTCAAACTTAGTTCAACCTGTTCCCGTGAGTGGTGCCGTCGCAGCATGTCTTCAAGATGGCTGCTACAATTGACGTTCGTCAGAAGCAACGTGCTGTCATAGAACTCCTGTGCTGTGAAAACCAGACAGTGGGAAACATCCACAAGGGATTGAAAAATGTGATTGGTGATGCTGCTGTCGATCGCAGTACAGTTAGTGGGTGGGCAAGCAGGTTATGTGATGAAAGTGGGCACGGCAATATTGAGGATTGTTCTTGCAGCGGCAGGCCTCGTACTGTACACACTCCAGACAATGTGCAGAGCGTTAACGAATTGGTGACTGCTGACAGACGCATCACAGTGAACGAATTGTCAAGCTACGTTGCGATGGGGGAAGGAAGTGTTTGCAGAATACTGAAAGTATTGGCGTTAAAAAAGGTTTGTGCCAGGTGGGTTCCCAGGATGTTGACAGTGGGTCACAAAGAAACAAGAAAAACGGTATGTAGCGAACTTTTGGAACAGTACGAGAATGGTGGAGATGAATTTATTGGAAGAATTGTGACAGGTGATAAAACGTGGCCCCATCATTTTTCACCAGAGACGAAGAGGAAATCAATGGAGTGGCATCAAGCAAATTCACCCAAGGAAAAAAAAATCAAAACCACACCTTCTGCTAGAAAAGTTATGGCTACGGTGTTTTTCGATTCCGAAGGACTCTTGCTTGTGGACATCATCCCAAGTGGAACCACCATAAATTCTGATGCATATGTGACGACACTGAAGAAACTTCAAGCTCGACTGAGTCGTGTTCGACCACATCGGCAAAAGCAGGATGTTTTGCTGTTGCACGACAATGCACTGCCACATATCAGTCAAAAAACCATGGAAGTGATCACAAATGTCGGATTGACAACACTGCAACACCCGCCCTACAGTCCTGACCTGGCTCCATCTCTTTGGGAAACTGAAAGACTCTCTTCGTGGAACAAGGTTTGAAGATGATGACCCCTCTTGTGCACGCTGCCAAACAGTGGCTCCAACAGGTTGGTCCAGAATTTTACCGTGCGGGTATACAGGCGCTAGTTCCACGGTGGCGTAAGGCAGTTGAGAGGGATGGAAATTATGTGGAAAAATGAAAATATTGTTCCTTAAGGGTTATATAAACACTGTAAAACTTTCAAACATGTAGAATAAAAGATGGATTAAAAAAAAATTGTTTGCATTTCTTTTGGAGTGACCCTCGTAACATTGCAGACGTCGGCTTCAAGTCTGTTACATCATGACAACTCCCTATATTATACACTGAAAGATAATCTCAAAGATTTGGCGTATTAACTGTTTACTGCAACGGCCTTGCAGTATTTACACGTATGCAGTGATGCCAACTTGCAACAAGGTGTACTCTATTACATGGTGTTCATATTATTTTGTCCACCCCCTGTATACGTAAGGAAGATGACTAAGCGTATAAGGCGGTTTATTCAATGTCTGATTTACGAGAGTAACGATTCTCAATAGCTGATGACGAATTCCTCGCCTGAGGCTGTGCGAAAATGTGTCGGTATTGAGCATTTGCGTGAGACACGTATGACGTATGAGTAGTTTAGCCACTCCAGAGTTTACGAGACGTATTAACTTGCAGTTAAGTTGGTGTGGTCGCTGTAACGCAGAGCAGACTGACCTCCGCGATGGACATCTCGCAGAGCAGGCCCAGGCCTGCGGTGGTGGCGTCGTCGCGTCGTCGCTCCTCGGCTTCTGCGCGTGCGCAGGCGGCGCGCACCTGCTGCAGCGCGCGCACCTCCCGGATCAGCGCCTCGCGCTGCCGCAGTTCCTCCTCGCGCTGCGCGACATACACACAGATACCGAGGCTGGCAGCTTACTGCTCCACACTGGTCTGCAGGCTAAGTAGGCTGCAACATAGGGTCTTGCACCACAGACAGACCCGCACCACAAACACTGGACACACAAGTAAACTAGTGACCTGCTCGGTTTTTTTTTTCCTTTATTGCGATTTCATTCCCCTCGCCCCTTGTGGGCAGGGTGAGGGCTGTCATGGATACAATATAAAGAGAATGAGGAAAAACATTATAAATGTTTTTTATTGTTGTTGTGGTCTTCAGTCCTGAGACTGGTTTGATGCAGCTCTCCATGCTACTCTATCCTGCGCAAGCTTCTTCATCTCCCAGTACCTTCTGCAACCTACATCCTTCTGAATCTGCTTAGTGTATTCATCTCTTGGTCTCCCTCTACGATTTTTACCCTCCACGCTGCCCTCCAATACTAAATTGGTGATCCCTTGACGCCTCAGAATATGTCCTACCAACCGATCCCTTCTTCTAGTCAAGTTGTGCCACAAATTTCTCTTCTCTCCAATTCTATTCAACTCATCCTCATTAGTTATATGATCTACCCATCTAATCTTCAGCGTTCTTCTGTAGCACCACATTTCGAAAGCTTCTATTCTCTTCTTGTCCAAACTATTTATCGTCCACGTTTCACTTCCATACATGGCTACACTCCATACAAATACTTTCAGAAACGACTTCCTGACCCCTAAATCTATACTCGATGTTAACAAATTTCTCTTCTTCAAAAACGCTTTCCTTGCCATTGCCAGTCTACATTTTATATCCTCTCTACGTCGACCATCATCAGTTATTTTGCTCCCCAAATAGCAAAACTCCTTTACTACTTTAAGTGTCTGATTTCCTAATCTAATTCCCTCAGCATCACCCGACTTAATTCGGCTACATTCCATTATCCTTGTTTTGCTTTTGTCTTTTATTATAAATTAAAAATCAAAGATGGACAGTTAAAAAAACGAAAACATGTACACTCCTGGAAATTGAAATAAGAACACCGTGAATTCATTGTCCCAGGAAGGGGAAACTTTATTGACACATTCCTGGGGTCAGATACATCACATGATCACACTGGCAGAACCACAGGCACATAGACACAGGCAACAGAGCATGCACAATGTCGGCACTAGTACAGTGTATATCCACCTTTCGCAGCAATGCAGGCTGCTATTCTCCCATGGAGACGATCGTAGAGATGCTGGATGTAGTCCTGTGGAACGGCTTGCCATGCCATTTCCACCTGGCGCCTCAGTTGGACCAGCGTTCGTGCTGGACGTGCAGACCGCGTGAGACGACGCTTCATCCAGTCCCAAACATGCTCAATGGGGGACAGATCCGGAGATCTTGCTGACCAGGGTAGTTGACTTACACCTTCTAGAGCACGTTGGGTGGCACGGGATACATGCGGACGTGCATTGTCTTGTTGGAACAGCAAGTTCCCTTACCGGTCTAGGAATGGTAGAACGATGGGTTCGATGACGGTTTGGATGTACCGTGCACTATTCAGTGTCCCCTCGACGATCACCAGTGGTGTACGGCCAGTGTAGGAGATCGCTCCCCACACCATGATGCCGGGTGTTGGCCCTGTGTGCCTCGGTCGTATGCAGTCCTGATTGTGGCGCTCACCTGCACGGCGCCAAACACGCATACGACCATCATTGGCACCAAGGCAGAAGCGACTCTCATCGCTGAAGACGACACGTCTCCATTCGTCCCTCCATTCACGCCTGTCGCGACACCACTGGAGGCGGGCTGCACGATGTTGGGGCGTGAGCGGAAGACGGCCTAACGGTGTGCGGGACCGTAGCCCAGCTTCATGGAGACAGTTGCGAATGGTCCTCGCCGATACCCCAGGAGCAACAGTGTCCCTAATTTGCTGGGAAGTGGCGGTGCGGTCCCCTACGGCACTGCGTAGGATCCTACGGTCTTGGCGTGCATCCGTGCGTCGCTGCGGTCCGGTCCCAGGTCGACGGGCACGTGCACCTTCCGCCGACCACTGGCGACAACATCGATGTACTGTGGAGACCTCACGCCCCACGTGTTGAGCAATTCGGCGGTACGTCCACCCGGCCTCCCGCATGCCCACTATACGCCCTCGCTCAAAGTCCGTCAACTGCACATACGGTTCACGTCCACGCTGTCGCGGCATGCTACCAGTGTTAAAGACTGCGATGGAGCTCCGTATGCCACGGCAAACTGGCTGACACTGACGGCGGCGGTGCACAAATGCTGCGCAGCTAGCGCCATTCGACGGCCAACACCGCGGTTCCTGGTGTGTCCGCTGTGCCGTGCGTGTGATCATTGCTTGTACAGCCCTCTCGCAGTGTCCGGAGCAAGTATGGTGGGTCTGACACACCGGTGTCAATGTGTTCTTTTTTCCATTTCCAGGATTGTACATTCCGAAAACACATTGCAAAATGGTGAAATTCTTCTGAGAAAAATCGCTGAAGCACTGCAGTTTCACTTAAAATCTGAAAGACCTGTGCTGCTTGAGAAGTATTTCGGGAGGAGAGAATATGTTCCATAGGACTGAGGGGTGTGGGTAGAAAAAATAGGGGTCAGTTAGTATTATGGAGTGGAAGGTAGGGGTTGGGGTTAATAGTTAGAATACAGAAGGTGGTGGAGACAGAATGTGAGGAAGAGTCTGGTGTGTGGGAAGGGTAGTGGTAACAAGAAGAAAGGGATGAGGGATGCATGGAGGGGATAGGGAAAGGGGAGTTCTGGTGTGGAATGTGTGTGTGGGAAGAGTTAAAGTTGGTATGAGTGATAACTATTGGGACAGGTCTCACTGTGTAGGAGATGGAGTTGGTTGAAGTTTCTTTGAGACAGGAGTGGAGTGTATGTAGGTGTAGGTTGTTGTTGTCTGATTTGGGGGAAGGGGACCAAAAAGTCGAGGTCATCGGTTCCATCGGATTAGGAAACGATGGGGAAGAAAGTCGGCCGTGCCCTTTGAAAGGAACCATCCCAGCATTTACCTGAAGTGATTTAGGGAAATCACGGGTTCCGTGTGTTAGCCACTGGGCCACCTCGCTCGGTTGGAGGTGTAGGGATAGTGGGGTGTGTTTCTAAGGGTGCGACAGCATACCTAGGTTGGTGATCAAATGGGAGACAATAGGGTTACTGGAATCTACTTTACAGATAGTATAGGAGATGCGGAGGCGTTCAGTGTAGGTGGGAGGGGGTTAGGAATTTGAGGAGATGGTAGAGGATCCATGTGGGGGAAGGTAAATGGATACTGAAAGCAAGATGGGGCGTATGTCGTTCAAGGTGGTGGGGCTGATATCCATGCAACATTCACATAGCACAGGATTGGTCAGACCAGAATTTGTAAGTGCGGAGAATAGTAGAGGAGTGTAATTCCCAATTCATTCTGTTATTAGTTTTAGTAGTTTTAGTCTACTGTGGGCTTTCTATTGGATGGTTGGTGAGGTTTTCACGTTAACCGCCACTTGAGGATTCGTCCAAGATATTTTAGCGTGCTAGTTAACCAGTAAGGACGGTCGTAAATAGTAAGCTAAACCAACTCTGCGCTTGCAAAAGTATAATTAAGTGTGTACAGTCAGACTTGTCTGGCTTAGTGGTTATAAATTATATACATAGACCTTCCCCATGAATCAATCTGTCTTTTAGCGAAAAATCATATCAAAATCCCTAAATTAGTGCCTAAGAATTACCTTCACATACAGACCGGAAAACGCGACGGGGGACTTTAATTTATAATGCGTGTAAAATGAAATGAAATGAGCGTGTGGCACAGAAGGCCCTATTCGGGGAAGTTCGGTTGCCTAATGCAAGTCTTATTTCCGTCGACGCCACATGGGGCGACTTGAGCACCGTGGACGAGGATAACGCAACACCCAGTCTCCGAGTGGAGAAAATCTCCACCCGGTCGGAAATAGAACCCGGGCCTGTGTGCATGGGAGGGGAGCACGTTACCACCCAGCTAAGCAGGCGGACTATAATGTGTGTAGATATGCATAGATTATGATCAAGCTTCTTTGCTCTCTGGAGCTGTGGTGACTGTTTACTGCTTTTTGCCGCCAGATGGTCCCTGTAGCTCACCTGCTTGTAGCTCTCATCATTGCTTCGAGATGTCCTTGCAAACGCCAGTTAAATATGGAACAGACAGCAATACAAATATTATACTCACAGTACTACTACAGGGTGATCAGTCGTTAATGCAACCGCCTAGCGGTGCTGGTGGAGAGTATGTTCTCTCTTTGCTGCGAGGTCTTTGTGAGCGTAGAAATCTAGCGCAAGTAGCATGTGTGCGTTAGGCAGCGCAATATACTGTATTGAGTCAAAGTGTTTCGCATGAGATGGGGAAATACAAGTATTCTGTTCGCCAAAGAGTATTCATGTATGATTCATACTTGTGTACAGAGTCAGAGACAGCACGTGCATTTTGGGAGTTACTTCAAAAGGAATTTCCTCATGTTCAAGTTCTTAATCAGAGTACGATTCATCGATCGGTAAATAAATTTCGTGACAGGAAATGTTCTTGAGTCAGAGACTGCACGTGCATTTTGGGAGTTACTTCAAAAGGAATTTCCTCATGTTCACGTTCCTAATCAGAGTACGATTCATCGATCGGTAAATAAATTTCGTGACAGGAAATGTTCTTGATAGGAAACAGACAATCAAACATGTACGGTACTCACGGAAGAAACTCTGGACTACATTGAACATGCTCTGGAAAGGTCTCCTAGAATATGAGTTCGACATCTTTCTCAGCAAATGGGAATTTCCTATGGCTCTGTTCAAATGGCTACGAATCTGCTAGTCACAGGCCTATAAAATGACTTAAACAGCATGACCCTGCAAAAATGTTGCGGTTTACTGAATGGATTTTGAACAGCGTGCTTGACAGAGAAATTGATCATAACCTAACTTTCTTGTCAGAAGAATCGTGGCACCTCCTAAATGCACGTGTTAATTCACAAAATAACCGATATTCGATTTCTGAAAAGGCTAACGTAATACACAGGGAACCCCTGCATGATCAAAAAATAGGAGAGAGTTGTTCGCTATTAGCGATGAGAGAATACTAGGTCCTATTTTTTTCCGGGAAAGAATTAACAGTGACAAGTATGTGGAAAAAATGTGCAACCTTTTTTGACCAATTAACTGAGAGAGAACGTGGTTTCGCTACCTTTCAGCAGAAATCTGCGACGGCAGATACAACCAACTTCTCATTGCAGGAAATTCTTGACGTGTTTCGAGATAGAGTTATCACTAACAACATTTGGGCCCCTCGTCCCTCAATTCAACCCCCTGCGATTTCTGTGACTGGAGTGTATTAACAGAGAAAGTATGCAAATCATATCTAAACGCTTTAGATAAACTTAGAACTAACATTCGTCATGAAATTGCTACCATTCTCAGAGGGAACTGCAGAGAGTAATGAGCAATTTCATAAGCAGGTGTGAGAATTTCTTAAATAACGAAGGGAGGCAGCTCCAGCATCTCCTTGCTTGATATGCATGAGTAATTTCCTTTCCTTTTGAAGTGTTTATGTTGAGTATGTAAGAAATAACTTACGTGCCAAACCGTCCTATATTTACTGCGGACATCCTGTCACCTGCCCGCATCTCGTGGTCGTGCGGTAGCGTTCTCGCTTCCCACGCCCGGGTTCTCGGGTTCGATTCCCGGCGGGGTCAGGGATTTTCTCTGCCTCGTGATGGCTGGGTGTTGTGTGCTGTCCTTAGGTTAGTTAGGTTTAAGTAGTTCTAAGTTCTAGGGGACTTATGACCATAGCAGTTGAGTCCCATAGTGCTCAGAGCCATTTGAACCCATCCTGTCACCCGCACTGCGGGTACAGCAGCCGGCCTCGTTGTGTTAACGACTCATCACCCCCGTATAACTAACTGTATGTTATATACACAGACCTCCCTCGTGACTAAATCTGTCTGTTAGTGAAAATCACATCGCAATCCCTACAGTAATCCCTGAGATAAACCTCACATATAGACAGAAAAACGCAGCGGAGGCTTTAATTTGTAATACGTGTCTTCGTTATAATTTCGTGCTACAAAAAATGAAATGATCGTTTGGCATTTATTGGCCGGGATATCACCTTCGGGGTCCGGCCGCCGCATTGGCGGCCAGTCAAACTCTTGACACTTTGCTTGGCGAAATTGCTTCGACTTTTAAAAGGACGACTAGCGAAATTCTAACAGTTGAAGTGAGCTCGATTTCGCCGAAAACCGGGACACATAAAATCTGTTAGTTATCTTAGCCAGACAAGGAGTCTTGAATCTTAAAGGTGAGGTAAACAATTTTCAGCTAAGTTTATTCATTAACACTTTGCAGACCAAACCCGAACATACCTTGTGTTCCAATTTTGTGTTAAAGCCGGCCGGTGTGGCCGTGCGGTGAAAGGCGCTTCAGTCTGGAACCGCGTGACCGCTACGGTCGCAGGTTCGAATCCAGCCTCGGGCATGGATGTGTGTGATGTCCTTAGGTTAGTTAGGTTTAATTAGTTCTAAGTTCTAGGCGACTGATGACCTCAGAAGTTAAGTCGCATAGTGCTCAGAGCCATTTGAACCATTTGTGTTACAGGACCGCGCCCGAGTATGTATCATTACATATGAGAACAATGTCCGGACGACTCACAACCTGTCCATTGTCTAGTGCTGCCTTTTGTTATCAATTTGCAGAATTATTTCGAAACAAACATAAACGAACATAACAGCTGCTGTCGTGAATGGTCGCGCCAATATGATGGCATTGACACCTAATTTCGTGCATGTACTCGTTAAGTTTCGCAGTTTGCTGTAATTCTGCTACAAATATGGCATGTTTGTTGAAGGTGCAAAAAATTTTAGAAGAAGAGGAAGAAATTGCGCAATAACAGGCCTCATCCTTTTTTTATAAGAATAATTATAGTTTTGTAAGAAATATTTTAATTTGTAATCTATCAGACAACTAAAGTAAATGTGAAAAGCAAATCTTGTAGCTTGGTCTTTTTTTTAGTATTTATTACTCTTGAAAATATATCAATTATGTATGTGCAAGTAACGCTTTAAAAACGGCACAAATGTCCGGCTCCCTAGGCTCGTTATTCATCTAAGCGACTGGTCTCCAAAGTTAAGGAGATATTGTGGAAAAATAAATAACATGTCTTCAGATTCATATAGTGTGAGAAGATAATAATTCATTCCTGACGTTGTAGATATGTCACATGATTGTTTTAGCAGGAAGTTCAAAAGTGAAATATACAAACGCTTTTTTAAATACGAATGTAATTTTATGAGACATATTTTTGTTGCTGTAACAATTATACTACTACAGACTGGAAACAAAACCGAAAATATGCTAACATCCCTACTGCAGCATTGTCAGGGTTGTACCTAACATGTAGCACAAAGCTGATAACTGCTGTGGCGACTGTATCCATTGTTGTAGGCGAATAATAACTAAGTGGAAAGAAAATCTACCACTGTAAAAACCTGGTTTTCGGATTTATCTTCTGTAACATATTGTTATGGATCACCACAAAATACAAACTAACAACAATAAGAAGAATTAAAAATTTAAAAGTGTACGGGCCAAATAAATATTCTAAGATTTGAACTCGCTCCAACAAACTTTTTAGAGAACATGTTTTACAAAAATTTTATAAAGCAATCCAGCACTTTAATACAATTGTTATGACACCTCATCACAACAGTTTCAAACGGCTTCACACATTCGAGAGCGTAACAGAAAAACAAAAACAAACGCATGAAGTAAAATATTCACCTGGGTGCAAATCAGGAAAATTGCACTGGTTTTTGTATGTCAGTTCTCACCGTACTGAAACTAAAGTGAGAGATGGCAATATGGTTAGCATGGTTAGACTGTTAGACATGGGCGATACTGGAGCTCAGTGATAACAGCTGTGCTGGAAAAAAACTGAATTCCATCTCACCTCTTATCCCTTCTAATCTTATTAATTCATTTTATACTAAAATTTCATATCATTAAACAATAAATTTTAAATAATGCATTATAGGCTTTTAATTCGAAAACTGTACTCAAATGCTCTATTTTCAGTTTAGTTTTCAAACAATTTCTCCAAGTGGGGTCCGCATCACAGTTTTAGACTGACTTTACAACGCTACACATTTGACTTTCAAAAATTCTATTTCCTATTTAGACTAAGCATCTCGGTAAAATATGTAGGCGTAATTTTCGGCTACGACATGAAATGGAACAGCGACAAAGAGTTGTCGGGAAGGCATATAATGGTACAGTCTCGGATAACGTAGTGCACCTATGAAGGAGACGCTTGACCGACCCTTTGTTGACTAAAGGAGACCGATGGTAATTGGGATATGAGGCATGTTGGCATGCAGTTTTTTCTAGCACAGCTGTTATCACTGAGCGCTAGTATCGCCCATGTCTAACAGTCTAACCATGGTGCCATCTGCCACTTTAGTTTCAGTACGGTGAGAACTGCCAGACAAAAACGAGTGCAATTTTCCTGATTTCCAGCCAGGTGAATATTTTACTTTATACGTTTGTTTTGTTTTTCTGTGACGCTCTCGAATGTGTCATGACGTTTGAAACTGTTGTGATGAGGTTGCGAGGTGCCGGGGCTAGCAGTGTATTTAACACTAAATTCTTCTAGAATCTTCATATGGAAATGACGTTCTAAGCCCCCCCTTTCTAACTCCGACTTTTGCTGTTGCACATGAATTAAGAAGAAACGCGAACTGACTCTAATCGACCCTGCAAGTGGAGTAGAAAAGAGTTTGGCACCTGCAATAATTTAATTTGATAGAAATTAATTTGATAAATAAGTTTCATTAATGTTGTGAGAAATGAAAGGGTTGCTTTACCGATCTACACAATGAAAGTTCTGTCCAAAATAACAATTTGATTTATTATGACTAAACTCAAAATAATAAACACAACACATGAAACATTTACAATACGTCAAACTGGATACCCAAATAAATGCTGTGAAGGTGAAGTTGTGTGTAAACTAGCTTGTGATGTTTATGACAAAGTGGTATGTGGAGCCAATGCCTTGCAACTCAAATCTTAAGAGAAACACCCAGCCAACCCAACAATAATTGCTGTTACCGTAGTGAGAACTCAGATAATGAACGCCCAAGACAAAACCACGTAAGAAAAAACGGAAACAGGCGCGCTCTGCTGAGCTCTGATTATCACAGAGCAAAATTCCCTAATCTGCCGCTGCTGCAGACATACATTACCAAGCTGTCTTCTTAAAGGCGCTGCAGTCTGGAACCGCAAGACCGCTACGGTCGCAGGTTCGAATCCTGCCTCGGGCATGGATGTTTGTGATGTCCTTAGGTTAGTTAGGTTTAACTAGTTCTAAGTTCTAGGGGACTAATGACCTCAGCAGTTGAGTCCCATAGTGCTCAGAGCCATTTGAACCATTTGTCTTCTTAACTGCAAGGACACGATCTGGCGTACCGGAAGCGATGGCTGGTTGCGCGATGCCAGTCGTGGTGATGATAATGTCACGAGTATAGCCCGAAACAAATTATCCTGGTCTGGTTGTTCCAGACTAAAGACTTCCTATCAATACAAATGCGCCTCTGAGGGAGACGAAGAAGGCTCACCACACAATCACTGATGGTACAGTGATTGATTTTAACAAGCGAAGTCACGCAGTAACTCCGATACATTCAACTTTAGCCAAAATTGCTCAAGACGGACAACATAGGTCGCTTGTACGCAGAACGCGCAATTGCCAACTGTACTCGGAAAGTTACGTTGAAGTCGAAACTTCAGCAACTTTGTCAAACAGTTACAATTAAATGAAAGTATATTAGACAGCCAACGGAAGGCAGGCTGTCCAGAGCAGCGAGAGCTCAGTTTTGTAACCTACTCCGACCGAAAGGGGAGAGCCCACCCTCTCAAGAGCACCCGTACACGCCAAACACAGAACATTCCCGCCCCCACGACAGTGGCCGTGGTTAAACGTTCCAATCAGCAACTCGAAAAGCGGCGGAAAATTCCACTCTATTGCCGACGCACTACTATTCCACCAATGGAGATAATTGGCACCAATTTCTGCACCGATTTTGCTACGTCAAGGAGCTATCCCCTGAGCAAGCCAATCACAGTTATGATTTTGCAGAAAACGCGGGAATTTGCCCGCCAAGACTGCCTGGGAACACAAGTCATTCCCACACCTCGCTGGTAGCCCGCCAGAAAGTGTTTTCACCAAGTTTCTGCAAAGTAACGGAATCTAGCGCAGCCGCTCCGTCAGGTCCCTGTGGGCGTGCCGCCCTCGCTCTTATGACAATGTCGGCATCTGGAAAGCATCCACTCGACTCCCTCACACCCGTCGGCTTAACCCTTTCAAGATCAGCAGAACCCGCCTGTCACCGGACCACCCGGGTGACAAGAGACGCTGTGTGGGAAGTCCGCATGTGAAGGAATAGCAACTTTTCACTGCATGCAATTAGAGAGGAAAATCGAATTACTCAGAATAAGATAGAAATATGGGAGGGGGCTCATGCCACCTCTCAAGGTTTCATAACAATTTTATTAAAGAAAAAATTTTTTTGTAAAACATGTTGCCTAAAAAGTTTGTTGGATCGAGTTCAAATCTTAGTTTAGGGGTATGTTGACATAGTGTCTGTGATGTATAGAAGTTTATCCCTCACTTTCGTTTTTTTCCTGGTACATATTGCCCTTAATTTACTGAGTTTTAATGTTTTCAGTAATAAAAATGAAAACATGGCTATGGACGCTGAATCAGTCTCAGACTGATGGAAATAATATTTCATTGAACTGTTCAACTGCCCTAACCAAGAGCTAAGTTTCAGTGAAAAACCAAGAAAAAACAAATGACACAGAGATTGACATAGTGAAGGCAGACATAGTAAAAGCCATATGGAAGACGAAAAGCAGTACAGACCAGAAGGATATGGTATATGCAGAAACATTGAATAATGGTGAAAACAGACTACAGGCCGAGCTATGCAAATTATTTCATCGCATTTGGAAGATTGAGGCGTTGCCAGAAAACTGGAAGACAGCAGTCATTTGCCCAGTATACAAGAAAGTAAGCAAGATGCTCTGCCCTGACTAATGACGACTCAGTTTTCTTAACAAGGTGTACAAGATCGTTTCTACAATTATTTTAGAAAAACTAAAACCATTTGCAGAGATTATCATTGGAGAACATCAGACTGGATTCCGCTCAAACCGTTCAACTACTGACCGTGTGTTTGCTGTTATGCGAATTGTAGGGAAGCGGTACTGTTCATAGTTTTTCAAAGAGCTTATGACAGTATGCATCAAGGCAGCTCTGTAACACCTTGAAAGAGTTCTGAATTCCAAACCAACTACCTGAAATGATTAGGGTGTATATCACTGCATCAAGAGTGATAGCACAACCTGTAGGAACGTAGCGTTTTCCCATAAGACATGGATTAAGACAGGGGGATGCACTGTCAGGTATACTGTTTAATTTTGCCCTGGAGGAAGTCATAAGACACAGCAATGTTGAAGAATGTAATGGTCTATAATAAAAGGTGGCAGGTTTAAGATATTTGCTTACGCAGAGAACATAGTTTTGGTGAGCGAATGTGAACAAGATCTTGCGGCGATAAACGAAATGTCGCCCCAGCAGCAAGTAAAGCAATGCTACTTACCAATACACAAAAAACAGAACATGCGCAAGTAGACAGAACTAACTTTGCACAAGATAAGTTCACAGTTGATGAAGACAAGGACTAGTGTGCTGATCACTTCAAACACCTAGGTTCGTGTAATTGTTACAAATACAGACTGAAGAACATGAAAGAATTTCTGATGGCTGCAGGTGGCTATAAGCCCTCAGAGATACGTTCAAATCTAAAGGCAAATCACAAGTACTGGGATAAAGTTCCTTGAGTACAATCTCCATTGTTGCAAGATCTTCCATAGAATTCAGTGTGAAGGTCAACGATTTCCTGACAGCCATCATCCGTCACGACGAGTGTTTATTTCTCTCGGTCGACGAATATAGATGACTGGTTCATTGGAAAGAAGAAACGAGCGGCCAGGCAACATGAGGATCACTCGCGCACCCGATTCTGAAGAGGAGTTGCTGGAACGTGTTGCAGCGGACCCCACTACAAGTACTCGCCGTATTGCACGTGAAATGGACGCTACACATACTAGCGTGTGGCGAGTACTCCACGAACAACAATTACAACCATATCACCCACAACGAGTCTGTGCAATGCTTGTGACTGACTTTGCACCATGGGTCGCATTGTGTCAGTGATTCCTCCAACAACGGATTGATCGACCAGATTTCCTCCAAATCATGCTGTTTACCGACGAGGCCTCATTTGATCGTCACGGTTTTTAGAACAGCAGGAATAGCCATGTGTGAGATGAGGAAAACTCTCACGCTGTAGTAGATTCACACCATTAAGTACGTTTTGCAGTGAATTTCTTGGCTGGCTATGTACGTGACAACCTCACTAGGCCATATCCTCTACATGGGCGTCTGAATGGCCACCTCTACTTGAGGTTCGTGCAAAGAGTTCTACCTGAGTTGTTGTAGAACGTACCCTTGGTTGCTCTTGACAGGATGTTGCTACAACATAAGAGTGCACCTCCTCACTTCAGTATGAATGTCCGCAACCATCTCTGTGGCATATTTCCTGATCGTTGGATTGAAAGAGGATGTCCTTTTCCATGCCCTGCGATTCACTTGATCCAAATTCCCTTAATTATTTCCCATGGGGAAATCTAAAGTGATTTGTGTATGAGATCCTAGAGTTTACAGAAAAGGAATTAGTTGCCAGAATTATGCACTACTGACCATTAAAATTGCTACGCCAAGGAGAAATGCAGATGATAAACGGGTATTCATTGGACAAATATATTATACTAGAGCTGATATGTGATTACATTTTCACGTAATTTGGGTGCACAGATCCTGAGAAATCAGTATCCAGAACAAACCACCTCTGGCCGTAATAACGGCCTTGGTACGCCTGGGCATTGAGTCAAACAGAGCTTGGATGGCGTGTAGAGCTACAGCTGCCCATGCAGCTTCAACACGATACCACAGTTCATCAAGAGTAGTGACTGGCGTATTGTGACGAGTCAGTTGCTCGGCCACCATTGATCAGACGTTTTCAGTTGGCGTGAGATCTGGAGAATGTGCTGGCCAGGGCAGCAGTCGAACATTTTCTCTATCCAGAAAGACCCGTACAGGACCTGCAACATGCGGTCGTGCATTATCCTGCTGAAATGTAAGGTTTCGCAGGGATCGAATGAAGGGTAGAGCCACGGGTCGTAACACATCTGAAATGTAACGTCCACTGTTCAAAGTGCCGTCAATGCGAACAAGAGGTGACCGAGACGTGTAACCAATGGCACCCCATACCATCACGACGGGTGATACGCCAGTATGGCGATAGCGAATACAAGCTTCCAATGTGCGTTCACCGCGATGTCGCCAAACACGGATGCGACCATCATGATGCTGTAAACAGAACCTGGATTCATCCGAAAAAATGATGTTTCGCCATTCGTGCACCCAGGTACGTCGTTGAGTACATCATCGCAGGCGCTCCTATCTGTGATCTGTGATGCAGCGTCAAGGGTAACCGCAGTCATGGTCTCCGAGCTGATAGTCCATGCTGCTGCAAACGTCGTCCAACTGTTCGTGCTGATGGTTATTGTCTTGCAAACGTCCCCATCTGTTAACTCAGGGATCGAGACGTGGCTGCACGATCCGTTACAGCCATGCGGGTAAGATGCCTGTCATCTCGACTGCTAGTGATACGAGGCCATTGGGATCCAGCACGGCGTTCCATATTACCCTCCTGAACCCACCGATTCTATACTCTGCTAACAGTGAAACACGTATGTTGTGCGGCAGCGATGCTGAGACATTGTAGAATCTCTGACCAGAGCAGTTGCGCTCGACTCGCAGTAGCGAGCAGTCAGTCAGTCTGCAGTAGTCTGTCCTCAGTAGTGCTTGGAGTCGGTTGCTAGCAGTAACACACAAGTCTTGATTAGTGATTACATAAGTAGTTTGCGGTATCCATACTCTAGTCATTGAACATTTCTGTACCATGTATTTTAATATTACAGAACATGTTCATAAAAAGTCTTAATTATAGGCACTCAGTGGCCAGCAAGTATTGAATAGTATTAAACATTAGTCATCATTCAGTATTATTCATATCATTAAGAAATCATTATTAGAAAAATGTTAATTACAATCATAGCATTAATAAGCATGGGCATTATGAGTAATTACATTAATTATGGGCACTCAGTGGCCAGCAAGTATTGAATAGTATAAAACATTAATCATCATTCAGTATTCTTCATATCATTAAGAAATCATTATTAGAAAAATCAGTTAATTACAGTCATAGCCTTAATAATCATGGGCATAATAAGTAATTACATTAATTATGGGCACTCAGTGGCCAGCAAGTATTGAATAGTACAAAACATTAGTAGCATTAATAAGCATGGGCATAATAAGTTACATTAATTATGGGCACTCAGTGGCCAGCAAGTATTGAATAGTATAAAACATTATTCATCATTCAGTATTAGTCATATCATTAAGAAATCATTATTAGAAAAATCAGTTAATTACAGTCATAGTATTAATAAGCATGGGCATTATAAGTTACATTAATTATGGGCACTCAGTGGCCAGCAAGTATTGAATAGTACAAAACATTAGTAGCATTAATAAGCATGGGCATAATAAGTACTCTCATTACAATAGATAGTGGCAATTATGTTTTGGTATCATTAAGAAGTCATTATTCAAGTGACATACTATTCAGAGCTGATCAGTGTTATTCAGAATTATCATAAACTAGTGACATTATCTGGGACTGTTAATACATTTTGTTTTTTCTGCTAGCAATGCATTGCTTTGGGTAATTATAAGGGAAAGCAAGAAGAAATAAGAGAAAAAATTGCTTCTAGGTTGTTCCTATAAATGAAAAGATTGTGTAACGTCATTCGTCATGAGTCAGCTGTAGCAAGGTTATCACATTTATAAATGATAGACACAAGTGGGTAAGAAAAATGCAAGTACTAGAACAGGTATAATAAGTAACAAGTTTAGTAACTATCATAAAAAGCTTCTCCTGAAAGAAAAATACAAAATGGATTATTGAACTGAAAGAAGAAACGCAGACTATGCTGAAAAGTAGTGAACTTCGAATTAACAGGTAGTGAAATGTGTATAAAAAATGTGTTCCATAGCTGTCCTTTCCAAAACCTTCAGTCATCCTACTACGCAATATAACACCTGCTGTCAAAGTAAACTGCAACAAATACTTAAATAACTACATAGCATAAATACATAACTTCAACATTATCCTCATCTGTAAAGAAAAACTTCATTATTCATATCATCATAACTCCATCATTATCATCACCTGTAAACAAAAACTTCATTATTCATAGTACCATATTCTTCATCATTATTCATTATCAGCATTCATTATCATCTGCAAAAATCATTTCATTATTCATCACACAACTATTCCTAATCCCTAGCATATTTCATCACTTAAAACTAAAATGTGTAGTTCTGTCTGACAGCTTGCATCAATCGCTTTGTATTCTGAAAGAAAAAATTAGTTAAGACTGCTATTCTGCGATGTGTATAATATATTCTGGTTAATGCTTGTTAATTCTGATCCATTTACTCGTCCTCATTAGCTTATTGCATCTTCTTTCGTTTATTCCATAGGTGAAATTCCCACTTCTGTTTAATTCATTTCCTGTACGCATCATTTATTTCTGAAATTGATGAACAAAGATTAATGTCTTGCATTTAAATCATATACCCATTAAATAGTGACTGGTTAATGGTGACTCAATTAAGCATACAACATAACATGACAGAAAACGTAATATCTCAAAGCACAGACAGTGTTTAAAGGCAAAAAGTGTACAGAGAATATCGTAATGCAGCAGCAAAAAAGGAAAATGTAAAACAGTCACGATGTTGAGATATCACAAGGCAAAATGTCAAAGTCAAATGGTGTGTGTTATACCTTAACTAGTTCACAGTGCATACAAACAAAACATGAAAACAATCGTACATACATAAGAAAGACAAAATGTGACATTCGTTGTGTTCAGCTTATATGTAGTGTAGTTAATAGATGCGATAATTAAAGACTTCAATGGAGAGAGAATTTGATAAAATTAATGCGTCATTATAGAGAATTGCATAATTATTCATGAAATGCGTAAGTTCATCTGAAAAAAATGCACGGTCTAGTGTGTAACGACAAGAAGAGCGACCTGCTAACCTTACCTTGCCGGGCACTTGCCAAGAAAAAATACGATAATCATCAATAGGTAGTCACATAAATGTAATTGCATAAGTGGTCACAAAATGTGTAAGTTCTGTCTGGAAAATATGCACGGTCTGATGTGTAACGACAAGAAGAGCGACCTGCTAACCTTACCTTGCCGGGCACTTGCCAAGAAAAAATACGATAATCATCAGTAATTAGTCATGTGAATATAATTGCATAAGTGGTCATAAAATGTGTAAACGGCCTCATAGCATGTTACATCGTAAAGTGGTTTCATTCGATAAAGGGTTTAATGTTTGACACATGATGGTTGCCTTTCGATTTTCTGGTTCTCAGAGTTTCGACGTGTACAACATTGGGGTGAGGAATGCTGCGAATCCGATATGGACCTGCGTATAGAAGTTCAAATTTACTGCACTTACCTTTTAATTTGCTGGATAAATAGTGTGTACGTACTAATATCTTCTGTCCAACGTGAAAGTCTCGGTGTCTACAAACCTGTTTTTGCTGTCTTCTCCGGCGCTCTGCGGCACGTTTGATGTTGTTCAGCGCAATATCAATTATTTCGTGGTGTCGTAATCGACGAGATGTAGGAAATGTTACTAATTCTTTGATTTTGTTTGGTGGTTCAACGTTTTTCAGTATAACAGACGGAGGTAGCATAGTGGATTCATTTGGAATGGAATTAATTACATCTTGAAATGAGTGTACGTGTGTGTCCCAATTAACATGTCTTTTGTGGCAGTATATTCTACACAGTTTACCAATTTCTTTCATTAGTCGTTCACAAGGGTTCGAAGAGGCGTGGTACTTGGATATATAAATCGGAGAAATGTTTCTAGCTCGTAACATGCGTGTCCATATGACAGAACGAAATTGTGATCCATTGTCAGAAATTACTTTCATCACATGCCCTACATGAAATAAGAAATGCTTTACAAATGCTTTCGAAACAGTTTTGGCAGTAGCTTTGCGTAACGGAGTGAAAGTAACAAATTTTGAAGTGAGTTCAACAGCGACAAAGATGTAGCAAAAACCTCTATTAGTTCTCGGAATTGGACCAAAAATGTCTACTGCGGCCATATGTCTTAATTTAACAGGTACAATGGGATATAATGGAGGAATGTGTGAAGTGGTGTCAGACTTAGCTTTCTGGCAAATTTTACATGACGTTAAAACTCGTCGTATACGTTTTTCCATGTTTGTAAAATAACAGTTCTGTCTCAATATAAGAAAACATTTTCTTGCTCCGTAATGTGCGTAGCTTAAATGAGTGTACCAGATTAATTTGTTAACCAGTTCGTCAGGAATGCATAATAACCAATTGTTACTGTCTGGATGAGAGCGGCGAAACAGAATGTCATTGCGTACAGTGTAGTGGTTTCTAATCGTAACATTATTCTTATCTTGCCAAAGGTGTTTAATTTCTTTCCACACATTGTCTTTGCTTTGCTCTCGTGCTATGTCCTGTAATGATGATGAAATAAAATTTTCAAATGCAACTTGTTGAATGTACATGACGCTGAAATTTGCTTTGCAGAAGTTGGTTGCTACGTCTTGCTGATTGTTGCTGAGAGAACGAGAAAGTGCGTCTGCTATAACATTTTGTGTGCCGGGAATGTGAACAATCGTAAAATTAAATTCTTGTAAATACAGTTTCCATCTGCTTAATCTGTCGTGAGTAAATTTAGCTGAAAGTAAAAATTGTATAGCTCTGTGATCTGTGTAAACGGTGGTATGTCTGCCATAAAGAAAGTGCCGAAATCTCGTAAAAGCCCATACAACACATAATGTTTCTGGTTCAGTAACGGAATAGTTTCGTTCAGCAGGTGACAGAATGCGGCTTGCAAATGCGATGTTTTTAATTACTTTAGAACCATCTTCTTCAATTTCCTGAAAAATGTGTACGCCTAAAGCTGTGTTGGAACTGTCGGTGGCAATAGAAAAATTTCTGGTAAGGTCTGGGTGCGATAAAAGTGGTGCATTCAACAAAGCATATTTCAAATAACATTCTCGTGAACAAAATTCTGCGTGTCAATAAGTATTGCTTACGTTACTGGAATAGGCTACCTGTACTGTGTCTGGTCAAATTCTGTCGTACGTGCTGTTATTTACGGGACGATGCTGTGGTATTTTGACTATTTAAACTGCTCTGTTGTTTCTTACTGACATGTTACGCTATAGATGACACCTATTGTCTGTTTCATTCATGATTATATGTTGTTGCTGACATTCTTGCTGCTGAAAAGATCGACTGTAATGAAATGTACGCTGAAAATTGTGCTCGTTAATTTTACGTCTGTCATGATAGTCACTTCTATACGGTGCATTTGCGATAGGAATTGAAATAGTGTGTTTCTATACGTAGTTGTTTCCTTGCTGCCGTGCGTTACTATTTGTTGGATCTGTGACTATACGTGCACGCGGTGAAACATTAAAGTTTGGTTGACCTTGTAGACTGCATTGTTGGTTAGGTATGTTAAGCGGCTGACTTTCATGCTGTTGTGGTGGAAAACGTCTATTGTTACCAAAAATGTGGTTGCTGTTACTGCTAATTTTACATATACTGATGATTACGATTTTTTTTTGTTATTAAAATTACGGCGGTAGTTGTCATTACGGGAGTGCCTAATGAAAATTGTCACATTCGGTAAAAATTGTCATATCCGGTGTTCAGTGCATATTCTTAATTCTAGGTAGAGCAAAAGTTAAAGAGCTGTTTTGATAGATATAAAGGATAGTAGAAGAGAAGGCAGCAGTGCAGAAAACTAAAGATGAAACAGCACTACTACAGCTCGGGGCCCTATGCTCGCTACGGCACATATTCATTAAAGCGTAATGAATCCCCTGAGGTCTATTACGCACTGCAAATAAATTTTAGCTTTTGCGTTCCAGGCAATGTCGGTAAAATTCCAAAAACAAATTGTTGTATTCTTGCTAATTCTAATTTCTGCATTATACGCAATACTGATGAAGGTACAATAGCAAATTGTCGTAACAGGTTCAAAGCTCGTTTCTGCATTACAGGTAATAGTGGTGAAAGTACAAAAATAAATTGTCTCATACAGTGCAAATCGTGTATCTGTGCTCTGTCATTATTAAATTCCTTACACTTTCTTACGGATAAAAATTGCTCGTAATCTACGTTCTCGCCACTGAATTTGAGAACACGTTCAGTTTTGTGTGTGAATCTGTTTGTCTGTGTCATTTCGGATTTCAAATTGCGTATCTTTTCAGGTTTTAAGTCGCGTAGCTTTTCGGATTTTAAGTCGCGTAGTCTCTGTAAATTGCTCACATTATAAGCGCTGCGTGACTCTGACAAATGCTCGCAATGTGGCGGATCCTGTAACGTATTGGTGACGGCAATAGTTTTCAATTCTGTTACTTTAATACTCTCGTCATTTTGGTTGTTATGTGGTTCACTTTTACTATCGACTTCCGTATTCAGAGTGTGTTTAACTTCCAGTGACTCTAAATTAAACTCGTCGCGTATCTGTACTGCGTTTTTAGGGCATTGTTCAGTGACTGCATTAATTTCGTGGATCTGTGTTGCGTATGCTGAACATTGTTCAGTAACTGCATTAATTTCGACTTTATGTGATTCTGTTGTACCTACACGTGCACTACTTAATTCTTGTGCAACAGTGCCAACTTCATTATTACTGTTACTAGCACAAGCCCTAGTATCCTCACGTAATTGTCTTGTACTATCATAAAATTGCGCGGCAATGGCTTCAATCTGTTCATCAATCTGTTCATTCCGTTCACTAAGTTGTTTTATTTTTTTATTAATGTTGTCTTGTTCTTCATTCGATTGTTTATAACTTTCGTTAATTAGTTTATGTTCTTTGAGATCGTTTTCCAGTTTTTCATTCATTAGTAGTAATACTGCCATAATTTGACCCAATTTAACATTCTCTACTCTATTATCTGTGCTGTTTGATTTCGTACCTGCAACTGTCGCGTTTTGTGCGACCATTTGGTCATTCTGTAATTTGCAAAAAGATTTGTCAGTCGAACGTACACTGTCAGTCACTATTTCGGAATTAAATAAATCCGGCGTACTTTCAGTACACTGATCATTTTCATTCGAAAAATTTGTCTGTACGTTATTTGAATCTTCCAAACCGGGTGTGTTAAGCTGGGCAACGCTCATTCCAACAGAGCTCCCCGCGTCATCAATTGTCGACAAATTAACAGAGGAGACAATTGAGTTCTCTTGTTCATTATTAAGGTAAAAGTCATCATTAGTGGTTGGAACGCACTGACTGTTAGTGAACACAGCATTGTCATCATTACACTGCGTGTCACTATTACTATCGGTCACGTTGTTTAAGTCGGTAAATTCATTCATAATACCTCGCGATACACTATTCACAGTCTTTCGCGGCATTTTTCCAACAGTCACAATTATTCACAAAAACAAATAAACACAATGCAAAAATAACACACAAAATTACAACAGAGCAACGAATTGCCGTTGACCTGTAGAAAGAAAGTCACAAGATTAGTAAAAGCGTTGCGCCAATTTCTAATTATATCTAAGCAATAAGAGCAGATATCTGACTGTTTTTCAAAAGATTCCCACGAAATACGATCCTGGACTGGGTGTCGCCAAGTGTAACCTCCCCACAACAAATTCTTGTAATAATACTATATATTTATTAGTAATGGAGCCACAGCTAACTGTAGGTTCCCGACAAAACTATTAATGACAAAGACAATTAAATAAAAGCTCGCTATCTGACTCAAGTACAAGTTCCCATTAAATAATGAACGCTAATCCCATGATAATGAAACTGTAATGATAACCTAAACTCAATTCAACCGAAAAGTCGGTGTTTGCCCTGTGCGAAACGAGAATAAATTTCTTACCTTAGTGAAACTGCATGTCAAAATTCTGCTCTTATTGTTCTCTGGCGCTTGCATGAAAAGCATTGGAAGTACCTTTTGAAAATCTTTGTTAAAAGGAAATGGAAGGAAATTTGAATGATTGTCTCTAAAATTGCTTTTAAATCAAAATTATTATTGGGGGCGATTTTTGAAAGTTAAATTACAATGACTGTTCGTTACATTATCTGATGAGCGCAAAGCTGCATGATTATTTATTTAAATAAATTATACCTCGTCCTGAATCTCGACCATTGCGATGCCGACGCCCGCCGACTGCTCTCCGCTACTGCTAGCAACCGACTCCAAGCACTACTGAGGACAGACTACTGCAGACTGACTGACTGACTGCTCGCTACTGCGAGTCGAGCGCAAACTCTGGTCAGAGATTCTACAATGTCTCAGCATCGCTGCCGCACAACATACGTGTTTCAACAGTCATTGGATCTTGACCAACACGAGCAGCAGTATCACGACACGATAAACCGCAATCGCAATAGGCTACAATCCGACCTTTATCAAAGTCGGAAACGTGATGGTACGCATTTCTCCTCCTTACACGAGGCATCACAACAATGTTCCACCGGGCAACGCCGGTCAACTGCTGTTTGTGTAAGAGAAATCGGTTGGACATTTTCCTCATGTCAGCTCGTTGTAGGTGTCGCCACCGGCGCCAACCTTGTGTGAATGCTCTGAAAAGCTAATCATTTGCATATCACAGCATCTTCTTCCTGTCGGTTAAATTTCGCGTCTCTAGCACGTCATCTTCGTGGTGTAGCAATTTTAATTGCCAGTAGTGTAGATGCCTGTGATGTGATTCGAAACACACCAGAGACATTTGTCAAGCAGCATCAGAATCTTGTTTGCCCACGTCATGCTTGCATTGAGGTTGATGGTCGTCAGTTTCAGCACATTTTGTAAGATACAGTACAAATGGTACTTTCTTTGTGTCAGTGATGGTATTTGCAGTTAACTACTGTGCATAAAAAAGTTCACAGTAATGTGATTTTATTCCTTTTACCTTAAGCTGGCTTCTCCGACTCCATGTTCCCTACCTTGTTCAGAGGAGCATCCTCTATGTCCTGTAAAATTTTTGCACACTCTTGCGCAAACACCCTGTCTAACGTTGAGCATGCAAGAGCTCTGCCCAGTTCGTTACTTCAGCTGAAGCAGTCAACATCATAGTATAGGACCAACGATTTGTTAAATCTTCTGACAAACTTGTACTTTACTAAATGTTGATCACTGTACGCTAGGAGAAGAGTTTGTTAGAGGTCGCACAGAATTACTTGGCCGGTGTGCGAAAACGCGTTTTCGTTCTCATTGCCAGTGGTCGGTGAGTCCACCCCCCTCTTCTGAAGGGGCGACCGCCTCTGCTGCTCATCTCCTACACAGCTGTGGGCTTCGGCCGTTAACCAACGAAACATTCTCTGGCCACCTTGGCTACACTCGGGAATGGAGGCGTTTGCAGGCCAGTTAGATTGCAACCTTTCTCAGACGAAGTTACAGAATCTATTCGGTAAAAAAAATTGATTCTCATACATTTCATAGCCTCATGATGAACTGCCTATTGTTTAATTAACGGTGCTAGTTACTGTGATATCTCTATACCTAGTAATGTACGGTTCTAAATTCGAATATTTTGCTATCAAAAATAGGGGTCGCTATGAATTTACGTTTGGTGCATGCTCGTCCACGCATTCCTGTGTGTGACATGGAGCTAACTGCTAACATATTGAATTTTTCTTTAAATTTGAGACGTTATCTACATATATCTGCAATCTTGACAAAATGGATTATATGCAGTGCACTCACTTCCAGTAGTCTGTGCAAATGAGAGTGGAAGAGAAATATTCCTGTCACGTTTCAGATCTCATAAGCGGTTCGAGATGCCGAAACGAATTTTTGGGAAATGATAGCATTCAAAACGGACAGTATTTTTCCACATAGGTAACATGTGAAAATTTCTTACCTACTGCAAAATATGAGTGACTACAGATTTTTTTTCAATGAAATAGTGCAATTCTTCAAAGGACAATCGACGGCCGGTGAAATGAGAATTAGTGTGGTTTTTGAAACACCAAAAATGAAACACTCACATGTTTTTTATACCAGGCATGAGCTTTTCATAACTTATTGACCTTCGCTTGCCCTCAACTGCTTCAGGATTCTTTCGCAATTGCAGCTACATTAGCGTGTTAGTGAGGTGAAATTGTGCAGACACTGCTGTGTTTTGGGATAAGAATCTAATTTTAACATGGTAACAAGGGAAATAAAAATTGGTGTACAAGACAGCAGGCGAAAATAATCGCACTGTCTGATCCAGTTTCAGCGCAGTCCTATGCCCGCTGTGTTTTTAATAATAAACGGTCGACTTGTCGAATTATTTTTCGTACTGGGATAACCTGTTAATAAGATCGTTTGCAGACTCGCTAGTTGTAGCTTACAAGTTCTGCGAGATCTTGGTGGAAGGCTTGCGCTGTAGGATAACACTGAGGTGACAAAAGTCATGGGACAGAGATATGCACATCAACAGATGGCGGTAGCGTCACGTATACCAGGTATAAAAGGGCAATACATTCGCAGAGCGGTCATTTATACTCATGTGAAAAGTTTCCCTATGTGATTGTGGCCGCACGACAGAAATTAACATCTCTGAATGCGAATGGCAGTTGGAGTTAGACGCATGAGACATTCTATCTCGTAAATCATTAGGGAATGGAATATTCCGAGATCCACAATGCCAAGCGTGCACCGATAATGCCAAATTTCAGCCATCACCTCTCAGCACGGACAACGCTGTGGTCGACGACCTTCACTTAACGACCGACAGCTGAGGCGCTTACGTATTGTTGTCAGTGCTAATAGAGAAGCAACACTGCGTGAGATAACCGCATAAATTAATGTGGGACGTACGACGTGCGTATCCGTTAGGACAGTGCGGCGAAATTTGGCGTTAATGAGCTGTGGCAGCAGACCATCGAGCGAGTGCCTTTGGTAACAGAACGACGTCGACTGCAGCGCCTCTCCATCCATATCGGTTGGACCTAGACAACTGGAAAACCGTGGCCTGGTCAGATGAGTCCCGATTTCAGTTGATGAAAGCTGACGGTAGGGTTCGAGTGCGGCAGAGACTCCACGAAGCCACGGACCAAAGCTGTCAACAAGGCACTGTACAAGCTGGTCCTCGGTCAACTGCAAGGCACCAAAACAGGCCAATAATCGAATATTCGATAGCTAAAACTTGACTTGTACTACTTCTAACTTGCCGATTGCATCAACTTAGAAGCTTCTATTTTGTTGCTTGTGGTGCCACCGCATACCTCAGCACACGACACGTCTCCAGACGATAAATGTAAATGTTTCCGGGTGGTCGCTCCATAGTGGTGTGGGCTGTGGTTACATAGAATGGACAGGGTCCGCTGGTCCAACTGAACTGATCATTGACTAGAAATGGTTATGTTCGACTGCATTGAGACCATATGCAGCCAATTGTGGACTTCATGTTCCGAAACAACGATGCAACTTTTGTGTATGACTATGCGTCATGTAACCGTGCCACAGTTTTTTTTTTTTTTTTTTCACTATGGGACTTAACATCTATGGTCATCAGTCCCCTAGAACTTAGAACTACTTAAACCTAACTAACGTAAGGACAGCACACAACACCCAGCCATCACGAGGCAGAGAAAATCTCTGACCCCGCCGGGAATCGAACCCGGGAACCCGGGCGTGGGAAGCGAGAACGCTACCGCACGACCACGAGATGCGGGCGTGCCACAGTTGTTCACGGTTGCTTTGCGCACCATTCTGGACAATTAGAGCGAATGATTTGGCCACTCAGATCGCCCGACATGAGTCCCATCGAAATTTATGGGACGTAATCGAGAAGCCAGTTAGTGGACAAAATCCTGCGGCGGCAACACTCTCACAAATATGGACGGCTAAAGAGGCAGCATTGCTCAATATTTATGCAGGGGACTTCCAACGACTTCTTGAGTCCATGTCACATCGAGTTGCTGCATTAAGCCGGGAGAAAGGAGGTCCGACACGATATTAGGAGGTTTCTCACGATTTTTGTCACGTAATTGTAGTATCGAGTATGCAAGAGCTAGGCCAAGACTGTGGCCTCAGTTGAAGCAGTCAGCATCATAGCGTAGGACCATCGAATTGTTAAAGTTTATGATAAACTTGTATTTTAGTAAATACTGAACATCGTACCTCAAGAAAACAGTTTGTTAAGTACTGCATCAAGCGAATACATTTGTAAATTATACACAACTCCTGTGTTCCACAAAATTTCGGGCGAACTGCCGGATGTTTGCAACTTCCTGCCACAATATTTCGGCGCAGAGTCTTCTGGCCATCTTCAGGTGATACTGGCGAACACTCCCTGAGCTCTGGTATTTAAGGCCCCTCCGGCACATGCGTGGTGGATTCACTTGTTGCGCGTGCGCTACTTGAGCGCGTTCGATTCTGCTGTGTCGCGCGCCCTCCGTGGTGAAAACTCGCCGCTTCGACGTCACTTCGATTGTCTACCTGCGGTTCCATCACAGGCCTATGCCGGCTACGGAGGACACGAAGTTTTTGGACAATTGGATTGCGTGCCGAATTCAACTGGTAACCACCGTCACTATTAATAAGAGACTCATTGCCAGACAGCCGTATTTCCACGGATTCATTAATATTAGGACTCCAAAAGTTAGACGTATCGGCCACAATTTTTGTCTCGTTGTAATTCATGGCACGACCAGTGGAAATACAGTGTTCGGCGATGGCAGACTTACAAGGCTGAAGAAGGCGAGTATGCCACTGATGTTCTACAATGCGATCCTGCACAGTACGCGTCGTTTGCCGAGCAAGCGGAGAGAGCGCTGCAGACCTGTAAACGACGGAATAAAGAAAAGGCTTTTAAAACGACTGCCTATTTACCATATATTGGAAATATTTTAGCGCAGATATGCAGAATACTAAGAAAATATAAAGTGAAAGCAATCTTTCGCCCTCCTGCAAAAATTTCGTCGCTGTTGGGATCTGTCAAATACGACCTAGAGCTGCGCATGGCAGGTGTTTACAGGATTCCGTGTGAAGCGGCAAATCTTATATAGGGCAAACGACGCGTACTGTGCAGGATCGCACTGTAGAACATCAGCGGCATAATCGTCTTCTTCAGCCTTGCAAGTCTGCCATCGCCGGACACTGTATTTCCACTGGTCATGTCATAAATTACAGTGAGACAAAATTGTGGCCCATACGTCTAACTTTTGGAGTTCTGTTATTAATGAATCCGTGGAAATACGGCTGTCTGACAATGAGTCTCTTATTAATCGTGACGGCGGTTACCAGTTGAATTCGGCATGGAATTCAATCGTCGAAAAACTTCGTGTCCTCCGTAGCCGGCGTAGGTCTGTGATGGAACCGCAGGAAGACAATCGAATTGACATCGATGCGGCGAGTTTTCACCACGGAGGGCGCTCGACGCAGCAGAATCGAACGCGCTCAAGTAGCGCACGCGCAAAGCAAAGTGAATCCAAAATGGTTCAAATGGCTCTGAGAACTATGGGACTTAACACCTGAGGTCATCAGTCCCCTAGAACTTAGAACTGCTTAAACCTAACTAAACTAAGGACATCACACACATCCATGCCCTAGACAGGATTCGAACCTGCGACCGTAGCGGTCGCGCGGATGCAGACTGAAGCGCCTAGAACCGCTCGGCCACAACGGCCGGCTCCAAGTGAATCCACCACGCATGTGCCGGAGGGGCCTTAAATACCAGAGCTCAGGAAGTGTTCGCTAGTATCACCTGAAGATGGACAGAAGACTCAGCACCGAAATATTGTGGAAGGAAGTTGCAAACATCCGGCAGTTCGCCCGAAATTTTGTGGAACAATATTTACGCCAGGAAAGTTTTAAATCTCACATCAGTACTCCTGTGGTAAAGAAGTCTGTCAAAGTTAGGTAGATCTTGTATTCATTGATTTAAGAAAGTGAACTAATATTTCATGACTTACAACTCCTATGTGTCGTCTCACTGAGCAATCGGAGAATCGTCAGTTATGGCTGGAAGAAAGTAGTGTCGTCTGGTCATAACAACAACCAACGTAGATAAGACGGCGTAAGTACTTTTGAATATGTTAAGGAAAAGGAGTGAGAGAGATGTGAGGGGCTGTAGAAAGCTATGCAGACAGGTTCCTACAAGAAGAGGAACGGTTTTGCGTCGAAGCTGCTTGGATTTCGCAACTGCACTGGGGGACAGGCGCGCAGAAACTGCCCAGGAACTGCTGAGGCAGCCACGCAGTGGAGCAGTGACGCCGCAGCACTTGGGCACGTCGGCCCATCTATCTTCTGCCCGTGACGCAATATCGGCTTGAATGTCTCCCGCTGGCGCGAGTGGAAAGTCGTGGGAGGGCTCATCCAGACGGCTGCCTACCCACTCTAAACGCCGACATGAATGCGTCTTACAGCAAGTTTAAGTAAACTGAGCGCTATATCACTAAATACTCCTTAATTTACCTTACTATAGCAACAATATCCAACTACCGTTCAAACTATAGTGGGTATTTCGTTTTAGCCATCGTGGCACAGACAGTGAAATAAACAGAAAACATAACGAGAAAATCTGCCTTCTGTCGCTTAGCAAAGTTTTTACTTTGTCAATGTACGAAGTCACAGCTTCATCATGTGGCCTTGAGTTGTTATACAACGACCTCCACTGCAATGTCAGTATGCAAGAAACACATATCAACGGAAGTTACAGAGCATCATTAACTGCAGTGTACGCAATGGTGCTGGAGTATACACACAATTACACAAGAATGCATGTAGGTTTTAGCTGAAACTAATAAAAATGACTCTCCACATTGGAAAACTGATCTGTCCCATCAGAGATTAATAGCACAAAATCGTGCACATGGTACAGATGCACACATAAAAGGCACTGGCTATGAGAAGGTTAGGTACCATAGCTTTGAATTTGTCAGAAAACCTTCCTACAAAAGAGCAAACATCGTAAAGCAGTGCCATGTAAATACAAGTTTCTATACAAAAGACCTTTAACATTAATTCACAAACCAGAGAAAGCTAGCTTCAAAATTAATTCACAAACCACGTCAATCTGATAAGTTCAATCAGCTGAATCAAAAGACTAAACATTAATTCAGCAAAGTCCTAACAATATTCAGAAATTCCTCCACATATAAAGACACACACACACATACACACACACACACACACAGCCCGCATCTCGTGGTCGTGCGGTAGCGTTCTCGCTTCCCACGCCCGGGTTCCCGGGTTCGATTCCCGGCGGGGTCAGGGATTTTCTCTGCCTCGTGATGACTGGGTGTTGTGTGCTGTCCTTAGGTTAGTTAGGTTTAAGTAGTTCTAAGTTCTAGGGGACTTATGACCACAGCAGTTGAGTCCCATAGTGCTCTGAACCATTTGAACACACACACACACACACTACAGCTAAGATACTTCACCTCTGTTTCTTTTCCCAACTTTTGCCTTCTTCTCTCAGCTAACATATCCCATACATCGAATCTGATTGCACCTATGAGATCGCTATTTATAAACGCTGTTAATTTGTCGTATTAACAAAAGGTTATTGCGTATGGTATAAAAAGTTTTTTGCATTATGTATTCCTGCACAATATAGTAGAATTCTTGCATGTATGAAACCTGCATGATCGTTAAACAATTCACTTATGTTTTGTAACCTGATACATTAATTTACATGTTCAAATTCCACCACTGACAATAATAGATGAAATTATTATTTCTTCTGCAGGATATGTAACAAAAAATTGCTTAAAGATTAAATTGTATTGTATAGTATTTAAGTTACTTAGTGTATTTGTGCTAATTAAATATTCACGAAATTTGTCACTTTCTTTGAAATTTGTAATTTTATCTTTGACAGTTGTCTATGTTGATATAACAGTGTAAACAACACTGGGAGCTACGTCGCCGTGTTGTTATATACACAAGAAATCACAAAAATTCATTCGTGTTCTACCAATTTAAAATAAAATATACATACACTCTTTTGTAATTCTGTATATATTCCTCCACAATTTCGTAACTGCTGTGGTACTAATCCACAGAACGGTCAGTTGTCCATTTACAGTTGAAATGTTATTTTTTTTACTTGTAACTAAAAGTTTTACTCCACCAACAATGTATGTATGTATCCAGATCCCGCTCCAACTACTGCTGGTCTGGGTGCTGACGAGTCCTCTCCATTTGGCTCGGTCCTCCTACCACTTTTCTTCCTCCACTTGCTACCAGGTCTCACCTTTCCGTTCCACGGATATTCTCACTCCCGTTTTCCACCGTGTTCTTGGGCGCCCGCTAGGTCTTTTTCTACCCCTCTTTAGTTCTTCCATAATGTTGGGAAGTTTCTGCCCACGCATCCTCTTACCATGCCCGTACCATCTTAATTTCTTTTTTTCGATTTCTTCTCTCAAAATTTGTTGTTTAAGGTCCTTTCTAATATCTACATTCCTTATACTGTCCACTCTTGTTTTTCCCTTAACTGCTCTGAGAAATTTCATTTCCCCTGCTTGCAGTCTGCTCCAGTCCCTGTTTGCCATTGTTCATGTTTCTCCTCCATAGGTCAGAATATGGCAGTAATAACTCTTATACATAATGAGTTTTGCTTTTTCTGAAACTTCCTTATTCCAAATCAGGTGTTTTATTGTTTGGTAGAAATTGTCTCCCTTCTGTAACCTTCCATTAATGTTGTTGGTTATTCTTCCATCACTAGACATTTCACTTCTTAAATAAGTGAAACTGTCTATCACTTTCTACATCTACATCTACATTTATACACCGCAAGCCACCCAACGGTGTGTGGCGGAGGGCACTTTACGTGCCACTGTCATTACCTCCCTTTCCTGTTCCAGTCGCGTATGATTCGCGGGAAGAACGACTGTCTGAAAGCCTCCGTGCGCGCTCTAATCTCTCTAATTTTACATTCGTGATCTCCTCGGGAGGTATAAGTAGGGGGAAGCAATATATTTGATACCTCATCCAGAAACGCACCCTCTCGAAACCTGGCGAGCAACCTACACCGCGATGCAGAGCGCCTCTCTTGCAGAGTCTGCCACTTGAGTTTGCTAAACATCTCCGTAACGCTATCACGGTTACCAAATAACCCTGTGACGAAACGCGCCGCTCTTCTTTGGATCTTCTCTATCTCCTCCGTCAACCCGATCTGGTAGGATCCCACACTGATGAGCAATACTCAAGTATAGGTCGAACGAGTGTTTTGTAAGCCACCTCCTTTGTTGATGGACTACATTTTCTAAGCACTCTCCCAATGAATCTCAACCTGGTACCCGCCTTACCAACAATTAATTTTATATGATCATTCCACTTCAAATCGTTCCGCACGCATACAGAAGTAACTGCTACCAGTGTTTGTTCCGCTAACATATAATCATACAATAAAGGATCCTTCTTTCTATGTATTCGCAATACATTACATTTGTCTATGTTAAGGGACAATTGCCACTCCATGCACCAAGTGCCTATCCGCTGCAGATCTTCCTGCATTTCGCTACAATTTTCTAATGCTGCAACTTCTCTGTATACTACAGCATCATCCGCGAAAAGCCGCATGGAACTTCCGACACTATCTACTAGGTCATTTATATATATTGTGAAAAACAATGGTCCCATAACACTCCCCTGTGGCACGCCAGAGGTAACTTTAACGTCTGTAGACGTCTCTCCATTGATAACAACATGCTGTGTTCTGTTTGCTAAAAACTCTTCAATCCAGCCACACAGCTGGTCTGATATTCCGTAGGCTCTTACTTTGTTTATCAGGCGACAGTGCGGAACTGTATCGAACGCCTTCCGGAAGTCAAGAAAAATAGCATCTACCTGGGAGCCTGTATCTAATATTTTCTGGGTCTCATGAACAAATAAAGCGACTTGGGTCTCACACGATCGCTGTTTCCGGAATCCATGTTGATTCCTACATAGTAGATTCTGGGTTTCCAAAAACGACATGATACTCGAGCAAAAAACATGTTCTAAAATTCTACAACAGATTGACGTCAGAGATATAGGTCTATAGTTTTGCGCATCTGCTCGACGACCCTTCTTGAAGACTGGGACTACCTGTGCTCTTTTCCAATCATTTGGAACCCTCCGTTCCTCTAGAGACTTGCTGTACACGGCTGTTAGAAGGGGGGCAAGTTCTTTCGCGTACTCTGTGTAGAATCGAATTGGTATCCCGTCAGGTCCAGTGGACTTTCCTCTGTTGAGTGATTCCAGTTGCTTTTCTATTCCTTGGACACTTATTTCGATGTCAGCCATTTTTTCGTTTGTGCGAGGATTTAGAGAAGGAACTGCAGTGCGGTCTTCCTCCGTGAAACAGCTTTGGAAAAAGGTGTTTAATATTTCAGCTTTACGCGTGTCATCCTCTGTTTCAATGCCATCATCATCCCGGAGTGTCTGAATATGCTGTTTCGAGCCACTTACTGATTTAACGTAAGACCAGAACTTCCTAGGATTTTCTGTCAAGTCGGTACATAGAATTTTACTTTCGAATTCACTGAACGCTTCACGCATAGCCCTCCTTACGCTAACTTTGACATCGTTTAGCTTCTGTTTGTCTGAGAGGTTTTGGCTGCGTTTAAACTTGGAGTGAAGCTCTCTTTGCTTTCGCAGTGGTTTCCTCACTTTGTTGTTGTACCACGGTGGGTTTTTCCCGTCCCTCACAGTTTTACTCGGCACGTACCTGTCTAAAACGCATTTTACGATTGCCTTGAACTTTTTCCATAAACACTCAACATTGTCGAGCCCGGGTTCCTGGGTTCGATTAACGGCGGGGTCAGGGATTTTCTCTGCCTCGTGATGACTGGGTGTTGTGTGATGTCCTTAGGTTAGTTAGGTTTAAGTAGTTCTAAGTTCTAGGGGACTGATGACCATAGATGTTGAGTCCCATAGTGCTCAGAGCCATTTTGAACTCAACATTGTCAGTGTCGGAACAGAAATTTTCGTTTTGATCTTATAGGTAGTCTGAAATCTGCCTTCTATTACTCTTGCTAAACAGATAAACCTTCCTCCCTTTTTTTATATTCCTATTAACTTCCATATTCAGGGATGCTGCAATGGCCTTATGATCACTGATTCCCTGTTCTGCACATACAGAGTCGAAAAGTCCGGGTCTGTTTGTTATCAGTAGGTCCAAGATGTTATCTCCACGAGTCGGTTCTCTGTTTAATTGCTCGAGGTAATTTTCGGATAGTGCACTCAGTATAATGTCACTCGATGCTCTATCCCTACCACCCGTCCTAAACATCTGAGTGTCCCAGTCTATATCTGGTAAATTGAAATCTCCACCTAAGACTATAACATGCTGAGAAAATTTATGTGAAATGTATTCCAAATTTTCTCTCAGTTGTTCTGCCACTAATGCTGCTGAATCGGGAGGTCGGTAAAGGGAGCCAATTATTAACCTAGCTCGGTTGTTGAGTGTAACCTCCACCCATAATAATTCACAGGAACTATCCACTTCTACTTCACTACAGGATAAACTACTACTAACAGCGACGAACACTCCACCACCGGTTTCATGCAATCTATCCTTTCTAAACACCGTCTGTACCTTTGTAAAAATTTCGGCAGAATTTATCTCTGGCTTCAGCCAGCTTTCTGTGCCTATAACGATTTCAGCTTCGGTGCTTTCTATCAGCGCTTGAAGTTCCGGTACTTTAACAACGCAGCTTCGACAGTTGACAATTACAATACCGATTGCTGCTTGGTCCCCGCATGTCCTGACTTTGCCCCACACCCGTTGAGGTTGTTGCCCTTTCTGTACTTGCCCAAGGCTATCTAACCTAAAAAACCGCCCAGCCCACGCCACACAACCCCTGCTACCCGTGTAGCCGCTTGTTGCGTGTAGTGGACTCCTGACCTATCCAGTGGAACCCGAAACCCCACCACCCTATGGCGCAAGTCGAGGAATCTGCAGCCCACACGGTCGCAGAACCGTCTCAGCCTCTGATTCAGACCCTCCACTCGGCTCTGTAGCAAAGTTCCGCAGTCAGTCCTGTTGACGATGCTACAGATGGTGAGCTCTGCTTTCATCCCGCTAGCGAGACTGGTAGTCTTCACCAAATCAGATAGCCGCCGGAAGCCAGAGAGGATTTCCTCCAATTCATAGCGACTCACATCATTGGTGCCGACATGAGCGACCACCTGCAGATGGGTGCACCCTGTGCCCTTCATGGCATCCGGAAGGACCCTTTCCACATCTGGAATGACTCCCCCCGGTATGCACACGGAGTGCACATTGGTTTTCTTCCCCTCTCTTGCTGCCATATCCCTAAGGGGCCCCATTACGCGCCTGACGTTGGAGCTCCCAACTACCAGTAAGCCCACCCTCTGTGACCGCCCGGATCTTGCAGACTGAGGGGCAACCTCTGGAACAGGACAAGCAGCCATGTCAGGCCGAAGATCAGTATCAGCCTGAGACAGAGCCTGAAACCGGTTCGTCAGACAAACTGGAGAGGCCTTCCGTTCAGCCCTCCGGAATGTCTTTCGCCCCCTGCCACACCTTGAGACGACCTCCCACTCTACCACAGGTGAGGGATCAGCCTCAATGCGGGCAGTATCCCGGGCAACCACAGTCGTAGTCCGATCGGGGGATGCGTGGGACGAGCTGGCCGTCCCCGACAAACCCCCATCCGGACCCCCACAGTGATGCCCATTGGCAACAGCCTCAAGCTGTGTGACCGAAGCCAACACTGCCTGAAGCTGGGAGCGAAGGGATGCCAACTCAGCCTGTATCCGAACACAGCAGTTGCAGTCCCTGTCCATGCTAAAAACTGTTGTGCAAAGAACATCTGAACTAATCTACAGAGAGCGCAAACAAATCGACAAAATTTAAACGGTTATTAAAATACAAGATTGCCTAGTAAATGCAGTAATGCTGCTACTTGCGCACTGCTGACACACTGCTCGGCGGCGGAAGGAGACTACGCGATTTTACACTATTCAGGTACTAAAACGCGATGCTACAACTCTCAAATACTATAAGACGCCCGAAATTTATGAATTAAACAATGCACGTACCAAAAACACGCAAAGAAATTAAGAATTAAACTATGTAACAAATGAGTGAGCTAGGAGTATACGACTTGCTGCTGCAGCTGCTTATCCAACGGCGGCAGGGAGCACACTGACTGTGACCAACCGACACTGGCCGTTCAAAACAAAAACAGAAGACAAACGACTACGCGAATTTGAGGGGTTCACCATTCAAAATAATATTCCCGTTGATCCCTTTGTCTCTTCCAAATACCACTACTTCACTCTTATTTTTATTTATTTTTAATCCATACCTTAACATTATTTCCTTCCACGCATCAGGTTGTAACTGTACATCCACCTGTTTATCGTCCCATAATACCATATCATCTGCAAAAATCATCTTGTCGTCTTTTTCTTTTACTATATCTTTCTTTAACTGCCCTATTCATTGCCTCCATCACAACATTAAAAAGTGCAGGAGATAGAATAAATACTTCCTTGTTTAAGTCCTTGTTTATTTCGAAGTATTCAGAGTTTCCAAATGGTGTTCCAATTCTACAATTGTGTCCTCTGTACATTCTCTTTATCACACTAATGTAGCCATCTTCTATACCTATCTTCTTCATTTCTTTCCAGAGTTTTTCCCTGTTAACTGAGTCATATGCCTATACCTATCTTCTTCATTTCTTCCCAGAGTCTTTCCCTGTTAACTGAGTCATATGCCTTGTCTATGTCTACAAAAACCATTAACAACCTTTTGTTATACTCCCAACTTTTTACCATCAGTTGACGGAGTGGTTCAGTCACGCCCGACTGAAATTGTATGCCAACGTCAAGTCGAACCATAATTTCTGACTCACGCTCGTCAATTCATTGCTCTAAGTCTTGCGTAATATCATCAACAGTTTTGCTGATGATTTTCACTTGACTATCCAAGATGTTATGCGCCTTGTCAAGCTGGTCTACTTTATCATCTAAATTTGAAACTTGTTACGGTCCCCAGGACCTGATGAAGTATCAGTGGATGTGATAAGAGCAGCAGGTCCAGTGGGAATGTAGTGGCTGTGTAGAGTACTGTCAAGTGTGTGGAGAAATAGTACAATACTTGACGATTGGAGAAGAGGAGACATTGTTCCCATCTTCAGAAAAGGCAATAAAAGACTTTGTAAAATCCACAGAGGAATAGCCGTTATGAGTCATGCAGCCAAGATTTTTGAACGAATTTTACTAAATTGACAAAGTGAAAAGATAGAAAAGGAGCTGAGTGAAGAACAGCATGGGTTTAGGAAAGGAAGAAGCAAGATTTTTACTCCACCAACAAGCAATTTACTATTTAGTCTAAGGTGTTCCTGATTTAGAAGACATTTCAGTGGCACTCGCAGTGCTGTACAAATCGATGGATATTTCCACAGCGAGTGTGGTCTGTATCACACATGGTGAAATTTGCACGCAGCCATTTTGAACTCATTTTTCGAGCACAATACTGCAGAAAATATGATATGGTGGATTGTGACAATGAAGGAATCAGAGAAAACAGCACAGTGGCCAGTTCATAAATAAAAATAATTTTTTTTCGACTTGTACCTTTATTTTCAGGTTAACCTCCGACGAAAATTAACAGTATGCTTGAATGTTTGTTAATGCTTGGCAGGTTATGAATAGCTGTTTTTAACTTCTGATCTAACATGCAGCAGTGCAAAAATACACTCACGTTAAGAAAAAACAGAACACCTTGAACGACCAGGGATAGAAGTTTCTATTCACAGGGCGTGTACATTAGTATTCTCTGCAGAAATGATTAGCAGTTCAGTCACCTCGGTTCAGCATGTTCCCTGTTGCCTAGTAGGCACCTGACGGCTTGTTCTATGCGTGAGGCCATCGACGTGTATAAGGCGGAAAATGGCGTCCTGCGGTATAGCCATCCATGCTGCATTCACCTGGTTCCAGAGTTCATCTGTGGTGGCTGGCATTGGGTCATTTCACCATATCCCACACATTTTCAGTTGGAGACACGTCTGGTGATTTTGGAGGCCAGGGCAAAAGGCTGACATCCTGTGACACCAAGAAGAGACGTGTTCACGCATGTGATCGTGCATTGTCTTGGTGCAAAATGGCGTTTGGGGTATTGTGCAGAAAGGGTATGGCTACGGGTCGCAGTGTGAGGTTACAAGAGATACTGTAATAGTATAACTAATTTGCTGGATGTGGTAATGTTTACTGTGGAAGAACAGTTGGGGTGTAGCAATCACAAGTCAATATATTTATGGAGTCACCCTGTTGATAAAGAGAGGAGGCAAAATATAAAATTTTCACATTGAATTACTTAGTTACATAATTGCCTATGTCTCAGTGCATAACTTGATACATATGTTAATAATGTAAGGTGTGTTTGTCTTGCTAATCATTGAATTTGCTGGGTATCTGATCACTGAAATAGGAGTACTCCATAAACATAACAGCTCTTCAAAATGATTCAAAACTCAAATTTAAAGCGCAGTAACAGGGATAATATTTTGGATATTAAAGAACATGTTTTATATAAAAAAATTAAGTTGTAAGGATGTTTGAGAACCTCTGCATAAAAAGTTATTGTCTTTTATTGTGAAAGTACTGTTCAGTTTTCGATCTATGTAGAGCAAAATGAGTATTTCGTATGCCACACCTTTTAGGCAAAGACGTGATTAAGCAAAAAAAGAGGGGTGAAAGTGCCAAAAAGTGGAGTGCCCTTAAATATGTAAATAATCTGATGATTGTCTACAAAATATTATAAGATATTTAGTTTTAAGTATTTTAATATTGTAACATTGTAAATGCATGATGGCCATGTTTTGAAATAATATATTTGACTAATGTAGTGTCACGTGACCGGACACAGGACGGAGGATAGTGGACAAAGGTCGGGGTCTTTTGACCATGGCCCGTCGGTGCGGTAAGGTCGGTGCGGCTAAGAACCGCCGACATAGTATCATGTGGCCATCAGTTTGTTTTGTGGATGTGGTTTAGTAAAATAAAAATGTTTTCAATCTGAACTGTTGTCGGTGTAAATCATTTGTGAACGATCGTGATTTAGACAAATACTTGAATTCATTCACTGCTGTACGTAGGTTGCCTATTTACTCAATATAGGGCGCGAATGCAAATGTGCACAAGCGAACCCCTTTTGCAGACGAGTCATGATAAAAGGTTGAGTATAAGCCCGAGTGAAGTTGCAGCAGGATGTCATTGACATAGGTCATACTGGTCACAGTGTCCTGGACACGCACGAACTGTGATTTGTGATTTTACCCCAATAGCACCCCCACACCTAAGACCTTGAGTTGACGCTGTATTTCTTGTGCGAAGGCAGTCACTGTGAAGCCGCTCCCCCTGTCTGCGGCGAATCAAAATGTTACCATAATTTGCAAAGAAACAAAATCTGAATTCGTCCAAAAACACTATCTGATGGCATTCCTGTCCTCAGTGACGTCGTTCCATACACCATTGTCATCTTGCATGCTTCTGCACATTCGTCAAAAGTAGGCGGAAAAATGGACGACGCGCACATAATCCATGCCGTAATAAACGGCGGCGGACTGACACCCCTGACAGTGTACTATGTGTTACACTATTCCACTGTTGCGCCTGAGCCGAGAAGGACGCATCGTGCAATGCCATTCGGATGAGGTGTCGATCTTTTCAGGAGTGGTCTGGGTGGTGAAACCTGACCCATCTAGTCATGTTCTACTGCCTTCCGTGAGCCATTCGGCACACACCCGTTGCACTGCCGAAATATTTCGTCCCACACTTCCCAGATTGATGCATCAGATTCTCTCATGCCAATAATGCACCCTCTTTCAAACTAACTGGTTTGATTGTATGGTTCGCGCATACGTCTGTGAGGCATCCTGCACGCCTACTCCAGTCACGTTGATCCATTACCTTCGGTTTATAGCAACAACAAGAGCTGCAGGAACATTTTATCGATAAGTGGTGTTGCGCCGCGATATCGATTTTGACGCTGAACCCGCGAGCGGCCATGTGTTCAAATGCTAATCATTTCTGCAGAACATTCTAACGTACATGTCCTGTGAATACGAACGTCCTATCTCTAGTCCTTCAAGGTGTTATGTTTTTTCTGAACATGAGTGTAGTTTGAACCTTTGTCTCAAGAGCTGCTAGTCAGAATGCCTCGTTGTGGAGGCGGAATGAGCTGCAACAGACAGCCTGTTTTGCTTATGTTGGAACGAGAGAAGACCGCCATGAACTGTATTCTGTGGCTTCAGGCTCACTGAGGAATCTTTTTGCATTAAATCTGGTTTGTCGGCTTCAGCACCTGAGATCACTAACTTGTCTTTCTCTCCCTGGCCAAATCTGGTGAAGAAATCTTTTCCCACCAGAAAGAAGGACAATGAGGGTTCACCGCGTCGTCAACGACGAAGTTATTAGAGGTAGAGCACAAGCTCGCGTTGGGGAAGAGTGAGAAAGGATATCGGCCAGCCATCTCAAAGGAACCATGCTGACATCTGTCTTAAGAGATTTAGGAAAATGGCGGAAAACGTAAATCTGAGTCCAGTCCCGATCGAGATTCGAATTATTGTTCTCATAGACTCCAGTTTAGTGCCCGCATCTGAATCGGTTTCTTCCAGACTATTACGCTCGTGAACGAAACGCTGAAGGAATTGTTGTTCTCCCAGACTCTAGTTTAGTGTCCCCACCTGAACCGGTTTCTTCCATACTATTACGCTCTTGAACGAGACGCTAAGGATAAAAGAATGACTTCACAGGTGCAGCGCTAGAGGTGTGCTACACTAGTATAGGAAGAACCGGGATACTGCAGCCACCGAGCGAGGTTAAAAATAACTGGTGTAGTAGTAAGACACTCGACTTACACTCGGGAGGGCAACGGTTCGAATCTCGATCAGGCTGCCCAGATTAAGGTTTTCCGTGATTTGCCTAAATCGTTCAGATACGTCGGGACTCTATGAGAAATCAGCGGCGAGGAGTCAAAATGTGTACCGGACCAGAACTCGAACCACGGGCTTCTGCTTAGTAGGCAGCTGCCTTAACTAGTGCGTCACCCGTACGTGGTGTTTATCGCAAATGCGCGGACTTTGTCGGTACACTGCCTGGTGGACCCACACTGCCACTAGCGCCTCCTATCTGCAGTCCTTGTCCATGTCACCCATGCTCGCTAATTTTAGATCCCCGCCGGAGGTCGAACGTAAATGTCCGAAAGAACAGACACCATGCATTCATATAATAAATCGTTTATAGCAAGTGCCGGGTTGGTTCAGTTGAAAGAGATCCTTCTGCATCCTGCCCCAGTCAGAGCTTGTGTCTTATTTCTAATGACCTCGTCACCAATGGGACGTTAAACCATAACCATCCTTCCAAAGTGCGAGCTAACATCCCAAAGATGTTCGGGCTCACATGCGGTTCCTCTTCGTCGCAATGTCTTGACTCAAACTCGTCTATGGGTTGAACCGTACGTGTCGCATTACACGCCCTAAATTAGACACTTGTGACCCTTTGGTTAAATTGTCTGGCTGATGGCAAGTTTTCGAAATTGCATGTAGTTAATATGACATATAATAACAGTTATAGTAGTATCGGGAACTAAATTAACGACCCATAAATGATGTAGGCCACACTGTTGCGATTTGGTTAGAATAATGTTTATTCAGAAAGCAAACTAATTGTGAAAGTGGTCGTATTTAGAGTTATTACTACACTCAAGCACATATCCGTTTGACACAGTTCGATCATCCACAATCTCATCGCGAAAAACAAGTTCACTACTCCACCTCGTTAACTACGCGAAAAGTTTGAGTTCACACCAGGCGCGCGGCTGCTCACCGCTCAGATACTAAGTCCCGCGATACCACACAACGCGAAATTTTCCTAGTCGTTTCACTTCTCAGCTGCCTAAAGACCGACAGTCCGCTTTCGCGTCTCAATCCGAACTGTCCACTTCGGTGTCTCCAGCCGAACTGTCCGCTTTGGCGTCTGCACCAGCACTGCCCTCTGCCCGTCCTCGGCTCCGTTTCCCGCGCGCCGAATATCTTCGCTCAACTAACTAACGCAGTTCCCTTTCCTGAAGTCGTCCATCTGATTGGCTACAGCTTATTCTACATTACTTTACATTTTAACATATTAAATAATCAAAAACTTGACCACTTTCACGTTCTAAATAAAGTAACAGTAATATCCATTACATAATAAACGTTAAATTCTTTTACATAAAACCAATACAACATCCTTCTTAACTTTGAATGTCACGGCCAGTAGCCTTGCATCAATGTGCTTTCTGATAAATAAATAAAGAACAAAAGTAACTATTATGCACTAAACTTTACAACAAATATTCTATTACCTAATGATTCAATAAGGTGTCATGCTGTCATCATTCAATGTGTTTTGCGTGGAGGAAATGATGATCTGATGCTTAACTGAAAATACTGATAATTTAAATTTACTAGGCCTATATTTTTTAAACAAATAATGTTACAGAGATTTACAACGTTTGTCATTTTAATGATGCGCTTCTGTATAAAATGTCGTTCGTTAAGACCCAACAAAGCCTTCAGATTTTAGCATTCAGATCTTTGTTACAAAACTTTAACAGTAAATCCTAAACTATTATTGATATGGTCAATATTCAAGTTATATTGGGATCACCGTGGAAATTTATGGAGGATGGCAGATTATAATTACTGTGGCTTGATTCCCTGCGTTACTACAGAATTAAATATAGTTTCCATAAATGTTTCCCTTTATAGCCGATCTTAGGTCCGCCATATTTAACACTGCTACGTCTGCTCAGCCACAAATGGCTTCTACTGGGTTTCCCTATGACGTAGGTTCTCGTCTGTCTCACTCGCACACTACAGTGATTAGGCCTCAATAGACAATAGACGCCTGCGAGTTTCCCCATCTCGTGGTGAATCTGCGTCCTTTGTGGCACGCGGTCCTGGACGACAGTGTCGGTTTCACAATTCCTGTAGGCTCACTCTTTCGGCCTTATGCTTAAATGAGAGCGCAATGCTCATTAACTCACAAAAGGGATGCAATTTTTAACTATCAGTGCCTAAAGTGAACTGAACGACTGCGGTATGGTCCTAAGTAAGTCCACGTAGTACGAGACGCCATAAAATATTCATGCAGTTTGGTGCTTACTCCTCAAACGCCTGGATACCTGTACACATCATGCCGAGAGCGTCGCTGCAGCGGTTACACAATGGTGACAAGTCGAAGTCGTGGTAGTTCATTGCTACCTGTTCTAACTTGGAGACGACGTTTTGGAAACGTCTCGTCTGACTTTTCTCACTTTGTACCTGATAATCGTGTTACTGTATCTCCCAAATCGCACCTTACAATAATATGTAACTGCTGTGTCGATAGGCGAAAGAGTCATAAACAATATTCGGCCTTTGGTTGAGCCAGCAAAGTAACTGTTGACGTGTTATTGATGTGGTCCATTATCTTTTCACACATGAAACATATTTTGGCGAAGTTCGCCGTAATTGTCCATACAAAAAAAAAGGATTTGTTCTTGTGTATAATTTGCAGCTGAGCCAGCTGCTTTATCAACACATACCAGTAAAAGTGTTGCGTATTTTAATCGTAGATTTCTTTGATTAAAGATGGTAGAGTACTACACTTTATATTATCCACAACTAAGTTAGGTTTTAGTGTAAGAAATAAGGAAGCAAATATAACAAATTTATTACAGCACTCAACGCGAAGTGTTGCAGACTTACCTCCTTCAGTGCTTTCTCTAGCATAGCTCTAGTTTCTTCGTTCATTTCTTGAACTGCAACAAAGATAAGGGCATTTAGTCATATACTATTATGACAAATTTCAGTTTAATAGTAACTAGAAAGATTATACTAGTAATCACGTTACTTTGCACTACATAGTACACAACATACGTATCTACAATTAGTATCCTTACGTGTTAGAGGAAAGAGAACAAGGTTATGGAAACGTCTATAACATTCTTTAAGATTACTGGCCATGCATTTGGGTGTACAGCAGAGCATTTATTATGCGAATACAGATCAACCGAAACGTCGTTTAACGAAAAGCGTCCCAGTCGCCAAATTCAGATTTGCACGCGCGCTGTGTAGCGCTTCTGACGAGGCTGGGCTGGCCAACTGGAGAGTTTCTTCTTCCTTGCCAATTGTCGTTCTTGCTGTTCTTTGTTGTCGTCTGAAACTTCGCCTGTGACAGATCGTGCTGTTGTGCTATTCGCAGTGGCGACTGAACGTAAAGGCGTTGATCTTAAGTGTTTCCTATAAACTTGAAACGATAAATCAGTTGAAGAAAGGTGTTAAGAGAGTATGAAAAAAAAAGCTTGAACTACTGTCAAAGACACAGCACTGGCAAAAACTTGAAATAAGCTCCTTCCTTCAGTTGAGTCTGTCACCGTAACCTGAAGAGCCGCCTAACAGCCAATTCGTATGCACGCTGGCTGGGCTGGTTAAGAAATCTTCAGCATTTGAAAAATGCGAGCAGTAAAATATTCAAGGCTGGTACGAATGTGATCATTGACCCTGGCTGTCAAACTGATGACGGTTGCCATTCCTATCGACTACAATGACCCTTACAACGACGAGGAAGAGGCTAGCGACAACGTTATTGCTGAAAAAGAACCATTCAGTGGGGAAGCTTTTCACTGCCTTCAGATGGTGATGAAGTGGAAAAAATAGGAACAGTGTAACGCCGTTCTTAAAACACTTGCGGGTGGATTTAGCAGCAAAAACAAATTCTGGACTCCTTTTCCTTAACTGTAGGCCTCCTTTAACGGCCATTTCGAACTATTCAGAGGAGGATATGTAGTCAGTTCTCTGTGTTATTTGGAAGATATGTTTTCGTAGGTGATCGGTAATCTGAAAAATCAGTTATCCGAACACTTCGTTCCTAGCTGTTTCGGATAACCAAAGCTCTACTGTAAATCTGGATTTACAGTGATGTGAGGCAGTTTTATATTTGCCACGTATGTTGCACTTTTTCGTATCCGTTACAAGAAAGTACAAGTCGAAAATCTGCACCAGTAAATTTATGGTTACCAAACATTACAGTTTCATTAAACTGTTATAGTTGTCAAGTAATGCGTTAACTGAAGACTATTCCTCTCATTTTTTTAGACTGTCATCTGTTACAACTTCTGTCTAACATTAGCTCAATCTAAGCTGATAAGACGTAGATTATAGACGCTTTTCAGGATCAAATCTTCAATGAACCCTTGACACAGATGTCATTCTCTTAGCCATAGATAGAAATCTGCTTGGTTTTTCAGCTTACAAGCTACATTTAAATGTGGCATTAAATCTGAGACAAGTTTCAGGATATTACAGCAAACTTTGTGAAGTAATTAAAATAATTAAGTTCAAAAATTATTTACATTTGATTTCTCATCAAATTATGAGAAAACACTTTCTTTCTGTATATCCTGTATATTGTGTTAAACATGCCTACATTTATTAATATGGCCAATGACATTAGTGCAATGAGCTCATGATATTGATTAGAAGTGACACAGTCGCTGTGAAGGTAACAACGATCCAAAGTTACGAAATTTTGTAAATGCCACAACAGTCACTGATCGCAAATATTTGTTTATTCAGTTACCGGTTTCGATGATTTTGATCATCTTAAGACTGATTTGTCTTCATGGCATTATCACGTCGAGTTAAATCATGAGAAAATAGTAACCACTCATGTCCCATAATGTCTGGTAGTCGCTTGCGTAAGACATATCTATCTGAAGATGATCAAAGTGATCGAAATTGGTAACTGAACAAACAAATATTTGAGCTCATGATAGATGTGGCAGAAAGTGGACTTTCCAGTTCATCTGTTGTCTGCTGAATTGAGTAAAATTCAACTTCGCTGAGTAGTTGGGTTGGTAACTTTACTGATTCTTCATGAAATATAGTATCCGTGACTGGCCCATATGATTTTGGAGAAACAGCTTATAATTACTGAAGGCCAAAACCATACTTTCAGAGAATCCTACTGAATAAATTCATGATGCAGTTTCTACTTATTCGGCGAGACTCCTTCGAGTTTCGTGTATTTAAAAGAGACATTTGATAGAGACGAACGTAAAAGTGGGGAAGCTGATATCAACCGTCCCACCGACGGTAATAAGCATGTGAGTTCCTGAGTGTTGCACGTACCTTATCCAACCAGTTGTGCACATGGCGTTACTCTTAGCTATTTTGTGTGGTCACGCTAAAATGCTAACCATTCGCATATCCCATAATGTAACATACTTCATGTTAACTTCGCGTTTGTTGTATGCCACTTGCCCGTTGTTACATTTTTATTGGCCAGTAGTGTAGAACTAAAAAGACTGTGTTGATTTGCTCATGTACAGGGTACGAATTGGAACAGAAAGGCGGCAAAAAAACCTTTTTAAAGAAATATCCTGAGCTAAATACCTAGGTCAAGACGCCGTGTTCTTTCAGAGAGACAAATTCACCAGTTGGCATAAAACAGTGAAGAGAGAGCATTAGCTGAACAGGAAAAAACTTGTTGCTTATGCGATTGCACAAGCCTGTTGCAGCGATCAGCTGATGATAATGGTGATAACATTCATAGTTACAGCAGCTAGAATTCTCGCAGAGACAATTTTCTGGATCGGTAAACCTTGTGTGAACGCAGACATGCACACTCTCTCACCCGACTGATGTGCAAACCGTGTGCTATTGTGGTTCTCATAATTCTTTTCCGTACGTTCGTAAATGTAAAAACTTGTTCCGTCCTTGCCAGTGTTTGGAGTCTCTTCTAAACATACAAGTAGATTACATTACAACTAGTTTGCAGAAAATTTAGATTACAGTTATCAACTTTACTCGTTTGTGTACGTAACCACACATCCCTGCGTACAGTAGCCTTTCATACTTTAGATTTCGATATCCCATTGATAAAATAAAATGGGACAATCTCTCGCTTTCGACGCATATGTTTGGGAGGGTTCTTTTGGTTGTGATTGAAATTCCGGAGGTGCGTATCCCCCTCCAAATACTGACTATTGAAAAACCCCTTGTCACACTCATAGCTCACTGTATCTTCCTTAGAACGACTGAAAACTGACTGCTGTTACTTGGGAAGCAGGTACGCACCAGGAGAGAACGAAAATATAGGAAGAAAGCTTGCAAGTTAAAGTCCACTTGACATGAGGATCATTAATGATCGACCACACAAAGTAATCAACGTTTCAGCTGTGATCGTAATGAAGGAAACATCCGAGTATTCATCTGGAATGATTTAAAGAAACCATTCAAAACCAAAATCAGAATTTTTTTAAACAGTCAATTACATTCTTCCCACTGGAAGCAAGCTGGCGGCAGCCATATTAACACACTTAGTCATTCCATTATAATATTTACAATTTCATACAAAAAAATTTAAGAAGGTAAAACAGATGATAACCCTCATGACAGAATGATGTGATGCACATCTTTTTTTTATGAGCATGATATTATGGGAGCTCCTGGTAACTGTGGGTAGTGATTGGGATTTGGGAAGAGTTGGTGAGCCTATTATATAGGAAAGGATATGGTATGTCTGTGTGGGAAGGAACTGACAGGTAGTGAAGTTCCACTCGCGGCCGCGACAAGATTTATTGGCGGACCTGGATTAACTCTCTGCTCTGCTTGTTCTGTTACACTTTCAAATCAGTCTAAATAAGAGCTGGCAACATCGCTTTGATCCGGGAGACAGGGTTAAACTTCTCACTACTCTTATGTCACCACTATGTTATCACTTAGAAATCCGACCACTACGATGAAATGTGTACACCGCTTACAGTTCCTACACCGCCTCCTACTTGTTCCTATCAACTTCTGCCGATCATCTCCGCACAACAAAACAGAAATACGGTTCATTGTCAATAAAGGGAATAGTCTCAAAAACACAACACTCAGATTTGCTCGGAAGCAAATGGAATTCATTTCCTTCAGTTGAACCTCACCACTTCGCTTCTTTCAATGAAACACCAACATCCAGATAGCAATTGACCCTGCGATCCAATGTAAGGGCTCTACCTATTGGACACGTGTGCGATTTCTTATAGACAACACTCGTCAAGAAAACCTGTAAGTTCCTAAACAGCGTTCCACGCTGGTGCACTGGAAAGCACTTGAGATTGCTTGTATCCTTTCCATACTGGTAAAATATCTTGGCTGATCACTGACTATCACCAACTACTTATTTCAGAATCATACTTTCGAGTACCTCCGCCCCAGCGGGCACCCGTTAGCACCTACAGCAGTGGGGACTACTGGCGACTCCTCGATTCAACAAGCTCCAGACCACTCCACAGAACTATTTAAAATTCAGAACTTTTAGCCAGTCACACGTCAGTGACAGGTGTTTGCAAACACATTCCATCCTGAGAATCTCACTAATACCTGGTCGAGTCTTTTAAGTCTACTCCAAAACCCATTTAGGAGGATTGGAGAAAGAGCAATACATCATCTCCAGGCTAGAGAAACGTCCTTCCCCCGACATATTGATTGTGGAGTAGACAATATCTACAAGAATACACAGGCTTGGACAGAAAATGATACGTTACCAGTTGGATGTGGGTGTTAGGGGATGAGTGGGATGCCAACTGGTGAATGGAATAGTGGACTGGAGCTTTCATTTTGTACTGGATGGGATGGGCTGGGCATGTTGTCACTAGAAGGAAGGTTATGTCTCAGGAATGAGTTCATGGTGTGGGAGGGAAAGGTGATTGAAATTACTTGGGAAAGGACATGGATAATTGGACGAAAAACAGAAAGACAGATGTGTTGATGGATGGGCAGTAGAGATTTGAACCCTATTTGTGAAGAATGGTATTCTAATACCTAATTGCTGACCCAGTTTCCTTAGTTACAGTCCAAGTGATGCTTTGAGGGTGATGTATACACTTCCTGACAAAAGAAGTGAAGCACCCAAAAAGACATTGCCCGATGTCAATGTAACTTCACACATGTACACACATGAGTATATAAATGATTGAAGTTCCAATTGGTTCAAATGGCTCTGAGAACTATGGGACTTAACATCTATGGTCATCAGTCCCCTAGAACTTAGAACTACTTAAACCTAACTAACCTAAGGACAGCACACAACACCTAGTCATCACGAGGCAGAGAAAATCCCTGACCCCGCCGGGAATCGAACCCGGGAACTCGGGCGTGGGAAGCGAGGACGCTACCGCACGACCACGAGATGCGGACTGAAGTTCCAATTCTCTGTGGCAAGAAAAAGGGACACAAGTATGCATTGTTACTATACAGGGTGTTACAAAAAGGTACGGCCAAACTTTCAGGAAACATTCCTCACACACTGAGAAAGAAAATATGTTATGTGGACATGTGTCCGGAAACGCTTACTTTCCATGTTGGAGCTCATTTTATTACTTCTCTTCAAATCACATTAATTATGGATGGAAACACACAGCAACAGAACGTACCAGCGTGACTTCAAACACTTTGTTACAGGAAATGTTCAAAATGTCCTCCGTTAGCGAGGATACATGCATCCACCCTCCGTCGCATGGAATCCCTGATGCACTGATGCAGCTCTGGAGAATGGCGTATTGTATCACAGCCGTCCACAATACGAGCACGAAGAGTCTCTACATTTGGTACCGCTGTTGCGTAGACAAGAGCTTTCAAATGCCCCCATAAATGAAAGTCAAGAGGGTTGAGGTCAGGAGAGCGTGGAGGCCATGGAATTGGTCCGCCTCTACCAATCCATCGGTCACCGAATCTGTTGTTGAGAAGCGTACGAACACTTCGACTGAAACGTGCAGGAGCTCTATCGTACATGAACCATATGTTGTGTCGTGCTTGTAAAGGCACATGTTCTAGCAGCACAGGTAGAGTATCCGGTATGAAATCATGATAGCGTGCTCCATTGAGCGTAGGTGGAAGAAGATGGGGCCCAATCAAGACATCAACAATGCCTGCCCAAACGTTCACAGAAGATCTGTGTTGATGGCGTGATTGCACAATTGCGTGCGGATTCTCGTCAGCCCACACATGTTGATTGTGAAAATTTACAATCTGATCACGTTGGAATGAAGCCTCATCCGTAAAGAGAACATTTGCACTGAAATGAGGATTGACACATTGTTGGATGAACCATCCGCAGAAGTGTACCCGTGGAGGCCAATCAGCTGCTGATAGTGCCTGCACACGCTGTACATGGTACGGAAACAAATGGTTCTCCCGTAGCACTCTCCATACAGTGACGTGGTCAACGTTACCTTGTACAGTAGCAACTTCTCTGACGCTGACATTAGGGTTATCGTCAACTGCACGAAGAACTGCCTCGTCCATTGCAGGTGTCCTCGTCGTTCTAGGTCTTCCCCAGTCGCGAGTCATAGGCTGGAATGTTCCGTGCTAGGAGACGCCGATCAATTGCTTCGAACTTCTTCCTGTCGGGACACCTTCGTTCTGGAAATCTGTCTCGATACAAACGTACCGCGCCACGGCTATTGCCCCGTGCTAATCCATATATCAAATGGGCATCTGCCAACTCCGCATTTGTAAACATTGTACTGACTGCAAAACCACGTTCGTGATGAACACTAACCTGTTGATGCTACGTACTGATGTGCTTGATGCTAGTACTGTAGAGCAATGAGTCGCATGTCAACACAAGCACCGAAGTCAACATTACCTTCCTTCAATTGGGCCAACTGGCGGTGAATCGAAGAAGTACAGCAGATACTGACGAAACTAAAATGAGCTCTAACATGGAAATTAAGCGTTTCCGGACACGTGTCCACATAACATCTTTTCTTTATTTGTGTGTGAGGAATGTTTCCTGAAAGTTTGGCCGTACCTTTTTGTAACACCCTGTGTATGGTAGAGTTTACAAGATGCATAAACAGCAGCGGATTTAGATTTCTGTGAAGGACACAGAGACGTCGCCTACTCATGTGGTACAGGGCTGTCAGCACCTGACAGAGTATGAATAGCGCCTCGTTGTGGGTTTTGTGCAGTATTCAGGTTTGTGGGGCATTTGAATGTGGCTATGGCACAGTTCTGCCCTGGAAGGGAATGTCAGGGCAGGCATACTCATCGTCAAAGTTCTGATCGACCACGTTTCATATGATAAGGGAGTATCAGTTGGTCTGGGTAGTTACCAACACATTGGTAGGCTTTCATTAACACCACAGCACACACCTGCATTAGGAGTAGCATTGTGACTGGGAAGCATGGACTGGTGATGAATGGCATCGTATTGTGTTTAGAGATGAATTGAGGTTCTGCTCTACCACAGATGACTGTCGTCAGCGACTATGGTGGCGACCTGGAAAGAGGTCTCATTCTTGCCATGTTTTGGAGGGGTACGGAAATGTTGTTCCTGGTGTCATGGTGCGGGGAGCCATCAGGTACGACTTCAGGTCACATATGACAGTGATTGAGACAACTCTGAAGGCATAACGGCACGTGATGGGCATCCTGCATGCTCATGTGTTACCTCTCATGTGACAGTATCGTTGTGCCTTCTTTCAGCAGGGCAGTAGTCGTTCACACAGGACACGTGTCTCTATGAACTATCTGCATGACATTTAAGTATTGCTATGTCCAGGAAGATCCCCAGATCTGTGCCTAATAGAACATGTGTGGGTCCAGCACAGACATCAACTCTGTCCCAGTGCCATCCAGCATATCGAGGACCATGTGCAATATTTCTGGGCCAGCTTGCGTCTTGAGAGGATACGATAGATTTATGACCCTCTTCCCAACTGAATCAGTGCATACGTCCAGGTTGGAGGGGGTACAACGTCATACCGATAAATTGGCTCATGCTAGCAAATTCTGTGTAAATTTGACTACATTTTGTAATCACTGAAATAAAATCACATAACATAGCAACTCGTAAAGTTTCATTTCGTTTCCCCCCTCTTCCCAATCCCCCCCCCCCCCCCCGACTCCCCATTCTAGGTGCTTCACAATTTTTGCCAGGCAGTGTAGGTAGGAGACTGCTCTGCAGCAGAGACAGTAGCTGCCACGCGACAGCACATTTAGCCAGCGCCACGCGCCACCCACCTGCGGCGTGCCTACGGCTCTGGAGCTGCTGCTGCGCCTCGCGCGCCGCCTGCTGCACGGCGCGGCTCTTCTCCGCCATCTGCTGCGCCCTCAGCAGCTCCTCCTCCCGCATTTGTTCCAGCATCACTGACAGCTCCTCACTCTGATGACAAAAACACAAAGTCAAATGTAGCGATAACGAACAAGTTCAGTATCAGGAACAAATTAATCTGTTCGTGTAGAATTGTATCTATCTGTGTAAACTGTTTCACATGTGATTCTTATTTCAGCCCTAATTTCTTTACTGTATCTTCTCAAACTTTGTGATTCGCAGTCTTTTGCTTTTGAATGGTATTCCTTCTTTTGTTGATCTTGTTCTTCAAATTACAGTGTTACACATTTTCAGATATACAGGGTGATTGTTATCATATATATATATATATATATATATATATATATATATATATATATATATATATATGACAATTTTTTCTACTTGCAAAAGCATTCTAAGAAGAGATTTATGTCAAACATTTTATATCCTAAATCAGTTTCAGTGTCTCAGTTTGTTATAAATTAGTGAAATTGCTGTTACTGTTTTGCAAGTAAGATGCACTCTCACACTATATTCTGAAAAAGAATCTCGCTGGCTTCCTTACTTTTGTGTGACCAATGTGCAGTTTTCCCATTCATAAGATTTATGCACCACTTATTTGTACTTTTTCTGGTATTTACATTGTTAAATGTTACATGTTCATTGAGCCAGTTTCTAGATTTTGATTTAGTTTTTCTTAAATTGACTTAGAAAGTTTGATGTTTCCTCTTATGTATTCTATTATGTTCCTGAATGCTCTAGCTCTTCATACCAAAACTGTGGTCAATTTTCATTGAGACAGAAACTGAGAGGTAATTTTACATTCAACAGTTGTTGTGAGTCTTCTATTAGGTTTGTGGCAGTGATTTGCCTTTATTTTTATAAATTTATGATGATCACTAATTAGTCATTTTTGTACATGGAATTTTTTATTAATTTTAGAAATTTTTCGTCGCTTTCGTGAGGCACAGAGTTATTCATGTATTTATTCAAATACATCAGGTCATAATTCACAAAATCTATTGACATGTCATGATAATTCTCGCTATGTTTTTGATCATTTCTCGACCTCGTACTGTTCATAGTGCTGCTGTCTTAGACTTTCTGTCCAACATGTAATATTTATAGCCCTGTAAATGTGAATGGTATTTTTGTGAAATCTCTGTATTATCTGTAGATACTTTCTCTGTTCACAATGCTGAAACAATTAATTGGTTGTAACTGACTGGATGCAACAGTTAAACTAATAATTTTGTGTGTATTAATACGCTTAAAAGGCAATCTCAGGCTGAAAATGAACTCTTCTTATTCCATACAATTAGCCCAAGTCTCTTATTTGTGAGAGACACTGAATTTAACACTCTTCTACCATCAATATTTTGGAAGCTGAACTTGTAATACAACACTGTTTGAGAGTGGCTGAAAACAGAGTTTTTATGCATGGATTGAGAAACATACATATAACAAAATTTCGAGAATCAACTGAGACTACCTTTCACAGTTACATTCATACTAAGGGTTTCATTTATTTTCATCAAAGTGGACCAGACAACTCTGCACTTACAAAAACAAGACACACAAGGATCTAAATGAGTGACTGCTTCATTTGTTTCTTATCACAAACATGGCAGGACACTTTTGATTCTTTTTCTGATGTTTCTTTTAACTGCTGATATCACTGAAATCAAATTAATGTTGTTCTTCTGGGTCACACATTTATGTTTACTAATAAATTCTGTTTACTGTTATTAAAGTGAAAGGGTAACACACACAAATGCTAAGGTTCAATGTCAACATACCTCTTATAGTAAAAAATAAGAAAGATTTAGCACAGATTAATTAACACAGAATTTGATTCAAGATGAAATAAAGAAATGAGAAAAACGAAGAACAGTAGTATAAGAAAGATTAAAATCTTGATAAAAAGCAATACTGGGTAACTAGGATTACAAAGAATAGCCAAAGCAAGATGTCAAAAGTAGATTCATGCAATAGAAAATAGATTCCTTCATCGAAATAACTAAAGCTGCATCAAGTATTTACAGGAAACTGAGGGAGTGGTTTCTACAGATTTATGACTGGAGTAACATATGTGAAAAGCTAATGGCAGACATTACGATACTTGAAGGAAAGAAACTGGAAGCATTTGAAATGCGATGCCATGGAAGGCTGTCAAAAAATGAAATGTAGAAGTAAAATAAAAAGTTAAGAAGAACTATGAAAGATAGGAGAGAAAAAACGTTTCTGAGATAATGTCACTGTCTTTCTCATCAAGTTCGTCTAATATAAAGTTCTTGAGTTAGAAGCCAAATGAGATCATCAGTATGGGACGATATTTTGATGAGTTTTCACTCTTATCATCTTGTGGCAAAGATGTTTTCCAGAATCTGATGGGAGCGACACTCATCAAAATGTCGATCCATATCTCTGAACTCTCACTCGGTTGCAAACCTGAGAGCTTTGTGGTCCACTTGCAAAGAATGAAAGAATGATTAATTTGGTACTGGTAGAAACACCTGAAGTTAAGCATTTTGGTGGTGCACGAGGCTTTTAGTACACAGAACATAATATTGAGTACATTGGGAATAGCAGAAGTCTGGGGATGCCACGTGAGGGTATGCCACTGTACATGTGAAAATAAAGGAAAGCAAGATCATTGGAAAGGTCCCTGTGAGAAGAGGCATCAGACAAGGAGATAAATTTCACCTAAATTATTGACCTTGACACTGGAGGATGTATTCAAGTGTCTGTGCTGGAGACAAAAGATGTTTTAATACAGATGGAATATGTTTCAATCATCTTCATTTTGGAGATGATATCACCTACTTTAGCCATGACAAACCAACTGTTAACAATGATCTCAGAACTCACAGATGATTCCCAAACTCTGGGCGTCAAAATTAGCCTTCAAATGACCAAAGTCATGGTCCTGCTATTATTATAACCTCCATGAAAAACCATTCTATGGATGTAGTAAATGATGCAGTTATCTGAGACATAAAATCCAGCTTGAAAAAGATAACCAGGCAGCAGAGATCAGCCAGGGAACTGGTCACTTCTCGATGGCCTTCGAGAAACTTGATTATGTACTCTGTAAACATATGGACTGAAAACAATGACATTTGCAACAAGCAGTGCAAATCGAAAGGGAAAAACATAGAGAGTAATGCTCTGAGTGAGTTTGACAGACAGGACTAAGAATGAAGAGATAAGGAGAAGAATAGAGGTCTGTAACATTTTCGAGAGAATAGCGAGACTGAAGTGATGTTGGGCAGAACATGAGGCCAGGGACAACTACAAATGGACCAAAAGATTGTTGCAGTGGCGTCTAAGTAGGTCATAGAGGAGCATTCGACATCCATTGGTGAGATAGAGGGACGAAATCTATGGACTGGATCCAAACAATCAAGCAAAGATAAACACCGTAACAGTTGCAGGAGGCCAATGTCCAGGAGTGGACATCTAGAGCCTGAACTAGAAGAAAATGAATAAGGGGGTGAAAATAATAGCACGTAACAGGAAAAGATGGAGGACGCGATCATACCGGTGGGAAGGGCGATGGCAGCTGTACTGACCTCCTGGAGGCAGCGCTGGTGGGCCTCGCGGTTGCGCTGCAGCACGGCCTGCCTGGCGAGCGCAGCCTCCTCGCGGCTCAGCAGCCCCTGCAGGTGTTTGCGCTCGATGTCGGCCAGCTGCTGTTCCATCAGGCAGCGCGCCTCCTCCGCCAGCAGGCGCTCTACCTCTGCGGGATCCGCTAGACCGGCCGCGACGGCGCGCAGCCTGCCGCGAGCATACGCCACTGACTCATCGTTCGCTAATGGCTTTCAGATACATCACTGTGTACGGGGATCGATAAATTAAGGCTTACTCTTACTACTAGGTGAAGATTTTTGCGCTCACCTGAGCTGATTTGAGACTGTTTCCACAGGTGTCTGTTACTGGTGTTCATCACTCCTCAAGAAGTGTCACCTAGCATCACTTCCAAGCTGAGGAAGTGCCTATTATTTGTTGAAGACACGAACGCAGTAACAGTCTTTGTGTACACTACACGTTCGTTAGGCTTACACAGCAACAGTAAGATTACATAAAATTCATCTGGGCTGCGCACCAATGTACTGGCCACTTCTTAGAGCTGCCATTATCTAGGTTTGTCATGCTACAGCAGCAATGCGCTTGCATGCAAATATACCGACTTCTCTCCTCCTCTTATATGTACTCTCAGGAATGACAGTTGCAGCAGTGGACGAAACGTTGGTTAATCATTTTACAGTATGTCGCAATCGATAAGAATTTTAAGGATTCTACGTGTAAATTATCATCTACCAAGGAATGTATTGTAAGTTGGCTGTTTAGGTTTTTATGTTGGTAACGCCACATAGTGCTCTGTATGGAAATCGCTGACTGCGCTGTGTGCAGTCTGTAGCTTCTTGGACTCATTGTTAGAATATTTACTTGTGTAGTGTTGGGCAGTTGGATGTGAACAGCACGTAGAGATTATTGAAAGTCAGATTGAGTTGCGCTAAAAAATACTGTGTGTCAGTTTAGTTATGATCAGAATAAGTAAAGAGAGAACTGAGTACCTTCAGTTCTGCTGAGCTGTTTGAAAATCAAATAACGTATAAGTTTACCAGAACAATCATTCTTAATTTTTCAAGGGAAAGTTTCAGTGTAAGATACACAAACAGCTTCCATATTGACATGACTTTCCTGAATACATGAAACGCATTTACAGTTACAAATACGAACAACCATCAGCTGTATAATGGAATGACAAAGATGAAAATTTGCGCCAGACTGGGACTCGAACCCAGATTTTCAACTTTACGCTAGTGGTCGTCTTAACCGCTCTGGATACCTCTGCACGACTCACAGTCAGACCTAAACTTCCATATGTCGTCGTTACTGTGTCACAACCTGTCCTCGTACACAAATTATGTAATTCCTACACTTTGAGGACATTTTAATTGAAATTCCTCCCACCCGCTCCCAGTATCGGCAGATAAATACAATATTGCAGTGCCTGTGTTGTTAAGAAGAACAATGCAATGTTCCTTTGAACACACATGCTTGGTCGTGGGTTTTGTACTACTGCGCATTTCTCAATCTGAACATATTATGCTTTGAAGAGCTTGATGTATAATTTGTTATATTGTCATTGTAGGATATAGGCTAAGTACTGATTACAAATCGTTCAGTTAAGAAGTTGCTTTGTCCCCACCAAAACAAAGTTTTGTCTTTATTGGCCTCAAGTCGACAGGAACTGAACCTCACGTTTTCCTTCTCTAGAAATCAAGCTCCAGGTAAAGCTAAAACTGCTCAAGTAGTTCGTTATTGTCATCAAACCGATGGTGCAGGGGAAAACGTGCAGGATTTCATCATTCTTTTCAGAGACACTTACTGTTTAACCAAACACTACATTCCCAATTCCCAAAATTGAATAACAAAGTCTGATAAATTTCATGTGTGGTTTTAAGCACACGAAGGAAAGACAATGGATTAATGTACTCCTAACTAGTGAAGATATGAGAGAATGAAGACAGATAACAATCTTATCCCAAGGTCACAGTGTAACCTGATACCACCCATGGCCCTGGGGTACTTGTGTGTGATACAGTCAAGGTCAGAAAGTAACTTGATACGTGTCACATGTCCCCCCGCCCTCTTCCACCAGCCACGCCTGTATGGTAATTGCATGACATAAAAATGGCGGGAAAAAGAAGGTCACGAATTCACTGTGAGAGTTCTGGGACAGACAATGAAATAAGACAGTGTCGCCCTCCCTCTCCTCCTCCTGATCCCAGCGATCCAGAAAAACAGGAAGTCATTAAATGGTGTGAGAAGTCCACCCTTTTATTACTGATCCAATTGAGCGAGTTTTGTCATTCAAGATGTGGCCACCACTGTGAAAGGATCACCAGCATCAGAATTATCCTACTCAAAAAATTAATGATGTCATGACATTTCCTATAAGCGCTCTAAAGCATGACCACCTTTCATTGATATTTAAAATTTTCGACCGATTTTATTCCACATTTCTAGATCATATATCAAAGAGGGGGACTGAAAAACTACCACACTGTGATATTTAAACAGATTACGCTGATATCCCTGTTACACACTTTCTGCAAAGCATTATTTAACAGCAAATGCACGCCTGCAACACGCCATCTACAAGCACAGCATTGTATAGGAATGATAGACGAAAACTAAATTATTTAAAACAAAGTGAAACTGCAATGTGGAGATGCACATGTCATTGTTTCTATGGTACCTCAACTCCACCAAAATATATGTGTGTTTTAGTGTATAATAGTTGGATTTGGCGGTTAGCATTGTATGTTGATGCATTTTTTTCCTGGGTAGTCATTTCGAAGAAGAGGAAGAAGAGATCTTGTAGACACTTTGTATATTATCTTTTGATGGGGGAATCTGAATCGTTACTGGATGCTAAAGAAACCTGACAGGGTAAGCACTAAGAATGCATATATTCTTGGACATATGTATTTTAGACTTGTCTCTTGGTGAAAATCTATATTACTCATACGATTCTATTGCTCTGCTGGAGTACTGGTTATTAGTCAGAAGCAAATTGCATTTCAGGATGAAGAGTCGATGTATATGCCTTAGAAGATTGTAGTTTTAATAAAACATTCGTTAAAGGCGGAATAGCGTACCACACAGCAACACTCTACTTAAAAAAGAAGACTAGCAGGTGTGTTTTAGTCCAGTCTCTCGGTGGAAATCTATGTTACACACCTGATTCAATTGCTCAGCTAGAACACTGGTTATAAGTCATGAGGTAATAATTAAAGTTAAAAATCAAGAGGGGATTTGCATGCCTTAGAAGACTGTAGTTTTAATGGAACATTCGGTAGTGGCATGTTGCAGAATGACACAGCATTACTCTATTAAAAAAGGGGGACGGACAGGCACACATAATCCACCTTGTAGGACAGTACTAAAAGCCGGCCGCGGTGGTCTCGCGGTTCTAGGCGCTCAGTCCGGTGCGGCGCGACTGCTACGGTCGCAGGTTCGAATCCTGCCTCGGGCATGGATGTGTGTAATGTCCTTAGGTTAGTTAGGTTTAAGTAGTTCTAAGTTCTAGGGGACTGATGACCACAGATGTTAAGTCCCATAGTGCTCAGAGCCATTTGACAGTACTAAAAAAATAGGACTGACAGACATAGTGTAGATGATCATTGTTCACACAGATTCAAACATAGACGACATAGGTGTTATACATTATTGTTATATTAAAGCTGGGGAAACAAACTTCTTCTCAATCCAGGACCTTGTTTAAGTGATGTACCATGCATCAAAATTGTGTTTTGTGATGGATAATATCTAAAAAGAAGCCAATGTCTTGCGCAAACTTGAACCATTGCCTTTGGAAGGTTTCCAGTGTAAATCATGTGCGTGGCACTACAATCATTCTGCAATTTGTCTAATAGGTTAATTCTCTGTCTATACATAGTTTTAATTATATAACTATAAACTAGGAAGAGACTCTTAACAGAGATGATACAGATATTATACATAATGCTATAATTTAGCTGAGAAAATATATTTTTTCCTCAATTTAATGGGTTTTTAAAGTGTTATAACGTGCATCGATATTGTATAGCCAGGGCTTAGTTGTCGAATTTATAAATGATCTAATCTCGACATCACTGCATCACCACAAAATAAAACTGACAAGTCCTCCACGCTGCCAGCACTGTGGTATGTTTTATATACTTATGCACCGAGCAGTAGGTTACCACAAAATCATGGAAATGAATAAAATTTAAATCAGTGAGATTGTTGTCAACGTGTATTAACGAATATATATATATATATATATATATATATATATATATATATATATATATATATATATATATATAATTGGTGTTTTGCCCTTAAAAGGCGCAGTTGGACTAAACTACATGGTCAATTCCTTTTTCTGCCTTCCTTGCTGCCCAAACTTCCCTCATTCGCTCGCTGTGTTTCTGTTTTCGGTTCTCTGTCCATGCTTCTTGTCAGCTTCATGTCTTCAGCTTCATCTTGGTTGCCTTCTTGGCTGTCCATATTTCTTTCATCTTCCGGCTGTGATCATTTTGCGTTTATCGATCCATTTTTTCGTTTGTCACAGTGTATCTCACGTAGTTTACTTTTCTTAATGATGTTTCTGAATTTTATTCTGTCGTTTATTGTGTCTGGTGTGATGTTGAGTTGGTTCAGGTCGTTTTTTACCTCTGCCACCCATTTGTTGTTTCTAGCGGTTACCCAGTGAAAGGTCTGTTTGGTCAGTCTGTGTGATGGCATTCTGTACAGGTGTCCATAGAATTGTGGCCTGCGTTTTCTAATCTTTTCTTTGATTGTCTCCGTGTGTTTGTATAGTTCCTCTGTAGGTTTCTTTATCCATATTCCATTGCTGTTAGTTGCGCCAAATTTTTTCCTGAGTATTTTCCGTTCTACTTTTTCTGGTTGTCTGATACGTGTATGCCCTAGGATTAGTGTGGTCTCTGCTGCATACAGTGCCTCGGGGAGCACCACCGTGTCGTAATGGCGCAATTTGGCTTTTTGTGAGATAGACTTCTTGTTGTAATGATTCCACACTACTTTGTATGCCTTGCCCAGTTTAGTATTTCTTTCTTCGTTTGAGTTTCTGTTATGTCCACTCATTTGTAGTGTTTCACCGAGGTATTTGAAGTTTGCCGTTCTGTAAATCGTGCCGTACTTTGTATTCAGGGATGAGAGTTTCTTTGTGCTCATAAACTGTGTCTTTTCGTAAGAGATCTGTAGTCCAGTTTTGTAAGCGATTTCGTGTTGTTTTTCAATAACTTCTTTTGTTTCGTTTATGCCTTTCGTGACAATCGCCAAACCGTCTGCAAAAGCCAGGCATTTAATCTGTAGGTTTCCTAAGGTTATCCCCTGTTGTGATATTTCCCATTCTTTTATTACCTTATCTAACACTATATTGACAAGGAGAGGTGAGAGGCCATCGCCCTGTCGGACACCTGCGCGAATTTCAAACGGCTCTGATAGTTCCCCACAAAACTTTATTTCGGAGGTCGTGTTGGTCAACGTTTGCTCTATGATAGTCCTTTACTCTCAGTTACTAGAGAGATTCGTTCGCTAACATATAGAAAACACCTAACTGAAACAGCTTTAAAAATGAGAACCAGAAACAATATATTACACAAACTCTCCGGAACAAGCTGGGGAGCTAAGGCATCAGTACTCAAAACAACTGCCCTCTCACTTGTATAGTCTGTTGGGGAATATTGCAGCCCAGTATGGCCGAACAGCGCTCATACAGCCATGGTAGACGCGCAGCTGAATGTAGCCATGAGAAGCGTATCCGGGACAATAAAATCCACACTCACAGAATGGCTACCTGTTCTGTCTATTATTGCACCACCGAAGTTACGACGTCAAGCAGCGTTGAAAAGGGAATGGGAGAAATGCTCCAAGAATCCCGAGTTACCGCTACACCAGGACTGTGATGCCACTCAAAGGCAACGTCTTAAGTCCAGGAAACCCTCCTGGAGACTTGGAAAAAGGCTTACTTCGGAAGGATTCCAACCAGAAACAGCATGGCGGGAAGAATGGTTCGCAGCCAATCCCGATTCTGCAGGTCTCATTGCTGATCCTACACGAGTCCCTCCTGGATTCCACTTACCTAGGAGGTAGTGGACCACCCAAAATCGCATACGCACCAAGCACGGAAGATGCCAGGACTTGAAGCATAAGTGGGGAATCGCTGAAAGTGCCAAGTGTGACTGCGGACACCAACGACAAACAATACGCCACATAGTCACAGAGTGTCCCCTACGGAAATATGCTGGAACTCTGACCAGCATACACGAGGTCTCTGAGGAAGCAATCTCCTGGCTGGATACTTTAGATATTAACCTATTGTTTTTATTACAACTTGAAGCTCTGTTTGTCAATATTACTGTTTATAAAAACCACATTTTCTCTTTTACATGTAACTCATCCTAGTGTTTTTATCCATATGTATATTATTGATTTATCGATATAATCTAAGACTTTTATTACCATAAATGAATGTAATCTATTTTATTTGTAGTATATGCATATTGTGTTACCAGTAACATCATTGCTGTTCAGTTCAAGTAATGTATCCTTGATGCCAAACGAAATAATAAAAACCAGAGAGATGAGTAATGAAAGGTATTAGAGAAGTTAATACTGACTACATTTTCCTTTGCTCACTGCCTCAACAAGATATAGCCTATTGGTCTTATCATGGCTGGAGGTGCGCCCAGTATCATGACAATCACCCTTCACAGATGGGACAAAGAGAGCAACTATTCACCATCTCACACCCTCTCGTCTATCAGTTGTGTAGGCATTGATTGATCGTCATTGGCAGCCAAGACATGTGATACATGGATGGCCGGACCTCTCTCTCTCTCTCTCTCTCTCTCTCTCTCTCTCTGTCTGTCTCTCTCTCTCTCTCTCCCCCCATCTCTCTTTCTCTCTCTGCCTGACTTAAAGTGGTTATGATCTATATACATGTGACACAGAGGCATCTGGTGTGTAACTAATGGTCATGCCAGTACTTAGGCTGGGGGTGGAGCAGCGGCACTAGTCTCTGAGCCAGCAATCTGTGGAGTCATGGTTGTCCACAGATACGATGACACATGCATCTACACGTCACATTTTTAATTTGCTTTAAATAAGATACATTTCCTCTATCCCATTCCTATGTAATGCCAGTAGTGATGTTAATTGTTTATACTGTAAATTGAGCGATGTGTTGTGCATGTATACACTCGGATTTTTGTTTGGTCATTTTCAAGTCTGCTATAAACCCATGGAGCAATACTCTTCTAATGCCACCTTTTAGTGACATTACTGTTTTTTAACATATTAATAATGCAGAAGCATGTTCCTTATAGACTTGATGAGTATGTCCTGTTTGTTTAATGTGGGAAATCAGTGTATTTTTTTAAAATATCGCATTGTTTTTGTTTAATGGGGATTTTAAAGTAATTTGTTTAAATAACACGCTGTGGTAACTGTTCAGACCTATATTTACATATGTCTTTGGTTAAAGATCTTGAAAAGAGGGAGAAAATCGGTCTAAAGTTGTAAACATCAGTCGAAGGTGGTCAAGCTTTTGGGTACTTACAGAAAATGTCAAGATTCCTTTGATTTACAGTAGTTCAGCAACGCCTCATTCACACACTGTAATGTAAAATTGTCTTACACCATAAATTTTATTAATATTTCACCCATTTTGCAGAATATGCCAAGATTATGTCATTAAATTATTGTAATTCAGCCATGGCCTAGTCACACACTGCAATGTCAAACTGCCTTACCGTATAAATCTCTGTCCCCGTTAACTGAATGGTCAGTGTGACGGATTGTCAGTCCTCTGGGCCTGGGTTCGATTCTTGGCTGGGTCGGGGAATTTCCTCCGCCCAGGGACTGGGTGTTGTGCTGTCCTCATCATCATCCTATCATCCTCATCGACTGCAGGTCGCAAAAGTGGCGTCAAATTGAAAGATCAGCACCCGGCGAACGGTCTTCCCGACAGGGGGCCCTAGCCATACGATTAAATTAAAAAAAACGTTATAGATTATGGTAATATTATCGCCATTTTTAAGTAGGATCACTCTGCTGTTGGTGATTCCTTCACTACGGTGCCCAGCCCATGAATGATAAAACTGACTCAACTGGACTAGTAATAACAGGTCTAAGGGAAGGATGGCAAGGGTTTCCTAACATTTTAATGTCTTCTTATTGGTCCAGATCATTGGGGGAGGGGAAGGGGAAGGAGGCGGGGGAGGATGATGACTCTGTCTTCTGTCCCAGAACTCTCAAAGAGGGTGAGCCGTCTTCATTTTCCCACCATTCCTATGCAACACAACTGCCCGACAGGCATGGGCAGCGGAAGGGGGGATACGTGAAAGGAATCAGGTAACATCCTGACATTGAATATACCAGACAAAAGTGGCCCAGATGCGTGGGTGGGATATCATGCTACATCGTGACCTTGAGGTAATATCGTTATCGGTCCTCATTCTCTCATACCTGCACTACTCAAATTGTTGTTAAAAGTGGCTCTGAAGGACTTCCTTTGTCAACTGGCATACGTCTTAGTGCGTTCTGCAGCAGCTGAATTGATGTGGACGATGGTATACATTCCAGTACAGGTGACGCCCAGCGACCTATAAACCCTTGCTCACAGTGCCTTTTTTGGCATATTTAATACGCGTAAAACGAATTACGGAGGAGGCGCATATAGCTGAAGTAAGAAAACCGAACTTGACTGAAACTCGAATAAATGACATTGTGCTTACCATGTCAGTACAGCATTATTATGTCCTTGATACGTCCCTAAATGACTGTGTACGAGTTTTCTGTTTAGGTTACTCAGTCAGGTGCTTCTTTTCAATAATTGTTGTTTGTGTAACACAAGCTTCCAGTTTATATTTAGGTCGATATATTGTGCCCAATTTTTGGCTGTGTCAGAATTTTGCAAAATACCACTCTATACACCATTTTTATTATAAAGAATCTGGTTGTTAACTAATGAATGGTAACTGTAAATACAGTACTACCTTTGTATTTGTTGTTCTTCGTCCCTGAGGAAGCGTGCTCCTTCACGCAGTATGGTTGCGGCATTCATCTTCACTGGAAAGCTTGCTGGCTGTAACAGGAGGAGTCCCTTTAGTATTGAATGTCAAGTAATACATTCCTATTCATGACATGCTTTTGTGGTGATAATAATTTGCATAATACCAGCATTCACTATCAGTAGACTGGATAAAGGTTCAGTTCAGTATTTTTAAAAACACGAGTATCTGAAATAAGTGCAGTGATTTGTGAATCCTTAACATTGTTCTATGACTTGTAGGTTCCGTAGCTCCCATTGAAGCAATACACGGTGTACGTGATTTCTTGTTACAGAGCCCTGTTTTGAAGCTGGGTGGGACCTTCTACTTAGAACTCATCAGATTGCATACTATCCCACAAATAGCTTTTTCCTAATTCTCTGTATCATCTGAGCGCTCATTCTGTGTTGTTAAGCGTAGTGTACATAGATCTCTACGTCAACAGAATTCATTTAAAAGTCATTTAATGCGGCTTCATTAACATCTAAAAGAACAGTAGTCTTGAACAACTGCTTGTTTACTATTCTATGTTGATCGCGACATCCCTCTATACAAGTTAAGCATTAGTAGTAAATTGCTACATACCTTTCTAATCAAGAAGGCTTTTCCCCATAATGCTTTCCCTTTGCTACATTAACTATTTCTGAAAATGTTGACGAATGTCAGTAATTCCCCCTTCTACTGTAAGTTTTGTTCAAACTTATGACCAGTACCACATCACTGAAGTTAACTGTACAAATAATCCATCGAACATAAAATTAAGTAACTTACTAACTTCCCTTCCGATATTCTGTCTAGAATCTTTGTGTCATTACATTAGATGCTCCAATAATTTTAATATCTCGTCTAGCGACGTATTTCAAATGCTTATAATTTCTTACTTTTCCTTCCCAGTTTTCATACTATATAACGTTTCATACAAAAAAGAAAGTAAAATTAATGTTAACCGTTTCACTGATGGGACAGGAAATCATCAGCATCTTTTTAAAAGAACCCTATTGTAATTTACTCTAAGTGATTTAAGCATGGTTGGACGTATAGTTTAACCTCGGTTCTCCCAAACGCTAGTTCAGTGTCTTAACGACTCCACCATTTCGCTCGGTTTTTACGGATGTACTATTTGAGCCTCAAACATGCAGTTGCAGAATCTGCTACGTCAATCCCCACTCAATGCTTGGCACTAGTAGATTGATTTTGCTTGAGGAAACTTTCTTCAACAGTAAAAGCCTGCTGCCTGCTTAAACGATCTGTGTAGTCCTGCTTCCTCGACAACAGAATTGTAACATTTCTTTTGCAGTATCCTCTCTTGTTCTGTATTATACTCTCAGTTCTAATGCTTACTTGAGCGTAGATCGCATATCCGTTGCTCTCGTCATTTTTTTTTTTCTTAGTCTACTTCAGTTGTAAACTAATTTTTTTTTCGTTACCAGTCTTCCGACTGGTTTGATGCAGCCTGCCACGAATCCCTCTCCTATGCCAACGTTTTCATCTCAGAATACCAATTGCAATCTACATCCACAATTATTTGCTGGATGAATTCCAATCTCTGTCTTCCCCTACAGTTCTTACCTTCTACAGCTAACGCTAGTACGATGGAGGTTATTCCGTGATGTCTAAAATGTTGTCGAATCATCCTGTCCCTTTTTCTTTTCAGTGTTTGCCTTGTATTCCTTTCCTAGTCGATTCTGCGGAGAAGCTCCTCATTCTTTATCCTTTCAGGCACCTAATTTTCAACATTCTTTTGTAGCACCGCATCTCAGATGCTTCCATTCTGTAATGTTCCGGGTTTTCCTCTCTCCATGATTCACTGCCTTAGTATACGGTGCTCCAAAAGTGCATTATCATAAATTTCTTTCCCAAATTAAAGCTTGTGTTTGACGCCGATAGGATACTATTGAGCAGGAAAGCCCTCTTTGCCTCTGCTGTTCTGCTTTTTATGTTCTCCTTGGCCATCCGTCATGAGTTATTTTGCTTCCAACGTAGCAGAATTTCTTAAATTCGTCTGCTTTGTGACCACCTACTTTGATATTAAGTGCCACACTCTTCTTATTTCTGCTACTTCTTAATACTTTTCTCTTTCTTCGATTTACTCTAAATCCATGTTCTTTACTCATTAGACTGTTCATTCCGTTCAATGGATCCTGCAATTCTTCTTCACTTTCAATGAGACTAGCAATGACACCAGCGAATATTATCATTTACATCCTTTCACTCTGAATTGCAATCCCTAGGTCTAGGCCTGCCATTCAGGAGGGCTATCTTCTCTGCTCTCTAATCCATGGGGCATCTGTTTCCTTATATTTTTCTTCCTTCCATTAACAGAAATTATCTTCACTTAGTTTTGAGAAACGAGACTACTCTTTCAAAGAGGGTAAATTTTGCTGAACACTGTAAACAATAATAGTCCTCAGCTTGCCTTATTAGAGGCAGAACCCTTCATCTATTACAGCAGCGTTTACTTTTAGTTTCTCCCATGGTTATACCGTATTCCTGAATGAAGCTCTGTACGAGACGCCGATTCATGTACAGCCAACGTTCTGCTGCACTTGTATCATATGCGTCACCCAGATAATGCCGTCATCCGTCGTTGTTGGTCACACACTTCGTGCCGCCTTTGTCATTACTCCTCATCCGTTGTCTTAAGTAAGCCTCCCCCACGGGATATCTCCATTATTCGCCGCCACCCTCGTGTGCGCCATCTTTTGTTTTAGCACTGTAATTTCTCATCTTCCCACCACTCTTCGCATTATCCATCACAAGAAGTCGCTACAACCAGAGAAGAACCGCCGACTATCACGACCAGCTGTCACCTACGAGAACTACATGGTGCTTCTCAGCCTATCCTTTATACGCTCCCTTTCTGCCCACGTATACCACTATTAGAAAGTCGCCCCCACTTCTTTTACCATGAATCTTCACAATTAATAAACTGCTCAGCTGTTTCTTCTTCAGATACTCTAACCTCCGTTGCAGCTCCAGTGTCAACACTACTTAAACAGCGTGCAGCAACATCAGTGCCACCCTCTTTCTATCTATTCTCATCTGCAACTCCGAACTGTTAATTCTACAAGTCTCATTTGCATCATCAGTGCTTTCAGACTCATTCGTACCAAGTGAAAATCTAATAGTCTCTTTGTTAGATAAGAGTGACCATGCCCTGGATGAGAGATTTCGTCACAAGAATGATTTCATTATCCACCTAAAATTCACAAGAAACCTGTCACAAAAGACGCCCCACAAGAGATTCTACATCTACGTATACACTCCGCAAGCCACCCTAGGGTGTGTGGCAGAAGATCACTTCCTTTCCTGTCCCATTCGCAAGTAGAGCGGAAGAAAAAGACTGCCTATACGCCTTTGTACAAGTCCTAATTTTTCTTATCTTCATGATTCGTACGCGAAATTTACGTTTGGCAGGACTAAACTCATTCTGCAGTCAACATCAAAGGCCGGTTCTCTAACTTTTCCCAATGGAGTTACACGAAAAAAACGTCTTCCCTCCAGGGATTCCCATTTGAGTTCACGTAGTATCTCAAGTGTTGACGGAAACCACGGGTAACAAATCCAGCAGCCCGCCTTTGTATTGCTTCCATGTCGTCCTTTAGTCCGCCCTGGTGGGGATCCAAAACACTCGAGCAGTACTCAAGAATTGGCCGTACTAGTGTTCTGTACACAGTCTCCTTTACGGATGAACCACAGCTTCCTCAAATTTTCCCAATAAAGCGAAGTCGACCATTCCCCTTCGCCACTACCGTCCTTAAGCGCTCGTTCCATTTCATATCACTACGCAACGCTATGCAGAGACATTTACTCGACATGACTGTATCAAGGAATATCCTACTATTGCTGTAAAAAAAATTACCTGATCTTTTTTGCATTCTCATTAATATTAACTTACATTTCTCTACATTTAGAGTAAGCTGCCATTCATTACATCAGCCGGAAGTTTTGTCTAAGTATCTGTATCGGAGCCTTATCCGAAGTTAAAAAAAGAAGAAAAAAGAATCCTGATATTTCTAAATCTTTGGTATCTCCCCGAAAAATCTTACAACCTTTCAATAGTCCCTGGACTTAGAGCGCTAGGAAAGTATTATCTATTGTTCATTAGTGTATGAAGAATAAATTACTAATATGTGTGTATTATTTGTGCATGTGAATTTTTAGGTCTCCTACAGATGTGAGCACACGTTTTTGTCATTACTGTTACTGTTACTTTAACCAACGTTAACTTTATGTACAAAATAACTGACATCTTTTTTCAGTCACGACTGTGTCAGTCAAGAGCCTGCAGAGCCTAAATATCTGTGTCACTTATATCTACATCTACATCTACGTCGATACTCCGCAAGCCACCTGACGGTGTGTGGCGGAGGTACCTTAAGTCTTCTATCGGTTCTCCCTTCTATTCCAGTCTCGTATTGTTCGTGGGAAGAAAGATTGTCGGTATGCCTCTGCGTGGGCTCTAATCTCTCTGAGTTTATCCTTTTATCCTCATGGTCTCTTCGCGAGATATACGTAGGGGGGGGGGGGGGGGGCAATATACCGCTTGACACCTCAGTGAAGGTATGTTCTCGAAACTTCGACGAAAGCCCCTACTGAGCTACTGAGCGTCTCTCTTGCAGAGTTTTCCACTGGAGTTTATCTATCATCTCCGTAACGCTTTCGCCGTTACTAAATGATCCTGTAACGAAACGCGCTGCTCGCCATTGGATCTTCTCTACCTCCTCTATCAACCCTATCTGGTAGGGATTCTTCCAATGAATCTCGGTCTGGCATCTGCTTTACCGACGATTAATTTCATATGGTCATTCCATTTTAAATCACTCCTAATGCCTACTCCCAGATAGTTTATGGAATTAACTGCTTCCAGTTGCTGACCTGCTATATTGTACCTAAATGGTAAAGGATCTTTCTGCCTATGTATTCGCAGGACATTACACTTGTCTACATTGAGATTCAATTGCCATTCTCTGCACCATGCGTCAATTCGTTGCAGATCCTCCTGCATTTCAGTACACTTTTCCATTGTTACAACCTCTCGATATACTACACCATCATCCGCAAAAAGCCTCAGTGAACTTCCGACGTTATTCACAAGGTCATTTATATACATTGTGAATAGCAACGGTCCCACGACACTCACCTGCGGCACACCTGAAATCACTCTTACTTCGGAAGACTTTTCTCCATTGATAATGACATGCTGCGTTCTGTTATCTAGGAACTCTTCAATCCAATCACACAATTGGTCTGATAGTCCATATGCTCTTACTTTGTTCATTAAACGACTGTGGGGACCTGTATCAAACGCCTTGCGGAAGTCAAGAAACACGGCATCTACCTGGGAACCCGTGTCTATGGCCCTCTAAGTCTCGTGGACGAAAAGCGCGAGCTGGGTTTCACACGATCGTCTTTTCCGAAACCCCTCGCTGATTCCTACAGCGTAGATTTCTAGTCTCCAGAAAAGTCATTATACTCGAACATAATACATGTTTCAAAATTCTACAACTGATTGACGTTAGAATCCATTTCAGGCAACAGCACCCGATCAAGGTCTGACATCTCGCATTTCATCGCGCTAGAGTAACTATTTGGAGTGAAGACAATTTACAAAATTTCGCCATACTTTCCGACGCATTAAGAGATAACTGTAATCCCCACACGGACTGCAGTTTCAGTGCAAATAGGGTGACTACCGTGAAAAAAGTGCTAATATTCGTAGTGGGAATGTTATAACCTCACTAATAAATAAAACCGTTGTAGTATGTTTCTGCCTACGAGTACATAGTAGCAATGGACATATCGTCGCACGTTAGCAAATGCCCGTTTTACATGAACGACTTTCTCGCCATTATCGACTATTCGTTGTGAGGGCGCGCAAGTGTTTGCATGTAAATCAGGAGCCAAACACGGCCATAGTGACGTCAAAGATCAACTGACTGTGGTGAGCGTGGAGTTCTAAATTCTTGAGTATGTTGGAGACTATGCATGTGCAGAGACAAGGGATTGTGGCATCGTCTGCGAACGTCGGAAGTGAATCAATTCTCGCTCAGATCACTGCTGATATGGTAAGGCGTTTTGTACTTTTGTGTCTTCTTAATGCTTACATGTCTTCTTAATCTTTATTTTGTTGTTTGTTTTGTTTTCACATTCGAAAGATGACACATAGAAATGGTATAATGCATGGACGGAGAAAAATCTTACAGTATTCTCAAATAAGAACGAAAACACATACAACATTTTTAATGAATATTGTTTCAACAGTGAAACAGTCAGATCTATTGAACGAGAGAAATAATTTACGATGTTTTTTAACATTTAGAAACAACACAAGAAAAAAATGATAGTGTGAAAGGATGCTATTTACTGACTTCTAAGTATCATTTGATGTCTTTGTAAATATAATTTTCTAAAGCAAATAAATGCATATGTTTTGAAATGTTGGAACTGTGCTTTTCCTATTTTTTCAGTTCTCGGTTTACCATACAATCTTTGTCGAGATGAACCACTACGAATTTTTCTTTGCAAAGGTTTTGAATGACGTCAGCCGCATTTGGGCATTGAAATGTATCAGTGGTAACAGGTGAAACTCTGTGCCGGACCAGGGCTCGTACCCGGATATCCTAATAAACGCGGATAGTCGCCTGAACCGCCGCGGTCATCCGCTCACGCTTTCCATCCGACCCAAATTTCCAGCCTGTCACGCATCACTAGCGTAGCGTCACCTAGCCGTGAAACCCACACTCACCATTTCTAATTCCTGCAAGTGATCGGGCTTCGAGTGTGTGACAGGCCGGGAATTTGGGTCGGATGGAAAGCGTTCCCGGGTGAACATGGATATTATTAGGATATCCGGGTTCGAGCCCTGGTCCGGCACAGAGTTTCACCTGTTACCACTGATACATTTCAATGCCCAAATGCGGCTGACGTCATTCAAAACCTTTGCAAAGAAAAATTAGATTGCATGTTATTGATATACCACACACCCCCAAAAAATACCTTATTCATATTTGGTGCATTGTGCTGACACCTATTGCCAGGTACTCTGCATCAGCGACCTCAGTAGTCATCAGACATCGTGAGAGAGCAGAATGGGGGGATCCGCGGAACTCACAGGCTTCGAAAGTGGTCAGGTGATTAGGTGTCACTTGTGTCATATGTCTGCACTCGAGATTTCCACACTCCTAAACATCCCTAGGTCCACTGTTTCTGATGTGATAGTGAAGTGGAAACATGAAGGGACACGTACAGCACAAAAGCGTACAGGCCGACCTCGTCTGTTGACTGACAGAGACCGCCGACAATTGAAGAGGGTCGTAATGTGTAATAGGCAGACATCTATTCAGACCATCACACAGGAATTCCAGACTGCATCAGGATTCACTACAAGTACTATGACAATTAGACGGGAGGTGACAAAACTTGGATTTCATGGTCGAGCGGCTGCTCATAAGCCACACATCACGCCAGTAAACGCCAAACGAGGACTCGCTTGTTGTAAGGAGCGTAAACATTGGACGACTGAACAGTGGAAAAACATTGTGTGGAGTGACGAATCACGGTACATAATGTGGCGATCCGATGGCAAGGTGTGGGTATGGCGAATGCCCGGTGAATGTCATTTGCCAGCGTATGTAGTGCCAACAGCAAAAACCCGAGGCCGTGGTAAATCCGAGGCCGTGGTGTTATGGTGTGGTCGTGTTTTTCATGGAGGGGGCTTGCACCCCTTGTTGTTTTGCGTGGCACTATCACACCACATGCCTACAGTGATGTTTTAAGAGTCTTCTTGCTTCCCACTGTTGAAGAGCAATTCGGGGATGGCGATTACATCTTTCAACACGATCGAGCACCTGTTCATAATACACGACATGTGGCGGAGTAGTTACACGACAGTAACATCCCTGTGATGGACCAGCCTGCACACAGTCCAACGTGAATCCTATAGAACACCTCTGGAATGTTTTGGAACGCCGACTTCGTGCCAGGCCTCACCGACCGACATCGATACCTCACCTCAGTGCAGCACTCTGTGAAGAATGGGCTGCCATTCCCCAAGAAACCTTCCAGCACCTGACTGAACGTATGCCTGTGAGAGTGGAAGCTATCATCAAGGCTAAGGGTGGGCCAACACGATACTGAATTCCAGCATTACCGATGGAGGGTGCCACGAACTTTTAAGCCATTTTCAGCCAGGTGTCCGAATACTTTTGATCGCACAGTGTGTGTGTGTGTGTGTGTGTGTGTGTATCAATAAGGTGTAACTACAAAAGATCCATTCTTTCAGTGGGGATACCTCGAAGCTTTCGAATGTCAAACTGCGGAGGAGACAGCTCCCACAACACTCATAATTTTGTCACTGACTTGCAAACAGAAGTGACCACTCGTGACAGGTCGACTGCAAGTAAAAAGTCAGTCAGTATCAAACTAGGTCATTCGACTGTTAGCGATATACAAGGTGAAAAAAATGCTGCAATTGGCGGACGGCATGCGGTTCCTCATTCCACTTCAAGATAAAAATGTATGTGGCAAACCTTAGTCCCACCAAAGTAATTAGTAGAAATGCAATTTAAAAAAAAAAAAGGCTTGGAAGCACTGTACCTGCGTGCAGTGTTGTCAAGAACATGAACGTCTTATGGATGTAAACGACCAGATTGTTTCGTCCGTGACACTAATGAAGCCAATAGAAAATAATAGTGGACACTAATATCGTCGGTATCCAGTGGTATAGAAAAAACATAGGGGGCAGGCTACACTACATTGGAAAATATACTATGCACATTATATTCTATCGCTTGAGCCTTGTCCCGCAGTTACGCAGGGTCAGCCATCGTTCATCGGATTTGGCATGTTAATGTTTAAGGGGTGGCCAGATGCCCTTCCTGCCACCACCCAATACCCCCTGGGACGAAATTAGTGTACCGCAACTGTTTGCGTCGAGTGTAATCCATGGAACAGTGTGAATGTGTTCTGATGTCTGTGAGCCATGGAACTGAGGCGGAACATGGGGAACAGCCCGGCATTCATCTAGCGGGATGTGGAAAACCGCCTAAAAACCACATCCAGGCTGGCTGGCAGATCGGCCCTCGTCGTTAACCCGCCGCGTGGATTCGATCCGGATCCGGCGCGCCTACCCGAGTCCAGGAAGCAGGACGTTAGCACTCTTGGCTACCCTGGTGGGTGGTGTCTGTTCTTTCAGACATGTCCAAAAGAACAGGCACCGTTTGATCCGGCAGCAGTTATGAATTAAGACACAAAGGGATTACAGAGATTGGCTGCGAGTAAACATTGATGGAAATCAATGGGGAAAGTTGAAAATTTGTACCTCAATGGGATCTGAAGTCAAGCAAGTGCGTGGAATACCGTAGAACGCCTCCTGTCAGACACAAATTTTCAACTTATTAGCACACTACTAATGTAGTGCTCCTTGTCCGTTACCTTCATACTCATGGCATTTCGCTGATTTCCGTAAGAGATCGAGCCTGCTGCGCATCTGCACTGAAGAGATCATTGGCCATAATGAGGATAGTAACGAGGATTAGTAGTGAGTGGTCAAGTTGAGATTATGGATCTGGCGGGAGGCGTTCTAAGGTAGTCGATGCAGTTTCAACGACCTCTGTGAACGAATGACTCAGTGTCAGTAAGCTGGAGACCTGGGTTCAAATCCCGGTCCAGCACAAATTTTCATCTTTCTTTATTGATTTCAATCAGTACTCACCCGTGGCCAATGTGAGAAATTCCTTTGTGTCCACTGTGCACGATAGTTCCGGTCTGTACATTTGACATCCATTCTTATCTTCATAGAGCCATTACGTACACGTATGAGCAACACTCAGTTTAGAGAAGACGTTCATAGGAACCACCTCGAATTTGCAAACACTTTACTACCCGCTGAATCATACTTTGCTGGACACTATGCAACACATATGCACCCGACATTCTCAAAGCAGCATGTATGTGAGCAATTAGATCGTGTACATCTGTGGGAAGTTAAAAAATAAAAAGGAACCTGACGACAATTCGACCCATAACTCCATGGGCGATAGGGGGTTGATGTCCCTGTAGTGTACTCAGTGATCTACGATGGCTGGTACGGTACTGAGGAGTGGGCACGTTCGTCTGTACATTCTGCTGCATGATGTGGCAGTGTTGCTATCTTCACATTTTCGTGCAAGTGTTTTCAAAATGCACTCGATCTGATTTCGCTGGGCAAACTTTAGTCTTGAATTTGGATGAGGAATCGCATGCCGACATCCAAATGCTGCATTTTTTCTTCACCCTGTAGAAACCCCTGTAAGTCAACAGGCCGAGATTCTTGTTCAGCTGAACAGTTTTTAAGTTCTGCCTGTCCGTCCTTGACAGACTGCGAGACGAGTCCAGTAGGCCCGGCGAGCGGCCAGACCGTGCAGACGTGACCTTGTCGGTGGGCGGCGGGCGCCTGGCGGGCTGCCGCGGCCGCAGCTGCTCGACGCGCTCCTGCTGCAGCTGCTGCAGCCGGCGCCAGTAGCGCTCCGACTTGGCGGCGCCGGTGGCGGCGCAGCGGAAGGCGCCGGCCCGCGCCTGCTCCAGCAGCTGCTGCGCCGCCTGCCGGTTCGCCGCGCGCCGGTCCGCCAGCAGCTGCGGCTCCCGCGGGGGGTTCCACGTGGACGCGGGCACCGGCCCCGCAGTCACTTGCTTCGCCTCCTGCGAGCACAGCCGACCGTCAGTCGCTTCATAGATCTGCATTACGCACTTGCTTTTATTCATTTATTTTACCTGTGCGAGCGAACACCTAGTAAATGATTTAATTTGACACTAACAAGTAAACCTCCCCAAGGAGAAAACTGAGTTTAATATCTCTGAATGAATAGCGCTGAAACGTTAACATACACTACTGGCCATTAAAATTGCTACTCTAAGGAGAAAGGCAGATGATAAACTGGTATTCATTGGACAAATATATTATACTATAACTGACATCCGTTACATTTTCATGCAATTTGTGTGCATAGATCCTGAGAAATCAGTACCCAGAACAATCACCTCCGGCCGTAATAACGGCCTTGATACGCCTGGGCATTGAGTCAGAGCTTGGATGGCGTGCACAGGTACAGCTGCCCATGCAGCTTCAACACGATACCACAGTTCAGACGTTTTCAATTGGTGAGAGATCTGGAGAATGTGCTGGCCAGGGCAGTAGTCGAACATTTTCTGTATCCAGAAAGGTCCGTACAGGACCTGCAACATGCGGTCGTGCATTATCCTGCTGAAATGTAGTGTTTCGCAGGGATCGAATGAAGGGTAGAGTCACGGGTGGTAACACATCTGAAATATAATGTCCACTGTTGAATGTACCGTCAATGCGAACAAGAGGTACCCGAGACGTGTAACCAATGGCACCCCATACCATCACGACGGGTGATACGCCAGTATGGCGATGACGAATACGCGCTTCCAATGTGCGTTCACCGCGATGTCGCCAAACACGGATGCGACCATCATGATGCTGTAAACAGAACCTGGATTCATCCGAAAAAATGACGTTTGACTAGACCATCGCAGGCGCTCCTGTCTGTGATGCAGCGTCAAGGATAACCGCAGCCTCTGTAATGGTGCAAAACCGCGTCACCCTGCGACGTCACCATCGGGCTTAGTGACGCTTCAAACAGCAAGGCGTCGACAAACGCGAGGAAAATGCCACAGCTCAAAAGTTCATGTCATCTGTAAGGGGGGTTAATGATGTCACATTGGGACCAAATTACACGAAAATTCTGCCTAATGCCACCGTGGACGTGTCACACAATGGGACGGTCGCCGCAGCACCTCTTACCCACATTTCACCCCTTTTTGTGCCGTCTCTACGATGGAAGCCAGAAGCGCGACACTCAGCGTTGAAATCACGCGCTTTTATTACGGGTACCCAATGGAAACATTTAGGACACACCGCCGCTGAGAATCGACATGAAAACGCCTCAGGGAATGGCATAAAGTCCGTCAGTGGATCAACCCCGTCCCTTGGGACGTTGATTCTCGCACATCTCACTGTCGAAAATGACAGTTGACAGTGCGATGAGCAACAGGACGAAGTTCTTGACAACTTTCGACACTGCTGCCATCCCCTGGGAGTTTCAACCTTGCTCTGAAGACAACGTGGTGCAGCGACCTCTATGAACGTGATCGGGACCCTTTGGAGTAGCTGCTGGTAAAACATTCGGCATGTGAGATCGTAGTCCAAGAAACTCTTCTGTTCCTGACGTTTGGTTCAGGAGTCGGCAAGACTCAGCGGAGGAGCGCCTCTGACGATGTCCAACTATGTCATCCAGTCGTGAAAGCCTTCATTCCATGGCTCTTTGGAGAGTTGAGTACCCGCAATGTTTGATCTGCTATACGGGGTGTAACTACTAAGTACCGTTCAAAACCGTTCGACGAAATTTCAACGTGTTCCAAAGTAGCAAAGGGATTTTCTATTTTTTCAGCGCTTGTATTTCGCGCTCCCCTGTAGCGTGATGATGCGGAACGGGCACATTATCATGTGCGTGAACCAAACGGAAAAGACGCCCCAGTTTGTCAACACCCTCGGTGCCATCCAAGCGCCTTTGTTGAGCGTTTTAAAAATGTAACTGTCGAAAACTCCGATACCAATTTAGTCTCGCGGCTGCTGTAGCGCCCGACGGGGTATTGCAGTGGTTGCCTAACTCTCAGGGGGCAGTGCAGCCACGAAGCTGTGTCGAAGTTTCTGAAAGGTCCATTTTTAACGTGCCCAATAAAGGTTCGTGGTTGGCACTGAGGCTGTTGCCGAACTGGGTGCCTTAGAGAGACCCTTTGCCATTTTATTCATCACATGTTGATGTAGCCCTCCTCCCCCCCCTCCCCCTTGTGATCTCGTCACAGTAGAGAGCGAAACAGGAGCCCTGAAAAAGCATAGAACCCCTTTAACACAGTGGATCACGTACAAATTTCGTCTAATAGTGGCTCTACTCTGTATAGCAGAGCGAAAACTGCGGTCGCACTACACTCCGAAGAGGTTAGATCACATACAATGAGGTTGCGACCCCACGATGTCCTTACAATAGCGTTGAAATGCACTGGGTTGGCAGCAGTGTTGAACATTGTCAAGAACATCGACTGTTGCTCACCGGACTGCAAACTGTCGTTTTAGGCACCGAAATGTGAGCGAATCAACGCCCCAAGGGAAGCGTTGGTTCCATCGACGTACTTTATGCCATCCCCTGACCCTGAGGCCTTTTCGTGTCGATTCTGAGAGGGCGGTGTTTCTGGAATGTTTCCCTCGGCCACCCATAATAAGAACCGCGTGATTTCAACGCTGGCTGTCGCGCTCCTGGCTTCCATAGCAGAAGCGGCACAAAAAGAGGTGAAATATGGGTAAAAGGGGGTGTGACGACCGTCCCATTTAGTGACTCATCCAAGGTGGCATTAGGCAAAATTTTCGTGTAATTTGGTCCCAAGGTGACATCATTAACCCCCCTTACGGATGACATGAACCTCTGAGCTGTGGCATTTTCCAAGCGTTTGTCGACGCCTTGCTGTTTGAAGCGTCACTAAGCCCGAGGATGACGTCGCAGGGTGACGCGGTTTTGTACCATTACAGAGGAAGGTTCTAGGCATCTTTGAGGTACATCTTTAATTTATGCGCCGAATGGAAAACAATTACGGGATTTCGAAAAAGAGATCCTTTAATAATATTGCGCAGTGCAGAAACTACGTCCAAGAGTTGCTTTATAAAGAGAGCTGGCTGTCCAAGGGAACACAATTGGACTCCATATCTGCATCCGCATCTACCTACAGGCTCTGCTTTTCACCATATGGTGCACGGCAGAGGGTTCCTTGTGTCACTGTGAATCATCCCCTTTTCTGTTCCCCTCACAAATGCATGGAAGTGAGAAACGACTGTCTACATGCACCTGTACGGCCTCTGACTTCTCTTATGTTGTCTTCGCGGTCCTTACGTGAACTGTACGTTGGTGACAGTAGAATTGTTTTGCAGTATCTCGTAAATGACATTTTTCTAAAATTTCTGACTAGGAAATCGGAAAAGAAAGTCTCCTTTCCTACAGGGATTCCCATTCAATTTCACGGAACATTTCTGCGACACTCGCGTGCTGATACACCTTCCAGTAAGAAGTCACTCAACACGCCACTGAATTGCTTTGATGTCTTCCTTTAAACCGAAATGATGGGGATACCGACTACTCGAGCAGTGGTCAAGAGTGGGCCGACAAGCTTTTTTAGCGAGGTCTTCTTTACAGATGAGGTATACTTTCCAAGAATTCTCTTAATAAAACGAAGTCGATCATTCTTACTCCCTATAATGAACCTTACATTATCATTCCACTTCATGTCACCTTGCAACGCTACTCCCAGATACATAGTAACAGTTGCTGAACTATACGAAATAAAATCGTCGTAACTTCTGAACGGTTTGCGTGAAGACGTTCAAACTGCACGGTTGGTCGCGGGGCATGATGAGAATTTATATGCGTAGTATGGTTTGGTTTGGCGACGAACCCCACTTTCATTGCGGTGGGTTTGTCAATAAATAAAACTGGCGCATGTGGGGACTGAGAATCCGCATTTCGCGATCGAGAAGCCTCGGGTGACTGTGTGGTTTGCAATGTCCAATCACGGAATAATCGGTGCGATATTCTTTGATGGCACGGTGAGTACCGAACGGTACATGATTTTGGAAGGTCATCTCATCCCCATTATCCAAAGTGACCCTAATTTCGACAAGAAGTGGTTCGCGCAAGATGGAGCTCGACCCTATCGAAGGAGGAGAGTGTTTGATGTCCTGGAGGAACACTGTTGAGACGGCATTCTGACTCTGGTACTCAGAGGCCACTGGCATGGACCTCGATTGGCCGCCATATTCTCCGGATATGAACACACATACGACTCCTTTTTTGCCGCTATATTAAAGACAAGGTGTACAGCAATAACCCCAAAACCATTGCTGAGATGAAAACAGCCAATCAGGATGTCATCGACAGCTTCGACGTTCCAACACTTCAGCGGGTCAGGCAGAATTCTGGTATTCGTCTGCGCCAAATCATCGTCAATGATGGCAGGCATGTCGAACATGTTATAACCTAAATCCAAATATCCGTAGTGACGTTTACATATTGAATAAAGTGTGTGCACGCCGTAGTTTGTAACTAATTTACGTTTTTTTATGTAGTTCAATAATTGTCACTCAGTATAAGCATAGAGTGAGAAGAGACTAAGTAAATTATAAAGTCAGTTACACCAAAAGGACATCTCAAAGAGAGCATTTTATATGACAAAATATTCTAGAATTCCTCCCTTTCTGTCTGATGCTACCTTTCCCATGTAGCCTTTATATAAGAGGAAATTACAGGAAGTTCTGAAGTGAGAACTCACTGCCATCCTTACAGATCGCTGGGATTTGCTTGAAAAGAACCTGGACCTCTGCAGCTGCGCGCCCTGTCTGCATGGGTGTGCGAAAACATCTTTTTCATGAACGAGCCTGAGTCTAATCAACATTTGCCATGTCAAGTTCGATACTTGCGTTGAACTTACACGTTCTACCCCTCAGCCAGCTAGTTGTATCATTCAATAGTATCACTAGTTACTGCATAATGATATTCTGTGTAGCGTATGTTCCCCTATATAGTCCAGGGACAAAGAGAGTCAGAGGACGGTCCATAGGGCGTTGCTTGGAGAACCTATTAGAAAAAAGAAAAGAAAAGCTGAGCTAACATCCAAATATACCGTTCTCTGTTTATGTCAAACCATACTGGCATGCCCTTATCGACTTGTGAATACAAACATCGTTAGAGAAGTGATCTACGCCTTCTCTCCACTTCTCAAAATGTCTTGTTTATTGTCTTGGTGATCTTTCAGAAAAAAGGAGACCGTTCTTAAAAGATATCACCCAGGAAACGAGAGTCTTCTTTGTTAAACTGACAGGTAGGGCTCGCCTGCCGTGGTGTGTGGAAGTGGCTCTGAGCACAATGGGACTTAACATCTGTGGTCATCAGTCCCCTAGAACTTAGAACTACTTAAACCTAACTAACCTAAGGACATCACACACATCCATGCCCGAGGCAGGATTCGAACCTGCGACCGTAGCAGTCGCGCGGCTCCGGACTGAGCGCCTAGAACCGCGAGACCACCGCGGCCGGCTGTGTGGAAGTAAGTATGTTTATAGCGTGCCAGCAAATGATGATTCACCTTACGTGCTGAGATGGCGGGGAACTCCCCATTCTGCTTGTTGAAGCATCCATGTGAATGTAGCTCAGGTTTAGCGCTTAACGATTGTGCGATGCCACATCATTAAAATTACTGCTAATTTACATATATAAAAAGTAATTTAATATGTTCAAATGTACGAGGGTTGTCGAGAAAGTAATTTCCGATTTGTTGCTAAATGGAAACCACAGTGAAAATCAGAAACATTTTATTTGCAAGAGTTAGCTACACTTTCCAGATACTTCTCTACATAGTCGCCGCTCCGACGTAGACATTTGTCGGAGCGTTATACCAAATTTCCAACACCATTGTCATAGAATGCAGCCGCCTGTGCTTTCTGATAACTCTCTATGCTGGTCTATAGCGCGTAGCCTGCGCCCAGGTGTTGTCTTCACATCCAGCGTTTCATGTGAACAGAGATGATACTCAGGACGAGCCAATCAGGGCTGTGTTGCAGGTGATCCAACACTTTACATCGAAAAGGCTGCAAGAGCGTCTTCAGTGCCCCTGCGGAGTGCGGCTGAGAATTGCCATGAAGAAGGAAGTGCATGGCAGTTGTTTAGGTGGGCTGCATTCATTAAGGCAAAGCCTCTTAGCAGGCCCTCCTACTTGGCGGGAGACATGCTTGTTCTAGACGCCTTTACTCGCTCACAGTGCGCCCACAACTGACAAGAGCGTCTTGATGCGATCGACGGTCACACTAGAACACTACCTAACACATCTGTTCCAAGCTTCATCGGGTTTTCGCAGTGGTGTCCATTTCGCGACCGATCGGAACTTAGTTTCTGGACAACCCTCGTGTAACAAAATAAAGTATCCTGAATATGAAGGCAGCAGCACCAATAGTTTACGAGAAAATTGAGTTTTCTTCTAGTTTTGAGTCCCACCAAAATACAACTATTTTCAGTTCAAAAATGGCTCTGAGCACTATGGGACTTAACATCTATGGTCATCAGTCCCCTAGAACTTAGAAATACTTAAACCTAACTAACCTAAGGACATCACACAACACCCAGCCATCACGAGGCAGAGAAAATCCCTGACCCCGCCGGGAATCGAACCCGGGAACCCGGGCGCGGGAAGCGAGAACGCTACCGCACGACCACGGGACGCGGGCAACTATTTTCAGTGTTTTCCAAGTTATTAAGGAAAGCGTGTACTTGTAACATAAAAATAGCAAAACGTTACAGGATATCTGCCATTTTGGCTTATCATATAGGTTAAAAATTTCAGCAGCATATTAATTACATAATATAATAACGCTGCCCCAATTTTGATGTTTGTGATTATAATGGTTCAAGGAACATAGATTCTTAAACGGACCTTACAGGAGTGAAAGTGTGCAACAGTTTCCTTTGAAAATTATGACTTTCGGGTTTATAGGAGTGGAGGATTCTCTTTAACCTCATCGTATCAAAAAACCTTTCTCTCCTATGGAAAGATCTGACACTAACTTAGATTGCCAATTGGAAGAGCTATTTAGATTTTTGTATGGCGCAAGAGGGCTTTCTTAGCCTGAACTTGAAGGTTTGTTGTGAGAAAATTGAGTGCTCGATTAACCGTCCACGTACAAGAACGATACTCACATCGTTGTGGAACAGAAGCAATAAATATCTGCTTGATGAGTGAAACACGTCTCAATCCAGGAGTACACGTGCCGGCAGCTAACTACTGCTGTTACCGCACTGAGCGCGAAACGGCGGGAGGCGAAACTGCCGTCTGCGTCACAGAAAAGTGAGCCACCACCTAGTTCAGCTTCCTGAGCTCGAAGGTACTGAAGCAACAGGTGACTCAGCCAGCACGCCGAAGAGCCAAGCAGCGTTTATAGCGGCCACTCGCCCACCTAGAGGGAACTTAATATCACGAGATGTCAATAATCTCCTCTCTATGCGCGGCAGAATATTCATAGGCGATGACTTGAACACAAAACACCGAGTGGAATTCGCGGCTTACCAGTCTCAGCGGATGTGGGCTCTTGCACGTGGCTGTGGCCCACGATGCGATAGTAGTGGGGTCCTAGGGCCCAATATTTATTCAAACCGTGACCACCCCGATATCCTAGACGTTGCCATCTTAAAAGGCCCTGGCTACCAGACACACGTATCTACTAGGCGTGCACACTCATCGGATCATGTGCCTGTTATCTTTGACCTTGACCTGGACGGAAATTTCCCAGTGAGTGACCTACGACAGATAAGGGACGACGACCGGGATCACTTTAAAGTGCACCTAGCTGACACCCTTCCTCTAATTCCTAACACTGACGAAGCCGGCGTAGAGGAGGCGCTCACAGCATTCACGCAATTCACTCTGCAAGCCGTTGATGCAACCACTTCCCGGTGACCTCAACATCAACGAGATTTCTCTCGCCAAACATCTTGGAACTGATTACGGAGAAAAACCCTGTACGTCGTGAACAGCAGTTTACATGGCAACCCACGACGAAGCGGCAATTAAAAATTAAATCGCCTTCTCCATGAAATAAAAGTCGATGTCGACCAGCACCGAAATAGGGCCGGGGGGGGGGGGGGGGGGGTTGGAAAAACAGGCACGCTCCGAGTTGGTAACAACAGCGCTTGGCGCATCACCAAACAGTTTGTGCGGAAGAAACATCGCACTCCTCCGCTACAAGTCGGGAGTGAGATTGTTTACGAGCCGAAAGCCAGTGTAAATGCCTAGGCAGTCGCGATCGAGGAGAACTTCCCGCCTATCGACGACGCAGTTGATGACAACCACATATGATTGAGCCCGCCCAGTTAGCCGTGCGTATTAGTGCCGAGGTCCGGTGTGCTGGCCAGTCTGTGGATGGTTTTTAAGGCGGTTTTCCACCTGCTTTGGTGAATGCGGTTTGGTTCCCCTTATTCCGCCTCGGTTACACTATGTCGGCGATTGCTGTGCAAACACTTTCTCCACGTACGCGTACACCATAATTACGTAATTACTCTACCACACAAACATTGGGGTTACACTCGTCTGGTGTGAGACGTACCCGGGGAGTGGACGAAGCCTCTCCGTCGTTTCTAGGTCCCCAGTTCCATATAGAAAACAATACAATGTAGCTATCATGTTCAGAAGTATCTGGACGATCTGAATTTTGCGCCACATTCAAAAGTATCCAAAAGAGTTGTACTATTTTTCAAAAACGGATATGCTTCATCCAAACTGCATAAATTGGCGTCATGTTCAAAAGCATCCAAATGAGATGAATTTTGCACCATTTTCAGATGTACCCGAAAGACCTATATTATTTATCAAAAAAATACTAAAGGGTGTAGCTTACAGTATTTCCATATCAAAAACATAGAAACATGTGCGCGAACACGCACTCACATATACATCAAAACTGATGCCTGAAACGTTACTATGAACACTCCTATTCCCACATCTGAATTGTTGTGCAGCAGTACAAAACACATTTGGCTAAAAATAACATGCAAAGCAGATAGTTGACACTAAATTCTCAGTCTAAACGAGGCTATGTCACAAACGAATCTGACTAAGCCCATAACTGTACAAAACATATGTTGCGAAATTTAAAAGTTTTTCTATGTATAGATTGTTCTAAAATTTTGGGAAAACTGCTGGATGTCTGTAACTTGCTAGTACGATATTTCGGTTCAGAGTCTTCTGGCCATCTTAAGGTGAATACTGACGAGCTGCACACTGACCTCCCCTGTTTTAAGATCCCGCCGGCATATGCGTGGTGTCCTAGGTGGCACTGCGCATGCGTTTCTGTTGTGGTAAGTGTGTGCGCTGCTGTGCGATATTAGCGTGCGCAGACAATCTTTTTGATATCGAAGAGGCGAGCTCTCTCCACGAAGTGTGCACAGAGTATCACAGAGACTTACAGCAGAACCGCATGGACTCGAGCAACACATGCGCAATCGAACTAGGGCAGTACGCGTGTGCCGGGGGGGGGGGGGGAGGGGGGGTCTTAAACAGGGGCTTAGTGTACTGCTTGTCAGTACTCAACTGGGGATGGCCAGAATACTCTGCGCCCAAATATCGTACCAGTAAGTTACAGACATCAGGGAGTTCTTGTGTAACTTTATAGAAAAAAACACATGTTGGCTGAATAGTACGCTAAGAAGGCAAGCAGCGATAACTGATACCAACAATTAGGTGATCAGAATTATTGTTGTATGACTGTCAGTTACTAGGAGAGTGCAATTAATGGGTAACTTACAGCTGATGCCAAAGAGATGACTATGGACTCTCAAACTGTCACAATGTTATTTCCATGTCTGAATTCTATGTAATATTTAATACATAAAGGTATTGGCAATTCTGTCTTAGGCCTACTTGAGGCTATGTTACTGGAAACAGAAATATGTAACTTTCATCATCTGACACGGCTAGAAGCTTTTCAGCAATGCTTCACCTCACAAAACACCATTTTGGAGGGGAGGAATATATGCATCGTTGACTATATTACAAAAATATAATCGATGTTAATGATGGCTGATATAGCTTTTTCTATTTCTAATTAAATCTCGTCTGGGACCTTCCTGTGGTAGCACGTTTATGCAGCAACGATGTTAAATTTTTCCCATACCTTAGCACAACAACCGTCCTAAAACTGATTTTGACTTATAAATTTAGATATGGGAGGAACTTTGTGACACTTGACATAAACAATGTGTAAGTGTGTATGTGTATGTGTGTGTGTGTGTGTGTGTGTGTGTGTGTGTGTGTGTGTGTGTGTGTGTGTGTGTGTGTGTGTGTTTGAATTTGGCTGTGGACACTTTTAACTTTATGGACTCAATTGCGGAAGTATGGTACAGAAGGAAGGAAAGAAGGAAGGGAGGGAGATTAAGGTTTAAGGATCCTTCGAAAGTATGGCACAGAGATTGAACTAAATTCATTGATACGTCCTGCTTAGGCAGTAAGTTAGATCCGAGTGTCAAATTACACCGCTATTGTCAATATCTTTACGTATTTTTCATAAATAATCGAAAACCTTTGAACATGGCATATATATTACGTCGTCTTGACACTTTGATCATGGCGCACAATTCAAATCACTTAGATACTTTTGAACATTGCGCAAATATACGTAAAAAATAATATTATTCGGACAATTTTGATTATGGCGCAATATTCGGATCGTTTTGGTACTTTTGAACACGGCGACAACTTGCCCAAAGTTCAGATTGTCTCCCAGTGTGAAATCATGCTAAGGGTGGACGGCTTCTGACATCATTATTATGACGTCACAGAAAGTGTGTGTGACTTGTGACATCATGACGACGACGTTATAGGAAAGAGCATGACTTGTGGCGTCATGGATAAGACACCTACGTGTGCAAGTGACGTCACAAATGTGGGGGGAAGTGTGCTGGAGTCACCATAGTCATTCTATTGGTATGGACCAAAAACTAGGTGAGACGAAAAATAACAACGAAAAATTTCAAGCTATCGTCACTGTTTCCTAATATTACATGGTTGACTGAAGTCTACCTCCATACGTAGCTGGCTGTTGGTTCAAATGGCTCTGAGCACTATGGGACTCAACTGCTGAGGTCATTAGTCCCCTAGAACTTAGAACTAGTTAAACCTAACTAACCTAAGGACATCACAAACATCCATGCCCGAGGCAGGATTCGAACCTGCGACCGTAGCGGTCTTGCGGTTCCACACTGCAGCGCCTTTAACCGCACGGCCACTTCGGCCGGCGTAGCTGGCTGTGCCAACGAAAGCCCGAATAAATATATTTTGCTCCTATATACAGAATACTACACTTTTGCGTTAATTTTTTAATGTTCATATTAAACCCCAGCTTAAAAGGGAACTGTCCAGTTCGACATGTCGATACCTGTCCTGTTTTTCACACAGGAAGAATACACCAAAAGAGACACGTCAAAAGTTAGCGACTAACACGGACTGCAAGTACAAAAAAAAAAAAAAAAAAAAAAAGTTGCAAATTGTCAAATGCGTAGCTCACTGGATGGCCGGAGGAATGTACACCCCTGCTGTAGCTTAGGTAAAAAGTGCATGTGCAGCACGGTGGGTGCATAGCTTTGGTTGACGGCACGACGCTAAACACCACGGCATATCGCGATCGCAATTTGTAAAGTGAATTTTGGTTTCCATTGATAGTTTCTCTGGCAAAATTGTTTGTAGTTACTATTTACTTAAACTTGCAACGCATTTAACTGCTATAATGTTTAGCAGTTACCTTTGCAGTATTGCTGAATGTTAACAACGGAGATAAAACTGAATTAAATTTCTTTGTGATTTCTTCGTATATGCTAGCTAACAGCATTTGGCTTTGCACATGTTCCAGAGTTTCACAGTAAAGTGGAATCTAATTAATGCTTTCTACCTTGCAAAGATGAAACATGAAGGGCGTGGTAGGCAATCGAAATCATTTACTTCTCCTGAAGACCTCCATATATGTAATTTATCAATTAATTTCCTGGACACTCATTCTAATGATGTTGACATTTCGTTAGAAATTACGGAAACATTAGAAGAAAGAGGAAATAGTTGACGATTCCGTGCACTGTTGTCTTAGTGATAATTGTTGTCCTAATTAAAAGTCCAGAACAAAAAACCCTACCTTCCTATCCCGAAGAAAACATTTATGGTAACAACTTTCAGTGTCAAAGAAAAGACCGAAATTTTTTGACTAAACGGACGGAGAAAACGCTTTAAGTTAATCACTTTGCAAAACCGGTCCTGTTTCGTAAAATCTGAACGTGGATTTATAAAGGAAAAAAGATTTACACGAAGTACGAAATACACGCCAAAACGAAACTCGCAAAATTTCGAAGGAAAAACTATTCGAAAGATTCAGAAATGCTCGTGAGAGCCAATACTTGGTTGCCGAGGGTGATCGACGTGAATGGGCACTCTGAAATGTAAGTGAAATTAACATTAATGATTTTCAGGTTTCTTCGACCTTGTTAAACAGATGCAGGAAATTATATGGAAAAGGAAGCTGCAAAATTACAAGTTTATATCCAATAAACGTGTAGAGGAGATGTGATTAGTAGGTAATACTATAAAGAAATTCGAGCTGAGGTAAAGACGAAGCTTCTTGTTGTCCCTAAAAACGCTGTGTCGCTGCATATAAAGCCAGCCAGCATGGTTTCGTGCAATAAAGGCACGTAAACTGCACTTTTCGCTGCTTTATACTTGTCTTCCGGAACCTCAAGGCAAATTCGGATCAAAAATTTAAAAAAAGGGTTGGTTATTGCCAGAATTCTTGTAATCGATGTGGAAAATCTGTATAAATGGAAGACAATAGTTTCCGGTATTACATCCGAAACGTCTTCTTACAAGTTGACTACTCCTGCTGGACTCTCTGCCTGTACATAACATCACATCTGTCTTTAGAAAGACTGCGAAAAGATTCCGCCTCTCAATTAAGAAATTTTTCGATACTGTACAGCATTTTCCAGAAAATTGTCTGACAATATAAATTCTGATAGCTCTTCGTCATTTCAGGTTTACCACCGGAATCATGTTGTTAAATTTCAGTCGCTTGTGCATTTTGAGCTGGCGTCGCCAGGTTTTACGGATCCGATCAAGTATTGCGTGGTACGGAGCACAATATGCAGAATAACGGCGACGACCATTTCTTACTTCATCCCAGTTCTGCCTAAATAAATCTAATAATTACTTTGACGTACTAAAATGGATTAATTTTTCCTTTCTCAGATGTGCCTTGTGTGAAGAAAATGTTGGTTTTCGCCATTCAATGTACACTTCGCATTTTTGTGATGACTTCTGCAAATAATCAAGGAACTTTGTCATTTTTAGTAAAATATATATTCTTCAAAAAGATTCGTACGAGCCGCGCTACAGCTGGGCTGCTGAGGCAGATCGCACCCCGAAGAAGCCAGACACTCAATAAAATGTTACGTACCAAATCTTGGATGTCGATATTCCCAGAAATCAATATTAAAAAACTACATCAAAAAGGGATTTCACTAACACGAAATCAAAAACTTGGCCCAAGTGAACCCAGTTTTATTACAAAATATTCAGTGTGCACAGGTGAATACAGGAATTACGTAGAATGTAGTTGAGCAGACGACAAAGAAACATCTAATTGGAATATAAAAATAAATTACAATAAACACTGATAAGTTTGGTAAAATTATCTGACCAAGGAATTGAGGTTGGTAGTAATCAACTTCCTAACATTTTTAATTCAGTGAAACATAACCATGGACGGATAACAGTGATTGTATGATCGTACCGTAAAGAGAAATGAAAATAACCATGCAGCTATGCCTGTCTGGATGAACATGGGAAAGCCTACATGAAAAAAAATATATTGGGAAACCCATAACTGGATATTTCCACTATAATTCTCGTTTGTTCACGAGTAGACTGCAGATGGTGGAGACGGATGCCACCAGGACTCGTCAGCCAATACAGACTGCCTCACAGGCAGCGTGAAATCTAAGGGCAAGTATTATCCTTGACTCTGCGCACAGAAATGTGTCTTCTCCGAATCTGTGCCGCTAAAGGTAGTCATCGGGTTTTTATCACTAAGAGGAGTGTTAGTTGGGCCTCTTGTATCTGCTCTGCTCAGAGTTGGTATCTAATATTCGCTCACCAATGAGAAAAAATTTGCCCAGGTATAAGCAATAGCATAATTGTTATGTTACTATTTCTCTTCCACCATAACTATAAAAAACATTTTCCCATTTGAGAGTTTTCGCCTGCGCTGTTCCGAGAATTCCGAACTCGCGAGCCAACGTCATAGTCTCGCTTCTTAATTCCATCAACGCATGATCTTTTCCCGTACAGAAAGTTCAAATGACTCTAAGCACTATGCACTTAACTTCTGAAGTCATCAGTCGCCTATAACTTAGAACTAATTAAACCTAACTAACCTAAGGACATCACACACATCCATGCCCGAGGCAGGATTCGAACCTGCGACGGTAGCGGTCGCTCGGCTCCAGACTGTAGCGCCTAGAAACGCACGGCCACTCAGGCCGGCAGAAAGTTCAAGAAATGGCCCCTGGCCTCCTAAACTAGCTGTTTATGACAACACAGAACTTGTTTCTTTCTTGTCTGTTGGTGTAAAGAAAAAAGGTCTCGCATCCCGCCGGATATCGGCATCGTTTGTCGCAACTAGCTTTCACCAAGCAGTGAAGAAAACACAGAGTCTGAATAGATTGGCTCTTTCCGGGGAGGCAAGCAGATAGCGATCTGTTCAAATGGGCCCCCGCTCCATTTGCCTTCTGACAACTCAACTGGTCAAGTACAAAGCGCTCAACAGAAAGCACGTTGACGGAAGGGCCTAGATGTAAAACGATCATTTATTTTCTGGGCTAGTCTCCAAGTGTCACAGTTTTTAGCGCTCTGCTGGACTCTTAAACTGTGCATTGTTTTTAATGAATTCTTCTACCAGATCCCATATATGTTTGTTAACCCAGAAATTTAAGTCTCATTAGCAGATATCCCTTTCTCCAGTGTATGTTGTATTCAGTATTTCCATGTTCAGGGCCTTTCGTACACATCAGTGTCTCTTTAAAAAGCATGTTGAGATTAAACGTCAACAACAAGGAAGAAATCTGCCTTTCAATATTTTTTGTGGTCATAAAATCAGTAGTACACGTTATTGAAAGTGAGTTGATATTTCTAAGAGTCTGATAAAATGAATCTTTAGTTTCTGGATCCTACTTACACATCAGTACATCTTTAAAATGTATGTTGCTAATATAATTCAACAACAACGAAAGAATTTTTTTCAATTTTTTCGGGTGAGTAATAAGTACCCCCTACCCCTGCCCCCTCTCCTTGACAATGCGCATTACGGAAAATGGCTTGGCATTGCTAGGGTTAATGTGTGGTTCCTGGTCAATTCTTTGTCACTAAACACTGTAAAAACATACTATATGCAGATTAGATCTTGTAAGCCAAGCTAAAGGTTTCCGGATCCAGAAATGTGCGGCGAGAATTGCTTCTGTTCTGAACTCAAGTACACTCTGCAGAGGTCTGCTCAGGGAACTAAGGGTATTAACTATTGCTGCTCAACGTATTTAGTCAAATGGTTCAAATGGCTCTGAGCACTATGGGACTTAACATCTACGGTCATGAGTCCCCTAGAACTTAGAACTACTTAAACCTAACTAACCTAAGGACATCACACAACACCCAGCCATCACGAGGCAGAGAAAATCCCTGACCCCGCCGGGAATCGAACCCGGGAACCCGGGCGTGGGAAGCGAGAACGCTACCGCACGATTTAGTCCTCAATATAATTTTTCATTAAAAATATACACATCAAAAATGTTTTGCATCACCCCAGTTTCCAAAAATCCTGGAGGTAGACGTTGACTGTGGGTATTGTATCACAGTACCGTTGACTGTTCAGAGATGTCTCTAAACCCGCCCAAAAATGTAAACAACCATGCATGAGCAGCGCCTATTAGGCGGAGGGGGTCCGACAGCCGATCAGTTCCAGTCATTCCACCAGGAAGAGGTACACGGCTCGTGTTGTCTGTAGTTCAGCCACGCCTAGACGGTCAATACCGCGGTTCGATCGCGTCCGCATTGTTACTTTGTGCCACGAAGGGCTCTCAACGAGGGAGGCGTTCAGTCGTCTCGGAGTGAACCAAAGCGATGTTGTTCGGACATGGAGGAGATACAGAGAGGATGTCGATGACATGCCTCGCTCAGGCCGGCCAAGAGCTGCTACTGCAGTGGATGACAGCTACCTACGGATTATGGCTCGGAGGAACCCTGACAGCAACGCCACGATTTTGAATAATGCTTTTCGTGCAGCCACAGGCAGTCATGTTACGACTCAAACTGTGCGCAGTAAGCTGCGTTACGCGCAACTTCACGCCCGACGTCCATGGCGAGATCCATCTTTGCAACCATGACACAATGCAGAACGGTACAAATGGGCCCAACAATATGCTGAATGGACCGCTCAGGATTGGCATCACGTTCTCTTCACTGATTGCTGCAAATGCCTTCAACCAGACAATCGTCGGAGAGGTGTTTGGAGGCATCCCAATCAGGCAGAATGCCTTGGACACACTGTCCATCGCGTGCAGCGAGGTGGAGGTTCCCTGACATTTCGGGGTGGCATTATGTGGGGCCGACGTTCGCCACTGGTGATCGTGGAAGGCGCCGTAACGGCTGTACGATACGTGAATGCCATCCTCAGACCGATATTGCAACCATATCGGCAGCATATTCGCGAGGCATTCTTCTTCATGGACAATTCGCGCCCCCATCGTGCACATCTTGTGAATGACTTCCTTCAGGATAACGACATCGCTCGACTAGAGTGGCCAGCACACTCTCCAGACATGAACCCTATCGAACATGCCTGGGATAGATTGAAAAGGGCTGTTGATGGACAATGTGATCCACCAACCACTCTGAGGGATCTACGCCGAATTGCCGTTGAGGAGTGGGACAATCTGGACCAACAGAACCTTGATGAGCTTATGGATAGTATGCCACGACGAATACACGCATACATCAATGCAAGAGGACGTGCTGCTAGATATTAGAGGTACAGGTGTGTACACCAAGATGGACCAACACCTCTGAAGGTCTCGCTGTATGGTGGTACAACATGCAATGTGTGGTTTTCATGAGCAATAAAAGGGGCGGAAATGATGTTTATGTTGATCTCTATTCCAATTTTCTGTACAGGTTTCGTAACTCTCGGAACCGAGGTGATGTAAAACTTTTTTTGATGGGTGTTTATCTCTTTCTGGAACCAACAGCTCAGTTCATTGAATCAGTACTAGAAATAAGAATAATCCTCACAAAGATTTAAAATTCACCAACTTTGGTCCAGGAAGGTGTTCATTATTCAGGAATACTCATTTTCAATAACTTGCCAGTAGCCACAAAAAATTTAACTACTAATAAAATTCAATTTATAATGAGTCTAAAGGATTTATTGGTGGCCAGTTTCTGCCACTCCATTAGTCTGTTTCTAAATAGAATCAAATGATGCGTTTAAATTCACAAAAATATAAAATAATACGAATGTTAGTACAATATGACTTCTGTGCAAATTCAGTGCAGTAATGCGATCATTGTAAATAAGCACTGTAAAATGATTTATCTATTTGATGATGCGTGACTACAGCATCCTAAGAATTACCACATGCACCTCACTGTACTGAACATGTACCTGTTTTGTGACAAGTCATTTATTGTCTTTTGAAATGAAAACGTGTTATGAATTTTTTGACTTATTCCACAACCACCAGGACCATTCACCTGTTATCGTAGAACGTTCATTAGGATATTTGTTTTTCTTTGTAAATATTTATTGTGTATTCTTTGTTTTTCTGCCGGCCGCGGTGGTCTAGCGGTTCTAAGCGCTCAGTCCGGAACCGCGCGACGGCTACGGTCGCAGGTTCGAATCCTGCCTCGGGCATGGATGTTTGTGATGTCCTTAGGTTAGTTTGGTTTAAGTAGTTCTCAGTTCTAGGGGACTGATGACCACAGATGTTAAGTCCCATAGTGCTCAGAGCCATTTGAACCATTTTGTTTTTCTGAGATGTTCTACTTCCTGGAGAATCTCCTCATGGAATGCGTAGTACATGCAATCCAATCTTATCATTTGTAAAAATATGCAGCATGTTCAAACGTTACAGTAGAATTGGCCAACAAATCACAATCATAGCTAAAGTTGAGAAATTCAGCTAATTAAGCTGAATTACAACTTGGGAACCTGTAATTAAAAACAAAAACGACAACAGATAAATCCATAGCAACTGAAGTACGAACACGTAAAATGAAAAAAAGTGCAACCAACTGTATGACGGTATACAATAAAAATTGGACACAATATTTTAACTAAACGGAACACATTTTGGTCTTGTTTTACAAATTTTTATCACTTTCTTACGACCTAGGTGTCACGTTGTAGACCTGTTTCCCAGTACACAATTGATCCCAAAGATGGCAAAATAGCAAAGGAAAATAAATATCAACTTCTTAATCTATCAATTTTCGACTTAAACTATAATAAAATTTATCTCTATTGACTATTTTGACACAGTTGTATTTATAATGTGCAACCTTATACATTAAGACAGCATGTACTCCTTTGTATAAGTTGCAGCATTATCTATTACGGATGAAAAATTGGATTTAGTCTGGTCAGTGAATAGTAAATGTGGGGATAGACACATCTGGTTTTCAATTTCCAATATTTTTAACTCAGTAAACTGACTCAGTTTGCAAATAAAACGAAACAGATGTATGTATCGCCACATTTGCTATTGAATGAGCAGATTCAATTCAGTTTTTCTCCCCGTTTAGATAATGTAGCGTATCCTACGTCGCAGCAAGCTCTCACAATTAGAAATACTAGAAATTAAAAAAATAATAGATGAGCGTATCCCCCACATTTACTGTTGAATGGGCAGACTGAATTCAATTGTTAAATCTTTTGGATAATGTTGTATCCTTTACACAGGAGAGGAACCTTAGTCCGTTCATTCATAAATAGGTAATGGCACAAATACACATTTTGTCCACCCAGAGTAAATGCTTTCCTTTTGACTATCATGAAGTTGTACACTACACATATTAAATATAGCCAACAGAGATAACTTTTATAGTTTAAGTCGAGAATTTTAGATTAGTAAATTGATATTTTTTTCTTTGCTTGGTTGTCACCTTTGGATTCAGTTGTGTCCTGGAAAATGGGCTTACAGCCCGACACCTGGTTTACAAAAATAACATAGTTCTGTGAAACAAGGCAAATTGGAAATTTGTGGTAAGTTCCTATGGGACTAAACTGCTAAGGTCATCGGTCCCTAGGCTTTCACACTACTTAATCCAACTTAAACCTAACTTACACTAAGGACAACACACACACCAATGCCCGAGGGAGGACTCGAACCTCCGACAGGGAAACAAGGCAAAACAATATTTCAAGTAGTTACTACATTATACAACGTTTTACCCAGAATCCACAGCTGAATCAATCTAAATAATTGGGCACATGTTAAATGGAATGTTTTATTCGAATTAATCTATACTACTACATTAAACACCTTGCATTTGGAATGTGAAGGTGAGTGAAGCTATTTCGGGCCGGGTTGAGTAAGGGAAGTTTCCCGCTGACAGCTGCTGCTGCTGCGGTCCGCCGCAGGAGATTGGCAGGGGTCCTGCGGCGAGTCACATGCCAAACCGCCTCCTTAACTGCGCGGCCATTATGCGTAATGGCTAGTTGTGTCCCGCTAACGACGACCCAAGGGTTGGCAATTACTGTTAACCGGCTTGGGACGCCGTCGCTCTTCCTCCAGAGAAAACTACGTCCGCCCGTACGCGGCCGCGCGCCTTGTTGGAGGGGCCCAGCCCGGGAAATATCCATTGTGTGCCAAGGAGGATGTCTGCCATTGTGGTTACGACAAGTTATGCAAACTAGATTTCGTAGAAGTCGTTATTATGGCAACCAGAAACCATGCGCAGCGCCCGCCTAGGTCTTATACAACGGGTGACCAGCATTCAAGCGTCTGTATAGCTGAGGTGTAGCCAGACCAGTTTCGGATCGTGACCTTGCTTGTGATACGCATTTAGATCGAGGAACATGCAATTTTTAGTCTCACGCCGAATGTAGTTTCTAGATGCCCGCTGTACGAATGCTAAACCAGTCTCGCAGTTTTCCATACCGCAACCCGCTTCCGTAACTGCGGTCACTAACGCTGGCCTTTTCCGCGGCGCTCAGCTCTTGTCCTGGTGAAGGAAGAAATTTTGACCGGCAATTGAAGAAGATATAAAAAACAAACACTGTCCGAAAAGGTCTTGAAGGCCCAAGGGTACCGACTGGGCGCCGTGACATTCTCAGCCCTTAGGCGTCACAAGACGCGGAACCGGAGGAACACGTCAACACACCGCTCTCCCGGCTGTTGTCAGTTTTCGTGATCAGTGCCGCTGCTTCTCAATCAGGTGGCTCCTCAAGTAGCCTCACAAGGGCTGACTGCACCCCGCTTGCCAACAGCACTTGGCAGGCCCGGAGGGTGACCCATCCAAGCGTTAGCCAAGCCCGACAGCGCTTAACTTCCGTGATCTGGTGGGAAACGGTGTTTGCACTTCGGCAAGGCCGTTGGCTAAAACGAAGAGAAGATGGTGGCATAAAATTCTTGAGGACCAGATTCTGCGCCAGTGTCCTGGGTTAAATACCAGACATTTTCTCACTCACTTATGAAATGAGGGAATGTCACACCGTCTGGTTACAGTCTGACATATACAGTCGTGACACTCACTGCCGTGAAAGTTGTTACCGTCTGACAGTTGAAGAAACACTAGTGCCTCTAGCGGTTGTTGTCGTTGTCTTCAATCCAGAGACTGGTTTGATGCAGCTCTCCATGCTATTCTATCCCGTGCAGGCTTCATCATGTCCAAGTAACTACTGCAACCTACATCCTTCTGAATCTGTTTAGTGTATTCATCTCTTGGTCTCCCTCTACGATTTTTACCCTCCACGCTGCCCTCCAATACTAAATTGGTGATCCCTTGATGTCTCAGAATATGTCCTACCAACCGATCCCTTCTTCTAGTCAAGTTGTGCCACAAATTTCTCTTCTCCCCAATTCTATTCAATACCTCCTCATTAGTTATGTGATCAACCCATCTAATCTTCAGCATTGTTCTGTAGCACCACATTTCGAAAGCTTCCATCCTCTTCTTGTCCAAACTATTTATCATCCATGTTTCACTTCCATACATGGCTACACTCCATTCAAATACTTTCAGAAACGACTTCCTGACACTTAAATCTATACTCGATGTTAACAAATTTCTCTTCTTCAGAAACGCTTTCCTTGCCATTGCCAGTCTACATTTTATATCCTCTCTACTTCGACCATCATGAGTTATTTTGCTCCCCTAGCGGTAAGAAAGCCATTTTTCACTTAGCGTCATATGTGCAACAAGATCAAAGTTTGTTTTCAATACTCTTTCGACTTAATTTAAGTAATAATTATTATATTTTTTCATCCCAAGCCTTAGTGAAATATCAAGAGACCTGAATAACCGCAAAGTGTAATGTAAGCAGAGCTAAAACTCATGAAAGAAATGACATTAGCTACAATGCCTTCATGAAGTTATAATCTTGAAAATGCAAATAATTGCAGCTTACCCCAATGAAAGCAAGAGAATGTAAACACAATATTTTATCCATAAGCAGCAGTTTCTTTTGATTACTGTTTTACGATTAGCTCTTTCATTGACGTGCAACGGTTTTACTCGAAGTATAAAGATCTGCGCATTGTTACACTTGACAAGTTTTGATTCACCAATGTGTGTTTAATATAATTACTTCTTTAAAAAACGAGTGTGAGTATTGCATTCCACAAATTTTCCCTATTTTACAGGTTCACAGAATTGTTTATTCCGAATTCTTATTATTGGTTAGATATACAACGCCTTTCTGAAATTTATCATGTCTTTTGCCGTTTAATGTTTACTTCTGGTTCTTAAAACCAGACGCCATTGTTCTACATCTACACCTACATCTATACTCTGCGAACCACTGAGAAGTGTATGGCACAGGGTACGTCCCATTGCATTTGTTAGGGTTTTTCCCTGTTGCACTCACGCATGGGGAACGAGATATGATTGTTGTTCATGTTGTAATCTAATTTAATCCTCACGATCCCTATGGAAAAGACACGTAGGACGCTATACAATCATTATTTAAATCCAGTTCTTGAAACTTTCTTAGCAGACTTTCTCTCGGGATAGTTTCCATCTTCGAGAGTCTGCCATTTCAGTTACGTCAACATGTCAGTGACACTGATCCGTGGGTCAAACAAACCAGTGACCATTCTTACTGACCTTCTCTGCATACGTCCAATACCCTCTGCTGGTCCTGACTGGTTCGGGTCCCAAACACTTTAGCAATATTCTAGGATGAGTCGCAAGAGTGATCTGTAAGAAATCTCCTTTGTAGACTGATTGCACTTTCCCAGTATTCCACCAATAAACCGAAGTCTACTACTTGGTTTACACACGAATGAGCCTGTGTGATCGTTTCACTTCACGTCCCCACTAAGTGTTACACCCAAGTATTTGTATGAGTTTACAGACTGTGACTCACAAATATTACGAGGATTGGAACTTTAACAGTGACAACTATAAATTTACAACTCGTACAAAATAGATACCTGTTTCAAAGTTTTACTGACCTTCAAAGGAGTCACCAGCATTGTGTATAACCTGTTGTCAGCAATCTGGAAGTCGTAGGATACTCTTAGCAGTGCCAGTTGTGTTGACAGTTCGAGCGGCGCGGTCTATTGCCCGACGAATTCGTAGCAGTTCTGAAGCGAATGCCGTGAAGCGTTTCCTTCAGTTTAGAAATCGAATTGAACTTACGAGGGCTCAAGTCAGAGGAGTGCAGTAGATGGTATAGCGCTTAGCAGCCCCATCATTCAAACAAATCAGTAACAGCTTGCGCTGTACGTGCTTCAGCATTGTCCTGCGGAAAGTGTCATCTGTTCTGTCTCTAAGCCGGTCGTAGGTTGTGTTCCAAAAATGAACAGCACAGAGACAGAAGTGATGACACTTTCTACAGGACCTGACTTTGTGTGCAATCTGAATTGTGTGTGTAAAAACCTCCCCGAGCAGTGAATGTTGTAGCGGAAGTAAAACGAACGCTAAATGATATTAATTCCGCGTCTGGCGCCTTTAATCCGACAGAATGTGTGTTCGGAGACCGTAAGTTACATCGTATGTATCCTCCTTTGTAAAGTGTCAGAGTTCAGTTAAATTCTTATAGTTTGATTGTGTATAATGTCTGGCATTATTGCGCCTATCGTGTAGTTACCAGAGTCATATAATTGTTTGTGATGTTTGTGTATTAGTCGCGGTGTGAAGACGGCAGTGTGAGGAATAAGATGACAATGAAGGAAGAAGAGAGAAAACGCATTTTCTTGTCTCCCACTCGTCAAAAAATAAAAAAGTCAGGAAAGCACAAAGCAAGGTCGGCAAGCTTACCACCGTGACCCAGTCTCCATCCAAATTGCTCATCTTCATTTCACAAGGGCTCTGGGAGCTAGGTATATGGAAATTAAGTCAGAGTCTGAGCGGCAACCCGTAGTCAGCGAACTCTATGCCGCAAGTATCACAACGGTGCTGGCCAAACATTGATTTTATTAAATTTTGTGCATTGCTTGGATTCAGATCAAGTGCTTCCAGTAGATACGCTTTGCCACCACCACATTTTAGACCTCGGCCACAGAGGAAGACTTGCTGACATTATCGTAAAGCAGAATTTCTAACATGAAATAACTGTATTTCAAATTGTGATGTTTTTACGTATACATTCGTAGCTGCAGTTACCATTTTGTGTCATCTAACGGTTTCAGTTACATTCTGTTTATGCCTTTTGTTTTTTCCTATATTATTACAGACTTTGATCCACTTGACCATTTCATTAGTAGATTAAACAAATTGCAGAGTAGTCAATGCTCTCGCGTCACTTCTGCTAGAGAACGGCCTTAGTACGTCACGCTTTCTGCCGATATCTTGGGCACCACAGCAGTGCCTACGTGACTTACGGGTTGTTTACTTCCGCTCCTTGATAGATTGTGTCACTACGCTGATTGCCAGGTATATACGAAGAGCTCCTCGCCAAGGTGACCGGGCAACACCTTGCAGAAAACAGCGCAGATCCTTTTTCAGACAACTGTCAGTATTCTTGTATGATCCGTACTTACAACTGCTCGTAAAAGAATTTTAGTGTTAATCTGCCACGCAACTGATGATGTATTTTATTCAAAAAAATGTTGTGTGGGGGCTAGATCGGGGTTGCAAGTAGGCCTGTCTAACAAATGCCACGGGACTTTCTTTGAGACACGAGACGATGGTCCTTGGTTTATAAACGGAAGCACTGTCTAATTCATACAGAAAGGTTCGAGTTAGATCGTAGACCCAGAGTATGAAAGATACTACTTTACTAAAGTTTTTACTTAACACTTAAGATACTACTTTACTAAAGTTTTTACTTAACACTTGCGTTCATTCTGCCAGTGGCCTAAGAGTGGGGATCGAGCTTTAATGTAAGAATTGTGAAGGGCGTTCAATAAGGAATACAATAATTTTTTTCTGAAAGCAGGCTGGTTTTATTCAGGATTCCAGTACACCGTATTATTCCCCACTCTTTTGGCTACAAAAGCCTATTTTTCAATCATGATGAAAAAAACCACTTCAGCTGTCTGAAAAATATTCATTTATAATGCAACTAGTTTTATGGCGTTAGAGTCACATCTTCAGGAACACATATTTCTTTCACGACTTAGTTCTAATGATAATCAGCAGATGACCTAAGATTCTTCGTCAGTTGTGATAAACCTACGATATCTTTACGGCTGAAAATTTTATCACAGCTGATAGAGCGTGATGGGCCATCTACTGATAATCACTTGAACTAAGTTATAAGATAAATGCGTATTCCTGATTATGTGCATCTAACGCCACGAAACTAATTGTATCATAAATAAATGTTTATCTTACAGCTGAAATGGTCTTTTTCATCATGATACAATTCTACAGTTGTGGACGCCCACAATACAAAATTTGCTGGCCTATTTTTCAACGCGGTCTAAGGCGCTGCAGACATGGACTGTGCGGCTGGTCCCGGCGGAGATTCGAGTCCTCCCTCGGGCATGGGTGTGTGTGTTCGTCCTTAGGATAATTTAGGTTAAGTAGTGTGTAAGCTCAGGGACTGCTGACCTTAGCAGTTAAGTCCCATAAGATTTCACACACATTTGAACATTTTTCAACATAATTTCCGGTCAATGCGAAGGCCTCACGCCACCTTGCTGGGAGTGCCTGTATGCCCGCAAGGTGCCACTCCACTGGTCGACGTCAGAGTCAACGTCTTCCTGCATCAATAACATATCCATCACCTACGTACTGCTTCCCGCGCAGTGCATTGGGCCAAACATGTCGAGGTGGGAATGTGCGATATCCGAGCTGTAGGGTGCATGAGGAAGAACAGTCCAATGAAGTTTTGAGAGCTCCTCTCGAATGCATAGACTTGTGTGAAGGCTTGCGTTGTCATGGAAGAGACGTTCGTTCGCATTTTTGTGTCGACGAACACGCCGAAGTCGTCTCTTCAACCCCCTGAGGGTAGCACAATACTCTTCAAAGTTTATCGTCGCACCACGACTGCGGATATCAAACAGAATTAATGTACGGTTACAAAATAAATGCCCAGTCTTTGGAAGCGGTAACGTCCGTGAAGTATCCGGGTGTGACTATTCGAAATTATCTCAAATGGAATGATCAGATTACACAAGTAACGGGTAAGGCGAACTGTAGATTGCGATTTATTGTTAGAATCCTGAAGCGATGCAGTCCTTCAACAAAGGAAATAGCTTACAATACGTTAGTTCGTCCAGTCTTGGAGTATTGTTCGTCTGTGTTTCAAGAGATTGAGAAGGTCCAAAGAAGAGAGGCAAGATTCGTGACTGGTACATTTATCCCTCCCGAGAGCGTTACAAATCTCATAGAAAGTTTGAAGTGGGACACACTTGCAGATAGACGGCGCGCTAAACAGAAGAGGCTGCCCACTAAATTCCGAAATCCGATCTTCACCGAGGCTATAGAGCATATATTACTTGTTGTGTCGATTCCCTAAGGTCTCGACACAATGAGTGGCTAGGTGCACGCGAAACTAACGCAGACGGGCGTAAATTCTGAAACAGGAGACTGGATGAAAACTATAAAGAAAAGAAGAGAGATTTTAATATACTTAACTTTAATGTAGTCTTGTTCTTGTTGAAATACATCTCTTGCATAGTAGTAAGCAATTAGCAATGATACACATGGCGCCTTGCTAGGTAGTAGCGATGGACTAGCTGAAGGCTATTTAATCTGTCTCTCGGCAAATGAGAGGAAGACGTGATACGTGTGGTCGCAAGCTATGTCGTCCGTACAACTGGGGCGAGGTCAAGTCCGTGTCTTGTGACCTGCCCTGTGGTGGCGCTACGTTTGCGAATACACAGTGGCGACACGCGGGTCCGACATGTACTACAGGACCGCGGCCGATTTAAGTTACCACCTAGCAAGTGTGGTGTCTAGCGGTGACACCACATTCCTCCCCCGCAAATCGGCGAACGGTCGTGAGATAAGGCTTCCGCCCGCCGTGGGGAGGACCCCATGTTGACGTATGCGATGAGGTGGGGAGCCTAACAACAGGCGAGGCTGTGCCACCCGCACCCGGCCATTCGGTCCGAGGGGAGCGAGGAAACGCCTGCAAACCTAGTCCAGGGTGCACGTCAACATGAGGTGTTTGCGCACGGAATGATATAAGAGGAGCCGCGGGGTCGACCTCCATGTGGTCGGAGCACCCGACGGGCGAAGACGACATCTGGTCCGGAGCGGGCAAGAGGTCCATGGCGGAGGACGGCTGGTCACGGGAAGCAAGCGGCGGCGCGTGACCCAGGGAGGCGCGAGGCGGCTGCAGCGAAGCGTCCGCTGCTGGCGGCGCCGGCGGCGGCTGCGGCGGCGCGACGCCATGAGGCAAAATGGAAGGCATCGTCGGTAACACCTGGGGATGAGGCGAGCCAGTAGATGGGTCCCCAGGGCGCTGACCTGACGGCTCCGTCGCTGAAAGCAGACGGGGAGCGGCAGAACCCAGGCGACGACAGAGGCGCAGCTGATTGAGATGCCGACGCACCTCACCAGAGGCCCCCAAAACCAAATACATCGCGCGGCCGAGGCAGCGAAGAATGCGCCCTGCGAGCCAACGCTGTGAACCGCGATAGTTGCGATAATAGACAACGTCGCCAGGAGCAAAAGCAGGAGTCTGCCGCTGCACAGGAACCTGATGTGGCGGATGCAGCAAAGACATCAGAGTTCGATGAGGACGACCATGGAGCAACTCAGCCGGCGAGCGACCATCGCGGGGCTGAGAGCGATATGAGGACAAAAAGAGCAACAAAGCGTCCTCCCGAGAATGCGACTCTTTCAACTTCAACATCTGCGACTTGAAAGTCCGGACCAATCGTTCAGCGGCACCGTTTGACTGAGGCGAAAACGGCGCGGACGTCAGATGTTGAATACCATTGGCCTTGCAGAACGACTGAAATTCTGCGGACATGAATTGTGGGCCATTGTCGGAAACAATAGTCGGCGGAAGACCTTCAATGCAAAAGATAGCAGACAAGGCTTGGATGGTGGCCGAAGACGTCGTGGAAGACATCCGGACAACAAAAGGAAAATTACTGAAAGCATCGACCACAACCAACCATCGAGCATTCCAGAATGGACCAGCAAAATCGATGTGCAAGCGTTGCCAAGGGGAAGTGGCTTTCGGCCATGCAAAGAATTTCCGCGGCGGTGCGGATTGTTGTTCGGCACACGCCACGCAAGAGGAGCACATATTCGTAATCGCAGCATCGATTCCGAACCAAGTACAGTGCTGTCGAGCAAGTTGTTTCGTTCGCACTATACCCCAATGTCCTTGGTGAAGAAGCTTTAAGACAGAGGACTGTAACGACCGTGGGACTACGACCCGGGATCGATCATTATCGGAACGCAACAACAAAACACCACGTCGTACAAATAGTCTCTCCTTGTGGGCAAAAAATCGGCGAACCAAAGGATCCTCGATCCGTGACTTTGACAAGGGCCATTGCGTAGCAACAAAACGCAAAACGGAAGCAAGGACATGGTCAGCAGCTGTGGCAGTAGCTACACGACGAAAATCAATCGGAAACGATGCGACCACGTCATCGGCTTCCGAATCAATGAACATGCAAGCAAGTTCGGAAGAATCGAATGCATTATCCTCAGCAACAGGCAAACGGGACAACGCATCAGCGTTGCCGTGCTTAGCAGTGGACCGATACAAGATATCGTAGCGGTACTGCGAGAGAAAAAGTGACCAGCGAATGAATTTCTGCGCTGTACGTGGAGGTACAGGCTTGTTCGGATGAAAAAGCGATGTCAAAGGCTTGTGGTCCGTGATGATTGTAAAGTGACGACCATACAAGAAATCGTGAAACTTTGTTACACCAAACACAAGAGCCAAAGCTTCCTTCTCTATTTGGGAATAATTTCTTTGCGCAGATGAGAGCAATTTGGACGCAAAGGCAATAGGGCGATCATGCGAGCCATCCTTGTGCGCAAGCACAGCACCGATCCCGAAATCCGATGCATCGACCATCAACAAAAGGGGTTTTCGGGGATCGAATGGCGTAAGGCAAGTATTGGAAAGTAACGCCGATTTCAACTGGCGAAAGGCGCGTTCGCATTCCGTCGTCCAGACGAACGGAACACCTTTACGGCGTAAACGATGAAGCGGAGCTGAAATGGAAGAAGCATTGCGCACAAACCGATGATAATAATTTACCTTACCCAGCACACTCTGTAGCTGTTTTAAGTTCTGCGGTGACGGCAAGTCCTGAATGGCACGAAGGTGCTCTGGACTCGGATGTATACCTTGGGCGTTAAGGACATGGCCCAGGTACGGTAAGTCACGAGCAAAAAACACACATTTGTCCTTCCTCAAGCGAAGACCATTCTGACGCAAAACCTGAAATAATGTCCGGAGATTCTGCAAATGTTCGGCTTCTGTCTTTCCTGAGATCACAATATCGTCCAGATAGTTCGCAGCAGTAGGGACCGACGCACAAATAGTTTGTAAATATTGCTGAAATAAAGCAGGGGCGGATGCACACCCGAATGGCAGTCTTTTGAAGCGATACAAGCCAAGATGCGTGTTAACCACTAAGACGCGCTGGGATTCTTCGTCCACAGGTAGTTGCAAGTACGCATCTGCTAGGTCCAATTTTGAAAAATATTTTCCCGGGCACAGTTTGTCAAAAAGATCTTCCGGGCGGGGCAAAGGAAAAGTAGCAGTCACAAGTTGCGGATTCACAGTTGCCTTGAAGTCCACACAAAGTCTCAATTTTCCGGAAGGTTTTGGCAAAATTACTAAGGGTGAGGCCCAGAGAGAAGCCTGCACACGTTCAATGACACCTTGAGATTCTAATGCGGCTAACGTTCTTGCGACCTCATCACGCAATGCGTGGGGAACATTGCGCGCTCTGAAAAATTTTGGTTGCGCGTTATCTTTCAGTTCCAAATGCGCTTCATAGTTCTTAGCGCAACCAAGGCCCGGTGCAAAAATGTCTGCAAATTCTTCACAAAGACTAGAAACACTGGCGGAAGGCACAGTCTGATTCACGGATAGGACCTGATTTACAATAGACATATTAAACAATTGAAACAAATCTAAACCAAACAAGTTCACTGCACTAGAGGAACGAAGAACATAAAATGACACAAGTTTTGTCTGTCCCTTGTATGTTGCAATAAGGCTGCACTGTCCTAACACAGGTATATGCTGTCCTGAGTAACTAGTTAACTTAACATTTGCGGCACGCAATGGCGGGGCGCCCAGTTGTTTGTACGTGTCGTGATTGAGCAATGAAACTGCAGCTCCGGTATCGAGCTGGAATGGTATCACTTTTCCTGCAAAGTCTAAGTCCACAAAAAGTTTATTGTCTTGTTGACGACAAGAGCGACTGTCTCGTGCAATTTGAACTGATACAGGTCCAGAAGCGCTTGCAACTTTACGGGATTTCCGGCGACGTCGACGCACACTTTGGGTGGGACGAACACAGTCACTGTTAGCTAAAGTGTCACTGGACGGGTGGGAATGAACTACATTAATGTCCATGGGCGAAGGTCCACGAGCCTGATTGTCCTGGGTTCGATTCCGGCGCGAAGCAAAGGGCCTGGAATTTGTGTGATTGTCTGATCTTAACTTTTTCTGGCAAACACTTTGTACATGTCCTTTCTTGTGACAGTAAAAGCAAATAGCTTGGCGTGACGGGCAATGTTCACGCGAATGTCTAGTGGCACACCGCGGGCATGATTTCACTGCATTTGCTTGCTTACGCGGCGCACGTGGTTGCAAGCTAGGCGGCCGCAGCGAAGTCGGGCGCGAGGGCCGCTTAGCGTCCCGTGCAGCGGGCCCGGCGGGCCGATTAACGTGACACACTGCCGGCGAAGGTTCAAATGATGCCTGAGCAAAGTCAAGTGTGTCTTGCCTGTCCAATATGTCTATCACTTGTTGCAGGGAGGGATTAACTAGCTTCAAAATCTGTTCCTTTATGCGAACATCAGAAACGTTCTGTGCAATTGCATCACGCACCATAGTATCTGAATATGGGAGGCCACATTCACAGGCAAACGCGCAGTCTCTAGTAAGGCCTTGCAAAGTTGCTACCCACTCCCTATTAGTCTGACCGGCCGTACGTTTTGTACGAAAAAACGTATACCGTTTTGCAACAACATTAACTGTTTCTTTGAAATAGGCATCCAAAGCAGACAAAATTTCTTCGTAGGTCAGAGTTGCTACGTCGCGTCGGGGAAACAATTTCACTATCACCCGGTAGGTAGACACACCGACACAAGAAAGCAAAAACGGCTGCCGCTCGTTACCTTGAATTCCATAAGCAGTGAGGTGGAAGTTGAACTGATCGGCCCACTCAGTCCAGCTTTCGGTTGTGGCCTCAAAGGGCCTAAATGGCGGTGCGACAGCGTTGTGTGGCTGCGGTAGCGAAGAAGCGGCTGCCGCCGCATCGGTTTGCAGCGCACGTTGACCCTGGACGAGCTGTCCAAGGGCTTCCAATAACGCCTGCGTCTGCTGATTCTGCAAGCGAAAAAATTCGGACAGTACATCTGGAGAATGCGGCGAAGCCATGACACAAGCAAATTAGAGCAAGTATAACACAAAGACTGCAACGTGGGCGCGGCACCACACCTCGTCGCCAAAATATTGTTGTGTCGATTCCCTAAGGTCTCGACACAATGAGTGGCTAGGTGCACGCGAAACTAACGCAGACGGGCGTAAATTCTGAAACAGGAGACTGGATGAAAACTATAAAGAAAAGAAGAGAGATTTTAATATACTTAACTTTAATGTAGTCTTGTTCTTGTTGAAATACATCTCTTGCATAGTAGTAAGCAATTAGCAATGATACACATGGCGCCTTGCTAGGTAGTAGCGATGGACTAGCTGAAGGCTATTTAATCTGTCTCTCGGCAAATGAGAGGAAGACGTGATACGTGTGGTCGCAAGCTATGTCGTCCGTACAACTGGGGCGAGGTCAAGTCCGTGTCTTGTGACCTGCCCTGTGGTGGCGCTACGTTTGCGAATACACAGTGGCGACACGCGGGTCCGACATGTACTACAGGACCGCGGCCGATTTAAGTTACCACCTAGCAAGTGTGGTGTCTAGCGGTGACACCACATTACTACCACCAACTTTCAAATCGCGCAATGATCACCATTCAAAGATAAGGAAAACAAGAGCTCGTACTGAGGCGTTCAGACAGTCGTTTTTCCCTCGCGCGATCCGTGAGTGGAACAGAGGGGGGGAAATATGACGTTGGCGCGAATTGTGACCTCCGCCACACACCGCTTGGTGGGTAGCGGAGTATATATGTAGATGTAGATGTAGAATAACCTCTTCAGAAGACCGTCGTCATGACTTTACCGGTCGAGGGTGCGGCTTTGAACTTTACCTTCGGAGGAGAGGTAGCGGGGCGCCACTTCATGGACTGCCGTTTTTCTTCCGGTTCGAAGTGATGAATCCATCTTTCATCGCATGCGACGACGTTAGACAGAAAATTGTCCCGATGAGCCTCGTAACACGCAAGAAACTCCGCAAAGACGGTACATTCGCCGCCTTTTATAGTCTTCTGTTACCTGGTGAGGAAGCCGGCGGCACACACTCGTACCTTTGAGTACCCCAACTGGTGGACGAGTGTGTCAACACTATCAACAGAGAGGTTGAGATGAGCGGCGAAGTGTTTTATTGTGATCCATCCACCACTTCGGATCAGAGTGGTCGCACGTTCCATCTTTGCAGGAGTCACAGCTGTGTGCGGCCGGCCGGCATGTGGGATATCGGACAGGTTTGCGCGACCCGTTTGCGATGATGACAGGCGCCTCGCCCAACGACTCGCCGTGCTTTTGTTCACTGTCAGGTCTCCGTAGACATCGTGCCATAGCCTATGAGTACTTGAGATGCTCTGGTTTTCCGCCAAAAGAAACTCAGTGACAGCTCTCTGCTTGGAACGCATCTACCTTGCAGACGCCATTTTGAGAATTACGTATAGCGCCGCCACTTGTCGAAACTTCATGAAAGTATAGGGGCTGAAGCGGGAATATTCCACGATGTCCCAAAATTTCGGCTCTGTTTCAACCGAAACTGGCCGAGAAAAAAATGTGTTGCTTTGCTCATTGAATGCCCCATGAGGCATCAGATCTTTCCATCGTCCTGTCGTCGCAGTTAAACTCAGGTGTACTCCAATTACACTACTGGCCATTAAAATTGCTACACCACGAAGATAACGTGCTACAGACGCGAAATTTAACCGACAGGAAGAAGATCCTGTGATGTGCAAAAAGCTTTTCAGAGCATTCACACAAGGTTGGCCCCGGTGGCGACATCAACAATGTGCTGACATGAGGAAAGTTTCCAACCGATTTCTCATACACAAACAGCAGTTGACCGACGTTGCCTGGTGAAACGTTGTTGTGATGCCTCGTGTAAGGAGGAGAAATGTGTACCGTAACGTTACCGACTTTGATAAAGGTCGAATTGTAGCATATCGCGATTGCGGTTTGTCATATCGCGACATTGCTGCTCGCGTTGGTCGAGATCCAATGACTGTTAGCAGAATATGGAATCGGTGGGTTCAGGAGGTTAATACGGAACGCCGTGCTGGATCCCAACGGCCTCGTATCAGTAGCAGTCGAGATGACAGGCATCTTATCCGCATGGCTGTAACGGATCGTGCAGCCACGTCTCGATCCCTGACTTAACAGTTGGGGACGTTTGCAAGACAACAACTATCTGCACGAACAGCTCGACGACGTTTGCAGCAGCATGGACTATCTGCTCGGAGACCATGGCTGCGGTTACCCTTGACGCTGCGTCACAGATAGGAGCGCCTGCGATGGTGTACTCAATGACGAACCTGGGTCCACGAATGGAAAAACGTCATTTTTTCGGATGAATCCGGGTTCTGTTTACAGCATCATGATGGTCGCATCCGTGTTTGGCGACATCGCGGTGAACGCACATTGGAAGCGTGTATTCGTCATCGCCATACTGGCGTATCACCCGGCGTGATGGTATAGGGTGCCATTGGTTACACGTCTCGGTCACCTCTGTTCGCATTAATGGCACTCTGAACAGTGGACGTTACATTTCAGATGTGTTACGACCCGTGGCTCTACCCTCTTCATTCGATATCTGCGAAAGTCTACATTTCAGCAGGATAATGTACTACCGCATGCTGCAGGTCGGAGACCATCGATGCGGTTACCCTTGACGCTGCATCACAGACAGGAGCGCCTGCGATGGGGTACTCAACGACGAACCTAGGTACAGAAAGTTTCCAACCGATTTCTCATACACAAACAGCAGTTGACCGGCGTTGCCTGGTGAAACGTTGTTATCATGCCTCGTGTAAGGAGGAGAAATGCGTACCATCACGTTTCCGACTTTGACTGGCAACAGAAAATGTTCGACTGCTGTCCTGGCCAGCACATTCTCCAGATCTCTCACCAATTGAAAACGTCTGGTCAATGGTGGCTGAGCAACTGACTCGTCACAATACGCCAGTCACTACTCTTGATGAACTGTGGTATCGTGTTGAAGCTGCATGGGCAGCTGTACCTGTACACGCCATCCAAGCTCTGTCTGACTCAATGCCCAGGCGTATCATGGCCGTTTTACGGCCAGAGAGTGATTTCTCAGGATCTATGGGCCCAAATTGTGTGCAAATGTAATCACATGTCAGTTCTAGTATAATATATTTGTCCAATGCATACCCGTTTATCATCTGCATTTATTCTTGGTATAGCAATTTTAATGGCCAGTAGTGTTCATATTAACACTTGTTTGCAGTATTTATTTGCGTCCTTTAAACACGCAAATAGGTCTTCTGCATTGTTTAGTGGTTAGAGTTGCCGGTTATTAACGCTGATTTTCTGGTACGATCCTTGATAACAACCCCAGATTTTATTGGGCCACAGAGAAATTTCCCATAACGATTAGAATGACGCAAATAAATTTAAGTCACATGCTCAGGTAGAACTGGTTATCGTTAAAACCTACAATAGCGAGGCTTCGTATTGCATTTTGTGCAAAAAACTGAAGACAGGGGCGCCAAGTCAGTTTCACAACTAAAATACGATTAGTTAGTTCTTATGGCTTCAAACAATATTTGAAATGAAGCCACTTGTAACTTTTCTCCTGCAGCTATTTCGTACAGTGCTGGCAGCGGTCTTTGCACGTCATTGAGCTGAATTATGTCCTTGGCTATACCGCCCTAGACAATGAAAAATTGATTGAAGCGATCAATATACCGTACATTGCGGGTAGTCTGATGATACAACGCGCAAAATACACTAATAAAAGCTTTGAAGCCACGCACGTTGTATCATCTTACAGTAAGATTTAGCGACCACGTAATTCCAAGAGTGCACACTTCTTCTTGGGCCAAGTTAGGTTCGTTGCTCCTCCTACTGTTGTACTTGCGAATATCTGATTTACTGTCTAAATCAACTGTGTAACCGTATTACAGAAAACGTAGATGCTGTTTTAAGTCGTGCATAACATCAGCTGTCGTAAGCTCAGCCGGAAAACTCCGATTTCAGGCCGCAAGCTTCATCGGCCTAAATAAATAAGTAGTCAGACACAAAGAAAGAAAAGGATTCAAGTTGTGAACCAAAGTGGCGTACGGCCCCAGCACTGTTTCGACAGCATCAGACCAAAGTAGGAAAAGCTTTACACCTTGCATGGCTAGATGCCTATGACTTTCTGCCTCACACCTTAACACCCTGATCATTCCCCAGCTAAGCAGACAGGTCATGCCTGTTGTTCGTGAAACAAGATTCCACAAAACTCAATACGATAGCAAGGCAACACCAAAATCGATAAGGTAAAGAAGCTTCGCGAACAATATTTACAGCTCCATTAAACTCTGAAGCACCGCTTTGCTGGTTGATGCCCCGCCAACCAAATCCAAGCTATCCATGGCGCCCACGTTTTCCCAGTCAGCCATGTCTGGAACACGCGTCAAAGACTGCTGAAACATAGAGCGACTCTCGCCTCAAAGAAGTTAGTCACCCGAGCAACCAACGATCTACAGGGTGTTACAAAAAGGTACGGCCAAACTTTCAGGAAACATTTCTCACACACAAATAAAGAAAAGATGTTATGTGGACATGTGTCCGGAAACGCTTAATTTCCATGTTAGAGCTCATTTTAGTTTCGTCAGTATGTACTGTACTTCCTCGATTCACCGCCATGATTTCATACGGGATACTCTAACTGTGCTGCTAGAACATGTGCCTTTACAAGTATGACACAACATGCGGTTCATGCACGATGGAGCTCCTGCACATTTCAGTCGAAGTGTTCGTACGCTTCTCAACAACAAATTCGGTGACCGATGGATTGGTAGAGGCGGACCAATTCCATGGCCTCCACGCTCTCCTGACCTCAACCCTCTTGACTTTCATTTATGGGGCATTTGAAAGCTCTTGTCTACGCAACCCCGGTACCAAATGTAGAGACACTTCGTGCTCGTATTGTGGACGGCTGTGATACAATACGCCATTCTCCAGGACTGCATCAGCGCATCAGGGACTCCATGCGACGGAGGGTGGATGCATGTATTCTCGTTAACGGAGGACATTTTGAACATTTCCTTTAACAAAGTTTTTGAAGTCACGCTGGTATGTTCTGTTGCTGTGCGTTTCCATTCCATGATTAATGTGATTTGAAGAAAAGTAATAAAATGAGCTCTAACATGGAAAGTAAGCGTTTCCGGACACATGTCCACATAACAGATTTTCTTTCTTTGTGCGTGAGGAATGTTTCCTGAAAGTTTGGCCGTACCTTTTTGTAACACCCTGTATACGGCGATAAAAAAGTATTTCGCATTTTAAGAATAAGAGTATGGACCAAAACAAGACAAAAAATTCTAGTGTTGTTGATAATTCTTCCGGGTTATAAGGCCGTGGTCCATGGAATTCTTCAATTCCTAACGTTTCGTCCAATACTACGTTGGACATCTTCAGAGTATGGTTGGTCCTGGGTCGGCAGGACTCAGCAGGACCAACCATACTCTGAAGATGTCCAACGTAGTATTGGACGAAACGTTAGGAATTGAAGAATTCCATGGACCACGGCCTTATAAACCGGAAGAATTATCAACAACAGTACCATCCGGTCGTGAAAGCCTTTATTGTATGATTATAAAATTCTAGTAATCGTGGGATCTAAAATGCATACCTTAAGAGCTATCTTAAGCTGTTACAGACGACCATCAGAATGCTGTAGACTATTGAGGACACATTCCTTTCTTATTGTCAATGGATATACCGTAAACGTCTGTTAGTATTGTTACTGTAAACTGTAGTCACAGTTCTAGAAAAGTGAGGCGCATACATTAGATCTTACGGAACCGGTCTGCGTTTTAATAAATTTGTGAAATGCTTTTATACTGTAATCTCGTCTTTGCAATCACTACCAACCTGGAGGTTGGCAGAGAGTGCTTGATCCCCTAAGACGTCGGAGAGAAGCATACCTCACTATGAATGGAGATGGCCCACAACTTCAGATCGTACATAATAGCAAACAGATTACGTTAGAACTCTGCTGTTTTACTGTAACAGAATAATGTCTTCTCATTTATTGACTTTATTGTTGTCTTTATTTTGTAGGTCCTTCATAATAGCAAAGAGCATGCGGTAGAAGCGATGCATTTCACAGTAGCGAAGATGAACAAGTCCTGATAGGTCTTAAACTATGCATTTTGGATCCCATGAGTACTGGAGACTTTCTTCTTCTTTCTTTGTCCATACTACTACCTCTCAAAATATCGAATAATTTTTTAACGCTCTGATACCACGTTTATGGTACATGCCTCAGGAGGAAGAAACCTTTCGAGCATCAACACGTGCATTCTGTAAAGATGTGCAAGATGATGAAACGAATTATTAATGAACAAGGCTACTCTCACACTCTGAATGAACTCATTTATCACTATACCCTTGTTAAGTTTAGAATACAAAAAAAACTTCGTTTCGTGATATTTTTAAACACCATGCTGTCGCAAGAATAGGACTAAGGTGTTAACTGGAAGAGACGAACTGGGTCTTTTACTTACAAGAGTATGGAGATAAGTTTAAACCACTGTTCTTTTTCTTCGTGTATGTGTACTCAAGTTTATGGAATAATAAACTGAGTCAGCTAGGGAGGCTAATTAAAGGAAAATAAATCTAAATCAACAAGTATAAGAATTCTAACTTTAGTATAGCATAAACGCTAGCAAAAGAAGGCATTAAATACTTGTAAATGATACCCAAAGATCAATTACAGGGAATCCAATACGATGAAAGGAATCCTTGACGAGAGAGTGAGAAGTCTATAAGGTCTGGTTTGGGGCCTTAAAAGAAAAGGAAAAAAATACGAAAACAGTAAGCTTCCTTGGCTATGAACGACGAGATCCGTGGTTCAATTTTCAGTGGCAGGTTCATATCTTTTGTGGTGGAAATGTCTCGAAGCACAACACGACCTCGTAAACACAATTGAGGAAATTGCTTGAAAAAACAATCAGCGAAATCGACATGCAAACATCCGAAGTGGCTTCAAATATGAAAGGCTTGCAGTCGGCTGTATCTCAGATAGATCGGAAGCACTCTGCAATAGATTACACGGAAATCTAACAAATCCTGTTCTCCATTCAATCTCTCGTGGGTCAGTCTGGTGTCGAAAGTGAAGACAGCAGACAGAAAGCAGAATTTTTAATTTCCGAGTTTAAATGCACTCAGGATGGAGGCGCTACAATACCAATGTTTGAGTGCCGCAAGGTTTCACAAATGAGGATATCGACATTAGCATCCCTGCTACCGAAAAACAAGACTGCGTACAGGCAACAAGTCACCAGGTCCTCACAAAATTGCAGACAAATTTTAAATTGAATACGCCACACATTTAGCTCATTTCCTGTATCATACTTACCGAGAATCGCCTGCGCATCAAATATCCCCGCTTAACTCGAAAAGAGCGTCCGCCATGCCTGTCTACGAAAAGGGTAAAATATCGGATGCATAGAATTATAGACCAATATCCCTGACGGCCATCTTGATTGCCGGAAAAGAGTTAGTACACCTGGAAAGACGACGTCTATTTTGCTCCGTTGACAGCATATGCCACCTGGGGATTAATAGATGCATGATTTCAACATCTTTCTCTCTTTCTCTCCCTCTCCCTCTCCCTGTCTTTCTCTCACTCTCTCGAGTGGTCATGTCCTGTTGCGTGCCACTGTCAGGTCTGCATGTGATGTCGGTCACGGTCAGATCGAACTGCAAACAAAGGAGCGGTTACCTGGTAAACCCCCAGCTATGGATGTCTTGGAAATATTCCCACACTCTATCAGACTGGTTGAATAAATAATTAACTCAACATCCTTAATATGGAGCAGTTTTACCCTTGCATCCTATTGGTGGATACTAGGACTGGAGTATTCGGTGGGATTTAATCCTGCAACCACATGGTTTTCAAACCCTTCTGCATTTTTTTCTCATTGCCTCCTATCAGTGGATATTGCCATAGTAAAGTCATATGGTGTGAAGTCCATTGCATTGGAGATAGCTGAAAATTTAAAATTTTAGCTCAGTTGATGCTATGTCCTTGAACAATCTGCCGGGGGGTGGGACTGGTGTGTGTGCTCGCAATACCACCATCAGAAGCAATAAACTGATCAATCAGGAATTTGACCTTGGACTGGGTTTTTGAAGCGCTATAGAATTCCTAAATTGGAACTCGCCGCTATATTTGGGTGGAGGAGGAAGGGGCTATGCATGATAGGATAGAGACAACAACAACAATACCTCTGCAAGACAGAGTCCACTGCAATGTATTGAGAAGCACTAAACATGACACCTTAAATCACGATCCAATCCGTTGTAGTAGTTGTTGTTGTTGTCATGACTAGATCAATCAGGAATTTGACATCGCGATTGGGTTTTTAAAGCACTATAGAATTCATAATTTCGTTCTCTCAACTGCATTGAGAAGGAGAGGGAGGAAGGGCCTACTGCATGACAGGATAGAGACAACAGCAAATACCACTGCAAGGCAGAGTCCACTGTGATGTACTGAGAAGCACTAAACATGACACACTTAAACCACAATCCAGTCCACAGCAGTAGTTGTCATGGCTAGATGTTGGAGATCACTAAAACCCTCACATATCCCACGTGCTCGTGACCTGATGGCCACAAGTATCGTGCCAATCCCCCCATACACTGCAAGCGCCAATGCTCAGAGGCCGGGAAAAAAAATGGTTCAAATGGCTCTGAGCACTATGCGACTTAACTTCTGAGGTCATCAGTCGCCAAGAGCTTAGAACTAGTTAAACCTAACTAACCTAAGGACATCACACACATCCATGCCCGAGGCAGGATTCGAACCTGCGACCGTAGTGGTCGCTCGGTTCCAGACTGTAGCGCCTAGAACCGCACGGCCACTCCGACCGGCCAGGCCGGGGAAAGTGCCGCCATGACTGCAGCTGCATGTATGCCGGAGTGCACCAACTGTGGCGTCTGGGGATGATTGGAGTGGTAGGAATTCGGATGTTACCAATATGTCCAATGCCAACACTTGGCAATGATTGATAGTGAATCACTCAATTTTCCATAGAGAATACACGCAATATACTTGGTCGTAGGGACAGCCCAACTCATCAACTCATACTGAATATTAGTTCGCTATTTAGCTGTCCAAAGGGCGCCACCACTAGGACTTGCCTCTGCAGATGTGGACAAGAACGGACTAGTAAGCCAGCCAGAACTTTTCTTTTTACCCGCCATTCATGAGAGATTTAAACCAGAAACGTCAATTTGTTCTGGCCACAGGCTACCTCCGCCACGTGCCCCACATGCCAAATGGTGTCGTCCTAGGAAACCAGCCACATATTTATCACTGTAATTACAATTAAACTCATCCTATTGCAAGGCTTCCAACGCATGTGTGGTGACTCATGTCCATCAAAAACCTATTTTACACCCTCCTCTAGACAAATGAAGATGTATGTGAAGTATCCATTCCTCTGCCACATCTTGGACATAAATGGAGTCTCAATTTCATAACTGCAATGATTCTAAGTTAGTGACAGTTGTTTTTGAGGTACTGCAAGCCCTATGTTCAAATGCGTGTGAAATCTTATGGGACATCAGTCCCTAAGCTTACACACTACTTAACGTAAATTATCCTAAGGACAAACACACACACCCATGCCCGAAGGAGGACTCGAACCTCCGCCGGGACCAGCCGCACAGTGCAAACCCTATGTATACAGACTTAGTGCAGCTTGGCATGTAATTTCACATGCCAAACACCACTACTATGCGTTTGTATGTTTCCTTGTAAGAGGCGTTTTCCTTTGCTGACGTTCATTTCATAGGACTAATGCAAGCATAGTATAATTTCTGAACTGTAATCGGATGTGAACAGTAGGCGCTGTACACCTCTGGAAAGCTATATTGTGCTTGTATCACAAAGAATCTATGTTATTCTTTGGTGTAGAAGGAAGTAATTTTATCAGCTTAAAGTTTGCCACACTTGTGAGTGGGATAGAAAACTTGCTGGGTGGATGTATGCCAGATGTTGGACATGTATGTCATGCATTAGAGTATTAGAGGATCTTGTTCAGAAACTAAATGCCGCTTTATTTACCATTAGAACAGTATCTGAAATAAGTGACATTTCAACACGAAAAGTAGTATACTTCGCATATTTTCATACGCTTATGTCATATGGTATTATTTTTTGGGGTAATTCTTCTGATTCAAAAAGGGTATTTTTGGCTCAAAAAGGGGCTGTTCGAGCTATGTATGGTGTAAGTTCGAAAACCTCTTGTCGACCCCTATTCAATAGATTGGGAATTTTGACATTGCCCTCACAGTATGTATTTTCTTTAATGTCGTTTGTTGTTAGCAATATTAGCTTATTCCCAAGAGTTAGCAGCTTTCACTCAGTTAATACTAGGCAGAAATCCAATCTGCATGTGGAATGCACTTCCTTGACTCTTGTGCAGAAAGGAGTGCAGTATTCTGCTGCATTCATTTTCAATAAGCTACCACAAGAACTCAAAAACCTTAGCAGTAGCCCAAACACTTTTAAGTCCAAACTGAAGAGTTTCCTCATGGCTCACTCCTTCTATTCTGTCGAGGAGCTCCTGGAAGAGCTAAAAAATTAAGCAAATTCCAGTGTTACATTCTTGATTTTCTTTATTTAAACTAACGACTTGTCGCCTGAATATGTTTCTTATATTTCATTTCATTCTGTTTCTACAATCGTGTTATAATTTCATGTATTGACTCGTTCCATGACCGTGGAGATTTCTCCTAAATGTGGTCCTACGGAACAATAAATAAATAAAATAAATAAATTAAGGACATTGCACACCGCATGACTAATATTTCAGGCACCACATGGCTATCTCATCAAAGCGTATATAAGTGCAGAACTGTGTAGCCTTAGGAGTGTGTGTGTTTATATTGTACAATAATTTCTCTCTTCCTAATACCTTCTTGGTAGTGACCCATACACTAGAACAATATTTTAGAATTGACAGCACAGTTGATTTACATAAAATGCTTCAAACTTCATCTGTGTGAGGCTCAATCATGCATAAACCACATGTTTCTTCTCACTCGTTTGTTATTTCATCCCAACATTCTCATATTTACTATACACCAATAAGGGGTTCTAACCTCCTCGACAGCGCGCATCTGGAGAGGTTGTGTGCAATTGGATGGGTAGCTTTCTGTGGAGTAGTCCGCCCCCGGTAGCTGAGTGGTCAGCGCGACAGACTGTCAATCCTAAGGGCCCGGGTTCGATTCCCGGCTGGATCGGAGATATTCTCCGCTCAGGGACTGGGTGTTGTGTTGTCCTTAATCATCATCATTTCATCCCCATCGACGCGCAAGTCGCCGAAATGGCATCAAATCGAATGACTTGCACCAGGCGAGCGGTCTACCCGACGGGAGGCCCTCGTCACACATTTCATTTCATTTCATTTCTGTGGAGTAAGATTGGTGTGGAATAGACTTTCTGAACAGCAGTTACAGACTCAGCTTGCTCTGTTTCTTCACAAGATGTGGAATGTAGCGGGTATAGTACCCTCCTACTTTTGGCTGGGTGCAAATTAAATCGGCGACCAACTTTATCCTAAGAATGCGAGAATATTCTGTGACTCCATTCCATATAGGGAAAGATGAGCTATCGTATTCATAAATAACACACTACGATCGAAGTGCTAGAAATATGTAGATAATCTAACTGCATCAGTATAGGACCCAGTATTCGTGTAAATGTTCGAGAATTAAACATGAATGGACGTACTGCACAGTCATCAATCTACATTCACGGTCTAGTATCTGGTAAACACAGAGTAGTGGAAGGGTCATTTAGCAATGATATAGAAACTGAGAAGCATGATGCCATGTCATTAGTCGGTACTGAAATTACGGAAAAACTTGTAAAATTGCTAAAATTGCTCGCACTATCAACTGAGGTGCTTATTATAGTATATTGTCCCGTATTGACAGTGTCTTTTCCATCCAATCCATCCACTGGTATGCTGTTGATTACCACATAATGATGGACTGATGCCAGTGTTTGAGATGGAGAGAGTCTTGGTGAGAGTCAAAACAGTGATTGCGTACATGACTGCAGTATAAGTAAACAACGCTCTTGGTCTCTTCTAAACATAACACCTAGACTTCTGCTGCCCCATCACTGTGTAAGATGTGATTAAATGTAGAGGTCATCACCTTGAGGCAGCACACTCTACAATGCCGCAAGTTCTTCCAGTTTCCATATGTTGCGATGTCTTCCATATTTTTGTCACTAAGAAACATCACCTCTGTCAGTTCAACCATCCTATGTGTTGTGGGAGCACCACAGTTTACACCATGTGATGTCCAGCTTTCTGTGAGAGCTAATGGATCAAAACATGTTCATGTTGGTTTAGCACCTGACACAGACCTCAAAGTCATGGTGGAAAAACAAAATATATGGCGGTGTACAAAGCTGTAGTCATACACTGCTTGGATGTGTTACAGCAGAAAAACAATGTATTAAACTGCTTCTGAAAGAACAACACAGTGGCCCTCTCTTGCGATTGATAGTCTGTGGGATATGGTCTTCTTAGAGTACAGGTGACGAAACTTTACACTTGCCTGTGCAACTGACTTCAATCACTGGCCACCTGGCCAATAGCTGTATATTTAATAGAATCATCAAATATGGTAGATATCAGCATGCAGCCGGTGTTTTTTTCATATGTCAGAAGACAAGGACGATAGTGGAGCTTTTATAGTTCGTAGTTTTTCTTTGTTGGCTTGTACAAAATAACGAGGATAGAAAGAGTATTTGCATGACAGACACGAATGCAGCCTGAAAGACGCAGATCTGCTTCAGACTGCTGTACGTATATGTAGTTTGGAGATGCACTGCAATGCAGTAGCAAAATTCTTGTCCTCCTTCCAGTTCCCAAATGATATGGAGTCTTCCTAATTTTCCCAGTAAGAAACACCACTGTAACTGCTCGTACTGTCTTTTCAACTACTTCATGCAGAAGGAGTAAGCTTGGTCTGGTGCTGGGCTTACTCACTGTACACAGCTGGCGGAGCTATGACATGTTCTCATTTCCGCCAGGTGGTCAAAACATGGCCCTGTCGCATTAACTCAGCTCACCGTGTCTCTTCACGGGACACAGAAGGTCTTAGATATAGCGCTCTTCAACTCCTACTCAGTTCTGACTTAAATTGGAATGATCACATGGACAAAGCAGCAGGGAGGGTGAGGTAAAGACTGAGGAACAGTTACAATATGCAGAGGGACTGTCTAAAATCAAGCCGGAGTTTTGCTGTGTGGCATCCTTAGCAGATAGATTCGAAAAAGGTGACTCGTTTCAAGGTATGAGAGCGCCACAAATATCATTTAACCAGTGGTTGTAATCATTAAAAGACGTCTCCTTAGGATACAACGCAAGTATGTGGTTGAATAGATAGACTTGATACCAAATCGCTGACAGCATTTCTTCCAGAAAGCATAACACTGTAGATCTGAAAAGTCAGTGTATTGGTCATAGGATTTTGTACATTTATTTCGACTTCAATCTAGTATTGCATTTTTAAGTGATTCCTCACATAGCACACCATCTACTGTATGTGATCATTCTGTCGACCATCATCATCCCTCCCCTATAACGCTGTGGATATATCGCAGAACTTCTGTTACACTGGTTACATGATATCGAGATAGAATGCGTTACAAAACAGTGATTGTCAGCAAGGGAAAAAGGGAGTTGCAAATATCGGCTTCATATGTTCCTTAGCTGACTAACTTTCTAAATTCGATGATAAGGGTGATTTTATTGCGATATTACACTGCTGGTGGTTAAATACACCCGCACTTTCAGTCTGTTAATACACACCCCGTGATTACCGACTATATTCATATGGCTACAAATGAGGATTGCTATACTTTCGGCTACCTAGTTTCAACTATTTTCCAGGTCACCCAACTACCTAATTTCTGCTGTTTCGCACTATAACTCTGCAAAAGATGCATATGGATTATCATAAATAGGAGACTATTTATGGATATTTGGTAGGCAAGGTGTTCTTGCACAGCAGTGGGTAGTTGGGTGACCTGTAAAAGTAGTCAAACTAGCTAGTATAGTAATCCTTGTTTCGTTCCCAAAGGAGCTCCAACTGTAAATATATATATATATATATATATATATATATATATATATATATATATATATATATATATATAACCAATTTATATGTCAGATCACAAGTCCAGGAGTAAACAAAGTGATCAGTAACAATCTTATAGATTTTATAAAGTGTCGAGACACATGTCTACAGAAAACTTTTATGTCTTCTTTGCCTAAGGAGCATGGCATTACCAGACTGAAGACTACTATATACAGTTACAGAATTGATTGTATAATTGACCAAGTGCAAGATTGTTTAAATGTTTTAAACTCTAACAGACAGCATTTACAATGTGCTCCATTGTACACTGTGCCAATCACATCCATATGATGTCAGCTAATTAATAACTTACGGAAGAGAATGAGATTTTCACTCTGCAGCGGAGTGTGCGCTGATATGAAACTTCCTGGCATATTAAAACTGGGTGCCGGACTGAGACTCGAACTCGGTCCGGCACACAGTTTTAATCTGCCAGGAAGTTTCAATTTACAGAACAGCTGCTGCGTGGTGTCCAACAACTTTCTGCAGTTGTCTACTGCGGTAATATGAACACCTGAAAATTGACTGGTGTGCAAGAAAGACTGTCAGACTCTCAAGACCGAGAAAAGCTTATGAGTTATGCTCTGTCTGCATACAGTTTTCATTATCTACCAGTAAACTACCGGAAATTCTTACCACTGACTCCAACAAACACAATATAAGTATTACACAGTAGTGCTATATTAAAGCAGGGAAAACATATTTATCTCAGTTCAGGACATCGTTCTCCAAAATACCGCCAGATATAGATTTCGCCGAATTGGGGGATGGTTCCTACAAATAATTTACAACCACAAGTCTTAAGGAAAAGAACCAACGTATCAAACAGGCTTAAACTATTCCCCATTAAAGTAATTACTCCTTTCAGTGCAGTTAATATATCAAGTCTCTGAAAAAGAAGACTGAAAGTAGAACAGGTCGAAGCCAAAAACGACGAAAGCTAAAGTATACGGCGAAAAAAATTGCCTCAGAAAAGAAGTACAAACTGCTACTGGAAAAAGAAGAAGCCATTGCAGATGTAAAAACAAGACTAACATATTACTTTAACCGCAGAGTATAGAAAAGCGTGGATACAAGTGGAGGATACAAGATATCAGCATTTACTGTCAATAGCAGTGGTAAGTGGCCGTATGTTGGATTATGGGCCGAAAATGGCGAAATGAAGAACGTTTACTACGTTAAAGGACACACGAAATTTTTTTTTATAAAGCTCCAATCCCATCTAGATTTGCTTAAAAAGGATGGTTGCATCGTATGTAAATGCGCTGATGTGGATATTGCGCACCTAGCAACAGAACAACCGTTTGCGAAGCTTAAAACCATTGGAATAACAACTTTTAATGGTAATTCGTTTGCAAAAGTTGTAAACTTAAAATTCTATAGGGAAATCCCACAAGAACATGGAACAGAAGAGATGACGATATGTCCACAGGAAGACATGGAGTCTTATATCCATACTGTCATACAAGAAATAAGAGGCCTGATTAAAATCACTCTGTGCTCTCAGGTGGAGGAACTGCAAGAAGTAACAGAACTAATTGTTAATGCCATAAAGGAGATAGATTATAGGAAAAAAACTATATATGTATTGCAATTCAATGACATACCGTCTTTGTACCTGTCAAATTACGGGTAAGAAAATGAAATATATGATTCAGATGCAGATTTAAGTTAAATTATAAGCTTAACGTTATTAAAACTACACCAAGCAAAACAAAGAATGAGTTGTTTTCTGTGTGTAAATGTATATGTAAAAATTAAAAAAGTTTTGTACAAGAATATTTGTTTTCGTATTCTCTACCCAGTCAAGCACCTTTCAGTAGTCTCCTATTTACAATGTTCTATGCATGTACCTTTTGGATGGGGGTGGGGGCTTAGGAGGGAAGATGACTTCGAAAAGTAGTTGAAACTAGGTAGTTAAAAGTATAGGAACCGTCGTTTTTTACCTATACGAGTGATTTTTCTGAGAATTTCCAAGTTGGGGAGGGGAGGGAGAGGGCTGGGGGTGTTTTCCAGAGGGAAAGGGGTTAAAATTGATCAATTTAATTAATTAGTCAATTATCAGAAGTGTGCTTGTATTGGTGAGGGGAGTTCCCAGAGGGGTGGGGTAGGAGGAGGAGGTGGAGGAGAGGGAGGGGTGAGAAGGCTTTCTTGGATGGACGTATTATCCCCAGGGAGTCGCAAACCACTTAGCAGAACAGTAGTTGGAGAGGAGGGGGAGGGGATCATAAATCAGTCAATAGTTGGAGAGGAGGGGGAGGGGATCATAAATCAATCAGCTGTCACAATTTAATTAGTCTGACAATAATTTGATATCAAAAGTAGCCTTGTTCCCACTTTGCTCTACTAGTAAAGTCACTGTGTCACGTGCCCTCACCTCACGAGACATTGTGGAGAGGTTCGGAATTTAATAGAGGACCCTGACGCAAAGCACTGTGATCAGAAGCATTATGCCACCACCTCTCCTCCCTTTGCCATCCACATACTGTCAGCGAAAATTTCATCCAGCATGTGGATTCGAATTCTTAGCACCTCAGCTATGGAGGCCAATTTATTATTTCATAATTGTATTCGTCAAGAACTCCACTTAAAAATCTAAACTGTTTGCAGATTCGCCTCAAAATCCTACCGCCACACTTCCAGGTGCGACAGAACTGTGCTAAGCACAACACTAAAATGCCACACAGTCATGGTTCACTACAAAATTATTGTCTAAACAGGTCGGGGAAACGTGCGGGCCAATCCATTCGCGGATATCCTCTTGTTCCCAATGCGCTGTTCGATGCGCTTGTGCATTCTTATCCACACAAGTGAAATTCGGTCCGAATATGCCTGTGAAAAGACGCACATGGACAAAGAGTACAGTGTCGCAATAATAGTGATTGTACCGTGTTCAAAGATTTGGTTGGTTCAAATGGCTCTGAGCACTATGGGACTCAACTGCTGAGGTCATTAGTCCCCTAGAACTTAGAACTAGTTAAACCTAACTAACCTAAGGACATCACAAACATCCATGCCCGAGGCAGGATTCGAACCTGCGACCGTAGTGGTCTTGCGGTTCCAGACTGCAGCGCCTTTAACCGCACGGCCACTTCGGCCGGCCTCAAAGATTTGGACGTTAGTACATCGACGCAACATTTTGCCTTAATGTCGTAACACCTAGACCACCAAAACGACCGTATATGATATTGCTGGACGTACCTTCACATGGCGAGACGTGGGGAAGACCGTACAACATGATCGTTTTGGTGTTGTGTGTGGGCAGGCATAATGTTGCTTGGATGGACTGACCTCCACATGTCTGAACACGCTACACTTACTGGTCAGCGTCACTGTGACACTGTACTCCTGTGCCATGTGCGTCTTTTCAGGGATGCATCTGGCTCTGATTTCATTTTCATCGATGACAAGATGCTTGTGCATTGAGCTCCTTAGGTGGCGGAGATCTTGGAAGGAGAGCATATTCGGCGAATTGACTGGCCTGCTCGTTCTCCCATCGAATACACGTGGAACGTGTTGGAGAGATGAATTGCAGCACATCCACAGGCAAAAACAACCATCCAGAAGCTGTCCGCTGCGCTGTTGGCAGAATGGAACGCCCTACGGCAAGAAGTCCTCACCAACCTTGAGGCCAGCATACACTGCCATCCAAAGGGATCACACACTCCATGAAGAGCCATGTCCCACCATTTGTAATGTACAGGGGACCCCCCCACGAATAGCAGTGACTTCAGTGTAATTATTGTCATTTCTGTTCTTCTTATTGCATATTTCTTCCAATTACTTTCTGTACTATACATATCAGTTATTTCTATGTAGGGCCCAAGTTTCGTTGAGCTGTGTTACTTAGTAGCGGCACATCAGGTGAAAGTTACTTTCGTTGTTAACGTTTGCACACCAGTGTAGTTGTTACCTCTAGTGTCTCCTGAATCAGGTCTCTGGAGGGTGATTCGCAATGAGCTGTGAGTTTTAATGTTGAATGGAAGTGTACAATGGAAATACAAGGGCTTCCTGAAAAGTAATGCCTTCGAATTGTTTACATGAAAACTCTTAAAGCTTTTTAAATAAAACAAAAGTTATTAACATTTGAGAGAAGCCAAATCGTTTTGGCTTGTTCTTTCTCATTTATTTTTTGAACTGACTTCTCGGGGGATGATGATAGGAAGCTGATCAGGTATCAAGGGCTTTAATTATTCTTTGCTCGAATTAAATCAGGTGATGAGTCTTACTCTATTTTCTATATTTGCTAAGATCTGTTGGTGGACATTCTGTGAGGGAGAGGCTCACTGTACAAGAGAGCTGTATGTGGCCGCGTCAGCCAGGTCTGAGGAAGGTCAGGCCCAGACAACAATAGTGATGGTCGGCAGATACTCTTTCAAAGGGTGCCTTGGCTTTCTCTAAGCCAGAGGGAAGGCAATCTGGACTGCGTGGAATCTGCCAGTGCGACATCATGGCACCTGGGTCAGGGCTTCAGGCCTCTGTATCGTTGCATTCTCAGAATCGCGGTTCAGTGACAATGGGGTGTCCGCCAAGCTGCCGCCTACCGTAGTCACAGTATTTTTGCTATGTCGGTTCTCTTCCCAAGTCGTGGTCTTCCCGTGTACATTTAAAAAGAGCAATTTGATTGACCGACAGTTGATGAGGCTTGCTAACATGACAAGACACCGTTAGTTTTCGGCGGTAGGCCTCTTAGTTGAAGTGGGATTTTTCATGGTGTTTTGGAGTGGTTGGGTGCGGCGATTTTACACTTGTGATTGGCGCTAAGACCCGCAACCGGCCACTATTGGCAGCCTTGCAGCTTGGTGGGGCCGGTGTATCTTGATTTTTTGAGGAGTTGCTGTAGAGAACAGAATTTCTACGTGGACACTATTCCAGACCAGTGGAAAATGTCAAGTAGAGACCAGAGATCAGTGGAGTTAGGAGTGGTCACAGTGTCGACAGCCCGAATAGAATTCTTTTAACTGTTGATTCGTACCGCTGGTCGGCATAACTCTGGTTCGATCGCGCGACTTGCTGGAACGTCGTCCACGACTGCAGCTCGTCAGAACGGTCAGCAGTCCTGATTGCAGCCAACAGCGTAGCCCGTCGCTGACAGCTGACTCCGCACGAATCGAGCGCGGCGTTTGGTAAAGTATTTGGCAGCTCCGGCAAAGTAGGGACTCCGTCACTTATTTTGACGCGCCCAGCAGAGCGCCTGCCTGCACAGTACCCACAGCAGATTTACTTTACATGTGGGTTTCTATAGTTGAGTTCTGTAACTGGGTTACTGTACCAAAAGTTAGGGAACCAGCAATCTGTGAGGATACTCAGTGCACTAACAGTAGAGGAAAGGGCACTGGAATCATTTGGTAAACCCCCATTTCATGCATGTCTGAAGAACATTGTAATATGAAGGTACAGACACTGTATAAACACAAACATCAAAACCATCAGTAACATTTCTTTTATATATATGGTTCTCGGGCGAGACGTCGGATGTCATAGTGAAAACTCCACAATATTTCATCAGCGCAACTGGCCGACATCTTCAGGTGCGACGAACACACTGCTAAGGCATGACTAGAGCCCCATATTTATGCCAGTCTTAGGCAGGAAGTGCGTATACGTGGAAGGCGCCAAATTCGATGGCCAATAGCGACGATATCAACCGATAGCTGGAAGGACAGCAACGCCACCTACAGGATGAAAAACCAAAGACTTCAGCGCACGCGCGGAGGCTGCCGCTGCTGCTCTGCGCTGCTATCGGCCGTCCCAGCGACCCCTGTCGGAAGCCGCAAGCAAAGATGCGCGTCCGCGTAAGCGCGTGACTATCCTCCCATTGTCAACAAAATATTTATGTTGCTGGCGAATCGTCATCCGTCGTATGACCAATAGTACTCCTCTTTGCTCGATGCAACTTCAATATGGCCACCGCTGGATCCCAAGCTGTAGTGAGCTGAAAGCCCGTGTCTCTGTTTACAAGATTCGTTGAGCTACGTATTTCCACTGCTTCCTTAATAACATAGTCACAGTACAAGAGAATTTTGGTATGTTGATAATTCATAGAATGGCTTGTACTGAGACAATTCTCGGCCAATGCAGACTTCTCTGGTTGCTTCAGACAAGTGTAGCGTCGGTGTTCAGTACATCTCTCTTTTACAGTGCGAAAAGTTTGTCCGATGTACGACATGCCGCAGCTACAACGGGAGGATAGTCACGCGCCTTACGCGGACGCGCATTTTTGCTTGCGGCTTCCGACAGAGGTCGCTGGGGCGGTCGATGGCAGCGCGGAGCAGCGGCGGCATCCTCCGCGCGTGCGCCGAAGTCTTTGGTTCCTCATCTTGTAGGTGGCGTTGCTGTCCTTCCAGCTATCTATCGGTTGATATCGTCGCTATTGGCCATCGAATTAGGCGCCTTCCACGCATGCGCACTTCCTGCCTAAGACTGGCATAAATAGGGGGCTCTAGTCATGCATTAGCCCATCCCCGCCCCCTGCCACGTCTTCACTGTTGTATCCCCCCGACCCTCCATCTCTACACCCTACATCTCCTTTCCCAAGGTAGCTTCCATCAACTCCCCCTCCCGGATGGTGCCCTCTCTCCCTCCATTTATCCCTCCTATCAACTATGATCCTCAATCCCCTCCTTTCCTCCGTCCTTTCCCTGGGCTCCCTCTTCCTTCCCCCTTCCATGCTGTATTTTCTCCCCGCCCACCCTCTCTCTATCTCCTTTCTCCCCCCCCCCCCCCCCCGAGTCCTTTTGTACTCTCCTCCTCTGCCTTCCCCACTCCCTGGCACGTCTGCTGAGCACCCCCCAACCCTCTTATGGATCCTCATCTTCCATTGGCTCCTTTCCCCCTCCCCCTTCACTTTTCCTCTCCTTCCCCCCTTTTTTTCCCGTCATATGACGAGTTTCCCCCCACCTGCTCTCGGGTGTGGTATGTCATATTTGTGCCAACATTTGAGTGCAGTGTTTAAGTGAGTGTTCAGTGTTGTGCGTCTTTCCACAGTGCTGCGAACAGAAATCATGCTGTCGCTGGATGTGCATTTTATACCTTTTGCGAACAGAACCCAGACTGTCGCCGTGTTTAATTGTCTGTCTATTATTTTTCTGCTTCCTGTATATTTCATTAGCATCATCAACCCTGTGTTTTATGTTTTAAGCTCCAGAATTTTCTGCCATTTTACCTTTAAGTCACCGATTTTATCACCAACTGTTATTATTTTTTATTATCTTCATCTTTTTACAACAAATTCTGTAGGCTGAAGAGCGGCGTAATAAGCTGCTGCCAGCCCGCCCCCTTTAGGGGGAATCGAAACTCAATAAAGGAAAAAAAAAAACATGCCTTAACAGTGTGTTCGTCGCACCTGAAGATCTCGGCCAGTTGCGCTGATGAAATATTGTGGAGTTTTCACTATGACTTCCGACGTCTCGCCCGAGAACCATATATACAACATTTCCGCCAGGAAAGCCTCAAGCAACACAACATTTCTTTTATTTATAAAGTTACTAGAGTTTTCACATAAAGAAATCGGAGGCTTTTCAGCACGCTGTCGTACTTGGACTCCTGTGTTCAGAGTAGCTATCAGCACTTGCTCTCTCAGGCGGGAAGTTTAACTGTTGGCGTCACCTGCGGCGTGGGGGGCGGCGTCCTGGTGCGGTGGGCGCGCCGCAGGCTGACGGCTGGCGGCCGCGGCTGCGTGGGCGGCCGGCGGCGGGAGCGCGCCTGCGCACTCAGCATCTCGTGCAGCAGCGAGCACAGCCTCTGCAGCACACACACCAGGGCACAGCTCGTGGTACCTGCCCCATTAATGCTGCAAATCCCAAACTCACTGCCTTCCAAAGAACGTGAAGCACCCAAACACGTGGTAACTTCATACAGTTACGCGCCGTCAGTGAACACGTACATAATTAGAGCTGCAATTCTCTGTAACTGTTAGAACGGCCACTAGAGTGCATCAGTGTTGTTCATGTTGAGTGCTGTTACACGGCCTGGTATGGTACACAAGTGGCGTAAACAGCGTCAGATATTGAGTCACCACTGCCAATGACGTGGAGATGCTTGTACAAGTGCGAGACAGCGTCATCAGCACCTGACAGAGTTTGAAACGGCCCTCACTGTAGGCTTCCCTTTGAGTGACTGGTCGAATCGTACAATATCCAGATTTGTGGGCCACTCAGACTTGGCAGTGGCCCAATGTTGGGAGCATGAGGGCAAGCACTCTCATCATCAAGATACTGGTCGACTTGGTCTGACCACCACAAGGAAGGATCGCCTACTGCGCACCAATCACATCGTAACCACTTCACTTCAGCGCCTGCCATCTGAGAACCTCCTAGCCAAGGACCAGTTTGGATTCCAAACAGGTAAAGGCACAGAAGCAGCAACAGCATATCTTACTAAATATATCCTAGAAGCACTCGATAAAGGAAACTATACAACAGGTATATTTCTCGATCTAACCAAAGCTTTTGATACAGTGGATCACAAAACACTGTTGGTTAAGCTAGATGAACTGGGAATAAGGGGGATTGTAAAAAAATGGTTCCAGTCATATCTAGAAAATAGAATACAGATGACTGAAATAACACATTTATCATGTAACTGCAGCTGTATTGAAAAACACATATCTGACCACAAACATATAAATATAGGTGTACCACAGGGTAGTGTCCTAGGTCCAGTACTATTTCTAATTTATATTAATGATTTCCCACAAAGTATAAAGCATGGGCATACATTATTGTTTGCAGATGACACATCACATGTAGTTCTAAGAGACAAAGCTGAAGAAACACTAAAAAGTGTATATGAGTGGACAGCTAACAACAAAGTCACGCTTAATATTAAGAAAACAAGTGATATGAACTTTTGCATAAACAAAATACTATATTATAATAACCTGAAGTTAGGTAATGAAACCACACAATGGCTCGAAAGCACAAAATTTCTTGGCGTGCAAGTTGATACTCAGTTGAAGTGGGAAGACCATGTAAAAATACTTCGTAACAGAATCTCCGCGGCATGTTATGCCCTCAGAGTTCTTACTTCAGCATGCGATATTTCATGTATTAGATCAGTATACTTTGCGTATACCCATTCTGTTATTAGTTATGGTATAATATTCTGGGGAGTGAACAGGAAAAATATCCAAGCTATATTCAAATTGCAGAAAAGAGCAGTACATATAATGACCATGGCTCTCTTCCTTGAAATTTTTAAAATGCTGAAATCTTAACTGTCCCATGTGAATATATTTTTCAGAATGTTATGTACATTAAAAAAATATTGGACACTATGTTAACAATGGTTGTGTACATGGTTACGAAATTAGGAACTGCAATAATTTGCATGTGGATAGAAAACATAAAGTTAAAAACCAACAGAGTCTACTGTACAATGCCATCAAATTATGTAATAAATTACCGCAAAACATAAAAGACACAGATACAATCTCCTCCTTGAAAGGAAAACTAAAAAAAAAAATTACAAAATAAAAGTTACTATACAGTAATGGAGTACTTGAATTAGAAAAGGTTACTTAAAATCTGAAAGTTCTGTGTTAAACTATATGGAGAAATAATCATATAAGACTGAAAAATGTAAATTAGATTGTAAGAAAATTTCGCTGTCAACTATTGTGTAAGAAACAAATTTAAACTGTTTAATTGTCTATTATTCAATGACGAAATCCATACAACGTAAATTGTTTCACGGATTAATAAAGAAATCAAATCAAATCAAACACTCTCTGTCATCCTCTGCCGGCTGTCAGAGACTACCAGCTTTGGGATTAGGGAACTACTGTTCCGTGTGTAGACTGCCATTAACTCCACAACATAAACGGCTGTCTTTCGAGTGGTGCCGTAACCAGGAAGCACAGACTGCGGATGAATGGCATCATACTGCGCTCAGCGATGAATTTCCGGTTTTTCACTACCCTGGATGACCATCATCAGCGAGTATGCCAGAGAGCTGGGAAAAGGTTCCATTCTTCCAATGGAGAGTGATGTTAGTCCTGGCATCTTGTTGTGGGTCACAGCTGGCAGTGTGTGAGGGAACTCTGACAGACATCCTGCATCCTCAAGTGACAGTATTGTGGTGCCAATTTTCTAGAGGACAGTTCTGGTTCACATACGGCATGTGTCTCAATGAACTGCCTGTGTGATGTTGGCATACTCCCATGACGAGCAAGATCCCCAGATCTGTCCCTGATACAATAGCTGTGGGACCAGCTTGGACATCAACTCCGTCTCACTGCCAGTGTCCAGTACATCAAGAACCAGTTGCAATAGTTGTGGGCCAGCTTGCCCGAGGAGGGGATGCAACGGCTTTAAGACACCATTCTCGGTCGAAACAGTGCATGCATTCTGGCAAGAGAGGCTGAAACATCATACGGGACACATCTGCGACACGAATATGGCTATATACGTGACACGGAATGTTCACAAACGGGCGATAATACCAGCTGTGACGTACGGTTCAGAATGTCGGGCCACGTGCAGATGAGACGAACGGGAGCTCCAGGTTACAGAGACAAGGATGCTGCTCTGATCTGGAGGAGTGACTTTGAAAGATAGTGTAAGAAACGATCTCTTCCGAGGCTTTTTTAAGGCAGCAATCACATCGTAAAAGCCTGAAGAGAATCGCCTATTCTAGCACAGACAGTGAACCTGACATGAGGATTTGGATGCCCAATGAATACACGGATTCGGAGACTAAAAACGGCCGGAAAACGATGAGACTGCACCCTGAGATGACACAAATACACTGAGAATGGCGTAACAAGAATAGGAGGGCTGAGCACAAGAGATATAGGTGATAAGGCAAGGAAGACGAAGAAAGATAAGAACCGGTTTGGCCCTTTAACATCCTTTACTGTCCGGAAGTGCTTCTGACTTCCCATCTAGCCTGAGTATCGATTTGGAGAACAAGTCGGAGATACACAGGCTTAGAAGTTCAGAAAGAGCCCGCTCCCACGGAGGGCGCCATCAACGCAGGCATGTCACGTGGGTCCATCCGTTGACGCGAGAGCGCTAGTAAATGCCGCAGCCCCAGCAGTTGACAACATTCTCTGATCACTTCGATACGCGCCATTGATAGTAGAGATATAGACATTGTGTGTGTGTACGTTTTTCGATTTGGCTCGCTCCTTGGGCTGTTTGCGTACGCTTACGACGGATTTCGATACGCACTGGACTTTGCTTCTGGCTAGCCATTTACTTCCTGAACTCTACTGTCGTTGACCACAGGACCTGCCAATTTCTTCCAGCAGTCTCTGCCTCACCGCCAGTGTCAGTGATCATAAAATGTGTTCCACCTACGCTCAGCAAGATAGAGGATAGAAAAAATCCTATCTTAAGGAACATTATTATCTCAGCAACTCAGCTGATGTCCATCTGGGCGGTTTATTAGCGCGTTTTGGCCATATACGTTCACCAGTACTAAACAAAAGACACTCCCTTAAAAGAACATATTGACTGCAAGTCCTACAGATGCTGTATAACTGGTACTAGGACATCATGTTACCCTTCATCGCTAATGTAAAGCTGTCCATTCACACGCCGACCAGTCGAACAACCCCTGCCGAGCTGGCCTGACCCAACACATTTATCTTTGCGATGTACAGTTTTATAGGGGTCGAGTCCATGCTGTACCAAGTGCAGCTATGTAACAATGCATAAAAACATTGGAGCTAAAAAGATCCTAAATGACAGGGGCCAGAGACGAGTCTCACGCCTTGTCAACGACCATGGGTTTCAAACCCGTCAGGAGCTTCACCATTGCACTGCAACCTGCAAGCCCCGATCTCTACTTGCCATCCAATATTCTGCCCCTTTCCCTTCTTGTTTGGCATGGTGGAAAGAACCACGGAGCTGGGTACAGGTAGGATCTGCTACATGCTTGCAGTGTGTTCACACACAATCAGAAGAGTCAGCGACTTGCTCATCAGGGAGGATGGCTTACTTGTCGACCTGTGAATGGTGAGCTTAAGTAATGGTAGTAAAGTGATGTGTGTGTGAGTGTGAAACCTTATGGGACTTAACTGCTAAAGTCATCAGTCCCTAAGCTTTCACACTACTTAACCTAAATTATCGTAATGACAAACACACACACCGATGCCGAAGGGAGGACTCGAACCTCCGCCGGGACCAGCCGCACTAATCGCAACGTGAATGAAGTTTCCTGACTTCTTGGTGTGTTAACACGGACTGTCCAACATGTCTACACAAAATGCTGTACCAAGTGCAGCTATGTAACAATGCATAAAAACATTCGTGCTAAAAAGATCCTAAATGACAGTGGCCAGAGACCAGTCTCACGCCTTGTCAACGACAAGGAGCTGTTGCTATCAGTATAAGAAGGTCCATCTCAACCAGTTTCCCAGCGTACACTGCGAGAAGAATTGCGTACAACCGACATTTGGAGTTGGGTAGCTGGCGAAATGCAACTGATACAGCAGCACATAAAGATACACATCTTCAGTGGACCAAATGATACAAAATCAGAAGACTAGCTTACGGAGGGCGTGTTGTGCGGTCCGACGACTCACTATTCGACACACCAATACGAAGTCAAACATCAGCAGATCGTGCTTCCCGGTTACAGCACCACTCGAAATGCAGCCACTTGTGTTGTGGTGTTAATGGCAGCCCGTGCATGGAATGGTAGGTCCGTAGTTCAGTTGCTGCTAGTCTTCAACCAATGGTATAGGACGACACAGAATACTGCAGGCAATCCGTTACTTATTCTCATGTGGCAGGCACAGACGTGAAAGAATTATGGTGTGCTTGGTGCACAATACACAATAGTTTCTTGTGGTGGTCAGACATACTCGACCTGAGTCTTGATGACGAGAATGCCTGCCCTAACGCTCCCACGCTGGACTATGTTGACCCTCAGTCACATCCAAAGGCTCCACAAATCTGGATAATGCACGATTCGACCAACTGGCCAAATGGAGACCCACGATGAAGCCCTTTCCAAACTCTGTCACGTGTCGATAACAATGTCTCACACGAGAATGTGGCATCTCTGTGTCATTGTGCTAGGCATGTTACCCTTTCTTCTTCACCTTCATGATGAATATGCTGTGGTCACTCCTTCTTCCAAGAAGGGGACAGCCATGTTCACGGGACTGCACGTATGTGCCCCTAGTTTGACAATCATTGAGGTATGCTATCGAACATCGATTGACTCTCTAAGCCACCCAATGTTAACCCCACACAGAGACTGGGACTACATGGAACAGCGGGTGAAACGTCCCAATCATTCTCCCAGCAATTTCGTAGGTCTGCAGGATCTAATCATCAATACTTTACTTCAGTTGAATACGTCATACCTGAAGGAACATGTGGACTCTCTTCCTCGACGAACTGAGGTCATTATAAGGCCTACAAACGGTTTTACACAATATTAGCATCAAATCTCCTGAGGGTGATCATTTTTTTTCCAATGTGTGTATCCCTCTGCAAAAGCAGCTTAATAATATCTGAAATTGGCATCAGCAAATATCATGTATAATACCTATATCTAAAGACGGAATATAAAGATTCGAAGTGCCTCATATACAGTCACAGCTGGCCTAACTAAAAATTTTCTATGTTTTTTTTTCCAAACAATAGCCTAAAGTTTCACTGATATTTAAGAGGCTAGTAGTTACTTTAGGCAATATCAAGAAAGTTGCTCAAGTTCGTAAACAGTGGAATATCATCAACTAGCTGGTTAATTGCTTGCTTGATCCACGATTTTCGCTTTCTGTCCGTCGTTATGAATTGAAGTTCGGTGACTGTTTTACCAAAGTATCACATTCACTCAGCGTTTGTATGAAATTTATACATTTTTTGCCATCGTAACCATTAATATAATACGAGGGCCGTTCAATAAGTAATGTAACGCTGTTTTTTCTGAAAGCGGATTGGTTTTACACAAGGTTCCAGAACACCATGTTATTTCTCATTCTTTCGGCTACAGAACCGCACTTTTCAACATAAATCCCCGTTCAATACGACGGCCTTACGCCACATTACTGGAATGCCATGTATTCACCGCATGGTACCATTCTACCGGTCGATGTCTGAGCCAACGTCTTGCTGCATCAATAACCTTTCCATCATCCACGTATTACTTCCTGCGAAATGCATCCTTCATTGGGCCAAACAGACGGAAATCGGACTGTGCGTGTTCCAGGCTATGGGGTGGATGAGGAATAACAGTCCAATGAAGTTTTGTGTGCTCCTCTCGGATGCGCAGACTTGTGTGAGGCCTCGCGTTGTCATGGAGAAGAAGTTCCTTTGCATTTTTGTGGAAATGAACATGCTGAAATCGTTTCTTCAGTTTCCTGAGGGTAACGTAATAAACTTCAGAGCTGATAGTTACGCCTTGAGGGAGGACATGAAACAGAATAACCCATTTAGAGTCCCAGAAGACTGTCGTCATGACTTTATCGGCTGAGCGTGTGACTTCGAACTTTTTCTTTGGAGGAGTTATGGTGTGGCACCACTCCATGGATTGCCGTTTTGTTTCCAGTTCGAACTGATGAAGCCATGTTTCGTTCCCTTTGGCGATATTTGATTAAAAAAATTGTCATGGCCAGCCTCGTAACATGCATGGGATTCCGCATAGATAGTCCTTTGTTGCTCTTTATCGTCTTTTGTTAGGCGGCGATGAAACCAACGAGCACACATCTTTGAGTGCCCTTGCTGGTGGACGTGTGTCAATACTACCAACAGAGACATCCAGTTGATCAGTGAGGCGTTTGATTGTGATCCATCATTACCTCGAGTGAGAGTGTCCGCACGTCCCAACACTGCAGGAGTCAGAGCTGTGTGCGGCCGCCCTCCGCGGGAGATCGGACAGGTTTGTGGGACCTGGTAGCTATAATGACAAACACCTCGCCCAACGACTTGCAGAGCTTTTTTTCGCTGCCAGATGTCCGTAGACATTGTGCAAGCTCTATGAATATCTGTGACGCTCTGGTTCTCCGGCAAAAGAAACTCAATGAAAGCTCGCTGCTTGGAACGCAACTCCGGTAGAGACGCCATTTTGAAAGCTACATATTGCGCCGCCACCTGTGTGAGCTTCATGAAACTATAGGGGCTGAAGCATTCTACGATGTTCAACAATAAATTCCGCATTTTTTCAAGCGAAATTGGCCGAGGAAAAAAATTCATTGGATTACTTATTTAATGCCCCTGACATAAAGTTCTTGATGCAAAAGACATGTCACTTTAAAATTCAAGCTTTCGTGTAACATAAACACTGCTCTTATCATCAGGAAATAAAAACCGACTGCCACACTGCGCCCTGGAGACGTCCATGGACATGTACATACAGGCATTTCCAACTGTTCGTAGGTTTTTTGTAATAGCGTATCGAAATCATTTCGAAAAGATATTTAAACAGAAGCCCATCAGAGATGATCGGCTATATCTCAGCAGGTTTTTGGCCAAGAAGGAAAGCAGTGTTAGTGTTCAACTTACCGTGGCGATTCTTGTACAGAGTGGACGAAATAAAACAGGCCCGGAAAATATTTATATGAGTGACATGCAACTGACACTTATTAATGAACAGCAGAACTCCCCATCACAGAAAATGCTGGAAAGCGTGATTTCGAGGAACCAGTCGGTTGCTGTCACATGTTTGTGGAAGAGTCAGCTGCTTTTTCTGCAGTTAACAGGAGACCCTTATTTTGGGGTCGGATGCTTACTGATTACTGGTCACTCTGAGACCATAAAACTCCTTCTTAGCCCCATTTTCCTTGTTTGGGCATCAGAAAGTGCACTTTCGGATGACGCCAATTGTCATCGCATTGGGCTCCACTCATGTGTTGCTAAATATCTCGTTATGGTTTTGCTGTTCATTACCTTGGATAGAACCGTGAAGTAACCATTGCAATATAGCGCCACCGTTTCAATGCAGCGTTTGCTAATGTTTCAGATAGGAGCAGTGCAATACCCTGCTGGATGCTGCAAGTCCCCTTCGACATCGCCATTTGCTAAGAAAACATCACTTGTCCCCCTTTGCCGCTTCGCCTTATCTCTCATGACTGCCCTGATTTATATCGAAAGCTTTCCCCCAACACCGTCTACACAGACATCTCCATACACAGTCCGGAAGCCACCATGTGGTGAATGGTTTAGGTTAGCTGGTACCACTGCTAGTCATTTGCCCTCCTGTTCCTTTGAGCGAGTTGGTGCACTGGTTAGCATAGTGGACTCGCATCTGGAAAGAAAGCAGTTCAGAGCAATGTCTGGCAGTCCAGATTTAGGTTTTCATCACAACTTTTCCAGAGCTGCCCTGCTGTTGTTTCGATTGCACTGCAGAAGTTTCGCTGGTAAGTCCTTACACATTCTTCATGCAGTCCTGAGGATGACACTCGAGGCCATCGATTTGTTTTGGACGAAGAGGTGTGTGCCTGGCTACAGTTGTGGTTCTGTATGCAACAGCAAACATTTTTCCATGAAGGCTTTGACCATCTTGTGTCACTGTGGGATAAACGTATTAACAGTTTTGGAGACTACTGCTGTGCCGAGGCCTTGCATCTGCTGACCCAGCAACCTACAACACAGACAAGTTATGTGGGCACAGACTTCACAGGAGAGAGCTCTTCAGCCTACAGACAAGGAATGGCTCCATTCCACCCAGCCATCAGGTGGCAACACAAGTGCCTCCAGAGATCACTGGCCATGTGGGCCTTTTCTCCTCCACATGTCATGTGACGGACAGTAGTATCTGCAATATCCAGTTTCCCAGGCAGTATTTAGGCCGGTGTCCAGCCTTTGCTCTGGCAGTTCGCTCCAAGTGAGTTTCCAGGGCCATGCGATAATTGCGAAAGCATTCCCATTCTAGAGTCGCCGCTACGATGACATTGCCTTCCGCATTAACCTTTTCCTCCAGGAGCAGCCAGCTATACACATACATCATTTGTGGCCTCTGCACCAGACAGATGTGGCCACCACCGCTGTGGCATTTTGTAATATTTGACTTTGTTTTTCAGTGGCCATACATTGGACTTAAAGTTCTGTGTGCCCCTTCAGGACTAAAATTCTGCTCATCCTCTCTGGACTATTACTTCTGCATGTGCCGTCCAGACTTAGACTATCGCATGCTTAGTGTATGGACAATACGTTTTCAAACTTCCAATTTACCGTAACATTTTCAGGCTTCGATATTATTGTTGTTGTTTCACTATTCAAGAAGTGGCTTCTGTTCAGATATTGACTTTCAAACTAACTCCCGTCGGAGAAGATCGTTTATGTTTTTTACAATAAACTTCATATTGATTGTATATCTGGGAACTTTTACTACTCCACCTTCGCCGGACGCATGAGTTGCTTTTTAAATAATAAACAGTTTACTTCGTCCCTTCCCATGTGATTCGTTTTCATTTGGCTGCCCCATCTATTACACTCCCCCGGGCATCCCTGAGGATACATTTGCCCCCAATGAACACTCGCCGTCCAAGACAACGTACTGGTTTCCATGACTTAAAGGTCTTCGAACCACTCACACATCTGAGAACCTATTCCGTATGCTCGTATTTCCGTTAACATAAATCTAGATATATGGAGTCTTCCTGTTGCCCTTCATCCATTTTTCGCATGCTGTCATAGGAAGAAACAGTAAGCTGAGTTTGGCACGAGCGATGCTTTCTACGAGTAAATCCGTGCTGATTTGTGAACAGGAGCTTATCTGTCTCATGGAAATGTATTACTTTCGAACTTATATTCAGGAACTCTGCAGTAAGGCGATTTTAAAGATACTGCTCTGTAATTTTGCTAGTGGGTTCTTGTATCCTTCTTATACAAAGAGTCTCCTGCGTTTTTTCCAAGCCACTTGGGACTTCGCGCTGGGCGAGAGATTCGTGATAAATGCAAGATAAATGAGGAACAAATGACGAAGGGTACTCTCTGAAAAACCGAATTGGGATTCCGCCCGGACCTGGTGACTTATTTGTTTCAGCACTTTCAGTTGTTTCCCTACGCCTGGGATGTTTAATACTATATCGTCCACACGAGAGACCGTGTGACGGTCAAACACGGTATGTCTGCACGACCCTCTTGCGTGAATGATTTCTTAAACGCAAAATTAAAAACTTCTACTTTTATTTCTAAGTCTTCTACGGCCATATCAAACGGGTCAGAAGATAGAAACCTTCGGCCCCGTGGTGATTTTACATGGGACCAAAATTTTCGCGGGTTCTCAGCAACATCTCTGACTAAAGTATTACGATAGAGGCTGCTGTATTCTTCGCAAATCGATCTTTTTATAGGTGCATGAATTTCTACTAACTTTTCCCTGTTGACATTTCTACCTTCTTTTATGAAGTGAGAGAGCGACACTCTCTGTTTCTTTGACACTTTTTGAATTTTGTTCATAAACCACGGTGGGGCTTTCTGGCCTTAATCCTCTTAATTGGCACATAATTGTGCAGCCCATGATTTACGAACAGTTTAAACTTAGCCCATAATTCCTCTACGTCCTTGATATTGGAACTACACGATGTCCATTCATGGTCTAAGAAAGGCGCTAACAACTGCTTATCTGCTCTTTCCAGCATAACTACTCTCCTAATCTTCTTGATGGACGTATTAACTTCAGTAACCATTGTAGCTAAGACGACATGGTGATCATGAATCCCTGTATGTATTCTGACTCAGCTGATAACGTGCAGTGTAGATGTAAAATTTAGCTTCCGCGGTAACGGCACGTTGTCCACCCCTCTGCAAACACTACTCGTTTAGTAATGTACTAACAACGGCTGTTTGCTTTTAACTGTCAGCATTTTGCATATGAGTGTCCACAGTGAATTCTTGGCTGCAACCACCCTTCTCTTAAGGCTGTCCTCGGCGACGTGAATTGTTTGTTTTAATATATGAATATTTTAATGATAACCTTCCTAATTGTGTGTTGCAACCGCTGCCGACTTCCTCGTTTGGTTAAGGTTACTTGCTCGTCAATCTGCTTCAGAAAAACCAATTTTTTGTTTTTCATGTTAAATTGATGTTTACACCTTTGCACCAAAATGGTGGATAAAATAACTGAACTGGACATCACGAAGAGTTTAAAATGAACTTAAAGATCATTCGGTGTGCATTCACACCCTTGTTTCCTCTAATTTCACACGCCAATATTGTCATTAAGCTCCTGTTCGTGAAATATATACTACACAACATTTTTTCAAGTTGACATCCCTGTTAGTAGATACGCTTTGCTACGCTCTTATGATTCCCTTGTAATTATTTGGTTTTCGAGCGTTCTTTTCCTTATAAACTTTTCTGTAGTTTGAGTTGTTCCTGTTTTGTTGTTCTCGAAAGTTACTATGCCTGTAATTTACTTTAATTCGGGGCAGTTAGCAGTTGTGAAGCACTAGACTTGCTAGGAATATATTCCAGGTTTAATATGAGACAGTCACTGTTCTCAGTTGATTCCATGAGAGTGGCCGAGGCTTAAAAGTGGATACTTGAGGCAACTAGTGACGCCAGAATAACAATGAGGAACAAGAAAAGGAAGAGGGGCGTTGAGGAGTATCTAAACAAAGAGGAACAACAGGGGTAAGTCATAGATCAAATACACTTTTGAATTGAATTTCCCGAGGATTAAATTTTCTGACAAGTTTGTTTTATGCACAAAAATCTATTTGAGCTAAGGATCTGAAATTTTTTGGGGTGTTGCAGGGTACTACTTGGAGGAAAGTACACTACAGGCACTAACGTACTATCAACAGGAAGCAAAATACATATTGATTAACTATAAAAATTAACCTTCATTCTGATATATCAGATGTAAATAGTTCTAAAATAAAAACTTGTTCTTGAAATGACATGATCGTAGTTTACTTTTTAGACAGACATGTTGTTGTGTACTTGAAGTTTTAAGCATGAAAGTAAGACAGTGAGTGCATAGATTCCAAGCATGGACCGGTATGTAAAATTGTACACTACTGGCCATTAAAATTGCTACACCACGAAGATGAGGTGCTACAGACGCGAAATTTAACCGACAGGAAGAAGATGCTGTGATATGCAAATGATTAGCTTTTCAGAGCATTCACACAAGGTTGGCGCCGGTGGCGATACCTACAACGTGCTGACACGAGGAAAGTTTCCAACCGATTTCTCATACACAAACAGCAGTTGACCGCCGTTGCCTGGTGAAACGTTGTTGTGATGCCTCGTGTAAGGAGGAGAAATGCGTACCATCACGTTTCCGACTTTGATAAGGGACGGATTGTAGCCTATCGCGATTGCGGTTTATCGTATCGCGACATTGCTGCTCACGTTGGTCGAGATCCAATGACTGTTAGCAGCATATGGAATCGGTGGGTTCAGGAGGGTAATACGGAACGCCGTGCTGTATCCCAACGGCCTCGTATCACTAATAGTCGAGATGACAGGCATCTTAACCGCCTGCACAAACAGTTCGACGACGTTTGCAACAGCATGGACTATCAACTCGGAGATCATGGCTGCGGTTACTCTTGACGTTGCATCACAGACAGGAGCGCCTGCAATGGAGTACTCAACGACGGACCTTGGTGCACGAATGGCACAACGTCATTTTTCCGGATGAATCCAGGTTCTGTTTAGAGCATCATGTTGGTCGCATCTGTGTTTGGCGACATCGCGGTGAACGCACATTGGAAGTGTGTACTCGTCATCGCCATACTGGCGTGTCACCCGGCGTGATGGTATGGGGTGTCATTGGTTACACGTCTCGGTCACCTCTTGTTCGCATTGACGGCACTTTGAACAGTGGACGTTACATTACAGATGTGTTACGACCCGTGGCTCTACCCTTCATTCGATCCCTGCGAAGCCCTACATTTCAGCAGTATAATACACGACCGCCTTTCTGGATACAGAAAATGTTCGACTGCTGCCCTGGCCAGCACATTCTCCAGATCTCTCACGAACTGAAAACGTCTGGTCAATGGTGGCCGAGCAACTGGCTCGTCACAATACGCCAGTCACTACTCTTGATGAACTGTGGTATCGTGTTGAAGCTGCATGGGCAGCTGTACCTGAACACGCCATCCAAGCTCTGTTTGACTCAACGCCCAGGCGTATCAAGGCCGTTACTACGGCCAGAGATGGTTGCGCTGGGTACTGATTTCTCAGGATCTATGCACCCAAATTGCGTGAAAATGTAATAACGTGTCAGTTCTAGTATATTTGTCCAATGAATACCCGTTTATCATCTGCATTTCTTCTTGATGTAGCAATTTTAATGGCTATTAGTGTAATTAACTGACCTTCACAGAGGAGGTTGTAATAAAATCAGCTTGAGAAATAGTGTTCAGCAAGAAACACACATTGTCCTATAATTTTCATCCTACTAAGAGTTTACGTTTTTTGACTCAGACTCGTGTAAACTTCATGCAAATTGTTATTATTTTTTTAGGCATTCACGGATAAGTTATCTTAAGTGATAATTTACAGTCCCGAGCAAGCAGTGACAAGCTTGATTACCTTTCGCGTTCCAGACAGACTAGAAATCGTAATTAATTTTCTTTCCGGCAGGGCAACAAGTGGAGACGTTGCCCCCCTCTACTTAAACTGGGTGACTCTCTGTCATGGCCAGTTGCGAACACGCTTAACTTAGGTGTTACCTGCTCTATGCCCTCCTAGACGGTTTACTTCTTATTCAGATTTTTACAGAGTTTTTATAACCGGACGTGCTCTTGGAGACTGCCGCTGTAGCAGAGCCCTGGCACTCGGCCAGATCCAAATGCGGCCGGGCCGAGACTCGTCTTCTGCGGCGCGCACCGGCGGCGTGTTGTTTGTTTGGAGGAGCGGCCGATCCCCGGCGTGGCCGCCGCAGGGGGCGGTAATACGGCCGCACCCCGCCGCTGCGCCCCTCATTAGGCCGACTGCGGCCGACTCTCCCGCCAGGAGTCGCCTCTAATTAAAAGCATTCGGCCGCGAATCGCACCAAATTGCACCCGTCTTCCGTTGGAGAGGCGCGTGGCCAACGGGTATCGATCGCGACAGACAGGCTACAGCGCTCGTAGAACCCATAAACTGATGGCTTTTCCTCAGAAATATTCTTCACCTTTAAGAGTAATTTAAAGGAAATTAAATGTTATGCTAAAGCGCACTGGGTATCATTCGTTAAAACGATCGTTCTGAAATTACACTCTTGTTGTTGTTGTGGTCTTCAGTCTTGAGACTGGTTTGATGCAGCTCTCCATGATACTCTATCCTGTGCAAGCTTCTTCATCTCCCAGTATCTACTACAACCTACATCCTTCTGAATCTGCTTAGTGTATTCATCTCTTGATCTCCCTCTACGATTTTTACCCTCCACGCTCCCCTCCAATACTAAATTGGTAATCCCTTGATGCCTCAGTACATGTCCTACCAACCGACCCCTTCTTCTAGTCAAGTTTTGTCACAAACTCCTCTTCTCCCCAATTCTATTCAATACTTCCTCATTAGTTATGTTTTCTACCCATCTAATCTTCAGCATTCTAAGGGGGAGGGGGGGGGGGACGCACCGCGAATGAGTTACGCAAATTGCTCGCAAACTGATGTTCATACAGGTATCGACGAAAACTGCGAAACTGTAAACTTTGGCGGCTGATGGGTGAATGTGTGAAGCGGAATTCTATCACGCAGCTGGCAAGGTTAGTCAACATGGGGCACGTCGATACCTGGGCAAAAAGTTCCTGAGAGTTTCATTCCTCGTACTCAGACGGACATTAACTATGCCTCGCAGTCAGGCGAGTGAACAATATACATTGATGTCAGCATTTGAGAGAGGAAATGTAGTTGGACTCAAAGAAGCCGGTTGGAGTAACCAGCGAATCGCTTGAGATTTGAATAGGAGCGATGCCAGTATTCGACGATGTACGAATGCATGCTTTCCAGGCGATATTCGTTAATAAAACATTCTCGGGTTTCAAGCCGCGTCAAGTGGTTTATTGTCCACGAGCTTTTGGCAGAGATCTCCTCTACTTTTGTCAAGTGGATGATTGTCGTGTGGTTGTCATTGCCGTGCTTATATAGCCACGCCGTCGCTCGACACGTCACCGGTGCTCGGTCCCGCACCGTATATGGTAATGTTTTGGCCGCGCGACGGCCGACTTCATCAATTGGATTAAAGGTCTGCGACTTGCTGAAGGGGATATTATGGTTGGCTTTGATGTGGTTTCCTTATTCACTTGTGTCTCCATCACAGACTCTATTGACTTGCTGTCCCAGCTCTTTGACGACACCATCGTGGATTTATTTAAGCACACTCTGTTGTCATCATATTTCTTAAATGATGAAGAATATTTTAACCAAACTAACGGCGTGGCGATGGGAAGTCTATTAGCTCCAGTAGTAGCCAACCTCTTTATGGAGCATTTCGAAGACATCGGCTTGGACACGCCTCCTGCAAAGCTGTGCTATTTTTATCGCTACGTCGACGATACCTTCGTCATTCGGCCACATGGACAAGAAAAGTTAGAAGAGTTCCTGTAGCACCTCAACAGAATCCACGACCACATCAACTTTACAATGGAAGTAGAGAAGGAGGGTTCCCTGCCGTTCTTGGACGTGCTTATCCGCGTAAACCCAATGGGTCTCTAGCTCATAGCTTTTACCGCAAGGCCACCCACACGGATCGGTATCTGCACGCCACCAGCTTTTATCACCCAGCACAGAAACAGTCAGTTCTTACGACCTTAGTACATCGAGCTGAAACCATCTCAGACGCTGAAAACTTGCCGAGAGTATTGAGCCACTAACGCAAAGTTTTTAAGGAAAACGGTTACAACAATAAACATATCTCACAAGCAGTGTCATCCAAGCCTCAAAGGAAGAAGACCTCTGAAGAAGACACCAAGCGGGTTGCATTCTTACCGTTCTGTGGTTCGACAACAGGGAAGATTAGTCGGCTCCTGAAGAGGCATAAAATAGACACAATCTTCAGGCCTCCGGCAAAGATCCGGCAACTAATGAAATCTGTGAAAGACGATGTAGGCCTCAGAACGCCAGGAATTTACAAGATATCGTGTGGATGTGGGCAATTCTATGTCGGCCAGACTGTTCGCACTATTGAACAGCGCCGCATAGAACATGAAAGGTGTTACCGTCTGCGCTATCCCGAAGAGTCAGATATAGCAGAACATGCTCTGGAAAACGGACACCGAACTGCGTTCGATGAGACGTCTGTTATTAAACGGACTACTGGCTTCTGGGATAGCGTGATAAGGCCATAGAGATTAGAATTTCTGACAACACCTTCAATAGAGACGATGGATCCAGCTTAGTACAGCGTGGGATCCGGTGTCGAGGGAGTTTAAGCGGGCCCGCTGGTCGCGTGGCCAAAACATTACCACATATGGTGAGGGACCGAGCACCAGTGACGTCACGAGCGACGGCGCGGCTATACAGGGTGTGTCACCTAACATTACCGCTGGATATATTTCGTAAACCACATCAAATACTGACGAATCGATTCCACAGACCGAAAGTGAGGAGAGGGGCTAGTGTAATTGGTTAATACAAACCATAAAAAAAAATGCACGGAAGTATGTTTTTTAACACAAACCTACGTTTTTTTAAATGGAACCCCGTTAGTTTTGTTAGCACATCTGAACATATAAACAAATACGTAATCAGTGCCGTTTGTTGCATTGTAAAATGTTAATTATATCCGGAGATATTGTAACCTAAAGTTGACGCTTGAGTACCACTCCTCCGCTGTTCGATCGTGTGTATCGGAGAGCACCGAATTACGTAGGGATCCAAAGGGAACGGTGATGGACCTTAGGTACAGAAGAGACTGGAACAGCACATTATGTCCACATGCTAACACCTTTTTATTGGTCTTTTTCACTGACGCACATGTACATTACCATGAGGAGTGAGGTACACGTTCGACGGGCGTTTCATAGGACGTGGAGGACGCATAAATTGGCCAGCCCGTTCTGCTGATCTTACACCTCTGGACTTCTTTCTGTGGGGTACGTTAAAGGAGAATGTGTACCGTGATTTGCCTACAACCCCAGAGGATATGAAACAATGTATTGTGGCAGCCTGCGGCGACATTACACCAGATGTACTGCGGCGTGTACGACATTCATTACGCCAGAGATTGCAATTGTGTGCAGCAAATGATGGCCACCACATTGAACATCTATTGGCCTGACATGTCGGGACACACACTATTCCACTCCGTAATTGAAAACGGAAACCACGTGTGTACGTGTACCTCACCCCTCATGCTAATGTACATGTGCGTCAGTGAAAAAGACCAATAAAAAGATGTTAGCATGTGGACGTAATGTGCTGTTCCAGTCTCTTCTGTACCTAAGGTCCATCACCGTTCCCTTTGGATCCCTACGTAATTCGGTGCTCTCCGATACACACGATCGAACAGCGGAGGAGTGGTACTCAAGCGTCAACTTAAGGTTACAATATCTCCGGATGTAATTAACATTTTACAATGCAACAAACGGCACTGATTACGTATTTGTTTATATGTTCAGATGTGCTAACAAAACTAACGGGGTTCCATTTAAAAAAACGTAGGTTTGTGTTAAAAAACATGCTTCCGTGCATTTTTGTATGGTTTCTATTAATCAATTACACTAGCCCCTCTCCTCACTTTCGGTCTGTGGAATCGATTCGTCAGTATTTGATGTGGTTTACGAAATATATCCAGCGGTAACGTTAGGTGACACCCTGTATAAGCACGGCAATGACAACCACACGACAGTCATCCACTTGACAATGGCAGAGGAGCTCTCTGCCGAAAGCTCGTGGGCAGTAAACCACTTGACGCGCCTTGAAACCCGAGAATGTTTTATTAATAATATTCGACGATGTTGGCAGGACTGAGTGAACGAGAGCCGAACACAGCGTCGATAAAAGAAGCGGTGGTCTTAGAGAGACGACAGAAAGTGACGACTGAGTGACCGTCAGAGGGGCACTCAGAGCCCCGGATTCATCATAATCATCGATCCGACGCGCAGCTGCTGTTTCAATTGGAACAAGGACCATTAGTAGCCGGCTCACAGAAAGGGGTATGAGCTCACGTTCCCCCTTGCGCCTACTACCATTGGCTTCCGTACACAAAAGGCCCGTTTGCAGTGGTGTCGGGCACATTCCGTCTGGAATCTCACTGAATGGAGTAGAACTGCTTCATTGATGAGTTCCGCTTCCAACCGAATCCCAATTATCAGCGAAGACGTCTCTGGAGACGCTCTGGACAGTGCTGGGACACCAACCTGACGGTCGCCCGTCGTACGGACCGACAGCCAGGAGTGATGGTCTGGGGTGCCACTTCTTTTCATAGCAGGACACCTTTGGTCGACATCCGCGGCAACCTACTAGCACAGCGGTATGTCGACGATATTCTACGCTTCATTATGTTGCCGTTGACGGCAATCCATCCTGGGCATGCATTTCAGCAAGATAATGCCCGCCTGTACACAGCGAGCTTTTCTACTGCTTGTCTTCGTGCTTGACGAACCCTAACTTGGCCAGCAAGATCGCCGGATCTTTTCTCAGTTGAGAAAAAAACTCCTCCCGAACAGGCCTTGGAAGGCTCAAAGGTACCGACCGGCCCCCGTGTCATCCTCAGCCCACAGGCGTCATTGGATGCGGATATGGAGGGGCATGTGGTCAGCACACCGCTCTCCCGGCCGTATGTCAGTTTCCGTGACCGGAGCCGCTACTTCTCAATCAAGTAGCTTCTCAGTTTGCCTGAGTGCACCCCGCTTGCCAACAGCGCTCGGCAGACCGGATGGGCACCCATCCAAGTGCTAACCCAGCCCGTCAGTGCTTAACTTCGGTTATCTGAAGGGAACTGGTGTTACCACTGCGGCAAGGCCGTTGGCCCTCAATTGAGAACGTTTGGGCCATTATGGGCAGCGCCCTGCATCGGCTCCGGATTGTGACGATCTAACGCGCCAATTGGATACAATTTGGCTTGATATCCCTTGCTAACAAAGAAATTCGATACGTTGTGCCGTTTCCGAGTTAATCAGCACTGAAGTTGGCCAATCAGGACGTTTCGCGCAAATTCAAGCCGCCCGCCAGAGACGGCCTCACAAAATGTGTTCATTTCGTTTCCTAAAACCAAACAAGAGAGCGATACAAGAACTGAACATGGGAAGATAGTAAGGATCGAGCCCGAGCCAAAGGCTTGAGCCGTCCCGTGCGCTACCATCTAAATCATGATAGTAACTGACACTAAGTGTATCTGGCGGGCCTCTTGAATTTGCTCACGCAACGACATGATAGCCTTAACTTCGATACTAATTATCTGGGAACAGCGCAAGGTATCGAATTTTTTCGTAAGAATTGCTCTTCAGCACAACCTAGCCTGCAACACCCTTACAAGCTTTCCCCACTGTTTCTGACCATCCTGTATAATGCGAATGTGGAATCATTGAGTTCTGGTGAGCCAGTCTCAACGCCAAGCACGATATCAACAGTCTCACCTGAGTAGTGCCCAGGAAAAGAGACATACTGTTGTCTCGGCGGTGCATGGTAATAGAATCATGGCACGTACTTTCAGACATGGTTTGTATGCAGCAAGATAGACAAAAGGGTTTCGGGTATTCATTATACAACAAAATACATGCCTCTTTGAGTGCTACCATTCGCAAAAAACTCCGTTTCGTTATTTTGAACCATTACTGAAACATGATAGAACTCACGACCATAGGGTTCATGTCAGAACTGGGCGCCCTGCACGTGACCCTCTTGTCGGCACACAAACCAGACGATAAGGGAGATAGATACCGCTCTATTCAAACTTTGAATACAATTTGTATATGCTAGCTACATTTCACACACAGCTTTGTATGACCTAAAACAAACCATACGCAAAGTCTACACAATGTGTTTTTATAATTGCAAGCCCTTAGATTTCGTCCAATGAGTTACTTAATGTCGATTCAGCAACTGGTAAAAAATTCGAGTGGCAGGAGAGGCTACACCTATCGCCACACTTAGCACATTATGTAATTGACATCATGAAGATTGGAGCAGCACGTGACAGCGGAGAAGTGTAACATCGACAGTCTGCAGCACACAGGGTGTCGTAATGCTAATCCTCTACTGCTGCTAACTGTTCTAGATGGAACTCTCTAGTGGCCACTGGCCTTCACCTGGGCGAATGAGGTCCAGTGGGGGACGAACCTAGATGCAGGGAGGATGGTATGAAGTAGCAAGAGGGCATTAGTTACCGGCCCTGGAGCATCTGGCTCCCCCAGGTGAGCGAACAGCTGGCTGGCGGTGTGTGGCGGGTAGAGGCGGCATGCGTCCGTTGCCAGCAGGGCCAGCTGCTCGTCGTCAGTGAGCAATCGCATCAGCCGAAATGCCTTCAGCCCGTGCACACCCCACAGTGCGGACGCCACCATGCGCTCGCTGCCCGCTCGCAGGTGCACCATGCTCACCAGCGACATCACTGCACACACACACTGACACAGCTATCACCACGCCTTATAGTGACACATATGCACAAACACAACGTACACCGAAGCGTCAAAGAAACTGGTATAGGCATGGGTATTCAAATACAGAGATATGTAAACAGGCAAAATACGGCGCGACGGTCGCCAACGCCTATATAAGACAACAAGTTTCTGGTGCACTTTTTAGATCGGTTATTGCTGCTACAGTGGCAGGGTATCAAGATTTAAGTGAGTTTCATCGTGGTGTTACAGTTAGTGCACGAGCGATGGGACACAGCATCTCCGAGGTAGTGATGAAGTGGGGATTTTCACGTATGACTATTTCACGAGTGTACCGTGAATATCAGGAATACGGTAAAACAGCAAGTCTCCGACATCGCCACGGCCGGAAAAGTTTGCTACAAGCACGGGACCAACAATGACTGAAGAGTCGTTAAACGCGACAAAAGTGCAACCTTTCCGCAAATTGATGCAGATTTCAATGCTGGGCCATCAACAAGTGTCACCGTGAGAACTATTCAAAGAAACATCATCGATATGGGCTTTCGGAGCCGAAGGCCCACTCATGTACCCTTGCTGACTGAACGACACGAAGCCTTACGCCTCGTCTGGGCCCGTCAACACCGACATAGGACTGTTGATGACTGGAAACATGTTGCCTGGTTGGAACAATCTCATTTCAAATTGTATCGGGCGGATGGAGGTCTGCAGGTATGGGTACAACTTCATGAATCCATGAACCCTGCATGTCACCAGGGGAGTTTTCAAGCTGGTGGAGGCTGTGTAATGGTGTGGGGCGTCTGCAGTTGGAGTGATAATGGGACCCCTGATACGTCTAGATACGGATCTGAGAGGTGACACGTATGTAAGCATCCTGTCTGATAACTTGCATCCATTCATGTGTATTGTGCACTCTGACGGACTTGGGCAATTCTAGCGGGACAATGCGACACCCCACACGTCCAGAATTGCTACAGAGTGGCTCCAAGAACTCTCTTCTGAGTTTAAACACTTCCGCTGGCCAGCAATCTCCCCAGATATGAACATTATTATGTCTGGGATGCCTTGCAACGTGCTGTTCAGAAAAGATCTCCAGTCCCTCATACTCTTACCGATTTATGGACATCACTGCAGGATTCATGGAGTCAATTCTCTCCAGCACTACATCAGACATTAGTCAAACTCCATTCCACGTCGTGTTGCGGCGCTTCCGCGTGCTCGCGGGGGTTCTACATGATGTTAGGCAGGTGTACCAGTTTCTTTGGCTCTATAGTGTGTATACTCAGAACACTTACACAACGTTTTAAACAAACAAGTTAACATAGCTCCAATCCTCCACTTTTGGCCAAGGTTTCTTGGTTATTAAGTAATCACCCTCTCATTTATTCCCCCTTGGTAACCCATTTTCCTCACTACCAGCTCGCCCTATGACTGGCTGATAAGAACCATTACTGTATAACAAGTCATATATAAAACAGCCCACTCAGCTCCTTGAGTGAAGAATGAAAGAAATCGACATAGCTATCGCAAGCACACTCACAATACAAATACACACATACAAAAACATATAACAAAATATTAATTTTGGTCTGGAGCGTGGGCAACATCGTCTCACAAATGCAAAAACTGTAAGTCCCTAACTAAAGATACCCAGTTGGGATTCGCTTTACCTAACTGGTGATCTTGCTGGGCTATTTAGCTGAATAACACAAAGTCCTTCAGCAGCCACACTGCCCTCAGGAGTAGGAAATGATAGACGTGAAAAAATCGTGTTAAGTGATTCTTCCGTCGCTTCTTGGTAGAACAACATACTAATAAATGAAAAAAAATTACACTGCGTATGTTCTGCAGAATATACATAATAGTGGTTTTTTTTTCATTTATTATGTAAAAGAATTTAAAAATTCACAATTAGTACATTACACAGAGACCAGTACTTCACCACTAGTGTCAACAACACGAGCTAAACGACCACCTTGGTTTGCATTCGGCGACACATGTAACACCGTACTACGCATAATATGTTACGGAAATGAAATGACTTCATTCGTAACTAATGTTGAAATTCGCATATTAGCTCTAGTTCGTTTTTGATTTGAAACCATTACATGTAATTATACTTTTTGTCACAAAATATTGAGTCCCATAGATAAGCAATTGACTACATTCCCAGAGTATGTCACTGGGTACATTTGTACACGTGTCCATTCCGTATTCAGCTGCTTTGTGGCCTGAGAAGAGCATTGCGGCAAGTTTTATAAATAAGATAGTGGTCTTCATTTGACAAGTCTCGAAGTGCTTGGGTCATAATTGTTCAATTACTCCTTCTACATACAGAAGGCATGTTTCTTACATTTTGTCTGTAAGTTAAGGGAATCACGATAAAAATTGGCACTACATGTATGCTACACTATATGTTCAACCAAATGGATGAATAGAGGAGGTCGTATGGCATTTGCAGTCAAGAAGATATGTTGGCAGCCCACTAATCACACTACCGACTGCTATTTCTGTATGGCTTCGCCTATAAACAAGGGAATCTCCAGGAAGAAAAAAATCAACAGTTGTGTACCCTAATATACTGGTATCCTCTGCAATTCGCCTTGTATTTCATGACAACGAACTTCCTGTTCCTGAATCTCCAAGAAATGCTTCTGTGAGCTATAATGAAAATAGCAGTGTTTCCATAACTGAATATGAACCGCCATCAGCTTCATGAGATGCAGACTTCTTTCCAAACACATCAGTCTCGATGCACAAGTTGACACAAGGAGAGGTCAATGACTTCATCACGGACCTAGAACTTCCTAAAAATACAGCATAACACTCGGCATCATGGTTCCAACAATGGAAGTATCTACACGACTCTGTGAAAGTGAAAAAATTTCGCACTAGAAATAAAGAACTTGTTTTTTAAAACCGAAGGGGACATCACATTTTGCAAAGACGCAATTGGTCTGATGCAGACACTGCATATAAGAACTGTCCTTATCAACGGCGAGAGTTCATCGATGCTTCAAAGATATGTCTTAAAGCTGTACTTTTACATAATTGAAACGAATTTCCTTCCATTCCTGTGTCGTATACCGTCAATGCAAAAGAAACATACACAAATAAAAAAAACATCCTGACAGTAATAGACTACACGAGTGGGAAGTGTTTGAGTACATTAAAGTTATTGTCATTTTATTAGGGATACAGTCTGCCTACACCAAGTACCGTTTTTCCTTTGTAAGTGAGATACCCGTGCTAGACATAAGCACTTTGGACAGAAACGTTGGCCCACGAGACAGTCATTGATTCCTGGAATAGACGCTGTATTGTATGGACCAATGATAGATGGAAACGAAGTTTTATTCCTATCACTACATACAGGATATAAGATGAACATCAACAAAAGCAAAACGAGGATAAGGGAATGTAGTCGAATTAAGTCGGGTGATGCTGAGGGAATTAGATTAGGAAATGAGACACTTAAACTAGTAAAGGAGTTTTGCTATTTGAGGAGCAAAATAACTGATGATGGTCGAAGTAGAGAAGATATAAAATGTAGACTGGCAATGGCAAGGAAAGCGTTTCTGAAGAAGAGAAATTTGTTAACATCGAGTATAGATTTAAATGTCAGGAAGTCGTTTCTGAAAGTATTTGTATGGAGTGTAGCCATGTATGGAAGTGAAACGTGGACGATAAATAGCTTAGACAAGAAGAGAATAGAAGCTTTCGAAATGTGGTGCTACAGAACAATGCTGAAGATTAGATGGGTTGATCACATAACTAATGAGGAGGTATTGAATAGAATTGGGGAGAAGAGGAGCTTGTGGCCCAACTTGACTAGAAGAAGGGATCGGTTGGTAGGACATGTTCTGAGACATCGAGGGATCACCAATTTAGTATTGGAGGACAGCGTGGAGGGTAAAAATCGTAGAGGGAGACCAAGAGATGAATACACTAAGCAGATTCAGAAAGATGTAGGCTGCAGTAGGTACTGGGAGATGAAGAAGCTTGCACAGGATAGAGTAGCATGGAGAGCTGCATCAAACCGGTCTCAGGACTGAAGACCACAACAACAACAACAACAACAACATATAAAACTGGGGGCATATGAAACGTTTTGTAAAAGGAGAAAGTAGGTGTCTTTATCAGTCCACAGATTAGAGAAATTTTTAAAGACAATAAGTTTGAATGAGTGCTAAATGATAAGGAGAAAAGAGCATGGCCATTATTTAAGAATGTTTCAAATAGTTTTCTGGGAAACTTCAAGTTGAAAATTTCAAATAATTTGTAGATGATCTGATGTGCACGTATGAACAGCTCAAGTTTAATATGTCACAAAAAATGCACTTCTTGAAATCACATGCAGATTCCGTTGCGCCAAACTCTGGTGAAGTAAGTGATGAATTTGGTGAGCGGCTCCACAAAGGTATACCAGTCATGGAAAAAAGATTCAAATGGAAATGGAGTGTTGCCATGATAAGTGATTATTGCTTTATTGTGAAAATGGCGTTCCTGTAAGATAGTTCCAAAGACAGACCAAAAATTACGTTTATAAGGTAATTAATTCTTTTTCGTGTTTTCATATTTCTCATACTTGTTTTTGTAAGATATATTTATTAAATATCGATACCTCAAAAACGAGACCTCATAAATAAATTTAAACTCATTTTCGGGTTCAGAGACCCTAAAAACATACAGGAGACTTATTTTCTTGAGCATAACATCCAACTTTTGAAGATTTATAGATCAGTGTAAATTGGTTCAAATTATTTCATACCTGTCTCAGATTCTACAACCAGCTGCAGATACCTCAACGCAACAACTTTTAGGGTGCTTGGACACTGAGAAGATATTTGGTGTGATGGCTGATGGACGTTGCGGAACTGAAATTAGTCTAACGACATCGCCTGGTATTGATTGCCCCATCCAACTCCAGGTATAGTTTGAATAGAATAACTGAGAGCTGTCAGTGGTTGGAAGGGGAGGGGATGAGGGTCGCAGATCCCACGTGCTCATGATAGGGATATAAATCACTCCGTGTTCGTCTCTCACTCCTACACACCACGTTAGTTAGTTATTTTCATGTTCCATGGATCATTTTGCACGATAAATCGTAATGATGTGGACCGAGTCATTTTACATTCATATGTCAAATTAATTTGTACATACGGTTACATGCTGAACATTTCTGAGGCTTTTTTAAGAAAAAGTATACTACTGGCCATTAAAATTGCTACACCACGAATATGACGTGCTACAGACGCGAAATATAAACGACAGGAGGAAGATGCTGTGATATGCAAGTGCTTAGCTTTTCAGAGCATTCACACAAGGTTGGCGCCAGTGGCGACGCCTACAACGTGCTGACATGAGGAAAGTTTCCAACCGATTTCTCATACACAAACAGCAGTTGACCGGCCTTGTCCGGTGAAATGTTGTTGTGATGCCTCGTGTAACGAGGAGAAATGCGTACCATCACGCTTCCGACTTTGATAAAGGTCGGTTTGTAGCCTATCGCGATTGCAGTTTATCGTATCGCGACGTGGCTGCTCGCGTTGGTCGAGATCCAATGACTGTTAACAGAATATGGTATCGGTGGCTTCAGGAGGGTAATACGGAACACCGTGCTGGATCCCAGCGGCCTCGTATCACTAATAGTCGAGATGACAGGCATCTTATCCGCATGGCTGTAACGGATCGTGCAGCCACGTCTCGATCCCTGAGTCAACAGATGGGGACGTTTGCAAGACAACAACCATCTGCACGAACAGTTCGACGACGTTTGCAGCAACATGAACTATCAGCTCGGAGATCATGGCTATGGCTACCCTTGACGCTGCATCACAGACAGGAGCGCCAGCGATGGTGTACTCAACGACGAACCTGGGTGCACGAATGGCAAAACGTCATTTTTTCGGATGAATCCAGGTTCTGTTTACAGCATCATGATGGTCGCATCCGTGTTTGGCGACATCGCGGTGAACGCACATTGGAAGCGTTTATTCGTCATCGCCATATTGGCGTATCACCCGGAGTGATGGTATGGGGTGCCATTGGTTTCACGTCTCGGTCACCTCTTGTTCGCACTGACGGCACTTTGAGCAGTGGACGTTACATTTCAGATGTGTTACGACCCGTGGCTCTACCCTTCATTAGATCCATGCGAAACCCTACATTTCAGCAGGATAATGCACGACCGCATGTTGCAGGTCCTGTACGGGCCTTTCTGGATACAGAAAATGTTCGAATGCTGTCCTGGCCAGCACATTCTCCAGATCTCTCACCAACTGAAAACGTCTGGTCAATGGTGGCCGAGCAACTGGCTCGTCACAATACGCCAGTCACTACTCTTGATGAACTGTGGTATCGTGTTTAAGCTGCATGGGCAGCTGTACCTGTACACGCCATCCAATTTCTGTTTGACTCAATGCCCAGGCGTACCAAGGCCGTTATTACTGCCAGAGGTGGTTGTTCTGGGTATTGATTTCTCTGGATCTATGCACCTAAAATGCGTGAAAATGTAATCACATGTCAGTTCTAGTGTAATATATTTGTCCAATGAATACCCTTTTATCATCTGCATTCCTTCTTGGTGTAGCAATTTTAATGGCCAGTAGTGTAGTTTTACAGATGTGATTAGTAGTTCCTACCAACCACCTTTCACACATTACAATAACAGAAATTGTTCTACGGAATGGGAGGAGTTGTCAATGAGAGACTTTCTCTTTTGTTTTCAGATTTTACTTTGTTGTCTGTCAGAAGTTTTATGTCACTGGGTAAGTGATCAAAAATTTCTATTATAGCATTGTTCACTCCTTTTTATGCTAAAGACAACCTTAATGTGGAGTAATGAATGTCATTTTTCCTTCTGGTGTTGTAATTATGTACATAATTGTTGCCTTTGAACTGTAGTGGGTTATTTACAACAAACTTCATGATGGAATAAATATACTGTTAAGCATTTGTCAGAATGCCCAACTCCTTAAAGAGATGTCTACAAGATAATCGTGAGTGAGCACCATTATTATTCTTACAACGTGTTTTTGAGCAACGAAAACCTTTTTTCCTTAAAGATGAGTTACCCTAGAACATTATTTATGATATTATTAAATGAAAATATGCAGAACATGTCAACTAACTGATTTATCTCTCACCAAGATTTGCAATGATTCTAAGTGCAAATGCGGCTGAACTAAAATGTTTTTGGAGTTCCAGAACGTGCTTTTTCCACTTTAATTCTCATCTACAGGGACACCTCAGAATTTTGAAGTGCCACAGTATTTATTATTTCCTCGCCATGTGTTACACTTATCACTGGTGTAGTACCACTAGATGTGCAGAACTGAATACTGTGTGTTTTTAAAAATGAGGAAAAGACCATTCGCAGGAAACCTGTCAATGATTTTTTTAAGAACACTGTTTACCATTTTTTCCTGTATGTATGCTTGGATTGATTACAATACTAGTGTCATCTACGAAAAGAACTAATTCTGCTTTTGTGTATTGGACAGAAGGTTACTTACATATTGATAAACAACAGTGGACCTAAGACTGAACCTTGAAGAATCCCATGTGATTTTTTTTTCCCAGTCAAAATTACATCCCCAGCTTATGTTGATTGAATAATTATGTACAACTTCCCGCAGTCTTTTGGTCAGATATAAGATTATCCATTGGTTGGCTGTACCATTAATCGCATAAAACGTCAATTTATCTCGGAGAATACTGTGATTCACACAACAGGTGCCATAGGCAGGTAGCAGAAAATACCGACTGGCACTATTTTGTTATTTAATGCTCGTAAAAATCTTATGAGTGAACATGTAAACGACATTCCCAGTAGAGTAAGTCTTCTGAATTTCAAACTGCGATTTTCTGAGGATATTATTGTTGCTGAGGTGAGAAACTATTCTAGAATACACCGTCTTCTCAAAAGTTTTGGAAAATGATGTCAGCAGCGAAACAGGTCGATAGTTATCGACATCTCTCTTATCGTCTTTCTTAAAGAGAGCTTTAATGTATTTCACTCTCTCCGGAAAAATGCCTTGATTTAGTGATGCACTGTATACTTCAGGTAAGACTAGACTTATTATCTGGAAGACAATCTTTAGTCCTCTATTGGAAACACCACCAAAACCATACGAGTTTTTATTTTTGGGAGCATGTATAATTTTCTTAATTTCAGCAGGAAAAGTTGGTGATACATTTTTATGATTGAATGTTAGGAGCGTTATTTTTTTCAAGATATTTTTGTCATTTTTCTCTTGAACTGTTTGCCCCTATATTTTCTACTACATTCAAGAATTGAGTATTCTATACATTTGCTACCAGTGACTCTTCATTTATAGCCCTTCAATTAAGTTCAACATTGATTTTGTCCTGCTCTGTGGCTTGTTATCTTGTCCCCCGTTCCACTCCCCAATCTAGGCCTCCCGCGTCCGGCAATCCTGATTTAGGTTTTTCGTGATTTCCCTAAATCGCTCCAGGCAAATGCCGGGATGGTTCCTTTCAAAGGGCACGGCCGACTTCCTTCACCGTCCTTCCCTAATCCGATGAGACCGATGACCTCGCTGTCTGGTCTCCTTCCCCAAACCAACCAACCAACCCAATCTAGGCCTTACCAGATAGGATTTAAGGAAAGGCAGAGAAGATCCAAAGAAGAGCAGCGTGTTTCGTAGTGGGTTCGTTTAGAATGCGCGATAGCATCATCCAAGTGCAGTAGCAGACGCTGCAACAGCGGTGTGGTGCATAATAGAGAAATTTACTGTTAAAATTATGAGCATAGTCTGGCAATATATTACTTCGGCCTACACATGTTTCGTGAATGCAGATATCAGAGTAATTCGAGCCCGTAAGTAGGCTTACAGACAGGCGTACCTCCCAAACAGCATCGCGGATTAAAGAGAAAAATGGCGAAATGATAGTAGTATGCGAAATACAAGGATGACCACAGTAAACTTTTCAGTCATGACTGGTTTCTGTTACAAAAAAATCCGTGTGTCTTAGGTGGCATACGGCAAAATAGGTAATCGCAGGTTGGGGTCGCTTTGTTTGCCGTATGCTGCCTAGGACTTATCAATTCTGAAGAATGCCTATGTATGGCCGAAACCGAACACAATACGAACGTATTCTGTGACTGTAGTGATGATGGTGTTGGACTTGGGGCAGTCGGTAGCATTGTCATCAGCGTCCTTACTGGATATCAACACATACATCGTGGTTTGGAAAATGCTCTCAAAAGCGAAATTGCTGCGACAGTTTCCCAGGAACACACATTAGCAGTGTCCTTCAGACTAAATGGCTATGTCGACAGAAATATATGGTTCATCACTTATAGAATCAGTTCTCAAGTCACCTTGTCATAAATTGAAATCCACCAATCGTTTGGTAAAACGTCCTTATGACACCCTAAACTACGACTACGACACATAAAACATTTAGCTCAATGTATGCACTGTGGGTGTTTAATTAGTGGTGAATTAAGTGTATCTAAAAGTTACGTTAGTGCGGTCCATAAAGTTTTTCTTCATATCTGAGCTAAAGGGTTTTAAAGATTGTTTATATAAAAATGGAGGGTATTGGAAATAGCTCATGAGAGTATTAGTGTCTTCATTCTCACCGGTGTCCTCTTGAATAAAATTGCACTGATCCTGACTTGACATGCTACTTAATGGAACGAGAATCAGCTGAACGGAAATACTAAAACCGCCTGTAGTTTGTGAACGATCAAGCACTATATACATATCAAGGGCCGACACGATGCACAGAGCTCATCGCTATCCTCTGCCGAAGACTTCAGGGAGGAGGCCCGACGCTTCACAGTTTTAGGATGTGTGTTACACTGCTACGGTTGTCGACTAGGATGGTGGACAGGCCTCCATACAGGCGGACTAAGCTGCCGTTATGCCACCACGAGAAACATGCATTGAGCATACGTTTTACAGTAAGTGATATTCTACAAGTTTCATACATCGGCGGATAATCCTGCTGAAGGAGGAAACTGTGTGTCAGTAGACAGTGTCCTATTTGTAACATTGTGAGCACCATTTCCTACAGTCCATGTGGCTGGCGTGAGGGGGCAATTTGATAGCCAGTAGTTTGTTATCTTCCATCTCCAAAGCATTCGCCCTCGCACTGACGCTTGATCCTTCTGAATGACAATGAGACGAGAGAGTGAAAAGGGGTGGCATGGAATCACACCACCTCCTCTAGACGCTCCCTTGGCTGTTTATTGAGTCACGCTATGTGTTGATGACAAAGATGATGGAGATCTAGGTTTAGCAACTTTGCCACCAGTGGCGGTAAGTAGGCAACATGATCGCCATACATACAAGTCGGCCGTCTGTTGAACTACGAAAATGGCAATGTGACCAGCCGCAGAGCAGGTGAGAGTGAGTTCTCTTCAAGAAGCCACCTCATGCAGAACAAGTCACCGCCTTCTCCCCGCCACTGCCTCTGGGCTGTAAGTATGACGTCTCCCCGCTTCGCCGGACTCTGCCGAATTCGTCGTCTCGCCCTGCTGGACTGCCAAGGGACTTCGACTGTTCGGCTCCCAGTAATGTAAGGACCGCTCTAATGAAAAGGTACCTAACAACCAAACCGGATGAAATTTGCGTACCTCGCTTTGGGACGACGTAGTCAGACATCAAGGGACGTGGAAGCACGTGTCGTCACATCCCCCTAAAACATTCAAGGCTGTGCCCTCAGCAGGCAAGGTAATCCGTCTTTTTCGATGTCTGAGGTCCGATACTCATAGAATTCCTCGAGCACGGGAAAACCACTAACGGTGTCAGTACTGTGAGATAGTCCGTAGGCTACGCAAGTCCGTCAAGAGCAAACGGCCCGGGCTGGTCCCAGTGGGAGTTATTCTGCTCCATAATAATGCTCGTTCACACAGCTTCGAGGTCACACAAAGTGTACTGGCCAAGTTCAAGTTGAAGAAGCTTGAGCATCCGCCTTACAGCCAGACATCTCGCCCTGCGACTTCCATATGCTTGGCGCTCAAAAAATAATATTATTATTATTATTAATAATAATATATCTCAAAGGGAAGCGTTTCAATTCGGACAACGAATTGAAGAACATCCTCGCAATTTCAACAGTAAACTTCTCTATTATGCACCAAGAATCTGTTGCAACGTCTGCCACTGCACTTGGATAATGTTATCGCGCGTGCAAACGAACCCACTGTCGCAGCCGCAGGAACTCTGGGAACAGGGAACCTTCGGCTCGTGAAACATTGGGATAGCTGTGCTGAGGCCTCGGGCGATTGCTTTTGAACAAAGGATACAGTTATACCCACAATGCTGTTTTGTATCTTTTCTTTTGAACATCTCTCATATATACGGAAACATTTCCCCTGGATAATTGTTTTACTAAGGTCTATCGAACACCGAAATTGCTAACGTTATTATGAAGTGTCACTGATTGTGTCCTGAGATACACTCTTAGCTTCTGGGCTCTCTGCTGTCAGTTCCTTCTACTCCATTTATTTTCTTATAGCCTTAAATGTTTCCCGTGTACAATTATCCGGAGTTTTAGTTGTGTTGATATCTGATGGTCAGTATGTGCCGAAAGTACAAAAATCTTTCTTTATTGCTACAGATTACAGAAAAACTAAATAAAAAGGCATGTTGGTCGCGTTTCTCGATAGACAGAATGTATTTTATTGCCAAAAGTATAGGCGTCGTTACTACCAGATCTCGCTTATCACATCCTACATTCGTTCGTTGTTCAATAGGGTTAGACAGCTTTCGTGAGTGACTTTTCTCAATCGGTATATCCGCTACATAACAGCGGAAAGTGCTGTTGGACAGCTGAAATGGTGAGGTTACACACAGCGTTAGACATTTTCGAATTAGAATCACACCTAACTGACTTCATAGTTAAAAAAAAATGTTCAAATGTGTGTGAATTCCTAAGGGACCAAACTGCTGAGGTCATCGGGCCCTAGACTTACACACTACTCAAACTAACTTAAACTAACCTATGCTAAGAACCACACAGACCCATGCCCAAGGGAGGATTCGAACCTCCGGCGGGAGGGGCCGCGCAATCCGTGACATGGCGCCTCTAACCACGCGCTCACCGCGCGCGGCCACTTCATAGTAAGGCAGTTTTAATGTGAAATGTTATCTGTAGTGCAGTAAATGAGTTGCGATGATTTTGCACGAAATGAGGGAAGTCCGAGGAGTGAAGCGCGGCACTGACCTTTGAGCATGGTCGTGTCCTCCTTGGACTTGCGCTTGTAGTGCCGGTGGAAGCGGTCGGCTATGCAGTCCAGCATCTTCTCGTGCAGGAGGGCGCCGAAGAAGAGCTCCGCCACCACCGCCTGGTCATCGGCGGGCACGCTCTGCGAATGACACCTCCGTCTGCTCTAAAGCCTCAAAAGCGAATCAAACAGTATGCAGTGATGCGCATATTATGATTCAGTGATTAAACAGCTGTTCAGAGTGACCTAACAAACATCACAAAGAATAAACAAACAAGTTGCTTGCTAGGAATGAAAGGATGCGGGCGATAAAACGTGAGAGTGACTCCAAAAAGTAAGTAAGAATAACACCTCTACATTCTGCACATAACGAAAGATTACACAGTGGTGATGATTAAATTTCCTATGGGAGTTGTATCACATCCTGGATTTCCGGAAGGCTTTCGACACTGTACCGCACAAGCGGCTCGTAGTGAAATTGCGTGCTTATGGAATATCGTCTCAGTTATGTGACTGGATTTGCGATTTCCTGTCACAGAGGTCACAGTTCGTAGCAATTGACGGAAAGTCATCGAGTAAAACACAAGTGATTTCTGGCGTTCCCCAAGGTAGTGTTATAGGCCCTTTGCTGTTCCTGATCTATATAAACGATTTGGGAGACAATCTGAGCAGCCGTCTTCGGTTGTATGCAGATTACGCTGTCATTTATCGACTAATAAAGTCATCAGAAGATCAAAACAAGCTCCAAAACGATTTAGAAAAAATGTCTGAATGGTGCGAAAAGTGGCAGTTGACCCTAAATAACGGAAAGTGTGAGGTCATCCACATGATCGCTAAAAGGAATCTGTTAAACTTCGGTTATACAATAAATCAGTCTAATCTAAAAGCCGTAAATTCAACTAAATACCGAGGTATTACAATTATGAACAATCTAAATTGGAAGGAACTCGTAGAAAAATGTTGTGGGCAAGGCTAACCAAAGACTGCGTTTATTGTCAGGACACTTTAAGGAGACTGCCTACACTACGCTTGTCCGTCCTCTTTTAGAATTCTGCTGCGCGGTGTGGGATCCTTACCAGATAGGACTGACGGAGTACATCGAAAAAGTTCAAAGAAAGGCAGCACGTTTTGTGTTATCGCGAAATATGGGAGAGTGTGTCACAGAAATGATACAGGATTTTGGCTGGAAATCATTAAAAGAAAGGCGTTATTCGTTGCGACAGAATCTTCTCTCGAAATTTCAATCAGCAACTTTCTCCTCCGGATGCGACAATATTTTGTTGATACCGACCTACATAGGGCGGAACGAACACCGCGATAAAATAAGGGAAACCAGAGCTCGTACGGAAAGATATAGGTGTACATTTTTTCCGCGCACTATACGAGATTGGAATAATAGAGAATTGTGAAGGTAGTTCGATCAACCCTCTGCCAGGCACTTAAATGTGATTTGCAGAGTATTCATGTAGATGTAGATGCAGATAAAATACTTTATTTATAAAATTTAAAACCGACGTTTCACCGTATTACAACGGCCGTCCTGACGACAAGGCTGGTTTTGGTGCGGGAGAGGTGCCTCCGTTTATTGCAGACGATCGGTGTCAGTAGTCATATTTACGAAACTTTATTGGCCCTAAAATACAAGGTATTCGTAAATTCCCGTAACCAACTTCCAGGACTTGTGAAGGGAAGTAATCACATAATATTTTGAAAAGGAACCCATGTCCAGAAACGTACCGTTTCCGTTCTGCGACGGTTTCAGTTTAGATTTTTAACTCATCCACTTCTGCTAGAGGAACTGAATTAGGCGTGACGCAATACAATTATTAGGTAACAATTTATCTCTTAAACACTTTTGTCTGTATTAACTCTTAAACATTACGCGTTTACAATATTCCAAAACAAAAAAGAACTCAGCTACTGTACGTATAGAACGTAATGTTTAACGGTTCGCACAAACAAATGTGCGCAACTCACAAATAGATGTTTCGTTATATTTCCTTTCGAATTGTTAGCTACACTCATGCTCATAAATTAAGGATAATGCTTATGGATGGTGAAACAACGCTCTGATGTGCGGATTGAGGGTTTAAATCTCCTCTAGGTATGACCATGCGGTGCATTTGACTTGCAGTCGTCGCACGGTGGCGCTGGCAGCAATCCACATACGCAGAGGTGTGTTGGTGCATGTCAGAGTACGGTGCAGCGAATAAGTGTGCAGACGATTTCAGACGTGCTAATAGTGACTGTGTGTTGAAAATGGCTCAAAGAACACATATTGATGACACTATGAGGGGGTAGAATACTAGAGCGACTGGAGGCTGGTCAAACACAGCAGGTCGTAGCAAGGGCCCTCAGTGTGCCACAAAGTGTCATCTCAAGATTATGGTAACGATTCCAGCAGACAGGAAACGTTTCCAGACGCTACAGTACGGGACGTCCACAGTGTACAACACCACAAGAAGAGCGATATCTCACCATCAGTGCCCACAGACGGCCACGGAATACTGCAGGTAGCCTTGTTCGGAACCTTACCGCAGCCACTGGAACAGTTGTCTCCAGACACACAGTCTACAGACGAATGAACAGACATGGTTTATTCGCCCGGAAACCTTCAAGGTGCATTCCACTGACCCCTGGTCACAGGACAGCTCATAAAGCCTGATGTCAAGAACACAGTACATAGTCATTGGAACAGTGGTCCCAGGTTATGCTCACGGACGAGTCCAGGTATAGTCTGAACAGTGATTTTCGACGGGTTTTCATCTGGCGTGAACCAGGAACCAGATACCAACCCCTTAATGTCCTTGAAAGGGACCTGTATGGAGGTCATGGTTTGATGGTGTGGTGTGGGATTATGACTGGTGCACGTACACCCCTCATTTCATTGACAGAGGAATTGTAACAGGTCAGGTGTATCGGGACGTCATTTTGCACCAGTATGTCCGCCTTTTCAGGGGTGCAGTGGGTCCCACCTTCCCCCTGATGGATGATAACGCACGGCCCCACCTAGCTGCCATCGTGAAGGAGTACCTTGAAAAAGAAGATATCAGGCGAATGGACTGGTTTGCCTGTTCTCCGGACCTAAGCCCATCGAGCACATCTGGGATACTCTCGGTCGACGTATCGCTGCACGTCTTAAAACCCCTAGGACACTTCAAGAGCTCGGACAGGCACTGGTGCAAGAATGAGAGGCTATATTCCAACAGCTGCTCGACCACCTGATCCAGAGTATGCCAACCTGTCGTGCGGCCTGTGTACGTCTGCATGGTGATCATATCCCATAATGATGTCGGGGTACATGCGCAAGAAACTAGGGCGGGGGGACTTACAGATCTGTGTCGTGTGTGTTCCCTATGTGCCTATGCTATTAGCGCCAGTTTTGTGTAGTGCCACGTTGTGTGGCACCACATTCTGCAATTATCCTTAATTTATGAGCTTGAGTGTAATAATTGTACTGCGTCATGCCTAATTCAATTCCTCTAGGAGAAGTGGATGAGTTAAACAAATGAACTGAAACAGTCGTGGAACGGAAGCGGTATGTTTCCGGACATGGGTTCCTACCCAAAATGTTATATACTAACTCCCCTCTACAAGTCATATACGTTTGTAACAGGAATTCCCGAATACACTAAACAACAGGATAGCCATGAGGAAAGAAAGAGGGTAGGAAAGAAGCTATTCGCGGATTGTCCAGCTTGTCAGTGATTGGCGACAGTCTGAAAACCAGCGCTTTGTTTCTGGTGGGTATCTTTCCTTCTAGGTGTGCTCAGAAATGCACTGAGAGTTGCTCTAAAGCTGTGTGTTTGCTTTAGGGTATCGCGGTGAGTCTTCCGTCCCGTAACCTCTCGCAGCCCGTCGGACTGCGACAGTCAGCAGGCAGGACGCAGGAACTTTGTGGCCGTCTGCTCTATGGATGTTATCAGGCTGCTTAATAATTTCAGTCGCCTCTCGTATTTTGCGGGGGAGCGTCCACATCTCTTTCGCCAGCACACCTGTTTCTTGGAACAAGACAGACTGTCCACAGTAACGCTGATGTTCCGCTGTCGCCCACTTATTACGCTGTATTTATTACGCGGTCACGTTCTGCTACTAGTGTGCTGACTGGCCTCCCTGTCTCACCTGTGTAAGCTGCACCGCTCTCGCAACGTAGTTCATATACCCCTGCAGTATTTAGTTTGTTCACTCCATCGCTGCTCGAATCTACCACGTCGTTGATCCTGCGGCTGCTGCAGAAAATCTGTTTGAACACTCGTCGGCGGACGACGCTGCCTAGCCGGTCGCTGACGCCCTTCGCATACGGTAAGTACACTAGTTGAAGCTTCTGTTCCTTGCCTTTTTCTCTTGTGTTATTCCGGTTGGCTTTGGTCGGCTTTCATGTAGTGTTGTTTTTATGATGACCGTTGGCACGAGACGTGTGATGTAGCTCTCCTTTGTTCTTCTTTGCTGTTGTTAGCTTCACTTATGTGGTAGGAATGAGCTGTAAGCAGAACTGAATACTTCTGAGTTAGGTGATGGTGGTTCTCTGCGTGCAGGTACCGATTTGTGTCAGCTGGCTTCCAGTACACTTTGCGTCCCATTCTACCGTCCGCCGATCCATATATCTCCACGTTCAAAAATACACTACTGGCCATTAAAATTGTTACACCACGAAGATGACGTGCTACAGACGCAAAAATTAACCGACAGGAAGAAGATGCCGTCATATGCAAATCATAAGCTTTTAAGAGAATTCACACAAGATTGACCCCGGTGGCGACACCTACAACGTGCTGACATGAGGAAAGTTTCCAACCGATTTCTCATACACAAACAGCAGTTGACCGGCGTTGCCTGGTGAAACGTTGTTGTGATGCCTCGTGTAATGAGGAGAAATGCGTACCGTCATGTTTCCGACTTTGATAAAAGTCGGATTGTAGCCTATCGGGATGGCGATTTATCGTGTCGCGACATTGCTGCTCGCGTTGGTCGAGGTCCAATGACTATTAGCAGAATATGGAATCGGTGGGTTCAGGAGGGTAATACGGAACACCGTGCTGGATCCCAACGGCCTCGTATCACTAGCAGCCGAGATGACAGGAATCTCATCCGCATGGCTGTAACGGATCGTGCAGCCACGTCTCGATCCCTGAGTCAACAGATGGGGATGTTTGCAAGACAACAACTACTTGCACGAACAGTTCGACGACGTTTGCAGCAGCATGGACTATCAGCTCGGAGACCATGGCTGCCGTTACCTTTGACGCTGCATCACAGACAGGAGCGAATGCGATGGTGTACTCAACGACGAACCTGGGTGCACGAATGGCAAAACGTCATGTTTTCGGATGAATCCAGGTTCTGTTTACAGCATCATGATGGTCGCATCCATGTTTGGCGACATCGCGGTGAACGCACATTGGAAGCGTGTATTCGTCATCGCAGTACTGGTGTATCACCCTGCGTGATGGTATGGAGTGCCATTGGTTACACGTCTCGGTCACCTCTTGTTCGCACTGACGGCACTTTGAACAGCGGACGTTACATTTCAGATGTGTTACGACCCGTGGCTTTACCCTTCATCCGATCCCTGCGAAACTCTACATTTCAGCAGGATAATACACGACCGCATGTTGCAGGTCCTGTACAGTCCTTTCTGGATATAGAAAATGTTCGAATGCTGCCCTGGCCAGCACATTCTCCAGATCTCTCACCAGTTGAAAGCGTCTGGTCAATGGCGGCCATGCAACTGGCTCGTCACAATACGCCAGTCACTACTCTTGATGAACTGTGGTATCGTGTTGAAGCTGTATGGGCAGCTCTGTTTGACTCAATGCCCAGGCGTATCAAGGTCGTTATTACGGCCAGAGGTGGTTGTTCTGGGTACTGATTTCTCAGGATCTATGCACCCAAATTGCGTGAAAATGTAATCACATGTCAGTTCTAGTATAATATATTTGTCCAATGAATATCCGTTTATCATCTACATTCCTTCTTGTTGTAGCAATTTTAATGGCCAGTAGATTAGTATCGCTCCGTTATTTCCCGTTTGGTGAGAGGGCTCTATGTTCTTATGCAGGCTGTTTACATGCTGTAGGAAGCTTCCCAACTCCGCCTCCCCATCTGATCAGATAACTCATATCTACACACTGCCGCCAATCAATAGTCAACTTATAGTTTCTTTCCTGCCGTTTTACTTTCGTCACGATTAGCCGATTATATTCTAGGGCCAATTAAGTTTGACGAATATATTTTCACCGACCGTTTACAATAAACAGAGCCATCTTTCCTCCAACATACCAGAATTTCCCTGAGAAAGGCAGTTTTAATACGGCCGAAACGTCGGTTTTATAATTTATAATTAAAGTATGTTATGCAACGGTGCGGTACAACAGCCAGAAGAATTTTAATCATCACGACACTGTCCACGGAAGCCTACATAATTATTAAACACTGAATTTCTCATTCAGAACTCCGATTCTGATGCTGGCTGTTTGTGTATGATGATATTATGCCTCCTGTAGGAAGGAGAAAAGTCTACCGGCGCGTACCAGAACTCGACAGCAGCAGTATCGAGACTGCAGTATGTCGTTCTCCGACATTGGTGCTAGCGTTGCTCGTGATCCCATGACTGCAATGCGAATATGGAATCAATGGGGTCAGGAGGGTCACAGTCAATGCCATGCACGATTTGAACGGCACATAATTTACGCCAGAGAGAGCCAGATCAGATGCCCTGAGTCAGGAAAGTGCTTGTACGAACTATGACATATATCCAGACAGACAGTGCGCCAAGTCTAGAGCACCTTGGGCTGTCAGTATGGCAACTACTTTTACGTTATTATCAATATTTGCCAGCCTTGAACGCAGTTTATCATGTAATTCACAATATTACAGGTTTCACATTTCTACGCTCATTATATGTGTTAAAACTAAATTGACAAAGACATTATTGCAACAATAATGCATTCGATTGGCTGAAGGCAAATGTACATTGTCCAGTCACATTAATGTGACCTCCTGTCAAAAGCCTGAATAATCACTTTTTGCAGCAGGCTCTAGATACCGACTCCCAAGTTGATGCTATATTTCTCGACTTTCGAAAGGCGTTCGACTCAGTCCCGAACTGTCGCTTGCTACAAAAAGTGTGCGCTTACGGTCTCTCCAGTGACATATGCGGTTGAATAGAAAGTTTTCTAACAGACAGAGAGCAGTATGTCGTCCTGAACGGGGTAACTTCAACAGAAACAAGAGTAACTTCAGGTGTGTCCCAGGGGAGCGTAATAGGTCCTCTGCTTTTTACGATTTACATCAACTATCTGGTTGATGGAATTGACAGCGGCATTAGACTGTTTGCCTATGGTGCTGTAGTCTACAGGAAAGTAATATCACACGTAAATTGTGAACAAATCAATGAGGATTTGCAGAAAATAAATGCGTGGTGTAATGACTGGCAGTTATCTCTCAATATTCGTAAGTGTAACCTACTGCGAATAACAAGGCGAAAATCACCATTAATGCAAGAGTACAAAATAAATGATCAGTCTTTGGAAGCGGTAACATCAGTCAAGTATCTGGGTCCGACTATTCGAAATGATCTCAAATGGAATGATCAGATTACACAAGTAACAGGTAAAGCGAACTCTAGATTGCGGTTTATTGGTAGAATCCTGAAGCGATGCAGTCCTTCAACAAAGGAAATAGTTTACAATACGTTAGTTCGTCCAGTCTTAGAGTATTGTTCGTCTGTATGGGACCCTTGCCAGTTGGGTCTGACTCAAGAGATTGAGAAGGTCCAAAGAAGAGCGGCAAGATTCGTGACTGGTACATTTAACCAACGCGAGAGCGTTACAAATCTCATAAAAGTTTGAAGTGGGACACACTTGCAGATAGACGACGCGCTAAACAGAGGGGGCTGCCCAGTAAATTCCGAAATCCAATCTTCGCCGAGGATGTAGAGCATACATTATTACCATCAACTTTCAAATCGCGTAAAGATCATCATTCAAAGGTAAGGGAAATAAAAGCTCGTACTGAGGCGTTCAGACGGTCGTTTTTCCCACGCGCGATCCTCGAGTAGAACAGAGGGGGGGGGGGGGATATGACTTTGGCGCGAATTGTGCCCTCCGCCGCCCACCGCTTGGTGGCTAGCGGAGTATATATGTAGATGTAGATGTAGACCTCTGCGAGGCGCGCAGGAAGAGTGTGAATGAAGTTCTGTGAGGTACGGACAGGGATAAGAAGCCATGTCGACTCCAGTGGCGTAGTGAGCTCCACTAGGTGTCTCGGTGGAGGACCCATGGAGCGAACAGCCCAACCCATATGGTCTCACAGATTTTCGACTGGCTTTAAATCAGGGGATTTTGGTGGGCAGAGGACTACGATAAAATCACGCTGCCGGTCTTCTAACCACACATGTTTACTATGAGCTATGTGACACGTTGCGTTCTCCTGCTGATAGATCCCATCATCTCAAGGCAAAACAAAATTCTTGTAGCGGTGATCGTAGTCCTCAGTCATAAATGCATACTTGTGTTGATCCATTGTGCCTTCCAGAACGACGAGATCACCCAGCGAATGTCACGAAACCATTCCCTAGACCATACTGCTCCCACGTCCCACCTGGACCCTTCTCACGATTGTTGCAGGGTGTTTGCTGTATGTCCAATGAGGCATGAAGTATGATTCATCTGAAAAGGGCATCTGTCGCCACTTAGTGAACGTTTAGTTGCGGTATTGGCGTGCACATTCCAGCCTTCTTCGCCAATGAACGGCAGTCAGCATGAGTAAAGGAATCAAGCGCCTCCTGCGGAGGCCCATATGCAGCAATGTTCACTGAACGATCGTTGAGGAGGCACTGTTGGTAGCCCCTTGGTTAATCTTGCCGATCGTACACATCTCCGCAGCCGTCATTCACGCCTGTCACTTATGGCCCATGGTGCACCATAGTTGCTTCGGCGCCGGTTTGGGACAGCGCTATTTTGCCCTGCACTGTATGCTTTAACCAAGGAGGCATGCAAACTTTTTATTTACAGACTGAGCCATTTCGGAAATGCTTACACCCTTGGCCGAAATTCAATGATTATGCCTTTTTGGACGTCAGATAAAAGTGTGTTTTTCGACCATCTTCAAAATTGAGGAACCTGTTGGGTTCTGTTGAGGATGATCTTGGCCTGAGGGAATGTGGTGTGTACAAGATTCCTTGACAATGTGGGGCAACATATATAGGTCTGACATATCGCTCAGTACAAGGACGCTGCGATGAACTTCAGCGTCATACACGCCTTCGCCAACCGGAAAAGTCGGCAACACTGAATACAGGACATCAAATGATTTATTAAAAGACAGAAGTTTTATCCCCAGCATCGTCTTCCTGGGATTGCGTCATTAAGGAAACAATACATTTCCGTACAGCCGATAATCTCATCAACAAGGATGCGGGATTTCAACTGAGCACGGCCTGGAACCCTACATTGGCTGCTATTAAATCACGACGACAAAATTAAGATTTTTTCGATAACAGACTCATCATAACATTGGTCTAGTATAGTTTTTTAGTGAGTGGCGTCTGGCCGCACTGTTAATAAACATCAGCGTACAGCGCACGCGTAGTAGGGCCGCTCTGCGATTTTCAGCAGAGGGCATTTTAATATGGCACCATCCATCTGCATATCATTGCGCATGCGTGATTTCTGCGCCTGCGCATTCTTCGCGGGTTTGTTCTGTACACAGGCGTCGACGTGCGGGTACCGCCAGTCGCACCTAGCCGCCAGCAAGGTTGAACCATCTGAAGATGTGGGACAGTTACTCTGAGAAAATACTGTGGAATTTGCACAACGTCACCCGATGGCAAACCCGTGAAGACTGTTTACAACATATGCGCCGAGAGTGGTTGAAAAGTCACAACTTCCACATTGATCAAAGAGCATGAAGGTCAATGCGGGAGCTCCTCATTGCAGCCGGCCGGAGTGGCCGTGCGGTTAAAGGCGCTGCAGTCTGGAACCGCAAGACCGCTGCGGTCGCAGGTTCGAATCCTGCCTCGGGCATGGATGTTTGTGATGTCCTTAGGTTAGTTAGGTTTAACTAGTTCTAAGTTCTAGGCGACTAATGACCTCAGCAGTTGAGTCCCATAGTGCTCAGAGCCATTTGAATCATTTGAGCTCCTCATTGCTTTCGTTCATAGCTTTACGTTACACCTATGCTCCACAAGTCACCTTACGATTTGTGGCGGTAGGTACATTGTGTACCAGTGTCATTTCCCCCTTTCTCTGTTCCAGTAGCGTATAGTTCACGGGAATAGCAATTGCTGGAAACCATGAGTGTGGTCTCGAATCTCACCCATTTTATCGTTATGGTCTTTCCGAGAGAGATATACTTAGGAGGATGCAACGTATCGGTTGACTCTTCTAGGAACGTACGCTTTCGGAGCTTTAACAGGAGACCAAGCCATGTTGCAGAGCGCCGCTCTTGCAGCGCATGCCACTGGAGTTGGTTGAGCATCTCCGTGACGCTTTCACGCTTACTAAATAAACCTGTAGCGACACGCGTTGCTCGTCTTAGGTTCTTCTCTATTTCCTCCATCAGTCCTATCTGGTACGGATCCCATGCTAATAAGTAATATTCAGGTATTGGTCGAACGGTTGTTCTGTAAGCTACTTCCTTTGTTGATGACTACATTTCCTAAGAATTCAAAAATGGCTCTGAGCACTATGGGACTTAACATCTGAGGTCATCAGTCCCCTAGAACTTTGAACTATTTAAACCTAACTAACCTAAGGACATCACACACATCCATGCCCGAGGCAGGATTCGAACCTGCGACCGTAGCGGCCGCGCGGTTCCAGACTGTAGCGCCTAGAGCCCCTCGGCCAGCGATGCCGGCCTAAGAATTCTTCGGATGAATATCAGTCTGGCATCTGCCTTATTCACGATTAATTTTATGTGGCCATTACGCTTCAAATTGTTCCGTAAACATACTCCTAGATATTTTATACAAGAAACTGTTCCAGTGATTGTTCTGCAATTGTACAATCATACAGTAAAAGGTCTTTCTGTCCATGTATTCGCAATATGTTACATTTATTTATGTCAAGGGTCAAATACAACTCCCTGCACGGAGCGTGCACCCTCTGCAGGTCCTACTGCACTTCGCTGCAATTTTCCAGGAACGCTTGGTCTGATATTCCATACGCGTCTATTTTGTTCATCAGGCGGCAGTGCAGCACAGCGTCCAACGCCTTCCAGAAGTCAAGGAACACGGCAGCTACCTGGGCGCATGTATCTACTGTTTCCTCGAACTCGAGGACGAACAAAGCGGCTGGGTTTCCACGCTCGTCGTTTTCGGAAGTCATATTGGTTCCTAAAGAGGATATTTTCGGTTTCTACGAGTAGCAGTTTGGTGAGTCTGTTCGACGACTCTTCTTGAAAACGGGAAGGACCAGTCTCTTTTACAATCATTAGCAACTATTCACTTCGCGTCAGACTTTTACATTTGGTTGGGTTTTATTTTTCAAGTTCGATTTGTTCTTTGTCATATCCCCTGCCCCCTTCTCGAAAAATTAAATGAGTTTAGCTGAATTTCGGCTCAACAGGAAAGGCAGTTCAGACAAGAGGAAAACAGAAGCTTTTGAAATAATGTGGTATTATAGAAGAATGTTGAAAGTAAATTAGATAGGTAGATCGAGTAATTGCTGAAGAGGCACTGAATCCAACGGGCGAAAAAAGGAAGTCGTTACACAGTTTTACTGAACGAAGGGGTCGGTTTAGAGGATGCATCCCAAGGCATCAACGAACAGTCAGTTTGCAGTAACCATTCAGATACGAAAGGGATTGCTGAGGATAAACTAATGTTGAGAGTTGCATGAAACGAGTCTTCTGACAGAAGATCGCTACAAGAATAACACGAAAGGGCGAAAGGGTGTCTCTCGGGTTTTGAAACTGAAAAAAAAGAACGAAAAATTGGTTAAAAATCTTCCAAATTTTTTTATAAAAAATATTTTTCTGGAGTAGATAATTACCGAACAACATTATTACTTTCAACAAAATTATTAACACTGCCATACAAACTTTAATAATGCATTGTTTTTAACATAATATGTACAGCGTTAAACCGTCAACTATAATAAGACTAAAATAAATCGTTATTAACACATAATACAAATTAATAATGAAATCGTCGAACCAGTCGATTTGTTTTCATGTTGTTGGGAGATGAAAACAATAGCTAAATGGACAGTTGAAAAACTAAATGCAGATTAAAAGGTTCTGGACTGCTTTTCATGTGCGTAGCTCGCAGCCGGTAACCGACTAAATAAATATCCATTTTAGTTGCAAGTCTGGCTGTCTCATTCTGCATTCGTTTCTCCTATTCTTAACACGAATTATGTTTGTGCCACGGTCCACGCTTTCCAGTCTGTTGTCTCGCAGGCGGTACCAATACACAACGTAACTGCCTGGCGGAGGAGCTCTTAATAGGCGGACGCAGATGAACACTGCAGTAATATCTTAGTTTAATAGGTTTTGGTAAGAGTGGCCAGCCATGGTTCGACCACTAAGTGAAAGGTAAAAACTGCCAACTCTGACAGAACTGATCATTGCCCTGTAGCGATGCAACTCCACTGTCAGGAATTCCAAGATCTGACGACTAGTTGGGAAACATATACAGCTAGCAGCGTCCGTTAAATCTCCGACAAACGCCTTGCATTCTTAGCAAACAGAAAAAACACTGAATGGCTTTTCAAAGATATGAGCGCTGAGATAGCTGTTGTAGTTTCTCAGTTAGTAGAGAGGGGTCGTTGAAGTCGCGTAACGGACGAAGTGCGAATGGACATAATAGTGACTGCGTGTGTCGTCGCCGCCGCCGCGGATGGACCCTCGGCAAAGAGAAATAATTACTGTACAGACTAGCGAGAAAAATTTATTTTTTATTAAAAGTGAGTATCAGAATTTAGAGGGGTAATTATTAGTGTTCACGTCAACTGCGCCGGGAACTAGTGGACTGCAGATGTCTATGGATTATAGTGTTGGCCATGTGTGTGTATCAGCAGAATGTTTCAGTTTACTTGGCTTGCGTTGAATCAAGCCGTGGGTGCCTGTCCCGCTTTGCGACTGAAACGAAATACATTCATTTACAACATCCAAACTGCGGTATCGGCCGATATCCGATATCCGGTTGGCCGCACTTTCAAATCACACACCGCCAATCAACACCGCCGCGTCTCCTACAGCCGCCACCACGGCACGAGGGCGCTGCCACGGATGGTTACGCCGCTGACAAACAGATGCAAGCATCTCCTTTCCGGAGCTCCAGCAGCAGGTGAACTTGAGGCCGAATATTCATGCACCGACCGCTTTTCTGTATGTTTGCCAGCTGAATAGCGCTTACAGACCATAGTGGCCAAGGCTCGACGTCTTCTGAATATACACTACAGGCCATTAAAATTGCTACACCAGCAAGAAATGCAGATGATAAACGGGTATTCATTGGACAAATATATTATACTAGAACTGACATGTGATTACATTTTCACGCAATTTGGATGCATAGATGCTGAGAAATCAGTACCCAGAACAACCACCTCTGGCTGTAATAACGGCCTCGATACGCCTGGGCATTGAGTCAAACAGAGCTTGAATGGCGTGTACAGGTACAGCTGCCCATGCAGCTACAACACGATACCACAATGCATCAAGAGTAGTGACTGGCGTATTGTGACGAGCCAGTTGCTCGGCCACCATTGACCACACGTTTTCAATTGGTGAGAGATCTGGAGAATGTGCTGGCCAGTGCAGCAGTCGAACATTTTCTGTATCCAGAAAGGCCCGTACAGGATCTGCAACATGCGGTCGTGCATTATCCTGCTGAAATGTAGGGTTTCGCAGGGATCGAATGAAGGATAGAGCCACGGGTCGTAACACATCTGAAATGTAACGCCCACTGTTCAAAGTGCCGTTATTGCGAACAAGAGGTGAACGAGACGTGTAACCAAGGGCACCCCATACCATCACGCCGGGTGATACGACAGTATGGCGATGAAGAAAACACGCTTCCAATGTGCTTTCACCCCGATGTCGCCAAACATGGATGCGACCATCATGATGCTGTAAACAGACCTTGGATTCATCCGAAAAAATGACGTTTTGCCATTCGTGCATCCAGGTTCGTCGTTGAGTACACCGTCGCAGGCGCTCCTGTCTGTGTTGCAGCGTCAAGAGTAACCGCAGCCACGGTCTCCGAGCTGATAGTCCATGTTGCTGCAAACGTCGTCGAACTGTTCGTGCAGATGGTTGTTGTCTTGCAGACTTCCTCATCTTTTGACTCAGGGATCGAGACGTGGCTGCACGATCCGTTACAGCCATCCGGATAAGATGCCTGTCATCTCGACTGCTAGTGGTACGAGGCCGTTGGTATCCAGCACGGCGTTCCTTATTACCCTCCTGCACCCACCGATTCCACATTCTGCTAATAGTCATTGGATCTCGCCCAACGCGAGCAGCAATGTCACGATAGGACAAACCGCAATGGCGATAGGCTACAATCCGACCTTTATCAAAGTTGGAAACGAGATGGTAGGCATTTCTCTTCCTTACACGAGGCATCACAACAACGTTTCACCAGGCAACGCCGGTCAACTTCTGTTTGTGTATGAGAACTCGGTTGGAAACTTTCCTCATGGCAGCACGTTGTAGGTGTCGCCACCGGCACCAACCTTGTGTGAATGCTCTGAAAAGCTAATCATTTGCATATCACAGCATCTTGTCCCTGTCGGTTAAATTTCGCGTCTGTAGCACGTCATCTTCGTGGTGTAGCAATTTTAATGGCCAGTAGTGTACATTGTACTGAAAAGTGACAGATTTATAAACCTTTTTTGTCTGTTTAACTATATTTAAACATTCAAATCTACTGTTAGCAACTGACGCTGCTATCTCCAGCATCAAAGTTAGTATTATTTTTACTATTTGATATTAGACATAGAATAAATTAAGATCTGAATTCTCTGTTCATGTACAGCATCTGCTCCTAGCGCCCGTATCCACTAAAGAACCACACAGCGTGCAAGGAAGACATAACAAACCTAACAATGACCTCGATTACTGTAAAACCCCTATTTTTATCCAGTATTATTACGCAGCCAAATTGTCGTTGTAGCATCTCCTTTGAAACAATCTATTACTCTCACCTATTAGGCTAGGTCACAAGAATCAAAATTTAGACTGTTTTATTATTCTAAAATTTCTGTCACTCAGTTAACTGCGAGTGTTTCACGCCTCATCGAGCTCATCGTTAGCTCACCGTACTAAAAGTAGTTTGCCACTGAATAATAACAACTGGCTGCGTTAAAATACCGCACAATCGGCTATGAACAAGTCAACTACCGACCAACTACTATTGCAGAAAAGCTGCCGCCGTGAAATATTGCGCGCTTTCGTTAAAACGATAAAAAATCCGCCCTGGTCCCGCAGGACCTGCCTCCCTGATTTTCCTGAGTGAACACCAGCTTCCAAAATTTGTGGAACATTTGGGACTTTTGCTGTACGGTGGTTTTGCCCCACAGACCCGCTCACTGGTTATACACAAACGGCAGCTAGTTATCACTCTGTGGTTGGTGCTCTGTCTGCCAGAAGAGTCCAGCAAGGCGTGATACATTATCACCCACTACATTTAATCTATGTGCAGAAGAAATACTGCAATAAGTCAGATAAGACTCACACACAGGTATACTAATACACGGCCAAAGAATATATATATTCAGATTTGATGATGATGTAGCTGTCCTAGTTGAAAGTGCAGAATATCTTCAAGCCACATTAATTAAAATGGATAAGGGTATGAGGGGAGAACATAATACGAAAATAAATAACTGCAAAAAAGGCGTGGCGTGTGACAAATAGGAGAAAACCAAAGTCCAAATTTATGTTGGTAACGAGCTACTTGGGAGAGTTGACACGTTTACTTGCTCAGGAAGTTAGATCAATGGGGGTGGACGGAACAGTGCAATAGTTAGGAGTAAAGCTGCTCAAGCAAAAACTGGCTTCAACATGTATAAGCAGATCTTAATTTTACAAACACAAGCCCTGAAAGCAGGAGACGATTTCTCAAGGCCTATGTTTGGAGTGTAATATGCTATGTCTGTGAATCTTGGACTCTGTGGAATGAAGAAGTGAAGAAACCAAATTCTTTCAAGATCGTATAGATACTTGCATAAAATAAAGTGGACTGAAATGTTTACAAACGAAGAGCTTCTTAAAAGAGTGAATCAGAAGAAAAGTCTGTGGAAGTCAGTTGTCAGAAGAAGAGTGGGCTTGAGACTCCTGAACACAATAATAGAAATATACGGTGATGGAAACAGACGCAAAGGAAGACCACAAATAAGGTACATAGGCCAAATTATGAAATATGTGGGATGTAAGAACTACAGATAAATGAAGAGGAAATCGGAAAGAAGTGAAGGGTAGAGATCAGCAGCCGAAAAATCATTGAAATGATCATTACAGAAGAAGAGAAGCAGAGTTAAGAGAAATTTTTCGTAAATCCTCTGAAGACCTTCTAAATATTGGTCGCAATAAAGGCTAGCCTCGAAACTCCATAAAATCATTCGCTGTACAAAGAAACCTTTCTCGAGTGTCACACCATGTTCCGATATGCTAAAAAAAAAAAAACTGTAATACCACAAAGAAAGGGAGCATACCAGCTACCACACAGTTTGAAACGTCTCACGAAAATCCAACCAATGCTTGCCCTTCCTCGTACGGGATAGGGCGATCTCTCCCCACGACCAAGTACTCTCAAAATTAAAATTCGGATCGCACTATTACCCTTTCGGTAGCATAATCATATCGGCTTGGAAGAGACAAGTTATAAGCCAGATACATATAAAGAAAAACAGAAAACTGCTGGTTTTAAGTGTGCAGTTGATAATCATAGAGATCATAAAGTCAATCAACAGGTCTTTTGAAAGTCCGAATTTTACTAGCTCAGCTGCAATGCTTTGTCAAAATTAAAATGCCAATGCCTTCTTTTCGTGCGATTGTTTCTAATGAGACAATTCACCAACATCTCTCGTCTATACATTTGCTGGAGCAGTACTTGAACTATAGATGGTAGTAAAAATGTTGAATATCCTGAAAATCTGTACTGTGAGACGGTAAAAATTGTTCATCGTGTCAAAGGAGAGCCAGTATGAATATTTCGCTGCAAACTTAAAAAATGATCCAATGATACTGAAATATTCTCAGGATCTTTTCTGTTTATTAAGGAAAAGGGCATCTTATACGAAGAAAAGGGAGTAACTATGGAAAACAAGTGCAAGAAACGTATCTTTATTAGGACAGAATGTGCAAAAACGTTAAACAGTAATCGCCACCCCCCCGTCCCATTTAGATCAGTAACTCACATTTTCAACATTAGGCAACAGTATGGTACGATAAAATGTGAAGCGTTGTTGGCAATCTTTTGTGCACAAACATAATCCTGTCTTTATTATATGATTAAGACTCGAATTTTAACATTACAACAAATATATATAAAAAGAAACTCAAACCATAATTAGCATTACTGTACACATGCTATTAATGACTGAAAAAAGTAATTTATTTTTTCTTGAAGGAAGGGTTGCCGAAGGTAAAGAAAACAACCACAGGTTGTGAAAGTTCTATGGATATTCGTGTGAAAACATTTTGTGCAGTCAAAGGTAGCCGAGAAAGATATCGCGGTACGTCTCAAATGTATCACGTGAATGTCTGCTTACCTCATCTTCGAATCTCTTATCCAAGAATTTTTCGTCTGGAACTGTTCTGTCCGTATACAAGTCGAGTAATCGAATTAGGAGCTGTAGATGTTCGTATTTAAGCGGCAGTGCCTGAAACATTTATTTTTAAGTTCCGAATTTCTATGTGCTACACAAAGTACATTTTTATTGTGTCACAAACTTAACACCTACCTCTGTCTCTTCGGAACCCATTTCACAAGTATCGAAAAATGTGTAGGATTACTTTCTCCAGACCTGTACCGGGGGTGTTTACCCGATGACGTAAAAAGTGTACACAAACAACCAAAGACTATATTCTTCAAGATCATGATAATCATGGAATAAACACTTCTTCTCTCGAATGATTATCGAAATTCTGGGGATTTTCTTGTTTAGTAAAACGTTTGATGGATGGCAGAAGCTCACAATTACTGTGAACTCATCGTCCACAATTTTTTTTGATGAAAAGTGGATGCAGTAGGCTATTTTTCAGTAAAGACATTTTTACCAGTAATACTTACCAAATTTTTCGTGGTCCCCCTCATAGTATAAGGAAAAAAAACATCTTTGGATAGTTGTGCCGAAAAACAGAGACCAAATGCTTCGAGAACTGAACGATTAGAAGAAGAACTCGCTATTGGCATTATTTTGGGTCCTGATTTTAGTAGTATACTTCTCAGATACGATTAAGGTTATTAATTCTTATCTCTTACTATGATTTAATATTCTTAGAAGAATGATGCTGCAAACAAAACTAAGTTTTTACTGCAGTGTTATAATTAGATGTTCAAGTAAAATAACCCTTAAGTTCATAGTGAAAGTAGTTTTTACTTACCACTTATTGAAATTACATAGAACAAAACGCACACTTGTCTTGTAGAAGAAAATGGTTATCGGAGGTGTTCTTCCGATGTGAAAAAATGAGGCCGTGAACTGCCAGGAGAAATATGAATCATTTACGATCTGTGTATTTCATAAATTCTCTCAAAAGCACGTTTTTCATCGTCTTTTAAGGATTTTATAGCCTTTTCGTCAATTTTGGCAACCAGTACCTATCTCAGTCATATGTGATCATCGTATTATGTTCCGTAGAAACTGTCCTGAGAACCTCAGCTAACGTTAGTCAGAAGATCTATTACGTGCTACTGAAAAGAGTAGTGTCTCTGCTGCAAAAAAATTTTAGACTTATACATTTTTTGTTGATCTAAGAACACTCCTAGATAATGAGTTCCTTTTAACACTGATAATATGCTTTAAAATTTTATACGTTTCGAATGTATAGATGGGTAAAATACTATCGTAGATTTGTAACATTTCTCGACTAATTTCTAGTTAATCTTATAAGGAAATAAGAGTCCACAGCCAGTCTCACTTTGCCCGCATCTCGTGGTCGTGCGGTAGCGTTCTCGCTTCCCACGCCCGGGTTCCCGGGTTCGATTCCCGGCGGGGTCAGGGATTTTCTCTGCCTCGTGATGGCTGGGTGTAGTGTGATGTCCTTAGGTTAGTTAGGTTTAAGTAGTTCTAAGTTCTAGGGGACTGATGACCATAGCTGTTAAGTCCCATAGTGCTCAGAACCATTTTGAACCAGTCTCACTTTGCATTAAATTCCTTTGGTTGCCCGGCTGCGACATTATAAAACACTAAAAGTACTAAAGTGTTAGATTCTGCGGACGGTCTTGCCTATATAACATCTTGTTCCTGTTGTTAGGTGACTCATGGAGATAACATCAGAAATCAGGAACGTGTTTGGGGTCGTCACGGTAGAGATACATCACAGCCTGGCCGCAGATCGCCGGACAGTGTAGCCGAGCGGTTCTAGGCGCTTCAGTATGGAACCGCCCGACCTCTACGGTCGCAGGTTCGAATCCTGCCTCAAGTATGCATGATGTGCTGTCCTTAGGTTAGTTAGGTTTAAGTAGTTCAAAGTTCTAGGTGACTGATGGCCTCAGATGTTAAGTCCCATAGTGCTCAGAGCCATTTGTGGCCGCGGATCCACAAGACTGCATCCGTCCGAGCCGTGGGGTAGAAAGTGTCATTCTGAAGAATCATGTAGGCGCCGATATGGAGCGGCGTTCCACGTGGGATATACGCTAAAACCTGGCGCAGAAGATACTACGCCTGCCCCGTGTCCCCACAGGTGAGCCGGCCGCGGTGGTCTAGCGGTTTTAGGCGCGCAGTCCGGAATCGCGCGACTGCTACGGTCGCAGGTTCGAATCCTGCCTCGGGCATGGATATGTGTGATGTCCTTAGGTTAGTTAGGTTTAAGTAGTTCTAAGTTCTAGGGGACTGATGACCACAGATGTTAAGTCCCATAGTGCTCAGAGCCATTTGAATCATTTGAACCCACAGGTGAGACGGTGTTCGTAAACATCTACACTACTGGCCATTAAAATTACTACACCAAGGAGAAATGCAGATGATAAACGGGTATTCATTGGACAAATATATTACACTAGAACTGACATGTGATTACATTTTCACGCAGTTTGGGTGCATAGATCCTGAGAAATCAGCACCCACAACATCCACCTCTGGCCGTAATAACGGCCTTGATACGCCTGGGCATTGAGTCAAACAGAGCTTGGATGGCGTGTACAGGTACAGCTGCCCATGCACCTTCAACACGATACCACAGTTCATCAAGAGTAGTGACTGGCGTATTGTGACGAGCCAGTTACTCGGTCACCATTGACCAGACGTTTTCAATTGGTGAGAGATCTGGAGAATGTGCTGGCCAGGGCAGCAGTCGAACATTTTCTGCATCCAGAAAGGCCCGTTCATGACCTGCATCATGCGGTCGGTCATTATCCTGCTGAAATGTAGGGTTTCGCAGGGATCGGATGAAGCGTAGAGCCACGGGTCGTAACAGATCTGTAATGTAACGTCCACTGTTCAAAGTGCCGTCAATGCGAACAAGAGGTGACCGAGACGTGTAACCAATGGCATCCCATACCGTCACGCCGAGCGATACGCCAGTATGGCGATGACGAATACACGCTTCCAATGTGCGTTCACCGCGATGTCGCCAAACACGGATGCGACCATCATGATGCTGTAAACAGAACCTGGATTCAACCGAAAAAAATGTCCGCCCCCGGTAGCTGAGTGGTCATCGCGACAGACCGTCAATCCTAAGGGCTAGCCGGCACGGTAGCTCAGCGTGTTCGGTCAGAGGGCTAGCTGCCCTCTGTAATAAAAAAAATCTGAGTTAATGGAGCAACAACGAACTGAAACGGGTGTCTTTCGAGGTCCGCCCAGAGCAGATACAACGAACGGAAACGAACAAAATGAGATTTAAAAGAAAAAAAAGGGCCCGGTTCGATTACCGGCTGGGTCGGAGATTTTCTCCGCTCAAGGACTGGGTGTTGTGTTGTCCTAATCATCGTCATTTCATCCCCATCGACACGCAAGTCGCCGAAGTGGCGTCAACTCGAAAGACTTGCACCAGGCGGGCGGTCTACCAGACGGGAGGCTCTCGTCACACGCCATTATTATTATTATTATTATTACCGAAAAAATGACGTTTTGCCATTCGTGCACCCAGGTTCGTCGTTGAGTACACCATCGCAGGCGCTCCTGTCTGTGATGCAGCGTCATGGGTAACCGCAGCCATGATCTCCGAGCTGATTGTTCATGCTGGTGCAAACGTCGTCGAACTGTTTGTGTAGATGGTTGTCTTGCAAACGTCCCCATCTGTTGACTCAGGGATCGAGACGTGGCTGCACGATCCGGTACAGCCACGCGGATAAGATGCCTGTCATCTCGACTGCTAGTGGTACGAGGCCGTTGGGATCCAGCACGGCGTTCCGTATTACCCTCCTGAACCCACCGATTCCATATTCTGCTAACAGTCATTGGATCTCGACCAACGCGAGTAGCAATGTCGCGACACGATAAACCGCAATTGCGATAGGCTACAATCCGACCTTTATCAAAGTTGGAAACATGGTGGTATGCATTTCTCCTCGTTACATGAGGCACGACAACAACATTTCACCAGGCAACGCCGGTCAACTGCTGTTTGTATTTGAGAAATCGGTTGGAAACTATCCTCATGTGAGCACGTTGTAGGTGTCACCACCGGCGCCAACCCTGTGTGAATGCTCTGAAAAGATAATCATTTGCATATCACAGCATCTTCTTCCTGTCGGTTAAATTTTGCGTCTGTAGCACGTCATCTTCGTGGTGTAACAATTTTAATGGTCAGTAGTGTACCTCGCAGCATGTCGGGCAAGTGGGTGAATCCGCCAGGTGATTTTTATAAAGGCGTTCGTGTGTCACATACTTTGTCAGATACTTCCTGTTTACAGCCACATACCAAGCGGCTTGTGCTTCAGAGCCAAGTAAGGGATGGTGCACCGTTCTATACAACACTCTCCACCTCGCATTTCGACACTTCGATTCGATCACGTTAGGCCGGCGGTACCGCTGTAGTTCACCGCAGAGTCGTTTCGCCAAAAGTGGGGTCGAGGTCACTCACCCTTGAATGGTCCAAATAGAATCGGCCAAGGTGATTGAAGGAAGCCAGGAGGTACTTATCTAGAGTAGTTCCAGTCGAGTTAGGTCTCAGAAGTAGGAACGGGAAGAATTGTGTCGGCCCACGTAAGTGTTAGGTCAAGCCACATTGGGGCGCAGGCGACGTGGTGTGGGTGCAGCGCATCGCAGGGAGAGCTACGCGACACACTTCTTAGTCAGTATCGTGTAGTATTCCGTTCTCAAGGAATGGCTCATCACTTATATTCTAGTTCAGAGTGATATTCTGCCGTATGGCAGGCTGATGTTTCTATATAACACTCCAAAACGGAAGAAATTAGAATTGAAAAGCGGCTACGCGAAGAAGAGCAAAATTGCTTTGACGTCTGAGTTTTCTGAAACACGGTTCTTTATCTGCTTCCGTTTAGACCGGTATCGTGTGAATAAAGTTCACGAGCTCGTTCGGGGACGTATCTTTTCGGAAGACTGTAATGCTCAAACATCAGTTTGAAGTGATGAAAAACTGCCTGCGTCCTTGAACTAAGTTTGATTTAAAAATTTCTTACAAAAAGTAACCCATATGTAAATTTCGTTAGTCACATAGCTCGACAGATATATACAGTTTTCACGGGGAATAGTAAATATTTTAGGGGAATAAAGTATAGAGTACTTCGAATAAAACACTTTGAGCCGTGGTAAAAATTGCTGTTTTGAAGAGCGCGCCGCAGCGCGTAGTGTGAAGCAGTCGCCCTCCGTTTCTGGCGGTGGCGCCGCTGTGGGAATTGCAGCTTTGGTGTCTCCCTCTGGTGGGAAAGGGCAAAGGTAGCCTTGTCACGTCCATTTAAGGGGCGCTATGATCTCGCCCGTCGGTCAGTCTGGGTCAGTCTCTCGTCCCCAGCTTGCTAGTCTGTCTCTAGGAGTGCTAGTATGTCTGTCGTTCATATCAACCTTTAAAGCCGGCAAAATGAGATTCTTTCCACTCCGCCAGTAACAGAATTCAGTGGGTGGTCACCCGGTCGGGGCTTAGCTCCTGCATCTGAGTCTGCGCGTTAGGCCGCCAGTCCGCTCGAGTTTGCTCAGGCAATGGTCACTGGCGGTTGGATCGATCGGCTGGTCGGTCGCGCACTGAGACACAAGATGACTTGTCCGTCTTGAGCGTCGGCGCATGTGAGGTCGCCACGTGAGTCCAGTGGGCCGCGCCGTATAGCGAGGGGTGGTGCCTTCGCGGTCGACACGAGAGCAACAGGAGTCAACCCACGACATCGGTCTGGCCGGTGTGAGCTGCGACGCCGTGAGACGGGAGATCGGCGCGCCTTCCTGCGTCCGTTGATGCGGCTGGCAGCGGACGGTCCGGGAGAGCGATTTGAAGGTGATGCGCCAGGTATTCTCGAGAAATCGCATTTTATTAGAAGTTAAGTGATTCGTGATATGTTCTGTGATTTACACTTGTTAAATTCTACTTGTTTTCTTGGTCAGTCTCTCGTCCCCAGCTTGCTCGTCTGTCTCTCGTCCGCATTTGTTAGGCAGTTAGTGTCTGTCTGTCGTTCGGAGCTGCCTCTGTCATGTTGGTCGGATTTGGTGTGTTAACGAATTTATTGCTTGGAGTGTAACGGCCTAATACCTGAAATGTGTTTTGATCTTTGGAAACTTTGATATTATTGCCTATGATCTTGAGAGGCGGTATCTGTGTACTGTAGAGCATCTTAACTATTGTTTGGCCAACCTTGTAGAATTTTATATAAGATTTCATTTCATGGGCTTTTATTTAAATGATCATTTTAGTATATAAAGTTGCCACCCTTTCACCGTAAGACTTTTGTTTTAGAAGTTAAAGTTTCACCTTCGGTGGCAAGGTTAATATTTTAATTGTTAGTGTTTTGTACCATTTCCATCCCTCCTATGGGGAGGGGGTGCATAGTTTGTGTGCTTGTGTAAATTGTTAAAACTTTTAGTTGAAAGTAATCTGGTGTGTTACAGATTTGCACCAGTGTAGTCTTTCAGAGGCTGTTATGAACGGTCGTAACTACGGCCGTGTCAAAAGGGAGCGGCAAGGTTCTCTGCCCGAAAGCTCATACAGTCAAAACTTGTTTCTTTCTGTCTCTGAATAAATTGTAACTTGATATTTAGTGGGTACTTTCTGATTATAATTTTAAATCTGTTTCTTTTAAAAAATGCTTTCAGGCACTATTAAAGTGAATAAAATTCCCATTTGTTAAAAGGAATTTGGTCATGATTTCATCAGTTACTCCCTGGCAACTACTTCCGCGCTAACATAGTGTTATTAAATGTGTTAGTGTTCTTGATGAATCGCTAGCAAATAAAATAAATTCTTAAGAATATTCTTTGAAAAGAAATCACGCTTCACATTTGTATAACATATGTCAAGTTTCAGTTAGCCACAGAGATAGAGCTGTTAGAAAGTGACCCAAACAAATATTCACAGAAGGTGTTAAGTAAAGGCACGTTCAAATCCGATCTTCATAAATTCCACCTCCGACTCCAATGGACTTTCAAATTCTCTCGACAAGACCACGTGTAGTTCTTCTGAGGTCGTCTTGGTCGTCTTTTATGGGAGCAGCACTATTCATAATCCGAAAAATCAATTCGTCTCCTTTGATTTCTTTTCTTTATCGATTTTGTTTTTCCACCAATCAATAGGCAAAACTCTGAAGTTAAGGAACCTTGTGTAATACATTAATTTTTGTCGTTTAATTAAATACTATGCAGAGACATGTATATATGCTTGATCTCAGTGCATTAGAATCAATGGATTAATTCCGTTCTTCTTGTATATAAAACAAATGAAGTTCTTTAAGTCTAGTTACTTCCAACTTCTTCTTCTGTCTCGATACAAGTAAGAATGCCTTATTACTGTCTTTAAGCTAATTGTGAATAATAATCTTATTTTTGAGCTTAAATGATTGCTTGTTATTGAATGTATCCCTTAAATGTCAGTAACTGTTAGTACAAATTTGTTACAGGCTTCAGAAATCTAATTCCGCTGCATAGTGTATGTTTGCTTATGCGACGATTCCACGTCATCAGCGCCATATTATATATATATATTGTATATGCATCCTTTTTCTTAGAACCTGCAGTCTACATTGTTTCATCGCATCGAGCTACATTTTTACACCATCTACCATCAGACGACTTATCGCTCTCCTATTGTGGTATCTGTGTCTGGTTTCATCAAAACTGGAAGAAGAAGAAGAACAAGAAGAAGAAGAAGAAGAATAGTAGTACACACAATGTTGGCTGCAATGGAAACTTGTTCAAATTGTAATTTAAAACTAAAGAGAATCACTTGCATCCCGCTGCAATTGTTATTTTCCCAACCTAACAACGATAGTATTCTGAGGCACCATGCAAGCTAGCATTCCATTTGTATTCTAAGTACAGACATAGTAACATTATTTTTGTGCGGGAATATCACACTTGGTGGGCAAAAAAATATGATCATTTCTGCTGATACGTCTTCTTGGAAATTCTAGATTTAGACGGATGGACAGAAAGGACATGCGTTGTTTGTGTAATAGTTCACCGACGATACACAGAAATAATAAGCTGAATCAGGAGAGTGGGATTTATAAAAGACGGCAGTGCGTAACGGAAATAGGAATTTATAATTTTTCTATTGAAACACAAGCATCGGGCACCAATACAGCAAGTAGTGAAGTACAAAACAAAGCACAGCATGTCGATGTGACGCGATTGCCCTTGTGACCTCGGCGTCACTGGAATTCCATAGGGCAATATGTGCGAGACCGTGGTCGATTTGTCACACTGAGCGATGACGGGTCGTTTGGAGCTCGGCAACAAAACCTGATCTAGAAAAATTCACGCAATTTTGTGTCGCGTGGAGAATTAGTCAGACGTCACGAGGGAAAAATAAAAACATCTCATCCCTCCCATCAGCGTCCACAATACACTCCATCAAAATAAATAGCAATAAATAAACAGATGAACAATTATAAGTACAAGGTGCAAGGAAAATCAAAATATTAAATTAATTTGTTACTATGAACTATATCGTCGACGTCTATATCAGTTTCATAAATTCAACTCAAAACAACTGAGTATTACGCTGATTCTAACCAATTTCACTGTTAAAAGTCAAGACTACGGGCAGGTATTCTGAATTATAGGATGAACTATGGTATGAAAGGAATTAATGGAATATATGAGCATGGGATTCTACTCGTAATTTAAAAGTTACGTTCTTATTTACTAGCACAGAACTGTTTCATTTGTTCGTTGTACTAGCTTGAAATCTACAGTTACATCTGTTGTTGTTGTTGTTGTGGTCTTCAGTCCTGAGACTAGTTTGATGCAGCTCTCCATGCTACTCTATCCTGGGCAAGCTTCTTCATCTCCCAGTACTTACTGCAACCTACGTCCTTCTGAATCTGCTTAGTGTATTCATCTCTTGGTCTCCCTCTATGATTTTTACCCTCCACACTGCCCTCCAATGCTAATTTTGTGATCCCTTGATGCCTCAGAACATGTTCTACCAACCGGTCTCTTCTTCTTGTCAAGTTGTGCCACAAACTCCTCTTCTCCCCAATTCTATTCAATACCTCCTCATTAGTTATGTGATCTACCCATCTAACCTTCAGCATTCTTCTGTAGCACCACATTTCGAAAGCTTCTATTCTCTTCTTGTCTAAACTATTTATCGTCCATGTTTCACTTCCATACATGGCTACACTCCATACAAATACTTTCAGAAACGACTTCCTGACACTTAAATCTATACTCGATGTTAACAAATTTCTCTTCTTCAGAAACGCTTTCCTTGCCATTGCCAGTCTACATTTTATATCCTCTCTACTTCGACCATCATCAGTTATTTTGCTCCCCAAATAGCAAAACTCCTTTACTACTTTAAGTGTCTCATTTCCTAATCTAATTCCCTCAGCATCACCCGACTTAATTCGACTACATTCCATTATCCTCGTTTTGCTTTTGTTGATGTTACATCTATACTTTGCAATTTACTGTGAAGTCCGTAGCAGGAAATCTGTACCAGTATATTACACGACGAAGTTATAAGTTGTTCCGATTTTCTTCACAGGTAGATCGTGGGAAAATGATTGCTTGTATCCTCTGTGAGGTTCACAAGTCAGTTAATCTGATTCTCAAGACACCTTTAGGAGCAATTTGGAAACTGCAACTATAAAGCTCACTGAAAACTGGCTCTTGTAAGTGGATTTTATGGAGGTGTTAGCCGTTTTCTTTGGAGCCTATGGCAGTATAGATCTTCCGGCAAAACTGTAACACTTCTTCAATATTCCTTCCCAAAATCTGGGATTCCATGTACTAGCGGTACATCTCTATAGTCACGTTCCAAGCACCTAGTCTTCTCAACGTACGTGATCGTTCCATCATGCATGGTTAGTCATTCGTATCTGTGTAATAGCTGTAACTCTCTAATCCAAGAGTGTTTCACACGTATTTGAAATTGTAGCAGACCATTATAGGAACTAATGATGCCAATGGTCTCAGAAACAAGCGATTAACAGATAAAGATAATGCTTTACTTAGCATTATGCTGGAAAAGTGTCACAATTTTTCTGATTTAAAAGTGTCTCTTCATTAAGAATATTTGTGTATAATTCTCTTTTAAGATATTTATACTTTACTTTACTGATACTTGCTCAAAAGTATCGAGGACACGAAAAACGTTTGCATAAAATATGGTGAAATAGAGTTTAGTGGGGTGACAAAAATTTTAAACTTGCATGTTTTTAGTTCAGTATCTGCGTCTGCACATGAAAAGACGAAGAGAGATGTGATGAAGTTTCCACACTTATCTAATTCGTAATCGTAAATAAACTGAGCGACATAAATATTTTCTGACTTGACAGATGGTCATCACTAAATATCTGGAAGCGTTTCACACAACAGTTTCGTCACAAAAGATGTTATTCACTTAAGAATGCATGGTTGTTGCACATTTATTGTAACTCAGGCAGCAACATCTTAACCTCTTCGCTCTGCATTATCTTTCATTAATCACAGATATTTTTGATTGAAACCTTCATCACGCGGTCTGGTATTTAGCCTAAGGACCATAAAGAAAGGCAGTAACGAATAATCCGAAAACGGACACAATCTGCTCCGCAGAATAATTTATTTTACACCTGTTCATTACATGCATTGCATTACTTTATCCTCGATTAATGAATGTGTAATGCACTCTCCCTTGAAGGAAACTCGCCATCGCCTATGGCCACAAAATCGCTTAATGTTCCCAACTTGTACTTCCGTTACAACTGTGTTGTTATTATGTCCACGATAAGGAATAAAACTCAAATTCACTGCGTTGGATGAATCTTCGTGAGGGGTTGTAACTTCACAAGCCGACGATTATGAAGTTGGGACATCAGCATAATTTCTTTCTTGATCGCTGAATAACCTGTTCCACCGAATATGTGCAAATAAATAAATAAGTACCTCTGCGTGAGAAATCACCTGAGTAAGTTCGGAAATGAAAACAATAACCTTTTCGAAAGCCACAACGCAACGATCTCATGAAAAAATTACACTTGGGCACAAACAATTTTATATTTGCATGTCGATATGAAATATCTCACATGTTTTAAATACTAAATTATAATTCATTCCGGTAGAACGTTATAATTAATTCAGCATATTTTAAATAAACTAGTTAAAAACATTGTGTTTCCACATTGTCGACCATGTGTGACTCAGCAAAATATTTCGTAAAGCGTTCCCACGGATGCATATTTTATATGTTTAAACTGTTATGTGACTGTCGCACTGGGTGTTATTGCAGTGACCTTACTGAGTAATTTGTACTGTACTCGTTTTGCGGTTTTGTTTCATCTTTGCCAGATACAAAAAATTGACAGAGTAGTATCTTTTATGTGATCCAGGAAAAATATTTCACTTTAACACGAGTAAACCAAAAAATATGGATACAAAAAAAGATGCGACTCTTTTTATTCTCTGCCGAAAATTCACTCTCCAAAAACACAACAAAAAGCTGCTACAAAGAATTATCTGATGTGTCGCCCTTGTTCAGCGTAAGATATTGTGATCGGGAAGTAAGTTTCTGCAAGAGACTAAGCAAACACAAATTTCCCACTAATCACCACAAGCCTCGCATCAGATAATACAACACACAGAATCCTTACTGCAAGATCGGAACCTGTACACAGCTAAGTGAGTTTATCCGTGGATCTCTTCAGTACAATAAATGGATGTGTATGTCAAATGGTAGTGCGAAATCAACGTAATGCTGAATTTCTGCCTGATGCATCACACAACCTAAAGATAATTTCATAGCTTCACTGCAGTATAAAGCGGTGTATTTATTTCATTCTTTACTCTTCTCTTAAATGATCTAAAAGAATCGTGTTTCATAGCCAGTTATTATAACATGTTATTACGATCTGTTATCAGTTACCATATGCTACATACACATCTACACGACTACTCTGCAATTTACGCTTGAGTACCCGGCAGAGGGCTTTTCGAACCACCTTCAGACTGTTTCTCTACTGTTGCACTCTCGAACAGCGTGTGGAAAAAGTGTACATTTAAATCTTTCCGTACGAGCTCTGATTTTTCTTATTTTATTACGATGTTCTTTATTCCCTAAGTACGTAGGCGACAGTAAAATATTTTCATATTCAGAGGAGGAAGCTGGTGATTGAAATTTCGTGAAATGATCTAACTCCAACGAACAATGCCTTTCTTTTAATGATTGGCACCCTAACTCCCTTATCATGTCAGCTACACTCTCTCCCCGATTTACCTGTAGATCAAAACGAGCTGCCCTTCTTTGGACTTTTTCTATGTTCTCCGTCCGCAGCTCGTGGTCTTGCGGTAGCGTTCTCGCTTCCCACGCACGGGGTCCCGGGTTCGATTCCCGGCGGGGCCAGGGATTTTCTCTGCCTCGTGATGACTGGGTGTTGTGTGTCTTTCATCATCATTTCATCCCCATCGACACGCAAGTCGCCGAAGTGGCGTCAATTCGAAAGACTTGCACCAGGCGAACGGTTTACCCGACGGGAGGCCCTAGCCACACGGCATTTCCATGTTCTCCGTCAGTATTATATGGTAAGGATCTCACACGGGACAACAGTATTCTATCAGAGGGCGGACGAGCGTACTGTGGCCTGTCTCAGTACTTGTTGCATCATCCAATAAAACTCAGGCAACATTAGCTATATGATCTTTCCAGTGTAAGTTTTTCATAATTGTAATCCCTAAGCACTTAGCTGAACTGACAGCCTTTAGATGTGTGCAATTTACCGTGTAACCGAAAGAACGTATTTCTTTTCGTACTTATGTACATGACCACACACTTTTCCTTATTCAGAGACAATTGCCACTTCTCGCACTAAACAGATAACGTGTCTAAGTCATTTTGTAATTCGTTTTGGTCTTCTGGTGACTTTACTAGACTGTAATGGCAGTATCAACTGGAAAAAATTTTTAGAAGACTGCTCAGATTGTTTCCTAAATTGTTTATGTAGATTAAGAACAACAGAGGGCTTATAACACTTCTGTTTTACTGTATAATTTTTCCGTCGATTACTACATAATGTGCCATTTCTGACAGGAAATCACGAATCCAGTCGCACAACTGAGCGAGACTTCTGCTCTGTTCACATCTATATAACTCTGTTTCAATAATTCGATATATCATTTACGTAGTACGGTGCTGACCATATGGCATGTGCACCAAACGCCAATCGCTAAATAACAAATATAATAATAAATAATTCAAACTTCCCTTTTCCAGAATAGAAGCTAATGAAGAGCTAGACATGCATTTCATTTAGGAAACCAGTGTAGGCAACTATATAATTTGTTTTCTTAGAATGATCGTACTATTTGAACATGGTCATCCTTGGTTGCACGATGGATGTCCATTCTGTAGTCAGTTTCCGCACATCCGCACTAGTATTTCTCGAGTGGCACGGGCAACAATCTAGTGTCTTGAAGACCACTCACTTCAAGCAGCGATTCATGAAGTGGACGCAGAAGAAGAAACCAATAGACGTCAAACTCGTGAACGCAGTAATAAGTGTCTGTCTCGTCTTGTACTCCCGCCTTGGAATACATTTATCGTTGACATCCCAGTAAGATGGGGAACTATCCTCGTGGAACAATGAGAGCGGCTTTCGATGACAATACGCAAGAATACATAATATGGAATATAATATTTTTTTTTGTTTTTAACGCAGATTCAATACCTTGCTAGCGTTATTCACTTCAATATGACCTAGCTGTTCTGGGAAGTAGATATCTGGATACTTTGGCCTGTAAATACCTTGCATCTATTATTCGCATGTTTATGGCCAATATGACACAATAGTATGTCTAACACAAATTTTGTACGAAATTATTGTTTATACTTCATTCCTATTGCAAGGTAATGAGACTGCAACGTTATGCTAAAAAACTGCAGTCGCAGGTTGTTATTTGGGCAGACAAAGCCGGCTTGGCACCTGTAACGGCTTTAGACAGTGCCAATTCCGTATCTGGAAGCCAACAGCCGCAGTAGAGCTCCCCCTCATAGTGTATCCACTTCCATATCGTGACACTTGCCAATGATCTAGGATCTTAACCAGCCTCTAGCAAGCTGCTCCATTTTGATACAATGTCGCATGACAACGGACAAACGTGGTCACTAAACCTGTTCCACTCTTTTCCGCGGTGACACGCACATGTCACTCATACGCGATGTCAGTACTGCGTAGCTGCTTTTAAGCCCCCGGCCTACCTCAGTGTGTCAGTCATCATTAAGTCAGCTGAAGCAGCCTTTTGGAGTCTTCACCTTAACTCTGTCACCACCGGACCACGAGCCATGGACCTCGCCTGTTTGCCCATATCCATAGAAGGTTACAACACGAATGTTTCTTTTCAAGCTAATCGATACACGGGCATTATATTAATTGTAAAATTACAACTGGGTTTCAAAATAAGTGTCATATATGTATTATATAATATATGTGTTTATGATATTTTCAGAGGTTACAATGTTTTTAATTTCTCATATTCTTGTACCTCATTCTTACATCAATTCTTAGATTAACTCTTTTATTTTTATTTGTAATCTTCAAGAAGAACGGTGTATTTTCTTGGATGATACCGCTCGTAGAAACATTCAAAACATAGAAATTCCAAACACTACAAGCATCACCTGAAGGCACATTTACCAGAGTGAGACTTTTTAATATGTAGGGCCTATCTCATTCAGGAAAGAAACGTCATTAGCATTGCTGAAGATTTTACGCCTCGGAAATAGCTTCGCTGCAAACCACGCTTAATGGATCACTCTACCGAAAACGCGCTTGCATTTGGTTATGAATCAGGATACACTACAGGAATTCCACCGAAAAAATTTTCAATAATTTTCTCGTTCGCTTATTTATTTATTTTTAATTCATTCACCAGAACACAATTAGGAGCTGAATAAGGATAAAGTTATTTCCATATACATTGGAAAACCTTCGTGTACTAGTCTTCTACGGACATGGGAAGATAAATGAGAACCAAAAATAAAAGCGGTAATCACGTTTCGAACACGTGGGAACAAATGTGTAACGTCACTTCGATCGAATTATTTCCTCGCTAAAAGGCACATAAAGTACCCCGAAAACTTTGACTATCGTTTTTTTCAGAAATGGTCAAGTATCTACGTATAAGATGAGACACATGTGCGCTTATTTTGACCCCTGTTCTATCGTGTGAAGTTTCTGGGAAACAGGATTACGGCAGTTGCCGCAATGACGTAGCCTTGGAGTCTTCACCGTAACTCTGCCATCATCGGGCCGCGATCCTCGACCTCGGCCTGTTTGCCCAGCCCGGGCGGCAACCACGCCACCAGCAACCCACACTCACTCTTCAGCCATCGACCCAGACTTTGGCTCGAGGTAGCACCATCGCCGTGCCTCTGGAACACCGCGTCCTGGCGGGCTTCCTCGTGCCGCGACACTAACCTAAGGACATCACACACATCCATACCCGAGGCAGGACTCAAACCTGCGAGCGTAGCAGCAGCACGGTTCCGGACTGAAGCGCCTAAAACCACTCGGCCACAACGGCCGGCTGTAAGTAGCAGCCTGCATAACTTTCACTCGTGGGATTCCCTGTTTTCCCGTAATCTTGGGGTTGGGTACACCAAGAGCCAATCTGTTAACTTCTGTAATACGCACACAGTGCCATTTATCTGGGCACTCCGCCCTCTGCACTGAGCCAGCGCAGACAGTGTGCCTTGTGTAGGTGTGGGGAACCTTGGATACCCCGAAAACTTGGTAATTTCTTCACAGTAAATCAGAGGAGGCACAAGTGTTTTCATAGGGAATAGGAAATTTATAGAGTAAATGCTTTAAGGTGGCTAAGAATGACAGGAGTAACGTGCACTTAAGGACATGGCTAAGGCCGGTATACTAAGAGGTGTAATCTGGGAAACTGAGACACCCAGGGAAAATAGTTAACAGGTATTACTTAGGTTAATAAGGTAGGCTTATGCCGTGGTACTAGAACTAGAATAAAGAGTCACAACAGGATTGCTTGGTTAGGTTTTACCGTCTTCACATCATGCGGCATTGTCTCAAAACAGCTGAAGTGCTGAGATACCACATGGGTGCGAGCGAGATCGGCGCCAGACATGACATCGTCAATTGAACAGCTGCAAGTCCCTAAAGAAGCAATGTTCATGATAGCGTAAGATCCGCGATTAGTAACCGAACAAGCCAAAGGAGTGACAAAGCGGAGAAGTCTACGGGATGTAGGAGATATGTGGAAGTAAAGAAACTGAAGTGATTTTTTTTATATGAAACATGTGGGGCTGACATAGCGCCTGTAGTTGGGGAAGAATTAAGGAGAATTATAGGGTATTGTAGAGCACAGGTGGGGCTCGTATAGTAGCTGTAGCCGGGAGAATTACAAGATTATTGTACAGCAAAGGTGGGGCTTGTATAGCGCCTAAAGCTGGGTCAGCAGTATCGGATACCTCTTGAAGCAGGGCCACTGGATAAATCTCTCAGGGTGACAAGTGTTGATAAAGTATGACAAGAGTAATAGGTCCTGGAAGTTAGATAGGTTCCCCACTTTATCATGGTCTCCTATTGTTGTAAATACACTGAAGCGCCAGATAAACTGGAAAAGGACTCCGTATTCAAATACAGAGATATGTAAACACACAGAATATGGGGCGGCGGTCGACGAAACTGTTGCTACAATCGCAAGTTATCAAGATTTAAGTGAGTTTGAACGTGGTGTTATAGTCGGCGCACGACGGATGGGACGCAGCATCTCCGAGGAAGCGATGAACAGGGGATTTTCCCGTACGATCATTTCACGAGTGTACTGTAAATCCGATAAAACATCAAATCTCCTACGTCGTTGCAGCCGGGAAAAGATCCTATAAGAACAGGACCAACGACGACTGAAGAGAATCGTTCAACGTAACAGAAGTACAACACTTCCGCAAATTGTTGCGGATATCAATGCTGGGCCATAAACAAGAACCATTCAACGAAACATCATTGATATGGGCTTTCTAAGCCGAAGGCCCGCTCGTGTACCCTTGATAACTGCGCGACACAAAGCTTTACGCTCCGCCTGGGCTCGTCAAGAATGACATCAGAGTGTTGATGACTGGAAACTTGTTGCCTGGTCGGAAGAGTCTTGTTTCAAATTGAGTCGACCGGATGGACGTGTACGTGTATGGAGACAATCTCATGAACCCTGCAAGTCAGCAGGGGACTGTTCAAGGTGGTTCACACTCTGTAATGGTGTGGGGCATGTGCATTTGGAGCGATAAGGGGCCCCTTATACGCCTAAATACGACTCTGACAGCTGACACGTACGTAAGCATCCTGTCTGATCAACTGCATCTATTCGTGTCCACTGTACATTCCGACGGGCTTGGGCAATTCCAGCAGGACAATGCGACAACCCACACGTCCAGAATTGCTACAGAGTGGCTCCAGGACCACTATTCTGAGTTAAAACACTTCCGCTGGCTGCCAAACTTCCCAGACATGAACATTATTGAGCGTATCTGAGATGCCTGGCAACACGCTGTTCATAAGAGATCTCCACTCTCTCGTACTCTTACGGATTCATGGCGTTAGTTCCCTCCAGCACTATTTCAGACATTAGTCGAGTCCATGCCACGTCGTGCTGCGGGACTTCTGCGCGCTCTTGGGGACCCTACACGATATTAGGCAGGTGTACCAATTTCTTTGGCTCTTCAGTGTAATTTTTTTAATTATTAAGATACAAGAGTAAGGAGGCTGCACAAACTGCATAATTCGCTTAGGCTGGTATTGCCAAACAATAAAGCAGTGCTCATACTACTTTGTATACATAGGTCAGTTTTGTTAGCCATAGGATAAGATAGGATTTATCCCATAGTGCAAATATTTTTTGTGTCATTTGTTAATGATGTTATAAGTTATTAGCGTTAACTTGTAGAGAATGATACGGGGAGTAGCAGACAAGAGCGAATGAGATCTTCGTTCTAGAAACCCACTTTGACACCTGTTCCATCCTATGTAGTGGAGACGAAAGCTGCTCATTAATGCGAAATAATTTGACAAAAGACACAATGAACCGTGAACGAAGATCTCTGCCTAGAGTCAAGAGCTAGTGGAGTCGAACGGAAAGTGCACGCAGTGAAAAGAACAATGTGATACTGTGAGCGAAGTTGGAAATGTGAAATGTAAATAACTGTAAATAATTCAGTGTCTGTGTTTCAGCAAAATTCGTGGGTGGTTTTTATTTCGTAGAGGGGCGGGGTTGTAATAGCATAAGTCATGCTGTACAAGCGCTATGTCAGGAATTCCAAACAGCCACGGCAATGTCCTGCTGTCAGAAGCACCCCTCATCATGTGCCCAATTCTGTGTCACCACACGTCCGCATACCAACGACTGGGAACGTCGATCACCCTCCAGGAAGCTTGTGTAGTTTGACATAATGGACGTACGCTGGTCACCAACCTGTTCCACAATTTTGTGCGGTGACACAAACGAATGTCACCCTTCTGCAAAATTAGCACCGAGTAGCTGCATTTAAGACCAGAGCCCAGCTGTGTATGTCATAATCGGTACGGCGGGTCCACGTTAGGTGCCTGTCGTGTGTCAGACGTCTCTGCAAGTCTACTGACCCAGCCTTGGAGTCTTCAGCATAACTCTGCCGCCGTCGGACCGTGACCCACGGACTTCCACCTGTTTGCCTAGCCTGGGGCGTCACCAGGCAGCCAGCTACCCGCTTCTGCTCTGCAGTCATCAGTCCAGAAATCGACTACGAGAAGTGCCCGCGAAAGGCAAAGGTCCCGAGTTCGAGTCTCGGTCCGGCACACAGTTTTAATCTGCCAGGAAGTTTCAAATCAGCGCACACTCCGCTGCAGAGTGAATATCTCTTTCTTCTACATTCTCCGTCAATTAGGATCATTTCAGTCTTTTCTTTGTAGCATTCATCTTCCACTTCCACATCTGTCCTCCAAATAATAGGTAGATGTGCGAGCAATAAGTACTACGCAAGGACTGTAATGTTTAGAGCCGCTATCTGTTCTACGTCTGCACTATAAGTAAGCTCTCGGTCGCAATATACTTCTTGTTATGATATGTCGCAGTTTGCTACCGGCCACGGTGGCGCATCGAGCAGTCCCTTGTCCGATATGTCGGGAGAATGCAACGCTGCGAATGGGGTTTTCAATTAGAAGTTATGAAATACTGGCCTGTTCTGCTCTCGCAGTATGGAGGTGCGGTCCCACGTGCCACAGGATATTCAAGGCCCATTGAGTCATCATCGTAAGTCGTTGTGCTCATTGCTGAGCATCGTGACCCCATGAACCAAGCATCTCCATCCCGGTAGGTTGCCAGCTTCTCTTAGTGCTTGCTGAAGCGGTAGACCGGAGATCTTCTTGATTTGATCTATCCATCTGCTCGCTGTTCTTCTCTTGGTGTCGTGCCCTCGATCTTTCCTTGCAAGATCATTTTCTCTAGATTTTCTCCATCTCTTCTCACAATACAACCAAAGAACTGGAGAATTTTTTCAGTGACTCGAAAAGAAAGGCGTCTGGAGATATCGAGTTGTTCAATAATGGACACATTTGTTCTTCTTTCGGTCCATTTCATGCGAAGCACGTCGTAAATTATTCCTCCGATAACAGCGCCATCTGTGGCGAAATGAAGAAACTGTTTCAGACAAAAGGTATGTAGTTTTTGCCGTAGAATCGCAATGAGCAATAAAAAACGGTGGTTCCCTTTGAAGATTTCAAAGTTTCCCCCGCCACCCATGTACGGCGTAGGGTGGCGAGTCGAGTGTGGTATTGTTGTATGGCCCCTCCGAGACAAAAGAATTGGAATTATAATATTTTTTCTGCGATGTGTAGTTTTCGAGACATTTCAGTGTCTTCAGTTTAAATGAACACCCTGTATACTTAATTACAGGCTTTTTGGATAACTGTCGAGTTCTCATGACAGGTTCTGCATCAAGTCTGTTGTGGTATTTATTTTTTATCGACATACAAGTGAGAACCCTATTTTTCACATGAATGTAGTTGCAGACAATTCTCCACCGACATATGCATGATGGGGGAAACCCACCTAAAACCGGGAATATAAGCGACATTTCTCAACTACGTTAGCTACCGTAAAGACAGGCCAACCCAAGGCGGAGGAGTGGCCATATACATACAGAGAGGGATCCCTCACCACCAGGTATTCGTATCAGCTACCAATAAAATCGAAACAGTGCCGGCGGAAGTAACCACTGCCACCGGACTCCTAACAATTGTTGCAACCTACCGACCCCCACAAGACTACATAGACGAGGGAGACATAGCTGCTCTAGGGCAAATTGAAGGCGAACTCATAACAGGAGGCGACTTCAGTGCCAAATACTGCGACTGGAACTCTAGCGTAACCTCCAGAGCAGGCGCCAAACTGCAACAAGTAGAGCGCGACCACCACTTCGAAACATGCGCTCCCGTTGAACACACACATCTTCCAAAAAACGGAGGTAGGCCCGACGTGTTAGACATAGCCCTCACTAGAAGGATCGCGGAGTTTGTGGCCGAAAGGATAACCAACAGAATGTCCTCCGATCACAATCCAGTGATTCTAGTGGTCGATGTGGGAAAATGGGTAGCACTGCAGCACTGCAACGGTACCAGACGTCCTACAAACGTATAGACTGGGAGCGATACCAAGAAACTGTTGCCTCTGATATCGCTCGCGCTCAGCTGCTTACTGCCGAAACAGTAGAACAAGCGCTACAAGACCTAACAGGTACCATCTTGCAGGCAGCGGAAGATGCCACTCCCCCACTCCCCAGCCCCGCAAGTACAACTCCCAGAACATTTGCTAGCCCAAATCCGTCACAAGAACAGAGTGGCAAAAGAGTGGAAGATAACCAGAAGTCAGGCCACCAGGAGGCTGCTCAATCGTCTACAGAGAGAGCTAAAGGTAGCGCTCAATGAGCACAGAAACCAGCAATGGCAAAACCACCTCACAGCCCTCAAAGTAGACGATCACACTCTACGGCAAGCAACGAAACAATTTACCAAAAGACGCGCTAGGTTGCCGCCACAGCACGGCGAGAGGGGTCTGGCCTACAGCCACGCTGAGAAGGCCAACGCCCTCGCCGACACTTTTGAGAAGCAGTTTCAAGCGACAGAACCCCAGGATGAAGAACATGAAGAGGTAGTCCGTCGTCAACTGGCTGTCTTTCTCAACGCTGAGGAGGACCCAGAGGACGAACCCCCACTTCTCGCCCCCAAACGCGTGGCAAAAGTAATTAGGTCCCTCCCTACAAAAAGGCGCCAGGACATGACAGTGTCACCAACCAGCTAGTTAAAAACCAACACCTCGCGAACGTCTTCATCGAGATTACTCGTACCCGCGAGTTTCCAGCATACTGGAAACACGCGGAAGTGGTCGCGATACACAAACCAGGGAAAGACCCTTTATTCCCGCAGCACTACAGGCCGATTAGCCTCTTGCCATCTCTCAGCAACATCTATGAGCGCCTCCTGCGTATTCCCATATGGGACCATATCGCCAACGAGCGATTTCTGCCGGATTTCCAATTCGGATTCCGACAGGAGCACTCCGCCCCACAACAGATCATGAGACTGGTGGAAGCAGCCACAGAGGGCTTCAACCACAGAGGCTACTGCGGGATAGTGCTACTTGATGTAGCCAAAGCCTTCAACTCAGTATGTCATAAAGGGCTATTATACAAGTTATACACACAGGGGTTCCTCGGGGGCATAGTGAGGTTAATCCAAAGCTATCTCACGAATAGAACCTTCTCTGTCAAGGTAGAAACAGCCACCCCCACCAAAAGGCGTATTCGTCCTGGGGTGCCACAGGGATCGGTCCTAGGGCCTGTTTTGTACAGAATGTACACTGCGGACACTCCCACGGCCCCCTAGTGCACACCGCACAATATGCTGATGACACTGCCTTTTACACTCGTAATGCGAACAAGGACCTGGTCATTCGTAGGCTACAAAGGTTTTTGGATAACACAGAAACCTGGGCCCGTCGCTGGCGCATCGCCATCAATCCTGATAAGACACAGGCTATGCTGATCACCCAGAGACTCGGGAGACACGGACCCCACAACGCCCCCCCCCCCTGCCCCTTCACCTGCACCTACATGGATCCCGACTCCCCTGACGCATATCCGCCAAATATCTTGGCGTAACCTTGGAATCGACACTAACGTGGAAACCCCACATAGACGAGATCCACAGGAAGGTCTGCGCCAGAATATCCATCCTATACCCAGTCCTCAACACAACAAGCTCTCTTCCCTGCTCTGTAAGACTAAACGTCTATCAGGCCCTTATACGGCCAGTAATGAAGTATGCGTGCCCTGTCTGGGGATACGCGGTGAGGCAGAACCTGGACAAACTCCAGAGGCTGCACAACCGCGCTCTCAGGAGGGCACTGCACCTACCCATAGGATTCCACATCAACGATCTGCACGCCGCTGCCGAAATCCCACTCCTCAAAGAAAGATTCCAAGATCTGGCAAGGGCTTTCTACGAGTGCTCTTCCAGATCTGGAAATAACCTCATCCATTCCTCAGGTCGGTATGACATGTCGCGTGATAAGCACAAACGCCCCATGACGATCTTCGACGACTAAGTCTAAGAGAAAAATCCCAAAAATCTCCAAGTCCTAATACCAATCCTTAACATTAAAATACCCAACAACTCACCAACCCCAGGCAAGTAAAAGACACCACCAGAACACCACCACAATACACAGATAGCCAAAACAATCAGAGATAATCACACACACACAACACACTTTGTGGAGTAAAAGCCAACAGGCTATAAACTCCTCCATACATTACCCCAAGGAGGGGAAAGTAAAAGGTGAGAGAGAGCATCCTGACATTTCGCCAGAAGATGATGGGCACGAAACTCCTCGAAACGTTTTGACACGACGATGCCATCATTCGGCTGATAACCCGAGAAGAATTCATCATTGGAATACGCCAAGAAAGACTGCAATCGCATACAACTTTCGTTTGTCTCATTCATTGTGCTGCAGCTTGCACGATATCAAAGTTTCCACTTCGTGCAATCGTATAGTATGTGGCACTGCAAATTTCATATTATACTTCTTAACTAAGCTTTTTTTCTTCGAGGAAAGGTCATTTTTATTTTATGTTGGAACAAAAGGTGCATTTGCGTGTAGACATAACAGCAGTGTTCACACAAATGAAAATACACCACCTCAACTGCCAATAAGACTACTTAAACTTTGTAGTCTGTCTTCTCTGCCCACAGAAACCGCTAAAGTGATATAAGTGGGATAAGAGTCGATCCAGCACACCTCACTGCAAGAAATTGCAAAAATTATTTGCTTTTTAAATTAGAAAGACAGTGTCAAGAATATTCATAATATATTTGCGTCCCAGATAAAATTCCGGCGACGCAGGAAACAGAAGCCAAAAAAGGGACTGTCCTGTTTTCTTTACGAGACGAATTCCAGCCGGCAGGTGTGCTTCTACCGTTCACTGACAACAGAGAAACAGGCGACAATGAAATTAAATTACTCTGCATTGTCGTTTTTTCATAGCGCAGTTACGCCGAGTAATCCGTGTTGGTCAGTTCACCGATCCATGTTTAAAGGAAAAATCTTTGTGATCGTGTGCCGTGTTTAAAGTAAAAAGCTTTGTGCTCATGTGCGGTGTACGACTGGAACTTGATACAGTCTTTCTTTCCTTTTACAATTTTTTTTTCTTTTGTTATGACTGTTGGTTGACAATTTTGTACGTGCCCTAACCTGAATAATAGTGAATAATGCAAACGTACAAAATTAAAGTGGGGCGGCATTTCGAAAATTATCGAAGGAAAGGCGAGAACGAGAAGCCAATGTTCTAAAAACACTTGGCAGAGTAGATAAATTTTTCGCAAAATATGTTGCTGGTTCGACTTCAAGTAGTACGGATGATATTTCTGGCACTGCAGCTGTTGTAAAAGAAGTAATTACAGACGAAACAAATGTTAAAAATGAAGGAAAGCAAATTGTTCCTGATCTCGAGTTCCACGAAAAACTAAGTGTCGAGTCAGACATTACAAAAAGAAATAACCTCGTTAGTGATGATCCCGCAGAATGGTGTGTGAATGAATCAACAATCGACATTATCTTACAACGTGGCATTAATCAAAACTGTAACGGTGATTTTTCTAATTCAAGAAGATCAATAGGCGGTAAAACCAGATATTTGAACAAAAATTTATTTTATCGTAAACTTTTAAATGGTGAATCAACTTTGCGTGATTTTCTAGTATACTCCATCAGCACTGTTGCTGTTTTTTGTGCACCATGTAAATTGTTCGGAGGTAGGGCCGCGATTGCTACTAATGGTATTGCAGTTTGGAAAAATATTTCAAATATTTTATCTTATCATGAGAATTCACTTGAACATATAAATTCTTAGTTATCACTCTTAACAAGAAAAAAGTCACTTGGAACAATAGATAACCATTTAGAGTCATATGTTGAGACAGAAAAAAATGTACTGGCGCTGTCTGTTGAAAAGTGTGTTTTCAGTAGTGAAGAAGCCAACAAGTCGTGGACTTCCCGTACGTGGACACGTTGAAAGATTCCATTCACTACATAATGGTCAATTTATGATCTCTCTTGAACGTATAGCCGAGTTTGATCCTTTTCTCGCAGAGCACATCGAACGATATGGAAATCCAGGGCAGGGACATACAAGTTATCTTTCTTCAACAGTCTGTAATGAAATAATAGAGCTTCTTTCTAAACGAATAAAAAGAATTATCGCTAGTTAAATAAAACAGGCCAAATATTTCTCTGTAATAGTAGATTCTATTATGGATATTTCACATATTGATCAATTATCTTTCATATTAAGATATGTGAACGAGAATGGTGAACCTGTTGAACGTTTCCTTCTGTTTTTATCAAACCCGGGACACAAGTCCGAAAACTTAGCTGAGGCCATACTAAAAGTCCTGTCTACAAATTCCATTGATATTACTGAATGTAGAGGCCAGTCACACGACAACGCAAGCAATATGTCAGGAACCTACACTGGTTTGCAGGCACGCATTAAAGAACGAACTCCGAAAGCGCATTATGTGCCTCGTGCAGCACATTCTTTGAATTTAGTCGGCACTAGTGCTGCAAGCTGTTGTCGAGAAGCATGTTCATTGTTCAGTATAGTGCAAAACCTTTATAATTTTTTCTCTGCTTCTACACAGCGCTGGGATAAACTTCTTTCTTTCATGAAAGCAGGAAGCAAAATGGTAAAAAGTTTATCAAAAACACTTTGGCCAGCAAGAAAGGAAGCGTGTGTAAGTCTATATGAAAACTGGGAGGGCGTTATCAGTGACCTCACACATATTGCTAATAATACGTTTGAAAAACCACAGGTTGCAACCTGTGGCTGTATAGGTATGAGCAGACCTTAGATTCTCGCCTTCACACATTCCTTTTAAATATTTTGTGACTTGTTATTTATTTAATACGTGACATGTAAGCACTGTCTCTGTCTTGTATCGTTAGTCAGTACTTACACTTTTTCATATAAAAATTTTTTTTCTTGCCCCAAATTTGTAATTACGTTACAGACCACTTTAAATGTCTAAATTCTGATGAAGGCACTCTTAGAAGTAATTAAGACTAAAAAATTGTGACCGAGGACTCATTTGTTTCAATTTTAATTTATAAACGGTCACTGAACCAAGCAGCCACATTCAAAACTTTGCGACTATAATGTGATTTTTATTATAACTTCGAGCACATCCATTGGATTTACAAACTACATATTACCTGTTTATTTTACAACTGCCGATGGCAGAACGCGGAACTGAACCTCGTTTACGTGCAGATGTGACGGAAGGCGCCCGACAATACTAAACAATACCCGACTGACCCAAGCCACTCGCCGCTGTACGATCAAGTCACACTGATGCTGTAGTATATTAGAACTGATGCGTATTCTTGGCGTCTGCTGTATGTATAGTTATCGCGGAAATATACATTATCGGAGAGTACGCTCAGATGAAAAAGTGTTAATAAATAACGTACTTCAGTTCAGTCGATAAATACGTCAAAGCTTTCCTAATATCGTTAGAAAGAGCTATGGTCAGAGCAGTAGCTGCAGTACAAAACTATTCAGCCCTTACATGGATTAAAGGCATTAGCCTTACATGGATTAAAGGTATTGTGTACACTTATCGTGCAGCATCTAGCTACGCAGACCCCAATGCTTTACACGTCAAATATTAGATTAGAAAACAAATTTGATTTTTCCACACTAGTCTGTAAAATTATGTAATAGCAAATCCAGTTCTGTGTTTGTTCGTCTGTATTTAGTTATTTGTTCGTGCACCGAAATCTCTGTTTCATTTTGATTTCTTACGCTTTCCTATAGATTCACGCATTAATACCTAACGTATTTTTTTATCTGCTACAAATTCAAGCTATTAGATCGTAAAACGACAATTTAATTTTAATTTTGAACGCATCTCTGTGAAAGTACGTATTAATTTCTAAAGTATGACACGTTCGCTTCAATTTTTAGATCGCAACACAACTTTTTTATTTTCATTTTCAACGGTTTCGTGTAAAAGAACATATTAAAAGTGAACGTATAACAAAAAACCGTTGTCTCCTACAACGATCTACCGAATTTTTAGGCCATAAAAGAAAAGTTATTTTCCTCGTGTTCGTTTCTGTTGTCTTTCGACAGGAGAACATGTTAGCATAATGCAGTTTTAAGTTTGTTTTATCCGCTGCCGTACATCAAGTACGGTTCAGGAACCAAGTTACATTTTGATTGAGAACGACTAGACTACCGACGCATCCTTCAGAACAACGAATAGCAGAGTACGGAAACAGCTCGTAGCGCTCGCACCCAAAACGGCAACTGGGAAGCGATGGGGGTAGTAATTATTTATAACATTTTTTTGGAGAGCGGGCGGCGCATGTAATATGAGTGCCTAGGGACGCAAAATTTTTAAATCCGCCATTGGCTGTACCATGCAGCCACAGTTACAGAACGCATTGCTTCCTCCTAGAGAGTGTACTTTTCCTCGTACATCATGCAATAAAGCCCTCTACTGCCATAATAATTGGTGATATTGTGTCAGATTCACTTCTCTTGCTGGCTCACCTTGTAGTGGATGTGTTACAGCGTTGTACACAATGGTTCCGTATTCGAATCGAAAGTTTGTCGACATGGTGTTTGCTTACGGAAAGGCAAATGGCACAAAGTTGTATCAGGAGACATATCCCCGCCGACAACAACCACAGCATTCAATGTCTGCCACATTGTTTCGCCGTTTGTCTGTGACAAGGTCGCTTCAGGCAGCAGGAAATCATGAAAGACGTATCCGAATTGTTCGGACAGCAGACTTGGAGGAAAGTGTGATTAACATTGTGAAAGGCGAGTGCCGGGCCAGTACCAGGCAGTTGGCCCGTCTCTACAGGGTTGAACATTCTCCATGACAACTGTTACTATCCTTATCACTTAAAGAGTGTGCAGGGCTTACTAGCGACAGACTTTCCACATCGGGAGCAGTTTTGTCACTAAGTTCTTCACCAGGCAATCGCAATTTAGGGATTTGTGTCATCCATCCTATTCACAGATGAAAACACCTTTACGCGGAGCGGTATCTTCAACTATTATAACAGTCATCTGTAGGACAGTATGCAGAACCCCCATGGTGTGGTGATAGCGAATCATCAGCATCGCTGCAGCCAGATTGTGTGGGCGACCGTATTTTTGGACCAGTCTTACAAGGCGCCTAATAGGCGTTTCTGCGGGTGACTTTGCCTCCCCTGCTGGAAGAAGTGCCATTGATGATTCGAAGGATTATGTGGCTGCTACGTGATGGTGCTCCAGCCCACTTCGCTGTTAATGTCTGGAGGCAGCTCAATCGTCTTTTCCCTGGCAGAGGGATCGGACGAGAGGTCCAGCTGGACGACCTGCTCGCTACCCGTGCGATTTCTGGTCATGGGGCCATCTCAAAAGTATCGTGCATGCAGAACCCATTCCAGATGTGGAGACACTGGAGCAGCGTATTCATGCTGCCTTTCTGCGGCACGTACACACATGTGTTGAGGCACATGGAAACATTTTTCAGCACGTAATGTAACTGCGGCTGCCTGGTACAGCGCGTATTAGACCGGAGTCTCTATAACATATGATAGAATAAATGGTCTCTAGCATGGAAACCATCCATATCTGAACATAAGTTCAAAAAATGTGCGTGAAATCTTATGGGACTTAATTGCTAAGGTCATCAGTCCATAACCTTACACACTGCTTAACCTAAATTATCCTAAGGACAAACACACACAGCCATGCCCGAGGGAGGACTCTAACCTCCGACGGGACCAGCCGCACAGTCCATGACTGCAGCGCGTAAGACCGCTCGGCTAGTCCCGTGCGGCCTAGGACATAAGTTCATTAGACCATTTTGTTCCGTATCCTCTCTTCGACTAATCCTTAGTGTTTAAGTACGATGGGAAAAATTACCCTGTATACAGGGTGTTTGTTTTTACTTGGAAGAACTGAATATCTCAACAACAACAAAAAAAAAAAAAAAAATACGCATCGTATGAAAAAAAGGTTACAGATGAGCAGTCAACATTTTCAAAGGGGAAATCTATCTGTGATAAAACTGGAAACCTCCAGTTCCCCCAACGAGCAAGGTGGCTCAGATCAAACCCGCGTCCGGCCATCCTGATTTAGGTTTTCCGTGATTTCCATGAATCGCTTCACGCAAATGCCAGGATGGTTCCTTTGAAAGGGCACGGCCGACTTCCGTCATCCTTCCCTGATCTGATGGAACCAATGACCTCACTGCTTGGTTCACTCACCCGAATCAATCAACCAACCAACTCCCCACCTCCTCCGTACCCCAGGGGAGAGAACAAAATTTATTTACACATGGGAGCCCCTATTTTTATTGAAGATACGGATTCAACAATAAAAATACCCAGGGTTTGCCCTAAACATTTTTACCATTCGTGGTGGATGAGGCTGTAATCAACAAAATTCAATTTTTCTGGCTTTTGCTATTAAGAAATGATTCATTTGATTCTACATTAAATCTGCAGTAAAGATATAAAATTTTTCAGACATTTAAATATCCAACCGTAAAAATTTAACTGTTCAAAGCAGTTTTGTACTGTTGAAAACAGATGCTATTTTTGTGAAAAATTTAGTTTTGCACATGTGGGTATAGAGTGAAACATTTACATTTAGAAATTTAAATGTCTAATCTTAAAAGTTTAAGTGCACAAAGAAATTTGCAAAACTAGATTAAACTTTTAATTTGAACTGTTTGGATGAAAAAAATTATCGCAAATGTAATTTAGAATCAAATGAGTCAGTTCTTAAATGAAAAAACCAGAAACATCTAGGGTTATATGGGTACACAGTCTGCTGCTAATTACGTACTCGTTTTCTTCTTCTTTCACGTACGAGCTGCAATGGACCAAGTTTATTCCAAATGTTTCTCCTTTTTTCTCTTCCGTATTAGTCTCGCCATTTCTAGATACTTCTCTCTTCTATCTTCTGTCTAACTGGCTCCAGTCTTCTCCTTGGGCTTTTCGTGGAAATCTTCGGAACCAGGCAATTTCTTTCTGAGTTGCAGCCGTTCCTCATTATCTTGCAGACCAGACATAAAAGTTTTTGAGTATCGTACCACGTCGTAAAGTAAAAAACTATAGTGCAGGAACCAGATCCAGAAGAAAGCCAATGTAACCGTCGCCGAAACGTTTTTTTTTTTTCAGTACAGTTTTTTTACACTATGACGTGGTACGATGCTGAGAAAACTTTATGTCTACTGCCTCTGGCCGCGGAAGCCTACGTAATTACATCTTGGAAAGTAATTTGGAGTTCCTCTATGTCTCCTCCAATATCTTTGCTTCTGTCTGTGTGTTATCCACTTTGAATTTACTAAAATAAGTGGTCTTTTGGCAAACTGTTTGAATTCATCCTTTGTATGCGGCGATAAAAAGTTATTCTTCTCTTCTTAATTATGTCCGTAATTTTTTCAATATGTGTATGAAGCACGTTATTATGACTTATTCTGTATTTCATTTGCCCTCCAGATGGTCCCAAAATTTTCTTTAGTATTCTTCTTTCGGTGATTTCTAATGCTTCCATTATCGCATTTTGTTCGAAGTTAAGAATTCCGTGCAAACCGTCCTCCCGAACGAATTATTGTGGAGTACTGTACTACTTTAGAGACCGGCCCGGATAGCCGAGCGCGTTAACGTGCCGTTTGCGAGATTCTGAGAGAGGAGTCAACGCGCATGGAATCCGCCTCGCGGTCAGCCGGACAGCCTTGATTTGGTGTTTAGGTGGTTTTCCCGCTCCAATTAGGTGATTACTGGGCTGATACCCAATCCCGCCACATGTATAAGCTACCTAATCAATTAGAAAACGTTCTCTGACTCGAAAATAAGATTTGCCCTAGACACGGACAGATGGGGTGCATGAGTTCAAATGTGTGTGAATTCCTATGGGACCAAGCTGATAAGGTCATCGGTCCCTAGACTTACACTCTACTTAAACTAACTTATGCTAAGAACAACACACACGCCTATGCCCGAGGGAGGACTCGAACCTCCGGCGGGAGGGGCCCCGCAATCCGTGACATGGCGCCTCTAAACGCGAGGCCACACCGCGCTGGTACATGGGTTCCACAGTCGAAGGAGGGCGGAGGGGGAGGTGCCGGGAAGAGCATCCGGTCACCTGTCTACCACTAACACCGCAAGTTTCCGTGTAACAACTACCGAATCCGTAGAGTAACGGGATAAGGTGAAGGAGAAAGAAAACAAGAAGTGTCTAAATTTAGCGTGGGGGGACAATAATTTCTGATTACATAGCCCTGCTTGCAAATGTTCAGGGAAAATCAGGAATACGGAAATACAAGTCGCTGAGGAATGAAACAAATAGAGTGTAAGGAAGCTAAGAAAAAGTGGCTGCATAAAAAATATGAAGAAATAAAAAAATTATTGTCGGAAGGACTGACTCAGCATGTAGGGTGAAATCAAAAGCAAGGGTGGCAATAGTAAGAGGGCAACGGGAATTCTATTGTGAAACGCAAGGGTGAGAGCGGGTAGGAGGAAAAGAGTGCACTGAATGGCTCTGAGCACTATGGGACTTAACATCTGTGGTCATCAGTCAGAGTGCACGGAAGGTCTCCATGATAGGAAGATTTGTCTGGTGTGACAGAAGAGGAAACAAGAGCCGATTTAGAAGATATATGGGGTCCAGTATTAGAATCAGAATTTAAGAGAGCTTTGGAGCACTTACGATTAAATAAGTCAGAAGAGATAGATAACAATCTACCAGAATTTCTAAAATCATTGGGGAAAGTGACAACAAAACGACTATTCACGATGCTGTGTAGAATGTATGAGTCTGGCGACATACCATCTGACTTTCGGAAAAATATCATCCACACAATTCCAAGGTCCACGAGAATTATCGCACAATCAGCTTATGCATCCAAGTTGCTCACAAGAATAATATCGAGAAGAATGGAAAATAAAATTGAGGATTTGCTAGGTGACGATCAGTTTGGCTTAAAAAAAGGTAAAGACACCAGAGAGGCAATTCTGACGTTCGGTTGATAATGAAAGCAAGACTAAAGAAAAATCAAGACATGTTCATAGGATTTATTGACTTGTAAAAAGACTTCGACATTGTAAAAAGGTGCGAGATGTTCGAAATTCTGAGAAAAATAGGGGTACGCTATAGGGAGAGACGAGTAATATACACTATGTACAAGAGCCAAGAGGGAATAATAAGAGTGGACGACCAAGGGGAAGTGCTCGGATTAAAGAGTGTGAGACAGGGATGTAGTCTTTCGCCGCTTTTGTTCAATCTATACGTCAAAGAAGCAATGACGGAAATAAAAGAAAGATGCAAGAGCGGAATTAAAATTCAAGTTTGAAAGGATATCAATGATAAGATTCGCAGATGACACTTCTATCCTCAGTGAAAGTGCTGAATGGAATGAACAATCTAATAAGTACAGAATATGTCTTAACAGTAAATCAAAGAAAGACGAAAGTAATGAGAAGGAGCAGAAATGAGAACAGCGAGAAACTTATCAGGTCTGATGGTCACGAAGTAGATAAAATTAAGGAATTCTTCTACCTAGACAGCAAAATGACGCAAGAGGAATGGAGCAAGGAGGGCATAAAAAGCAGACTAGCGCTGGCAAAAATCGCATTCCTGGCCAAGAGAAGTCTACTAGTATCAGACATTGGCCTTAATTTGATGAAGGCATTTCTGAGGATGTGAGTTTGGAGCAGAGCATTGAGCGGTAGTGAAACATGGACTGTGGGAAAACCGAAATAAAAGAGAATCGAAGCGTTTGGGATGTGAAGCTACAGACGAATGTTGAAAGTTAGGTGGACTGATAAGGTAAGTAATGAGGTGGTTCTGCGCAGAATCGGAGCCGATCGGAATATGTGGAAAACACTGACAAAAAGATGGAACAGGATTATAGGTCATCTGCTAAGACATCAGGGAATAACTTCCATCGTAGTAGAGGGATCTGTAGAGGGTAAACCCGTAGAGGAAAACAGAGATTGGGATACGTTCAGCAAAAAAGCAGTGGCGTAGATTGCTGGTGCTACCTTGAGATGAAGAGGTTGGCACGGGAGAGGAACTGTTTTCATATCATTAACTCTTGCTTTAATGGCTTCTTTCTCCGACTTGCTCAATTACTTAACCTAGATCAGTCGTCGTAAAACTGGGTCCGCATGCAGCACCAATCAAGTATACGTGCGGCTCGCGGTTCTCAGCCGTATTTTATACTCGTAATAACATGCATCCATGCAGCTAGCAACTGCCAGACGAATCCAAAAATTCGTGCAAAGTGAGTAGTTTCTTATGAGTGCAATTTTCCTGCTCAGCAACTAAAAAATACTTACAGAGACAGTAATATCGTACGAAGTAGTTAAATTTAAAGACGTTGGTGAAATTGGTAGTGAGCTAGGTAAAGATGGCCGCTTACCTCAGGGGCAGAGGTGTAAGTAACTGGGTCACTGTGGGGTCAGAGGATGTGAGAGGGGGAAGTTGAACTGGTCGTCTTCCAGTACTGACAACTCACGGGCGTGCGCGATTCGTATCGATCAGCCGCTATTGTATAAATTTTGACACCGAAGTAAGATGGATTCGTGAATATGTATTACAGAGACGGTCATTTTAAAATACGACACGTGTCTGTAGACAGGAATATGAACTTAAATTAAGGCTGTTGTAATACAATTAATATAATGCAGCGAATAGAAGGAAAAAGACAGTAAAATACTTAGTAAGTATTTGCGACCGTGTCTCATATTACATTTAAATACAAGTACAGTTACCCTTATTAAACAATTAATCATCCGCTCTCACAAACAACGCAACACTTCGTCAGGCAATTCCGGAGTCACATCTCTGCAGTCGCCGAGGGTGGCACCCGACAGTGACAGAAATCTGAAAGAGTCGACACTAAGTGCTCCAAATGGCGCCGACTTTTATCGTGCAATATCTTGGGGTCGGCTGAAAACATAGCGCGCCTTAACTATAGCTAGTTCATTGGGGGCTCATAACATACTAATCTGTGTAGATTACCGATTGATAACAAAACCGCTACGTATGCGACACTAGGTGCTACCACACAATGTCAATATTGGTCTTGGGAAAAAAATGTTTGACAACCACTGCGCTAGATATTTGAACTTGTTAGTTATATAAGTTTTTCCATCTTTCTTTTTCTTTAATTTGGGAACTGCCTTGATCTTTGTAACACAGCTGATTTTAAAAGAGATTTGTAAGGCTGCTTTATCAGTTTGTTCTTTCAGAAATTAAGTCTGAAAAACCAGTTAGGTCATCTGTATACGCTAGGCACTTTGTTCATAAGTTGTTCCTTTTGTAACCTACACTCCTGGAAATTGAAATAAGAACACCGTGAATTCATTGTCCCAGGAAGGGGAAACTTTATTGACACATTCCTGGGGTCAGATACATCACATGATCACACTGACAGAACCACAGGCACATAGACACAGGCAACAGAGCATGCACAATGTCGGCACTAGTACAGTGTATATCCACCTTTCGCAGCAATGCAGGCTGCTATTCTCCCATGGAGACGATCGTAGAGATGCTGGATGTAGTCCTGTGGAACGGCTTGCCATGCCATTTCCACCTGGCGCCTCAGTTGGACCAGCGTTCGTGCTGGACGTGCAGACCGCGTGAGACGACGCTTCATCCAGTCCCAAACATGCTCAATGGGGGACAGATCCGGAGATCTTGCTGGCCAGGGTAGTTGACTTACACCTTCTAGAGCACGTTGGGTAGCACGGGATACATGCGGACGTGCATTGTCCTGTTGGAACAGCAAGTTCCCTTGCCGGTCTAGGAATGGTAGAACGATGGGTTCGATGACGGTTTGGATGTACCGTGCACTATTCAGTGTCCCCTCGACGATCACCAGTGGTGTACGGCCAGTGTAGGAGATCGCTCCCCACACCATGATGCCGGGTGTTGGCCCTGTGTGCCTCGGTCGTATGCAGTCCTGATTGTGGCGCTCACCTGCACGGCGCCAAACACGCATACGACCATCATTGGCACCAAGGCAGAAGCGACTCTCATCGCTGAAGACGACACGTCTCCATTCGTCCCTCCATTCACGCCTGTCGCGACACCACTGGAGGCGGGCTGCACGATGTTGGGGCGTGAGCGGAAGACGGCCTAACGGTGTGCGGGACCGTAGCCCAGCTTCATGGAGACGGTTGCGAATGGTCCTCGCCGATACCCCAGGAGCAACAGTGTCCCTAATTTGCTGGGAAGTGGCGGTGCGGTCCCCTACGGCACTGCGTAGGATCCTACGGTCTTGGCGTGCATCCGTGCGTCGCTGCGGTCCGGTCCCAGGTCGACGGGCACGTGCACCTTCCGCCGACCACTGGCGACAACATCGATGTACTGTGGAGACCTCACGCCCCACGTGTTGAGCAATTCGGCGGTACGTCCACCCGGCCTCCCGCATGCCCACTATACGCCCTCGCTCAAAGTCCGTCAACTGCACGTACGGTTCACGTCCACGCTGTCGCGGCATGCTACCAGTGTTAAAGACTGCGATGGAGCTCCGTATGCCACGGCAAACTGGCTGACACTGACGGCGGCGGTGCACAAATGCTGCGCAGCTAGCGCCATTCGACGGCCAACACCGCGGTTCCTGGTGTGTCCGCTGTGCCGTACGTGTGATCATTGCTTGTACAGCCCTCTCGCAGTGTCCGGAGCAAGTATGGTGGGTCTGACACACCGGTGTCAATGTGTTCTTTTTTCCATTTCCAGGAGTGTATTTATTTTCTGGAACACAGTTTTCCTGTTATTATTACGAAGACGTTTTTGTTCGTATGTTGTAACAAAGTTATTTTAAACTAGCTTCGCTCAGGCAGTTTATATGAAACTGTGTGATAGTGCTCATTCTCGTTCCTTGAGAACTTAAAAGTGCTTCACGCTCTTCGTCTGTTTCGTTTTTTCGCTCTCCTTTTTGTTTTCGCTGTTTTGCTTCAGAACTGGCAGGATCTGCTCCTCTTTTAAGTTTGGGCATTGTCTTAAATATAAATCAAATCAACATTTTACTAACAAATACGCTAAGTAGACTTTACACACTTTATTTTCGATTTATATTCAATCACTGTATCACTTTGATTACTTACACTTCACTGCTTTATTCACTTACTGCACTACTTTTTTGGTTGCTCCCTTCGTCACTAATAAGAAAGTCATGTTCGAACCCACGAACGGTCTTACTTTACATACCACTACCGATGGGGAGCCCCACCAGTGGCGAATTCCAGACTATACCAAAAAGGCTTCGAATAGTTCACAATGTTCCAGAACATTCCATAACGTACGACAGTGTTCTGGATTATTCCACAATGATCTCGGATGTTCCGGGATGCCCCAGAACACTTTTTGAAACTTCACAAATGTTGCAGAATATTCTCAAATATTCCGGAACATCCCGGATCATTGAGAATCATTCCGGAACATTCTGGAATGTTGTGGAATACTCTCGAATACTCTATAATGTTCTGAAACGTTCTCGAATGTCCTAGAAATTTCTAGAGGGCGAAACTTTCCAGCTCTTATATCTTTAAAACTACGTCCTTCAGGTAAAAACTGGAACCTTATTCCTGGATAGGGGACAGAGGGCTGGCTAACATATCATGTAGCTCCCTTGACCGTACAGGGACTCGTTTCTGAGTTTTAGCGGGAAGCAGATTGTACACTTACTCTTATAATATTGATTAAACTTCGATGAATATTTACAGTGCTTCATGGAACGAAAATGTTATCATAGTTTGTCAGTTGGTTCTGCCAACTAATTATGTATGATTGGGAGATCTGATACGCTGCTCCGACGCAGTCGAGAAGAGCAGCAGAACTTATCCTTCCTTTCCAAAGAACTAATATATAGCGACCGCCCTGTTACATAACATTTAATTTATATTTCTCGCGCCGACTGGTGTGGCCGATCGGTTCTAGGCGCTTCGGTCTGGAACCGCGCGACCGCTACGGTGGCAGGCTCGAATCCTGCCTCGGGCATGGATATGTGTGATGTCCTTAGGTTAGTTAGGTTTAAGTAGTTCTAAGTTCCAGGGGACTGATGACCTCCGATATTAAGACCCATAGTGCTCAGAGCCATTTGAACCATTTTATGCGTTCCAGAGTGTACAATCTCGCGTTCCAGAGACATCATAGGACTTTCAAACAGGGTCTTTGTTATAGTGTGCGATCGAAATGGCAGTGTTATAGTGATAAAGGAGCTCTTACGGTAAACGCCAATACGTCATCAATCCTCTCCCCTCTCTGCAAAAAAAATCACGTAGCACTACGCTATGGTTATGACGACAGGCTGGCTTAATATGAGTTTGTCAGTTCTGTCAGGAAAGAACAAAATCTGTTCCAGAGCAGATTTACTGTAACTTTAAACAGACAGAGAGCGTAAATTGTGTGCGGTAGACGAGAGAAAGATCCCCTGCGATCGGTAGCAGCGACACAGGAAGGCTACAGATGTGGAACAAATCATCGACTTTACCTTCTACAAATACGAATAGATACACATTCACATACACTAGACTTCCAATTTTGTCTGCGTCGTGTTGCCCCAGAATTAAATTAAAACTACTTCTCATACGCCCGATGTAACCAGCGTTTTAGGGTGGTTTACCTTGGTTGTAAGGCAAATATCGGAACTGGAAACATCCTTCAAATTATTTGAAATTTGGACTTCCACTGCCTGGTATTTGCCTTAAAAATCGAATAGCCCGCTCTACATAAAAAAAAAAAGTTCGACAGATTGACGTTTACTGTTGACTGTTATAACGAGTAATGAAGCTATTCACGATGGAACTGTTCCGACACAGTCTGCCTTGTATGGCTGCATGATTCGGAAAACTGAAATCTCAGTTCGACAGGTGTTCGTTAAAATTATATTAGTCATTATTGAGCACGACATACGAACCGCATGTAAGTATTTTAAATTATGTAAATAAATTATACACAACTGCAACCAGTCACTTTTTTCATTAATAATGCTTTATTACATTAACCGGTTTTCGAACCCTTTCAGGTTCACCTTCAGATGATTTCGGGAGAATCCGGGAAGCTACATCATTATTGGTAGTAGCATAATGCTGGGTGCTGGTTCTATGGCAGAAAGATGGGTCACACTTTAATGTATCGCCATGACTATAGATTATCTGTCGATATGGATGTGAATTTAGTTTGTTACTTACTGCGACAGTATAGGCGGCTTTTCTCGTATTTGTCTGCATCCATTTTGAAGTCCAGAACACTTTCACACGAACTATATTAGTTCACACTTTAACAGTGACACTTCACCAGCATCCAGTTGCGCTTTACAACTGTTGCTTATAACAAAGATCTTGACAGAGAGATATGGCATAAGCCTATTTGTACAGAGATGAAATTTGTTGTTCTTTACATGTGTTAAAGTAGATATAAGGGCAAGTTTTTTCATCAGAATGGTGATAACATGAGAGCACTAGAGAAAATAATAATAAATTACTACAAGAATAAATTTCGGTGATCTGATATGTTATTTCTATTTGTATGTTACAGGCAGTTTTTTTTTTAAACATGAACAAAATTATTTAGCTGTTGACTAATTTTATTCTAACATTAGAGTGATCTGGGATATTGGTAAAGGCAGCTTATGTTTGTTCCAGCTAGAATTAATATGTATAAAGTACTGATTTATGTTAGCAATGGAGGGCTTTAACATTTAGAGATATGGTACATGTCTTATTCTGTGATAGTATATTACATTGACACCAGTGTGGTTAGGATGTAAGGAGAGGGGGGGGGTCTTTGGGAGGGGGGGGGGGGGGGGTTGGGGAGCTGGTGTATGTTTTATTGGGTGGTTACTTGTTTTGAACTAGTAGATCTTCAAAGTTCTGAAGGAAAAATTTGTTTCTCAGTTCAGTTTGATCATTAAGTAGGCAGTCAGGTGCTGTATTTGTGTAGACAAATATTTCAATTTCTTCAAGAAGGTCAAGTATTGTGCCTTTGTTGGCAAAATGTAGTATTCGGAGATTCTGTTCTATGTTGTTTGCAGAATGATTTTGAACTGAAAGTTTCTTATTTATGTCACATAATATCTTATGTTCAGTATTCATCTTATTGTACATTTTGTTCTGGTGAATGTTTCTCATAATGATGTTGTTTGCCTTATGAGCTACAGCATTTTGTTCATTGTGTTTTAGTTTAGCTGCTGTACACGCAATTTTTGTGTTAACTATGAGGTCTTTAATGTTGCTTTTATTTAGTGAGGGGGCAATGTTGTGCTTAAGGCCTTTGTTTAACAGCTTTAATTCATTATTAGTGAAGCATATTTCTGTAGTATTTATCACTTTATCAAAAAACTTATGTTCTGTTTCAGAAGAGATACTGGGGGACTTCACTGCATTCTTTGAAATTAGAGCATTTATCTTTTTCTCGTGTCTATGTGAGATGATAATACGTTCTTTGTTTACATATATATTGACATAGTCTAGGAAGACAATGAAGACATGAGCAACAAGTTTATGGCTAAGTTCTAAGTGCATATTATACAGCTTTGAATTAAGCAGATCTTTCTTTTTGTAAAGAGACCTGATTTCAGTTTTTAACCAAATCCGCAAGGCATATGTATTTGAAAATAACTACTCCATTAACAACAGTTATGAGCTCATCAATAGTATAAAAGATATCCCCATCCCAGTCACAGCTAAATTTGCATCTCTTGACATAGTAAACCTATATACAAACATACCCGTCAAAGAAACAATTAGTTTAATAAGAAATAACTTACTGAAACATGGGAAAATGGGGAGAGCCGAAATCTATGAACTCATAGAGATCCTGGAACTCATATTGTCACACAACTACTTCCTATTCAACAACAAGTTTTACATTCAGGAAGACGGACTGGCAATGGGTAGTAGTCTTGCAGGCTTGCTAGCAGACATATATATCAATAACCTTGAAAATAACTTTTTCAGGTCCCAAACACAACTAAAAGATAAGCTGCTTTATTACAAACGCTATGTTGATGACACACTCATTCTGTTCAATGGAGCAACAGAAGAAATAAATAATCTAGCCAAGGAACTTAATAAAATACACAATAAAATCCAATTCACAGTAGAACATGAAACACCAGAAGGCATTAACTATCTTGATCTAACAATCTCAAATAAAAATCAGAAGCATAAATTTCAAATTTTCAGAAAGCCAACAACCACCAATGTTACCATACACAAATCCTCTTGCCATCCAGACCAACATAAAAAAGCATTCTTCAGAACAATGGTTAATCGCATGCTGAAAATCCCAATGGACACAAATGAAAGACAAAAAGAAACAGAAATTATTAAATCAATTGCCTCCACCAATGGGTACAACCCTGCAATAATAGATAAACTAATCCATACAGCAAAACTAAATCAACCAACTGCTGAACAACCACCCACAAACAAGAAAACCACATTTGTTAGCCTGCCTTTCCTAGGGAAGATTTCTCACCAAATTGCCAACCTCTTCAAGACATACAACATAAAAATAAGTTTCTTCACCACCAACAAAGTACAAAATCAAATCATACACACCACCAAAACCACTATACAAAAATATCAAAAGTCAGGTGTGTACAAGCTCACTTGCAACTCATGTCCAAGCTTCTACATTGGACAAACTGGTAGAAGCTTCACAACAAGATATAAAGAACACATGGATGCACTCCGTCTTAACAACCTGAACAAGTCCAGCTTTGCCTCACATCTTGCCCAACACAATCATTCTGCAAACAACATAGAACAGAATCTCCGAATACTACATTTTGCCAACAAAGGCACAATACTTGACCTTCTTGAAGAAATTGAAATATTTGTCTACACAAATACAGCACCTGACTGCCTACTTAATGATCAAACTGAACTGAGAAACAAATTTTTCCTTCAGAACTTTGAAGATCTACTAGTTCAAAACAAGTAACCACCCAATAAAACATACACCAGCTCCCCAACCCCCCCCCCTCCCAAAGACCCCCCCCTCTCCTTACATCCTAACCACACTGGTTTCAATGTAATATACTATCACAGAATAAGACATGTACCATATCTCTAAATGTTAAAGCCCTCCATTGCTAACATAAATCAGTACTTTATACATATTAATTCTAGCTGGAACAAACATAAGCTGCCTTTACCAATATCCCAGATCACTCTAATGTTAGAATAAAATTAGTTAACAGCTAAATAATTTTGTTCATGTTTAAAAAAAAAAAACTGCCTGTAACATACAAATAGAAATAACATATCAGATCACCGAAATTTATTCTTGTAGTAATTTATTATTATTTTCTCTAGTGCTCTCATGTTATCACCATTCTGATGAAAAAACTTGCCCTTATATCTACTTTAACACATGTAAAGAACAACAAATTTCATCTCTGTACAAATAGGCTTATGCCATATCTCTCTGTCAAGATCTTTGTTATAAGCAACAGTTGTAAAGCGCATGCTGGATGCTGGTGAAGTGTCACTGTTAAAGTGTGAACTAATATAGTTCGTGTGAAAGTGTTCTGGACTTCAAAATGGATGCAGACAAATACGAGAAAAGCCGCCTATACTGTCGCAGTAAGTAACAAACTAAATTCACATCCATATCGACAGATAATCTATAGTCATGGCGATACATTAAAGTGTGACCCATCTTTCTGCCATAGAACCAGCACCCAGCATTATGCTACTACCAATAATGATGTAGCTTCCCGGATTCTCCCGAAATCATCTGAAGATGAACCTGAAAGGGTTCGAAAACCGGTTAATGTAATAAAGCATTATTAATGAAAAAAGTGACTGGTTGCAGTTGTGTATAATTTATTTACATTAATATACAGTCACGGTTCTAAAATATCCGTAATGGATAAGCATAATCAGTATTTTAAATTGTTTAGATAATAAACCGAACTTCCTTTAATTTATAGTAAAATGGTACATTTGAATTAATGTACGGAATATTCAAAATGCTATTCAACATTCGCGGGCTCTGTTTTACCTTGTATGACTAAATATCTATTCTTGCGCTGCTACGAACATGTCTTATTCGGGGGCAACTTCGATTGCGTGCCCGCACCAAAGGATCAGTAGCCATGTTGTAATTCACGCCAGGAGCTGCGGCAACTGGGACAGGCATGAATCTAACCATTACATGAGAAACAATACACGGCAACAGACACGGCTGTACATATGTTAACGAATCCTTCTGCAAGTCGCCTCTATCGTTTTTAAATCACATGTAGTCTCGAATTTACCATCCTCGATGCGGAATTATTGCCCACCGCCTTTTCAAATCATATAGCATAGAAATGCAAGGTCACCCTATGTCGTCAGTGGGTGTGGAGGAGTTGCAGTGCTTGGAAATTGAATACAGCGCACCATAGGAATCCTGAGTGCCGACGCTTCATCGAGGACACTTGGCACATTTGTGAAAGACTCCTCCCCACATATACGTCAACGGTACGATGGTGGCTGGAATGCATTAAACCTGCATTGCGCCGAGTCCTGCGAAATTTCTGTACAAGCGCCTTCAGAAGATCGGAATGCTTCCGTAAAACGAGCGCAGGCCTAAATAATTTCGTTAATACGAAGCCATCTGGACGGGGTTGCAGTCTGCACAAGTGTCTTTGAACGAGTCACCGAGAATCTTCGTCACTGTATCATGTTGTCAGAGAAAAACAACATAGTTGAAGAGCATTTATACAGGCGGTCGTTCTGCCGGATGGTCACTGTAACACATCTCAAAAAGAAATTGCCAATGGCTTTGTGGAACAATACAGTCACCTCTACGACAAAGTGGAACACGGCGAGGTAGCATTCCATGACGTCCTCCGGATGCTATCCGCGTGCCTCGACGCAGCGGTCGAGCGAGTGTTAACGGAGGATGATTAACGGAAGAACTCGACAAGGGAGCATCGATTAAGTCGCTGGGGTCTGATGGGTTCCTTTAGAGTTTTATCGGACAAAGATGTCACAGTTCCGCGATGGACTGCCATGTACCGCGAATTAATGTCCCTCATTGGGCCATTTCTATCCTTCTTTGTGGAAGGAACGATCATCTCTATCCACAAACCATTCAGCGACAGAGAGATGCAGGCCTACCGGCCACTGACGCTTCTTAACTGCAACTACAAGACCTACACCGGGATACTTGCAGGCGTTCTAAATGCGTACGGTGTTAAGTGATATCACACGACCATACCCAACTGGAAAGGAATAGCATATTGCACTAACTTTTTAGGCGGCGGGTTATTCGATAGGAGAATGTAACTACTACATATTATGATTCAAAACGAGGAAGGACCAGGGCAATGGAGAGGATCTAGCGTCACACACCCGGCTCTAACGCCAGTTACAACGGGATCGGCAAGGAACAAAGCCACAAAGAAGGATATGGTTCATTATTGCTTTGTATTGAAAGAAGCAGCTTATGCCTGTTGTTTGTTACACCATTTGTGTAATACCACTTGTAGTCACTTCCTCTTCCTTAATAATTATAACAAAAAAAGTAAGCCGCGCGGTATTAGGCGCCTTGACACGATCCGCGCGGGTCCCCCCGTAGGATGTTCGAGCCCTCCCTCGGGCATGGGTATGTGTGTCGTCCTTAGCGTAAGTTAGTTTAAGTTAGATTAAATGGTGTGTAAGCTTAGGGACCGGTGACCTCAGCAGTTTGGGCCCGTAAGACCTTACCACAAAAGAAAGTAACGCACAAAATACTGTAAGAGTGCAGTTGCAATTTGCAAGTACTTTCCGTCTGGTCAGATTTCTCATGGTATTTATTTTATTTGAAAAAAGTTAGCAATGCGTGTTAAAGCTCCATTCCAAGATGGGGAGACGCACTACTCCATATCTAATCCACCTGGCGGATTAACGACGAGAGTCGGTGTGCTAACCAGCACGTGGTTTTTAGGCAATTTCCCACGTCCCACTAAGTGAATACCGAGGTGGCACCCAAGTCCTCCCTCCGTTACATGATTCGAAAATATTTGGAAATCTCCACATGAATAACACTATACACAGACTGTTGGTGAACATATGATCTAACCCCTGTGGTAATAGGGTGGCGACAGCATGCCGACCGGGTACCGATGTGGGACGAAGACACAAGAAGAAGATCTACGTACTGTATTGAAAAAAATTATCCTGGGGTTACTCAGTCGCATTTGAATATTCGTTGTTTGTGAGACGATCGTGTTATGCCTCGTGCATAAAAGAGAAGCGTCATACGAGTGTGAAATCAGTGGGTTCAAGAGGACCAGATTCAACGCTATGCAGGATTTCGATCGTCCCACACGACCAGCGCCCAAGAGGAGAGAGAAACTGTTCGCTCGACCGTGCGGAGTCGTATAGCCACGTCACGTGCCATGAGTCAGAAAATGGGATTGTTTGCATCACGAAGAGTACCATCACAAAAAGTACTGCGAGGTCTGGAGCTAGGTCACCACGAACTATCGGCAAGGCGAATACTTTTGCGGATGCCCTTGACGCCGCAATACAGAGCGGCGCACCAACATTTGTGTGCCCAACGACAACGCCAGTGGGTTCGTTGTTTGGTTGTTTGGGAGGGTGTAAGGACATTACTGGAAATGAGAGGGATACCTCGTCGTGTTTTCTGACAGGTCCCTGTTCTGCATACAGCATCATGTTGAAGGTAATCGTGTGCGGAACTTCCAAGGGGAAAAGACATTGTAAGATTGCATTCGTCATCGTCATACGGGCACTGCCCCTGGTGTGATGGAGTGGGGTATCACTGAGAACAGAACATGATCACCTCTCGTTCGTACAGCTGGTAATTTGGACAACAAGAGTTAATTCCTGATGTGTTACGGCCTGTAGCTGTACTCCATCTTCGAGATCCCCATGACGTTATCTGTCAACAAGACAACGCAAGACCGCTTATTATCCATACTATTCTGTTCGACCCCGATACCAAGGGTGTTGAGTGTTGCCCTGACTAGCACGTTGCTCAAATCTCTCACCCATTGAAGGTCTGGTCGCGGGACGCCGAGGGTCTCCAGACTACCACTCACCAGCCACTACAACAATTGATGAATCCTAATGTAGAGTTGAGGCAGAATGGAGTAACGTATGGGTCTACCTGTATATGTCATCTAATCTCAATTTGACTGGATGCCCTGCTGGGTCACAGCTGGTGTTGCTGCTCAAAATGGTTCAAATGGCTCTCAGCACTATGGGACTTAAAATCTGAGGTCATCAGTCCCCTAGACTTAGAACTACTTAAACCTTACTAACCTAAGGACATCATACACAGCCATGCCCGAGGCAGGATTCGAACCTGTGATCGTAACAGCAGCGCAGTTCCGAACTGAAGCGCCTAGAACCGCTCGGCCACAGCGGCCGGCAGGTGTTGCTGCCAGAGGTGGCTGCTCTGTGTACTAAATTCGCGCACCATATGCGCCCAAATCATTTACAAAGTTAATCATTCATTCCCCCTACTATACTTTACAAGCATAACATGTAAAATTTCTTTAATTGTTATTCTTCTTGGCGATGCAGTTTTCATGATCAACAGTGAAAATACGCCGAAAATTTTCAGTTAATTAATGATATTTTTCGTTTCACTGTGCCATCACCCCCTTTTTCCCCCTTCCATTATTACATCTCTGCTGACAGACATTTAGAGTGGAGTCATTGCTGGTAATCGAATGTCTTTTTGAGATGCACAACTGCCAGGCTCTAACCATCTATAATAGATGCGCGTACAACATAGGAGTTATGTACCCACCATGGGCGTTTATGAGGGCACTTACCTTCTGCATTCTCTTTCGCATTTTTCACAGCAACAGCTGCGCCATTTAGCGCGCCTCTTAAGTAAAATGACCTTCCGTCCTTGACTAGGTCATTCTAGAGAGGTTCAATTTACTTTCGTCAGTAAACAGCCGGGGCCTCGGCCTGCTTCCGGAAGATCTCTCGGAGTAGGCTCCTCAAGAGTAAGATTACACAAACAGCTTCCGTCTCTCTGTCAGCTTTCCCTCCTCCCCAAAGCTAAGGAGTTTGCGAGTTCATTAACAGAGCAGAGCTAATGAGCTACCTATTGATTATGAGATGCATATCTTAAGATCGACTTATAAATTCGCTAATGAAGTTGCATAAGGGTTCGTCACTTACTGTACGCATGGACTCTGTCGAAAATGAATGGATTTTTGACTCTATTCTAACTCATTTATAGTGGTACAACTTCTCGTCGTCTCCTTTGTTAGTTGGCAGTTCATGCAATATGAAAAAGTTTTTCTTACTGAGAGGACATCATTGATGACGTTCCTCAAGCGTTCGCTTTGGAATAATGTCAATTGTCTATTCTCCACATCGGGGCATGCTATTCCATCCTGCTGATGGCTCAGTTATTATTGTCGGTCCTAAGAGCCAAACATCAATAATGGTAATAGTAGAAACACTTTTAAAAGTGATGCGGGAGGTTTCTAATAATTAATTTTGAAAGACACAGTTTTTCATTATCTAAGAAGTGAACATGTACCGCTAATAACAAATTTTGTAGTTAAGCAAGTAATATGCACAAAACTTGTGAGCAAACTCGTTGACGAGGATTCGACCTGAGAGAAATATACAAGGACACGCTCCAACAACTCAACTGGCACTTTTTATTAGCTTAAATAAAGTTCAGGGAACATACTGAGACACGTTTATTTATTTACATTAATTAATCGTAAACAGAACGTTATAAAATGTATGATTCGTCACTCAACTACATACAAGTCCAACAAATAAGAAATCTACTTTTAAAAATAAATTCAATTTATTTATTACCCACAGAAAATTGAAGTACGTACGTCAGTTATTAACTAGAAATTTGTAGTTCGTACGGAGCAAAAGGACAACGAATTTATGAAACTTAATGATAGTGCACAACTGCAAATAATAATCTATAACTCTATATATGCATGAAGTTTTAGTTGATTTATATCTAGGACATCCATTGCATTTTCGTATTAGTGTCGTTTGTTAATTATTACAATTACATTTTTTCTGCTGTTTTATAGTAGACCAGGCCTGGGCATCCTTTAGTGATCCGCGGGCCTAATTCTCATACTTTCTTAAGATCACGAGGAGCTTCGTCATGTGACGCGCCAGCGGCACTTGTAACTTAAAATCAAAACTATAGCACCCATGAAGTTAATGTTTATGAGGTAATGCGCTGGTATGTATAGCTTAAAAACTTCCATTGCAAGATCTGTAACTCTCTTCGTAAAAAAATAATATTCAAGACACGCAAAAAAATGTAATCATCTGGGGAGATGGGATGCCAGACACCTAGAAATGTCATCATGGAAAAATCAACGCCTATAAAAGCTCCCGCTTGCAGCTAACTCATTATAAATGACCATCCATTTCAATACGTCCGCAACGAACAAGGATTATTTATTAATGTTAGTACGAGAAAGGATAGAAAAACCAAATACGACTTGTTTCTGTCGCTTGCATGCTTAACGTCACATATGTAACACATCAACTCATTTGTAAAGTTATTAGACGTTTGAAGCTATTATTAACATGAGAGTACTGCTCTTTCGTAAGATCTTTCGGACTTACAAAAACACCGAGCGAGGTGACGAAGTGGTTAGCACACTGGATTCTCATTCGGAAGGACGACGGTTCAAACCCTCGTCCGTCCATGCTGATTTAGGTTTTCCATGATTTCCCTAAATCACTTCAGGCAAATGTCGGGATTGTTCCTTTGAAAGGGCACGGCCGACTTCCTTCCTCATCCTTCCCTAATCCGATGACACAAATGACCTCGCTGTTTAGACCGCACCCCAAATCAATCAAGCAACTTACAAAAAGGCATTCAATCCATCTATTCTAGTCATCCAAGTTGTCATATACCTGGACAAACGCTGAAAGATACGTGGTTCCCATTGTTATATCACTGTAGAGTTACTAAAGGTATCGAATGGCTCTGAGCACTATGCGACTTAACTGCTGAGGTCATCAGTCGCCTAGAACTTAGAACTAATTAAACCTAACTAACCTAAGGACATCACACACATCCATGCCCGAGGCAGGATTCGAACCTGCGACCGTAGCGGTCACGCGGTTCCAGACTGAAGCGCCTTTAACCGCACGGCCACACCGGCCGGCAGGTATCGAATGCATTTACGTCGTATTCGGCTTTCCGTAATAGCAAACTGCAAGAATTTGTGTCGTTCTTTTGGACTCGTCTGGTGCCTGGCAATCCAGCGAAGCAAAAACACGTCTTACATGGAGGTTAAAAACGATAGCATGATGAACGATCTAAAAATACACTCCTGGAAATTGAAATAAGAACACCGTGAATTCATTGTCCCAGGAAGGGGAAACTTTATTGACACATTCCTGGGGTCAGATACATCACATGATCACACTGACAGAACCACAGGCACATAGACACAGGCAACAGAGCATGCACAATGTCGGCACTAGTACAGTGTATATCCACCTTTCGCAGCAATGCAGGCTGCTATTCTCCCATCGTAGAGATGCTGGATGTAGTCCTGTGGAACGGCTTGCCATGCCATTTCCACCTGGCGCCTCAGTTGGACCAGCGTTCGTGCTGGACGTGCAGACCGCGTGAGACGACGCTTCATCCAGTCCCAAACGTGCTCAATGGGGGACAGATCCGGACTTCTTGCTGGCCAGGGTAGTTGACTTACACCTTCTAGAGCACGTTGGCTGGCACGGGATACATGCGGACGTGCATTGTCCTGTTGGAACAGCAAGTTACCTCGCCGGTCTAGGAATGGTAGAACGATGGGTTCGATGACGGTTTGGATGTACCGTGCACTATTCAGTGTCCCCTCGACGATCACCAGTGGTGTACGGCCAGTGTAGGAGATCGCTCCCCACACCATGATGCCGGGTGTTGGCCCTGTGTGCCTCGGTCGTATGCAGTCCTGATTGTGGCGCTCACCTGCACGGCGCCAAACACGCATACGACCGTCATTGGCACCAAGGCAGAAGCGACTCTCATCGCTGAAGACGACACGTCTCCATTCGTCCCTCCATTCACGCCTGTAGCGACACCACTGGAGGCGGGCTGCACGATGTTGGGGCGTGAGCGGAAGATGGCCTAACGGTGTGCGGGACCGTAGCCCAGCTTCATGGAGACGGTTGCGAATGGTCCTCGCCGATACCCCAGGAGCAACAGTGTCCCTAATTTGCTGGGAAGTGGCGGTGCGGTCCCCTACGGCACTGCGTAGGATCCTACGGTCTTGGCGTGCATCCGTGCGTCGCTGCGGTCCGGTCCCAGGTCGACGGGCACGTGCACCTTCCGCCGACCACTGGCGACAACATCGATGTACTGTGGAGACCTCACGCCCCACGTGTTGAGCAATTCGGCGGTACGTCCACCCGGCCTCCCGCATGCCCACTATACGCCCTCGCTCGAAGTCCGTCAACTGCACATACGGTTCACGTCCACGCTGTCGCGGCATGCTACCAGTGTTAAAGACTGCGATGGAGCTCCGTATGCCACGGCAAACTGGCTGACACTGACGGCGGCGGTGCACAAATGCTGCGCAGCTAGCGCCATTCGACGGCCAACACCGCGGTTCCTGGTGTGTCCGCTGTGCCGTGCGTGTGATCATTGCTTGTACAGCCCTCTCGCAGTGTCCGGAGCAAGTATGGTGGGTCTGACACACCGGTGTCAATGTGTTCTTTTTTCCATTTCCAGGAGTGTACTTTGTGTCCCTATCGGCATCATCATGCTCCTTAAAATCAAACCGACGTTTCCTGCCTTGGGAGTGCTGTAAGTGAACAATGCCTGCTCCGCTGCCATAGTGTGCGACACTGAAATTTTTTTCATAGATGTGTGGATTATAATTCCTTACACTAGACAGTATGACTCAGAGAAGACAAATATATGACCAGCCGAATAGTTAAAAAACCTCTACAATTCTTAACATTTAAAGAAGACAATTTGGATTACATAAGCATCAGGGTGATAATCTTCATCAACATCTGTAGGGGTTACTGTAAAAGTAGGCTTGGCAGATAACGTAAACTGAAGAGCCAAAGAAACTGGTACACCTGCCTACTATCGTGTGTGGCCCCCGCGAGCACACTGAAGTGCCGCAGCACGACTTGGCATGGACTCGACTAACGTCTGAAGTACTGCTGGAGGGAACTGACACCATGAATCCTGCAGGGATGTCCATAAATCCGTTAGAGTATGATGAGGTGGAGAACTCTTCTGAGCAGAACGTTGCAAGGCATCCCAGATACGCTCAATAATGTTGCATCTGGGGAGTATGGCGGCCAGCGGAAGTGTTTAAACTCAGTGTTCCTGGAGCCACTCTGTAGCAGTTCAGGACATGCGGGGTGTCGCATTGTCCTGCTGGAAAGGCCCAAGTCCGTCGTTACGCACAATGGACATGAATGGATGCAGTTTATCAGATAGGATGCTTACGTATGTGCCGCCTGTCAGAGTCGTATCTAGACGTATCAGGAGTCCCATATCACTCCAACTGCACACACCCCACACCCTTACAAAAGGCGGCCGGAGTGGCCGAGCGTTTCTAGGCGCTACAGTCTGGAGCCGCGTGACCGCTACGGTCGCAGGTTCGAATCCTGCCTCGGGCATGGATGTGTGTGATGTCCTTAGGTTAGTTAGGTTTAATTAGTTCTAAGTTCTAGGCGACTGATGACCTCAGAAGTTTAGTCGCATAGTGCCCAGAGCCATTTGAACCATATGAACCATTACAAAACCTCCAACAGCTTGACCAGTCCCCCGCTGACATGCAAGGTCCGTGGATTCATGAGGTCGTCTCCATACCCGTCACGTCCATCCGCTCGATACAATTTAAAACGTGATTCTCCCGACCGCGCGACATGTTTCCAATCATCAACAGTCCAATGTCGGTATTGACGGGCCCGAGGCGAGGCGTAAAGCGTAGTGTCGAGCAGTCATCAAGTGTACACGAGTGGGCCTTCGGCTCCGAAAGCCCATAGTGTTGATGTTACGTTGAATGGTTCGCATGCTGACACTTTTTGATAACCCAGCATTGAAATCTGCAGCAATTTGCGGAAGAGTTGCACTTCACTCACGTTGAACTATTCTCTTTAGTCGTCGTTGGTCCCATTCTTGCAGGATCATTTTCCGGCCACAGCGATGTCGGAAATCTGGTGTTTTACCGGATTCCTGATATTCACGGTACACTCGTGAAATGGTCATACGGGAAAATCCCCACTTCATCGCTACCTCGGAGACGCTGTATCCCATCGTTCGTGCGCCGACTATGACACCGCGTTCAAACTCACTTGACTCTTGATAACTTGCCATTGTAGCAGCAGTAACCGATCTAACAACTGCGCCACACACTTGTTGTCTTACGTAGGCGTTGGCGTCCGTAGTGCCGCATTCTGCCTGTTTACACATCTCCGTATTTTCAAATGGTTCAAATGGCTCTGAGCACTATGGGACTTAATATCTGAGGTCATCAGTCCCCTAGAACTTCGAACTACTTACACCTAACTAACCTAAGGACATCACACACAGCCATGCCCGAGGCAGGATTCAAACCTGCGACCGTAGCAGTCGCGCGGTTCCAGACTGAAGCGCCTAGAACCGCTCGGCCACACCGGCCGGCTCTCCGTGTTTGAATACGCATGCCTACACCAGTTTCTTTGGCGCTTCAGTGTACATCCATTGGTCCAGAGTCCCATTTGTTTCATCTGGTTCGTATGGGATCCGATAATAGCAGCTCTACGGTAAATGTTTTCTTCTCGTCACGCCGTTATCGTTGGAACTTTTGTAAGTAGGCTGTTTAGGTTTTTTTATTGGTAACGCCACGTAGCGCTCTGTATGAAAATCACTGGCTGTGCTGTGTGCAGTATGTGGCTGGTTTGCATTGTTGTTGGCTATTGTAGTGTTGGGCAGCTGGATGTTAACAGCGCGTAGCGTTGCGCAGTTGGAGGTGAGCCGCCAGCAGTGGTGGATGTGGAGAAGTGAGATGGCGGATTTTTGAGAATGGATAATCTGGAGGTGTGTCCATCAGAAACAGTACATTTGTAAGAATGGATGTCATGAACTGCTATATATATTATGACTATTAAGGTAAATACATTGTTTGTTCTCTATTAAAATCTTTCATTTGCTAACTATGCCTATCAGTAGTTAGTGCATTCCGTAGTTTGAATCTTTTATTTAGCTGGCAGTAGTGGCGCTCGCTGTATTGCAGTAGTTCGAGTAACGAAGATTTTTGTGACGTAAGTGATTTGTGAAAGGTATAGGTTAATGTTAGTCAGGCCATTCTTTTGTAGGGATTATTGGATGTCAGATTGCGTTGCGCTAAAAAATATTGTGTGTCAGTTTAAGCACAGTCATGTATAATTTTTCTAAGGGGACGTTTCATATGTCGACCCTTAGCCGAGGATACCTCACTGGAATCTTCTGATTTTTTTCTTGTAGTTTGTGTAATTAGTGTAGCTATTGTTTATTGCTAGCGCGTAATTGTAGAGAGAATATCTTTTGTAGTTGCAGTACTTCATTGTTGTACAGTAAAACAGTTGTGGCATGCATGTAGATTTGCACCAAGTATTTCGCAGCTGCGCTTGCAATTAACTAGATATTATTTTCAGTGCTATGTTAATGTGTTCTCTTATTTTTGCTCTTCAAATTGTGCTTTTCTGTGTTATCGTGTGAAATATTGTGACAATAATGGCGTGTGAAAAACGTAACATTAGGCTCCAAAGTAAACTGAGAAATAATAGTGGCGACGAGCGTAGCTTATCAGCACCACTGTGTAATGAATTAACAGATATTCGAAGTAGTAATTTGGTAATTGTGCATACGTAAATGGAGCGGGTGGCAAATAATGGTGTAGACAATGAAACAAGTGGTGAACAGAGAAGCATTATCTATCGATCGGTCGGCAACAGCTCGCCTCAGGAATCCGAAATGACAGAACACAATATTGCAGATACTGTAGACTCAGGTTTTGGGTCCTCACCGTTTTCTCATATGAGTCAAGACACATTTTCTGCTTGTCAAAATCTGAATGTTGCCGGTGAAAATGCACTGCCAAAAAGCATAGAGAAACAGATTCCAGACACTAATACATTATTATTGCAATTAATGCAACAAATGGAACAAAATCAGAGATAAACACAACAAAAGCTTCAAAAGTTAGACACAATGGAACAAAATCAGAGACAAACACAGCAAAAGCTTCAAAAGTTAGACACAATGCTTGAACAAACACGTGAAGATTTAACTGCTGAGTTACATAACATTGAATCGAAATGTCAAAAAGTCTGTAATGACGTAAAAACACAAATTTGTGAGCATTTTCAAACTATTTTTTCGCGGCATGAAAATGCATTTCAGAATCACGAAGCAGCCATAAAAGAACTGCAAACTATTGTTCATGAAAATCATGAGACCTTGCAAGCTTAAATTGACTCAGTTGCATCTACCGATTCGGTTACGCAACTTGCAAAAACTCAGGAAAACTTAAAGGACACAGTAGATACTCTGAAAATTGGTTCAGAAAGACACATGGAGGAAATTAGTTCATTATCAGAGAAAGTAGTTGAACTTTCGGATCAGCTAAATAATTTATCTACGAAAAACCGGTAGTCTTTAATGTCACAGAAGAGTGAGAACAAATTAGGAAATTCAAACAAAATCAGAATCAAATTAATACGCAACATCAAAGAGAAATCCGGGAAGTACAAGATCAGCTGACACAGGGAATACAAGAATTACGCATTTCAGAGGACACTCGCTCTCCAATACGGGAAGAGGGACGTAGAAATACAGAACAGCCACAAAATAATAACACGGGGTACTTTGGAAATTATGCAAGAAATTGGCAAGGTACACCAAATTTTGAGATGGAACCGCCGAAACGAAGTAACAATGACCGATATGCGACTCGCCGACATGATGATTTTGACTATAAGCTAGGGTGACCAAACGTCCCGGAAAACCGGGATTGTCCCGGTTTTCATCCATGTGTTCCGGTGTCCCAAAAATTTGTTTCGGGACGCTCAAAAGTCCCGGAATTCAGTTTTTAAATACATTTCGTGAAACTTTCTGAAATTTTTGGGATTTCGCTATATTAAAGGAAATACAACACAAGAAATTAATATATTTTAGCCTATTTGTCTAAAACCTCCATGGTCCCATAATTTACTTTGAGCGGTACTTGGCCAACAAGTAGTAAGTTGTAACAGAGGCATAAAAAACTCCCCGATTACTTTGTAACAGAGGTATGAAACCGTCAGATTGTCGCGCCACTTACTCACACACTCATTGTCATCACAGTGTAGTAGTTGATGTTTTGTCAGACAAACTGCAATAGTTTTTTCTCATATTAGTGGTATTATTGCTGCAGTACTGCGAAACGTAATGCCGAAACGTGCCTGCAAGTTCAGTGACTGTTATTCCAAGGAATGGAATTTCATTAAGAAAGGTCATTTTGATTACAAAGCAGAGTGTTCCGTATGTAACTGTTTTATTAGTATAAGTCATGGTAGACGTTCCGACGTAGTTGATCACATCAGGTCAAAGAAACACATTAACAGATACAGTGCACCGAGCTGCAGTAAAACTCTACAAAATTATTTTGTGAAACATAGTCAAGTGAAGAGACGAAAGTTCGAGCAGCCGAGCTTACACTAGCCTACCACACGGTAAAACATCACCAAACTTATAGTTCTAGTGATTGTATTAATAAGCTTAACAGCATTATGTTTGATAATTTTTCCATTGCAAACAAGTTTAGTTCAGCAAGAACTAAAGTGTCAGCCTTAGTGAAAGGAGTTATTGCTCCCCAGAGTGTAAAGGAAAGCCTTGAATACATCAAAAAGTCTTCTTTCTACGGGATATCCACTGATGCCAGCAATCATAAGGCCACTAAAATATTTCCGTTTGTTGTTTAGTTTTTCGATATTAATCTGGGAATTCAGACCAAACTTTTAAGGTGAGTTCCCTACCTATGATTTTGTATGAATACTATCGAAATGTTTGATCTTGAGAAAAATAAATGTGTGGCATTTTGTGGAGACAACACCAACACAAACTTTGGTGGTTTAAAAAGACAAGGCAAATGCAACGTATTTACCAAATTAGAGGCAACATTGCATGAAAACATTGAAGGCATAGGGTGCCCTGCACATGTTTTACACAACAGCGTACAGACATCTGCTGACAGTTTAAGCTGTGATGTTGAAACTATCGTCATGAAGGTATACTCACACTATTACATATATATTGTTAGAACAGAGGGGCTTAAGGAGTTTGTAATATTGTTACCTGAATTTGGTATGCTTGCTAACGGTACTGATGGACAATGAAACCGGGTTGAAAGCCGTGAGCTGTCTGGGGAAGTTAATCTTGCATTACTAAGCAACTGTTTCTGCTGGTAACTAGTCTAGGTTTACCACATTACCAATCAGACTAACATTGATTATAATCTTTTACAGTCATACAACAACCGGTAATATATCTATATATAAAAAAGGAGAATTTAAATAAAAAGAAAGAAATCAGTTTATATTTGCAAATTTATTTTAAGATTGATCATTGAAATTTCAGCATATCATACGTGAGTTATACTGAGCTGGTGCCTTATTTACGATTGTGAAAATGTGAGATTGGAATCTTACGGAACACATAAAATATGGAGCCAAGATTGGGAGACTGGATACAACACTGCATTCATAAAACAACACACAAAGAACATTGAAACACATGCAAGAGAAAGTTAACCACAACCAACAGATTCAAATTTTCAGTCAAAGAAATTACGTTCGTAGCACAATCCTGTCCGTCATGTAATTACCACACACTGGTATACTAAATTCATATTAACTCTTTGTGAAATCTTCCCAAGAAGAATAGCTGAGGGCTACTTTGATGATTACACCACATGCTTCACGTGGTCAACTTGGTTTACAGAAAGCGTATAACTCCACAATAATTTAGATAATAAAAATAAATTAGATCGAAAAGCAATTGACAAAAGAAAAACCTTGAACTGGTTACTAACGTCTTACTGTTAACCTGACGGGTCAAACAGTTATATAAGCACGTGGTACTGGTCTCACAAAGTAATGACAAAGCAACTACCGCAAAATAATCTGAACTTGACACGAGAATTACACTCCGCTGCAATTTAAGGTAGCATTAGATATTTTAGAGCTAAACCTGAAATCACGGTGATTAAACTTTCAGTTAGGCTGAACTTAACAAATCCATTGTCCTACGGACTTAGCAGACACGCGCTTCGCCGGAGATCTTACCATTTCAGACGCTCGCCACCGCCAGACTACAACTCCCTACTACCCAGCGTGCTTCCTGAGGGTCGCTCACAAAGACAAACGGAAGGGGCCAGAGGGGCAGCTTCCTATACCAACATGACAAGGGACGGACCGGACCATACTAAGAATAGAAACCTCTTTGCTTTTAGGAACCGTAGCTACCTGTTCCGACGTTGGTCCCACTGTTCTCTAGCAGACAGCCTTGTCTGCTACCCTCAAGCATGCAACTACAAACACATTTGATCATTCATCCTCTCACACAGAAGGGAAGGGGGATGACAGTATCTTATCATATACTGTATATCACAGAAAGCGGATGTTGGTTCCGTATGAGACTGTGTGACATGAATTACATATTAACTGTGTTTTCAAGTGTAGTAGTGTGACAGATCGTTCTTGTTTACGTGTAAAAGTAACACGTTCCACTACTCAGTCTCCTCCCAGATAGTCAGGAACGCCACAGTAAATTTAGAAGAGGAATTTATTCCATAAATGACAACAAATTTGAGAAATTAAACATGAAAGGAATCCAACAGAGACCTTTCATAACCCCAACGCTCCGGGAAAAGACTGTGCAGGGAATTTTCTGGCCATGCTAGGACATTCCCAAGCAGGCTTCTCACACCCTACTTAAACCAAAAGTGTAAAGAAAAGGCAAAAGGTCACCAGCTACTTGCTAAAACACAATAATTTCAAACATCTTTACAATCTACCAATTTCAAAGAGAGAAAAAATACACACAATCTGTGACACCTATTTAAAAGATCGTGTAGACCTAAATCGGTCAGCAAGTAAAAACAATGGTTCCTGTGTCATTAATATGAAAACAATTTCTGGTTGTTCCCTTATGGAGTTCACCAGTATTTGCTCATTGCAAGAGCCAACTGATCACAGGCAATTTTATGACTGTTTATTAACAAGCAAAAGTTATGAAAATAGCAAAGGTGCCACAGCAATTGAAAAAGAACATGAAATAACATCAGTATTATAAAGCAGAACATTACAATGCACAATTCGCAAAAGCAAAAAAATTGATAAGAAAATAAAAAACATGTTTTACAAAGTGGTTATCGCAAAAAAAATTCTATATCTTACAAAACTAATAATTTGTAGAATTAAAATAACTATGTGGCACTAATTTAATCACTCTACTATATTTCAATTAGCTAGCAAACAATGAGCACTGTGTCATTATACTGAAACTACAATAATTATATGATTGTTACCCTTAAGGGGTTCCTCACAATAAATATGCCCCATGCAAAGGCTAATCGATCACAGTCCAATGAGAATGAATAGCAATCTGACTGATAAACGAAGCAATGCCACTGCAATGAATTTACGAAACAAAATATCACAAATCTAATACATAACACAAGAACAAACATTGATCAATAAAACAGTACAATAGTCAACATCTAAAACAAAACTCCAATAAATAAAACACCTGCAAAATACAAGAGTCAAAGTTTAAAAAAATATATAGAACACCTGCAAAATACAAGAGTCAAAGTTTAAAAAAAATATAGAACACCTGCAAAATACAAGAGTCAGAGTTTAATAAACACCAAAAAATCGAGTCCCTGCAAAACACACGAGTCAAAGTTTCTGTGACAGAAACACACGTATATGCATTGAACTAAGAACCATATAATCACTGTTCACTGATACACTCACTAGTTCCACTGTTCCGAGGCACAATATAAGGGGAGGGGGAGGGGGTTCGTCGCCGCAGCTGTCAGTAGGGAGTTTTTGTCCATCTGTTGCGTGCAATCCCGCCGTCTCTGCCCTCTCATGAAGTCTCTCCCGTGTCACGTACATCTCGATTTGGTTCCATGTTTGTGTTGTCAAATTCGTGGGGTATCCTCGATTGACACGCCAGGTTGATATTCCTGGGCAAGGATGACACTTCAATGGCTCTTCTTTTGTGCCACCCTTAGCGACCAGAGAACATCAAACCATGATTTACTGTCGCTTGACAGTAGGCATCCTTCAGGAAATGTCGATAGGCGTCGTTGACGTCTGCAAGTTTCTCTGGACACTACCTGTCAAAAGGCTCCACGCCCCTTGTTTTGTTTCACCGCGGCCGTCTCGTCACGGTCGCGTGTGTGTGGTGCGTTGCCAGCAGATGGATTTCCGCGCGGTGGACCGCTTGCCCATCTCAGGTCAACGCCTTCACGAAGGGTCGCATGGGGCAGCCGCCCATTAGCTCCAGGTACAAGGGAAAGTGTTTGCGGCTTCCCTTCTTTTGTCGTCGGCCGCGCTCCCGAAGTGGCCTGGCTGACAGCATGTCCTGCTGGGAAACCCGCCAGTTTACAACTAGTCCGGCTGCTCCCGCTGTCTCTTAAGAGTTTTGCCGGTTCGCTTTCACGTTCTCAACTGCATTCACAGAAATTTTTCATCATTCTTATGTGATTACACAATGTCATACATAATACCACTTAGTATTGTCTTTCACAATTTTTAAGAACAAAGTGAAACTTAATTAATTTTTTTATAGAAATAATTAGATGAATCGACAATATAAAATAAAATTTAAATGACTTGACCATGTAAAAAAAAATAAAAGTGAAATGACTTGACAATGTAAAAAAATTAAAATTAAATGAACTGACAATATAATATTTAAATCCACATCACTAATGTGGTTCACTTACGTTTTAATAAATCAAGTGCTACTTATTAATTCACTAAAATGAATACGATTATCACTTGTGCAAGTATAGGTCAGGACAGCATAGGGTTCACATGTTATTTACACACACACATGCACACCTGTTGTCTATTCTACAAACTAACTACCCATAAACATGCATTACTCAAAATTGTACTTCTATCCCTTACTAATTCATCCAACAAGCTACTCCAATTCTATTTCAAACCGTGTATATACCACTACAGCAATGTTCTAATTCGCCCTCTTCCTGACGCTCCCCGCATATGTCTTGTCATATAATGAATATGGAGACTTTCCTTAAACATACACATTAAAAAGAACAATGGTTATTTGCACACCAAAACATTTATACCAGTACACACACCTGAAAAGAGACTCGCAATGATACATTTATCATACTCATATATTCACACATAAAACAGTAAGAAAATTTCATCTGAAATTACGTTATCACAAGAATTAATCACACAGATGGCTCTGAGAAGGTTAAAATGTCTGCACTATACAAGTTATACTACATTTTCTTACCCATTTTGCTGCGATTTCGTTCCTTCTTTAAGTTACCTTTCGCTTCCAAATCAGTTATTTCGCCTGTGGTGGTTATTCTGGATTCATTTCTCATGAATGGCAAAATTGTGGTCACCTCTATTCTGTAAAACAGTATCATCTTAACATATTGAACTTACAACAGACACAAAAGATTCGAATCCTCCTGTAGTTTAAATGACAAATGTTTTGCTTCATCCTTATTACCTTAAACCAAGCTTTCCTTCGTTCCCATAATCAAAATTATTTAATCATCCTCTACCTTCAAGAGGGAAATTTCCTCAGTACAAATCATATAGGCTGCAGTGCATCCCGCACCAGCGAAAACAGTAGGCTGTAATGCTCACAGCATCTGCAAAACACATAAACGTCGCTTTTCTGGGACAAGTATTAACGCAGAATAAGTTTTCCGGGCTTTGGCTCAACATCAATCAAGACTACAAAAAGGATCCATATTTCCGTTCCATTCTCCATTTGCTGAAAAACTGCTCGTATTTGACTACCACAATAATATTTCAGAGCCACGTAAATTACACAAACCACAATTCTTCTTTCACCTTGAAGGGAATCAATATACTTACGAAATCCACAGACAGCACTTTACGTACTCAGCTATAAAGAACAAAAAAAGACATATATCATCAATATTAACATATCATCGCATATTGGGAAGCCAATGGTTAAACAATCGTATTATCGCATCCTGTTTTCAAGATTCCAGATTTACTCATTCCTTTCTCAGAGTTCTCCTATCTTAAAATATTCATACAGCACGCATACTATAGTAAGAGATCCTCATTTACACTGACAGATATAGAATAGTAATAGATAGATAGTAGCACTGAAAACAGAAAATCGGAAACACAGCTACTAACAGCTGGGGACCTGGGTTTGCCAGACCCATAATACCCACAGATCGGACATTCCCCTGAGTTTTTGCACTAATTCAGCAACGATCTTGCTTCTCTCAGGAGCGACTCTTTTCAATTGACACAAAAAAAACATAAACAGCATTTTACTCGTTCACAAAGAAACCTTTTCTCTTCACGTTTGAATCAAACTAAATCCTAATTGCACAAGGAAAGAAAACAAATTAAAACATCACTTCAATCAATCACATAAAAACATCTTTTTCATTAATTTTTTTACCAACATATTATTCAAAATGCATGTCACAAATTTAAACAAATCAATTGTTTCTCTTCACCGTCCTCTCTACTCCCCACTGCCCTTTCTACTCAATGTATGGTTTTACGTTTGACACATGGTGTAGCCCTTTTGATTTCTTCGATCGAAGAGTTTCCACTTCTATGGCGTTTTCATGGGGAATCTTCCTTATCCGATACGGGCCGTTAAAGAGATTAAAAAATTTCTTGCAGACACTTGACCGTTTGTTAGACAGCTTGTGTGATCTGATAAGAACTTTTTGTCCTACATGAAACACTGTTTTTCTCACGTGTTTCTTATACGCCTTGACTCTGGCTTCTGCTGCACGCTTGATGTTGCGTAAAGCTAAGTCAACAATTGCGTTCCGGCGTAGTCTCGGCTCTAGTGGCCAAGGCACCACCTCTTTGATTTTGCTTGGGGGCTCCTTGTTTTTTAGCACAGTGATTGGCGGAAGCTTTGTTGACGTATTAGGCAACTCATTAATTATGTTCTGAAATCCTTTTAGGTGTATGTCCCACGATCGGTGATCACGACTGCAATATAACCTACATAATTTTCCTAATTCCCGCATAATACGCTCACTGGGGTTCGAGCTGGGGTGAAAGAGAGATATATATATAGGTTTAATTCTTCTTCTTCGAAGCATCCGCTGCCAGTATTGCGATCTAAATTGTGGTCCATTATCCGAGATAACCCTTTTCACGCTCCCAACTTCATGCAGAAACTGCTTTGCAAATGCAGTTGCCACTGCCCTTCCTGTGGCTCGCTTCAACGGAGTCAGACACACAAACTTGGAGGTTAGCTCTACCGCTACGAAAACATATGCAAAACCTGCTTTAGATCGTATTAGTGGCCCAAATAGATCCACGGCCGCGAGGTCACAAAGTTTGCTTGGTATTATCGGGTGCAATGATGCAGCATAAGTCACTGTGGCCGCCTTTGCTCGTTGACAAGGTCCGCACACTCTAAGTACACCACGAATACGCCGTAGCATGTTATTAAAATAGCATGTCTCTTTCAGTTTTTCACAACATTTCTGTGCTCCGAAGTGACCATAACTCAAGTGTATGTACCATATAATTTTGTTTACGAGTTCCTCCGGAATCACCAACACCCATCTGGAGTCGTCCGGGGCTCGTTTCTTGAATAATATTCTGTTGCGCACTAAGTAGTACTGGCGTATTCCTACATTCTCCTTGTCCTCCCACTTCTTCTTTATATCTTTCAATACTGCGTCCTTATCCTGTTCGTCCGCTATACTCCCTAAAGAGGTGGTAACAAAATTCTCGAACGCTACATTCTGTAAGTATAGGATGCTAAAATTATTTTCACCGAGTTCCCTTTCTTCTGTGTGAACCAAACCTATAGGAATGCGCGATAAAGCGTCAGCAATTACATTTTTCTGTCCAGGAATGTATTCTACAGTGAAGTTATATTCCTGTAGGTATAGTGCCCAGCGTCCTAGTCTCCCATGCGTGATTTTTGTGCTCATCAGAAATTGGAGTGCACGATGGTCAGTGTACACCTTGGTGGTCCTTCCAAATAAAAAATACCTAAATTTTGAGAATGCCCAAACTATCGCGAGTGCTTCGAGTTCCGTCACGGAATAATTTTTTTCACATCGTGAGAGCACCCTGCTCCCAAACGAGATTGTTTTCCAAGTTGTAATATCATCATTTCCTTCCGTTTGAAACAGTACCGCACCTAATCCTGACAAGGAACTGTCCGTCATTAAACAGAATTCTTGTGTCAGGTCGGGATGCACGAGGATGGGAGCCTCTACCAATGCCTTTTTCAATTTATAAAATTCATCCTGTGCCTCTTGATCCCAGACCCACAAAGCGTTCTTCCCTGTTAGTCCACATAGACGGGGTGTACCAAGTACACTAAAATTTATAAATCGCTTATAAAAATTACACAGGCCTAAGAATGCTCGCAACTGTTTTTTATTTGTCGGCATTGCACACTCCGCTATCGCCGCAATTTTCTCCGGGTCAGGTTGTATTCCATTTGCTGAGACAATATGGCCTAAGAATTTTATGTTCTCTCGTCCGAACTGTGACTTATCTAAGTTGACTGTTACACCTGCCTTCTCAAAAACATCCAGTAGTCTGTTCAGAACGTCATTATGGTCCTCCCACGACTTCTCCGCAATTAATATGTCATCCACGTAAATTGTCACTCGCTGTTTCAAATCATCAGGTAAAATGCTATTTAATCCCCTTATAAAAGCAGCTGATGAGACGTTTAGTCCGAACGGGAGACGCCGGAATTGGAAACAATTTCCGTGACACAGGAACGCTGTATATAATCTGCAAGATGGGTGTAGCACGATTTGCCAAAAACTCGAACGGAGGTCGACAGATGATAGTACCTTTACCCCGTGGAAACGTTGTAAGAGTTCCTCAAGGCTCTCAGGCCTGTCCGTTTCCGACATTATAATTGTGTTTATCTGTCTCGAGTCTAGCACCAAACGAACTGAGTTGTCGCGTTTTGGTACGACAAGCAAAGGTGAGTTGTACGAGCTTACTGCCCGCTCAATTATTCCTTGTTCTAACATCTTGTTTATTTCCTTCTCCACCTGGGCTTTATACGCCACGGGAATAGGGTATGGTCTAACAGAAAACTTCTGATGGTCACGTACTCTGAATTGGTACATAAAACCCTTAATAGCCCCGGGAGTCTCAGAAAATACCCGTTCATGATTCCTAAGTACGCAATACAATTTCTCCTTTTCCCTGTCCGTGGTTCTGACACCCGCGATGCTCTTTCTCAGTGCATCAGCAAAAGCAACATCTTTCCCCTGCTCACCAGACATAGAGCACGACTCACTTACATAGTTCACGAGTAGCTCCAGTCTGGGTTGCGACTCGGTTTGAGCATGAAATTTTAGGCAACTAATTTCTGACTCGGCACGTAATATGCATTCATCATATACTAAATTAATTGGCTGATCCCCAACTTGAACTGTCATTACTCCTCCACCCATGTCAATTACTGCATGGTGGGCATTCATGAAGTCATTTCCTAAAATCATTGCCACATTCAGCATTGGGAGCACAAAGAAGTTGTACTCAAACTCTCTTCCCTGGCAGGTAAAATTAAGCCGAGTTTGCCTTCGGATTTCTATGCTCTTACCGTAGATTGCGCCCTTCACCTTTATTCCTCTCACTTGAAAAACGGGCCAAGTCCCAGTCCCTTCGCATTTTTGAAATGCTGCCTCGCTCACTATCGAGAAAGGGCTTCCAGTGTCAATGACACACTTAAAACATATTTCGTTTACTGCAACTGTCACGACTGGATTTATTCCCGAAATTTTAGCACTCGTAGTTTCTTGCAACAAATCCTCTCTAATATCTTCCCTTTCTATATACCGTATGCACTCCTTTGCCATGTCGTTCATTGGTTCCGATTGGGCGCCTTCTGCGCTGATCGTTTGTCATTGCCGATTTTGTTCATTTCCATTTGCTGGATTATGTCTAGGGTTAGCTGGCCGAATTTCAACATCATGTGGGGCTCCGCCTACAATCCTACTCCCACCGTGTTCATCGTAGTAACGATGCTGGTTGCCGTACCTGTTGCGTTCACGATCTTGTCGCCATCCTCTATCATTTCTGTTGTTCCACCTGTGTTCGCGACTGTTACCCCAGTTTCTATACGGCCTGTCCCGATTATTGTTCCGTTCGCGTCGCGACGACCAGTCACGCCGTTGATTAGTACGACGGCCACGACTGCGATCGCGCTGCTGTGCCCCGTAATAACTTTGTGCCTGATTAGGCGGGCATTCTGCTGTATTATATTCCAACTCTTGGAGAAGTGTTTTAAACGTTTCCACGTCCTCTTTGCATCGTCCCGCAAGAATGACGTGCCGCAAGTGCATCGGCAATTTGGTGATGCATATCCTAATTAGTTCCGCAGGCCCGTATGGGTCGTATAAAAATTGATTTGCCTGCAGCATGTGGTCGAATAGGCGTGCAGGGCTGCCGAAACCAGACTGGTTCAAATTTGGCAGCATAATTATGCCATGTTTGACCCTATCTTGTGCCGCTTCCGACCAATAGACGGACAGAAAGGCTTGTCGAAACTCCCGAGTGGAGTTGCAGTGACGCGCTGCCGACCTCATGCGACTCGCCGGTTCGCCTTCCAAATAGCCACACATATATTCTATCTTATGTGAACTTGCCCAGTCTGGAGGAAGACAGAACTCAAATTGCTCGAGCCATGCTCGTGGATGTATGCCTTTTTGAGAATTTCGGAATATCTCAAACTTTCTTACCGTAAGGAAATGTTTGAAATCAAATCCCCGCATTTCCTCCTGTCGAGGCCCTTGAATGTTTCTATTTGTCTCATGTCTGCCCCTCAAATTACATTCTTCCCTGTCGTCAAAATCTCCCTCGTGGCCGGAGTCCCTCTCTGCACTGTTCGTACGGCTATTTTTAGTGCTATTGGCGAGTTCGGAATCACACGCCATGCGGTTTTCCAGATGCGCCACGCGTTCTTGTAATTCGCCTGTTACAGCATTGTGCCGCCTGTTCACTTCGAACTGTCCCTTCTGAAATCTAAGAAGCGAACGCACTTCTTCGGTCTCTGCGGCCGCTACCGGTGTAGTATTGTTCTCGCTTTCCGTCAGCTTCATCGTGCCTACAATGTCCGCTAATGCCGCAATCTTATCATCTATATGTCTCTTGTCCTCCGCCCCAGTCTGCTTCAATTGTTCAACCTGCTGTTCCAACGCATGGATCGCTAAACTGTTGTCCGCTATTGTGTTGCTAACGGACGTGGGACAATGCGTTTCCGCCTCTTGGACCCTCGAGAGTACCTGCTGGTGTTCCCTTTGGCATTCTTCCCTCAGCTCTTGGAAATTCCTAAGTAGCCGTTCTTCGCTTCCTTTAGACTCGGCCTCGCCACTCCGCTTGCTCTGTTCTAGGGCTTGCAGACGGTCATCGATTTGTTCAAATGTACGGCCTAATTCTTTCATAATATCACTTTTTATTTCACTTGCCAGATTGTTTATTCTTTGTGAGATATCATCGGACACTCTCTGCATCGACTTGTCGACTTTATTAGTCTGCTGGATTAGTTTTTCGTCTATTTGTTCGCCTAGCTCGCGGATAGATTTTTCAGATTTCTGCGTCATTTGTTCGCCTAGCTCGCGGATCGATTTTTCGGATGATTCTTTATTTTGTTGCAATAAGGTTTTCAAGAGTTCTGCCAAATCAATTTGGTTAGTAGGAGGCAAATTTATTTCTGGCTCTGCTGTGAGCCCGTTCATCCTGTTTTGCATTTCGTCTGAAGTATTTCCCATTGTATTTTCGGAACTGCCCGACGCATTAACATTCGAAATCAAATTATCCCCTTGGTCCATGTTGCTTAAGTTGTCGGACCGCTTACTTTTAGCTTGGTTACGTGTCTGCATTAGTGCAATTTATACCCGGTATGCGACACACTAATCAAAATAAATGTGTCCCCCAAAAATTACGACAGTCACACGAAAGATACCCAACCCAGTACGCACTTTTTCACACGCAAAACAAATTTTTATCTTTGATCGAAACAGTGCAATGTACAAGCGAGAACAAAAAACACACACACATATAAAACACACAAATATAGAAAACAAAACAAGACAAACAACACAACGCCGATCAACAACGCCGTGAATCTTTTGAAAGTCTGCTCAGAAACAACGCAGAAGTTGTTTGAGCGCTGTAGGGAAAAAAATTAAGATTATACAACGCTTGCAATGTAACGTTTCAGAGATTCCAGAGTCTAGCGGAATCACAGAACAGGGTCGACATGTGTAATGTTGCTACAGGAATTTACTATGCTGAAATCGGTGCTAATATACAATGAAACCGGGTTGAAAGCCGTGAGCTGTCTGGGGAAGTTAATCTTGCATTACTAAGCAACTGTTTCTGCTGGTAACTAGTCTAGGTTTACCACATTACCAATCAGACTAACATTGATTATAATCTTTTACAGTCATACAACAACCGGTAATATATCTATATATAAAAAAGGAGAATTTAAATAAAAAGAAAGAAATCAGTTTATATTTGCAAATTTATTTTAAGATTGATCATTGAAATTTCAGCATATCATACGTGAGTTATACTGAGCTGGTGCCTTATTTACGATTGTGAAAATGTGAGATTGGAATCTTACGGAACACATAAAATATGGAGCCAAGATTGGGAGACTGGATACAACACTGCATTCATAAAACAACACACAAAGAACATTGAAACACATGCAAGAGAAAGTTAACCACAACCAACAGATTCAAATTTTCAGTCAAAGAAATTACGTTCGTAGCACAATCCTGTCCGTCATGTAATTACCACACACTGGTATACTAAATTCATATTAACTCTTTGTGAAATCTTCCCAAGAAGAATAGCTGAGGGCTACTTTGATGATTACACCACATGCTTCACGTGGTCAACTTGGTTTACAGAAAGCGTATAACTCCACAATAATTTAGATAATAAAAATAAATTAGATCGAAAAGCAATTGACAAAAGAAAAGCCTTGAACTGGTTACTAACGTCTTACTGTTAACCTGACGGGTCAAACAGTTATATAAGCACGTGGTACTGGTCTCACAAAGTAATGACAAAGCAACTACCGCAAAATAATCTGAACTTGACACGAGAATTACACTCCGCTGCAATTTAAGATAGCATTAGATATTTTAGAGCTAAACCTGAAATCACGGTGATTAAACTTTCAGTTAGGCTGAACTTAACAAATCCATTGTCCTACGGACTTAGCAGACACGCGCTTCGCCGGAGATCTTACCATTTCAGACGCTCGCCACCGCCAGACTACAACTCCCTACTACCCAGCGTGCTTCCTGAGGGTCGCTCACAAAGACAAACGGAAGGGGCCAGAGGGGCAGCTTCCTATACCAACATGACAAGGGACGGACCGGACCATACTAAGAATAGAAACCTCTTTGCTTTTAGGAACCGTAGCTACCTGTTCCGACGTTGGTCCCACTGTTCTTTAGCAGACAGCCTTGTCTGCTACCCTCAAGCATGCAACTACAAACACATTTGATCATTCATCCTCTCACACAGAAGGGAAGGGGGATGACAGTATCTTATCATATACTGTACATCACAGAAAGCGGATGTAGGTTCCGTATGAGACTGTGTGACATGAATTACATATTAACTGTGTTTTCAAGTGTAGTAGTGTGACAGATCGTTCTTGTTTACGTGTAAAAGTAACACGTTCCACTACTCAGTCTCCTCCCAGATAGTCAGAAACGCCACAGTAAATTTAGAAGAGGAATTTATTCCATAAAAGACAACAAATTTGAGAAATTAAACATGAAAGGAATCCAACAGAGACCTTTCAAGTTCTGTGATTATGTGGGAACTGAATATATGAATGTAATGTGTCACTCGAAAACTCGCTGGTTATCACTGTTTCCAGCAGTTGAAAGAGTAATCCACCTGTTTGAACCGTTAAAAGATTTTTTCCTAAATGAAAACAAAGCCCCCAAAATATTGGTTCAGTTTTTCAGTAACCCTTTAAGTGAAGCCTACTTATGGTTCATTCACAGTCAGCTTAGCACTTTGCTGTATGGGATAAAGGAAATTGAGGGAAGCACGAAAAGTGTAATAGAGGTAAATGATGTTTTGAAAAATACTCTGGAAACTGTTACTAAGAGGAGAGAACAGCAGTTCATTTCTTTTAATGTTAAATCTGTCCTTAAAAGAGCAGAAGTATCAGAATCAGCGGAAAGGAGTTTGAGAGAAGAAGTTAACAAGTTTTATGACACGTGTGTAGAATATCTCAGCAAGTGGAGCGCCTCATATTTACCCTTATCGCCGGTGTTCGATTGGATGTTACTGAAGAGAGTGTCAAAATGGGAAAGTGTTGAAGAGACAGTTTCTTATTTGAAGAGTAAAGAGATTGAAATCGATGATTCCATTGTCTTTGATCAGTTCGGCATACTTACAAATTTTGTTGAAAAAAGTCTTCACAAGTGGAATGATGAAAATAAAACACCATTGGAATGTCATGAGAAGTGGGTGAGTTTTTTTAAAAGCTGTGACTGTCTTCAGCATTACTCTGAGTTGGTAATAATTGCAAGGTATTTATTTGCAATCTCAGCCCATAATGCCAATGTGGAAAGAATATTTTCGTTCATGAATATCCAGTGATGAAAGAAACAGAATGGAGGTGGACTCTCTTGAAGCAATTCTGCAGAGCCTGTACAACTACGAAATGGGTTGTGCCGAGTTTTATCACTGTGTCTCAAAGAACAAAGACATGATCAAGAAGGCTGGAGGCAGTGAAAAATACCCTTTTCTCCAAGGACAGTCAATTCCATCTACAAGTGCTCAGTAATATTAAAGCTCATGTTAATATTAATTGATTAAAAGTTGAATGACTGTAAAATTTCGTAAAATTTTGTAAAATCGTAATACATTTCTTTATTACTGTATACGTTTATTAAATGTCATTAATTATACAGATAATCTAGATTATATCAATCTTTTGTATCCTCTTATTAGTTATAATAATCAGGCTAACAAAATGTATCAACAAAACATTAATATTTAAAATTAAGAAACCTGGGTACATGTGGAATGAGGTGTCCTTTGGCACCCGGGTGAATGTGTCCCGATTTTCACCGAAAATAATTTGGTCACCCTACTATAAGCTGTTTATTACTACACGTAAATTCAAAACATTTAAGAATTCCGGCAACGACATTCATCCACAAGCGTAACTTCATCAATTCTCTCATTGTTTTCCTCCCAACTGGTCATTAGAGCACAGATTAGACTTTATGTGTGGCTATTTAGAGAATGAACCAGCTGTAAGAATGCGATCGGTCATTCACGATTGCCACAGTGAAGGAGAATTTTATCATGCCTTCCTCTCAGCATACTGGTCTCAAGCTACACAAGACCGAGTAAAACATAGCATCATAATGATGAAACATTTCGAACAATCTGAATTTTCCAGTCTTGTGAAATATTTTGAAGACATATTGCACAAGAATCAGTACCTGTCAAACCCATTCAGCCCCTCAGAACTCATCCGCATTTGCTTAATCAAATTACCTGAACATTTACGACATATTATTTTGGCAGGACGTTGCAACGAGGACATTGAAGCTTTTCAGGGACTCTTACAAGAATTAGAAATTGACACTGACAATCGCGGAATACGAAAACAGGAACACAACAATTACAGGTCACATCCGTCGCAATTCCGCGATGAAAGAAATAATAACTGGACACGACAAGGCTATTCTCACAACACAAATCGTGACCAAAACAGACACCACCTGTATGACAAACGTTGGCAGAGTAGTAATAATTACAGGGAAAGATCACCTCTCCGCGGTAGTGACTATCACAGAGACAATCAGAAAAACAGACAATATGGGAACCAAAATAATTATTATCAAGGGAGACAGAATAACTTTAGACGCAACGGTCCAGCGCGCAGTTACGATTCAGGAAGAAATTCTCCACCACGTGACCGACAAGAAAGAAACTATGGAATCTACCGACATGACGACAGACGATATGATCGTAACGACAGACCTGAATTGCATCAGAACTGGCGGGATTCAAACAGGGCAGGGCCCTCTCGACAAGGTGAATTTGTAGAAGTTAGGTCTCCAAATCCCAATAACGACGCGCGCCAACAAAGACACAATAGGCAATGACTCATACCGCTGGCAGCCACAAACCGTACTTATGAAACTGACGACGCAGCTGCCGTACCTAGTAATTACGTAAAAATGGAAGATATTAGGGACATCTTACTCCAGGAACACGACGTAAAACATAACAACATTGCATATCCTGTGATTCACATTACAGTAAATGACGTAAAATTTACGGCAGTACTTGACTCTGGCAGTCCCATTTCCGTAATTAGTGAAACAGCCTTTAGCAAATACAACAAATCGAACGATTGCCCCACACTTCCGTTACGTAAGTTTAAATTACAAGGTGCAATCGTTGGAAAAAGTGTAGATGTACGCCAACAAACCTACTTAGATTTTCTTTTGTCAAAGCCAAAGCTTCTCTATGAACTTTCCTATTGTTCCATTATTGTCGACGGAAATTATATTGGGAGTAGACTTTTTGAATGAATACAAAGCAATCTTTAAACTTTCACGATGCTGAAATAAGTTTAGAGAAAGAAGGTAAGTCAATAGCTTTGAAATTTGAAGATTGGCTCTCAAACCATGACGAAGAAATTAATCGGCTTTACCTCCTGTTAGACAACAGTTCGGAATTTTCGACGGAACTCGACACTAACAATCACTCTGCAAGTACTGACAGGGATGATATCGACGGCGCATTTGATACTAATGAGTTAATTCAGAATAAAATTCAAACAATTGAGAATTGTAATGACACTGATAGGCAAGACCTTTTTGAGATTTTACAAGCACATTCCACAGTTTTCAGTCACAAAACAAGAACAATCAAGGGATTTCAATACCAATTTCGTGTTCGTGAGCATATTAAATTTTGTGTTAGACCATACGTAATTCCGGCACATTATAGGGACCGTGTTAGAACAGAAATACAATCTATGCTTGACGAGGGCATTATTGAGCCTGCAGTAAGCTCATACAACAATCCATTACATGTTGTTGAGAAGAAAAATGGATCGATCAGGCTTGTCTTAGATTCGAGACAAGTCAATACTATCATCATTCCTGAAACAGACAGGCCGCAAATGTTGGAAGAACTTCTTCAAAATTTTAATGGTGTAAAAGTGTTGTCTTCTATTGATCTCAGATCCAGCTTTTATCAGATCGAACTTCATCCAGAATGTAGAAAATACACAGCTTTCCTTTGTTTCGGCGTTTGTTATCAGTTTCGGAAACTTCCTTTTGGTTTGAACATTCCTTCGGCAGCATTCATTCGCGGGCTAAATTCCATATTACCTGAGTTCTTAAAACGTCACATCACCTTATATGTGGACGATATTCTGATAGCAGAAGCCTCATGGGAACAACATAATCGCATCCTCAACAGCGTGTTACATATTTTTGCAGAATCTGGAATTACAGTTAACTTCGAAAAGTCCGAATTCGGTAGGACAAAGGTGAAGTTTTTGGGACATATTATTTCTTCTAAAGGCATTCAGCTGGATCCTGAAAAGTTAGAAGCAATCAGAGCCATTCCAGATCCATCCACAAAAAAACAAGTCCGCAGTTTTCTAGGTCTCGTAAATTTTTACCATCGTTTTCTGAATATGCAAATTCTAGTTACACCAAAACTTTGTTCTCTCACTGGAAAAAATACTATTTGGAATTGGGACGAACAAGCACAGTTGGAATTCAATTCTTTGAAAGAATCGCTACTAAACGCGCCAATAATAGCTCATCCAGATCTGTCACAAGATTTCTGCCTTAGCACGGATTCTTCTAAAGTCGGTCTTGGTGCCCATTTATTTCAAGAAGCCACAGAAAATGACACTACTGTTCAGAAAACCATTGCTTTTGCTAGCCGAGTGCTAGCAAAATCTGAAAAAAATTATTCCGTTACTGAATTAGAAGCTTTAGCTATCGTTTGGGCATTTAACAAATTCCGTTTCTTCCTTTCTGGTAAGCACGTAAAAGTATACAGTGATCATCGTGCATTACAATTTCTTATGTCTTCAAAATTAAATCATGACAGGTTAAAACGTTGGGCATTGTTTCTGCAACAATTCCACTTCACAATAGTCTACATTCCCGGCAAGGAGAACATTGTTGCGGACGCACTGTCACGCGCACCGGCTGGGCTTGAGAAAAGTAAGGCAGAAGGCAACCTCGAGAAAAATTTCAGTATTCTTTACATTCAGAAAGTCGCCTTTGAAAACTTCATCACCACATCTTTAACGGACATTGCTCATGAACAAGATAAAGATCCGATTTGGAAAGACATCAAAAGTAAATGGCATGAAAAGACACACACTCAGATTCGGCATTATTATCTGGTTAGAAACAACATACTCTTCAAACGCTGCACTGTTGATGACAAGCTATTGGTACTTTGCATTCCAGATGATTTTGTTAATAAGCTCATTTGGTACATTCATTTCAGCTACACACATTTTGGTCCACGAAAATGTTATCATATTCTTCGAACGACTTGTTACTTTAACAATATGGAAAAGAGAATTCGAAGAGTCTTGTCTATCTGTAAACTTTGTCAAAAGGCGAAACCATCTACTATCTCACATCGTGCTCCGTTGTTTTCTATCATTCCTTCTAAATTAAAAGAATTTGCTGCTGTTGATCTCTTGGGACCCCTTGTCAGAACATCGAATGGATTTTCGTACATTCTAGTCGCTGTTGAACTTACTTCAAAATTTGTTTCTTTCACTCCGTTACGTAAAGCCACTGGACGGTCTGTATCCAACGCCTTTGTTAAAAATTTCTTACGTGAAGTTGGCCACGTTGCTAAAGTCATTTCAGATAACGGACCGCAATTCAGATCTGCTGTTTGGTCACGCATGCTTCGGAATCATAAAATCAAACCTGTTTTTATTTCATTGTACTCACCACATTGTAACCCGTCGGAATGGATTATGAAAGAAATCAATAAGCTTTGCAGACTTTATTGTCACAGAAAGCATCAGCATTGGGACAGATATTTACACTTATTTCAAAATGTGCTGAATGAAATGCCTCATGACTCCACTGCTTTACCACCTACTCTTGTACTGAAGAATGAAGAACCACCGAACAGAATCAGAGAGCTTGTACCTTTCCCGAATACACGTAAACTTCGACACAAAGACATAATTGATTTGGCTATTAAAAATATAAAATCTGCAGCAGATAAAAGGAGAAAACTACACGGTAAAGCAAATGCAAAGAAACTATGTATTTGTCAGAAAGTTCTCATTAAAGCTCATTCATTGTCACATAAGAAGAAACACTTGAGTCACAAATTCTTTCTAGTTTACAATGGACCTTACAGAATCCGACGTATACCACATGATAATTGCGTTGAAGTTGAAACTCTGCGTACTAGGAAGAGTAAAGGTTTACACCACATTCCACACGTAAAACCGTTTATTGAAAGATAATCTGCTTATTAACTTTGTCTTTTCCATAAAACTTTTCACTTCACATTTCTAGAATGCTTTATCAGACTTAAGAAACTGTTACCATGCAACAATGTTTGAAGTTAAATATCCAGTCAAGAACCAAGAGAATGCATTTTTATAGTGAACAGACGACACAGTGTTGTTATTTGTACATTATTGCTCGTTAGTTGCACGATTACATAACGACTATCAGGCTTACATACTTTGAACATATACTGCTAATGAGATTTTAATGCAACATTTTGGTTTACTTGAAAAGATATTCTTTATTTGAAGTACATTCGGTGAGATTAAAGATGACTTAGCATTTGGTTTCTTTGATAGCTACACGATTATATCACGACGCTACTAATATGTGACACAATTTACATTGTTGCTTTTGCGGTGTATCTGTTTTATATCTGCACAGTTTTTCTGAATTCTTCTGGAAAG